>NC_064880.1:35214104-36464104 GCF_929443795.1 Astur gentilis
TAGTGGAAAGGTTTGCCTTTTACATTAAAGACTGCTGGGTACTGAAGTTCCTCTAGTGAGCAATACATCCCTGGCATTTGAAAAGAATGAGCTAATCGTTGTACATAAATGAATATGGAAAAGAAAACCTGGCGGGTTCTGATGATATTAACAAGGTTTCCCTCCACCTTCCTTGCCTGGCTTGTAGGCACCTGAAATTGCCAACCCCAGCGGTTCAGGAGGCTGTGGTCAGCGGCCCGAGCACTCTCCATGACGCAGAGTAAGGCCGTGGACAAAAGGTGTCTTCGGGCCCTGTCCGTGCCAGCCGCAGGGAGCGTCGACCGCCCCAGAGCCATCGTCGCCTCGCCGCCCGCGCCTGCAGCGCACCCGTGGCGCTGGGCCGGGACAGACTGGTCCCAGTCCACTCGGAGCGCAGGCGGGAGTTCCGCTGCCCATTTAGGCTGACCGGTCTGGCTCGGCCCGAGTCGAGGCAGGAGGCGGCAGCACCTCTCGAGGGAGTTACGCAGCGGTTGTCCCCAGCAGGAGGGCTCATAGCAGCGCGCCGGGGGAGAGGAGCGGTCCGTCCGCACCGGGAGACCTCTCCACACCGCTGCCTGGTGCCCACAGCTCTGCCCACCGCCCGCCCTAACGCTGCTCAAAGCGAGGTGCTGTCCTGAAGGTGTCAACCTCTACTTCGTTCAGTATCGCCACTGAGCTACGTTAGTCATACCGGTGTGGGTAACTTAAGGGACGGGAAAGTAATATTTTAGGATAGGCAGAGGTTACTTCATTCTCTAGAATTATTCAACTCGGAGAACTTTTCAGCTTCGACCACCTGGAGACCACAGAGCCAAAGAGCGTCTTATGCTGTCCTCTGGCTTGGTGGGAGATCTTGTGCAAACAGAGGTCAAAATTAATTCTCATCACAAAACTGCTTCGCCATAAAAAGACAAGCTAAAATGTGTGGAGGAAGCCAGCAGGGTAGTAGGTGAAAATAAAAAAAAAAAGTTTATCAGAATAAACATATTAAGGGTGGGGAGGTCTTATACGGAAAGTGAAACGGATAGCCTTTGCTGCAGCTACTGCTGTCTGGTGGAAACCCCTTCGCCACGTGGCTAATGATGTAGCTCATGCCGCTACTTAGCAAAGTCGTGTAAATCAAAGCTTGCTGTTTGTTGCAATTGCTGAAAGAATGTTACATATATGTATGCAAGTGATGCCATTTCTCTTGAACTAGTACAATTAAGAGCTGAGAGAATTAAGCCAGAATTTACTGAGTACTTCCACCACGGCTGCTCACCTTCCCACAAACACTTTTCCTCAAAGACGGGGGCTGGCTCTTTACCTCCACTAATGTAAGTATGGCACCCCAGCTAAATCCACCAGCTTTCTGGTTTATCAATTTGAAAAAAATGAAAATTGAAATAATTTGTTTATATCTGTGGAAAAGTGCATGCCACATCCACAGGATCAGCTTTCCTGGAGGAGAAAGTATTTTAAATTCAGAGAGAAGGCACCCGATCAATTTTGGAAATTTATCTGTAGACACTTTCATACTTTTAATAAGCTGGCTTTTACTATGAACAACTTCATCTTTACTCTGCTCCCTGAGCGTATGAGGAGCTTTTTGTTTGCAATTCTCATCGAAGTAATTGGGACTGATGGCTTTCAGTGCTTCCCAGAATCAACCTCTAGACCTTGGATCATATCTTGAAGTCAAGTAAAACTCCTATAGAGGTCAGCAAGTTTTGACTAAGATAGGCACATCACATGCCCACGTGGGGCAATTATCTGGTGTAGAAGGATCATGCTTGCCTAAATCCTTAGAAAAATAAGGTGCTCTTTAGTACAGTATTGCATCTAATATCTATCTAGTACAGATATTACTTCCAAATTCAAAACCAGTTCCACACAAAACCAAGGTAGGCTGTTTTGTTGAAATGCAAACCTGAAAGGCTGATAAATCCTGCTCTATAATTTTTTCTTTGTTATAAGATTTTTTTTCTTTCTTCTCATTTGTGTCTTACATCTACTTGAGTCATTTATACAAGTTCAATGAAAAATACCTAACAGTAAGCTTTTTACTGAAAACCTTGCCAGGTGCCATATTTTGTTCTTTTCCTTTTATATGGATATTACCTATTCTTCTAACAATTTAACAAGGCATTTCATTAAATCACTGTAATGCAATTAATGTAGGTGGAAACATATTTTCGATGAACATGGAAACATCGTGTTTAGAATATATAGTTTAAAAGTGTCCATAATTTGATGATAATATTGTTTACGTTGCTTCAAACTGTGATTATATCTTTATCCAGTAGTTTTTATGGGTTTAAAAAAGTTGAGTCCCTTTTCTCCTTTTTAGCTTGTTTTCAGAATTTGAAAAACGGAGATACAAAGGGAGCTGTGGCAGCTGAATTCCCTTTCATGTGTGTCCAGTCCAGGTGAAGCCCAGCATAATGTACTGTAATATGTCTCTTCAGTTCTCTGATACAATGACCTGTGCATCCTCTAAATCCCCCACAGAATGCGCAGACACAGACTGATTGAGGTGAGTATGGACTTAAGTATACATTGTTCTTTGTGGCTCTGAGGAATTGGCACTTTTGCCAAATGCAAGATGATGTGGATCGTAATCTATTGAGAAATGAGTTCAGACTGGGCCCTGTTATACATTGTAAGAATAACTAAAGATTTGTCTGAGTAAGTTTGGGGTTGGGTTTTTTTTTTTTTTTTTGCTTTTCTTCCTCAAAAACAAACAAAAAAACTTTTTCACAGTTTCTGACAGTTTCCAGTGCCACTAACGACAGTAATCATGAAAGCACCTTTGTGGTAAGAGCCTCTTGCAGCAGGCCGGGGTAACACAGCACCAGAAATCCCAGCCTCTTACTCAGGGGTTTTGGTGCAACCGTGGAGAGAAACTGATAGAGGGTATGCACATGGGAACCATGGCATTTACTCTACCTGATGGTATATATTTTATTTTTTAATTTATCCTGTGAATATAACTAAGATCTTATAGCTGTTGGGGGAACAGTGGGTTATATCTGGATGACTTCTGATCTGATTAAAGAAACCAGAACTGGGGCTGGGGATGAAGAGGTGGTACAGAGGAATATTGAGCACAGATGCTCCCCAATCATAGCTCAGAACTATTTCAACGAGATCACCTTTCTAGTATAAGCAGATGAGATTTTATTTTCTTTTGCCTTAATAGGAAAGGAGTAGGGCAGCAGTTTATCTTATAGGTCTTGGTGACAAAGGAGTATTTTAAATGCTTAGTCTTTTGTTCCATAATGAATGAGAAACAAGAGGTCTAACACTTTAACAGAGGAGGTAGTCACAGCAATTAAACAGCATTTTTAATAATCCCCCAACCTTTCTGTTGGAATCAGAAGCTTGATTCTGATCCTAAACTAATATAATTATGTTGTGAGTGCATACCTCTCTCCAGCTGCCTACCTGGTGTACAGAACTCCCCTTGCTCCTCTCCTCTTTGCACTCCTAAGGAGCTCACCACTCTCCTTACCACTGGGGTCAGCCTCCTCTGTAAAATACACTAGTTAACAAACCTAGCAGATTTTTTTCTACTAGCGCTGTATGTCAGTAACTCTGTTTCTGGCCACTCGGCTTCATTGGTCCCACAGTGCCTGAGCTCCCCTGCCCGTGGCTGTGCTCGGCTGGGGCTCCTGGAAGACAGCCCCAAGGAAAAGCCTTCTCCTCTTTTCCCTGGGTGCCATAGGGCTGGGGAGGCTGACGTACGTGCTGCTTTTCTGCCTTCTAGACAATAGTCATAAATACATAACCACAGGCATATATATCAGATCTTAAAGGGCTAAATAAATAAAATTATCATAGCAATGCTGTGTGCCGACAAAATAAAGGATAGCATTTGAAAGTGTGGCTCTTAGAGAAGTTTTTGGAGAGGAAAAGTTGTCTAGGATTGCAAAGACTCTAAGAGGTATTTTCACTTATGAATAACATGCAATAAAATTAATTGGATTCTTTATACCTAAACAAATTTTAAGTTTTACTAAATACAAGATTTTCTTATTACAAATATAAAAACACAGCTTTGGACTTTAACATTTAAAATACTGTCTTTCTTTTAAAAAGTCAGAAAAAGGGGTATATTTACATGCATTCTCCAACAACATATTTTATAGAAAACTCCTTCTTAAAATATTTTCAAGCACAATGTTTTCAATTTTGAACTACTTTAATCAGGTTTGTCCTGTAATCTAAATTTTTAGGCAGCATTTTTCTTCTTCAGCACTTAAAATGGAAACCCAAGAATGCTGACGTCTTAAACAGTAACCCAGAAGAGATTGCTTGTTGATGTTTGAGTTAACAGGAATAAAACATCCAGAATGTTTTACTCTAACTGGCTGGTTTTGTGCTAACACATGTGCGTTAGTATGTTCTAAAATATCTTACCAAAATGCTTAAATACATTTCAACAAATCTGTTTGAACTCTGCATTTCTGCTGCAGGCAGAATAATGTCTATTGGTTTTATGTTTGACTCAGAACTTCCTGCGAGGGAGATTACAGATTCATCAAGGAAGCATCCTTCATGCAAATACCATCTGCTCCAGGACTCAGCTTTACGGAGGGTGAGAAGACTCTTTGCTAACGCACAAAAGACTGAGGTGGAGAAACCTACCCCAGAAGGCTGAGGTAAAGAGACAGCTCTCATAGCTGAAACTGTAATAAATAGCCCATCTTCTGCAGTCGTGTTGGTACGCTGGTGTACCTGTGTCGGTGGGTAAAATTCACTGGTTTCTTTAAGAGCTAGTACTGTTTTTCTCAGGGAATGGGTGGATTTATTTTTATGCACTTAGAACTTCTCTTTTCAAGAGTTCATGGGATGTGAAGTAATATATGATTTTAAGCAGCACGTGTTTCATTCAGCGCTCAAAATTAAAACTACTCACCCCATATAATTCTCTTTCAGCTCACAATCTTGGCCCTTGGGGGGGGATAAAATTGATGTAAACAGAGCTGAAGAAACCTGAGTGAGAGGGATTTGTTTTATACAGCCAATGGTGTCCTCAAGCTAGGTAGCTTGTATAACAGTGTTTTCCCTTATGTAGATATTTGAAAGCAGAATGAGTTTTCCTTCTGGCAGAATCCAGTTAGTGACCAGTGTATTTACAGTTTCAGCTTGCGAGAAGCAAGGCTTACATCTATTATATTTGTATCTCTCTTTACTCATGTGATTTTCCCGTGGAATCTAATGAAAACATCCTTTAAAGTTTATTGTAAAGATTGAACTTTAATACAGAGACACTGAATTTGGGTCTTCATGTAGCAGAGCTCAACACCTGGAGAGCAACATCACCAAATGTTCACAAAATTGGCAAATACAAGTGCAGTAAAAACTATCAGTATTCAATCGAGTAAGGTAGCACAGCATTGTCTAATGCAATAAGAAACCAGTTGGGAAAACACATGTCCAATTTTTTGGCATTCAGATGCAGAAATACAATGGGAAGGGCTGAGTTTCAAATGGTTTTCTCAGCTTAAGAAAAGGAAAGAAAAACCAGGGCTGAGAAATCTCCTGCTGACTTTCAAATGTAGGTGCATGGGGAAAAATATCTGCTTGACCAATGACCCTACCTTTCTATATCCACTAAAAGTTGATCCTGAGATATCAACACATATTCCCAAATTTGTCGAGAACAATTTTTGGAGCCTACATTTTACTCTTAAGGAGACATTAAAAATGTATGTTTCTAGCACTTCTGTAGCTCTCAGTCAGGATGTTGTCAATGCCGTCATTTCATGGTTTAGGCTAGTCTTGTATGAGTTGTCAATATTTCTGTTTCAAAATCTCCTTCATTAAAAATGGTTTCAGCTATGGCAGGGGTTAGGAAGACTGGATACCAAAACAATAATGTTAGGTGACAGGTAGTCAAGTGTCAAAATAGTCCATAGATGCTATTGGCTTCCATCAAAAGAAGACTGATACTGGGTTGTAGCTGTATTTTGCAGCTACCAAAAACTACTGCTCCCCAATTAGTAAGCAAGTTGAAATCTGGTAGAGAAGAAAAAAAACCCAAAACTGTAGAGTTAATGGATCCTTGTTTGTTAGGCTACTGCTATGTCTCCTCTTTCTGCTTGCTGTTAAAACACATGCTTTAAAAATACAAGCCAGCAAACACACACACCTGTGCCTTAAAAGCTGAGTGTATTTTGTGCTGTAAATAGGAAAATAAAAAGAAAAATTCCCTCTGCTACCTATCCCACTGCCCCAAACAAACAAACGTTTTCTCCTCCCTCTTCAGCAGCCTGTATTGGCGCTTGGGGCGGAAACAAAGTTCATACAAAATCACTCACAGATCGCAAGTACACAGATTTCCAACCTAAAAACTAGATGTTAGGTAACCCAACCCAGCTACCAGCCAAGCACTCCCTTTCCAAATCAAATGGCTAAATAAGGTATTAGTGAAAGGCCTTACAACTACACTGAGGATAAAGAAGTGGCTGAGGGAGTACAAGGTCAACATATAACTAGGAGGGGAAAATCAAAGGTAATTATAAAATGTCTAGGATATTGTCATCGTTCTTCAAATATTTATTTAAGAGAATTCTAGAACAGTTGTCCAGCCGAAGCATAAACATCCTTACTTTCCACCCTATGAAAAGAAGTGAGCAGAAGCAGCTCTGGAGCTTTTCCAAAGCCTAAAAGCCACCCTTAGCTATACCTTCTGCAGCACTTTCAGATGGATGTGTTGGCCAACGCAAGTCAGATGAAACAGTTGTGGGTTCGCTCTGTCTCTTCAGACTCCGTAGCTTGGCTGTGCAAATTATTTACAAACTTTCCTGCAATCTGTCAAACACCTGGATATGCAGAAAACTGCAGTATCAAAAAAAATCAAAAAAGTTAAGCAAAAAATTTATAGAAAATGTGAATATACAAATTAATGCACATGACTTATTTATTGCAAGGCACATGTTAACATGCTGATTTTTTTTCCTCCCAGCCACAGCGAACCTGAAGGCAGCAGAGCTTTTGTTTCCTATAGGCACAACTGTACATTTGCAGCCGCTTTTTGTCTACATTTATTTTAGACTTTAGGGCTCCTGTTCCCGTTGCCATTTTGCTTGTAGGCAGCTTGACTACAAATGCCGACAGCTGTTGCAGCAGGCATTGGCAGGGCTTTTCTAGGAAGGCTGCCCAGAGCTGGCTGGCTGACATACCCAAAGTCAGAGGGGATAGATGGGGACTTGTGGGTGAGGAATGGTGTTTGAAGGCCTGGCCACACAGCATGTAAAAGTCTCATTGGATGCAGGACAGAGATGAGGGGGTTTTTTTGCAAAAGCAGAAGTTGGGGTGACACAGAAGGCATGTCAGTGAATCAATAAGTGGCAAAATGGACCTCAGGGCTGGTCTCAAGGCCACTTAGATGTGGCCCACAAGACTAAAGAAAAGCAAATGTGGTCTCAATCTTCAATAAGATTTGACATATTGGATAAGTTACATGGTCCAGAAGCTGTGATTTGGTGTGGAGCTGGCTGAAGCCATCAGCTGCTTCAGCTCATGTAATTTTGGGAGATTCTCTGCAGTTGGGGCAGTTTGAGTCTTTACAGAGAATTCTTTCAAGAGATTACTGTATTTGAAGTTCTTCACTGGTTTGAAGTGCTACAACTGACTGATGTATTTGTGGGCAGATTTATGGCAAAATGCAGATGTGTAAGATAAATGCTATCTCCCATGGGACTCTGCACACCAAATACTGCCATGGACACTAGTGTGGGCTGCTTCTCTGCAAGCTTGGCTGCAGGAATGCACTATTTTTCTGTTGTGTTTGGAAAACATCAACAAGTATTTGTTCTCCCAAACAAGGAGGACTGATTTTAACGCCAGACACTCATTTTGCCACAGAGGAAGGGAACAGGTCAATTATTACAGTCCCTATAGTTAGTAAACGGATTTTGTTGCACATTTGGTTGGTAATACTGAAATCAGAGTAGCGGGCACGTGTGTGTGGGCTCCCACAAAGACAAGGATACTTTATATATATGTCTGACTGGATCCATTTTCCAAATTTAACAGTATATTGTCTTTGCTTTTTTTCACAAAACTAATGATTTTACTTTCTCTTACTCTTGCACCAATACTACCACTTACTGAAAAACTCAGTATTTGGACATACAAATTGCTGATGTGTAATGTGTGTTAAAGATGCATTTTAAATAGCTTTCGAATAAAATAACAGAGGTCAGCTAATCATTTTAACTCCCCTCCTGGCATATATTCTCTGCTTATGACCACGGCATCTAAGTCTTCATCAAGGCTACAATTCAGAAATGTGCTATATATTTTTACTAGCTTTTCCTGGTCGTGTGGTAAGGTGAGCAATGTTGTACAGCTTGGAAGTTAGTGACTCTTTTCAATAATAATAATAATAATAAAATTGCCACTATATAAATATATTTATGAAAAATACACTTAAAATTTTCCAGTTAATTGGAGCAGAGTTGTATGACAGTGTACATATACATCGTTACATAAGACAAGAACTGAAATAAGCAAAACCTGTTTAAATACTTGGGGGGAACCTCTGCAGAAATCTAGCATTGCCCTAAAACTCTGTAGCCTTGCTGTTCTTAGGAGATAGGTGTTGTTGGGAAGGTGCCACAAAGGCCGTCTTCCTAAACAGCTCCCTTGGTATCAGTCACTCAAACCTCCCGTGTGACTGGTCTGTTGGCGATTGAATTGAAAAGAGGAGAGATGAAATGCAAGTTGCTGGTTTTACAAATGAAGAATGAAATTGGATGCATTTTTCCCACTTTGCAATCAGCCATTATGTATATGTTTAGATTGCAAAACTAATCTGGTAGTTTTCAGATCCAATCATATTAATGAAGTAGCAGAATTACTTGTGTGATTCTGTACGACAGTCAATTTAGTAAATAGATATGAAGGAGACTAAAATACGTAAATTTTTATAATACTCTTACAATTCTGCAGGAATCAAACCAGTAAAAAATGTAGATTGAACTTTGTTTTAATTGGTTTATGTTTAAAGATTCTTTGATCAGCGATAACAGTAATATATATTAACATGTTGCATTTTAAAGTGACGCTGCCTTTCATTAATCAAGTGTCTGTATGGTTGATTAATTTGAACAAGGTTTAAATTGCTATGAAAATTTATCATTCATAGCCATGATCTCCATTTACATATATGTTAATTATTGTAAATGTAATCTTTTTCTGAATCCTCTGGGCTGCATACTAAAAAGACACAGTGATCACAGTGAGTGACTACTTTTCTATTACAAAGTGAACTCTTACCAGTATTCAGTAAAGTCTGTTTCAGTTGTCAAAGATAGACTCAAAACATTAAAACATTTTATGCTAAAGGCAAGTTCAAATACTGTAGATGCTATTTCCTTTTCAAATTATTTCTTTATTCAATGGCTAGAACATTTAAGAAAATGAAACTAAGTACTACCAACCACTATAAAATTAAGTTCTGTCTCTGTGGGCTGAAAAATGTTTCCCTTCCTACTCTGAGACTTTCTCCATACTAGTTACATTATTAATAATCATGAGAGAGGGTTTTTCCATATGTCTTTTGGAAAAAGTGACTTGAAGAAGTTACTAAGTCAAAAGAACCCTTTGTAGTACAATTAGAATGAGTTAAATTGCATAAGACAGACATCACCAAGGTTTATAGCCTTTTAACATGACACAGAAAAAAATCTCTTTACAGTGGCTGTAAAATAGCCATACTAGAGCTCCTCACACACACCACACTGATGCATGTGTTTAATGCAAATAAACGCACTTGCTGTGCTTTCTTCAAACTCTCCAGCTCAAGGAGATGACAGTCATTTGTCTAAAACTTATTACATTTGACGTAGTCAAGAATTTTATCAAGGTTTAAAGAGAGAGGATGTTTCACAGAACATTTCCCACAGTGTTACAGAGAGAAAATGCATTGGCAGGAAATGGATTTCAGATACGAAGCGTAAAGCATCTCTCTTTCTACAAACAACTATTACAGCTTTTATTAAAAAATGCATATCAATAGAAACTAATTACTGTCCATTAAATTACACTCTGGGCCTCTTATTGCTATTAATTCCTTTTTTGCATTCACAGAAACTGACATTTGTTTCCTATGGTTTTTTGTTTATTTTCTTGAAATACCCAGGCAAATTTTATTCAGAAATTACTTAAAACAAATCAGAATTGCAGGCAGATCAGTGTTAGGGCCTTCAGACCCTGTTCCAGGAAATACTTCAGCATATGCTTATATTCATCTTTGCTAAGACAGTATTTCTTCACTTACTTATCTTTAGTGTATGGCCTGGTTTCATCTTCCAGAGGGTGTTAAATTGTTCCTTACACTTTTTTTACTTGTTTCCCAAGTGTTTTTGTTATTTTTACATTTTTAAAGTGAATCTTTTATTACATAGCTGCGAAAGAGACCATTTCTAGGTGCAAATTAAAAGATTTCTTTATTTCCATTAATTTTTATAATTTTCTGTTTAAATGGTTTCTATTTACATAATATATTCACTGCAGGACCAGCCTCATTTCTTAGTCACAACTTAATGCAATTAAAATGTCTATCTGGAAACCTTTGCAAGCATAGCACCTTTATACTACCTGACTGAGCAGTTTTAAAGATACTTAATTTGCAGTTTTCCGTTGGACAGTCTCATAATGAAATATAGTGGTTTGGGTCCCAATTTTGTAAATGGATAAGATGAGGCACATTTGTGAAAATCATACCAATCTTTTGGCATGAGCACGCACAGATTTTGGATTGTGTTGTGGCGGTCAACATCTGGAGGAAAATAATCCTAAACATATATCTTCATGTAGTGTTTTAATATAGCATCATTGCAAGTTCTGAATGGTTTGGCTGAATGCTAAGCAGAAAAAGGTCACTTTTTTCCCTACAGTCATGGTGGCTACCACATCCTTGTATCTTGTGGCACAGATTGTCTGAAATTCATGGTTATCTAGATATCTTTTCTCTCCAATAAATCTGAAATATGCATGGTATTTGAGTTGGAAAGAGATTCTGTCATTAATTGATGGAAGCTGCGTAGCTGCAATGGTACCCTGGACGTTGATATAATAATAGGAGCTACACAGTTTGTATACATAGATACATACATATATGTAGCATCTGCTTTCAGAGTTAAAGTGTTGATCAAGCAATTCTGTAACTTATTAGCAGCCAAAACTACTGTGTGGCAGGAATTCTGTCTGCAATATCTGCATGTGTCTTTCTGACAACACCAGGAAATTAAGATGCAGGTAAAACCTAAAAATAATGCAGATCAGTGTGTTCAGTTGCAATTTTTGTGATTTGAAGATGATGCTAAAAAATCAAGAGAGTTCTGAAAAACAGTCAGAATTCATCTGAAGTCTGTTGAACGTGCTTCATCATAGGAAATTTAGTAAATTTGGCCAGGAGAGGCATAAACTAGGGTTTGTGCACAGTAGAAGAACCAGGGTGCACACAAGGAAGTTGTTAGGACACAGAGTTAAAATAAGCAAAGCATAGAGAGTTACCTTATTATAAAAGACGTGGTATTACGACTCACTGCTATGGAATGTACAGAGGTCAAAAAATACAAAGGATTTAAAGATGATTAAATAAATTCATGGAAGAAAAAAAATTCATAGAAATCGTTAGAAATCTTTGCGGATTTTTGGTTTAGGAAGCCTTTCTGTGATTGTTGGAGGCTAGGAAGACACGTCGGATTGCTAAGTTAACTACTCCATTGGTATCTCTGCAGTTGCTAGTTGTGAATTTTATTTATATTCACCAAGTGAAGAATTGGATTAGTGTTTATTTAGTTATATAAGGCACATATCTGTTAGTGACTCCTAGCTAGAAATCTCTGTCTGTCCTTACCTCAGCCCCGAGATAAAATGAAAAACCTCACAGTAGCGAGAATGGTGTGTTACTCCACCCCCGGGAGGAGAAAATGTCTCATTGCCTAACCTCTGCAGCTTCCTCTACCTGCTGCAGGAACTGCTTTTTTTCAATGACATTCTTCTTGGTCATCCAAACAGAAGCCTCCCATGCCTGCGACCAGAGGAGCCTGCCCCATCTGCTGCAGCCCAAGTCCAGCCTGACCGCCCTGGGCCCGCTGGCATCCACCCTCCTGGGGCTCTGCAAGAAAGGATCCCAGACAGTGATTTGTGTTTGCACCACTGTGGGTAGAAGGAGGCTTCCCAGGGCATCAGGTCCTTCGACATGACAACCATTCCAAAGGAGGTACTAAATACTGGATGTGTCCAAAATTTCCTGCCAGCTTTCTAGCTAGAGTGCCCAGAAACGGTTTTGAGGAAACTACTCCAGGTATGTAATAAAAATCTCCATTGCAGCAGGATGTCAGAAGGACTTCCTCATGCTTCTCCCAGAGGAGTTTCCTGGCAAACTTTGAGCCAGGGGATCTCTAAAATAAGGAACGTTACTTCTGTTTTTGCTGACCTTACATGAAGGACTATGGAAGGCGAGGGATTATTGCACGAGTCCCATTTCCAACATCTGGGCATCTTCAGTCAGGCCAGAAGAAGCTGTCACGACTCTTTGGAGGGACCTCTCAGGGTCTTCTGTTCTCCATCGCCTCTGGCAGGAGATCTGGAAACAAAGAGGACCTGTGTGGAGCCACATCCTACCCAGCTCTGAGAAGAGCCAATGGAGCTGGAACTCTTCTCACTTAAGTAGACGCCAGCAGCCAGTCTCTTAAAAGCCCTTTCGAATGTGTCAGAGGAAAACTGTAATTTTCAGTGTGTGACTTGACTGCCTCTGGGTCTCTGCCAGGGAGTTCCCTCCCTTCCCTCACCTTCGAGTACAAACTCACCTGCACACCAAATTCTGATCTAAAGGACAGAGGACCTTTTTTAGTTTCAAACATGACATTTGGGAAACTCAATTTACGCGAAGATACCTGTTCCCAGGAATTGAATTATTTTCGCTGAAACTTTCTAAAATATAGGACTAAAATGTTATCAGACTTGAGAAACTTCAGATCACTTGGTAGAAGTCCAGTGAATTAAGAATAAAATGAAATAGGGGCTTACAATAGAAAGCATCAATGGTACTTGTAGTAAAGGCTGACCGTCAATTTTGCTGACGTGTGTGTATGTGTGTGTGCATGTACTTTAGGGTGTACACTATGTGCCTTGGTTGATAAATCTCTACTCAATAGAAAGGATATAAAACCACTCAGCATGTTTTAAATAGGTGCACTGTAAAACCAAGCTCTGGGTTACTTTTTGTTGAATAGTTCTTGTTTCTTAGTTTATAGTGGCAATGATATTGACTTACACAAATTATTCCATTTCAAAATGTGTATATGATATTTTTTTTCCTGCAAACAGAAGCTACTGGAAGTATACTGGCTAATTGCTATGTTTAAGGTAAATGAGCCCAAAACATTTTAGACTTTTAGAATAGTTTGTGGACATCTGCTTAGAGCCTAGTATATAATCTTGTAGAAAGGGTAGGGACAGTGCAAAGATGGGTGGTGGTTCAATGCCTGTTGACCAAGCTGAACTGTAGGTATATTCTGCCACAAAAATCTTTCTCCGCTCAAGATACAGACAAATTGCAACTTTCTCTATCTATCTACATTGCATAGATTGCATCTGTAGCAACCCAAATAACTTAGTCTATACCGTTATTCACACAAACACAAAACAAAAGGGTCCTGTCCCAAAGAGCCTACAGACCATGAATAGTGTAAGTCATAAAGACTGGACACATTTGTGGGAGTATAAGGACCCAATGGAAATCAGCATGACAGGTAGTGGCCTCAACCCACCAACTGGCATGGTTTATGGAAATATTTGCAAGCAAAAGATAGGGGAGCTGTATGGCACTTTCAGCCAGCTGGTGCCGAACAGGAAGATAGCTTGAAAAAAGAAGAGGGAACAGTGACAGAAGTTGCCATTGAAAGAGAGATTGGTAGGTTGGAGGTGGACTTGTGAAAGACTTAGCCTTAACAAAGGTGAAGGCAAGACAAGCAAGTTGCTTTGGCTTTTTGTGTCAGAGAAGGAGGAGTTACTGGAGGGAGGAAAGAAAAAGGTGATGTGAGGAATTAGGAACTCTGCAACATCCTTCTTAATGAAAAGAAGCAGGAAAGGTCACATTTCCTTCTGCCACAGAAAGACAAGGTGCAGTGATTAAGATGAACTTTTACATGTGTTGCTAAACATATGGGGATAAAAGACCATGTTTAAGATGCAGTACATAAAAGGACTCTGCCAGACCTCATTGTAGCTTCAATACAAAAGTGTTGGCGCAAGCCGGTGCCCACCTAATTGGTGAGAGTGACAGGGTCACCCTGTGGGCTAGAACAACCGAGAAAAGAGATTATTTATGGGAGCAGATTAAAACTTACTACGTATGGATGCATCGCACTGCAGTTCCATGCATGTTTTGCACCGATGCAGCCGGCACTGCTTCCAAAGCACTACCTGTAGCCGCGTGCTCCGCCTTTGCCTGGTGCCTAGCTAAACAGGCCCAGATCAATCCTTGCTCGAATATTTGGCTGTCTGCATGCTTTCCTGTGCCCAAGAGAAGGGAAAGAAAGGAATGGCTGAGAGTGAGAGAAGTACAGCACCGCCCGAGTCAGCCTTGTGACAGTGCAAATGTTTTTGAACTGTGACTTAACGAAAAGACCAAGGTTTTAGTCGGAATGGCAAGAGGCAAGCCTGGAGCAGGGTGGTAGAGCTGTGACATTTGCAAAGCAGTGAAGCCTGAGTTTTTGTTCTGGTGGGCTTCTCCACGCAGGAAGGGTTTCGGAGAGGAGTGAGGGAGAGCGTGCATCAAATCCTGTGGGAACCCCACAGGAAAATGTAGAAAGAAAGCAATAGGGAAGATCTGTTGAAGGTGTATGAATGCATGATTGGAGTTGTGGGAGGAGAAGAGGGAGAGGACAGAGTCATGAAATCTGAGGGAACATTAAACACTTGAGCAGTTATAATATACTCTATTTGTTGGAGAACAAGCATGGAAAGCAAGGAACCATGTTAATCTCCTGAACCTATTGCTCCTACTCTCCTGAGGCCAAAGGCTGCCCCTTGAATGTACTTACTTGAAAAGTACTCTGCTGAAACAGTTACCGTGTTAAAAGTGTATTCTTTTTAGTTTTCTCTTTTTATAATAGGACCTGCTTTAGCTCATATAAGAGATTGGGGCTCGTTATTAAATCTAAACACAATAAACCTAAGAAAGTAATCTATTTATGTTTCTTCTTATTAAACAGGGGAAAAAACAGAAATCCATCGTCTGGATTCTAGCTAATCCATGTAACATTTAAAGATGCATTACTTTCAAGACCACTTCTTTCTTTTAATAGAAAAGGATGCTGCTGTCTGTGCTTCATCTGAATAAACATCTCCATTGTTTCTCTCTGTTAATGATTACTTCAAACATTCCCTTTACCAATTTGTTTTTCCAAAGAGAAAAAAACCCTCAGTAACTAAAGATCAGCGGAAGGATTACATTTTTCACCTCTCTAACGCCTAATTTCTCCTTTTGAAGGGTAATAGTCTCAGATTTCTAATACAACCTAAAAATTGGATTGCTTTGGCCTTCTACCAGACTATAAAAGAGTTATCATCTGAGTTAGGGTGCAACCATGCTGTTGCCCATGCACCGGCCCTATTGAATTTGCCTGGGGGAGGGGTGCAGTTCTGCCGTGCTGAGCAGCTGCAAAATTGGACCTCACAATAGAAATTAATCTGGTAGGCAGCCAGGAAGAACAAATATCAGGAGCTGGGTTTCTCCACAGTTACAGGCCCACAATCACACAATGCTTCACCCCCAGATCTGCTTTGCTTGCTCGATTTCTGTGTGTATGAGAGCCTGCCCTCCAATCACTTCAGCAAGCATCTTCTGTATTTCAGCACCCTGCCCGCATACAAGAATGATGGAGTCAGCATGCAGAGCGGAGGCAGGCATGCATGAACACCAAAACAAAGCCGGCTTGGTCTAGTTTTAGGTCAGATCACTTTGAGAGTGTCCTTTCAATAAGGAGTTGTGGGCTTTCAGGTTTTTATTCATATTAGCTGCACTTACTGGCAGTAATAGAGAATTAGTTTTGTCTTCTGCTGGTATTTCATTTTTTCCCATATACACACAATTTGCCAAGAGGATCCCCTCTCCCTTCCCCTCCCCCCCCAAATAATAATAAAATCTCTGTACATTCTCCAACCCTACTTTACATATTTTTCTCTTCTAGGACATCTGTACTCTGCATACTTTTGCATTCTCCCCTCACCCTTTTCTTCTCAGCTGCTCCATGTTTTTATGTCTCTCAGGAGGGGTTAATTCTTTACAGCTGCGTCCTGCTTGCCAGGAGTCTAACATGTGCAAATTATTAATCTTTTCTATTGCTACAGTAACTCCCAAGGCTTTAAACACCCCCTACCTAAAACTGGCCCTTTTCCAAAAAACTTTTCATATTCCCTCACTAAAAGATAATTTGGTCCCCTGCAGGGTTTGCGCTGTTATTTAGCACAATTGCCTAAGTAGAGTTCCTTATTTCCACATAATAATTTACAAATTGGAATTTAATTTAGAAATTTAAACCCCAGAGTATTGAATTTCTCTGGTTGTTGTAAAGTTGATATGTTAGTTTGGTTTTGATGGTTTTGTTTTTGTTGGGTTTTTTTTCTTTTTTTTTTTAGAAAATGATATTGTTTTCCTCTGTTTTGCTTTTAAAATTCAGTTTTGAATAATGTCTGTAATTTAGCGATTGTAATGATAATGATGTGAAATGAAATTTGTAATGTCAACTGATGTAGCTTGGCTTCCTTTCCATGAAATACAGAAGCTGATTCTTAAATATAGAATGACTTAACTGAGTAAGTACAAAATGTTCTAAATTTCTGTTTAATAGGAGGTTTAAGTCATTAACGTTTATTTAGCCCACTTATTTTTTTTTAATTTAGGATATTAACTCAATACAGAGCATCCATGCTTTATATCAGCAATCAGTTATGGACATAAAAGTGCATATATTGTGTGATTCTCACTAAATACAAATGTATGTACAAATAGAAATGCGTCCACTAGTGTGTATACTCACAGAACTATGTCTACAGGCATACACACACATTGTTTTGGCCTGGGATGACTGATGAGCCGGCATTTTTTTCTATCCTCTCTTTCTGATGTGTTGTCCTGATTTCATATATATTTCTCAGCTACTGATTGGATATCATTATGACACTTCCAAGCTTCCAAATAAATAATTTATTTTGAAAGTTAGATATGTCATAATAAAGCATTAAGACACTCCAGGCAGTGCATTTCTGGTTGATTATATGCCTCCAGTGGTATTATAAGGCACAGGCAGAGGACTGAGTGATTTTAAACACCTGACAAGTGCAATAATCCCCAAGAACTGCATGGCCTGGAGCATCTTACTGCTGTTATGAAACAGAATTTATAAATAAAAATAAGAAGAACAGCCAAACCTATTTATTTATTGGGCATTATGACACTGGTATGACATCACTGAGGACCAATCAGTAACCTTGGTTTATGTTGACTGCTAACAGTTATTTCCTAACATGAACAATAAACCCAAATACTTCTAAGAAAATATTAAACAGTTTTGAGTTTAATGTGTGCAAAGGAATTGTAAAGGTGGGTTAGTTGCAATTCAGACACATGATCTGTTTAATATATACAGAAAGTCTCCCTGTAGGCCAATTAAAAAACCTTCTAAACAATGTCGACTGTTAATTCACATAGTATTTATAACTCAAGTGAGTTAAATTTTAACATCTCAGATAAGAGCTCTGTAAGGAGGAGAAAGAGATTTCATTAGGACAATAACCAGATATGAATTGCATTTTGTCCTGTGAAAAAAATTTTAAACAAACCTTTTAACAGCAAAGAGGTTATGGGAGATGTAAGAATGCTGCTTGTAGATTATTTTCTCATTAGGAGAATGAAAATTCCTGGATAAAGAAGTCTAGCTCTGAAAACTATAATATGTATAGCTTGTAAAACTGTAGCTGTAAGAATGTGCTGCAGCATACAGTGGTAGCATCAAAGTTGTAGTTAAACAAATATTGTGGTAAAGAATAGATATAAAGAAGTGGTGTTTTTTTCTGGTGCATATGTAAAAATAGAACTTCAGAAAAGTCACGGCTAAGTCATTTATCTGCTGGACATTGAAAATCTTCCCTGTGATTCACAACCTGAGACTCAGCGTAATCAGGAGGTGTTATATTCTTGTGCATAAGCAGTAAAGGTATGGAAAAGGTTCAGTGCTACTGTGCTGCAAATAACATATACATTGAAGATGGAGAAATCATTGTGCAATCAATGACTATTGGGGAGCAATTTTTCAGATGGATTATAATTCACAGCATCCAAGAACGGCTGAGGTTGGCTGATTTCTGGAGATCACAGACCCCCTAAGATAAGACCCCCTAAGACTCCTCTTCTCCAGGCTGGACAGCCCCAGCCTTCTCAGCCTCTCCTCATATGAAAGGTGCTTCAGCGCCTTAATCATCTTCTTGGCTCTTTGCTGTACTTCATTCACTAAATCTGTATCTTTCTTGTACTGGGAAGACCAGGACTGGACCTAGCATTCTAGATATTTCTCACCAGGGCTGAGTAGAGGTGGAGGATCACCTTGCTCAACCTGCTGGCAATGCTTCTAATGCAGCCCATGGTGTTGGTGGCTGCCTTTGTTGCAAGGGAGAATTTTTGGCTTATGTTCAACTTGTTGACCACCAGGTGTCCAGGAGTATTTATGGCCTCACCTTTACTTGGGTCAAGGTAAGGCCGACTGCTGTGTTGTTCCTTGGATTCTCCTTCCTTTTCTTCTATCTTAAAGATAGGAGTGACACTTGCTTTCTTCAAATCCTCAGGAACACACAGTGACCTTTCAAAGATGATAGAGTGGCCTTGCGATGACAACGATCAGGTCCTTCACCACTTGTGGGTGCAACCCATCAGGTCGCATGAGTCTTTGCCTGTTGGCAGAGATGCTTTGACCCATTTGATTGGGTGGATCCCATGTGTTCCTAGCAGTCCTTAGTTGTCCAGAAGGGTCCCATGGTTGTAAAAGCCACTGCCCTCTTGCCAGCTCCAGCCATACAACTAGTTGTTGACCCATAGGATCCCTCAGCTCCTCCTCAGGCAGATTTCCCACACTGGCAAGACTGAGGAGAAAACCTCCTGGACCCCCACGCCCTTGACCCTCGCCCTCAGAGACATGTAGATATTGAAGACAGCAGCAGCAAGAAACCTAAGATGCATATGAAGAAAAAAAGTGCCATATGTTAGTTACGCTCTTCCCCACTCGGAGTGTGGATTCCTATTTCTTGAAGTCAGATTCAATAAGGGTAATGGAAGAGCCAGTATAATGTGCTATATACACATGGTGAAACAGCCGCTGTTGTCCTGGAGAATGCTTTGAACAAGATCTGGCTCTCCAGGTTACCCAGAGCTTAACAGCAGTATTCTGTGCTTGCGCAGCAAATGGTTCTCATTTGCATGTTCTGTAACACACACACAAGGAGGTGTGCACACATACAGATATGGGCTTGAATAACATGTCTGCATGATTGTGTCTACAATTTAAAAAAATACTTCTCATCTACTGCCTGCAACGTCAAATGTTGCTTTTTCTAAAACCTTCTGATTAACCACAAAGAAAAAGATCTTCCTATAAATGCTTTGTGCTGAAATACAACACTGAATTAATTCAAATAATACTCTAGTGCAGCCTGCAATCTAAGAGCACAGGAACTGCCATGCCAGAGCGGACCAAAGGTCATGATAGCCTGGTATCCTGTCTCCAAATGCAGCCAGCACCAGATGCTTCAGAGGAAAGTGTAGCACCTCTATAAGAAGTGTAATGGAGTAGTTTTCCCATGAGGAAAGATATCTCCCTAACTCTGTCATTTATAGTGTGTGTTTTGTACTACTATACATTGGGAATGTTCATTGGCTTGGGATTTTTTTTATCACGACTACTTATGTTTAAAAAATTATCAGAGACTTTTTCCCTATTGACATAAATAATAATTTTACTTTTTAGCCTGGTAAGCCATTTTTCTCCAAGACAACTGTCTTTTCAGCCATGAGTTCCTCAGGACAATTTTATCTTTCATTGAAAAAAGTCATTGATTCTTAAAACTTCCTAAAATCTACTCTAAGAATACTTTAGCTTTGCTTCATGTATGTGCTGTAATTCAAATTGGAAACAAAGCAAAATTCAAAGATTACAGAGCACATTCCTACCAGTTTGCTTTGTCATAACTGATAGAATAACAGAAATATATATTTAAAATACCCCTCTGTCCTGATAGCATGGAGGTGTTCAGAGAATCTTGTTCCCATGGAAATTCCATATTCTGCATAAAGACTTCTAGTGTTTAGAGCCTGGTTCATTAGCAGTCCATGGGCAAAGATGAGATATTTAATCCATCATTCCGTAATAGTGAATCATCATCTGAATTTAAAATTCAAGTGGGTAGAAGGCTTTTTTGCATTATTATAACCTGCTCAGCACTGGAGCTTCAATGTCTTACAGAGATGGTCCTATATCTGATTGTGCAGGGCTGTTTCAGTGTGGGTATGTAGTGTTGTCCCTATATACTATATTAGTGTCTCCCCCGTATAGACACGCGCACAATTTTCTTAGTTTTTTTCAGCCCATATCATCCAATTAATTGCTTCACATGTTGCATTCTTTGTAATGAGAGCGGGCAACAAGGACAGTGTGCTGGCTAGCGTTTCTGCTCTGAAAGGAAAGTCCGTCGCTCCTGCAGTGTACCAGTTCAGTGCTGTGAAATAATCCCTGGCTCTTGTTTTACCCTTCCCTTGGGGTACCTGCTCCACTGAATGACCCCATCGTGCTTGGTGCATTGAGATTTTGAAACTAGCTGCTAACTACTGTGGATGCATTTCCTGACCTTACTGGTGGGAATTGAACCAAAGTCTCTCAAGTGCTGTAGGATCTAATTAATATGCATCTTATTCCAGGAAAGACTCATTACTTTATAGATATTTATATAAGGGGTATGTCTGCTATAATGGTTAATAACTATGAATAAAGTTTCATTTCTGATAGAGGAATAAAGCTTTTGTTTAGATATGGATTTTTAGTTTTATTAAAAAAACTTAGAAAGTATGATTATGATAATCGGGTGAGAGTTTCAAATGGTCACACAAAGTTTTTATTCTTGCCTTGAGTACTAGCTGGAATCGCCTCTCTTTCCTCACCTGAAATTTAAAAGAGGAGCGGGGAAGAACTAATTTAAGAAGTAATTCAAAGCATCAGCAAAGGATCCAGATAGAGTCTGTGGTGGATACGGAAAACTTCTGGTGCACAAGAAAGTAAAATGAGTGATGGGTGTCACGGTTCTGCAATAATAAGTATGAACCGAGTCCTGTCATTTTTAAACAAGGAAAGGTTTACCTTAGTCACAAAGGTTAACTATTAATCTGGTCTCCTCTGTCTTTTGGGAGGTGTGAAGATTTATTTAGTTCCTTTTAAAAACTAGGCTGGCACATAGCTTTTATTGAGGTTAAACTTTTTGGCAACATAATAAGGCCTTCAGTCCCAGAAGGAGTTAGCCTGCTGGTGCTGTAGCAGGGGCAAACCCCAGTGGCTGGGCAGGTGGGGCACCTCCATTTACTCCTTTTCAGGTTCAGCTCAACAGGTGGAAATGACAAAATAACAAGGCTTCTAAGCCAGGTTGTTCCAAAGCAATTTTGGAGGCTCCGAAATTTTGGACAACCAAGTTTTAATGCTTGTTTACGCTGCATGTAATACTTCAGGCCTGTTCTTCTCGAGCCAGTAAACTGAAATACTGTAAATCGATCAAATATGATTTTACTGTAATATTTTAACATGGATATAGTTTACTGTAACAAATATAACTTCTGTTAAGATTTCTATGAAGTTCAGTTTTACTGGGTTACCTCTGTAGAAAATAGTAAGAATCAGAAATAACGCAAATGTGAAGCTCAGTCTTGCACTGCTTACTGCTTGGCAGGGCTGTGAGAGTTACCAATAGTGTAATTCTGCTGCAATTACATGGGTTCGTTTACCACTGTGTGAAAGATATAGTTTTGGCCACTTCGGAGGGCAGCGATAATTCTTCCCTATCTCATTCCACAGTGCACAAAAGCAGGGGGAGTCCCAGGGACTTGTGTGCAGCTTTGCACTGCCTTTATCCTTGTGGAGCATCGTGGCCCACATACAAAGATGATGTGCAAATTCATGAGGCGCTCCATGGCAGCCGTGAGCATATGTGTCAAGGTATGGAAGATGGGAACCACCATATTCATTTTAATGTTTGTTTTAAAATGTCAATTTCTCTGTCTATCTTTCTACAGCCCTTAGAGTTATCTGAAGGAGGGAGCATTCAGGAAGAAGAAAACAAGCCAGGAAATAAATGAATGTTTAATGGAGATTTTTATTTAAAAACCACCTTAAAAAAACTTAAAAAAAATCTTTGGAGTAACATGGTGTTCTTTTAGTGCATGGTTTGATGCAGTAAGGGAGACTTGGGACTATTGCTATTGTAGGTACAAGTTAGTTGCGTACTTTGGAAGTGAGGCTTGGGGCACTGTACATCTGTGTGTAGGCTGAAAGTCAGCAGTGCTGCATTTTTGGCAAGCTGTGTTGCCTGTAAATAGATGCTCTGGGGATGACCGTCCCAGGCGTGCTCTTTTAGTGAGATGTTGTCCCAACCCAGGCTGCTAAAGACTTTCTTTTCTTCCCAGTCTCCTCCTGTTCTTGCTTGGCGGTATTCCAGTTTGTGCTGAAACCTCTTCCTGCCTCTGTTCACACTAAACCACAGCAATAACAAGAGTAAATGGGAACGGGTCAGATCACTTGTGATAACGGCATGGTGGTGAAGTTGTGGGTAACCTCTCCCCTACTCATCCCAATACTCACACAGGCATCCGTATGCTTGTGTTTCCATGGAACACTCAGTGTGAGTAAGTGTCAGGCTCACTTAAGAAGCATCACAGCGTTGAATGGACAGATATTGCAGTCAGCACCAGCAAAGCTGCCTGGTTTATAGCTTTATATTATCTATGCTCAGCTATTGGAAAGTTACAGCTACATGCTGTGAGGTAAAGGCAGCAACATAAGAACATAGAAATGGTCCTATTGGGTCAGGTTAAGACTCACCTAGTCCAGTGTCCTGCTTCTGACAGTGGATGCCCAGTCAAAGGCAGTATGTTGCTACCGCTTGTGCTCATTAGCCTCCAACAGTTTTCAGCTCAGGGTATTTCCTGAGCTGGATGTGTTTCTTGCAGTAAACTTCAAAGCATGTCTTCTCTGTGCACTTGCCCAGTCTTCTCTTGCAACCTCTGCACATCCCTGGGAGCCTTTGACAGTGAGTTCCACAGGTTGGCTGTGCTCAAATTTTCCTTCTCTAACTGGATTTTGTTTGTTGCCTCCTACATTTCTGTACTGGGAAAGTCGGTGAACAACAGATGCCATGGGAGTCGATGGCCTTTCACTCTTTTCTGGCTGCTCATGGTTAGATTTGTGCATTCTCTCTTAGTTGTCTTTTCCAAGCTGAGGCGTACTTGCATACCCAGTCCTTTGTACAGATGTGCATTAGCCTTGTAGGCCTTTTCTGGTTTGACCATGTCCTTTTTGAAATGAGACCAGAGCTGCAGAACTATTCAAAATGTGAGTAAATCATAGATTTATTCAAAGGCATAGTGTTTGCTTCTGGTTTATTTCTATTCCTTCCTAAAAATTCATAACAGTTTATTTGCTGCTTTGACTGATAATGAGCACTGACCTAATTCTTCTTTGGATCCATCGTATATTTTATTGCTGAATTACAATTGTCAGTTCAGAACCTATTCACTCATATTTGAAGTTAAGACCTTTTCCTGTGTGCGTCAGTCTCTCTTTATTCATAGTGAATTTCATCTACCATTTTATTGACCAGCCATGCAGCCTTGTAAGGTCCCCCCCGGCAATTCTTGGCAGTCAGTCTTTGTCCTCAACACCCTATATTTTGTAAATGCAGAACTGTGTTTTGCCTGGATGTAGGTAGTATAAAAGATATTTAGAGAAAATATGTTGTTCTTGTGTACAACCTTTTCTTCGTAGATGTGAAATCACTTTGAGCTAGGGCTAGCTACAGCCTACGCTTTACAGGTGAGAAACTGCAGGGTTGAATGTTCTCTTAGTGAGTGAAAGAGCTTTCTTTCTGTAGCCAGTCAGTACCTTTCCAGCAGCAGGGTATCACCTGGCATTTACATTGCAGGATTATGTATTTGTTTAAAAAGCAGTCTTGCATATTTTCAACATGAAAGTACTGCTTCAACCTTTCCTGTAATACTTATTTCTAGCACTTCCAATCATTTAGGTTAGCTGGGGCTGACATCACTTGTTTAACAATAACAAGTTGGAGACTGTCCTGGGAGTATAACAAAAACCCATCTATGGAAAGAAGGGTGAATTTCACCCCTAGGTGTTCAAAGTTGATTAGATCTCATTACAGAGTGCCTTAAGTGAAATGATTTGGAGCTCTGTACTTCTCAGTTTTCCATACCCTGAAATTTTGTGTCACAAAACCCACTAGATTCGTGTAGGGACTAATACTCCCTCTACAGAGAGTGAAGCCTTAAAGGGACACAATATTTGAATTATCTTTCCATCTCTAGTGCTAGTTATCAGCAGGCTTATATGCAGCAGTGCAGCTTGCCTTCCCTCACCATCCCTTTTACAAGAATTCATAGAGGACTTCAGTTTTCAGTGTTGTCAATTTGGCACCTTTTGCCAAGTACTAAATTCCCCTTAAAAAAACATGTCTACACATTAAGGCTTCTATTCATGAATGACTAACACCTCATTTGCACTTGAATTTCATTCAGGTTAAATGGAAACATTGTGCAATGCTGTGGAATTTACACAAATTTTATATCCTTGAATACAGATTGCTGGTAATGAAACTGACACTTTGTTGTGCATATTAAAGATGCCCAGAAGCCAAAAGGGGATGGAGAATAAGAGAAAAAAGGATCAGAGCTGGCCTGAACAAGCAAAGTACCCTTACAGAGGAGTGGGAAAGGGAAAGAGGAAATCAAAACAATTTTGTAAGGCATAGGTGTTCCCTGCAGCTCAGCCCCGGGAGCAAGTAAAGCTTGGGCTTTTGATGCTTGCTGTATCTGCTCGGACACGCGAGGTTTTCACCTCTCTGGGCAGGGACATTTGTGTGGGAATCTGTACTCATCTGAACTGAGTCTTCCACTTCTCATTTGAATTTTGTGTTCCCAGACAGTTGCTGAAGGAGTTTTCTTCTACCAAGCTTTCCAAGGATTCTCCTTTCATGTGTCTTAGTGTTTTGGGGGCCGTGGAGGGAGGAGAATTCATGAGGGCGGAATTTGAAATTTTACTCAAAACCTGATTTTACTTTTTTGTCTTTTGGGTATTTGGAGCACTATTACTTTTTCTGCTGAAAATGTTTAGAGGGGGGAGCATTGTACAAGCTTTTTCTCAGGAGATTGTCTTCTTTTCCCTTGACTCATACGATGCCGAGCACGGTGGCTCACCAACCTATGACAGGGACCCATATGTGTGACAGGAATATGAAAAGTAATAACTACAGAATCTTGTTCTGAAGTTTCTGCAGAGTTGCAATTAGATGCACGTGGTCTGGAGGAAATTATTTTAGGAGATACTATGAAATCCAATTATTATATTCCACACACCTTATGTGAAAGCATTTGTCAATAACCTGTAGAAGGCAAAAGTCTGGTTGCTTGCAAGAATGGGCAAGAATGCACTTCTTAGGATATTTAAAGTCAGTAGTGATCCTATGCTCAAGCCGCAGGAGCTCTGTGCAATGGCACCTGTCTATGTGTCCAAATGTAATTTTGGGTAACAGCAAGCTTCAGGTACACTTGTCCTACTAGATAGAGATCCTGACTAAAAATTTGGAAGTTTCATGGTACTAACTGTTAAGTTTTCCTGGTGTTTGCAAGTGTCTGAAATCACTCTTAACCCACTGGAAAGAGCTAGTCACTGGTGATTATAATTCAAATTGTACTTCCTGTACGTAGAAGTTTTAACATCTCAGAAACTAGTGCAAAGTTTGTCTTCACAAGCACAAATATAAACTAACAAAAGAGAAATCAGGGAAATGTTGAATAATCTTTTTTACTTCCTTGAGCGTTTATCCTCTGTCTTCGCTCCACACTAGGTCTTTTTTCCATGATACACAATACATCCAATTTTCTCTCTTCGCTGGTTAACACATCTGAGAATTATTGTGTGGGAAGAAAAAAAAAAAAAATCTGCTATTTGAATACCAAGTCACAATAGACAAAGTCTAGGCTCTGATATCTACTCAGGGGACAGGTACTTTCTCCATCTTTCAGAGGTCAGCAATCAACGGTGTGAGTTTAAGGAGTATAAATGATTATGTATAAGAAATCTTCCTTTATTAATTTTTTTTGTTTAAATTTCCCTGCAGAAATTGATCTGGGTTGCAATTTTAATTTCAACAGGGCTGCTTGGAAAAGCAAATCTGAAAAAGAAACTGTCATAAGCTGCATATCATTATTACAAATTCATATAAGCAAGATCTGGGTTTGGAAGTCTGGCTGCTGTAGTTGCAATAATACCAAAGTGAGTTGTACTCTGTGGAGGAAACATGTCAGGCACATAATCCTATTCTTCTTTTGAAGTTTCTTTCTTCAGGAATATTAAATAAATAGACTGTAAACTGTTGAAGTTACCATGCACTATTGAGCAGCACCCTATAAGGAAAACAAGCACTGAAGAACATATACATGACCCCAGAAATCTCTACAAGTCACTTTCTAAACAACCCTGAAACCTTTGGCTCAGCTGCATTAAAAACAGAAAGAATAAGAAGAATAACAAGAGGACATGTCAATATATAAAGTTTTCAACTAATTTTTTTTTCCAAACAGAATTTGTTTGTATTCTGGCAATCCTTTCGTGGTTACCAGTGTGTTAATATTTTTTTTAAAATAACTTGATAAGCTATTCAGACCTGAGGATCCTATGCTGTGGAGTTTTAAGCTTCAAGGTACCCTCCTCTATCAAGGTGAAGAATAATAATCAGCCAAAGCCCAGGTTATCAGCTTCCTCTGTTACAGCGTGTAGTGTGATTTTGCTTCATGGTGATGCAATGTTGTGATGATTTATGTCAAAGCAAGCAAACTTCAAGCTGAAACTGCAAAAAATATAGGGAAGGTCAATGATAGGAACTGCTAAAATGTTGCTCCTTCTCTGAAGCTGCAGAGAAGCTCACTATGAACACTACAAAGCTGAGAACATTTCCCTAGTCTTTGATTTTGTATTTTTCAAAGGTTGCAATGGAGCCAGCAGGGAATGTTTTAACAGAGGTGCCATATATCTGAATTTCTCCTATAGCTTTATACTACCTATACATTTCTTTGCTTCGTGAAAAGGCAGAAAGCTGTTGCACATAAAATTGAGGTCTCTAGAGGATACTCATGTAAGCATGTGATTATGATGTGTAGCAATTATTTACATAGGTAAGTATTAATCACAATGGAAAAATCAGTCAATGGTAATATTAGATGAAGAAAGTACAGGGACATAGATGTTAAAAAAACTGACTGGAATTATTCAGTACTTTACTTTGTTAATTAGCAGAAGGCTATAACATAGGTGGAAGAAAAAGTCCTGCTCTTTTCTTCCTTATTTTGCCATGCCTGAAAAGTGGGACAAGCAAGAGTATTGTCCAGCCACCTGATCCTCTTAGATGTAGTCTGTTCTTGAAAAGTTATTGCAACTGTGCCTAAGGACCAAAGTGACCCTTAGTGCAGTGGGTTAAAACAAACACAAGAATGAAAACATTTTCTAAGGGCAGTTTCATGATTTGGGGTTCTTATTTACTGTCTTTGCCTTAACCAAATGAGAGTAGCAAAATTTGGTGTCCCTGATACAATAGCAGGCAGGAAAAGGAGAGAAGCTGTGTGACCTCCATCTTTTCCAGTCTACCTGTGTGGACCAGTTCAGCTGTCAGGGACAGCTTCTCTGTATCACTCCTTATCAGCCCCCTGACTATTTGACACGTCAAGTTCTTTTATTCTTTGCCTCAGTTTCCACCTTTTCTATGATTTACCACTCAGTCATTCTCTTTGTAACTAATTTTCAAGGCAATATCTCTGAAACTCCCCTGACATCATCTTGCAGGAGGTATCTGAAGCTTGGTGAAGCCCTAGTTTTCTCTCTTGACTAGCTGATCCATTTCAGAGCTATCATCTGTTAGCTTTTTTTCCTCTGAAATGATTCACTTTTATACTTCTTTCTCTCTGAACTGGCCATCAGACACTCAAGGGCTCCAGAAGTAGCAGTAAGCTGCTTTTTCTCATTCTAATATCACTATCTGTGTGGTATAAAAATCAGATAGTGGAGAGGGGTTAGGCAGTGGAGGACACCTTCTTCATGTGCCCTAAAAATCTTCTTTTTACCAGAAAATGGTGTGAGACTATGGCACATATTTATTAATACACACCTTAGCTAACTAAGTCTTGTGTTTAATAGTGATTTTTTTTACAGTGATTCCACCATAATCAGGATTTTATACTAGAACTAGGTAACTGAACAGATCTTATGTCAGCAATGACTACATGAATTCTAAAATCCACTTTCCACCAACCACTCTTTTCATGTGTTCTCAAGAGAGCTAAGAAGAACAGAGTTGCCAATTTCACCTTTTTTTTGCATTCAAAGGCATAAGAGAGAATTTTCTTGAACACTTTAACAAAAAGCATTCTTAGGACTAGGTATCGTGATTATTGGAAACTGAGGCTTTTGTTGAAAATTGAAATGATGGTTCTGAGTTATCTAATGGTACATACACTTTAGTAATAGTTCATTTTTATTCCCTAAAAATCTCAATATTTACCTCTATTCAGTCTTTTAAATGACACGATAAATTCTTGAAACTGTGTTTTTAAAACCCAAGTGAGCTTTTTTCATACCTTTTATCCTCTGTGGAGTCATTTGCCTTACAGGATTCCTATTAGTGTGACTTCTTGTATCTTCAATATACACTGTTTCTACCAAGTTTCAAGCAATTGGTCCTGTCAATATTATTTCAGGGTTTGTTGGTTTCAGGAAACAGAGTCATCACTGCAATAGCATTACTGGTATGTTCATTAGGAGAAATAAATGTGTTTTATATCTCTATTTAAATTGCTCTGTGATGAGCCTGTCAGTACAGTACATGCAGAACAGCATCAGAGCACTAAAATAATAATAGGGAAAATAGCAGCATCACGTTTGTCCTTTCTAGCAGTAGTGTTGCTGCAGACATTAGAAAGGCAGGGGCATGGGAAATACTGCTCATGCTGTAGCATCGCAGCTATCGGGAGAGGGGCACTGAGTTCCTGGGAGATCCGGGCAACAGCAGGGCTGGAAATGCTGGGCTTCGGCTTGCAATAGTTCTGCCTACAATCACCGTGAAAAAGAACTAGCCCAGCTCAAAATCCATCAGCCTGCCTTTAAAAGCCAGCAGGAGCAGGCCAGGAGTCACCGCTGAAAGGAGATGTGAAAAGGCAGCAAAGGCAGCATTAAGCAGAGGAAGGGTTTCTGAAGGAGCCAGCGAACAGCTGCATGAGAAGTAAAGTTACCAACTCGACGCTTCTAACTAGAGAGATTTGGAGCAGATAATGAGGAGGTATTTTTCATGCTATTGAAATATATCAGAATAAGGATATGTTGGGAAAACAGCAGTCTTCATGCTTCTTTGTCCCCTTCAGGGTGGTTGACACGCCTGGGAAAGAGGATGCTGGTGAGTCGGGGAAAGGGCAGGGGAACGGTGATGTTCCTTCCCGGTGGAAAGGCAGGCAGAAGCCGGTGGCACAGCCGGTCTCCGTGTGGTCACCTCAGCTCACACCCACAGCAAACACCTGCTGAGAGACGCAGGACCTTCTGGGAGCAGCGTATGCACGGGGCAGCCCACGAGCTGATCGCTCGGGTGGTGGGGACATATGGGGTTTTTAATCACGTCTAATAACAACCCAGCTGCCAAAGGCAAGCGAGGGGATGGGAATGTGATGCTTCTCCACCCGGCGTTGTTGTCAAGCTAACTGTTGACTTCCATGCTAATAGAGCCAAAACTAGCAGACCCAGTTTTAAAATGTAGTTCTAAGGCATAACAGCATATTTGGTTTTTGGTTTTTAATAGCACAGCTAGGAAAGTTGATCCTTTATGGAATACTCTGCTAAAACGAAAAGATTATCAATATTTTTCTTCCAAATAAATACATATTTGAATTTCATCAAACAAGATCCCTGTAAAAATAATTACAAAAATAGATATTAGCTGGGCATGAGCAAAACTACCCCTTGTTTACCTGAATTAGAAAAAGGATGATTAATGGTAACGAACGCGTTACATTACTCATTTGTCAAAAAAGATCAATAATGTTAAATACCCCAGGACTGTCACAAAGCTGCCCCCAACGTTGTGCAGGTTTTATGAACAATTCTAGCGGAAAACTGTCTATCGAAGGGGCCACCCCTCCACGCGCAGCCATCCGCTTCCTGCTGCCCCCCGTCTCCTCGCTCGGTGCTGAGGAATGACCCCTGTTTGTTAATAGCGGGGGCAACTAAATCTAGAAAATCAGGGCGGTCATTTCTTTGCTTTAGTTTGGTTATTTTGCAATTCAGATCGTTTCACAGGAGCAGGTACAGATACAATTAGGCAAAATGTAAATCCCCAGCAGGAGGGTTGGGGAGGATGGGTGAGCTCGTCGGTGGTGCCACTGTGCAGTGGAGGGGGCTGGGGGTCCGTGCTGGCGGGGCAGCCGCCTCTGCCGGCCCTGCTGCCGCCTGAGGAGAGCACAACGCAGCCCAGGAGGAGAGGCCAGAGCATCGCTCGTGGCAACGCTCTCTCCCCTTTAGCTGTTCTGTAATTATTTCACAGGTTTTGTGTTTCTGTGTGATGCAATGCAAATTCCTGGAGGCAGCGGTACCTGCCATGAAGGACCAATTAGTTGTCATCTTGGGAGAGCTCACGCGGTTGTATCTGGTTGTCACCGAGTCAGACCCAGGGGTGGTTTGTATTATGAGCAGGGGCGGCTTTTTCCACCAGGAGTCTGGAGATACCGGGAAACAATGATGCAATAGAGCCTACTTAGTAGTTTAAAACCAAATACTTAGAATTCATAGTAAATAAGTAAATAAACTCTGACAGGTAATCTTCTGGAAAACCTTTTTAGAGTTACCATAACACTCATAGTCTGTAGATTCAGGAAGGACAGATTCCCCTAGTTTGTACGGAGGAGTGGGATACAGATTTGTATCAACTTCCTGATTTTTCACTGATTCCCTCTCTGATCCTGAGTGAGTTAATTTAACCTTCCCTTGGCTCACTTTTCCCACCTACAAATTATGTACATTGTTATTTAAGTACCTCAGAGAGATATTTCAAGTTTTAATTAGTGTTTGTAAAATGCTTTGGGTTACTTGGATCAAAGTGTGATTTATTATTCAGTAACGTATATTACTGTGCGGTAGGTGTACACACATGCATGCTGCAAAGCGGGGCGGCAGCGAATACACTCATTTGTACTTTGTTATCTGTTTATATAATATGGGTTGTTAAGATTCATTTCCTTTGGTTTCATTTCCAACAAGTTTGATCAAAGATGTTTTGATTTTTCACAACCTTGACTTTAGTACGAATTGTAGTGCATTTCTATGTGAAAAATATCTAATCGTATGAAGGAATGGACAACTAATACTCTGAATTGGACCCCTCTATATTTTTTCATTGAGCTTTTGTTATCTATCAACATGAACTTATGCATATTGTGTTGGCTTAAGGGCATCCTAGGATAGGAGGTCTGAGTTCTAGGTTGTGATTTTAGGAGAGTATGCCAGTGAGAATCCCATCCAAAGATGTGGCAACAAACTGTCATCCCACACATCAGGACCCAGGAAGCGGGAGCACACGGGAACCTAGGACTGCGCAGGAGAGGCAAATGAACCCTTCGAACGGGATTTGCTTGAACTGATCCCTGTGAGTAAGATCCAGCAGGCTGGAACAATCCAGGGACTGTATCTATATTCGCAGAGAGATAATTTGCCAGTAGGAGTGTATCCCAGCTGAGTATTCAGGCTCTGAATTAATCAATTTTTTTTACATTTTCTTAATATGAACAGATTTCTCTGCAGTGTTTCAACTACAGGTGTTATTCCACATGTTGGGAATGACAGTCAGACCAAGCAAGAAAGCCTTTCTGAGGTTCAGTGCAGTACAAACCCACCCTTCCAAAGGTATCTGGAAAGCAAGAGCCAGCCAAGCCAAGGTGTGTTATCACCAACAGCGTCATTCAGGTCCATCTTATGCACTTACACCTTGATTTCTTTTCGCATCTGCCCTGTCCATTGGCAGGTTTATTCCCTGAGATGCTCCTTCTGAGCCCACTGAGTGGCCAGTGAGAGAGAGCCAGAGGAGGCTCGTAAAAGCAAAAAAAGCTGTCACAAATGTGCAGACTGGAGTGGCAGAGTAGGATACCCAATGGTGGAAAACGTACAGCACAAACCCTCCTGGAGGAGGCAAACAAGGAATTGCTAAGAGGGAAATCTGCGGGGGGAAAGCCCAGGGCTTAGGGAAGCTGTGCAAAATGAAGCGATGGGGGGAAGAGCACCTCTGCCTTGTATGATCCTGTAGGTGGATTTGCCTGCAGTCATGCTGAGACATCAAATATCAAGTTAAGAAAAGGAAAAATAACGTTGAACTGCAAGAGTGCAAGTATAAACTTTTTATAAGATGAAGTGGTGATAATATGGCAAGGCACAGGAAAGCTCTGGAGAGGCCACATAGACTTGAGTTGGTGCTTGCTGGAGCTGCAATGCCATACCCTTATATTTTAGACTATGTAATGTCTGTAGCAGTATAATTGTAGCAAACTAGAACTCAAAGTAATTACTTTTGTTACTAGGAATTAGATCAACTGCATGATTTTGACAGAACTTTAACTGAATGGATGACCTGTGTTTAAAAAAAAAAAAAAAGGGGGGGGGGGGAAGAGAAGAAAAAAAGAAAAAGGAAGAAGCAAAATTGCTGGATGGCATTGACCATGAGATGAATTTGAACTTAAGCACAGTTTCTTATAGATGAATTTCAATAACTATGTATTTATTGAAATATATGTGTGTAAGTATGCAAGATGTACCCCACAATACATTTATAAATATCTGTCTCAGTTTTGTAAAACATACAAAACTAAGTGATTAACAGTGGGTTGAAACAAAGCTGACACTGGTAAATTAGAATAGTAATTCACTATGTTCTAAGACTTGAACTGAATTCTTGCACAAGGAGGTAATTCATTATACGGGAAAAAAGGAAGAATTGCTCAGGACAGCAGCAAGGTCTGTAATAATCTGTTTTCTCTTTCTTTCCTATGTCCAAGGTTTCACTTTTCCATGTGATCCCAAAGAGTGGACACAAAAGACATGTATTTGCTTGAAAGGTGAGAAATAAAATATATGTCTTGACTTTAAGTGGCTCCACACAACACTGGCTCCTGAGCCTGATTTTCTTGCCTGTCTACATATGGCCCTCTCTCAGTTCCTCTGCTATTGTGTTCAGTGTCACTTTTGCTGAAGGAAAGTGGCTGAAATGTCACTTCAACCAAACGTCTTGAGATTTTGGAGGCAGGTCTGAACCTGAAAAGAGACTGATGCTCATGGGAAAATCCTGCTGTTGGACAAGGAGATGTAAATCACAGCTGGCTTCCAAAATTAGTGAGAAAACAGATTTTTTTGCAAAATTGGGCAGGGGGTGGGCTGGGCTCTGACAGGCTAAGGAATCCAGCTTTACCAGGGCATAGGGCTGCATAGCTCACCTGGATGCCTATGGGAGAAACTCTCCTGCTGGAACCCATCTGAGGGTAAAGCTGTCACGTGCTATCTTCTCACCAGCACCTTCCCAAGGTGAGCTTCACTTCTCTCAGTCCCCACCAGTATTATATAACAATTCTCATTCTTCTTCTTCTTCTTCTTCTTCTTAGTATTATTATCCCTTATTTCAAGCTTCTAATTACTTTAGTTTCAATTGGACAAATTTTTCCCGTGTGCAGCAAGTAAGCCATTCTGCACACCTTGTAATAGGGCTAATGCTGAACTGTGGTCACTGAAGACAACCACTGATCCCACCAGGACCCACAGGCAGAAATGCAGCTGCCCCTAGGGTGGCTGCCTGCCATTCCCCGCTGTTTCCATGAGCCTGAAGCAAGGCTCTCCCTGGGAAGGTAGCTGCTGTTCTGCATTTAGGGAGTTAGGTGCAAAACTCTGGGGGGACTTGGAAATACTGAGGAGATAAAGAAATCTAGCATTCGAAAGAAGAATCAGAGGGATGCAGAAGACAATTTCTTTGGAGGGCCAGGGGACACAAGACATCAGGCAAAGCGAGGGGAGGAGAAAGCAAGTGGAAATGTAAGGTCGCTGGTGATCACCCGGGTCCTGGGGACCAGCTGTGGCTGCAAGCAGCGGTATGCGGTGTCCGCACAGCTGCTATTACGGTCTGAGTAGGAACCAGTGGTGGAGGAGACTGGATCTCTGTGCCCTCTCCAGTGGCCAAGATCCCCCAGTGGCCCTGACTTGGCCAGCTGAGAGTGGAATATGCCAGATATACACACCAAAGGACAGAGCGACCAGTGCCTGTACCTTCTCTTGGCCCACTCTTCAGTTTCTATTATAGCTCCCTTTCTACACCTTGCTCACTTAAAGCAGTCATTACTCTTTTTTTATCTCCTAACAATACAGACAATTTCACCTTCTGCATTTTATATGGTACTGTCAGTACCCTCTAATATTTTTGATTTCAAGAGCTTTTTCTGAACCTTTTAATTTCCAAGACTAGAAATCTTACTCAGATAGTAATTCACCCTTCTTTAAAAGGCTCTCCCTGTATATTCACTGCTGTGATCCAATGTATCTTGTTCTTGCGTCTCTTCCTAAATCTTCCTTCAGAGTTCAGTTTTCTTCTTTTACCAATAGCCATTTGCTTTAACAGAAAGTTTTAATATGCTGAAGAATAATTTGAATATTCTTATCCTTTCAGGTTTTGAGAAGTTTCATTTTTTTCCTTCAAAAGATGGTGGATAGATTTGCCATGAGATGATTCTTAGAGAACATGTGAGAGCAAGCTAACGTCATCTGATACCTGTCAAACCAGGCATCTTCCCCCATTTCTCATGCTAGAAATCCAAGCCCAAAGGTAAGTGTCCTCTGAGATGATGGTACTTTCCAGTAAGCACTTTTAGAGGAAAGTGGGTTTTTTCCTCTTCTATCAAGGCTAGCCTGAAGAACTGAAAACATGTTCTCCAGTATTTTTTAACTCACTGGTAGCAGTTCCTCTCACTTACCCTTATATAAAGACGCATACACACAAACGCAGATATGCATATACTTATATGTAGAAAGAAATAACTGTACTAAAAGCTTTAATGATACTGAGGAAGCAGTCACCTGTTACTCTGCTCTGACAGTTTCAGCTGTCTAGGGAACTTGAGTTATTGTGATGATTGATCACTACTGCTTTAAGCCATATGCTATATTCAGCATCTGTACTTTATATTTATAGCTTCCTGTATTGAATACTTATCTTTTCATCTTATTTTCACAATGAAAGTGTTTCTAATGTGAAAAGTAGTTACCAAAATAAGGTAATGATTGCTCCTTGTATCATCCTTGATACCTGTTACTGTTTTCTTAACTGGTTGACCGAAACTGGGCCTGTTTCACCTATGTGTAGAAATTGGAGCCATGAGGGTGAATCGCATTAAGGTCAGCCACTAACAGCAGTTTCTCAAGGATGACTTCTGCTCTAGGTGTTAAAACAGTATCTCAGCTGAGGCTGGAGGTCTTTGCCTAAAGTGCCCGAGATGTGGTGCTGCTGCTGATGAAACTGCTGGAGAATGTCCTCTGCCAGCGACATCTCGCCAGGCCATTCCCCACTTCCCTTGTCTGCTTATTCTCACCCCCTCCAGGCGGCTCTGCAGGAATGCTTTGAGGGGCTGCTCTGCAAACCAGGTCACCAAAATGAGCCAGGCAGAAGGGCTGAGGGGTCGGGTGGTATCACTGGGCCCTTTTGCTAGTCTGGTTTCATGGGCCATAGTCTGCAGAAATAAAACGGGCAACACCTGAAGAGGGAGGACCCAGCAGCTGGGGGTTAGCAGCGACAAGCTCGCCCCTGTCAGAAAAAATGGCTTTGCTTCTGAAAGAAATATATCATCAGGTCCAGATTGAATAAAAATAAAGTAGAAAGGTCAGGATCATTGCTATTATTAAATGATCATGATAATTGCTTTATCTGGGCCTTGAAGACGGTTCAGGGCTGTACCTCACTTTCCACCTCTTGTTTTGCACAGAATCACCTGGGATCCACTCTGCAGTTACCATTTCCTTCCCTCCCCTAGTTACAATACTTGTATATACACTAGTATTTACTCAGATGATTTAGTTTTCTTGTCCTTTCCATTGGAGGAGTGACAGTAGGAGAGGAGGAGGTAATAGCTGATTTGATCTTTAAATTGAACTCTGCAGTATAGGAGATGTTGCAATGCTTGGTTGATAGCAGAGCCTGAAGTGCAGGACAACAACTCACTCTTTGCCCCTGAAATGTTATTAGCCTTCTTTACTCCTCCTTCCAAAATAAAACACAAAATAAATAAAGCTTCCAGCATCAGTAAACTTCCTGCTGTTTGAACTGGCAGGCAGCCAACTCATTTGGACTGTTCTCCCCACTGGTATAAAACACCCATGCAAGCAGGAAAAAAAAGGCGAGGAGGCCCCTATGACTGCACGTAAAAGAATGCCTCGCCAATTTTCTGATTTGAACAATATAACAAGAAATCTTGGACTCAGTGTTTAAAAACAAACTTGCTCGCGCTCTTTTATAACCCTTTAATTTTCTTTCTTGAGCATTTATCACTTAAAACCATGCAATTGTCCATCTGAATGAGCAAAGAAACAAAATCCCATAGGTACCTCATTCTTCATTTGAAGTTTTAGCTGGGATTCAGGAAAAGAGGGAGAAAAAAAATATCTGTACATAGATGCAGTACTTTCCTGGGAATTTAGTCTCCCTCCTGGAGACCAGTGGCACGTGGATTCTCTGGTGAGTGTTTGGGTTCCATGGCCAAATTAGCCAATTATACTAGCAATTGTGGTCTGAGCTGCATTTTCAGCATGGTTTCTGCTCAGTCACCTACAGATATGTATGGTTCGGTTATGGAAACATCCAGGTTCTGCCCCACATTTTCTAGGAATTAAAAAAAGACAGGCCCTGAAGAAGGACCGGTTTTACAAAGGGTATTTTCTGAATACTAATTTTTTTTTTTTTTTTTGGGGGGGGAGGGGAATTGTTGATAACCGTTAACAATTAAAAAGCATTTGATGTAAGTGATCAAAACATCCACCTAGGAGGTTTGCCCAGTGTCAGCTACCTTGAGACTTGAACCGAGGTTACTGTCTGTACATTTCAGTCTGTGTTTCTGGATTTACACAGGTGAAATGTTGACCTAGAAGAATATGGAATAAACCACTACAGCTTTAAGCTGCAGAGGTTTATCAAAAAAAAAAAAAAAAAAGGCAGAAACAAAGGCAAGCAGATGGCTAAAGATGAAGGTCACATCAGATTGAGAAGTTTGTCAAAATGTGATGACATAGGTAATCTGTAAACTGTTATTGCACCTAGCTGGAGGTGCTGAAAAACATTTTGAAATTACAAAAAACACTGGAGTTACCAGCACACAGGCAGGAATGATAGCCTGGAGTGGTTCTGCTCTATGGATGAATGCCAGATGTGGAAAGCGACATATCTGGAATTAATGATATTAAACATGCTTTTCTTTTATGCTCAATAATAACTCTATTATGATTGATACAAACCGCAGACACTTTATCTAGTACAAATGGAATCGTCTGTCATTGACTATATTAAATCATCAATTTCTGCATGATGAGGATCGTTTAGGGTAACTAATCATCTGTCTCGTTCTGAAGTCTTTAAGGCTGATCAGATAACGTTTTGAATACTGCCTGAGCAACCATGACAATCTAACCCTTCCATGTAAGGATTGAGAGGGGCCCATTATGCCGTCAAAGCCTGTGGAAATATCACAGCTCTTTCTCTACATAATACCCTGCTGTAAATAAATCACTCTCCACCGCAAACTTTATTGATCACAAGCACTTCCATGCTTGTGTCTAGTGAAGTCTCTACAGAATAAAATGCTGCTTTATATTTTGTCTTGTCAAAATATTAAACGGCTCTGTCAAGCGGAGTCAGGCTAGCAGTGATGGTGTAATTCTGCTGTAGCCCTTCTCATTCCCTCTTTCTATCTCAGCTGCCAAGCTTACAAAGCAGGATTTTTTTTTATAAACTTTCCAATTATAGTCTCGTAAGATTATGAAGCCTTAAGATAAAGTGTCCTAATTTAGAGTGGTAGAGTACTGAACCACTAGACAAGAGCCTGTTAGATAAAACATTTCTCACAAGGAAAAGATAACCTGGCTTATTTATATACACAACATTAATGGGCAATAGGAGATAGCCTGGAATATCTCTATTATTTTACCAAGCAAGATAGGAGAGAAATATTTGAATTAATTCAAGCTCAAAGTGTTTATTATTCACAGACAAAAACTATCCCTTAATTATGAGACAAATGTACCAAAGGAGGAAACTGAGAAACTCCAGGTTAGCACAATGCTCTGCATTTTCATACCCTATCCTTGGTTTGTAATTCTGTAAATAAGATAATGTATCTGTAGCGATACAGAAGCACCATCACGGTTTAAGGGGGGGGGGGGGACGACTGCTACTGCCTCCGACTTCAGCTCACGTTGTGTTTGTCATCGGCTGGTCTCACTTTGACACTGCTTAGCCACACAGAGTGCTGCCCTTTTATAACACCCTGCGAACCTCCTGGGAGAAAACCTGGGGTCTTGCAGAGCTTTGCTGAGAACAGCCTGGGCAGATCGTGAGGAGGTTTGGGGCCGTCCTTAGGAAGAAGCTGGAGCACTTTCAGGGCTGCTTGACGTTGTAATAGTATTCACCACCTCAGGACTGCAGAATCTTAAGCTCTGTCATGCATTCCCATATGCTTCCCACTCCAGGAAAGGCAGAATAAGAGCCAAGAGTGGTGGCATAAAGCTCTAACCTGTGCTGAAAATAAGGCTGAAACACAGAAACAAGGAGCTGACAGTGACTTCCTGACTTCTGGGCTTCTCAGGGAATCAGGGAAAATCTGGTCTCAAAATCACCATGTTTTATTCCCTTCCCTATTTGATTTTCATGCAGGCGGAGTTTCTGCTCAGGAAGCATAAATGTAGAGTTCACAGTCAACCTACTTTCTTTGGGTCTCTCTTTTTTTTTTTTTTTTTTTTTTTTTTTCCCTGTGACAAATCAAAATCCATATTAGGTGAGAGAAGAGCAGAGAGACTATCTGCAGAGGAAGATGGACAATTGTGAAAAGAGGACGAGAACAGAATAGGGAAGAAGGAGCGGCAGAGCCAGGGGTCAGCAGAAGGACAGAGGCTGTGAGTTGGAGGTGGACCCTCTCATCCCACACGTAAGCTCCTTTCACTGAGGCAGCGGGGAGCGATCTCCGTGAAAAGCACCTACCGCAAGGAAGTCCTGACTCTTCCTGTGCCTTACAGACATGACTGAAACAGAGATACTCAGTCTCAAAACGAAAGCAGGCAAAGTGAAGTTACTGATGTGACAGGCACTTGACAGTGAGAGCTCCTGAGCAGGAGGGTGCTGATTGCCCCCATGAATGATAGGCACACCATCAGCTTCCCCAAACTGCATATGAAATCACCCCAAACAGTTCCTCCATGTGATTATGATCAAAGAAATTTACTTTTTAAATTATTTTAGCCAATAAGTATTCCAATAACCTAATGTAGCCTTGGGCAATATCTGAGCCAAGTTACTCTGCAGGAGTATTTAGAAGTCCTAAAAGGGTCTTGTCCTTCTCCCTTGTCCTAGCTCTTCCTTCTCTACAAATTTCTCCCTTCCAAAAGGGACGGAAGGGTTCTGCTACAAGACTTCAACAACTTCATCTTTTCCTTCTTTATTGCAGTTATTGTTGTCCAAGGGGGGGAAAAGTCGCCATCCTCTTGCAGCAGTAATGACAATAGTTAATGACAGGAAAACAGGTTGTGAAGAAGCAGTTGTTTAGTCAAAACATTTGTTAAATTCTTTTGAATAACAAAATATTTTAAAATTATTTTTTTATGGAATGCTTACAAACACAGAAAGCTGTGAAGTTCAGTGATTTCTTCATTACTAATCACTATCACTCTGAACTAAAGAAAAAGAAAAGTGAACGGCATCAGTAGTTGAACACTGTATCTGCTCCCAGTGCTTTGGTCATCTAAAGAAATAGAACTTTCCTGTCTTAATGACTTTTGCCCTTGGAAGCCAAGAGCTTCTGCCACTTAGGTCTCTACCTAAGGGGTTTGCATACTTTACTTAGTTTTAAAATCTGTTTCATTTTGCTTTTTTTTGGTCAATATTGAGGGGTTTTGTTTTGTTTTGTTGTCTTCATGTAGTGCCTCATTAATGAGCTTATGGAAGGAAGATCCCAGGCAGTGTAACGCCCGAAGAACATTGAGATTGGTCTCATGACATTGCCTGCCTTGCTGTAAGCAGCTCTCCCAAGCCTGTGATTGAAGATCAGCCAAAATGTCTTCCAAAAAACCCTACTTCTTCACCATTGAGCCTGCAAGAATTCAGGAAACAATCAGCTTTTAACTAGGAAATGAAACACTAGATTGCTTTTTCCCAAACTTTGTATGTTCACATGTTTCATTTACATTCTTAAGAAATTATGATCCCATGGAATACCACTGCTTGCTTCCTCTGGTCTCTTTATGCAGTTTTGACAAATTACAGTCTACCAACAAACCTGGCTTTTGAGCTTGATTTAAAAAGGCATGGACTTTAAAAATAAGAACGGCTTGTGGTTACAGAAAAAGAATGAACACATCCATAACTAACATACTGATTTATCTGTTTGCACGTGTTCTAGTATAGTTCTAGGTCATAGTTACAAATGCATAGCAAAGGACCTAATAAGAAAGTAAGACCAGTGTTCTTATTGTTTAAAATTACCATTTTTATAAGTATAAAAATCAGTAATAAGGTGTAGAGTTTGCATGAAATGACAATAGAACATTTTCTTTATGCAAATGGAGCCAGTTTAATTAGGAAAATGCACTGTGACTGTCTTCAGTTTGAACTAAGCTGCAGTACTCAGAAAAATTGGATTAAAAAAAAAAGAAAGGAAAAAAATATCACTCAAACCAGGTAACTATTAGTGACAAGACGGTCCATAGTAACACCAGAGATTACTCTGGTCTCAAAGGACTGCATTTCATGGCTGAACCACTTCAGGATCAAACTCCTTGAATGATAAACAGCTACTTTACTTAAAACTTGCTTCCATGAAGTAATTTGCTGTCCTTTAACTTTCATTGCCTTTGTGTGCCTGCTTGGTAGGAGGAGGGAAGGAGGGAGGGGAAGGGAGAGAGGGAACAGATCCCCCCAGGAGTGGTGTGGTTTGCTCAAAGGCTCCAGCCCTCGAAAATCTTTGCATACTAACATCGGAAACAGGTGGTTCTGGGCTCATTTTGTGTGCGTAAGTTGCTGCGTGTCGACCTTATGCTCCTGAGCCTTCTCAGATGTGTAGCCAGGAGGGATCTGTCTGACTGTGTGTGATTTTTATATATCTTTCAGCTAAATCACAGGTCCTAATGCAAAATGCACTCAGGGACAGCATGAGGAGTTGTGACACTCCCTATAGAACTTTTCCACCATAAACCAATAAATGGATTACACTGATCTGTGTAGTTTTTTCATCTGTGATCACTAAAATGTGGATGAAGTCTTAATTTTAATATTTAATAATACTCTTCATTTAATCAGTGATCTGAGCATAATTTATTGGAAACCTCATAGACTATTGTGAATGGAGATTTTCTGTGCCAATTACTAAGGGCTGGGAATAGGTAGGTACCTGAGAAAAGAAAATGAACTTCACATCAATGGAGTGCAGAAAACTGGAGATGTAAACGGGGGGGTGGGGGGGGGGGGTGGGGGGGGGATGCAAATAGAAATAACAGGTAAAAGCAAGGGTATTGCTTCACACTTAATGACTGACTGTGTTAAGGACCCCAGTCATCTCCTCTGGCCAATCATTAACTGCTCAGAAATGTCCCCTCATTAGCTCTTATTGCTTAACAACAAGTTTCTAATACATGTTTAACAATATTCGTTTTAACAACTTCTTCATAACAGCATCAGTGAGAGAACATGAGCAAATGAAAACTGCATCCACCAAGCTTTAAGACCCAGGGCAGAGTGACACAGCGGAGCTCCATTTTCTCCAGAGCAGCTGTGATGCTCACCTGCCTGTGCGTCAGCCCACAGCATTTTGCCATGCTTATACGTGGCCAAGCGTGTGTTTTATTACAGGTGCTGGCCTTAGTGTATGTGACCAGGCAGAAGCAGCAGAAGCCTAAGCAGTGCAGATTTAAAGGGATGCTGATCATGCAAACTCATATTTTTTGTTTGTAACAACAGTAAATAATAATCTTGCAAGTAAATACCCACAAAGTTGTTTCTTACTCTCTTTTTTTTTTTTTTAATTATTATTACTTTTTTCCTAACTCTGTCCTTTCAGTTGGTCTGTATCAGGTCTCTGGAAACAGCTTGAATTCAGAAAAAACAACTAAAACTACTGGGTTTTTTTCTCAAAATGCATTATTTTAAACACAGGCTGTCATGAAGCTAAGATTCCTCAAAATTATATTAACTCATTTCCAGATGGATAAACAGAAATGCACAAAACAGGCTAACTTGTAGGGAGTACGTGGCCGCGAGCCTGCAGGTCTGCCCTAATGGTACATTTATGTCTCGCATTGACTCAGAAGACCCGTAGGCAGAATTTGGCCTGTTATCTGAGAAAGTGAAAGTAGACAATTTATTGCAGTTAGATCCTCAAAAACAGATTCACAATTATCAAATAACAGAATCTGTTAGTTCTGCTGCCTTCAGTAAAATAACAGATCTCCATGGAAATAGGATTACAGGAGAAACCATATTAGATTAGGGTTCATCTGGCTCAATTTCCTGTCTGTGACAATAGCCAATACTTCAGAGGAGGGTGGCAAAAATAGAGTATTAAATGTATGTATTTTTTCCTCTAGATGTATAGAATCTAGCTATAAAATCATCTTGTCTTTCTCCTACTCCTTGCTTCTTCCTTTCACTTTCCTCTTGCATATCTTTGGCCCTTTGTCTCTTGAAGTGTGATGCTTTCTGAATTTTGGGCTTAATTGGGGAAGTTGTTGAATGTTTGAACTCTGTCTGAATCATATGGGACTGGTAAATGGTGGCTGGAGCGTAAAAACTTAGCACAGTGAGTTTCTTGAGGCTTGAGATTTGTCTACTTGCTTGGAGTGCTGTTGTGGCTACAATGCCCAACACACACATGTAGTATTGTTATTTTGGATCTGTAGACTAGTAACTCATAAAAATTTCACAAAAACATCCTCTACAAATAAAGTCAATGATCTTACAGTAAACTAAATCCAGGACCAATAAATAATATTATAATCTGTATACAAGATAGATGCCATCCATCTTGTATATTGAAGATCATGAACACATTTCCTGGACATAGCAGCTAGTGCTACCTGAGAGCAATACCTCAAAAACCTCCCTCAAAGTCCCTTTTATATCTGGCCCTGATCCTTGGTTGTGACTGGCTCATCAGTATGAGGTGCCAGAAAGGAGGTCAGTAACCAGCTATATATGTTGTTTGCATTGCAAAGACCTGCTTGCCTCATCTTTGGACCACAAGTTATGCTGGGAAGCAAAAACTGTCATTGCTTAGTGATCATAGGACATCAGAGCTCCAGGCATACCTCCTTCCCTGCAAGGAAGAAAAGGTAGTCTTTATCTTTTTTATTATGAATTTTTATTTTTTTTCTTCAGTGGAAAACCCAAGTGAAACAGACTGTGGCTGGTTCTGTAGATATTTAAGATACACAAAAATGAGTCTTACTTTTGAGCACTGTTTGAGACCCTTTTCTCTTGGGGATTTTTTTTTTGGGGGGGGGGGGGGGGGGCAAAGCTTTTTTCTTGTGGGCTCCTATAGCATATATTTGACCCAAAGCATATGGAAGAACTGTCCCCTGTGCTTGCATTGCAACTTCATTGACCAGTAGTTTAATACAGAACAATGAGACCATGATGCACATACTGGGAGCTGTAGTACGATTTACTTGCTGGAGAAGCATACTGGTTAATTGTACGCAGCAGGACATCTTATATGCTGCCAAAAGATGTTGTTGGAGTAGCTATAAAGTAGTAGCTTGAAAAGTTAGTGACAAATCAGTACTACCTTCTGGGCTCAGACTGAGGAGAAAGGGAAGCTCCTTATGGATTTTATTTTTGTTCTCCCTAAGTAAACCCTCTAGATCCAACATGGTAATGTTTTGTCTTACCAATGTATGTGTTTCTTTCTTGGTAAATAATATTTTAATGCCATGTGTAGCTAATGTTTTAAAGATAAGTCATTAAAGAAACAAATTTTTAATTCTAGATTTCCACAGACTTATTAGGATTATAATGAATTAAATCATAATAAAAAATAACCTGATTAGGGTTATTAAGAGGTTATATCTTCTTTAAGCCATACCTCTCTTGAAAAAGACTCATGAAAGGAGGAGTGGCTGTCAGCTGAGAGGTCTGCAGTTTGATTAAAAGCATGAGAAAGAGTCACAAATACTTTCCCACCTGGAAGGATAAGACAAAGATTTACTGTCACTGAATGTGCCCGTAAGTCCTTGTCTTCTGCGCAGCTTAGGCTTGAGAATGTCCAATTCATTTTTTCATGTCCAGCTATGAATGAAATAGGGAGAAATTACTATGATTTCTTCAGTTGCTGGAATATTAGCAAATGTTTGTTATGAAGACTATCAGCCCATCAGGAACAACAGGCTTTTAAATTGAGAAAGAGGAAGCTGCTTATTGTCTGCTAGATTTCTCTAGGATCATTGTGTCATGCTGAAGCAATGAGAAATTAGTGAAAATCCACTAAACCAGCCATTCTGCTGTGCATGCAGAGAGCCAGCATCCCTTAGCAAGCCTCATATCTCATCCATTTATTAGAGCTCACCAAATTAACAGTTACATCAGTCCTGCAGCAGTTTTCAGGAGGCCACAGCTCCATGAACCTGAAACTTTGACTGCTGACAAGAAGTTGCTTGAAGCAGAAGTGTTATTAAGAAGCCACCTTCCCTGTAGCATCCCTGCTCCTGCTGCCATCCCCAGCTCAGCGTCTCCATCTGCCCAGCTGTACCATGGGGTGGGCACGCCAGCAGGCTCTGTCCACAAAGTCCAGTACGCTGCTGAGTTTTTCATCAAACACCCTGTGCTGCAGGGACTCTTTCCTCCAAGTACTGCGCATTGCAGACAGCCCTGACTGTGAGTTTGACAGGCGCGTACTTGCCTATGTTTATAATGAAGATGCTATTGGCAGAACCTCCACGGGTTGGGGTAAGGTGATTTCTTCAGCCAAAGATTTACAAGATCATGTAGAAAAGCCTTCTTAGCTTTTTCAGCACGCTTTTTAGATGACGCCATGATGCAGCCATTGCCAATATTCAGCTTCAGGAGAGGTTCCTGAAATACTTTCAGCCTCCGACTCCTCTCTCCATTTACAAATACCCTTGATAAAATACTAGAAGAACTAGACACTTACAGGACACCGCCCCACCTCCCTGCCAGAGCTCTCCTTTTCTGTTTGCGTGTCCTTATCTATCTTCATATTTCCTATTGCAGGCCACCATTTGCACGAGTTGTATACTGTGAAATACAGATACTATGCATTCCCTTGGGGGAAGGAATAGAAACATTGAGTCATTTTTTTACTTCATTTTTAAACTAATTTCTTTTATGAATAATCACTGTTGTAGCAGCTTACCCTCTCCATCCCTTTATAGCTGTGACTGTTTGCTGAAGCTGAAATGCAAGCATAGTATTCATACCTCTTCCTAAAGACTTGACGCATTCATCCCAGCATCCTAGCTATTAGTTTGACTAGAATATCAGAGCATGTTTCAAAATGTTTTTAATGCTGCTTTTTAAATATACTTCCAAAAGGGTAACTACCTTTTACCCACATTAACGTAAGATATGGAGTCAGGAGACAGAGAAGCTGCCATAGCAGAAGAGGTGACCAGTGCATGTGACTTAAAAGCAATATCTTATACCTTATGCATTGCAGGTAAATCATTCATAATTGTGCTTGGCCAGTTGTGCAACATCTTATCTGAAGGAGAAAAATTACTTTCTGACTTCCACAGAGTGTCATTTTATGCCCTAATGCATGAGAAAGCTCCACTGCTATTCACTTAAAAAACTCTCTTTTTTTTTTTTTCCAATCTTCTACTTTAATCAATTGGAATTAAGTATTTTCTGGTGTGCCCAGCAGCTGAAGGGTGCACATTTACCTGGCCTTGGATCTAGCACTGTCAGTGCATTCTGTGTAATTGCAGTGCTTTACCCTGTTTATGAAAATGTTTAATGTTTTTATCTGCCGAGGGTGGCATCCAGGAACGCTACATTTATGCTTTAAACATAGACACCAAAAAGACTCAGAAACGCTAAAGATGAGAGTACGCTTTATTGTAAGCATGACAGTAGCAAGTTACAAAACTTCTTCATCTTTAGCCCTCAACAGTGGCATGCTGCTATAGCTATAGGAAAGGCTGTGCAGGGGTAGGGAGCTGTGACGTTCCAGCTGTGCTCCTGTAACTCAGATATTTACAGCTGAGATAACTAGTCCTCTCGGCTATTCTGCGTTTTAGGAAAACCAGTGAAGATAGCTGCTGTCTAGCCACCATGTCTGATTGCAGTGGACTGATCACATAACATGTTTTCTTTTAGTAGCGTTATTCACATGAATTACTAACTTCAGCCATGAAGCCGTGCAGTCGATTGCAGAACTCTGTTATCTCACATAATAAATTAGGTTTATTAAACCAAGCCTTAAAATAACTGTCTCCTTTGAAACTCAGTCTTAGGCTTTCAGCTCATATTTTTTTACAAATTAACCTAAACCCACTGTTGGCGTGAGGAACGTTGAGAACGATGCACATTTCCCTTGCTGTGGGCTAAATCTTCAGTCCAGCCAACTGTGCCTGTGAGGGACGTGTATACAGCGCTAAAGCAGAAATGCCTTACGCCCACAGCTCCTGGAGGTGCCCAGTGCCTGCGCACACTGGGAACGCTTGGCTGGCACCGAGAGAGGGGGGACGTGCTCTCGCGGAGCGTCCCACGTTGTTAGTCCCTTCATCTCCCCTCTGCTGGGCGCAGGGTGTAGATAGAGAGGCCTCCTTGATCCTCGCCATCTTTGAAGTGACGCAAATCTTGAATGTAACTAAGCTGTCTTTTTTCTTCCAGCTGACGGTTTTGCTCTGAACACGTCAGTACAGAGAAATCTGTAGAAGAGAGTGAAGGTGGGGACTTGTGCACATCTGAAGCTGCTGTCTCTCAGTGGCCTTCAGGTCCACAGAGCCAGAACTGCACATTCGCAGTAGGTGCTGGATTAGAGAGTTCTGTTTTACAAAAGAAACAAACAGCATTTTAGCTAGTCTTAGACACAGAGAGGCATTAAATAGCTCTCCACCTGCAACCTAGTTAACATACTTAGTGTCATACCATTATGCTTCTTGTTAAGAATATTCAAAAGCCTGACAGACCCAGCATTTCTGGTTCCTCACACAGGAAAGAACTCTAAAGAAAATAGCTGAAAGGTTTTATTTAGTATGATGCCAAAACTCCTTAATTCTAATATCAAAGGACCACAACCTTCGCCGTGGTGAAAGGGTTGTTCATTTTGTTCATGCTGCAGGTATGTAACATCTTTGCTAAGGCTACCACCAAGGTCATCTCTTTGGTTTTTGGCTTGCATTTTATGTTAAGACCTGAATCAAGACCGTTAGTTTACTTCACTTAGGCCAGCAAGAACAACTGCCATCATATTTTTTTTTTTCTCTCAGGATACTGGAGTGGATAGGACACTGAGACTTGGAGAGGTATTTAAGAAAAAAGTGTCTGAGATACTTGCAAAAATATGCAATGTCCCATTAAATGCAGCCATTGTCAATAAAATAGCAAATGCTGAGGCTGATTTTTATGGCTTTAGGTGTGTTCCTAGAAATGCCAACTCAGTATGTCTCTTTCTAAACTAAAATTAGGACTGGAATAGTAAGACGGTGATTTTAGTGTTATATAATAGTGACATAACAGTGTGACAGAAAGTGACATAGTCACATAAAGAAAGCCCTTTTTTTTCCTAATCTACCAGACTGTGCTATGCCAACCAAACAACGTATTTTAACTGAATTTCTGAAAAGAAAACTCCTTGGAAAATGATGCCAGGAAATCGCCACAGGAGAAGGACACAAGAAGGGACTAGATGCTGTTTAAATAAAGGAGAAAAATGAAAAGAAAAAACCATTATGAATGTAGAGAGAGTTAATGTATGTATATACATGTGGGTGGATTTCTAGGCGGTGGATTTCCAGGCTTCATAGCAGGGCTAGAAATTGGTTTATTTTTCTTGTATTTTAGTTAAGCAAAATGTGTATGCTACTTGTAAGTAGAAAAGACAGTAAAGAAAACTCAAATATTTCAGAAAATTCAAGATCAAAAAGCGGTAAGGAAACCAGTAAAAGTTAATAAATTTAGCTGAATGGTCAGGAAAATGGTTCAGTGTTGACAAATGTAAGATAAGAAGGAATAATTTGAGCTACCCAAATACATCGCTGTTGACACTCAAGAGAAGACCTGTGCCTTATACTGGATGGTTCAATGAAACTCTCTGCTCTGTATGGAGCAAGGGTCAAACAAGCAAACAAACTGTTAGGTTGCAAAGGGATTGGGAGAGAAATAATGCCAAAAATCTTATAATGTCATTAAATAAATCAGTGGTATGCCCTGACCTGGAGTACTATATTCAGTTGTGGTTATCCTGTCTCAAAGAGAATGTATCAGAAATAGACGAAGTATAGAGATGGGCAATGTAAATAATTAGAAGCACAGAAAGCCTTTCATTTCAAGACAGACTGAAAAGTTGAAAATTATTTTAATGAGAGAGAAGATGGCTTAGATGGGCCACTAGTGATAATGGCTACACTGTACATAGGAGAGGTTATTTATTTAGAAAGGCAACAAGTTAAGAATAACAAGTGCAATGAAGTTAGTCTCATTTGCAAAACGTAATTCTCCTCTGGAACTCGTTGCAACTTGGTGGCCAAGACTTCAGCTGAAGGCAGACTTCAGTTAGATATGTGTTTAAACAAACATATCATCTGCATTGCAGTCCATAGGATTTAAAAGATTTTTGAAGAGTTACAGGCTACCCCAAGTCTGAACATTAGCCAAACTGTAAATAAGAGGGTTAAGAAGAAACCTCTCCTATGGACAGGTTGTTTCATAAATGCTTACTACAGGGTTTCTGATGGCTCTCCCTGAAACACATCTAGTGCAGGCCACTGTCAGAGAGGATATCTGAGGAGATGGACCACTGCTCTGATCCAGTGTGTCAACTCCTACGTTGAATCAATGATATAGAGATGAAAGGTTCGATATCCCATTATCAGTCTCTTGAACCATCCAATTCTCCCCCTCTTCCCCATTCAGCTATTGATTAAATTAAATGCAGCAAGGTAAATGGGGACAGGAAAGAAATTCCGTATCTTAGCACAGCTCTTTGTCTATGTGCTTTAGTCTGCATTATAAGGAGACTGTAACCCCAAACTACTGAGCACTCTGTAAACTAGATTTATTCACAACAGCCCATCCACACGAAGATGCCACTATTTGGTTTTTATTTTTAATGCCATTTAACTTTTTATTATTTTTAGTCATATGAGTATGCATTTGCTGCTCATTACATGCTGCAGTTCTGGGGCAAAACTAGTTACAAAGAGACTGTGAAGGACAAACCCCTACCATTCATCTGTACACATGTGCCATGCTGACTGCTGTATGTTGTGGAAAGATTCTCTGTAGATACACCAATCTGAAGAAATAATGAGCTTAAAGCAGTGGAACCTCTGAAAACAGTTGGCAGTTAGATAATGATGGATATGCTACAGAATCCAGAGATCTTGGTGGTGGAGGATGAATGATGCATATAATGAAAAGAAGGCTAAAGCTGATCACTTTCCCTGTTAGTATAAACACGTAAAATGCAATTCACTGTGATGATGGTGGTGGTGCATTGCATAATAAATTATGTGTCTGGATCATAAAGGCAATTTTTTATGATGGAAAAGTTTAATAGAAAATGTATGTAAATGAGCGTAACTTGCCAATTGATGCTTTTTGACTAGAGTGTTAGAGGAGAAAATAATTTCTTCTCCAGCACATTTGCAAGTTGAGCTGAAAAATGTGGGTGAGTTCCACTTTCCAATTTTGCTCACATTTTCAGACATAGAGGGATAATAGATTAGTTAAGAGATGTGTTTTATTGCTGTAAAACTGCTCAACATTGTGCAAAATTTTTGGAAGTGCTATGACTGGAAGTTGGTGGTGAGGAAAACGTGGCGGAAATTACTGATTAACAGAGGAGCAGGAGCCAGCTGGGTCCTGTTCTAAAATTTTGGGGTGGCTTGCATGGGCTTAAAATTGAGCTTGGGGGCTAGAAGTGAAGATTGTCCCAGCATAGAAGCTCTAAAAAGAAGAGAGTTCCAGTGGGGGAAAAAACAGCCAGAAAAATAAATAAAATGCTGGACAGTAACCTATCGGTGAGAGGCGGGAGTGCTCTTGTGTTTGCCACAATTTGCAAAGGTGCTATATGAAAGATGCAGCCAGGCTATGTGGGCCTTCTGATTATATTGGAGGTCAAGGCAGCAAAAGAGAAAACAAAAAGCAAAATACCCATCATATAGGGATGCTTCTTACAGCAAACAGGAGCATCTTGGTGCTCAGGGTAAGGGGATACTTTGAACCCAATTTCTCTGCTGCATAAGTTTAACTTTAGCTATTCCCAAATGTAATGTTCTCCTAGGACTGTCTGCAGGGAGCCAGGCTGTCAAGGACCTGCTCTTCTCAAGGTGAATATGGGCGTTTTGAGTCATGTTGTTCAGAGTGGAATGTCTTTCTTTACCTAGGTTTAACTACTAATAAAAAAGGGAGTGGGATATTCTGGTGATAGTGAAGCGGTTTTTTTTCCACGATGTTGGTCATACATTGAGCAAATTCAGGGTAGTTTTCTTTTCTTTTTCAGTAATTTGAGTGAAATATGCTTTACAATATTAAAGAAAAAAGGGGGAGGGGGGCAAAAAACTATCTGTGGGGAAGTTTTAATAAAGAAGTATTTTTCCATTCACCATCGTCCATAAAGCTGTGCAAAAGATTCCAACAAAAAATTGTGATTTTTCTAACCCTGGCTTTTACTATGGAAAAGTAAAATTCAATGAAATTTTCTAAAAGAATTTCTAAGTAAAATTTACACATCGTATACAGCCAAAATACTGATTAAAAGTACCAAATTGACATTTTGAAACATAGCAGCTTGAATCAATGTTTTGTTTTGACATTTTGATGCAAAATGTAGATATTTTCGTGTGACATTTCCAAAGCAAGTTGGGATTTTTTTGGTAACTGTCCTGCAGAAATGTTTAATGATTCGACAAGCAAATGTCAAACTGTTAGAATTCCCATGCAGCATAAATTCCATTGGCTGATCAGCTCTTATTCATGCCCTTTGAAGAAGACTTGAGCCTATCAATATAATAGAAATCCATATTCCCACACAAGAAGTTCCAGTTCAAATTTGAGTTCTAGCAGTCTCACATAATTATCCTTTTTGGCAAGTTCTGTTGAGAAACAGTGGGCGTAATATTTTGTCACCTAGAGGTTTTTTTGAGGTAACACCAAATTAGAGAGAAAAAAACATAAAACTCATATTTCAAGAGGAATCTAGGAAATCATGTCATTAGCTAAAACTGGAAGCATTTTTTTTTTATTTAGTCAATTGCCATACCGCCCCCATCTAGATGCAAGGAAAGAAAAATTAATACAAAATAATTTTATCTTTGTCTCAGTGCAATGTATCATTCACTTCAGGCTAGTGAATAGATGTCCCAGATGTGGAAGCTGTACAAGGCGCTCTTTGGCTGATGCCAGCCTTGTTGCTAACTACCAAAGCTGAAGCACTGCTTTTCTAGAACTTCATGTATGCCATATTTAAAAAGCTAGAAACCACAGCAAAACACCCCATTTCTTCAAAAAAGATGGGTTGTCCATCTCAAAATGTTATGAAAGCTTTCCCTAGGAAGATCTGGGTAGTAAAGCAACCTACTTCTCTAAGGAGGTGAACAGAGCAGAACATGCTATTTAAGGCTGGGATCTCCAAGTGTTTGGTCCAGAGTTAGAATTTGGTTCTGGCAGTGACAGGAGCCCACGAGAAACTGGGCTCTGAATCCTCAGCCATTAGCAAAGGCTGCCTCTAGAAGGAATTTGATGTTGTAAACAGAATCACTCTGACACAGATTTCTAGGTTTCAATCCACTTCTTCTGTACAGTTACCTAAATTCACATAAATGAATGGGAAAAAAATTAGTCCTAAGGTGAATGTTCCTTTGGCAAAGAGAAGCAAAAATAAGCCACTTTTCCTCAGGTCTATTTTCCGATATTCTCACCAGGGCTTTAATTCTTATTTCTATCCTGATCCACAATGTGTTTATTAAAAAAAAGGTAAGAGCCGACACGAGAGAACACCAAATCTGCTGGAAATCCACTAGTAACACAAAAAGCAGTACTAGCTGTGTTCTGCTGAAATGGTTAATAACAAAAGGAAAAAAAGAAAATTAGGCCCTTTATTCTAGAGAGCATACATTAATGCAAAGAGGATGTTTAGCTGGGGGTGAAGAGATGAGGACTTGGCTAGTTATGAACTTGTAGAATAATCATGGGAAAAATGATGAAGTGTTCATAGTGGTATAGTAATGACATACGTAAAGCAAATGTGTTATGATTAGATCAAATTGCAAAGAGAAATGAGTAAATGTTGAGAACAATGCCGTGTTCGATGTGTAAACAACACATCTCTCGCCTTAGCTGGGGTTGTTATAAGCAAGCAAGAGTTAAAAATACAAGAGCAATTTTTAGAGGCAACCTCATGACTGGCAATCAGTGCTAATAAGATTCTTTTCCTCTTGCAAGATTCACAGAAAGCCCTCAATCCATGCCGAGCACATTCAAAGGCAAGGGACTAAGCGCTCCCCTCACAGGTTCATTATCATTCGCAGGTTATCCCAAGCCAAGTGAATCAGGAAAGCAAATGAATTAGTGAGAATTAAGGAGCCTCTGTGGTCTGAACCCTCTCCAAATCTCAGCTAAGATGAAAGGTAGACGCTGATGTCTTGTGTCCCAGGGTTTTCAGAATTGGAGCCCCAGTGCCGAGCCGCTTCCTCCAGAGCCTTGCAGAAATGTGCAGGCAGTTAATGTTGCCTAACGTCTCCTGACCGTGGGTTCAGCCATGTGGGAAAAGTTTTACGAGGCTGCAAAAACCAAACCCCCTTTCACTCACAATTAATTACAGGAGAGTTGCTATAGCACCTCGCTGTCAATGAGTCCGGCGTAAGCGCACTTTCTTCTCATCTCGCTCAGTAATAATCAAAGATACTGGGGTAATGTCTTAGTACGTAATGATATCAAATAGGGTAGTTAAAAGACAGATCTAACCACTAACAGTACTGTTTCTTTGGAAGCAGTATCTTAAATGATAGGATTTGTACCTGACATGAATCAGGATCTCTGGTGTTTACCTTCTCTATTTTTATTTGTCTGAAATGATGCAGTACCTGACAAGCTTTTAATCATATACTTATTTTTAGTTGTTATGATACAATGATCTTCTCAGAGAAGCTATGATCTTAAAGTACAGTGGGTTGGAAAGATTTCAAAGGAAAGCAGTTTGTTTTCATTAAATACTTATTACTGCTAATTATATTTGATCACTATAAAGAATACAGTTTAATTAAAGAAGCATGCTGTCTAGAAAAAATATTTGATTTCCAAAGGATAACAGTATATTTTTGCATTTGTAAGTAGGGGGAGAAATATCAATTGAAAATGTGCAGATATGTGTGTTTGTGTGTGTGTGTGTGTGTGTGTGTGTGTTTGCACATATGTATAAATAAAACAATATCGGTTGGGGAGACTAGAGGTTTGATAGGAAAAAAAAAATCTATTCAAAAGAATTTTTCCAATTCTGATAATGGAATTAAATAGCAAGCTTGTATCTTATCAGATGCTATCTTTATGTGTGTTTCAAATTATTGAACATAAGTAATTATCTACAATAAAATAACATTTGGCAAATGACATTAACCAGTGTTTTCACAGCCTAGGTTTGTATCAACATTTTCATCAGGTATATTTCTCTATCATGATTTTTAATGTCATCTATTTCATGAATGTGAAGAGTTCAGTATGAAATTACATGTTTTTCATAATAAATGTATGGGTTTAATTTTATTTTTTTGCAAATGATATTTTTTCAGGGCTAGTTTGAAGGAAATTAATAGAAAATGAAGGCTGATAACTCTGCACATGTAACTGAAGTCTTGAATTCGTGTGCCAGTGTACATAATTGTTCCTTTAAACAATCATGTTGGAAAATTTTCTAGTTTTTACTTCCCCTCTTCATATAATTCCTGACTCATGACCTCCTATCTACCAGTCAGGCTTGATGTGCACGACTGTATCTCATTTATAATAATCATGGTCTTTACAGAGAGATCGATTAAAATATTATGGTTCTTTTAAAATCAGAATGCATATCAAACGAAGCCTCACTTATAAAATAAAGAAAAAGCTAGGCCTTTTGCAGAGTCTCCTCGGTGTGAATAAGATGTTGTAAAAATCTCTTAATATTCAAAGACAGTTAATCATTAAAGAGGCAAATATGTTAATAAGTTTTTATCACAATTGAAAATGCTGTTAGTGGTTCTCTGGATTACACTGTTCTATGTACACTACATTTAACATGGTACCGAAAGGAGACCCTGTCCTGAAATTTTGGGGGTTTCTTGAAAATCACTGCCTCCAAAATAATATGTAGTTTAAATAAAAAGGTAATAGCACTTAAAGAATCGTTATCCTTTTAATATCCACTCTAGTTTTTATAGAAAATATTTCAGAAACTACAGCACGTTTTAACCCCTTCTGTCACATAAAACTGCTGAATGGAACAAAACCCAACATTATTTAAACTAAGGTTGAAAATATCTATCCGAGGCATCAACTCTAGACAATTTCTTTTCCTTGTACTTATAATTAATTTTTTTTTTTTTTTTTTTTGGGGGGGGGGGTTTAGAAATCCCAGCCACTACATTGCCTGCAAAGAAAATGCCCTGAGACTTAAAGGAAAGATAAAGGTGAACTGCAGGATAGTGTTTAAATTCAACAAATCTCATTCTTAATTCTTTAACATTGCAATGTTTTTCATTTCCTAGTATCTTTTTTTATTTGCACTAAGCCTTGTGCATTTCTACATGGAACACATTTTTCTGTTTTTCTAAATTAGACTAAAGAAATACTTCAATTGATATAATTGTCCCCACTCTCTTCCTAAACCTCTGTATCGTGAAATGATTTTATGAATTGCATTTTTTAACACTGCTCTTGTTTTTAATCAGTTTCCCCTAGGTTAGCTTACGTCTTGCTCTTAGTCAATTTTATTTGTGTTATCCAAAGAATTAAAGAGAGCAGATGCAGGTAAAATCCTTTTGAGAAAGACTTGAGCATACGAGAGAATAAAAAACCCTCCAAAAAACAGTTAGAACAATTTCCCAGACAGTATCAGCCTAGAAAGCAGCGAAGCACACAATACCATCAAGTGTGTGCATGTTTGTGTGGCGGGGGGAAGAGCTTCATAATACAAATATTATTTAAAATGGTGTGAATCTGCGGCAGCCTGCAGCAACAGCAACATCAGCCAGTCCTGCATTAGCGAAGCAGCGGGCCCTGCCCTTGTGCTGGCCACAAATGACCAGTGAAATCCCAGAGGCACTCTTGAATTTCTGCATTCTCATTTCATCAGCTGCAAAATATCTGTCACTCACATCCCACACTGGGCAAAGTGACACCTGCCAGTCTCAAGAACAAGGACAAATTAATGTTCCTCCACCAACTGTGTCTCAGAAATGAGTAGCGAGCGACCGTGCGAGCAATCAACAGCTAGAGTACATTGTTAAAGTTTGCAATGCATTTCTGGGCTTTCCTTTCAGCCAAGGTAATTTGCAGCAGCTGTTGTCGTTTTATGCTGTTATTGAACATGTGTTCTGCTGATTTCCCTCCTAATGAATCTTTTAAAAATATTTGCAAAAGGTGTGCAAAATTGCGTTGCCGAGGTTTCTTGAAACTGCAAAACAAGGCGGCTCGATTTAAAACAATGCATGGGAGAGGCAGTGCAGCAGCTGCCAGAGGAACGTGTAATCCAGGCACTTGCCTTATCTACTCGATCTTCCTAGAAATCACTCAGAAACATTTTGGATACTAGATATAAAATCTTAAAAAAACCCCAAAACAACAAAAAACATTTCTGATGTCTGTCATCATGTCACATCATGTTATGCGATATTGTATCTGCTTGTGATGAGATGCAACATGACAGGATGTAATGCAATGTAACGTATCAAAAAATGTAAATAATCCACTTTTGGGGATTAGATATCTGCTGTCAATTCCTATAGCAGGAGTCTGAACTGAATTTATTGAGGCGGGTGGGAGCTGAGCGAACGCCAAACTGGCCATGGTGTTTGCAAACCAGCACGCATCTCAGTTCACTGCCTCTCCCAATTACTTTTGGGTAGTTTCACTCATATATGACTGTACTACAATGTTAAATAAAAGTTATTGTGGGGCACAGTCTTGTGACTCGATCATTTTGTTAATTATCACTGCCTACAGCAATCACTTCGATGGTGCCTCGCCTCGCCATGAGTAGAGGTTTGTACATTTTTTAAGCTACACTTTGGAAGTAGCTGTAGTGTTTCTCATGGTGCAATGTAACTCACGCAGTGTGAACACAAAATCGAGTGGTGTGTATGACGTAACTGGAAGAAAATGAGTGCTTTGGGCCAAATAAGAGACCGCTCAAGACGGCGCAGCCTCCTGAGGTATCCCTGAGGCTGGAGACTTTCCCTTTGGTGGCACGGCTACCGTCAGAGAACCGGGAGGAAAGGACGAGCGTTCGTTTCTGTTGTATCTGTCCGTAAGGTATTGACCGACAGCAGCCATGCTGCAGAATTGCACAGGCTCGGAAAACCTCGTCTTGCCGTGGAAGTTCACCAGCCCTTTCTCCCGGCTCTGGAGGAGCGGGCTCGGGTGCCGGCACCGGGAGGTGCGGCCGGAGGCACCGCCACCGGCGGGCTGCGCCGTGGAAAGCCGGCATTTGAGGGGATGGCAGATGTCGCCTGGGGGTAGTCTGGGAGGGTGAGGAGAGGGCTTTCGAGGTGTTGCACCGGGCACCGATGACCCCGGGAAATGAAAAGACCTCGGTTTGCCTTCGCGTAGCCAGGGCTAGGGGAAGGGGCTTACCACCAGCAAAAGGAGGGACGCAGAGGGCAGTACCGCGGTCCCCTGGCCCCTCTCCCACCACAGCCCGCATCTCCCTTCCCCTCTGCCCCTACCTTCCTGCTGACTCACTTGCGGCAGCCGCATCCAGCCCAGAATTAACCCATTTGTGTGTCCAGTGCCCGGGAGAAAAAAAATCCAAGCCAACGTATTTCCCCAGTAATTAAGTGTTAATGGATGTTTTAGAACTTGCTTTTTATTTTGTTTCAACAGAAGACAAAAAGCCACATTGTCTGAAGCCTCATCTGCAGCACAGGCGCTCTGCAAAAAGCTCCTCACCGCTACAACGGCTTCACCCCCACTACTTTTGGCTGCGTTGGGAGCTCGAGCATAGATGAGTGAACAGCATTTTAAGTACTATGTTTATTCAATGTGCTCTAAGCAGGGTTAGATAGTATGATATTTATAAAGCCCCATTCTCTGTATACTCGAGGGTTGCCCACCTTGCTCGCACTGATGCCGCTGAACCGATATTAGCGGCGGTGAGGGGTGGCTGTAAATTTTGCCTCATGTAGACAAGGCTTACAAGGTAAGCAGGCAAACCCCTGGCTGCAACCGCGTGCCTAGGAATGGAACCTTTTATTTGCTGTCATAGTGATGACTTTTAATTGTCCCAATAAACAAGCTTTTAAAAAGCTTCTAAAATGTTCTCTAATAACACACTTTGGTCTTTAGCCATAGAAATGCAGAAATAATTAGAAGTGCCATTGTGTACAGTGCCTTCTGGACTGGGCTGAAGGTGAAGGAGAAAGTATCATGCTATCCTTGTCAGCTGCAAGGGTAATTACTGCTGGCTGAAATTACTCAACATTTGTTTATAAGCTCCCCAGAGCATGCTGTAAATAGATTGTCTGTTATAGTCCAATCACATTAAAACGCTGCTCCTTGCAAACTGCTACCTCCTGTTTTCTGTAAGCTAGACAGAGAAAGCCTGCTGCTCACTTATTGAGCACCAAGCACTGAAGAGCTATGTTTAATGTGATTGTTTTCATTAGCTCTTCTCTGTCTGATATTACATTTATAGTTTGCTGGACTTGAAGACTGGCGTGTTGCATCGCTTTCATTTGCTGTGGTGAGAGTGAATAGCTTTATTTCTGGAGGCTCTGTGCAACAGTTGATGGGAATTTTGGAATAGCAAAAGCATGGGAATATCTACGGACACTCGTTCTCCTCCTGGGCAATGGTGTTTTTCTATTTGCCTTTTAAATGCTCCTGCACTGGTTCCAGCAGTGGTCACGTTGCCTAAATTGTCCTTTGAAGGATGAGAAGTATTTTCATAAAAGGTTAGAAAGAATGTATTTTCCTTAGCACTGAATTTCACAGTACAGCATTGTCCTGTCCATTATGACCTGAGTTGTATGAAATAGTGATGCAGCCACAGCCTGTCTGTTTGATTTGCTCTCAGCATGATTTACCACATCATATCACAACAGCCCAGGTATTTCCAATAAATATGGGGCCAAATTCATCGCTGACATATGCAGACACAATTCCATTGCTATCGATAGAGTTGCATTTGCTCCCACCAAGGTGAATCTGGCCACTAAACTGAAGATTTAGGGGAAAGAAATAGAATTTTGCAAAAAAAAAAAAAAAAAAAAAAAAAAAAACCAACCAAAAAAACAACCCACAAAACCAAAAACCAAACACACCCACACACTATATATATTAAAAAAAATAAAGGCAGTACAGATCCATTACTGGGTATCAGGGGCAGAAATTTGTAACCCCTGTTTCATGAGTAATTCATGAGAACACACACAAAGGGTATTTCAACAGCACTCATTTTTATTTACCACTGATTATTCCCCCAAATCAGTACTGATTATGTATAGAGCAAAGCGTGGACCCATCATGTCACATTTATTTGAAAAGGCTAGCAACAACAAGCTGCCTCGCATACCCCCATAGCTGGGAAAAAGTCTAGACATTAGTGAATTTAACCTGATTTTCTTAAAACACAGACACTGCCCTGATGTAAATCCTCATAGAAGACATTGCAGCTACGACAACTTACACCAGCGACTGAGCTTCCCGGGAAATAACACAACAAAGCAGCAATGTTAGTGACCAGTAGAGAATTATTAAAGGAACACAGATAATTGGAAGAAAATAAATGACCTGGGTAGAATAGCTACTATAAAACGAAGTGCAGGCAAAATCACTGTACTGGATACCTTGCAGCCTCACAGGTCCTAGGTGCCTTTCTCCCTAATTTTAAGATCTGCATAAAGCTTCTGTTCTCTGAAAACCAATCAGGAAGGGATAAGAATTGGGGTTTGGATATCCACATTTTCTTCTAACTGGAAGCATTGCCCGTGGAAAACTGTCCTTCTGGGAAAGATGCTGGAGTGCTAGAAATGATGATTCAATTGCCCATTAAGATAATTCCTGGAAGTACTACTTTCTTGAGGCTGTGTTTCCAGGAATGGCAATCAAGGCATCGCTGCTCTTACAATGCCATAGGTATCTCCAGAAGTGGATGCAGCAGGTGAATGTTTCCAGTTACTGCAAGTAATACACCACAGGTTAGATCTCATGGTTATCTTTATTTGCAAAAGCTAACTAATGCAGCGTATTGCAGTCCTTCGATGATGAATTACACCAATTGTTTGGCAATAAACGGAAGCTTTTTGCAATCCAGGTAACATTTTTTATGTTCCTATTACTGCTTTTTGTGCTATTAGAGAAGCAGTGAATCTTTAAAGAGAAACTTCCTACAGCTAAAAAAGACATTAAGGGGGAAAAAAGCTGGGAGCCATAGTGACAGGTACAACTAAGGCTGTATCCTTCGGTTCCCTGGAAACCAGTCAAACACTATCTCATCTTGCAATGGTTGTGTCTGATCCTCTGCTTCAGACATCTTCCTAATAATGGCAACTACAGAGGTGACTCTCTGCAAATAAGGGCTTACAGCAACTGGACATCCATCATATATCTCCAGAGCAACATTAGACCACCCTAATGGGTACTCCCGTCTTCATTATGATATTAATTCTCTAAATTTCCAAAGTGATTTCATTTGTAAAATGACAAAGGCTGGCTGCTCAGGAGACAAACTGTTTTCATCCCCCTCCTGCATGCTTACAAAGGCTTGCTCTCTTTAGTCTTTGGGGGAAAAGAAATTTGATAGCATCAGATCTCTTGTGATACACAAGGCTGCCTAACAGCTACACCACCTGCCAGCACTGCATGCCTGCCCATCCAGCCTGAAGATTTCTAAAGCAATGGTTGATGAGTAGAACATAGATGTTGGTTCGGGCGGGGGGCGGGGGGGGGAGGCTATGCAGGGAGAAAATAGAGGCTGTATAAAATACTCAGTGTGAAAGTGAGGCAGGATTGAGGGTAAGGGTGAGGTCAGAGCCAAGGCTGGAGACTGAATCAATCTGAACAAGGTTGGTTTGGTTAGATTAGGTAAAAGCATGATTTTCTCCCTGGTGTATCAAAGCCTTTGCTGTGGCTACAAATTCACTGACAGCCAACCAAGCAAAGTTTTCACAGAGTTTTCAATTCTTTGCATAGCTCCTGATCTCCAAACTCTTCAGGTTTAAATAAAATAGAGACTAAATTAAAAAGGAAAACAGTAAACCTGTGACATCGCTAATGCTTGCCCCAAATAATGACTAACTAACTAAAGTACCTGACTGAACAATAGTGAGGAATTAGGAGGTTCTTTTAAGGGCAGCGATAGTTGTAACCTGGCCGGTGAATGAATTTGGAAGCAATCGAAACAAAACAGCTTTTAATGCACTGGAAAGTGTACAAGACACCAATCTCATTAGGCCTTATCCTGCTTTAAGAGACCACCCAAATGGCATCCTCTAAGTTGCCTGGTTCTGAATTTCCTTTCAACTGCACTTGTTCAATCCTGTTGCTGTCCGCAGCCGGGTGCGCGCAGGCGGCGGCGTGAGGGGAGACTCGCCCCGAGAAGTCCGGTGCCTCTTCCCGGTGAAGACCACCTTCAGCAAGCGGCTGACTTCAGTTGCTCCTGTGAGTACCCTCTTAGAATTTCATTCCCTTTGTCCTTGCTGCACTGCTCGTTTTCTTTTGTACCAGCTACTTCTACACCCCCTTTAGTGACAAACCTCAGTTTTCGGGGCCAGCACTCGGTACCGGTGCAGCTGCCCGGCCCCCGGTCTCAGGGCACCCTGCATCCCAGGTGTCCTTCAGCCGGCAAGAGGATCGCAAAGTGCCTGCGGGGGATCACAGCCCAAAAGCCCATCCCCACCTGGCTCACGCGCTCCCTCCCAGGGCACAGGGACGAGGCGGCTGCTCCGTGCAGGCGGCTGGGCGGGCGGCTCGTGGGGTGGCTGTGCTGGGCAGTGCGTCGCCCAGAGCGGGGCACGGCTCTGCATCCCACCGCTGCCTTTCATCAGGCGTTTGCTGCAAACGGGGCTCTTTGTTACATCCTATAAATGCAGCAAAGAGTGTTTCCATCTCACACACCGTAAAATCTTGTTTAAAACTAAATTAATTAGCAACATTAAAAACATTGAAGAGGATGGCTCTTTTTTCTCCAGAGGAAGCTCTCACGTTTAGGCTAGAGTCAAGCTCCTTTTTTTCCAATTCTCTCTTTCTTTCTGGCCCTATAAATCTTGCATCCTTTGCTGAACAGCCATGCAGCTTCACCAGGAAGCAGACTGCCCCTTTCTTTTCCGTTCTCTGCCCCCCTTACCCAAATCTCCAGCAACTGTGGCTTAACTTGGTAGTCAGCGACTAGGCTGGAGCTATAGATTTGAACCCCCTCACACTGAGAAGGTCGCTGAACCGTAGTCAGCTCACCAGTTTCTGGGTGAGTGCTTTAACCACTGCTATAAAAGATGAGCAGCAGCATCACCACCATCCATCTTTAAAAAATAAAGAGTAATCCAGTTGTCCAGCCCTCAAGGAACAAAGCGCCTATGAGTCAGAGGGTTTTTCCGAATGTGAATGTGAGTTACATCTTAATGCTTAACTGAAGGCTCTGTGTGCATGACTTAGTCCTATAAGAAATACAATTTTGAATTATTAGCCTCTCCTCATTTCCTAGCAGATTTGAACATCACCTCAACTCAACATACCTTCTGCTAAAAAAATCCTTGTTTTCAGTGTGGTAAGTGTGTGCAACAAAAGGAACCTGGGTCTTCAACTTGGATGGCTACATTTTCCTCAGAAATCACGGCTCTTGAATGTATTTTTGGTCCTAGCCATCAGGGCTGAATTTTAATGCTATAATGATCCTGCCAGATGATGACTGACTGCTGTTTCTGTGTCTTCTTTTAATACAGATGGGAGATGGAGATGCCTAGCACCTTCTGGTAATACTCCACTTTCCAGTTCTGCAGCTTCATTTTTCTGCACTTCAAGTATTTAGCATAAAGACATGATGGTCTGAGGTGGGTTGGCAACTGTCCCTACCAGTTATTTATGGTTTTTGAAATTGTGCATTCCATAGACTCAAATTCAAACATGCTACAAGAAACTCTACTGTGATTGCTTATCTCAGGGATAAACTTGGCTCCATGTTATATGCTTATGATGTTATTGATGGCCCTCTGGCCCCCAAATTAAATTATTAATGGAAAATTCTTTGTCATTTGTTTCTCAATGTCACATGAATGCAAAAGTATTTTTCAGTGCAGCTTCATGAAGAAGACATTCTCTGTTTGCATTGAACTTCACCTTTTCTGAAAGAGGTGCTGAACTATTATGGCTTTCCTTCTTTAACTAAATACTGTAGTTCCCTGTCTAAGATTAATCCATTGTGATTGCTACCAATGAAAGCTCTACTAACACCCCAAAGTCCTGCTTTTTCGCAAAAATCATAGGCTAATATTTAGGGGGTTGTGCCAGATTCATACAAGTTAACCACTATAAATCCACTCCGGCATCATAAACTTTGTTTCTGTCTTCCATGGTTGCCTTCCAAAAGCTTGATACTCCAGCCTAATGTGTCACTTCAGCATGGACAACATACCGCATGATTCATTAGGGGAAAAAAAATCCCATTTCCTAAGCAATCTGAATATTCTATATTAATGTAGTACAGAGCTGGAGCGATCATTACCCTGTGTTTAGGCTTCCTGAACTTTACTGTGGAAAGAAATTAGCTTCCCAAGGGTGACTGTAAGAGCCATAGTGGTTTTTTTGTGGGTTCTATGCTTAGGAACAAGAGGAACGTTACTTTGCTGGCATTCAGTGGGATGAAAGCCTCTGTGAAAGGACAGCTGCTGGTTCATTTGCGGTGAGGAAAGCCCAGACTCATAAGGAGTGGTGTGGCATAGAGATTTTGTTGTTAACGGCATATGACCTTTCATATTAGGGGACAGCGGAGCCATGACTACCCGTCATGGTCCACACTGCCAGTTATGCATGGAAGGGTTGAACTGATCTTATCTCTTTTGAGGCTTGGGGAGAAGTGAAAACCTGGTGCAAATGCTGTTTAGTCTGTTGGCAGGCTTAGTTTCACAAAGGTGAAAATGTGGCTGAAAGCCACTTTTATTTGCTCTCTCCACCCAAGCAGTACTTACATTGCTGAGCCTCCAGAAGGCACAATACAGCATCTGACTGGTGCTCTGCTCTCAGATACCTCTCAAGTAGAAAACAAGTTGTTTGCCATTTTCTTTCCTTGTCAGATCAAACCAATACACATACTCAATATACCTATCTTGAGAAGTTTTCTTTATTGATGACTCTCACTTTCTCTGCAAACAATATATTTTCTACAGTAACCGTCCAGGTAAATAGGGTTCACTCTGGAAATAGAAGGAGCAGAACCATATGGGAGAGTATAAAAATGAACTGACCTGAACCACGGTTCTGAAAACATTGTAAATTGTTTCCGTACCTTGACAAATGTTCGCACTGGTTAGGAATGCCTTTGTTGTTGTGACTTGTCCTCTAATTGTCTGGCACCTTCCAGGGAATAGTTCTGCTCGTATGCTAAATTATCACACAGGGAGATAGTTTGCCAGCTTGATCTGGTCTTTCCTGCATTACCGACAGGGTTCCATTGTGTTCCCACAGACTCCAGTACATGAATAAGCTCAAAGTTTGTTCAACCTTTTGTTTAATGTTTGTGCGACTTCTGCTTTCAATGGTATTTGAACCAGAGTGGTAGTGGAGAGATGTCACAACTTCAGTGGACTCTGGAGCGTGACTGTACGTTGCTGGTTTGATAGCAAACTGTCTGGGGGCTTCGTGGTGTGAAGGAGAGCTCTGCACCCTCTTATGCATGCTCTGAAGTAATTTTGTACCCCCTCCATGCACGTATATTTTAAGAAGTCACAAACCTGCTGTTGCCTATACAATAGCTGTGTAGCGTAAGTATCATAGATGCACATGATATGTCTCTCCAGCACTGCTCTTTCAGAAAATTGCCATTCAGGTACATGGGTAGACTCAGAAAAATTCTGTTAGCATACATAATTTACCATGACAAATAGTGGTCCCACATCAAAAAAATGTGAGTAGTGTACAAATGTACTTCAGTCTTCTTGCTCTTATCCTGTATTTTTATTAGCTCTGTATACAATATTTGTTTTCTGCTATTTGGGATGGTAATAACAGGAATTATGTCTCCTTCACTAAGCAAGCTTTTTTAATATAAATAGGATTTGTATATGCTAATTAATAATGTATTGTATCTACACCGACTACTGGATACTGTAACCCTTAGATGGAAAGGACTGCACATAGGCTGGTCCCTCCAAATCCAAACTTGACAGGTATTCTCCGTGCACCAGAGCAATGTTGCCTTTTTAAGAAGGTGTTTTTATGCTGCAGTTCAAGATGGCGAACACCTGGGCATGATATTCTGCTTTTGACCTTGTAAAAACCATTTGCAGTTCTGAAAGCAGGAACACCTCTTGATAAAACCATATTAAGTGATAATGACATTTTGCCAGATTGTGCTGAGAATTGCTCTGAGGAGGAGGAAGACATTTCCATTGATTGTTCATCAATCTTCAGATTGTCTTCAAATGATGAAGAGCTCCGGTTCCCAGCCCAGCAGCTGCGTGACATGAACGTACCCCACAGCCACGGGGAAGCGAGGGGACATGGTGAGGCAGGAAAGGCACCGCCGGAGCCCAGGGTGAGCTCCAGCCATGCGGACCCACACACAGCGTGGCATGCAGAGGGCAAAGCGCGGCCGTCAGCTCTGTGTCCTGAGAAACAATATTATCAATGTTTGGCTTTGCTGAGCCATTCGCGCTGCTTTCCAGCACAGGAAGAGCAGGTTGATAGTGACACTATTTACAATTCATTATGAGAAGATTGCAGAAGATTGTTGAAGACAGGAACCACTGACCTCCTATTTCCCTTTCATCTGCAGGAGTACATTCATAAACGATAGTCCACTTTAAGGACACTGGAGTGGAGAATTATACTGGGCTGCTTCTTCTACAATCTTCTTTATCTTTTGGGTCAGCAACATCACTAATTGGCACTTGACAGCACTTCCAGATACTCCTTGTGAATCTCATAGTGTGACTGATGGTTGATAACATAAAGAGAAGAATTCTCAGATCCATTTTAGTCCATCAAAAACTAGACGCTGCATAGCATGTACCACAGCTGGCAATTGATAGCACCATGTTTGTTAAGGTTATCTGATTGGAAGAGCTGCAAGCAATGAATAACGCAGCAAAGCTGCATGTGATAACCTCCCCACAGTGAAACTGCATGGGCTGACAGTTAGCTTCCTGCTTGCCATTTTAATATTCTGGATTTTTAAAGTGGAGGGTGCTAAAGAAATGCTCTCAATTTTCTGAATGCGCTTGCCAGACAAAGATATCCCACGAGGTGGTTAACAGATTTTTTTTTTTTTTTATGCTGCTGAATTTTTCAAATCAATTTTTCACATCCTAAAACAGTAGGAATTATTTTTGATACTTGAATGCATTTGAGGGATGAATTCATTCTGGTGTAGAACTACTGCAACTTTTCTTTTGATGCCCAAAGAAGAATAATTCAAAATTCATACCCTTTGTTATTATATGTCTAAATCATAGCTTTTTCTATATACTTTATAAACTAATCTTTTCAAACTCTTGTTCAATACCAGAAAGATAGTAACCCTGTTTTTCTAATTTTCTCAAAATGTGTAGGCTGGCATATACAAAGAGAGAGTTACTATCAGCCCTAATGAGTGAAAAAAGATTTTAGTGTGTGTGATTAGTAATGTGCACTTTCTTTGGCTCATTTTACAGATTTCAAATAGTTTTCTCTGCTGTGGACATCATGCTTGCTAACAGGATCTTCAGCAGAAAGTTAAAACCTATGTCAGTGCATGCAGTGGACTAGATAGCTCTGACCTGCCATTGAGTGATGGATGTTCTCGTAGCAGCTGGGGAAAATAGCATAACAGAGAGAAATATTAGTGTTGCATTGCATATTTTTGTGCAATATAGGCTTTGAATCTCAAATGCCCTAACACTTGCATGCATTTCAACACCACGTTCCTATGAGTGCATTACATAAATCTGAATTCCAGGTAGCGCTATGCAGACTTGCAAACCCTTATTCTCTGAACTCTATTATTTATAAGATTAAAACCCCTGAGGTTTCAAATGGCAGGTTTATTGTCAAGTACAATGTACTTTTCATTCTGAATGGACAAAAGCCTTTGAGCTTACCTGAGTCTGCATGGAAACCTGCCTGCCTGCCCTCAGTGCTACCACATGTATTAGTGGAGGCCAATCTTTTCTCCAGGGGTGTGAGACAAGCATCCTGTAGGGCCCTCCACTCGTACCACTGATACGCGCCCTGTTGGAGAAGAGCTCGTTCTTTACAAGCATTGGGTGGATGGCCTCCACCCAGCGCTGTGTCAGAGCTTGTTATTTGTAGAAATATGTTGTTTGTAGAAAATAGTTACCCACTCGGTTCAGCTTCTGGATTTCTTTGCACTGCACTCACAAGCAGATGTTGACTCTTACGGATGTGCTCATTGTAACAGCCATTCAATGAAAATGGCATGGGATGGCCACAAAACATTTGCTCTGTGGTTATCTATTGTTTGATATTTGTAGGGTGTGGCGAGTCTTTAGTCATACGTAGAAAAACTATAAACAGTGTGGAGGAATTAAAAAAAGATCTCAGAAAGGCTTTTCAAATGTTTCTGCTGCAGATCTCACTTCTGCTCATGCAAGTATACTTCCAAATATCCTAGCAAAATAAACATTTAGACTGTGGTCAGGTATATTCAGAAGCTAAGGTTTTATAAATTTTGAAATGGAGAAGGCACTAGAGGCTCCTAAAATGGCTTGTAAAGGCCATATTATGAGGCATTTAATCTGAGGCATTTTTAAAGAACCATAGTTGGTCTTCCAAAGTGTCAAATGTCTTTCAGATGTGCTGGTGTTAATGAAACATATATTCATCAATCTTTAGGGTGGGAGGTTTTTACAGCTGCTTACCATTGCTACATATGCACATAAAAATCTCCTCTCTTGTTCTCAAATCACAGGCAAGGGAAAAAAAAGAAATATTTTTTTAACTAAAGAAGAGATATGTCAGCCTCTTTGACTTGAACTGCTCCAGCAAGTGATCTCAAAAAACTGCTGACCACCCTGTTTGCCACATGGGGATTTTTATGCCAAAACTTTTAGTACTAATGAAGGCACACAAATAGAAACCAGTTGAAGTGTTGTGAGATCTAGCTAACTAACATTTTGTTAGTTTTTGTAACAAAGATAAGAGCTTTTGGACTTTGGACATAAGAATGAAATAAGTAAATAATGGTTAATATAAGAAAGGGCATACGGTTCTTGTTTAATGGATTAATAAGAGCAATTAACCTTGTAGTGCATTAACATTTTAGGACTGAAATGTTTGTAAGTGAGTTAGTTTTACATGAAGTGTCCTTGTAAAGGTCAAAGTCAAACTGTATTTTTAAAGAAATTTTAAGCTCAAAAGTTTGTATTTGCTGACGTCTGTCCAACGACACTAGGAATGGCCTTAACTTAATACCAGAAAAAATAAATACGGTATGAGATACACAGCTGATCAATACAATTTACAAATGTGTATCTAAATTATACTGTGTGGGACCAACAGGAATTTATTCAAGAATTAGAGGAGGAGCTATTTAATTTAGTTTTATTTTATGTTATCTAATTCTTTATCTTGTGCTTCTAAGTCAAAGGTATTTTAAGTTAGGTGTATTATGATTATGCCAACAGACCATTAGAACCTTTATGTTACATTAATGGCAGTGATAAACTTGCTGATTTTAACATTCAAGCATACAACATGTCCTGAGTTAATTTTGGTCACTTCCATGTGCCCATTCAGAAGGATGAACCAATTAAAGAACTAGGCTGTGTTTACTGAACAGCCAAGATCTTGATATAACCATGACTTACAGATGCTTTGTATAGGCAGAGGGGAAATGACGCATGACCCAGATGGTGAACCAGAGACTGTTATGAGGATTCATCCTAAGAAGTTTGGTTTGGAAAAAAGGATTTTAGAGGTAATATAATAGTGAGCATTGCAGGGAGCAAAGCATGGAAATTCCTTGTCTTTATAAGCAATATTTTTTTCTTTTTTTTTTTTCTGAACCCAGACTCGTGGATGAAACTGTTTTGAGGTGGGGCTTTCCTCCTCAGGAACGTGCCAGGGGACTATTTAGGACTATGAATGAATTTTCACACTGGCTTTGCTGTCTTTTCCATCTTTTGGCACATATTTTAATCTATCTGTTGGGCTTTTCCTTTCAAGTGTTCTGCTTGTGGATGTGGTTCCTGCTGGCTGGGGCAGTGTCTGTGGACTCTGCACAGCTGAGGAGTCTGTCAGAGGTGTCAACTACATGACTTGATGGCTCATTCATCTCCATTCTCTCCTATGGCTCTATGGGGTCAAGCTCTTGGTTTTAACAGATACTTTCTAGCTGAGGCCCAGTAACAAAAGGGTTTGGTCCTTACATTGCTCTCAAGTTTCTTGGCTTTCCTCTTCTTCCCCATCTGACTAAAGAAAGAGAAGATCCCAGCAGTGATTCTGGGATGAACAGAACATGCACAAGACTCTGCTTTTTTCCCCCAACTGTTTCCAGCTTTCTCTTTTCTTACTTGAATTCTCATGTTTTCTATAGAAATTATAATCTCTTTGGGGCAGAAGCTGTGTTTTATGTGGCCACAGTGACAGCATAGAAATCCAAGAAGGAATTAGGATGCTATTTGTTAAGTGAATAGCTTGCTGACATTTAGTTTCAAGTTCTTTAATCACTGTGTCCCTCTCTTTTCTGTAAGCCTAGTCCACAATGGTCATAAGGCATTTTGTACTATGTGAATTATTAATTATTTTTCCACACGCTTATGATACTTCCATCTGCTCAGCTGCATGATTTAGGAGAAGACTCTCCCTGTTATGTAGCTCAAATAATATATGATATCTTTGCCTAGCCCTTGAGTGCCAGCACTGAAAAACAGAATTAAGGAACAATCAAGAGAAAACTAAATTGCAGGATTCATGTAAGGTAAGGAAAGCATCTGGTCATATTATTTACCATTTATTTATATATGACTGATGTGACAACAAGACCCAGCAATCAGGCCAAGGGCTGATGATACTAGAATCTGTAAAAGCATATGTTTTAAGGAAATTACAATCTTAATTATTGGACAAAGCATTTGAGGAGCTAGCCGAAAGGAAAAAAAGAGCACAAGAGAGCTCAGCATTCACAACAGCATAGGCCAGTTCATGGGCACATAGGGTTGTATGTGTATTGCTTAGTTTTGGCTGCTAGCGGCAATCCAAAGTTTCTGTATGTATGGGGTGCTAAAGAGAGAATTCAAGTGTGTTCTTTAATGAATACTACAAAGGGCAAAAGTGGTTTAAAAGGGGCTCCATTAAAGACTCAATCCACTTACTGAAAGTAAGACTTTTTGATAGCTTCTGATGGCTTCTCTTTGCAGATAAGCTTGAAGAACCTGGCTTTACCTGCACCACAATTATCACATTATCATTATATATATATGTTATTCACTTCTTGAGAGTTCTTTAGTGTTGAAAGTCAAGCTGTTGAAAATCAAGCCATTGAAAAGCAAGATTGTCACAAATTTAAAGTTGATAAAGATAACTGTAATGTCCTAAAAATGTTGGACCTAGGCAGATTCCCAAAACTATCACAGAAATTTCAAGGCAGTAGTAGAACTGTTTCTATTTGTTAGTTGGGAATTCTTTATATCCCTTTCCCTCCTACCTGTCTGTCTGTATATTTTACTCCTTTTGGTTGTGTGAAGAAACACTGATCTATGAAAAGGAAATGTCTCAGAAAAAAAGAAAAAAAAAAAATCTGGGAAATTTTCTCAAGCCAACAGTGCAATTTGAGAGGACTATCCCAAAATGTAGGAAATCAGAGTTTAAATTCCAACTCAGACAGCCCAGTATGATCTGAAAATCACATAACAACAAAAACACTTCAGAAGACATCAGTGGAATAATGTCTGCTGCAAATTTCATAGGACATGGCTCAAAGGAGGTGCAGGGGAGAGAAATCAGGGCTCACGTAGTAAGCTCAGTGTCGTGGTTTAACCCCAGCCAGCAACTAAGCACCACGCAGCCGCTCACTCACTCCCCCCCCATCCAGTGGGATGGGGGAGAAAATCGGGAAAAGAAGCAAAACCTGTGGGTTGAGATAAGAACGGTTTAATAGAATAGAAAAGAAGAAACTAATAATGATAATGATAACACTAATAAAATGACAACAGCAATAATAAAAGGATTGGAATGTACAAATGATGCGCAGTGCGATCGCTCACCACCCGCCGACCGACACCCAGCCAGTCCCCAAGCTGCAATTACCCACCCTTACTTCTCAGTCCCTATACTAGATGGGACGTCCCATGGTATGGAATAGCCCGTTGGCCAGTTTGGGTCAGGTGCCCTGGCCCTGTCCTGTGCCCCTCCAGCTTTCTCGCTGGCTGGGCATGAGAAGCTGAAAATCCTTGACTTTAGTCTGAACACTGCTGAGCAACAACTGAAAACGTCAGTGTTATCAACATTCTTCGCACACTGAACTCAAAACACAGCACCGTACCAGCTACTAGGAAGACAATTAACTCTATCCCAGGACACTTGGTAACAAGCTTTCCCAGATAGTGCTGGCAGTAAGGAGATAGATGACATCCATACAGTTTTCAGAAAGGAGCACAATGTCTCTCTTTTGTTTGTGAGCCTTCTTGAGTATTTTGTCACCAAAGCAGGCAGATACCCTTATCTAAATAGCTAAAGCCACATCTCAAAAGCTAATCAAATTTCAAAGTTCTGTGCCCACAGCTAAGGCAAAGAGCAACGTTGTCTCGTGGCATGTTTTTTTTATGTGAATGATGACACACCTGAAAGAAAATAGTGAGCTCATGACGATTCATTGTTGTATAGTCTTGTTTAACAGCAAGCAAAATATTCAGCAAAATTCCTCTGATGGCAGTGTATTTATTGGCAGTGAAACTTACAGGCAGGGGATCAGCAGTAAGTGGTAGATCAGCATTTGGCACCTGAGAATTTTTTTGTTAATGAAGTATAGGAATCTACTCATTTTCCTGAAGAAGGGGGCTCACCATTGAACCTGTCTCTGTGATAAAAGGAATTTTCTCACCATTACTGCACCCCCTGAAAACCTCTGCTTTCAAAGGGCAGTTCTGAGGATGGAAATGGACCTTACTGAGAGACAGTTCTTGCTGAGTCTTGCTGAGTCTGTTCTTGCCCACTGAATTCCCAGTGACCTGCCTTGGCAGGTTCAGAAGACCATGTTCCAGTGAGGTCCTCTGAGAACCACTTAACACTGAAAACAATTTCAGACCTATCTAAGCAGGGTTTTATCATTCCACTCTCATCTCTCGAAAATAAATGCAGCATCCCTTGACTTTTATTCTATTTTATAATGAAACCTGCTGTTAGACCACACCATTTTCCTGTTGAAAGCTTTGAAGATGGTTGGCATAGGCAAACAACCCAACCTATCTTTAAGTCTCCAGCTCACTCCTGTTTAGATGCCTCTCTGTCTTGCCTTCCTAACCTCTCCTACTCTCCACAGACACTGCTACTCAATGTGGAGATCAAAGATTTTGCAGTTTCATTTTTACACGCTTTGTGTTTCCGGCTAATTAAACTGGCTTTTAAATTTAAATGTAACAATACCACTGAGGCAGTTATAGAAATAAAAGTGTGCTGCACTCGTAGTGTAAAAAATAGTCCTGGTCCTTGCACAGCAAATGCTCAGATTGGTAATATTAATGAGAGCAATTGTCAGAGGCAATCTACAAACTAAGAAGAACCCTAACTAAACTGAGGGAATACCATTTTTAAAGCCAAATGCAATACTGAGAGAGCGTTTCAGGTCCCTAGTGGGGTGAGGGGCATGGGGCTGGTGGTGTTCACACAGGGTTGTGGGCAAAAGGGACAACTCGGTCCTGTAACTACAGCCAGGGTTAATTCTCCGGTATTATTTTTAGAGAGCTGGTCTAATTTTCAGCAGTGGTATCTGTCTCTAAGGGGCAGCAGAAAGGGCTGTAGGATAGGTACGGCTTTACCATATACTTGACTATGTCAAAAGTATGGTAAGTGGAAAAAAATAGATGCCTTTGAAGAGTCTCAGTGGCAGCCCCATAATATCAGGGAAGCTGCTTTGGTCCCGCTGCCATCAGAATCTACCGGCCATGGGGCCTGAAGCAGCTGTGGTCCACCTGGGACCACAAAGGAGGGCATTTTGGCGCTGAGCTCAGTATTAGCCATGCATTTTGAACAGAAAATTCAGATATTAGGAGAAGATTTCAGAAATATCAAATGAAGTTAAGCTTATTACCATGTTATATCAGCTCAGATTTCTAGTTATTTCTTCAATCAGCATTTATTGTATGACTGCATCGTAATAAAGATTTCAGAAATATGATGAAGCTGTACATTTGCAGTAAACGAAGCACCTGTGTTTAGTACAAATCTGTGCGCAGAGCTCTATCTGCATAGATACTTGTCAGTCAAACAGATGTCCCTTTATGAATTCTCTTTTTCTAACTGGGAAATGGAGGTGAGATGGCATTTATACCATGACTATTATGTGATTGACATACGTCTAGGCTGAAGCAGAAGCACAATACACACCCTTTGTAAATAGAAAACCAGTGAAGAAGTTAAGTAAGTCACATGAAGCTCTGCTTGTTCATTTAAAGTTTAAAAAGAACAGGAAGTGAAAAATTTGTAGGAATACTGGTCATGTTGAAGACATAATTATGGGACAATTCTATTCCTTATTTTGGACAAAATTTGTGCACTTATGTATTTGTCTAGTGGTGTATGTAAATACATACACAGATCTGTAATGTGTAAGGTATATGCTTTTGGTCATTAATCACTGCTTTTAGCTTTAGCATTTCATTTAAGTTTTCATTAAAAATAAAAAAGTATCTATATCTCCCACAGTAGAATAGCATCCACCTATGAATTCATAGAAAATAGCAAGGAAACACATATTTAACGCAAAAAAATACATCAAATATTAAAATTACAAAGAAAGGTACATTAATAAAATGTATCTAGCTTTTTTCTCAGCACTAAAGGTCCAGCTGGAGTCTGAGCCTTTATGAAAATGTCCTGGTTTGTACAAATAACCAGCACAAGCCCAATCATGCTCATCTTCAAAGTGGACTTCTCTGAATAATGCTCTAATTATCAAATGAAAGTTACCATTTTATCCTGTCAGCTTCTTAATTTCATTGCATTTTCTACATTTTTTTTTAATGTTGCTGTGTCTTTTAAACAATGAAGCAAACAAATGCATATATGCAAGTATTCCACAAATTTAACAAATGTTATAGGTTATACAATTGCCACATTATCAGGTCCATAACTTTCAAGGCTTTGCTTTGGTAGAAATGAACCAGTAGCAGGAGAAACTGTAGCAGGTTGTCATTGCCTGCTAAGGATAAGAATAGCTTTATAATTACACATTTTCTTCTATCCAGATAAAGATGGCTTTGAATTATCCATTTTTTCTAGGGTGCTGTATATTTAAAAAGCGTAGGAAGGAAAACATGAAAACATACTGCCTTTTGAAGCAAATTAGCAGTAAAAATGAAGTAGAAAAACATGTCCCTTTTCCTGACTGGCTTGCAACTAATGTGGGTTTCTTGAAGTTGTACATGCCCGCAAAAAATGATAAATATATTGGAAAAAGGACGGGAAAAATGAAAGAGTAAGCTGGCCATATAAAGCAGCTGATGTAAAGATGGAGAGACATAGCCATAGAAACTAGTCACATAAATAGTCATGAAATGAAAAGTTTCAGATTTGTATTGAAGTAAAAAAAAACTACTTAGAGAAAGGCCAACAGGCCAGACTAAATAATCCTCGACTTAACGTCCAATTCTGAATCACATATTAGCTGCAGAGATTTTAATGTAAATATGCCATTACACTGTCATTACAGTGATCAGGCTGCATGGCTCACAGGTCACATCTCAGCCACTGTTAATTTTGCAGGCAAAAGCTTTTTTTCTCTTGAAATGTTAATAACTTTCTATTAGTTAATGTAGCGTGACTAAAATTCAGATTAGATATAATTCATTTTAATATCTGTGACTGGCTATCCCGATCATTTAGCAATGGTTTCCAGCTGAATACAAGATGCTAAATTGGACTCATTTGCATAGCCCTGTTAAAGCAATGCCATTCTCTAAATGTAGGCATCTTCAAATTAATTTAAAAGATTTTTTTTTCTGGTTTTGCTACCAGGATAAAATCTTTTGCTGACAACTAATTGAAGTTGCTATGAGCCTAACGTGCATCCTTTTCCTTCTTTTCTCAGGAACAAATGACTAGTTAATATCATTAACCAGTAAGGGGAAAAAAAATCCACAGTGCTTTTGAGTGCTAAAATGGCCTAATTTTGGAGCTGCAGACAGACCAACCACGACTATTTGCTAGCACTGAAATAAATACCCTTTCTTACTCTTAAGCACACTTAGCTACATTGCTGTATGTCAAAAGTTAACACTGGACTGACCTTGAAATGATCACCGAATCCACTGGGTTTATTTAAAGATCTGCTATAAAACATATGTTCATTTAAGGTACAGTTTAGCTAAACTAGGCAGCTCTCAGGACCTTCACTGGTTCCTGAAAGCATTCAGCACACTGGAAAATGTGGGTTGTTATTAATCACTAATATTCTTCCCTTAATATGCACATATAACACCATTTAATAGTAATGGGAGATACATTAGCTACACAAGGAGAGAATGGCCCTCCAACTTACCAAACCCTATCTTTAAACTCATTTCAATAAACATGTAGGGGGGGGTGTGTGTCTGGGACAGCAGCTTGATGCAATCTTGAAAAGGGATGGTCAGAAACCTTTTTCTTTAAAATTAAATGCAAATAAATAAACAAGTCTATTACGTATATTGTATTAGTCAGTGTGAAGCACATATTTGGCATACAATATATATTCCTGCATCCAATTGAAAGTAATGCTTTCTGAATACTAATTAGACACCCACACATACAAGGACATAAATCAACTCTGATTTTTTTATTATTTGCATTATCTCAGCACCTAAAAGCTCTCGTGGCCAAGTCGGGAACCCCATCATGCCGGTGTGTGTACAAACATGCGCACTCACACCCCGAGGAGGATCAAAAGAACTCAGAAACTATCAGAGAAGAGATGGTTCTTTCTCCTCATTTACATACATGAAACCAAGAACAAGGTCAGAAAAAAAAACAGAATAATGAAAGTGTCATGGACTGACACTGCATCAGATTATGTAACTGTAAAATTCTACATGCTTCACAGTGAGGGAATTTACCAATCTTTAATTTAAAATAATTGAGGGATGTAAGAGAAATAGTCGAGGGTGAAAATAGTGGTTAATATGCTTTCATGTTTCTTTACAGCTCTGAAGTGTTTGATGCCTCTGCAATACGAAGCAAAAGGCTCCTTGGCTGCCAATAAGATCCTAAGATTGCTTAGCACTGTGGAGTCGTCATCTACCAATTTGTCAAAAATCTTTTGCAACAGTTCAAGAAATAAATGTGTAAAAATCATAAAGAAAATATTTTAGATAACACATAGATTCACCTAGAGGGCAGAACATTATTGCTATTGTTGTCCTATTGTTGTTAAAATGACAGTAGCTATTTAATTAAGAACATAAATACAAATTATGAAAAATCATGATCTCTCCATTGGTCTTAGAGCCTGATGGCTCTGGGAGAAAACAGTGCAATCTCAGTGTGAGGCACCACCTGAGTACCAGATGTAAGACAATTGTGTATGCAGTGGGGAACTGAGGCATGATAGTGTCAAATCTGTTGATCTGCTAATATATATATTTATATATATGCAATATCCCTCCACCTTTCTCTCAGCAGGGGGCTTGTTCAGACAATTTAAATGTGATTTTCTCTGTCTATCTCCTCTACTTTCACTTAAAAACTGCAGTGTGTTCTGGAATGCTTTGTCTGCTCAAGTTTTAAATGACTACCGGCACTTTCACTGAGAGTTTTTTCTGATCCCCAGCTCAGTTTCCTTCTCTCAGCTGGTCATAAAACTACCCTTCAAGCTCATGAAAACGCTTATGTGCCGGGATGTTGGACAGATGTGCTTTTGCATTTGAAATGAATTTGCACCCTTTTTTACATGGGAATGAAACTTTCATGTGCAGGATTAATAGATGAAAATGTATATCTTTCATCATTAACTGACCACTTAACCAACCTTGAGTCTGGAGTTTCTTTTTCATAGTTCTCTCATAAAAATCAGAGGTTTGGGTTGGTTTGTTTCTTTGTGGTGTTTTTTTTTTCCTTTTTTGGGGGGGGAAGAACATTTAAAATCATAGAGGGAATACTAACAAACATAAATTGTCTTCTGCTGCGGTGAACATTAAGTTTTCTGTAAATGTTGACTACTATTGTAATATTAGAAATAAGAAAGCTTGAATCAACAAATTTTAATATCCATTACAGAGTTAAGGTAAGGTAAAACTGAGACCTGAATATCCCAGACTTTGAGAAAGTTTACAACTTTGTTGATGGCTGTTAAACCACGACAATGGCCTAGGGGAATCCAAGAGATTATTGCCACCAGACAACCCCGACCCTTTGAGAACAATTAGTTTTGAATTGGTAATTTTGTTTTCAGATGTCTTCCTAAATTAATTGTTCCATATAATTTGGTTCTGTTGTTAGAACTTTGGGAGAAAGAAAGTAACTGTAGCAAGCAGAAATGAGCAGAAAAACTGTCAAATCTATGCAAGCAGGTAAACCAAAGGCAACAATACGCTTTTCTGAACCTGTTGGGCAGCCAGTCATAGCACACAGGATAGCATACCTATTAACTTTACTTTCCCCAACTTGTACAAACTCCTGTCACTGAGGTTTTCCAGGGTTGTGCCGGTTCTGGTCTGCCTCTCTCTCCAGAAGTGTGGCAGATAGGATCACTGCTAAGGAAGCCCAGGTGAGCTTCTTGCTTGGCTGGGGAGAAGGCTACTCCTAAATATTTTAATTGCTTTCACTTTGGCTGGGAGTAAAAAGGCTTACAAATGCCATTTCTTATCAGCAGCTACAGCCTCAAAGCTCGTCAATCTGTTTTACCATGTTAGTGAGCGAAAAGGCTTATGCACAACCCAATTTTACATTGACTATGTTCATTGTTCTGTTCCAATGTTGCTGTTGCTATTTTTCTCTGAGGTTATGATTTCAAAATTATTGTGTATGTATTTGATCTCTTCTATTTTTCAGAGACCAGCTGGATGACTTGTCAGCAATTCACTAGGAAGAAGGAAGGTAAACAGTAACTGCTGTCTGGGGTGGGCTGTGATAAGAAGTAAGGGTTGGATTAAAACCTGTACTGATTGACCCCAGGAAGTTCAGCCTCTTGCTTCAAGATCATTTCTTTTACACAGTCAAAAATGGCTCCACCCTTTCAAAACTGCAGAATATGCAGAGCACCTTATTGTGTTTGTGTCTTCATGGAAAAGAAAATGCTACATTCACACCAGGTATTCCCATATAGGAAATGGTGTGGGGCAGGGGTGGCTTGGTTGACTGGTTGATTTTCATAATCAGGAAAGTGAAACAAAACCATGTAATTTAACCAGTCAGTTGGAACTATCTCTATATAGCTCAAATAACTCCAAATAATCTGAGAGAATTTTTATCAATCAGTCCTTCCATTTAAAAAAATAACGAGTGAGGCAATCATGACCAGTTTATGGATATTTTGTCAGTAGAAGAAGAAACTAAATTCAGTGGATAAATTATGCATTACAAATTATTCCTCCAGGATGCAATTCAGAACACTGTTATATTGCAAAATTCTGGACTGTATTTATACCTTTGTTTGGCCAATCATCAGGCAGACACACGACAACACAATGTGTGTAAGCACTTTTCCTAGGGCTTTTCCAGTGTAAAAGTTCAATGGTTAGCAGCTGCTCTTTCATGTTGTGTTTCCAGCCAACCTGCTACAACCTACTTTTCCTCAAGAAAGGTGGCTTCTTTCATAATGCATAAGGCATAAAGGCTTTTGTGGCTCGCTTCTGGACTCAAGAGGGAGATTATTCCAGTTGCCCATATCTAAAGTCTGTGCTCAAGTGCATAGGTCAGAGAATTCTCCAGCCAAGAGCTAATACAGCTTGTTGTGCCTTCTGAGATTTCTGGTTTAGGAACACAGTTCTTGCAATGTGACTCTGTGGCCATAGAAAGAAATAGGCCCTTTATACCACATTTGAAAAATAGCATCCTTTGTCTACCTCCTAAATTGTAACAGGAATATATAGTGAAGTGCTCAGCTTGTCCTTTTTTTCTAGATCTATATCCTCTAGGGCATTGAACTGAAGTTACTTGTGTCTCAGATCAAAGTCATTTCACTTAGAAACTCAGGTTGAGCTTGAAGGCACAGTCTCTTAAGTGAAGGTCAATGGTTTATCCATTACAGCACCCAACCCCAAATTATTTTTGCAATTAGTAATATTTATATCTGTTTTTATAGTGTAAAAGAATAAAGAAAGGATAGTCAGCATTTTCAAGAAATACAAGTTAAAGGTGTTCTATCATTTAAAATGATATATCATGTTAGAAAGGAAACTTAAAAGCTGGCATATGCAATCTAAAATTAAATACAGATTTTGAATTTCAGGCTGTGAAGCTAAAAAGATCAAAGGAAACTCTTTAGAGTTCTTTGGAATTTGGTATTATACTTCCCGGGAGGTCATTTACTCCCATAATTTAGTCTGACTTATTTTGGCTTCAGTTCCATTAAAAGTATGTAGCAAAAAGAGGGCCTCTTTTTACTTTAATTTTTAACTGCAACCTGTCAGTTAAAGAGAAAAAAAAAAAAAAAAAAGAAGAAAAAAGAGTGTCTGGAAGAGGATGATCTACAGAAGTACTAATAGCTTTCAAATCTTTTGACTTTTTGAGCCTGATATGGCTAGAAACTTATCTGGAAAGATTGTATTTTAACCCTTTTGACTGTTCTTGGACATAATGTGTGCTTTTATTGAAAGGGAACTTATTCACTGCCCTTGAACATATTCTGTCATTTCCACAATAACATCTCCCTTGACTGCAATGCCTTGCCTTGTTGGACAAAATAATAGAAGGACCCCAAGTTTAAGGTTCCTATAGGCAAACATCAAAAGCACACCTGTTATAAGTCAGAGAAGTATCCAGAAGTTTACCTACTGTCTGGAAAAACCCAAAAATGAGCAGGATACCTGCTGGGATGTGAAGGCAGTGCTCATGGGGCTGAGCAGACTAAAATGTAGTCTTACTTCACTGAATTTTGGGAGCAAGAAAAGCAAGAATAGTTTCAAAAGGATGAGAAAAATTAAAAAGAGCTTTTGCCTTTCAGAAAATATGCGGTATATTCCTGAGGTCTTTATTTATTTTATCTATAGCAGTTTCCACAAACAGGACCTAAAAAATTAAAAAATAAGAGACACAGGTACTTCATCTTCTAAGACCACATTGAGAACACCTGGTGGGAGCAGCAGAGGTGGTAACGGAATGTTCTTTGCTGAAATAGGAAGTCACCTTCCCCCAACAGCACCTTTCCTTTTTCCACTGAGGAATGAAAAGAGGCAGCACAACAGCTGAACTTTCCATCTGCAAGAGTTTGGCCTTGGCCAGGCTCAAGGCTGGGGAATGGGGCAGAGAGATCCAGTCTGTGAAAGGGTTTTCCCCCTGCTTGACACTCAGGCTTTCAACTGATCCTGAAGAGAGTCCCAGCAAAACCACCCAAGTGCTGTATGATTTCATTCCTTTGTTATACTGTAGGATGTATTTGCCAAAGCACTCATGAGGGCAATTCAGCCTTAAGAGTTGTGTCCGATGCTGCACTATGTTTATATATATATTGTTTTGCTTCTGGTTTTGACCACATCATTTAACTCTTTTGTCATCTTACACTGCAGCAGCTATTTTGTATCTAGCTCAGTGGGATGCACACATCTGATTGTGACTCTTACTTGTTCAGCCCTTCTCTCCTTGTTGGCTTTCATTTACTCTCTAAATTGTTACGAGAAGTTTTTGAGTGTTTTTTTTTCCCTTCTCTGTAATGCAATAGGGTAAATAAAGCTACAAAAGCAAAAGTAGTCTTGGACCATAAAGGACGTGGTAGACTGGCCTTGTCTCCGGCACTTGGGAAAACTGGGGCTCTTGCTGTTCCATTAGAGTAGACTAATGGTGGTCTAGTGTATATTAATAATTTCCCAGCAAGATACGTGCTTGAAAATATCTTCCCATATGATTAATGCTCTGAAAATATAGCCGTTTCCATCTGACAGAACCAAATGGATTAGAAATGTTACAAATGCTTTTTTGCAGTAAAAGGAGTAGTGGCAGCAGAGAGGTTAATTCTCCTCTTTTCATGCAGGTATCTTCTTAGAAGAGAAGTGATTAAAGGAGTTTCTTTTTTGGCATTAAAGTGTTTTTCTAATCTTGTTGAAGTGCCTAAAATGTGTTTGAAGAGCCAGATAAAAGCCAGACTTCTTATTTAATGAGTTACCAGCTATATGTTCCAGTGTTTATTTTGCTCTGTCATTGAAACATATTTTCTTAAAATGTCTCTTCCTTCACCACAGTCAATAGGTAATAATGATGCAAGACATTTAGGATGAATTTCAACATTAGGTGCAAAAGAATAGCTCTCTCCCAAACTTGTACAACTGCACAGACAAAGCCAGAAACAGACCGTCCTTTTTAAAAAATGTTGAGCATATCTTAATTTCTCAGGGACACTTGAGACAACATCAGAATTTGTGTTGCAATTTCTCAGCAAGTTACCTACTAGACTGAGGGCATCCAGAAAAAAATTAGCTTATTCCTGCCAACTGTGGCAACCAAAATGATTAATCTGATTTACTAATGCCAGGAATCTGATCCCCAAAGTCTTCTTTTGGCTATTCTCTCTTTCTATGTCTTTTTTTTTTTTTTTTTTTTTTTTTTAATGTGGGTTAAATTATTTTCTTTATTTAGGTATCAAATATTCGAGCCTCGTAGAAAAACTATTTACCTTATAAGAAAAGTATCGCTTAGTTTAAATCACAGGTGATAGAATCCTCCCTTTCCATGCTAGAAGGAAGAAAAAGCCTCACTATAGTCAAGGAAATGTCTAGCTAAAAAGACTAGCATTGTACCATGCTCCAAATGTTCTCTGCTGGTATTAGATCCTTCAGTGGAAAATTAGGTGCAGACCTAGGTTGTTTATTGAACTAAAGGCATATATGTGCTAAAGACAGCTCTCTGTTCTTACAAAGGTATCGACTGCTTCTATCATCATAGGATTCCCCACTATGCTTTACCACTGGGGAAGGAATAGATCCAAAGCAAAGAAAGAAAAGATGTCTGAGCACATGCAGAACTTCCCTGAACAGCAGTGGCTTTTTGTGCTTCTACCATGTATTTGAAAAACTATTATGACTAAAAAAAAAATCCAAAGGCAGAGCTGATATATGCAAAATGAGGCTTACGTGTGATCTCTGAGGACCCGATTCGGTGCTCCACTGAGCAGCATGCATTCCTTGGAACCGTGTGTCTGCAATGTCCTGCTTACATCTGGACGTCTAAATGGGTTGACCTTCATGGAGCACACAATAAATTCATTGGTTAAAATGGCCGTGAGGAAATTTCACTACAGCATGGAATTTGGTTGACTTGAAAATAAATTACACTGTGTAGGATGTTAGACAAAAGTTCTAATTATACCTATTCCTCATAGAAATAGTTAGGCCTTATAATAACGCTGCTCTTCTCAGCAATTGAGATTCTCCATGTTAAATATTTCTTTTTTTACTATTCCTCTGTCCTCTTCATCTAAACCTGGCTGCCCTCTCTTTCCCCAGAAATTGCAAGAGTTGGAAGGCGCAGCAGTCCAGCTTCAGTATCCATTGAGATCAAACCTAAAGAAATGGACCCATCTCTATTCAAAATGAATTTCCTTTATACAAAAAACACAAAGGAAACTGAAGCTATATTTCTAAATACTGAAAAGCAAAGAATAAAAGGTGACTTTTCCCTTAAAGTGTTCTATGTCAACGTCATTTAGTTCTTTGGCAAATCCCAGGATATTCTAGGAGGACTAGTTTAGGGTAGCAAGCCATGCACATACCTTTTCATTAGCCCCTTATTTTCAAACAGAGGCCTGCAGAAACTCCAGTGCTCTGAACCCTCACAGGGGGATGGAGCAAACAGAAAAGATCTTGTTAAAACTGTCCTTCTCCAAAACTACTTTTCTTTTTCTTCTTTTTAAGTACTCTTCTCTGGGAAAAGAGAACCCGGGTTTAGCTGAATATGTCCTCACCGTGCCAACTTCCAGTATTTCCTGTGTTTGTCAGTGGCACAGTCAGTTGTGGCGTTGTTTCCTAGTTGTCTCTGGGTAGGGCGCATGAATGGAAGCTGAAATGCTAGATGAAATGACTTGCGTATATGGAGCGATTTCATGAGATCAGACTCCGTATGTGCTAAGGCTTCTGCTCTTCCTGTGTAAAGCCATGATTAACTATCATCACTACTATGTAGTTACACAGAAGCAGTGCTTACACAAGGCTAGTGCCTTTGGTTTTGGCTGCTGCTTTCTGTCACTCATCCTTCAACTTGGAATCTTTTATTTAGCATTAGGAGTACCTTGAATACACTTCTGTCAACCCTAGCAACGTTCCTCTGCTTTGTACTATAGTCTTTCCAAGCATCTCTGATAGCTGATTTTTTTCCTCTCTTCTCCCTTTTTCCTTCTTCATTAAAACAGCCTTTTTAATCCTTTCTCTTCTGCCTTAGAAAGAGGGGTTTTTTTTCTTTTCAACCTTTGCTTACCTCTGAGAAGATAAACTTATCAAGGTGGATCTTCAGCCCATGGGCTCTCTCTTCACAAGTGGATCCCCTTCCTCCTTGTTCTCCAAATTTCTACCACAAACTGTTTCAATAATAATAATAATAATAATAATATTACTAATAATAATAATATGGAATTCTATGTGGATGATTTTATATAGAAATTACAAGCAAATAATAGAGTGATATTGAGATTACAACATTATGCGAGGAGACTGACATAATTTAAGCCAATCAGGGTTAATGAAACCTAGATCTCATCAGAATAACTTGATATCTTTTGATGAAAACTTTAGGATGTTATACATATATAGGGAGAAACGATAGTTTTTATGTGAAGTGCTTTGATTTGATATCACCCAAAATTTTATTGCAAAACCTGAACATTACAAAATTAATATGGTACATATTAAATGGGTTAAACATGACGTTGCTCTCAAAATGTAGTTGGAAATGTGGGATCATCCACCAAGCATGGACATTTCTAGTGTGTCGTTAATCTTACTATATTTGGTACCTTAATTCATGATGTGGAAGAAAAAAGTCACAATAAGTTGTTGAAAATACTAAGACTGTGAATAGAGCATAAATAAGAGATGAAGGTATAATGAAAACTGTTACAGGGTACTTTGGGCACAATCAAACTATGCATTTCAGTGAAGGTAAGATCATATACTGAGGAACAACAAAGAATGTGTGTAGGCACTTAAAGGAGATTGCACTTGTCCTAGAAAACAATTACACTGAAAAGACTGGCAGGTGAAGAATGGTTCTATGTACAATTTCAGTGTGACTATGGAGCCAAAATGCCCTGTCTTACCCCTGGTGAGGAAAAAAGGGACTATAAGTAGGAATCCCTATTGCCTCTATGGCAAGCAATGACCTCTCCTGAAATACCTGGTTTCTTATTCCAGAAACCAGACTTGTGGAGATATAGAACAATACAAGAGGAGTCTGAGAAGAGACAGGAGTATGATTAAAGGCCAAATAATCTCTGTGCATTGAGAAACTCCAAGAGCACTGCCTATCAATTTGTCAAAGTAAAAATTAAGGGCTGATTTAATTGCAGTCCATAAGAAAGTATACGAAAAAGAAATGTGATAATACATGCCTCTTCAGTCTAATTAATAAAAACACAGCAATATTCAGTGAATCCAAAGGACCTCATAAAGTCTTGACTGAAAAATGTACAATTTTTTCCTGGTGAGGATTGTTAATCATTGATCCAATTTCTGTAGAACTGTGGTAGTTTCTCCATCACTGAAAATTTAAACATTAGAGTTGGAAGGTTTTTTCCTGAAAGAAAGGAAAGACTGAGCAAGACTGAACTCAAAGAAATCCTGCGGTATACAGGAGGTCAGACAACATGTTTAGATGTTCCCTTCTGTTTTCACAGTCTATGAATCTAAGCAGGTACTGGTTCAAAGTATTTATCATCTTGTCTTCTATGCGATTACTCATATACTTTAAGTTGAACAGGTGTTTAAGTGCTTTGCTGGATCAGGGCCAAACACAGCTGGTACCATGCCATTTCAGTGCCCCTTTTGCAGCTGTGGCAGAACAGGACTTGAGGCTGATATACTACCAGTGGTCATACTGCTCCAAGTAATTGGTTTAGAAAACAGTGTAGATTAAATGGTACAACCAGGACTAATTTTGAAAGGAAGGGACTACTGGACTGAAATGTGGAACTACAAATACATGAAAATTACAGCTGTGTGGCTCAAGTGATGCACAGAAGAGGTTTTTTGGAGTCCTATCACAATATTAGTCCAGGGTGTACTGCTATAAAAACACCAGTTTTGCAGGGAGATGCTACAGTAAGGTAGGAATTATCTTCAAACAAACTGTTTACACAGTACTGTTCTAATCACTTTCTTAACTGATGCAGCTACAGTAGTATTACATGGTGGTGTAGGCAAGCTCTTAGTAACATATACGAGTGATTGTGCCTTGCTTTCTCTTGTTAGCTTTCTCAATCCCTACCCTATGTAATAACTAATTTAATGATCTGATTTATGTGCAGAGATGTAGGATTAAGTCTGGGAAAAGGATGCCTGAGCATTTTATAGAACTCCTCTGGCTTTGATGTGTAGCAGATCGAAATGAAGTTCTAAAAGGAAAAGCTGAATAGAAAGGGTCTACTAAAAGACTTATAATCTTACCGCACCAAGCTATTGTCCTTTTATCTAATAACTTCTTCGCTGCTTATCTTTCTCTGTTTACGTTGACCATTGCTACTGTCTGGTAAATGCTTTCTTTTTCTCATATGTCTTCAGATTTCTCCATTGATCTACTACTGTTCTGCCAGTATGCTAATGGAGAAGATCTGGTCCCCAAGTCCTGCAGCTTTCGTACTGTAGCTCACTGTCCACTATGTGTTTTATTTGGTTAGACGTTCCCAAAGTATAGTATACACACAATAGTACACAAGATATGTCAAAGTGGTATGTTAATGCCTCCTCCTCCTCCTCCTGCCATCACTGTTTCTATTGACAGTAGCAGCTAAGTGAAGTATGTTTGGAAATTACATTCGGAAGTGTTACAGTTCCATCTTTTCACAGCTTTCTCAAAGTCCATTTGGGAAGTGCTGGTTCCATGAAAATGAAAATGAAAAATACTGTAAGGTATGGCTTGGCCAAAATTCTGATCTCATATGAAATTATGCCAATCCACATAAGCTCTGTGGTACTGCTCAGTACCTCAGAAAAACGCCAGCCAACAGGATCAGGTTTACTGAACTTCCTATTGACTCCCTGGGTCACATTCTGTGTCTGCTGCTGCTCCAGGTGAAGTAGAGGATCTGGAAACGTTAAGACCAGAAAGCCTCTTAAGTGAGAGAGCAAATATTTGGTGAATATTTGGGCTCTGTTCTTCAAAAGGTGCCTTATGCGCAGACAATCTTAGCACACTCAGGGTGGTGTTCTGGGGTGGAGGAAGGTTTGCTAGCGCTTTCTGTGCTCTAACAACACTGCCTTTACGGAACTGCTCAGTGGGCCATAGCAAGCCAGACTGTCATACAGGGCAGTCCTGTTCAGCATCACCTCAGGCAGGGGACTCGGGGCTGAAAGACCAGCAACAGCACTCTCTTTAAAGTGCCCGTCTCTTTCAAATTCTGTATCAAGCAGAGATTTACAGGACACAGAGATTCAGGCTTTTAATGTGGGCACAAGTTCTTGCGCATCTCCCACTCCTAAGAGAACTATACAATCTTTGGGGTTTGTTGTTTGTATTTAAAAGCCCTCAAGCGTCTTCCTTGGTAGGGCTGTATGTACACTGCAATTATGCATGCATTAAGCACTACATGAAAACAAAAGGCATTTAATGTTAATTACACTGGAAAGTTACCATATTGTGATCATACACAGCACCACTATCACTGCCCAGCTAGATATCCCACTTTCATGCAAACAACAGAACCAAATTGAATTACATAAAAAGAAGTTACATACTGACTCCCAGCAGTATGTTTTGACAAAACACTTTATCTACTTAAATGATTTCAGATGCTGCAGTCAAAAGCCTTGACTGCAAATAATGGGTTCATAAAACCTATCTTTAAAATTTTACCTGACAGTAATGCTGTGCAAATATCTGCACTTCTAGTTCACCTTCTCCACTTGTTTACATCAGGATTTTAATAGAGTGGCTGTCACAGAACAACAGCTAAAGGCCACTGTTTGATAAGTTGCTGTAAAAATAGACTGTTTAAAATAAGAATTTCCATCCTAAATTCAGCCATCACAAAAAAGTGGTGGTTAGGAAAATATTGAAGAGAGACAATTTCTAGGAGGACAGCAATAAAGTCCTTTGGAGTTCAGTGACATTCTCACCAGCAATGACTTTGTAAGAAACTACATTTCCCATCTGTCTTCAGTTTTACTGAGAAATGACAAACATACAAGGAAAACAGATGGATAAAGGAAAAGGGTAGGGGAGAGATATTTCTTTTTTTGGATTGGCTCACTTAGTCTCCATATACAATATTTGAAAAATAAATTGACTACATCTTCTTAACCACCTGAAGAAAGAAATTAGGCACTCAGGAAACCTCCAAAGTTTACCTGTAGAGCAAAAAAACTAACCAAAGATCTTCTGTCGGTCAGTGCCCGACCATTGAGCTGCTGGCTTTCCCCACGCAGAACGGCTGTGCAGAAGGTAGCTGCATGCTGACGGCCCTACATGACCTCCAGGCATGTACATCCAAGGCCCAACTCACAAGAAGCCACCCTACACAGCAGCAAGTCTATGCTGAATTGCTCCCGTCATGCAAGGTATAAGGTATGGGGAGGGAGCGTATTTTAGCCTCTCGCTTCTTTCCTGAGGAGAAGGCATGATTTGGAGGGAGGTTTACTTTGCTCTGGCAAGAGGAGTGTGTAGCCACTGCTGTGCTCTTCTGTCATGAGGCAGAATTGTACATTTCTGAGTTTTCTCAAAAAGAGAGCGACTCCCCATCATTTCTAATAGCTGGTTAAGTGGCATAGCGGAATCCTATCTGAATTCAATATCATGCAGAGTAAGATTTCCATGGAGCTACTTGTAAAAGAGAATTTCAGAGCCAGAAAGGAAGAGAAAGAGATACAGAATGGTTTAATCTATTTGGTTTCATTTAATCTAACCTTATTTTGTGCCAAATGGGTCATTTCTCTCTGTTGGAGATCTTCAATCTCAGTAGATTTTTCCACAGCCCAAAGTCTTGGATATGTAGTAAATAAGACTGGTATGTTAAATATATACACCATGCTCCTTTGTATTTTCCCAGAGCTAGAGATATTTCCCAGAGCTTAGAAGCTATCAATTATAAAGGAGTTATATATTGGGGCAACTTGCCTTTTCTGGGGTTTGGTTTGGTTTTATTGGTTTGGGTTTTTTCTTTTTTTAGTATGCCCTGATTTACTGCTGTGTAACTTCTTAGACAAAACTTCCAGTATGGATGAGCTTGTGCCTGATGCAACTCAAGGAAGAAATACAAGACAAGAGCTGTAGTCTGTGAAAGCGGATATGAGACTGCTAAAGCCCATTCTGCCAACCTCTACTTGTGTTCACCCATATTTCTCTGACTCTTATGCCAGTATTATGGAAGAATTCTTTTTCTGCTTATTCAGTGCTCATTTTATGAACCATTCATATTCATCCATTGATCAGAATACCTCTTCCAGATGAGAGAGTTGGGCTTCCCCTCAGGCCTAATACAGCAAATGCCCTGTACGGCTCTCCAGAGCTACAACACTAATAGCCATAACAGCAGGACTTCACTACAAGTCTCTGGAGTTCCCACTGAAATCAGAGCCTTAATGAGCACATACAAATCTAAGCCAGAGTATAGCACCCCTGCAACAAAAAAAAAAGTTAACCTAGAGCCTGCACAGGTGTGACTACGGGGTAAGAAAACTGAATACTTTCTATTCTGCTAAATCATTTGGAAAAATAATTATGATTATTTAATCAAGAGTGAATTTTATAAAACATTAAGGGACTTTGTCACACAGAGGGGGCTATGAAGCAGGTTTAGCAGGACTGAGGTCAGTAAAATTAGGCAAATATGCATTGTTAGCTCTAACAAGTCTATATATGACTGCTGCGAGCACCTGTGAAGCCCGTCTGTGCACTGGACTTCCTAAAGCTGCAAGCCCCTTCCCCTCTCCCCCTCCTGCCTCTGTGGGCTGCAGAATGCCCCCGTCAAGGAGGCAGGCACCTACATTAGACCTTTCCCCCTTTACCTTATCAATACAGAGTACTAACAGAGCAAAATAGCTCCACTTCTTTCTCACATTCCAAGAGTGGCTGAAGACACGCATTAGATGCTGTGTTTAGACCATGCCCTCAGAATTCTTTTTTATGGACAATACTAGGACGCCTATAAGTTTTCAGCATGGTTATTATTAAATAATTTGTACCTGTGCAATGACTTCCAGCAAGGACTGTAAAATGCTTTGGCATTAAGAGAAGCCTTTCAATGTTTTCTGAGGAATGAACTACTTCTGGTCAGGACCCTATGGGGAGATATTGCTGCCATTCTGGTTTCTCTTGCCTTGTCTGGTTCAATTTCCAGTCTCACTTTTTCAAGTCTTTTATTATGATTATTACTATTATTACCCTTATTACAGTAAAAATACAAAAGTCTGTATTATTAATGAAGACGCTTTCTTTTCTACCTGTGACTTTTAATGTCCCAGAGAAGAGCATAAGAGTATAACTTTTTTGCTCATTTGCTGTACGTAAGCCATCTTCATGGAAAAGGGGATCTTAGGTATAGATCTGAAATATAGATCTGATTTTTCTTTCTTCTTTTCCTTTTTTTTCCTACTAAAAGTGCTTGTCTAAAAAGAAAGATGACAAAGTACAGTGATACTCACAGAAACTGAGAAATCGACTCGCCTGGTACACTATGGGAAGGGATTTAAGACTATGGCCCCAAAACCTGTGTTCTGACCATCAGTCAACAGCTCTGCCTCTTATGGTAAGTTGTTTTTAAACCAAGAGTACCTGGGAGATGTGTAAGGAAAATTAAAATTGCATATTGATGGAAAAAATGTAAAATACTCTGAAATATAGGAGATAGGGTGATGGAGACTGACCCCAGTCACCTATTATTTGTGTAATTTTAATTACTCTCCCTTTAATTTAAGCAGCTGACACACACTTTCAGTGGTGTTCAGAAAGTTAATAGGGCAGCTGAGTAAGGATTTTAAGGTCATATTCTTGTCCTTTGGTGCTTATTTTATTTATTAGCTGCTGCATTAATATTCTTATGATTACAGAAATGATCATTTATGTATATAACACATCTTACAATAATATACAGTGATGAATATTGTACTATTTATCTCTTAATAAGTCTTCTCAACCTCGATTCTTTAGCACTAAACTCACAAAAATGCAACAGCATTTCTATCAAGCTTTTTAATTCTTTACATTATTTCTTAATTATGGAATGTAGTCATCAGTTTGCTGACAACAATTTTCCTGGGTGTCACTCTTTCTTTGATTCCACCCTTCCCGACTGAAATTAAAATATTGACAGAAATAATTTTGCATGAGCAGTGGAAAATTCAAAGAGGCATTTAAAGTAGAGGAGGTTCTACATTTATCACTTCTATGTATGTGCATTTGTCCCTGGTCTCCAGGTATATAAACAGTAATGTGAGCAAAACTAGTGTACTGTCTCAACCATGTCATGCACGTAGACAAATGATGACACTTAAGTGAAGTTAATTTTTTTAACCCAAACAAACCACGATTTGTGCTATAAAAATAGAGAGAATCTGGTGTTTCTGGGCCATTATATCTTCAGGGGTGGGGGGCAATGGGGATAGGTAGACTACCAATGTGCACAGAGTTTGGCCTGCTAATTTTTATAAATTTTCCCCCCATTTATCTACCCTTTTCTCTATCGGCACAGGCCAGGAAGGAGAGGCAAACATGGATCAAGGAACCGGCTGGAGACCTACCTGCAAGTCACAACAGTGGATCTCAAAAGTAAAGGTGGGCAAGAAAAGCACCCTCCGAGCACATGGTTGTCTAGTTGGAGATGCCAGAAGGGGTTCTCCACGCAGGCAGAGACGCCGGTGGTGTGGAGGCAGTGCGGTTCTGGGACAGCCCTGCCGAGCCCATCACAGCAGGGACAGAGGGAGCTGCCAAGCTGCTGCCCATGACATTTGTGTTCCAGAGACATCTCTGCACATTTCTGCCCCTCCAGGCCGGTCCCGCTCACCCTCCCCCAGGCTGGGTGTGCAACTGGCGCTCCCACCCCTCCGGTGGAGATGTGCCATCGTACAATGCCGTGCCTCTCGCACCTGAGGCTGGCAATGAGAGTTTAAGGCGATGGGCGCACTAATGAGGTGTGTCAGAAGAATTAATGCTGGACTGATGACTGTTAACATATTTCTCATAATTCCTTGTGTGTCTTCGTGAATACTTTTTTTCTGCATAGGCACGATTCATTGCTTTTCTGTTTAGAGGTTATCTTATGATGGACCTTGTAAAACCTTGTAGGTTTTATAAACAACAGTGTGTGTGTGATGTAGTGACACATGTCAGTATGTATTCTCTGTTTTAGATTCATTGTAGTGAATCGATCTCATAATGTTAACAAATCTTTTTACATATCATCCTGAAATGTCTATTTGACTTAAACAGCAAGGTTTAGACATTGAGCAATGGGTAATGAGATCATGGTCAGCATTAGGATCTGAAGAGTTATAGAGATATGAGGGGGAGTGTGTTTTCCTGCTGTCAATAAATGTTGTAAATCCTAAGTTGGACAACATTGCAGTAATATCAAGACCCAGCAATCTAAAGGTGGCATAAAAAATTCAAGGAAGGGGACAGGCTACAAAGAGTCAGAACTGCTTCGCACTTCACAGGGTGTGCATGTGCGGTCAAGGCAAATTTCCAATACGATGTACTGTCATTCTTCTATATTTACTTGCACAACTGCGAGAAAATTCAATCTTCAGTGCATCATACAAATAGGTAGGCCTGTGGAAACGCTCGTCATTTTAATCCCAGCATGCTAATGCCCCCTGTGTGAATATAGATTTCTCAATTAAACTAAAGTAATTTGATGAAAGAACAAGTCTCACAGGCGCAAGTAAAGGTTTCAGTAACAACAGCCTCAGCTATTTATTGCTGGAGAAGTGTTTTCCACTGCATGGTGCATGGCTGAGGCTTAAAGCTGTACATGGATTCTTTGCCCAAATGCTGCCCAAAATGTACACATTTCAGTGGGAAAGCCATGAAACAGTCCACAACTTGGCTATGCTATTAAGAGTGCTTCTCTACATCCCATAGATTTAAATTTCTGAGGCCCCCTTGGAGCTAGTGCAGCGATATGGAGCTCTGGTGCTTTTTCCGGGATCTCCTTTGATGTAGGTCTGTGCCAACTTCTTTCTAAGAAATCTCCGGACCCACAGACTATTTTAAGGGATAGGACAAAATGTGTGTCTCCAGCCAAAGAGGAATCATAAATGGGTGAAATGACCTCACGTTAATACAAACCATGTAGCCTTATCTACTTACAGTGTTTTATATTTTTAACTACTGGATATTTATAAAAAGTCACCATCTCTATTGGCATTTGACAAAGGACACAGTTAAATGGACCTGGCATTTTCTTATTCATGTTGTTGAGCTACTTGAATTAAGGTTCAGGCACCATACGATAGTGTGTATTTTATGGATTAAAAAAATACCTAATTCCTGTATAGACAACAAGATCTTACATTTCTCTTCCTGAGAAGTTTGACTTAGTTCTTTTTTAAAAATAGAAAACTATTTTTTCCAACTCCTCAGTGATGACCTTAATTTTAGTGCTTCGTCTCACACAGGTATGTGCCTTGCTTACACATGTCTTTACGGATGCACTTTCCAGAATACATGTGAATTTTATTTTAATTACATTTTTCTCTGAATTGTACCACATTATTTTCTCCCTTTCTTTAGTTTGTTCTTTTTTAGGCCATAAATATTATTAACCCACAGAGATTTGTTTCTGCTTTCTTTAGTTAATTAAAGACACCGTTGGATTTATCTTGTGCTACCACCAGGAGGGCACAACAAGTGAAATATTGTATTACTACATGGTTCATTCATTAGCATAAAATAATCGGTGCTTTTGAATACCAGCACTTCAATGTCTCAGGTTTGGTATTTTTGTGATTGCATCTAGGAAGCAGCAGCAGCAGCAGCAGAGGGATAAAGAAGGGAGAGACAGACAGAGAGAAAATAAAAGAAAGAAAGAGGGAGAGCGACACAGCTGTTAAAATTAGCAGGTTTCCTTAAGAAAAGACACAGGGAATTTGACAAAAAGGAGAGTGCACAAGTTAAGCTTGCCTGGAGGCATATCTAACTGGCACCTAGAACATAACACGGGAGTAAGCTAAAGTAATTCCCTACTCTGCTACTAACAGAGACTGAATAATTACAAAACCATTCTTCATAGCACATGACTTCTCCCTTTGGGGGAAAAAAAAACCCAAACAAGCTACCATATGGTCCTGACAAATATTTCTACTGATTCCACCTAATGTTTATCAATGCAAAGTAATGTTATTTTTCCAAAAGGAATGCTGCCCCATGATAACGTACATAAATACATAAAGACACATGCAGGCATTTAATGCATGTTGCACCTACTTGGAGAGAGCTTATCACCAAATGTCAGGGAATACAGATTCCTCCAGAAGCAGTGCGCTGTCTCTCTTACTCTCCCGGGGTCACAGTCTGATTTGCCTTCATCCTGGGACACAGGTCTGCTGTTGGCCCAGACTCGGTAGAAGACTTTGGGTCACCTGTAGAGAGGCCGCATGCCTAGGCATTATCTTGGGCGTCCTTCAAAACCCTTTTCCCTAGGTATTTCTCCACCCGTTCTCTGAGCTTTTCGTGTCTGTATGAAAAATTAATAGGTCTCTGAGCCGTATTGCCTTTTCTCCCTAATTGCATCAGAGTGTAGGAAGGTGAACAATGATATAATAGGGGAGGCTGAGGCTCCATACCCAAACCAGGGAAATCCACTTACTGAGGGGCCCCCTCTGTGTACAGATGTAGGTGGTGTGACCTATTTCTGGGAGATTTTTTTCCATTTTTGGGAGAGACACCAGTAATTCATTCTTCCGTTCTGAGGAATAAAATAAGAACCAGACACATTGATTATTAATCATTCATTTGGGGACTCTCCTCCCTCTTGACCAATGACATAATCTTCAGTGAACAATATGTATACTGCAATTGACATTTGCACGCAAAAAAAAATCAGGTTATATTGTATGCATCTGGACTAATAAAAATAGTCATCTTTCAAATCCTCCTTTTCAAAGTCTCACTGAACAGACTTCGATATCTATATATCATTTATTTTGACCTTCGCCTCTCTGATCTCCCTGCACTGGGGAACTGTACAGCAATACAATATAATAGAAGCATACTTTATTAAAATACACATTTAGGCTGTGATCTTCAGAAGCTCCAAAGTTAGGTGCACAGGAAGCATTGCATCCATTTGGAGATTCAGCCTCTGTAGGCTTCACATAAAATGCCAACTACACATGTCACTCTGAAAGTCAGTTGCATATTTATCTTCTAAACAACACTCTTGATGTGTTGTGTAATTGCAGTAACTCAACAGGTCATCCCAAACTGAGTCTACGCTTCTGCTTGTTTAAGATCCCTGGTTTTGATATCACAGATAATTTAATGCTATCTGTTATGGTAACCAAGAGTTCCAGACAAAGATCAGTCACTCCTACTTGCAGATGAGTCACTATTTTAGCACGTCCTACTTCCAGACATTTTTTTTTTGCTTTGGTTTGCTTTGCTTTGAGAGAGAATGAGGACGTGTACCAGTTGCTACTTCAATTGTATAAACTCTGTTTTCTTTCATAAAAGACTTGCAGATGCATATGCACATTTGAGTAATTAGGAGACAGATATGTTCATTATTGTTAGATTGTTTTATGTAGAGATTCTCTTTTGGTTTTAGCAATTCTAATGTAAAACTTCTGGGCTTACAGCAAGCAATTAGCTCATGAGAATTTAGGCTTTTGTAAAAATATTAGCCACTAGATACAAATCTTAGCATCCACGTTAACAGAATAACATTTTGTTTGTGTTCAGATGTGCCACAGAGAGCAACCATCTTTGAGGGTGGTGGAGCGATCGTGGAGGAAGCAGAATGGGCCACTGAAAGATGAAGATAACTAGGAAATGGAACACCTTTGAGCACAGGGAGGACTCTGTCCCATTAGTATGTGTTTTCAGAAGTGTGGTAACTGCAGGAATCACAATAGAAAGTGCAGGATTTTATTTTTAAAATAACATCTTTAAAATAATGCACTTTCAGAAATTAACTGTATTTTAAAAGTATTCTCTTGGATGATGAATCATCAAGCACTGTTACTTTAATCAGTGACTCCCTGCAGAAACAAATGCTGAAATGTACGAGAAAATATTCGTCCTAATGATTTTCCTTTGGAAAATATTACTAGTTTAGTAATTTTAATTAAGGGAGAATTTAGCACTTTTGTATTTGTATTCCCAATGTCAAACTCTTTTGTTATCACACTTACACCTCTGTTATTAATGTTAGCCATGGTTTGCAAAAGAGGAAAAGCTAGTTATCAATGAATAATTCAGGCTCCATAACTGTCAGACCTCATTATTTTAAATAAGGCCTGGTAGTTTCAGTTGTAACTGGCTAATTGCATCATTTAAACTTAAACTGTTAGAATATTTCATATAATTAACAATTTTAAAAACTTTTAATACGTTCAAAACTACTGTAGTACATAGGGCAATTTGCTTTAAATCAGGCTGAGAGAACAAAGAGACATTCAAGTTGTGATATGAGTCCTCAAGTTGTTAAAATAAAAAGAAGAAAAACTGTGGTGAAATTGATATATCCAGTAGTTAAATGAAACCCTATCATTAGAATGAAATGATGTAAAATACTTGTAAAAGTGGAAGCTGAAAAAATTAAAACACCTAAAGCTAATGAACTAAGATGTAACCTGAGACATGATGCTCTGTTGCAAGACAGTTCAAATGCTGACAATGAAAATGTTTCCTTTGTGTGGCTGTATTCTCTGCTCTGGTTTGTTTTCTGGCAGTAAACATGTAATTCCCAACGTAGCTACAAATAGATGCCATGGTGAACTTTAAAAAAAAAGAACCACTGTTTTTCCAAAATGATCCAGTGAGCTATTTTTATTTGTTAATAATTTGTGATTAGATCATTTTAACATATTTTTATTTGGTTTGTTTTATCTGATAATAATTTATCCTTAATAATACAGACTTGATAAAATGAGAAAGAAATACATTTTACATACACTTTTCTTCACAGTGTATGCCAAGCAGGAAGAGTCAAGGGTCATTTATAAACTACACGAATCTTAAAATGCTGTTTTAATCTTTCTCTTCAGCTTCATTCTCAGATTACATCCAGCAGTTTACTATATGAATCCAGCAACAGTAAAGTGAGAGAGGTTAATATATACTTTTAAATGTGCCTATTAAAAAAGACAATACAACTCAGGCTTGTCCTGAAAGCTGTTTATATGTAGCACATTAAGACTTGTACAGTAAAGGAACATTATCCTCATTTTCCAGATGGGACACTGAAGTTCAAGGTAAGCTATATACAATTTCTGTAGTGTCTCCCTGCCCCATACTTCTGAAACAAAGCTATTTTATCTGGGACTCAGAGTCTGGCTTACAGCTTTAATGGGGTGCTGTAAGAGAAAACATGTTAGACAACCTGAGTGTTGTAAAAATGAAAATATCTGTATCCGCTGTCTCTGGAATGACTCCGGCATATTATTTCTTTCTTTATTTAATTAAAAAAAAAATAATAAAAAAACACCACAACCCTCATCTCTCATGTTGAAACTATGAATTTCAGCCCACATATCCATTAAGAATATCATTAAGGCTGTGGAGGTTACACAGCAAGGGCTTGGATCTTATCCGATATGTAGCAGCCTTGCATTGCTGGATATCTTGTAAAAGCCACCCCTACATTTCTGCATCATACTGGAGGTCATTACAGAATACATACAGAAACTGTGTGTGTTCTTGTGTTTGAGAGCAGAATGGGTACACCACACAGATTAGCTTCCCAGGTTTTCCACATGCTGAAACTGAGCCATTTCTACTTGTGCAAAAACCACATCTAGCAATAATTGGTCCCCACAGAGATGCAGACTATCATATTCTCACATTCTTCTGAGATCTGTAAACTAAAAGCCCAGGTTTCTTGGGACATGTATCTCTTAAGAAGACAGACAGCATCAGGTTGAGTTTTGCAAATCTTTGCTTAAGGCACATTTAAGGACCATAAACATTCTCTCCCCACCCCGCAATTCTAACCTTTCTCTTCATGGGAGCTTTGCACCCCCTGGGCAGGAGTCAGCATGAGGTTTCCACAGGTAAGTCAATTAGATTTGAAATTTTCCATGTTATCTGTATTTGGACTGGAAATATTATAAGCAAGCTACCGTAATTATAGGCATGGAATGTGTGACTTCGCCAGTCGCTGTATTTTATTTTTTTTTATGGTAATCACAAAGACAATAGTTCTCCCTTCTCAGAATGTAACAAAGCGATATGCTATAAAATGCAGTTAATACTTTGAGTACCAAAAGAAGTCATGCAATACCTGCTGTGGTCAGGTAATATGTCATAAAAAGGAAAGTAGAAGAGACTGAAGATGACGCATTACACATGATCTGGGTGCTTACAGTTGGTTGTAAACCTTTGTCATATCCTTATGGATAGTTCAAGATCATCAGCTCCAAAGTTCTAAGTTGCGCATGGTTAGACAGTACTTTCTGGTGCTTCTGGTGGTGAAGACTAGTGCTTTAATTGTCAGATTTGAGATTGGCATTCAGAGGAGGAGATGTCCCAACAGGGTCACAGCTCTGGCACTCAGTGCCTGCAAGTTCCTTTCATTTCAGGGCTTCTTATCATCGTAGCTCTGGTTTGGTTCATCGAAGGGTTTTTATTAGGTAAGTTCCTCACATGTAACTGTTTGGGAAACCACACAGTCAACGCTTGGAGACAGTGGATTTGTAGCAGGGATGAACTGAGATCTGGTGCTCAGATGATATATATTTTGTATCATAGCATGTCCAATGACATAGAATAATATTCACAACTGTATAGAGGCAAGACAAAATAACAACATTCAAATGAACTGTAAATTGGTAAGGCTCAATGAAAAGACCATTAAAATCATAATAATTTTGAAAGTCATGATGTTATGATGTTATTTCTAATTTAAACCCATACTGACACCACTCCATATTCTTACAGTGTTTTTTTCCCTCTGTTATCTGAAAGCAAGGGGATACAGTCAAATAAAAATTAGTAAAACAAGTTGCATTTCAGAGGAAGAAAATATTTGCTCATCTTGTCTTGCAGTGTCTGGAGACTTCTGCAATTGTTTACTGTGCTCACTTTCTGTAAGCTGTTGTCAGCTCAGCTGTCTGAACTATAACTTCATTTTTAAATATTTTTTCTCTGAAAAAATACCAACTAAGTCTCTGAATGTTTTATGTCTGCAGCCACATCAGATATCAAAACAAAAAGGAGGCTTATTCTTGTCTGTCTTGAAATTACCCAGTGTTGGCTTCACCCTTGTCAAGGGCTGGCTCCCTATATGGAAGCTGACAGTCAGATTTAGGGTAAGCTAGATGTGTTTCATCAGTGAAAGGAATCAAGTTCCATTTGTGTACAGAGCATGGTCTTAAAGTCAGTGATTTCACTGACAAAAAAAAAAAAAAAAAAGACATCTTTTTCCTTCGGAGCTGTAGACACCTGGTTGAAAAACACAGGGTAACTGGAGGCATACTGTAAGTAGTAGGTGCAGATACAGCAGGTAGAGTGTTCCTATTGCGCATATTCATTCTGAAGGGTCATTCAAAATGCCTCTCTACAAAAAAGCCTGAATGTAAATAATGTCAACTATCTATGAAAGCAGGTGATTTAGGTCACTGAGCATTGTACATTGGTTAAATTATATTATTCCTTCAAATACTTAACGTACATCTGAGCTATTCACTTGTTAAAGTGAAGAGAGGCAAGGAGAAAAGAGGCTTGTTTTACTTTGCTTGTCTATGAAATCTTCACTATGGAGAACCATCCACTGCTTTAGAAAAGAAAGCAAACAAATGGAGGCATGCAGTGCCATTGAATATTACAAAAAATTTTTGTAAAAAAAGACTGCGCATGATCTAGCCAAAGAGGGAGATCTGAAACCAACTGCAAATGATAAGAAGATACTGAAAAGTGAGCATCACTTGAGAAATGTGAGAGGGTGAGGCAAGGTTTTATTATTAGGATAAAAATATCACCAAATGTCTCATCATTCTTAGATCCATTCTCATTGCAAGAAAGAAACAGACCCGAGGAAAAAAAAAAGCAAGAAAACTCATTCTTTAAAAGGTGCATAAAAGCTGGAAATTGAGTTAAATTTCAGGCTTTAAAAGATCCCGTTTCACATTTTGATTGAAATCAGGCCAAAGTTTTGCTCAAATATCTTGAAAATCTCTTGTATCGTTTCTCCACAGTGACCAGCAATTACATCTGCACAACTGGGCCAAGGAGGCTTCTGAAATTTTGACTATTGCCAGCCTTTGCAGGAGAGAGGAATGCGGTACGAGAGACCTCCTCCTCCTGGGTTTTGCATTCAACCGTCAGATCCAGTTGCAGCCTGTCTTGGGAGGGTGGAGGGGTGGTGGGGCAGGGACTGTGGTCTTAGCTCTGTTAGGGGGGATGCAGGGGAAACAAGTCCCCGGAGCCCCACTGACCCACACCAATCGACAGGACCTTCCAGACCAGTCCAGGTCTGGTGTGGAAGACGACTTCCCTCATTACAGCCCCGTGCTTGGGATGTCAAGGTAGGGCAGCGGCTACAAGTCAGTGTGGTATCTGCTGTGTGATGTGGCTGCTTACCAGCTTAGAAATCCTGTAATCAAATGTACTTCAGCATGGGAAGATCCTGCTACTCTTCTCTGTTTTGGAGCAAATTAGAGAGAACTCAGCTGTGGCTAAATGCTTACTGCTGCTTACTGTGTTTGCAACACAATCCTTTTATGCGTATGTGCATCTCACCTGCGAGTATTTCTACACACGTATTTTAAGTAGAGAAACACTCAACAACAGATGCATTGAGGATAATTCTTCTGCCAATTACAAAGCTACCAGGAGTGCTGTAGTTGAACTCTGAGCATACAGCAGTGAGCTGAGGTAGAGAACAACAATTTTTGACACAGCCGGTCACAGCTGACATTTCTGTTCTTGATCCACTGAATCATCTGAATCCTGTAAGAACATTCATCATGGAAATAGTCTGAGACAGAGAAATAGTCTGAGCTCTCCTACAGAATCTATTCTTGACCCAATCTGCGATGTTAAGAAAGGGCTCTGATAGCTACATATATTCTCTTCACTCATAAATAATAGGGGTGCATCGTTTACTGGTCCTAGTCCTTGTGGTTACAGTGGGATTGTCACTGTTTTATTAGTTACTTTTGCACTTTCTGATGTTCCTGTAAAACAACATTCTGTTTCAGGAGATGCGCCTGTCAAGGAAGCAGGGAGAAGGTGGATGACATGATGAGTGGCTTCCAACACTTTGTTTATGTCTCCACGGGGTGGAAGTATTTTGTTAACTCTGCGCTCTCAATGTGGATCAGTCACTGCTGCCAACATAAATATTTTCAAATATTTCACTGAGAATTGCTGCAAAGCTACAGGAGTTTTTCTGCCTATATGACTGAGATTGTGTCTCCTTTAATTTCAACCTGATTTAATTTTGTAGAAGAAGAGGCAACTACAGGATGAGCGATAGTGCAGCCCTCCAACTTGCATTATTGATACTGCCAAAGTGTCCGGTTCAAATGGGGGCAGAATGTTAACAGAACTGAGAGTATCAGTCTAGTGGCTGAAGGACAAAAATAAGATGCCTTTTTGATCTTTGCTGGTCAACAAAAGCATGTTTTGCTTGCTCCAGAAGTCTTTCATGTGAGAGAAAATGGACAGAGATGAAAACCCACGTCTGATCTGACGCTTCGGCAAGCTGTATTCTCTTACACCCACAGGAGATGAAGATTTCTGGCCTTTCAGAATAATGGACAGAAGGAAAACAGAAGGCCCTTTCTACGATGTAGAAAGTCACTCATAAAGTTTATTCTGTTTATAAAACATGCTCTGTATGCAGAGTTATCATCCTTAAATACCTGGCTTCCATTGAAATGAGACTGGTCAGAAAAATTGGAGGCTCTGGGCAGAAGCCAGGCTCTCAGTTTTCTAAATGGATCACAGTGTGAGCTTTAGAAAAAATATTTACTACACATGTCATTACTTTTCTGGCAGATTTTGTTTGGAGAAGCTGGATCAGGCAGAGCTAGAAGTCTGGTAGATTGCTTTAACCACTCACTTGGAGAACATATAGCTGAAACTGAGCAAGTAATTCAAAATGATTTTTCAGATAAATTTAGTTTCTTATTTATTTCCTGCATATAAAATACCTGTGAGCAAATAATTAGTTCCATTAATTCACTAATTTTGTTTGAGCTTACTCCACATATTCTTAGTGATTTTTTTTATTACCTTAGAATCGAGTGATTGGAAATAATTTGCTGAAGTGTTTGCATTCAATGTTTGTCCCTGCTTGCATGAGCATTGCTGTCATAGTGAAGATAAGAAGACAGGGAAATCTGTGAGGTTTTGGCATTTTCAGGCAATGGGAACAGATTAGGGACAAGGAAGAGAAAATGAGGATTAGGGGATTTTAGAAAAATAAACCTGTGAACTGCTCTTGTTTTTTCGTGGCAGAAAAAGAGGGAGTTTTTTTGATTGCAGTACGTTTATTTCTCTCATGTTTAGAACCCATGTAACAGTCTGTTATTCTCCACGGGTCACTCAGGTAAGGGACAAAGCTAAACCCTGCTGCCCCTGGGCTTGACTGCAGAACGGCGCAAAGTAAAGAGCAGGTGACAGAGAGTTTCGTGGGAGAGGCGATGGTCAACTGAAGTTTCTCTTCTGTGAGTTTTACCTTTTTCATCCTGCTTGACATTTCTCAGAGTGAGCTGTGTTACAGATTAGTAGCCCATGGCAGTAGACTGGACAGATGAGATTTTAGTGTGATACGGTACACAGGCACGGGGAGGGGAAAAGCAAAGAATATGTGTGAAAAATTGAAATGACAAGGTCACGTTGATAGCTTGATTGTGGGAGCTGCTGCAGTAGTTTGTTGCATTACGATTAGGGATGGGCCAACTAGCATGAATGAGGCAAGAGCTGGTTTGAACCTTCATCCGCTCCTCTGACCAGACCAAAGAGGAGCCCAAGGTAAGGCTCAAATGCATCTAGCACTGGTTGCTTTGGCTTCTCAGCTTTAATGTAATTTGCTTCAGCTTCTGATAATTTAGCTCAGAACAGAAAGCAGGAATCTGGAAAAATGTTCAGCACATGCATCCACTCTAAAATCATTCAATCTGGAAAACTTGATAAAAACAGTTTTATACCATTCCCAGCCTTCCATTCATCACAAAAAGCTTCATATCCCTGTTAATAACCATCCTGTTAACAAAATGAAAACAAGTCTGCAAAGCTTTCAAATTTCAGCACAGGGGTTTTTTAATTATGAAGCTTTCAGTTGAGATGCCAAGCTTCTGTCAAAGGGTCCATGTGAGAGAGTAGTCTGCATATGAGGACTTGCAGTGGGAACTGCACTGAAGTAAGCGTACGATCCCTCTGTCAGCTGTTTCTCTTCTCTTTGGCTTTATCCTGTGGGAAGTAGCTTTACATTCAGATTCAGACTACAAGGGATTCTACGAAAGCTGAATTTCTGCACTGGTCGTGCTTATTCTGCAGTGTGTCACACTCCCTGTGGTGAGGGCTAAGTTCTCCCTATTTTGTGCAGCTTCTGTCTAATGCAGACAAAATTCCTCCTTCTCACAAGGATTCTCGGGGAAAGCAAAGGCAGAGAGCAAGGGCAAGTGGAGACAAGCGACGCAGTTTACCTTGGACTCCCTGTTTTGAAACACTTGCCAAGCTCACTGAGGTAATAGTTGTGATTTGGTTGGATAACAAAATCCATAGCCTGTTTCTGAATAGTGCAGTCAGCAGTGTAGGATTCCTCTCCTCCTTTTGCGTTAATAATGTCACTGCTCAGTTCTTACTTATGGGTATTCACGATGATACAGTAGGACAGAAATGTACAGGCATCCAGCGTGGTTTGAAGTGGCTGTAGGAGTCACTAAAATAATGACCGATATCGGTATGTCTTTGAACAGTAGCAATGCAGAGCAGAAAGCAGCTTCTCCAGCTGAGGCTGCAGGGGACAATCATCTGCTTCGTGGGGACTGGAAGCATGAGGCTGAGCAGAGCTTCTCACCCATAGCTCTTCCTCGGGACAAAGGGTGGCCTGTTAGCTTGCTTTTACTTACTTTCTTTTTTTCCCCCTCTAGAAAAGCATATAGCAGTGGAAGAAGGTAAAAGGTCTGCCAAGGACGACTTTTCTCTCATCTGTTTACTTGCAGGTAAATGAACCTGACCTACCACTTGATGAAATCTCCTTTATACAGGATGAAGACAGCAGCTGGGATAAACAGAAAAAGAAAAGGAAAAGAAAGAGGTTTTCTTCTTCATATGTAAATTTTCTGTAATGAAAACAAAACTTGAAATAAAACTTGCCTGTGATTTCAAAACATATAGTTTATTATTCACCCCCTATTATTTTCTTAATGCTCTGGACTTCCACAGTCCATGTGAGTCACCACAATTAAAAGGACACTCTAAACCAGGGTTTTCTTGACCAGTTCTCAGCCATTTCTGCAGATTAAATGATGCTTCTGAAAACCTGAAAAAGTGATGCAAAGCTTCAGACCTCTGTCCATGTGAGTTGATACCTGCAAACAGTGTCCAATGCACTCCTTACTCGATGCTTTTTTTGACTTTGTAGTTATCACAGTCTGATTTGTTATTGAAATGGATTTACCCATATGGAAAAATAAGAAGCATTATATGGATGCATATATAATACATAGTGCTTTCTTTTTCAGGGAGTTTAAAGAAGACTCATGACTTTGATGTTACTGCAGTTTGTGTCATAATCATCAAATGGAGCTGGTGCCAAATAAAGCAGATGGAGCTTTCAATCAACAAACTATTTATTTTTGATATCTGTGACTTATTTGTCATCAACACAACTTTTAATAGGACAAGGTAAGAAGAAAGATCTGGTCCCAGAGAAAAAAGAGAGGCATTAGGAGATAATACCTTATTATCTGACCTAACAGCACAAATAGATGATGTGCAAACGGCAAAGTACAATACCCAACTCCAGCTGGAAGGGATTTGCCTGATGCTTTGTACTGGAGCAGAAGGTGTCATGAATGGCTACTTCATCCTCCTGTACTATGAAACATTTCAGAGCATTTCTATTTATCTGTGCACATATTACTTATTAATTATACTTGATTACATTGCTATACTAGCATGTTTCTTTTCTCTCTTTCTTTGCAAGAATATGTAGTCTAGCTTTGCCTGTGTCTATCTCAAATCATTTTTATATACTTGTTTGTATATACTGTGTTGTATCCTGCCTGTAGTAAGAAAGAGGCAAAAAGTAAGGAGTTTGATAAATAACCAATATGTGTCACTTTTTTGTATGAAGAATGACTTATGAAAAAGCCCTACAGCTATGACTTGCTTTGGCCTTCTAGAGAGACGGGAAGAGATAGAGAATATATGTAAGGGAAAAATAAACTCTTATTTAAACTGTTTGGTTTTTTTTTTTTTTTCCTAAATGTCTCCTCTCTCCCTTTCTTTTTATTTTTTTTCCCCTATACTGGTAGTCCTTGTCTTTTGTGCTAAGTGAAGATGGATAATCCAAAATAATACCCCACTTAGTTTCTTTTAGCATATGAATGTATCAGGACTACTGTATGAAACAAGATTTTGCTTCTCTGAAAGCTGTTCAACCTTATGTGTAATTTCCTCTTCTCTTTTCTTTGTTCACATGTGTCGTCCTAAAAGGAGAAAAACTCTGTTTGTGGCCTAAGATGTATTTTTTGTTACTGAGACAGATGAAAAATCTGTATGCCAAATGCTCTCATGTTTGCAGGGAACAAGCAATACTACCCATTCCTTCCCTGCATCTGTACAGCCCCCTCTCCATCACATCCCTGTACTCCTCTAGCATTGGAAACTTTCTGCCTTGCTTGCATGAGACTGAAGGCATGGGTTGGAGCCAGTTTCCTTTGCCCTTCAGAATATGAAGAAGTCAGAACAAAGAAGCAAAGATTTTTCTGTTTGATTTTAACTTTTATATTTTGATTTCCTAAAGACAACTTTTGAACAAGACCTGATTTTTGTCTTACAATGTGGGATGTTACTGGAATCTCATGGTAATGAGCTGAATGAATTGTAAGGGAAGGTTTTCATAGTTGATGTAAATGCATTTAATATATGACTGCAATTGATTCTAATATATCGCTGCAATTGATTCTATCTGTAATTTTCCAATAAAGCTTTCTAACAGATGAAAGACTGAGCTTAAGACTGAGATATGAGGACCCTTCCATACAGTTCAGATTCTGTGTGAGAAGAAGTTAATATCTGAGCATGGGGGACTCACCTCTGTGGATTAATCTGGTGGGCTCAGCCCAGTCCCACTCAACTCTCCAAACCCAGCACTATAATCAGCAAGTCTCTACACAGAGTTGAAGAGTTAAGCAATCACAATGACTTAACCATCAACTTGACCTTTAAGATCCCTTCAGAATGGGTTTGATCCGCACTGATTTACTTTATCTCTCAGACCATCAGATCTGTACTAAAACCCTGATTGACCAGAAGTCATTTTTTGATGCCTTATGTTAGCAAAGTCCCATGGTCCAATGTGAAAACAAGGGCTGAAAGTCACACCTTACTGAAGTCAAAGGGAGGATGGCTTTCAATGGAACTGGGATTTCACCCAGAAAAGCCAACCAATAGTGTTTGGGTTCTACCTTTGTCTGAAGATATGTGAATCCTTCTGTGGTGCCCATCATATCATTATGTAAAACATATCTTGCAAGCTGCTATGATGTCTTCATGACACTAATGTGCATTTAAAAATAGTAGTTTTTATTAAAAAATGTACAATGATGACATAAATTTTTTACTGGGTTACTACAAAATGCTGTGTCGCCTGACATGATAATTATATTGTTCTGTCATTCCCTTGGTAATGAAAGCCTTTGCTTATTTGTAAGTTATTTTTTAGTGAACATGAGGAATACAACATATCAGAAAAAAAAAAAAAAGTAAAAACATTTGGCCATTATGCTACAGGCATAGTGGCAAATAACATAGACATTTATGGTACTGAAGATTATCCTTGGATTTCCCTATCTACTTCTGAGTAACTGTAGTCATTTAGTTTCCTCCCTTACAGTTCCTTCAAATGGCATTTCCATAACCAGCCATTTTCTGGGGCAGATGAATCAGCTGCCTTTGTAACTCCTCCCTTTTTGTCTCTGGGTCTCGTTTTCTACCTATATCTGTTGGATATAGGTTGGATTCTTTCCCCATGCATGAAATTTTGTTTACTTAGGAGACAACTTGAAAACAAATTTTAAATGCCTGCATCTATGTACCTACTCCAGATATTGAGGATGGGTTGGGACAGAGTACTATAAATGTATGGGAAATAAATTCCTAAAAATCACAGAACAGTATGCAACCCAATTAAAATTATAGAAGACAAAGTTCTGAGCATACCTTTCCCAAAGCAGTGTCATATGCTACTTAAGACCTCATCACTGAGTTTTATACTGCCATGATGCTCCAATTATGGCATAAGTGGGTATATTCACAGGCATGATGCTTTGTCCAAAGCCATTTCTTTTTTTGTGACATGCAAAACCACACAGGCTTCTTCACATAGGACTTATTCTTATCCAGCCAGAAACAGAAAGAAATACCATGTGACTACTTCTGCTAGGAGAAAGAGAGCAACTTAAAATTTAAATGATCAAGTTGAAATACTTCTGGAAAACTTACAATTGGTCTTGGAAATAAAAAAAATCAAATATTTTATAATGTATTCATTTTTAGATATTAATATTAGATATATAAACATATACATTACTATATATTATAATTATGCATTATACTATATTTAATATGATATGCAATATATTAATTCATTTATACGTGTTTTTCTATACTGTAGTATATCAATAATATATAGAATATATATTCATTTATATATATTTTATAGAATATGTTATATACACTATATAACTGATTATTTATAATTATATATATGAATATAGTATATTCATTTATGTAATATATTCACACATTCCCTAATGAATGATTCACTGTATCTCCTGGGCAGGTTTTCTAGGATATTATATCGTGCTAGCGTGGGTACATTCTGCAGGCACCAGTTTGGCACCAAAGTCACTAATCACAGAACAAAGTGGTATAGAAACTCATATTGATGTTTTGCCTTTTAAAGGGAAGTAATTGACAGCAAAGCATATTTCAAGGTCTGGTTGCCAACATACTCAATTAAACAGAGTTTGGAGGAGGAGGAGGAGCGGAATGTCTGGAAACTCCCAGTCATACTACGAATGTCAGCTATCTGTTGTCAGGGACCTGGTGACGTTGAACCAAACTGTGAAATGTGTAATTCTTCTAACATTGCTGATGATGTAGCACCAGATTTTTTTGTTGGTGGTGGTGTGTGTGTGTGTGTGTGCGCGCGCGCATGTGACTGCTTTTGACCATGACAGGTTTTCATAAATCTGGTGTCATTATAGAACACATGACTTGTGTCACCACTGCTACAACAAGAGAAATCCATCACGGATCAAAGTGCCAGGAAAAGTCCTATTCACTATATAAGCCCCACTTAAGCTTTCCAAATACAGCTTGAGTGGAATTTGAGTGGGCCATAGGCCATGTTTTACTCCTATACACAGGCATGAATTTTACACTGTGAAAACAAACTAAAATATAAAGCATTTTCCAATGTAGCACAGAGCTATCTGAAGTCACAAGGCCATCCAGAGCTAGATATCTTCGCCAGTATTTTACCTTGAATACCATGTTATTTTTTCTAGAATACAAAGCAAAACAATAAAACAGTCCAATATTATTTTAATACTTTTAACATTGGACCTTCAACCTACATACTATATTATATCTATCTGAACAGAGTTGTCTATATTCTTCTCAGATCACAAGCTCCTTGAGCAAGGATCATGCCCATCTCCTTGTTTATACATTGCCTAGAGTGCTGCAAGCTACATAAAAACTTTTATTCTGTGAGAGATTCATTGTACTCTGAAAAAAACCACATTTATTTATTTTTATATGTAAACAATATGTAAATATATAAACATATATATATATATTTGTTTATAGGAAAGCAATTGTGTTTCTTCACCGTAATGCTCCCTGCCTTAAGAAGCCTCTTCAGATAATATTGCAACATTATTTTTTCCCTCACCATATTTAAATGCAATGCTAACTGCTCTTTGTAATGTGCATATTATAATAAATAAAAGTGTAGGACCCTTTAAAACACAGTGAAAAAATATGAAACTTGACTAATAATTCAAAGTCTATAGAGACGTTTATGTCACCCTATTCTTTGCAATGAGCAAAATCCTTTTTGTGATTGATGTCAGTAAAGATTCCAGCATCTGCCTTCTTTCCCAAATCTTAAACACGTTTACTTTACTCAGCATTGCAGCCTATTATACCCACTTGTTTTAATGTACTAAAGTACAGAACTAAGTACCTCTAGAGACCAGAAATCCCCACTGAGCTGCTTTGAATCAGCTATGTGATCCTAAAGATCTTTTTTATTCTACTGATACTAATTTTTGCCTATTTCAGTAAAACAATGGAAAATAAAATACTCTGGTCATCAAGGCACATGTACCTAATTTCATGTAATATTTCATATGAAATTGTCTCATTTTATTCTCTCTGATTCTGTTAAAAAAATCACTATAGTGGGAGAAAGTCAAACTAGAGATTATATTAGGCCAAGGCAAATGGTATTCACCTTTTATAGTCCCTATGTTTTATAATGAAGATACTTCATTGAAACAATGATGCATACTTCAACAGTTCCCTGGAGAGCAGTGAATCCTGTTTGGAGAGATTCATGAATATGTGCATTAGCACAATCCAACTGGAACTTGCCCTTAAAAACGAACCACAAGAGAAGCTGATCAGTTCCCGCTTATGTATATAATCAGAAGGTTATCATATTATCTCCCGCTCCACAGGGAAAAGCAGATGCATATTCTTCCACCACTTTAAGATGAGAAATGCCAAAGGAAACAACAATCTCCCCTTCCCTACACTTCCAGCAACATTTACTGTATGAATCCAGAAAGACCTTTCAGAACAAGAGGAGGAGAATATACGATGAGTTTCTCTAAATGAGGATATATTTTGCATATGATTAGTCGTAGTGTAAACCTTTTTAAAAAAATTACATCTGCATTAATTTAGTCAAGGCCATCAATAAACCTGAAGTGAGTTCAAAGACTGCTATAGATGGCAGAGAGATGAGACAAACATTTCACAGAGTCAAGGCTTGCAAAGATATACATGAAACTCTGTGTCCTGAAGATGAATGAGGAACACTTGGCAGTTCCTGAAGCAGTAGTTTATTTAAAGTACAAAGAATTCAGTGAAAAATACTTCTGGCCAGCAGTTGGTGCCCGGCTTTCAAGAAAAATGGCAGACCACCACTAAGCTAGTGACAATGATAAAGAATAGTCACATAGATTTGCAGATTTATCTTTAGGTTTGTAGCAACCTCAGCTCTATGAAAAAGAGTGTAGCGATGAGACTCCTTACCACCTTTGAAAACAAACTAAAAAGAGCTACTGCCTTATGATGGTGCATATTATTAAGCGGCCATGACACATACTGGACAGTAGCAATGAGCTTTATCATCCAAAATGAGCAATCATTTGATTTGAGCTTGGAAAGATTAAACAGTGGAACAAAACAGGAAAGAAAAAACGAAATTATCAATCACCTTCTTGGTAAAACGTGCCACTGCCATATTACCACCTTTTCTATACCCCCTGAGTCTGTAACACCTGTACCCATTTATACTGGTAGCTAATAGTGCTAAATGCAAAGTAGAGTTTGCGTAAAAAGATGTCTTCAATTTTATTATGGCTAAGAAAAATCCCGATGCTACTGACTGGCATGTTTAATTTAAGCTGTCAAACAGTCATTACTAAGACATCTGTGAAAATGGATTTGGAGAAACTTTTACAAGACACATCTTCTTCTCACCAAAAGCCACAAAGATTGTAGGTTTTTTGGTTTGGTTTTTTTTTTTTTTTTTTCCAAGTGTGCATCAGGAGTCCAGCCTTGTTCTTCGCAGCCCAGAGATCCTGCATACAAAAGCTTCCTGGACGTCTACGGTCTTTTGTGTGCTGGAAGCAAAAAATCACTGTATCTCTACCTATTAGTTTTTTCACTTTCAGGGGAGAGGCATTATGCCTTCTAAATAAGATATATAGAGGAGGCATAATTATACCCTCTAAAGAGGATATAATCTCATAATTGTGCAGTAGAGCTATCCTCAGATTGCACCACAGACCATACTTGCATGCCTGATAGATTAACACCGGGCTCAGTTTCTAGTCTGAGGGTATTATTTTTACTTAAAAGCTGGTTGAATGTTGTTGAACACATGTGTGTATGCGTATGTTTTTGTGTGTATGAAGTGCCCTATTTACCAATACAGATCCGCCTGTCTGGTTAGTTTCTATGCACATACACACAGATATACAGAAACCAAGCACTTGAAACACTCAAATGTATCTTTTTTTCCACAGCTAATAATCTTCACTGCAAAAAAGAAAAATACTTTTTTTTTTTTTTTTTTTTTTTTTTTTTATACATAGGGGTGGGGAGGAAGGCTAGCAGGTTTATTTTGCTTAACTTGCTGTGGTGTGCCACATTCAGCTCTAACACTGCAGCTATTACCATATGTCATCAAATAACCAGCATAAGCAGATGTGCTGTTCCTCCACAGTGACCCCATGTAGAAGTTTAGAGACCAGGAGGAGCAGGGCGATACCTATTCCTAGCCCCACACGGGCATGCACATGCCTATGCACAGTGCAAGAAAGTATTTAAATGAAAAGAAATATTTCAGCATGCTGACTAATTCACTGTTCCTCAGTCTGTTTTTGCTGGGTGCATCATTGCACAAAAATATTTGCATGTAAAATGGCAAAACCCAGAAAATTTGATGTTTCTCAGGGTGCAGTGAGGAGACAACACAACAGTTACGTGTATATTTTTAGATCTATATATGCTTTCGTCCCTGCTGTCTGCTGGTTCTGAACTTGTGCAAAAAGCAGTTTTCACAAGTGTAACAGTGATGTTTGGTGAAGACAAAGCTTGTGCATCACAGCAGGGGGACGAAGGGGAGGGGGCGAAGGTCAAAGGGCAAATTCCAATTGCTAAGACATGTTTTTATGAGTTGACTCTTAACCATGTGATAAGCAGCATTCAGACTCTGAGCAAAAGGAAGTAGGAATAAGCATCTCGGGGAACCTTTGCGAACCACTGTACAGGTTCGAGAGCCAGTTGACAAAAGCCAGGTTGTTCCTTTCCAGTGGTTGCTTTCTCCTGTTCTAGTTTTCAAATGGAAAGTCCTTAGGTAATTAACACATTCCTTCAGCCTTTGGAAATGCAGATGAAAATAAGTGCTTGGTCTCTGCTGTATGCACGGCAAGTACTTCTGCTTCATAAAGGGCGTTTGAGTCACAGGATGTACAGGAGAGAAGAAAGCTGGTGCTGCCTTTTCGGTAGAAACAACGGGTGAGAAGGAAGGGGCCTCCATTACACGAGGTACAAGGCACTGCGGGCAGGAACTGCACACACCATGTGCAAACGGGTAACAGCAAGCGGCTTTTGCAACAACAGGTGTAGCAGACTTTCCACCACCTCCTACCCATCTCACCCAAAGAGGATAGGGAGCAACCAAGACTTTCGTCTTCTAGTCAGATCCTTCTCCTGCTGGTGGTCGACCATAGCTCTCCTCTCAGTCTGTTTTCTCCATAGCTACATCAGTAGGAGCGCACGAATCCTGCCTCCCGGTAAATGATATTGGTAAGATCCTCTTGTAGGATGGATACGTTAATCGTAGCTGTGCTGTGGCTGAACCGATGAAGATCTGCTAACCACTGTCTCTGCAGAAGCCTATTGGTAGCTCAGCCAGAGGACAAGGAAGATGGGATTTTGGTATGTGCAGACACCATCCCTGCTGAAACTCACTAAGGATGCCTCATTAGAAGAATTTAATAAGCTGAGTGAGAAAAGTTAGCTGATGGCTGTACGTCTGGCCTTGCTACATCAAGCCCTCTGTAGCTGTTCGATGTAAATGAGTGCATCTACACCAGTTTATGCTTGCAAAAATGTGAATCTGTTGGGTTTGTACAAGTTGTAGAAGTACTGCAAGTGATACCACAAATTAGGCCAAACAAAAATAATGAGCCACTTAAATGTTGTGTTACTATATATGAAAGAAGGTTTAGAAAAGAAGGTCCTCTCCTTATCCTGTTCTCAAAGCTCTGTGAACGCTGACAGTAATTTAATATAACCAGAACCCACCCACACTGTTTGACTCCTGTGTTTTGACAGACAATTTACCAGCTCCTCAGTTGCTCTAAATCCGCAAAGTTTCATTTCAGTCGCTGGAGATACATCAGTTTATTCCACTTATGGACCTGATCCAACACCTTCAAATAGCTACAGGAGGAGAAGATTTCTGCCTATTTTGTCCTGTTTCATCTGCTCCCTATTTTTTCTCATATAAGAGTATGAGACATGACATAATTTTCTCATCAATTACATCTACCATAAGTGGCAGAAAATATGCCATGCAAGCCTGATCCTGAAATAAGCACCTCAAATGATTAAACACCACTGACTTTTAAGTACAATTCACTTGAGGTTAAGTTTATAGGATTATTGCTGAAGTTTGTACAGGTGTGAAGTACAGTCTATTTCATTTCAACAGTAAAATTTACTAATGGGAGTAATTGAAATGTATCATTCGACTGTGAGCAGAGCTGTAACAATCACATCCAAACACTGACAACATCCCCATGTCCCCTGAAGGTCCAAATCTTTCTGGTCGCTTCAGGAGAGATAAGTGAGCTTACCAGCCTGAAGAGCTAGTCCTTCTATGAACTCTCATGAAAGCTTCGTATTTGTCCTAGAAGAATCAAAATGTAGTAATGGGGCACATTTTTCCACTTCTTAGGTTTTCACTGCAGTGTCTTTCTTCTGAACCACTTGTATAATTGAGTTTCCCTATTTTGGAATGGGTTCACTTGACCCCAGAATAACCTAAAATATTACTAAAATTATTTCCACCATTTTCTAAGGAAAAATGATTTCCTTTACTCCTAGTGTCAGCAAAATAATAAAATATTGTTGCTTTGCTGATAGCACACCAGACAAAACCCGTAAACCTAAATAGACTATTTGCAATGCTAAAAACCGACTTGAACAGAAAGAAAAATTAACTTTTTAATTTTGTTTAAAGAGGAGATATTAAATAATCTACAAAGTCAAACACTGTTAAAAATCTCCTTATTTTAAACTAGAGAACATTTGACAGCATGGAAGCTTTCACACAGCTAAACAAAAGCTTTCTGAGGGAAGTTTCAGAAGGCATTTCTTTATGTTTTGTCCATATTCTAAGTGCCCTCTACTGCCAAAGGAGCTGTACTACAGAGAGAGCGAGCCCTTGACTGCAAGCCAGCAAGTAGAAACCCACCCAGAGAGACTGATAGGAAGGAAGAATTGGATAATTCCTGGTATTGCTTTTGAGGCTATGTGTAGTTGGACTTGAAAACTACCAGCAGAAGGATGGCTTTTTTTAAAAGAAGAAAAAGAAAACTAAGTCCAGTGGGGAACGAAAGCAGGTAATCGTTTATTTCTGCTGGCAGTGTGGGCTCTTCCTTCCTGCAGCTTGCTGTCCTCTGTTGGTTCTGCTACCTGTCTGTGATGTCTATTTCGGCATTTGAGAGACATGTTTCTCAAGAACGGCTGCGATCCTGCCTAACATGTAGGCAAGTTTTACACTTGTGCCCAAGTAGAAAGCCCCATCAGGTAGAAGACAGAGAGAAGCTGTGCCTCCCCGTGGAGCTGACGGGATGCGATGGCTGGGGAAGATGGAGAGATGTAATCAACACTACACGCACCGCTACCCCAGAGTAAATTCCTTCTGGGGCACAGGAAGGTTTCTGAGCCAGGAGTTGCTGCCGTGGGAAGGAGCAGTCCTCCTTCCCTGTGAGAGCCGCTCACCCCCAGAGCCCAGCCTCAGCCCAGCCCTCGGTGAGCTGCTGTGCATTCCTTAGGTGCCTTTTGCTCTGCATTTCTCAGCTGGATGATTTTCATTTTTAACAAGCTTGTATTGTTCAACAAAGACCAAAAGTGACTTGGGAGTTTCTGGGGTTTATTATCCATACGAAGCAGTCGGATTGAGCAAATGCAGGTCTGCAGGATGTGGAGCTGCAGATTTGATTGTGAAAAGTTCTGAAACCAGTAGGAGAAAACGACGATGACTCATCTTTAGCCTTTTATAGGCTAAAAAATGCATTTTTATGTATTCTAGATAGTCTTAGCGCGTTTAACAATTTGTATTGTACATACTGTAAGAACAAGTTGCACACATGTTAATTAGTGCATGTATATGTATATACATGTATGCATTTATTGTGTATTTGTGATGGTGGATATGCCAGTCACCCTGGCCAAGCTGTGAACAACCATAAATCGTAACACCTGAAGTCCCCGATCAGATTAACCCTTCATCCTCCAGCACACCTGGCGGTGCAGTGGTATTCCCCAACAGGTTCCCGGCTCCTGCTGAGGTCAGTTTGAGGCCAGGTACGGCCGCAGCATTTGAATGATGCAGGAGTCCTGGAAAAGTGGGAATTGCAGCTGGGTTTTGCTGGTGCAGAGGCCCGCAGGTTACCGAGGCGACCAGTGCTGAGGGTCCAGCCCCTTCTTGGGGGCTGTGGAAGCTGTCGGGAGTTTCCAGCGCTGTGTATTTACGGGTGACGGCCAGCACTTCATTACAAAGAAGTATCTGAGAAACTACTTTTTTTGTTGCTTTTTTCCTCTTTTTCTCATTTACAATATGAAAGACATTCCATAGACCTGTGTGACCTCAGGGTGATATTGAAAAACTATAAAAGCAAGAGCTCAGCTATATTCCCTGCTCATCCTCATGAACATACAGGATTATTTTCTACAGTATATCCAAAGTGCTATGTCCAACCTGGTTTAAACAACACAAAATACACGTATGAGTTTGTTTCCTTTGGGAAAGGTTTTGAAACTCGTTTTCCTTGCAAAAGTACGGGATGGTACTTTTTAATGATTTTTGCTAGGACTTGGCAGAATTCGGGGAAAAAAAAAAATTAAAGTGAATTAACTCTACAGGTTCATCAGATTGTAAAGTCAGTTCTTGGACTTGTTAGCTAAGATTCCTCAATAAGCAGTTCATACTGAAAATGAACAAATTTATACACTGAACATAAGGAGGCAGGTGTTCCCAACTATCTTTTGCTTCTAGAAATATTCTCATGTTTTACCATGCAATTAAAATTATGCCAGCCATATGAGACAGAGCTGAATTATTTTACACTATATATATATAGTGTAAAATTATATATATATATATGTATATATAGTGCTTCTGTGCATGTAAGGGTTACGAGGCCGCCTGCTCTTGAAAGTGAAGCACTTTGCTTCAGTACCACTAATTTTCAACATGATAATGTTGCTTCAAGCTTTCCAAGAGCAGGACATCGGCCCTTATCTCAGCGTGGAACTCCACATGCTCAACAGATTTTATTATTTACATCTCCTTGTTCATTTTATCTTCTGTTCTCTGATGAGAGTGGTGACAAAGGTGTTGATCATTTCCTACCTCTATTGATGGATTTTGTCCTGGATGCAATAGTTTGAGGCAACAAATTTGATTACAGGGAGAAAACGAGACACTAAAGAGCTCTTCAATGTCGTGTAGACAGACTGAACAAGAAGCTGTGACTGAAAGTAGAAGTCAGACAAATTCAGCTGAGCAAGAAACTATATATAAAACAAAAACCATAGCTGTCCTCCAAGTAATACCAGCTCTTAGTATATTCACATCAAAACTGGATGCTTCCGAGGAAGTTACACTGTAGTCAAGCAGAAGTTATTGGTTTTACTATGGAGGCAACTGTGTGGAATGTAGTGGCTTTTGGTGTACCTGTAGTACATTGTACTCACCTATGGCAAAACGTCAGAGCTAATGATATGCAGTAGAACCCCCTAGCCACAGCTCCTATCAGTTGCGCATGGAGATGCATCAGATATCAATGACATTGGCTTCTCACAACCTGTGTCAGATTTGACTCAGGGACTAGATATGAAGGGTGCATGTAACAAGAAAAATAAGTAACTGCAAGCATAGTTATTATTTGCACTATCTTGAATTCTGGTAGTTTAACTGGGCCGAACTGCGATAGTGGAGTTTGATTTGCCAAGTGGGATTCAGCTTCTGTCCTACAGCATCACTGGCCAAACCACCACAAGTGGCTGAAGAAATCCAGGACTGGGCAAACCAATCAGCAGTAGACCGAGGCCACTGCTAAAAAGCAGAATGAAAACACACAGCAAGAGCGAGCAATAGGAGTGGAGTGGAAAATAGTCAAATGTTGGCACCGCCGAGCCATTATCTCAATATTTCTCAGCTGCTTAGGTCAAGCATTCACAGACAGCAAAAGATTCAGAAGATGAGGATGGATGGTCAGAGATGTTTTCTCATCACTTGTCTTTCCTCTGCCTGGCCTGAGACCCTCATGTTGAAGCTACCACCTTTCCAGCTCCCTAGCTTAAAAGGACACAGTGCACACAGTGCACATGCTGGTTGTGGTAGCTCTCTCCTGGAAGACCATGAAGTTTTGGAAACTCCAGCAATTTGAGTCCAAGATACCAGGTACCCTACTCCTCTATGCCAGAGACCGGCACTTCCCAGAGACGTGGTCTTACCAGTAGAGAGTGGTGCAGCTCCCCCATCCTGGCTGAGGACCTCACTTTGCTTTGCCTTCTGCTTTAGCTTACACCTACTGCTCTTCTGCGTGGTCTTGCTCGTACATATGCACATACTCTCTCCATATATATATGCTTATGTTACAGATTCATATGGTAAGTCATATACATTCCAGTAATATGCATTACTTCAAGTATTTTTGCACTACATAGATATTCTGTACATGCAAATAGATAGCTATCATTAATATTCCCTCACACCCTTCTCCATCCTGCTTTTCATTAACTTATTATCATGCTATTACTCAAAGGAAACAAAGGCCATAGTTTGATTTGCTTAGCACAGAGATGCACAATTAAATGCATAGGAACTCTGAATAATACCCATGGTTTCTAAACAAATATCGCAGGACTTCAAGCTTAAGAGCTCAACCTTCAAGCCACTAAGAAAATCTCAGCAAAGGATAAGGAATGAATAATTGTATTTAAAAGATATACTACTTTTGCTGCATTGGAGGGAACCATACAAACCTCAAAGTCCTCTCGATGTCAGTTATTAAAAAGTATTTAACAAGAAATCAGACCTATAGAACTTTCTTCTCAGCCTGATTGCAGAAGATCTCAATTCCTAGCTTAGACTTCAAAAAGTGCTAATAAAGCTTGACATTACTATGATGAAAAGTCATATGCAAAAATACTACAAGCACGATCAAGTAGTACTGGGGTGAACCTCCTTTTGTTTTGTAGAATTAAACAAGACAATTTAATGAATGTTGATCAACTCCAGTTAATGGCAGAAAGATCTTATCAAACTATCCGATGAAAATAAAAAATTGATTGGTAAAGACAATATTGTTGATGTAATAAGATGTATGAAGAATTTGATGTGCTACTTTGAAGAGTTGAATTGGCGATCTAGAACTATATGAAATAACTGGTTTACATATTATGTAAGTTAACCATCAGCTGATGGCTCTTGAAGTCTACTTGTAAGTGGGAAATTATCATTCAGCAGGTATCTTTCTAGTAGGATCTCACTGGAACTTTTTTCCATATTGTCATATTTTTATTAATAACCTGTAGAAAGCAACTAGTCACATTACTTCTGATAAAGTTTTCATATAAAGACTGAGAAGTGATAAATAAGGATAAAAGCAGATCACTGATATAGAAGGATCTGCATTGTATAGAGAACTAGCACAGTCAAATACATGCTTCAATGCCAACAATGAAAGGCTGTTCATCTAGAAGAAAATATACATCATATTTAGAAGAAGGGAATTCTGGATTATAAGATTTTAGGCAGTATTTCTAAAAAAAAAAAAAAAGAAGAAATAATGTTCAGAGCAGACAGCTGAATATGTATTGTTTCTGAGTAGCCATTGCTGCTACTATAACTAGGGGTATGATTTAGTGAAATAAAAAGGAAAATAATTGGAGGTTATATTGCCTTGATATTGGAACATCTGCTGTTGGAATCCAACACTGCTGTCCACACTTTAGGGAAGCTGTTCAAAAAATCAGAGAGGGTTCAGAAAAAAGGTAGGAGAAAAATTAAAAAGCTGCAAAACATGAATGTAAAGATTAAAAATGCTAGTGGTAAAGTTACGTTATTAACTTGATCAGTTCACACCTGAGTCCAGTCTTGATCATCCATGCCGTATTTCTGTTGACTCGGTCTCTGCCTAGTTAGGCATGAATCTAAGACTCATTTTAACGCAAAAACTTCTTCTTGGGGTGGTTTGATGAGGTGGATCTGATGTTCTTGAGCTTCTCCACTACTGACTGTAGTGTACTCTCGATATTCCTGCGACAAAGTTAGCAAAAGAGTAAGCCCAAGACATAGGTTCAGATAAAAAGTTGCAAAATATCACCTTGGCTAATAAATTCATCTCCATAATTAGAGCCTGGAAGTTGCCGCACATGTTCAGGAATGAACAACATAGATATTTCCCCCTTGCCTTCAGAAGCACATCTGTACACAAGGTCTGTCCCTGTGCAACCATCCCTGGTGTGAGAAAGGCCGGCTGGATAGCTTGCAAGCTTGTGTTTGCCACAATGAAGTATGTAGTTAAGTGATGAGAGTCAGAGGCATGGAAGGGCCTGTAGTACAAAACCACCAACATGGCTTGAGCTACTTGCTCAAATCTGAATCTGGGCATTGCTGCCAAGGCAGCAGAGGTAAGACTTTGAACTTACCAGAGAGAGAGGGTCAAAAGAGCACATTTTCTCAAATCTGTAGTTATCTACATGGGGAAGAGTACTTTGAAAAATGCAGTTCTTCAGTCTAGCAGGAAGATATGATAAGATCCAACACCTGGAAACAGAAGTGAGAACAATTCAGACTAGACCTAAGGCTTGTATTTTAACAATGTGGGTAATTAGGCATTGTGAACTAGCAAGTCAGAACTGCAATGGACTTTTCATCACCAGAAAATGTTAAGATCGGGTACTTCTCTAAAAGATATATTCAATTCAACCATAGCTGTAAAACTAGAAGCAGAAATTAATTCAGGGAAGTCCTGTGGCTTATGTTATGTGGAAGAGGGGAAGATCAGAATAGATAATCATAGTATGCCATTTTGCCTTAAAATCTGCATAATTGTGAGTTTGAAAAGAAAAGAGAAAATGCAAACAATTTGTGGAAAAGATCGTTCAATTAAGTAGACATAGTAAAAAACTCCGTTCTGTGTATGCACTCCTCTCTCTTTTGTGCAGCTGGGACTCCGCCCATTATATTTGAGCAGACTTGCACCAGTACCGACCAGATTTGTTCAGAAGGAACAAAGATTGCACCTCCAGCTCAGCTTCCACCGCGGATCCACTGCACTTCCCTAAGCAACTGCATGAAGTTTAAAACAGAGCAAAGTTGTCTGTTGTCTCCAGGGTCAGCAATACGACGCAAAACAACCAACAGTGAAAACTGCAAGCTTAGGTAGATGGGAGAGAACTAAGCATCTACTTAGTTTCTTAGTAAGTTATATGATGGTGTCACACTTCAAAGCGATAACTTAACCCATGACTCTGACAAGTGTGTCTGCTTGATTCTCTGCTTGCCCAAGCACTGAAATGCCAGTTCAGCAGATGACCTGAACCACCCATTCCTCTTCCCTGATGACCAAAATCTAAATGATATTTCCAGAAATGTCGTATTCTTTGCACCGTTTTCCCCTTTTTCACAGCTCTTGCAAATCTCTCAGACACCTGGAATTCTAGACCAAGGACCAAATCCTTCATCTCCCCCAATAGCAATAAACTATCAAAATTTAGGATTAGAAATGGTTGCAGCTGCCACGTATAATGCCACATATAACACAGAATGGAAAAAGTCAGTCTTTACTGCTTCCCTACAAAAAGAAAAATTAACCCTTGACTTGCAGTTTAATAGTTACCTCTTACGTGAAGTACTTTTTCTTCCAGTTATTTCCAGGAAGAAAATCTCAGAACTAGAGCCTGCTCACACTTGCTGCCAGTTAAACTTTTAGGGGTACTTGTAGAACTTTTGAAAAAGAGGAGTTCATCTTCCTGAATCTTTGCACTGCCTAACAATGCCCATAATCATTTGCTCCTCATTTCTACATTTATTATAGTTTTATCACATATTAGAGATAGCTAACGTTTTTTGCATGGTTACCAGACCCTCTCTAATGTCAGAACGAAGCTGGGTGTATAAAGATTTCAAAGATTAGGATCACTGCATGGTTAGCACAAGTCCTATTTATTTCTAAGATATCATAGCAGCTGAGATCAGATGAGGTATTTGGGCCAGTAGGTCACAGTTTCACTGGGAGAGAGGATGATGTTTTCTGTGAGGGATCCTAAGCCCAAGTAAACTGGGCAGTATATCATGCTGCAAAGTCTCCCAAGCTTCTCTCATGGGAGTCAGCGATGACCGTTGGACATCTCAGTTCTACCAGAGCTGGCTTTTAAAAACAGCAACATTAAATCGTACTGCAGCTCCAAATGTGTATGCAGACAAACCGAAGTAATCATTTTCATGAACACGCTCAAACATTGTTAACATCCCTACTAAGCTCCAGATAATATTCTTTTTTGAAAATCCTATATCAGCTACATCTGTCCACGTGAGATGACAAAAGGTGGAAAAATACATTACGCCACAACTCACAAGAAACTTCCCCTGAAGCACTGACTCTTCAGCAGCAGCATGGAGTAGGTGCTTTACACAGCCTTCTCCAGCAAACCCCCTTTCTTCAGAGCACTGCTTTTTGGTGGCTCGCACCCCCACGCTGCCCTTTGTCCGGCCGCGAGGGATGGCCACTGCCGACAATGGCTCCATTCTATGAGACAGGAAGACCACTCATACACTAAAATGGCAACTGTCTGTGCAGCATCCTCTGTGGCAACTAAATGAATGTCAGCCCTGTCTTGGGCTCTGTCTTTCACATAATTTCTGCTTTATTTTAAATTGTACCTTAGCTATACATATAACTCTTTGAAACGTAACATTCTTCTGCCTGCAGTTTCGGACCCTCTTTCTAGCACCAAGCAGTTGATGCCTCATAGACTTGCCTGGCTCACGTGTCTGTCTAACCACGGAAGCTTCCCAAGCTGTGGAGTCATGCAGAGGGCAGGCTCACAACTTGGTGCACCGTGAAAACGCAAGTCTTCCCGGCACACCTGTATTTTGCATGCACCCTCTGCTCAAATTTCTACGGTACTCAAAAACGTGATAAAACCTTCACCAAAAAGAAAAGCAGTCCCTGAGATTACAAGCTGGGGTTGGGGCATAGAGAGGATAAGCGCCACAACTTCCACAAGGAAAGCACAGGCAAACTTCAGACCTGGAAACAGGTGCAAGAAAATCACTGGCATTTGCTGTCCTGCTTATTGTGGGTGTCAAGGAAGGAGCAGATCTGGATTTGGTGTCAGAAAAGCGTGAGGAAACTGCAGACCAGTAGAGGAGGTGCAGCTGCAGAGATGCATGACTGAGCAAGACACGGTGGAGAGGAATAAGCCAAAACAAGCTCAATTTGGGAGTCTGAAAACACAGGTTTCCTCACTTTAACAAACCCTTTTGTACCAAAGCGTCTAGACAGCAAATTCTATCTCGGAGAAATCTTTCCCCAGTTGCTCACTGATTTTTTATTTCTTGCCCTTTTTCCCAAATAAGAGACCTTATATTCAACAATATCTTGGTACATACTAGTGCATATTAAGGAAAGAACAGGCTCAGTTCAGATTTTTCTTGTTTACAATTTCAGGCTGAATTCTGCCCTCCAGTCCTAACTCCAACGGGAGTAACACTTGTGTAATTGAATACAGAATGCAACCCTTAGGGTTTTAGTCTGACCAGTAACAGAATTTTATGTGTGTTTAATTCATTTTTAGGTTTAGGCATTTTTTCAAATTGGGGCATAAGTTCTGCTCTCGTGTTAGGAATGAAAATTATAAAAAAGGGCAGAAACTTATCTTTGGTTTCAGTACAGTCGTACATCCATGCATACATACATACAAAACATGGAGAGAGAAAGAGGGGGAGAAATGTCTGGAAGAGATTATTTTTAGAAAGGATATAACCATTAGACATACTTCGTTATTGTTGAAGAAGTCTTCAAATCAAATGCAGTTACAAAAGAGTCACTTCTTGTTTATTGATGAGAATGCTTCAGCGCTTGGCTGTAACAGGGTCCTATTGTGAGGAGCAGAGCCAGCAGCAAACTCCCTTGGCTTCACTGAGAGGAGGATCAGGCCTTGCTGTTTTGAAGGTCACTGCATAATACATTTGTATTTACAGCACTGAGCACAGAATGGCCTTTTTTGTAGATGTTTACTTGCCTGTAAATTTTCTATTGTGAAAATGTGACAATATTTAGGGTGGGATAAAATATACCTGCAGAAAGAGATTAACACGGTCATAAGGAAGGATATTTTCAGTAAGAAACTTGGCCTACTTAAGTCTGTGCCTGTGATCAGTAATAACCAACCTTCTCCTGAAACACTGAATTCATTTCCAAAACTACAGTACCCCTCAGTTCTCAAAGTTTTACCTGGCCAAGGGAAAGCTGTTACTGTACCAAATCTGAAAGTTTAATTGAGGGAGGGGGAGAAGAAGGGCAAAGATAATGTAAAAAGAGAACTCAAAGACAAATCCATAAAAAAAAAATCAACCCTATTTGGATTTTTACTCTCTAAGAACACCTCAGAAGGCTTACACCAGTGTCAGTCCAGAGAGGCAAGGAACCGGGGAATTGTGGCAAATTGTGGTATCAGTACAACAGACAAAATGTTAGGACATTTTAGCAGATGGAGACGAGAAGAAATTGCCAAGGTGAGATGGTAGTCACCCAAGCTGTCTGAGAACCCATACGTGAAATCAGACAGTAATGGTGTTTTGGTTTAAAGCAGCCACAGAGGCAGAGAAACAAAATGTGACTAATGTGACATTGATCTTCACTAAAGTGCAAACGATCCTAGTTACTGCAGGCCTGGAAATTTACTTCTGCATCAGGTAAACAAGTAGAGAGACAGTAACAAAAAATCAGGAGTCATATGGGAAGAAGGTCAAGATTTAACTTTGGTACAGCAGTCATGCCCCAAAATCTTTTATAGTTGTTAGATCACATCAATGTGTGTATGGATAACACAGTCAGTTGATACAGTGTGACTGGATTTTCAACAGACTTTCAACAAAATCCCTCACCAAAGACTCTTAGAGAAACAAAAACTTGAAGATTAGTCATGGGCTAAAGGGAAGGTATTCCTCAGGATTAGCAACTGGTGAAAAGAAGGGAAACAAAGGGGAACAGTAAGTGGTCAATTTTCACAGAGAAGGATGATTACTGGCAGAATCCTCTGGAGATCTCTGCAGGTCTTCTGCTGTTCAACATATTCATAAATTATCTGGAAAATGTTAAGTAGTGAGTTAGCAAAGTTTACAGGCGATGAGAACTGTTCAGGATTAAATCTATGTATAAAGTATTACAGAAAGGTCTTATGAATGACTAGACAATAAAATAACAGGTGAAATGAAGGGTAAAAACTTGGAGGAAAACAGCCTCACGAATATCTACAGGAAGACATGTCCTCATCTCAGGAGAGAGATCTTAGAGGATTGTGAGTCTTTTGGCAATGCCAGCACAATACTATTGACAACCAAAAGGCAAGGAGGAAGTTAGGAGTGATCAGAAGAAGAAGAAAAGATAGAAAATGTCTTTGTGCTTGTGTGTAAGTCCCTGGTACACACATACCCTGAGCTGTGTGTGCAGTTATGGTGAGCAATGATGAGGAACACCAAACGATTTCTGGATGAGAAAGACCGAACATGCCTTTGAGAGTCTCAAATATGTCCTTTGTGCATCTGCTGATAATTTCACAGCCTGCAAACCGAGCCTAGTGTAAAAGCATCCATCCTACTGCATGCATCCTGTAGAGAGTCTGAGCAGCACAGCCAACACGATACGCTCAGGCTGTATCTCATCCCATGAGGAATAACTGTCAAGTGTACGCTCTATCAACCAAGCATTTCTGGAAAGAGTTGGCTTTACTATGTATGTGTTGTACAGGTGGTTTGTGTAAGCACAGCAATGCTTTGCCAGGCAGGGGATACCTACACACTGCTGTCCAGGAAATTTCTGCTGTGAGCGCGGTGATGCTACCACCTTACCGGGGGTATCCCCTCACATGTCCTCATGCTTCCCGGGCATCCCTATGGCTCCACAGCAGGAAGATCTAAACAGTGGCTAAAGACGACTCCCTGAGATCTGCATGGTCGGGGCAAATATTGGTAAAAGGCTTTTCTGCAGCAGATGATGTACAGTTTCACAGAATCCACGTATTCCACCTGGGTGATTCCACGTAATCCACGTGTCCACCTGGGTGTGCATACATGTGCGGTGATATCTCTCTATATGGCTGATACAGATGGTCAATATTAGATAGATATATAGCTGCCTAATTGTGAAAAGCACACCACATGTAGTAAATCATTTTACTAAGTCAGATTAAAGGTGCTATTACTCATGGCAATGTAATACTATCTATAATTTCTGTGTTAAACTTGACATTATAAATCCTTTAATCTGAGTATTTAAAAGCTGTTCTATGGCTCATTTTTCAAACGGCATTCCAGTTAACACATTTACTGCTAATGAACCACTAACATGTTCTCTCTTTCTTAGATAAACGCTGTTGACCAACATTATTATTTGCTCGTCAAATAATTATTTTTCTGGCTTTTTAATTTAATCGCTTCAATAAAAATATACACCAATAATGCATTTTTAATTACACTTCCCAGGTGACCTATGCAAAAAGAGGTTTTATAATGAAGCCACAATAATTAGCCTGTCACAGTCCAGTTTGGGGCTATTGTGTAGTTGTCCTTTCCATGGTTCACCTTAGCCTGACTGGAATTCTAAAAACCTTATATATTATCTCCCATAACACTTAGAAAGGTATTAAAAATGTGTGCAGTACTGGCAGAAGCAGGCTTTCTAATTATTGTCAACTATTTCCAGTGTGACGTGGCAGGTTCCCTTGAGAATTGAAACAACAGCCCACTCCAGGATTTGTAATAGGCCCTAGAGCCTAAGTAGTTGTAGACAGAGCTGTTTCCCTCAGGATAGATAATTGGTTTACATAGCAGCTCAACATCTGAACTAAATCCATTTTTTTCTATTGTCATTTCCCTGTTAAATATACATAACTATTTGGGGGTATTAAATACAATGTGACTCACTATTTAATAGCAGAATAATTTGCATGAGCTACTTTACCTGGAATGCTAATAACTGTTATCACCCTACATTTCCATGCATAAATGATAAAATATTATTAAGGTGAAATTCTGTAGTCCTTAATCAAGCACAGCTTTCACTGAAGCCACTGGGAGATTTGCTCAATTAAATATTGCAAAACACATCTCTTAGTTTGTTGAAAGTAAGATATCATCATTAAGATATTCTACCTAATGTTATTATTGGTCAGCTTATTAAATGAGACCGTATTAATGTTTTGTACAGGTATAACCAACACTGTAGGGTGCTGATCTTTTATCATCAGTTTATAAACCACTTTTATGAAATGCTCAATTACTGGAATTAATGATTAAGACACAAATATATTTACTGTCGCTGGCAGTAACATGATTCTAGCAATGAAACATCCTGAGTCTGAGTTACTACAAACATAAGAGAGATACTGAGTTTATTTTTGAAACAAATTTTACTTTAAGTTTGCAAATCTAGGAGCAGTATCTACAAAACTATTTTAAAGGCATGTGTCGAGACACTGCAATGGTAGTCGTTTCTTCCTTTAACAAAGGATGCCTTACTATTTCATGTAAAGAAGAAAACAATTGCAGAACATTTGAACAAAACTTATTTGCTCACAGCTTTTCAAGGAACATAACAAGATCCTGAGCCTGCAAGTACTGAGTACGTTAGAAATTCAGGATGCTCAGAAATCACAGGATTACATCCTAATCCTTGTGGTTAAATATGATACCCAGCTGTGCGATGCAGCTAGAGGTTTCATGTCTTTGACACTAAATTTGGTCATATTGGAATTGAAGAAGTAGGACCCTAATACCAAGACTCATTCCGCATTTTCTATTCCTCCACTGATTTCAGTGAGTATCCTGGGTGCATGAAAAAGGAGTATTGTGCCTGTAGCTTGTTATCTGATGTACACAAGAACTGAAAATACCACATATATTTCTAGTGTCCACCATTCATCACCAGCTCAAAAATCACATGGATGCTATGATTTCTAAAGCACTGATTCGTCACACTTTGTGTCCAATATTAAGATGCTGTTGCTGGATATTTTTCGGTCCCCAAAAGGAAAAATTTCACAAAAAAGAAACAGTGGGAAATCAATTCATAAGAGTGGTCAAAATGTGATACCCTGAAGTTTGCAAGTCTTTGTAGAAATACCTAGGGATATTTCGTCTCATAAGAGGTACAGGTCAGACCCTGCACACCATGACCATTGCCATTGATTTCAGTGTATAGAGCCAGTGGCTCCAATTCTACAAAATACTCGACTCCTTGTAAAAAGCTACTAAAGCATAGCAAAACCATTAAGCGTGGCCTTAGCTTTAAATTTACGCTTAAGTTAAACTGAAGGCAAGAGGATCCAAGTCTGCATTTGCCTACTACCAAGGACTTCTTGTGCCCAAAACAAAGCACTGTATTTTGCTGGAAGAGGCGGCACCAGCTCCTCTTGAAGTTCTGAGGTTGGTGTGGTTCATTCCAGAGATACAGTTGTCAACCTTAAGTATTTTAATGAACAGTAAATGTTATTGTTAAAGCAAATTTAAACCTAAAACTAATATGCCTATCATGCTTAAATATGACATGGCATATATTATGTGTGTAGTAAGACTGAATTTCTTAGAGGAGCAGAAAGGATGGGGAAAAAAATCAGTCATGTGAGTTGTCAAATATAACCTTTTGGCATTCTAATAAACTGTTGCTTAGATAGAAATATCAAGCTATTACTAATGGCTATTAATGTGTACATGCTTCATGTGATTTTATAGTATCTTATTTTAATATCTGTAATTTTAATGAATTGCAATTTAGGAAAGAAACAATTTTCATTTACTTTATATAACATAATTATGGACCAAATTAACCCCACACTAGTCTTAATTACATTTAGTTTCATTTGGCTGATCAAGCAATTAATGTGCCACTGTATTTTGGAAGTAAAAACCAAGTTGTTATGGTCTGTCTTCAAAAAACATGTACTCATCTCAAGTGTAGCCACTGTGTAAAACTGTCCTTTGGAATATTTTTTTTTTGGTTTACTGTACGTCTGTATGTTGCAGCACAAGAATGTGAGTATAATGAGGCCCTTCTGCACCTGGGGTCCTGTTATACTATGCTGCTTAATAATCTTCCCTTCATGCCACCCTTTATCTGCTGTTCTCAGATTGTACTTGTGCTTTTCTCTTTTAATTGGGAACTAATTTTAATTTTGCCATTAGAGATGATAAAAAAGCCCACATATAAACTTGTATTTCCTCAAGCCTCTGTACTGTCACTCAGCCGTTTTTTGAAGTCAGGGCTGGAACTAGCTCTCTTTGCAGAGGGAGAATATTTTTAAAAGCCAAGACAAGAAAACCCATAAAATATTGAGCTGCATACTGATGTTCATATTCAGGTTTTCCTCAGCACTCCAGTGAAATCAATGCCTGCAGAATGACAGCATGAAAACAGTGTAACGGCTTTAGGATCTGGCCCATTAGCATTTAGTACTATATATCAGTGTGTCTAATCCTTTTCAACTAATTGAGAAAGAAAACGGCCCTTTGCAATATAGGTATGTTGTGAATCTAATTGGGGTAGTACAAGGTTATTTAAGCGCAGTTCATAAGCAGGGGCATTCTCACAATAACATAGGCATTGTATTTTCTATTTAGGAGGATTTGGGGATGCTTTCAGAAATCATGGGATTCGTGTCATAGCAATCTCTTTATGTTATTTTCAAAATTTGAAAAAGCAGTGACTTTTCTCATGACCTTCACATTTCTCAATGGAAAACAGCAGTGCATTTAATAAAACAGCATTTTATTAACGCTGCTATTTTTAGAGATAATTTGTGTAGTCTGGTTTCTTAGATGCACTTTCCAGCAACTTTCTTCCATTTAGAGGGTGGATGAAGCACCAGTCTACATGGCACTGTACCATTTGCCTTGAGAGTGCATGGTGTTACAACTGGGTCTAAGGCTTTGCTGGACCTCAGGAAAATCTGGGTCTTAATGTACTCTTCAGCTACTTCAGTCAAACTTTAGCACTTTTTTTTAACTGAAGGAATTCAAAGACATTTGTAAATCTTTTTTTAGTGTCCTTAACTACAATTCCAAGAAAGCAATGACTTTACACTTTCTTTCGCTCCAGATAATGCTCAAAGCTAAATTTCTCTCCCTGAAGGACATTAGTCAAACTGACTTTGTAGGGTTCTTTACATGACTAAAATGAGTTGGATTTGACCTTTCATTTTCAACTGGTCTAGATGACAATCAAGTATATCATATTATATTCACATCAAAAGCTAAAAGATTTTCCCCGCCCGCTCTTAGTAGAAGGAAAGACAGCTTCCCCCCCCCCCCCAGTGTGTCCACTGTAAATTCTCCACTTTTCAGTTGTAAAAGGTCGAGGAAAATTTGGGCAGAAGGAGTGTGAAGGCATCTGTAGCCATAGATTTAGTAAAGATTTTCCTGCATTTCCACCCTTGGAACCACTGTTTCCACTCAGCAGTGTGACCAAAGCTGTTCGCAGGTGGGATGATGTGGGTCACCTCCAGTCCAGGCTGGGGAACAGGCTGCACGTGTCACGGCTTGCAGCAGTTTATCCTTCTCATGCAAATAGTCTAACCAGGGTCACCTCATTTGTGGCTAGCTGCTGAAGTTCAAAGGCTGCTGCGGACAATGCTTAGCAAATAATAAAAGTAAATCTGGCGTAAAGTCACTCGTGACTTCTCAACTGTAGGAGAAACCAATCTCTCCAAGATAGATATAAACTCTGTATCAATTGGATGACACAGAAGTTTTTTGAGAATCAGGGGTCACAGTGAAGTATATCTTCCTGCACACTGATTTGGGTGAGATCATGTGGAGTGTGTGAGTGAGGTTGGAGAAGTCTGGCCCTAAAGGAATAGCCTGATCAATTGGGATAAACTCAATAGGAATTTTGCCGTTCATTTCGCTGGTACGGGAATTTTACTCTCACATGAAGCTTCACACAGTTAGAAACAGATGTTAAAAATGGAATTGATTATATCTGGTTTTCCCCTAAGTTGTCTCTAGTAATCTTTCTAAACCAAAAGAAGGCAGTATTTTCTAATTGCTGTTAGGTACTACATTTAAGGGAAATTTGTATGAAAAAGCACAGATACATTCTGAGGCCTAAGCATACTCATTATCAGAGCAAAATGCAGTATAATGAATTGCAATTGGTTCCTATCTTTTTTCTCTGTGTAAAAAAAATGTACTGACTACTGAGACAATAGCTTTTCTTTTCATTTCTAATGTGAACGGCTAAACCGCTGTCCCATACCACTTACTGAAAAAGCGCTATATTGACTCCTAAGTTGGAAATGTACAGGATTTTTAGTTGCATTTGCCAGCTGGTTAGAAATCTTTGGCACACTTGCAGTGTTTTTATTTTCAAAGCACTACTCTGTAGTTTTTAACTTATTAACTGCAGTGAAGCACAGGTCTTGCTTTTCCTGCAAAATGTGTTGGACATACAGGTTATTTTCGAAGCAGGAAAGCGCAGAGTAGCGGGCAAACCGCCGCAAGTGCAGTCCAGCCGTGAGTGTGAAAATAGGGTTATGACTCCTCGTGGCAACCTGAATATCCCTCCCCATTTGTTCCACAGCATGCGGAACATACATCAGTAACTGCTCAAACTTTTCATAAATTGTCCCAGGTTTCTTCATAGCAATTGGCAAAGCCGCCGTCCCCTTCCTGCGCTGCCACCAGATATACCGGGGAGTGGTGACACTGGGATTGCCACACTGCTCTCATGCAGAAAAAACTTTTCTCTTTGCTACCCAGAGCTACCAGGGAAATGACACTTCGGGGTTGGACTGACTCCTCTGTATCCTACCAAAAAAGAGGTAGTACAGGAGAATAACTGACAGAGAAAAATAAAGCCATTCTAAAAACTGCTGTTAACACGCTCAAAAAAGATAGCACAATCTGATTATGTTTTAGAAGAACTGACTCCTAATACTTTTCTACGGAAGAAAGTATCTTTATATCTCTTAGTGAAAGCTGAGTAGCTTGTTGTCAACTTCCTTCTCTTATTTTTAAGATGTTATTCTAACACAGCCTGCTACTGTCTATTTCAGAGGAAATTAAAGAGCGTCCCAAAGAATACTAAATTATAACTGGCAAAATAATGATGACACACCTTTTATCATACATTATTCTTGATTTTTTTAAATTCTAATTTTAGTTTACACATTATACATCATACATTTGTTCATTAGTTTGCAGAATTCAATCACTCAGTTTGAGTCCTCCAGTCAGTTGTTGGTGAAAATTAGCTAACGTTCTACTCTATTTCACACTCAAAGCACTTCCATTATGGTTGGATAATGGTTGTACCATCAATAAAGAGTATGAATCCAGTTATGTGGAGACCTCGGCTTAACCTTTCCATATGCTATTGATATTTATAGAGCTTCTGACATAATCAATTAGCCTGAAAACTGGCACTCATGGAAGGTAAACCCATATAAAGGAACCATTGCATCTGCATTTTCATTAACCTTTCAGATAAGTATGTAGAAAATAAAGACAAATATATACCATATGTAATGTACGCTAATCCCCCAAATTTTCTAATGATATTGCAGATCAGGAATAAGCTTTTTCAGTGGTATCTTGATTGCTAGGTTCTGTAGCTGCTTTCATGAGTGTTTTAATCTTCAGCCAGACATCTAGAAACACCACAAAAGTGAAATGATTAGCTGACTCATATGATACTCTTCCCAAACTAGTACTGAATTTAAAGTCAGATGAAAAGCCTGGGTTTGTATGGTAGCAACTCTTACTTGCAGTCAGTTGTTAATAACTGAAGTAACATAGACATGATCTGGAAAAGGAATAATAAAACACACTACATACAATTCTGTATGACTACCCAGTCATGTAAGAAATCAATCTGTAACAGAGAGAAACTGAGGTTTGGTAGCACTTCAATTTTTTTTTTTTTTTTTTTTTTTTAAGCAAACACATACAAATTCCTTGTCTTCCTTATCCACACAGAAAAGGATCATCCTCCATACAAGTTTCAGGTGAATATGTAAGCAACCTGGTTTTGTCTGGAGATACCTGGCCCCGGAGCAGGAGCTGGAACAGCTGAGGCGGAATCCTGGCTTTATTGTGGTTCATGGGAATTTGTACTCCCTTTCCACTGACATGCTGCAGAAGTATACTTTTTCTTTGTTGGAGGATTTACTCTGTTAAACACCTGATTTTTGTTACTCCCTTGAGTGATGGTTCAGAGCACGATTCGTGATACCTTGGCCTTTTTTCTAGAATAAAGATTTAGTCATAATGGAAATATTTTCATCCTGAGAGAACAAGCTATATCTAATTATTAATTAAAATATTACTACAGTAGATTAGTTGCCCTGGCCTATATGTTCCACTCTATTAATGCAAGTCAGAAGGAAGAGATTTCTGAAGAAATGAGTAGAAGAGTTGCAAAGGAAAGCAAGTCCTGGGTATTATCTCCATCAAATCCACGGGACTGGTTCTGAGCACCTCAGGAATGACAGCCATGGCTGGCTGGGCTAGCCTTGAAAGGAGTCAAAAGGATGGCTGCCCCAAATAACACAAATTCTCCCCTACTGTGAGAAGAAGAGTGGGGGGAGGTACAACAGAAGGGAAATACAGAGGGCTGTAGGCAGGCTCGAGGAAAGGACCATATGAGAAGGTATCTACCATATCTGCTATCACCTTTTGGCTTTTACAGTTGGATCTAGTTATAGTAACCAGTGAGGTTACCATTCACTGGCGAGCACAGTACTAACCTATTTTTGGACCCAAGTCATGTGAATTACTTAGGGAGACTTAGGCAGCTGGGGTGAAATTCCCCTCGCTGCAGCTGCAAGCAAAATTCACATAGACTTCAAAGGGGCCAGATTTCCCTCAGTCATCAAAGGATGTTGGGTCCTTCGTAATAATACCTTTACATATGCATTAAGTACAGGCTAAAGAAAAATGGAATAGATTATATGTAAGGAAGAAAATGTCCTCGGAGCCTGGATATTTAGTACACAATGTTTGGTGTGAGTGGGCTGTTTGCAACAGCAACTGCTTTGGTTGCAGGACCACAGAGCAAGATATTCTGGCGAAAGGAGCGGAATTAGTTCATTAATCAAAGAGATATATGGCTGTTACATTTGAATAGTAGGGCTAGCAAATGTAATAGATGGAAGGCTTTCTAACTCATAAGATGGTGTGGTGTAAACGAAGGACTTGTAACCTTAGTCTAGCAGTCTGATGGGATTTTGTTTCAAATCCCGTCCTACGCACTTAGTGCAGCTCTAGCCTTTTATTAAAATGGGAAAATATATTGTTTATAAAGGCTACTCTTGACAAATAGTAACCAAAGAAAGGTGCAAAAAATGTATTGTTTCCATAATCAGAGATACACTGTAAAACAGAATAAAGTGATAAATACAGAGTATAATTGTTTGTTGTTGCTATCTGTCTGTGCCCAGTGGCAAGGAAGTCCAAATGAATTACAAAGAAATTTTTAATAAAAGAACAAAAAAAATAATAATGGTGTCCATAACCTGAAAGAACTTTGAATAAAAAATATCCCCTGAAATCTCCGCACTTTCTCACCGTTCTTTGTTTTTTTTCTTTCCCCTGCTCTTACTTAAAAGCCTCTGGGTGATTTGTCCTATTCCCTGCCCAATAACAGCTGAACCATTGTTTTAGGGAAGATATTTTTAATGTTGTATATTTTACTTTTTGTTGTTGTTTTTTTCTTTTCCTTGGACATTTCATCCACACACCGCAGAAAATGTGAACATAAGCAGCTGCAATATGAGATGAACTCTGAACACCAAATAGGTAGGCCCTAGAGGAGAGGAACTGAAATATGAGCTGCTTATTCTTGGAGCCCTTTAAACCCTCCAATCTGTTTTAAATTATTTTGGTGCCTCTATTTAAAGGTTAAATTTTTGTTGTTGTTGTGAGCCGTAGTTTAGTAATACAAAACCTGGGCAACATCAGCATAGAGTCAATTCACAGATTATACACCCAGGGTCTTTCCTGATCCTGCCTAAAGTGAAGCAGCATGTTTATACTTAGCAACACATTTTGACATGAATGAACTTTTCACGTCTCTGCTCATAAAATAAACACGTACATTCAGCAGGAAAAAAAATCATCTCACTCAACGATCCGGCTTACATATGTTATTTACAGACCATATGTTGAAATCTAAATATGGTTATGTATATGCAGAAATTATACATATAAAACATTGACTTCAGAGCTGTGCATTAAACATCAAACCTCTTACATCCTTCCTTAAATCCTTTCTTTGTGCTCAGTCTTTAGCACATTAGATTTGACTAAAAAACCCCAAACTTATTTTCCCCTCCACCCCTTTCAAGTGAAATCTTGGCACCTAAAGCGTTTTCTATGTCTTGTTTTTCCTTCTACAGTATTTTGTTTCAGGGCACTCATAATTTGAGCACTAGGGTTTAGATGTCAGCATGAACACAGTTTCGATGGCTGCTTTTTGCCATTGCCACTTTGAGTTCAGCTCTACTAAGTGCCAATGGGAAATTCCTAAAGGCCAAGGCATTTTCAATAAATTAGCATTGAGACACTGAGCCTTTGTATAGCATTTAGGTGAAACTTGATTCAAAATGCATATTTGGGGATTTCTGACAATGCTTTCTTTGTTTTTTATGCAAATAGAAAAAGCCTTGGAATCTCTTGAATTTATATGATCAAAGATGACCACCATGAATGTGTCTGGAAGCATTACCAAATGACAGAAATACCAGAGACAGTTATATTATGAAGATTAAAATAGACATTTTTTAAAACTGTGCCTTCTAAAGAACACTGGTTTTTTGACAATTCATTAACTTTATGTATTTTTAATCAAACTAATTTTGAAGCATTGCATTTGACATGATATACATCAAATGGTTACCGCTGGGTTGGGACTTGGAGACTTCTAAAATATAACAATTAAAAGGTTTATGCGCCTCTCAGTGGGCAAACTAAACTCTGTTACAATTAATTAATAAGAGAATTACACACTCTTTTTAAGACACGAGGATGATTTCAAAGATATTAAGTAGCATGGCATACACTCCTTCCACTGCAGCAACTATGATGTGAACTTAGTGCATGGATTTTTTTATTCAAACGGTGATAGGAACACTTTGTGTTTTGTTCTGCTGAGCCGTTTTCTTTCAGTCACTGCAATCAGCTAAAGAAGAGAGGTTTTCCTGCAAAGATATTTTAGTTGCATAGGTCTACTTCTCTACGTAAAGATCAAAAACACATTATAAAAATGCTAAATAACTGGGTTTTGTAGTTCAGATTAATATCAAGGTACCTTATGCCACAGGAAGAAAAAAATGTTACCTACCTAAAAAGAAAAGTGGCTATTTTATCTGCCCCTGCAGATGGAAGATTTGTGGTTTTATTTTATGTTAACACAAGCAACAGAGTGAAATGAAAATACAGTCTGAAGAGAATCGACTTACAAGGTTCTTACATTTGTCTTGAAAATAATTTCTTTTGTGCTATCATTTACTTTTTTTTTTGCCTTAGTCATGTCCCACAGGTGAAGCACTTAGGACCCTCAAGCTTCACCTCCTACCAGTATTTACTCCCTGCTATGCTGGAGTGGACTTTGGACCCAGGCCAGGCTGTCTGCTACCACAACATTGCGGTGTATATGCTCATTTTGTCTGGTAACACCCCTTGGGCAGAATAATATCAATGTGGCTGAATCTCCCATAAAGTCTAAGAAGAGCTACCAAGAAGGAGTGAAGAAGGCAGGTGAGAAAGGGAGAAAGAAAGTTATCCACAGCAAGCACAAGAAATATATTCTTGCAAATTAAGGAATGTGAGATTTTATACAGTTCACAAAAATCTCTATTTTGATCTGCTTGCTTTCAGGATGTTTTCCAAAATTTTATTCCTCAGGATGCTTCTACTAAAATATAGATATTCTTACTATTTTCAGGATAAAACTCTCTGTCACACCATTGGTGGGTCTCCATGAAAGCTACAGGTAATTATTTTCTCTATAATACCCCAAAGTTATTTTTTTCTACATATCATTACCAAAAGTCTGTTTACAGACTATTGAAATTAGGCAAATTGGAATTACAGTGAACAAGGATTGAGACAATGGGTTATCGATTACTGCTGGATCAATTCTTTAGCTGACATTAAGCTCTGCGAAGAATATTTCTGAGAAACTTGCCAAAAATGCATCACGGTTGAGCTACGTCTGTGGGCTAACATAGCTCATTCCTTGGTTGATTCTGACTGGGAGAAGTTATCATCCAAGCAGAGTCTATTGCAAGCTCTTCTGTTGTTGCAGAAACCTTGCAAAAGTGAAGCTTTTCAATTACTTAAATTTAAGTTTCTTGTATTTATTTATTCACTTTCTGGGAGAAAAGGTTTCTCCATCCTAATCAAAGGACTCAATATCTTGGGAAATTCTGAAGGTACAAATTGCCACTTACTTGCTACATTATTCGTGGTATCAGCTTAGAGACTGTTGATGAAAACGGGATTTTTTCTCTTGACTTCTCTGGGCTGTGGAACAAGCTCCACATCTACAGCAGTTAGAGAAAAGTTTCCTTCATTTCAGTTTTGCAGGTTTTTTATACACAGTTACACAGTATCGTGTGTATTTTTTTTGTAATACTTTACCATAATTATGTCTTTACTTGAAATTCGTATTTAAACCATTGCATGGTTGTCATGGAATTGTTAGTAATGTGTGATTATATTATGTTGTCTTTTGCCAGGACACTTGTAAATGAGACATTATCCTTGGAGATTTTCTTGGCTGAAAATGTGAGTAATTAAAAATGTAAACAAATATTATCCATTACATATGCCACAATAATAAATACTTCAGTATAATGCAAGTTAATGACTCTTTAGGGATGCAGCCTAATCCTGTTACGGAGTGTTTCATAGGTGTACAAACAAACAGTTAAGCATTTAATATTTTAACATGCATATTATATTTATATAATATCGTTCTCAGTTGCGAAAAAGCAGCATTCCTGTCAGAATAATTATAGAGCATGAAGCGTAGGAAAGGCAAATGGATGGAAACCCACCAGGTGCTCAGGACCGCCCTTGCTCTGCTTTTCAAACGGGCATTGGGTATGGGGACAGACCTGAAAAATGGGGCATTTCTTTTGCTTTCTTTCCAGAAGAGAAATTATTATACCTCTGGTAGGGGGATTTCTCTCCAGAGTCTGAAGGGCCGTCCCCCGGGAGGGATGTGTCAGATGCAGGCAGCCCTGCCCAGGGTGCTGCCAGGAGCCGGGTGCTGGGAGCGCAGCACCCCTCCGCCGGCCGCAGCGGCGTGGGAGAAAGGCAGAGCTCTGCTGGAAAGGGAGCTGGGAGTCAGCAGTCCTTCTCGCTTCTTTCTTTTAGGTCTTGCTCTCAGAATTAAAAAACAAACTAAATCAGGGGAAGGCACAGTCTGATCCCTCAAGCACTGGGGGGACATTTTCAAAGGCGTTAAGGGGTAATTAATTAGCCAAATCCTACTGAAATGAAATGACATTTCATGCCAAATTCCCCCTGGCCGTGTGGATCATTCCAGCTCATAACACCTCAGCTACAAATCTTCATTCTGCCAGTGACTTCGTTTGTCACCTTGATGAAATCGCTAAAACCATTTGCTTCTGTTCCTCCATTTGTACAATAGGAGCTGCAGTTCTTACTTCCCCATCTGCTTCTGCCCTTTCCAAACTTGTCTCTTGCCTGTTCTTGACTTCATTTTCATGCCTTTCCTTATGCTTAGCATAATCTCTTTGCAAAATTTGCCAAATTACCTCTTTGAATTGATACTGAAAACTCCTAAACACTCAGACAATCTCAGAAACTTTTCAGTTATAATTTGCTGTAAAAGAGCAGTGATCCTAGGAATCTGCATAAGGACACTGTTGAGTCATTCTTATACCAGGCACTTAAACCTTGCATAGAAGTGCTCTTTAATTACTTTTAAGTCATATCAGCAGGTAGGTCTTATGAGCTGCTCTAGGGATTTTGAAGGCTCTTCTGGATAACAAAACTTATAGCAAAAATCCAGGGATCAATTTTGGAGAAGAAATAAAGACTCTAGCTTATTTGATGTCTTTTTTTTTTTTTTTTTTCCCCTCCCTTTTCTGGGATGGGCTTCCAATAAAGCCAAACCACCTGGGAATGGGCAAGAGAAGATAGCCTGTGCTCATTTCCTAGCTTTTTCAAGAGGCCAAGATAAGTTCTCTGGCTGCTGAAGACATTGTAGGTGTGGACACTTCATAGCTATCCTCTGCTTACATTGCTCTGAGAATACCACCTGACTTATAAAAAAGGTGATGGAATGGCGGGTAGGCAGCAGCTCCACCTGCAGACTTTAGCAATGAAGAGTTTTAGTCAAATCAAAACCAATAACCCCAGAATGACACGGTCATGCCTAACCAGCATAGCTCTTCTACCTTATTTACAGAAAATCCTGTCTCTGTTGTTTGGTACGTCTAGTAAATAGAACCTTTTTTTCCCCCTAAGTTTTGTCTTTCCAAAATTGTGTTACCTATTGCCTTACATAAGCTGCTTTGTTTTATCTGTTGGAATATGCCTGGTTTTGCATGCCTAATGTAAGATATTTGATCTTTCTTGTGGTTCACAGTAAATTCCCAATTTTTACCATAAAGGACTTACTAATCCTTAGGTTTGACATGTTTTCTCTCTGATTCTTTGATTTACACCTGTTGACAGAAGGGCTGACTCTCACTTAATTTAGTGCCTCCTCTCCTATCACAAAAAGGTAAAGGAAGGCTTGGTACAGCTGATAATGGATAACACCACCCTTGGTTTCTTTACAGCTGCATAAATATATAGAGATTCCACAAACTAACTAATAAAACCAAAGATCAGCTATTCCCTTATTCTAGTCAGTAGTTTACCAATAACACATACTTCAAAATACTGTTCAGGAGCGGAGCTATTGGAGTACAGCCCACAGTGTGTTCTGCACGGTGTGGTAAACGAGATTCCCGAAGACAGTTAATGTGCTGCGGTCTGAAGTCAGCTAGTATCAGATGTTTGCTGCCTCATTTATTTTGATTAATTGCTTCGGTGGGGCCGGACCAAAGGGGAAGCCAAAAATCCACATCAGGAAAGGCAGAACTGTGCTACACCATGTCTATGCTTAAGAAGCAAACACGCTATGAAACTTTGCTGTCTTCACTCCCTTTGACTCTCTCACACTTTGCAAGGAAGATTCATCATAATGTTAAGAGTGATGAAAAAACACCTGACAGACCCCGGTCTTGTTTGCTTTGTGCAACCAGTGCCTTCTTCGGAAAAAGGCTTGGAACTGCTGGCACCAGTGATCTGGGATCACTGGGTTGTTTCGGCAACGTTTGATCGTCCCTAGTCTTTTTTTTTTTTTTTTTTTCCCCCAGACATTTTCTTTTGCTGTCAACTCTACTACAGAATTCCCGGAGCTGTTTTCAGGCTCCAGCCTCATGTCAATCACAACTTCTTTTCCTACCACCGATTCTTTCCTTTCATCCCTTGTCCCTTCCTGCTACCTCCTGTGAGTGACACTGCTGCACGGGGACCGTGGCGGAGGCAGGGAACGGCGGGAGGGATGTGTGTGTGCGTACCTATCATAGCTGAAATTATGGATCTTTCCAGTTCGGCTGTGGGTGATTACACCACCTGCTAAGCCCACGGGAATGGAGCCTTGGATGGTGATTTCAGCCATAAACTTTCTGTTTTGTGGTGTTTACCTTTGCTATCCCCTGTGACAGGTTTCTTTTCTGAGCAGTAGCCTATGGCACTTGGCTGGGGAGACGAGACTCCCGCGCGATGCAGTACACAAAGAGTGACAAATTAAAATGACAGGGCTGTCTTACGAGATTGGGATCTGGTGAAATGAAATATTTCTGGTCCAGATAACAGAGGCAGTGCTACATGGTAATACGTGGGAAAAGCCAGTGTAGTTTTCAAGTGTCTTTAACGTAACTGAGTTTGTCACTGTCCCAGCCCTATCATGTCACATCTTCCCCAGGTGGTGGCTGGGGGGGACTGCGTTTGCAAAAATAGCTCCATCCCATGATTTGCAATGGAAACATTTTCCATTTTTATCTCTGCTAGCTGCGTTAATGGCAGGGGTAAAAAGAATCCAAAGAGCCATCATGAGCTGAGAAAATCCTATGGTGAAAACTTCATTACAATGGAATTCTGCATGTTATCTGACACCATTTTTTCCTCTTAATTTCAAACCGAATAAACAAGTTTAAAAATCATGTAGAGATACACGCAATGCTGCCCTCTGATTTTCAGATTCCTGTTCTCCTGTTTAACTAATAAAAAGAGAAAGTGTCGATCTTCTGCTATCAACATTTCATAATCCTGAGTTTTAAATTCATTGTTCTGTATTTTAAATAAAGGCTTGAAAATTACTTTGAAGAGCCCTTTTCTCCCAATGGGTCTCCAGTGGATACACACAAATGTTTTGTATTCTTAAACACAACGTTGATGTACACAAATGGATAATTGCCTCTACAACTTAGGTATCTATATCTCTGCCTTTCAAGTGACATTTTGCATGCTCATTTGTGTGTAAGATTACAATGAGGCTTCAAGTGTCCAGACTGCATCAAAGTCATTCCTGAAATGCTTATGCCTCTGTTTAATTAAGTTGAAGTGAAATTCATGTTATTCAAGCACTGTTAAATCAGGCTGAAGTTAGTGAATCTGAATGACATGCTGTAGCATGATTTTAAACTGACTAAAATGTGTGGCATTTTGAGGTGCTTGCTCGCTTTCTGTTTGAGAAGCAAAACCCAGGAGTTTTGCAGAGCTACCCATGGCAAATTAAAAGCTGTTTTTCATATTACTCAAAGGCAGGAAACTCTGTGTTGACAGAAGAAACAGAAACTCCTCTCAGAGATAAAAACGATTCGTGCCTTGCACTAAATTGGTAAATAAAATTCAAAATTTCTGAAGCACTGTAGTAACTGAAAGATGTTTCTTGAGTGAAGTACTATCCAACCGGAAGTGCAGTGGTAGCTAAGGAAGATACAAATCACAGCCCCTCTGCCTTCTCATTTAATTTCAACTTTAGAACAATTTCAGTCCATCACTGTACATGTTGAAAGGGATCCCATTATTAAAAATTCAAAATATTCTCCATGCTCTTTTATTCTGAGAACTCCCAAATGCCCCAATGTACAGAAACACACATTTTTAATGAACCAAATGGACTTGTTTTTATAACTGACAGGAGGTGCTGGGAATTGGAATTGGGGGCGGGGGGGGTGGTGGTGGTGGAAATCGGCTAATTAAACCTAAATCACCAACACCGAACATAATTTCCATGCCCGGTCACTCCCAGTTTCGCCAGATTCCTTGTCCCTGTCTCATACTTTACTTCCTTCTCTGGTTTGGTTTTGTTACCTTTGAATTTTAATTAGATAGCTTCCTCCACGCTGCCCGGGTGCCACTCAGTAATGCATGTCATGGTGTGTGAACACAGCGTTGACAGGCTCATTGCTGTCAGCTCCTGTGTGCCCTCAGCCCAACTCCCCACGCTGGGAAGCGCCTTCCCGGGGAGGATCCAGCTCCGCTCTGGTAGCCCTGGGCTGCGGCAGGCTGCACGGACCGCGCAGGCGGGATCTGGTCACGTACAGAAAGTGTGCACGATGTGACGGGACCCTCCGGGACTTTTAGCAGCTAAAATAGAAGTCTCTCATCATGTGCAACTGCAACTCTGCAAAGCAACGGCCAGATTTTCACAGGGCTAGGAAAGGCTGCCTCCCTGCCAAATTTCAAGTTGCTTTCCTAAAATCCAAGGCCGATGGATCTGCTAGGAAAGGAATTTGCCAGATTTCACCAGCTTTTTTGTTCTCCTTTTTTTTTTTTTTTTTAACTAACCATATTCTTGGAACATCTGAATCTTCGGAGATGTTGTCATAGCAAAATGCACCTCAGATGGTTCAAATTTGGCAAGCACTTGGGAAACAGAGTTTTAGAAAGGGACTTGCTGGGAAACCTTAATAAGAAACAGAGCTAACAACCCAGTTGATGTTTACGCTAAAAGAACAAACAAATAAACAATTGTGCCTTTTAGTAGTCTTGACAGTAAATCTAATCAGCATAACAGATTGCAGTAGATCTCTTTCCCATAAAAGTGAGAGCTTTGAGCAAGAGTTAAGAAAGGTAGAGCTTGATTTTTTACTAGCTGAAGAAGAAGAGTAGTACATACTGCAATATTCCAAATTGAAATGGAGACTAAAAAACTGTTTTGCAGAATGCACAACTGTGTTGGGTAATTTTATTCTTTGGAGATAACCTCTTTCAAAGTGGACTCCTGTTACTCACTATGCAATGATCCACCCTGGCACCTAATGCCAAAAGCCCTGCACGTTAGATCTGCAGAACCTTCCTTCCTGCGCAGGGTTTTCCCAGATTAGGACAAGACTTCCCCTGTAACATTCAGGCGGTTGCTGCAAGTACACTTTAGGTACCCTTGCCAGAGCAACCCTATGCTGGGAGGCAGAAGACAGGAGCGACACAAGGAGGCCCTAGGGGAGAAGCCTTTATGTAGATCCACTGATCAGCATAAAAAAGAAAAGGGGCATTGCTGCAGCTGTAGCCACTGAGCTGCAGTAAGTCATTTTTCAGTGGGATGGAGATTTCAGGGGCTGTTCCTCCACTCTCCAGCTTAACCCAGGGTGGAGGGTACTGAATATTACTTCCACATTCCCCTCCAGCATCACCAGCATTAAACCAAGTCAATCTGGCCTTGCAAGTTGGTTATAAGCTATCTGGAGCATGAGGCACTTTTTCCTTTTTTGTAAGGGGGGGGGGGGGGGGGGGGGAGGGAATATACAGCAATATATATCCTGTTTGCAAAAAAACAATGAAACTGAGAAGCCACTACTTAAGTTAATTCAATACTGGCCACAATATAGCTCAATCCAGCTGAAATTGAATAAACATTTTCACAGAAATTCAATTAATTGGTGTGAGCTTAACTGTGCAGTCTATGTTGTGAAATTATGAACAATAACTTGTTCCACCAGCACTGTTAAATTATTGTCTTAAGTCAGAGGATAAAGAATAGAGAAAGCTGAAAATCCATTATACTCTGTAACAGTCTTACTAAAACTAATTAGCTGCTATCTAAATTTTCACACCTCTATTTCATGATCATCTTTTCTTCTTGTAAAAACAAACACATGCATTCTGAGACGAGGTAAATAAAAATGGTATTCAAAACATGAACGTTCTGAGTCCACTTCTGAGTTCTCCTCTGGCTCCCTGGTACATGGCGGAGGCTCTGGCAGGGCCGGGAGTCTCAGGAAGGGGATCCTCCCTGGAGGGAGGCAAGAGGGGGAGCCCCCAAAACAGCCCGTTATGTTGGAGCTCCAAATATTCACTCAGAGTTTTATATGTTCACAAAGACTATGAATATTTTAAAAAATCTGACCAAAGTGGTTTGTATCTTGAAAATGTATGGATTGTTGCTAAGTATAGATAGGTCTTGAAAGTTTGAATGGTGTCATGCAGTGCAGAATAGCAGTTAATGCTGGTAACTATTTCTGCAATGGGTTATATAATGCACTGTAGTAATTTGGGAAGAGTAGTACTTGCTGGGAAATGAAATTGTATATTCCTCTTTCAAATTGGTTCAGCCTATCCCCAACTTATGCAGACTCACAGGGTCAGTTTTGGGAATGTATAGAGACACTTATTGTGGAAAAAGTATTATCACAGTACTGATCTTTTTGTATGAACTGTTGATCTCTTTGTGGAGCATGCTCTTGCATATTATGACAACATCCACTGGGCAGATTTGTGATGCTCTGACTTCATTTACCTGTCAGGAAACCCTTTCCTGTTGTGAAGAGACCAAGAAGAAGTGCCTACCTTGTTTTTGTGGGCTGATATGGCCAAGTTTCATTCAGACTTTCTCTAGTACTGTTATTTATAGGTTCACATAAGCACAAGTTTTAACATGCATTGGTTAATCTGCTAGAACTTAAAAGCAACTCATTCAGCTGGTTGAGCTTGATTAGACGGGGAGACAGAGATTGCCCTATAGCTAAACTCTTTATTAATTTGCATTATGAAATTTGTAATCTGAAACTCATAAGCATTTAGAAAACCAATGCTTCATGGAGAGAGGATAATACAGACTGTGAACTTAGTAGAACGGAGGCCTTTTGGGTATTTACTTTGGACACATTATTCCCAGAAGATCTGAATGAAGAGCTCTATCTAAACTATTTTTATGTAAGAATCCTTTGAACAAGAAAGTTCATCCTATTGGCCTCCTTCAGCTCATTATAAATGAAGAAGTCTTAAAAGCTTTCAAAACCCTGTGCATTTTCTTGGAAGCAATCAGTGAGTGCAGACAACAGTAGAACAGAGGACAGTAACATTTACCTTTCGGCAAGACTAAGAGTTACCTTGCTTATTTATCAGCTGGAATAGCACTCTGGCTGCCCACAAGACTGAAATGGAGTCGCTATGTTGGTAATTACTAGACCAGGGCATCCTCCACCTCGTCTGGCAAAGGTTCAGCCTTTATTTCCTCACTTTGCAGACCATGAAACTCAATGGAAACTGTAATCATCAGTCCCTGAGCAAAACAAGATCCTTTTGCATCCCCAAGCTGCCGTTACACAATGTTAGGAACTCCAGTTCGTTCTATGTTACATCTTTTGTCTTGTAACTCCTAAATTTTGTATTATACAGTGGCCGAGGTACAGCACTAGGCTAGATGGTTGTCCAGGTTCAGCCTTGCCTACAATGCAGTAAGGTAGACATTCATACTGAAATATGTTCATATGTGGTCTTAGACACTCTCATCCCAATAAGGCTCTGCAACCTAAAGCTTCCACGTAGTAGGAGGGTTCCTCGCTCACTGCATTTTTGAGCTTTGGATGGTAGATACCATCTCCCCCTTTAGCAGTGCCAGTGCCATGTCCTGAGCCCTGTGTCAGAAGAGCTATCGCTTCTCGAGGGGTGTCCTCCTCCAGAGAGGAGCACAGCCCGAGCACTACGTTCCCCACCACTCCCCAGACAGCCAGCAAGGGAAGGACAGGCCCGACATGGGCACTCAGGGTCACTCCTCGGAGGGTGCCATTGACAGGGGAGGAATTTCTCTCTACTGGAGTACTCCTGTAACGTTTTGTTATAGCCTTCCAACAGTCAAGCCAGTGGCCTGTTGCCAGGCCGAGAGCCTGCCGTGGCTATCGGATCCAATTTACATCAATGAACAATGTTCTAAGTAAAAGAAAATGTTTGCAGTCAAAACTATTCTCAGTAAAATGAAAACAGTCAATGCATTGTCTGGGAAGAGTGGTGCTGCCCTAGCAAATAATTGTCACTTTGGAAGCAAGGATATTAACAAAAAATATATGTGTAGGCAAAGTCCAGACACTTGTTTTGACAGTACGCTATTTTGCTCCCTTGTCAAACTTTCTATTTTCACTTCCCTTATTATACATGGGATTACACACTCATTTTCAAGGAGTACATGACGATGCAGAAGATTACCAGTACATTACAGCACGTATTTGCCTTTAGATTGGCTTAATGTATTTTTAGGCTTATCCAGCTGGCTTGGAGAATACACATGAACAAAATTCAAGCACTGCTTATGCTTTAATTATAAAGGTTTACGCTGGGCCTACACTCTGCACCTTCTCTTTCCACAGGGGTACATTTCTGCAGGGTGATTTAGATACTTTACGTGCCTCGCTGGATCTCCTTGTTGTAAACGTGCAACTTTATTTAAAATATTAATTCCTGAATTAGGTGGAAATAAAATTTTAAGTAAGAGATTTTCATCAGTAATTATCTACCAATAAAAAATAGTTTTATACGCTTAATAATGAATATAATTGGAGATTTTTATACACACTAATGTGTAAGTATTTGCAATTATTGGTTTACGTTATTTTTCTATCAATCTTTGTATCTCTATGGAATAAAAATCCAGAACATTTTTAACCTAAGCATATACATTTGTAAACCAGATAAATGTTGTGATTATCTCTTCCTGTATATAATTCCTCATGAGGGATTCAGTTAATTGAACATACCTTTCAAAACATAATCTATGGCTTAATTAAGCTTAGCAAATATAAAATTTGAAACCACATACCCTCTATTGGCAGCAAAGTTAGAGATTTTTTTTATTCCTTTTTATCCAGTGCTACTAATGACTGCTTTGCACAGGCACATAATACATGCAGGTAGCATGACTATATCCAAAACAGAAGTTAAGTTTTTGATTTCACTGTCGGAGATCAAAAGTCAATTTTTTTTTTTTTATACATACATCAACTCTTTCAATAACAAAATAAGAACTTACTGACGTTGAGTAAATTTCATAGCTTGTAGAAAAGACACATATCATTGTAATGTGTGAAATTTTAATCAGAAATGTTGTGAAGGATAAAGGTAAACTGACTGCTATAATTAATGTGTTCTGCCACAGAGATTTAGCTGGCACATTTGAGAAGTGTGGTTTATGTTAACTATTCCACTGCTTGAATTCTGTCCTCGCTAAACGGTGGTACTGTTTGACGGCTTGACGTTACGCTGCTTTCCTGTCTTCAGTAAGCTTTTTCTTAATTTAGGTGATGGTCCTGTAGAAACTAGAAACTTGCAGTAGTGCAGCAGTAGATGGACACGCTGACATAGATAAGGCTGTACTTGGTAGTGTGTAGTAAACCTGACAGCAAAAGTTTTCAGGCCTGAACCATTTGAATATTACCTTTCCTCTCCCTCTCTCTTTTAGCACTTCAAATATTCTATTTGTTTTATAATTCAATTTATGATAACTTGTGCCCACAGCCATAGCCTCCTGAATCAAAAAAGGTCATGTTGCCTGTGGAACGCAGAATACTAAAATCTATTATCACAACAATAACAAGGATGGAGTTACAAGAAGGTTATTGTTCTCAAAACAAAATGCCTATCTGTTACATCTAATGCATTTTTGGAAAAAGCCCAAGGCCCTGATTCTGCCACCTTTCCTTGCATTGAGTAGAACCATATGGTCCCATTGGAGCTGATCTAACTGCTTTTGGAGTATGCTACCACTCAAAATAAATAAGAGTGGCAGGATCTGGCCCTGAATGAGCACGTGGGCTCTGCACCCTGCCCTAGAGGTTAACAAACTGGGTAAGAAAATTCCAGGGCTGAAGGGGATTCGGCTGAGAAGGCTCTCTCTGGTACAGGCTCCTACCCCTCCAGATGTAGGGCCTCTTCAGGGAAATGCTCATTCAACATACATTCGCTTTAGTAGGTTTTGTAAGAAGATACATTCTTTTTTACAAATAATTTATATATTGTCTTATTTCTAGAAACTATGGGCTGCCTGTATAACAAATTATTTTAATGAAGGAATAACAAACCTGGGACAGACAGGAAAAAAACAGCTTCAGGATTGCATTTTTCATTCTGAAGCAAGAGAAAGGACTTTTTGGTGTAAATAGCATTTGTTCTCACTACTTACAGGCCTCATTTTGCAGTCCTTAAGCACCCAGCTTCTCTCTGCCCAGTAAAGGCTAGACTGGCCCCTAAATGCACATTTTATCTTTGAAGCAAATAAAATTTTTAAAAAGTTGCTCTCGCAAATAGAAAAAAAATTGTCAACTTTTGCTGCATCGTAAACCACACATCAGTACAGCGCATTACAGGGCATATTTTCAAAGGGCACTGGGTTATAAGTATGCAAAACAAATCACTATGATCTGTCTGAAATAGGTGATTAAAGTGACTGCCTTAGACTGCAAATAGAGAGAAAAGAAGCATTTACGAAAAATCCCGTATTAAAAATCAGGCATTCTGACTCTTTACTTTGCTTCAGCCTTGGTTGTATCAGTCTTACCTGAAAAGATCTACTGCAAGCGCCTCTCGCCATGCCAGTATGGGTGCGTAGCAGACAAAAGACATACCAGAAAGGGGAAGACAGATATGCCACTTAAATTAAATAGGAAATGAATTGGCCAGCAAGTTGGCATGTCTGCTGAGACAAATCATAGACAACATGTCTCTCAACAACAGAACTTATTTGTTTTCTCTTGCCAACAGATTCATCACTGCCCAGGCAAAACAGGCAAAATACATTAGTGTCATGGTAAACTGATAAAGAGAAGTGCCTCAATCTAGCATCCTCAATGGCGAAAGTCTTAGGGCTGTATTGATCTGTGTTATATAAATCTTGTTTTCTGTCTGCAGAAGTGAATCAGGAATGACCCTTAAGGTTAACAAACATTGTAATGTCTTTCAGCTGGGGCAGATGCCTATGTGCTCCACACATTGTATTTGGTCAAGTCCCATCTTGTCATTTTACTGCCAAGGAGCTTAACTAATTGCTGGCAATCATAAGACAGTTTGATGGAAGCAAAGAATTCGTACAATTGTTGCCCCTCTCCCTTTTTTTTTTTTTTAGCCTTAACAAGCACTCAAAGCCATGTAGCGGAAAACAATCAACACTGAATTAGTCAGCAGGAGTCTTAGCTGAGCTGGAACTTTATGTAATTGGCATGTCATGTTCGTACATAGCCAGAAGCAGGCCTGATTAAGCTGATGTATTTTGTTTCAGTAAACTTTTACAAAAGCGGCTTTACCTCCTCTTGTTTTGGTTGCACGTCATCGCATGTGCTTAACATGACATTTTTCTGCGCAGCAAAGGTATTAGACAGTCATCACAGGCGTTTTGGGTTGGAGAAGTATTGCCATACCGGCATGTCAAATATTACATAAAAATCAAGAGTCTACAAAAAGCCAATAACAAATTAAGCGTGTTCATTATTGAAGCATAACTTTTACACTGTACTTCTTTGCCTTGTGTGCACAAGTTCATTTTCTACAACCAGTTTATGCAGGTTTAAAAAAATAAGATGTTAGGTATAGTTTGTGTTAGAACTATTTCCAATTAAGCTTGCATAGTTTTCTCAGGATTTAGCAAAAGTACTCGCATGCAACAAGGAATCCTTCCAGCGGAGATACTACTCAGGGCACTTAAGCAGTCTGCCCTATCTGATCCAATAAAATTTTACTGTTTTACTTTGCCCTATAGATAGATTTAGTCTTAAAATGCTAAAAATGCCAGTCTGCATGGAGAAAGAAAGTAGCTAATGCTTATTGTTAAAAGTAACTCATAAAGCTTAAGGCATGCCAGCTGTATTCTTTTGCACTGATGTCCTTCTTGTCGTAACCTTAAATCAAACGATATAGTTGAACTTGGCATAGATTATTAAATCTAAGAGTACTCTGTGCTTCTATTACGTCATAGTTGACAATATAAAGACAAGATTCAGGGAACTAATGGAGCTTTTTTTTCTTTTGTCGTAGAAAGGTCAAGCTAGTTTTCCACATTTTATATGTATGTCATTCTCAATATAGCAACAGAATCTCTTATAGAAAACAATGTAAGTAAATGTCTCTACGAAGCTACTAGTCACCTGATCAAAAGCCAATGTTGAAAAACACTTCTAATGACTTTCTCTTATGCATCAGTGCACCTACTAATGAGCTGCCAGAAAAGGCTTTGCAAAGCTTTGCTAAGATAGAGCAGGAATGTGAGAAGCCTGAGATCTAACTTCCCTGCTGTGATCCCTGCCTTTCTACTAACAGGGAGCCCAGGCGCGGAGCTACTAATGAGCATGCTGAAGAGAGTGTCCAACCCGGCACTGGCTATAGACAATCCACCTGTCTGCTCTCCAATGCAGGGTATGGTGCATGACAGTAAGACACCCTGTTGTATTTTGTCCTTAAATAATTTAGGTATTTATTGATTTTCTTCACATTTTTATTTTGGTTTTCTTTTTTTTCTTCTTTTTTTTTTTTTTTTTTTTTTTGCATTGACCTTACTTTCAATAGCAACTATCAGTCTCTTTGGAAGAAAGTAGCAAGTTTCAAAAACAGGTTTTCCCCCATAATTATCATTTAATTTGATTTAAGGAAAACAGTGCCGTTACGGCACATTATAGCCCTCCAGAATTTCAAGGTTATTCCTCTTTAAACGTAATCATGCATCCTGAGCTTGATATTACAAAAAAAGGTAAACCAATATTAATAACTTCTAAAAAAAATCCCAAATATCCTTTATTTGAAGAGAAAAAAAAATCAGCTATAACAGCTGTCTGACACTAAAAATAGTGCAAATTGCATAAATTAGAGCCCGTATTTCAAAGGCACCACACTCGACATCTTTATCTACAGTCAAAAGCCAGCAGGATACTGGTATAAAACATTTACTTAACTCTGTTTGCAGAAATTCTGTATAAATGGAATAGTTACTGCAGGATACCTTTCAACTCCAAGCTGTTCACATAACGCATCATGACGATACCTAGCTCCCTTTGGGCTTTTCTTGAGGTTACCCTGCCAGTTAATATTTTGTTAGCCAAAGAGACAGGCTTGCAGAACAGACACTAGATAACATTGCCAGTTAGCAGTAGGATGTCACATTTACTCTGAAAGAAACACAAAAATGTAGTAACAGGAATCAGTAATAATTACTTGTCTTATGCTCCACATTGTCATTGGAAAAAGCTGTTCAGTTCAAATAAGCCAGCCAAATGATTTGCTATTTCCACTCCTTGTTGCCTCTGTTTCCTACCTGAGTTTTGACATTAAAAAACGTGGTATGTCACAGCTAGGAAGAAAATGTGTCCTCAGTGCATTATTGATCTCCCATAGTTTCTTCAACTAAGTCTTCATCATTATGAAAAAATATTTTACAGATCTATAGTCTCCTCTTGATACTAATTCTCACTGACATTAATGGGACTTGTGTGTGCGCACTGCATAGAGAAAAGAAAACAAACCATTGATGTCCAGGACTAATAGTCTCAAAATCTAGTATTAAAATCTAGTATTAAAATACCAGTGAATCTTATTAGCACACTGTCACCTCCACACTTGTAGGCTAGTCATTCTGAGTGGCAGCATTAATTTTCAATTCAGTAACTTCTGCTTCTGTCAACATTTTAACAATATTTAATTTTTTTTAGCTAACACCTTGGCTTTCCATTCTTAGAAGTTTTTTAAATTCTTGCTACTTCTTGGTTGAAAAGAATACTTAACAGTTTAAAAACTCACCTAATTTCCATCATTTCAGCTGAATTTACTGGGGCATGTTGGATATACAATCTCAAGAAAATAAACGTCGGGAGTAAAGTTCGTGCATGATGAAATAAATTATTCAGGTGTATTAAAGTTTGAGAAAGCCAGTAAAATTGCTTGGGCCAGATTTTTCTGAATACCTGCACTGCATTTAATGAAAGATCTCATATAAATACTTCACTGTTCTCTTGATACTTGGCCTCCGTAAATACATAAATGGTGCCTGGTAAAGCAATCTAAGGATCCTCCAAATACGCTGGAGAGGCTGACCAGGTTTATGGAAGAAAAATCTACTGATGGAGGCTCCTGAGCAGCAAATAACCAGCTGCTAGGGGGGATTCCTGGGCTAACCAGTGCTTCTGTAAACACTCTCTGGATGCTAAAGAAATCTTGCAGCATGGCACTCTCATCCTTCGTGTTTCCACCATACCGCAAACTCTGCTTAGATCAGTGGGAAACGGTGACCTCGTTATGCTGAGCTGGTTATGTTGGCTTTGTGCCATCATTCACGCTTGTGGGGAGCTCTTTAACACTGTTGTATCATTCAGTGATGCAAAGTGGGTGAGGCTGAGATGGATCTGCCTCTGTGGTTGGATACAGCTTGCAGACCAGAATAAGTCAGTGGAAAGAAATGGGGTACGCAAAGGAAATCGGGTGCACAAACCCCTTCATTCTCCATCCTTCTAGGCAGTTCCCACTATAGGATACCTGCAGGAGGCCTATAATAATTTTATCACCATCTACTCAACCATGGAGTATGGGCTACGTTGTCCACCTCCCCCCCATCCTGCGAGATGTCCAATCTGGTGGGTTTCTGGCATTGTAAGGCAGCAGCAGAAGACAGCTTCTGGCAACACAGACCTTCAGGAGAAGGTCCAGAGGAGGGAGGGACATTCCTACTCCTACATTCTTCTTCTGTCCTACTCTTTTCTTCCAAACTCCCAGGATGAACAAAGTTGCCCATATCTAACACAACTCGTTACATTTTCTAGGAACATTAGCTTACAAAGAATATGTAAAATCTACCCCTCTTGTGAGATTGCAAAGCCTAGCTTGCACATGAGATAACTCACATAAACTCTCTTTCTGTATTTTTCTGTAAAATCCTCTGTGCCCATTAGTGCATCAGCCCTATTCTCTGAGGAGACAGTATAATAGAATTAGAAGTGCTTTGAAACTGCCGATCATCTTTCAGTCTGTGCAATGAAGGAGTTATGTGAGAGAATGTAGCTTTTCTAGCTCCATCTCCTCAAAAATTAGTTGATCAAAAAATTTCTGTGAAACATTTTTCACTGTGAAGGCACGGGATTGTCAGAATTTCAAATGGAAAGCTTCAAAATGTGTTAATACATTAAGAAATTTATAATTATATTGTTGCAAATGTTTTTTTTTTTATTGTTTGATTTATTTAAATATAAAAATACAATAACATTACAAAGTCAGAACCGAGTATGTTATTAGCACAGATTACCTTTCAAAATATTTCTTTTGTCTCTGTAAATTTTTAACTACATGGAAGATTTAAGAGAAAAAAAAATCTTACTTCTTCACAATGAAAGAAAATTTAAAAATGTGAGAATTGACATTTTTTGATCAGCTCTAATTCATCATGAGCTCACACTTTTGCTGGTGGTTTGACAACTGAGTTTTCCCTCTCACGTAATCCTGACATGAAATAAATATTCCTTTTAATAACTTTGATTCATTAGCAGGAAAGGTTGGTTTCCCCAAAGTAGCTGAAATGTATATGGATTTATGACTCAGAGCAGAAGACCTCTCTAATTGATAGCAACAATTTACAGAGAGTTCCGAGAAGACTAATAGAAATGGTTATGAGGCTGGAAGACGTGTATACATATAATTTCACACAGTCATAAGTAAGACATATGGGGAGAATGATAACAGTCTAAATTTTTAAAGCATATTAGCAAGAGCAGTGGAGAAGAAATTAGACTGAATATCAGAAAAAAAAATTCCTGAAAATGAGCTGAGTTAGGCAGCTGAACAGCCTCCAAAGGACTGATGGGAACGCAACCACAAGAGGCATTTACAACTAGACTCAGAGGGCCATCTGGGTGACCTGCCAGGCTTTACTGTTCTCCATGTTGGTCTTCAAAGATCTGAAATAAATAGGTACTAGAAAGTCAAAAGAAAACAGAATGGAAAAGTTTCAGATCCAAGGCTGCCTTGGTATGATTATTTTATATCTTAGCTGAGATTTGCAATTTCCTGTCATCTTCTCTGGATTCCTTGGTCAACTCTGGGTGTTAAGTCAATGAGATGCTGAGTGACTTACCTTGGCTGCTGGTAAAGTTAATGTGTTATAGCAGATTTTATACGTGATGATTTATGTATTTAGGATTTTTATGTCAATAATTACTGTACATGTTATATGACCACTTCATAAAATTACACATCACCATAAAATAACTGTATATGGCATATTTAATTTTGAACTTCTAAAGACAAAAAATGGAAGTAGTTACAATAATCATTATTTTCAATTTTATGTAGTTAAGTGGTTTTACAAAAAAAAAATTAGCCTTCCAAATTACATAGTTATAATGTGTTAATGGTAGCATAACATGTCATTACATTATGCAACTTAATTTCATAGATATTATATATAGTTGGATATTTTAGACTCTTTTATCCTTACAGTTATTACAAGACACTAATTTCTTTCAAACCATATTCAGCTTAACACTTATTCAGTATAACCTTTGATGATTCAATTCATTTGGACACTTGGATCACAAGATAAATTGGTGTTATTGCCTCTACTTCTTATTATGAAATGGGAACGGTGCTCCAGCTCCTTGCAGTTTGCTCTGTGGACCCATGACTCCTTCCTTTTTTATTTTTCCCTGCTAATAAAACATGTTCTGCCAAGATGGCTGGTGAGGCCAGGGTGCTGCTCAGAGAAAAGATGAGGATGAAAGTCATCTTGTCTGTGCTCTTCTAATGATCACCTGTGAGGCTTGGATTCATCCTATCTAACTTTCATAATGGCACATCTAATCTAGGTACTTCAGTTAAGTGCCTGGAGTTAGATGGGATGGATCTGGAACTAAAAGTCCATGTATAACAAAGGTATCTAGGGTACTCAGACCTTTTAATGATGCCGTTGCACCATATTGTCCTCTTGGCCCATATGTGTGATTAGAGGGAACTCAAAGACAAAGAATGGTCTTGTCACAAAAAAATGAAAGAACTGACGGTGCAACAATCCGCCAAAACTCTCTGATGCTTACAACAACAAAGAACTTCAAATTCTTCTGATGTATTGCCTTGCTTTTCTTTACATAAACTTAATCTCTTTTTGATCCACCCAATGCCTCAAAACATTCAGACCCCTTCGGATTTTTAATTTACCATGTTCTCTATTTACTCTTCCTCTCAGGTCTGTTGTCTAAAAATTTTAATCAGTATGGAATTAATTTTATCCTCAAGGTCACTAATGAATATATTGAATAATGCTGATTCCAGTTCCTGCCTCCTAAGTACTCCCATCAACACAGCCTCCCAGTCACTTGCGGCTACGTTTGCAATATCTCTTTACCTGCTGACTATTAGTCATTTCTTTCTTCAGCCATACTTAATTATGGCTCTACAGGAGTATGTATCATCAGTGTTTAAAAGAATTCTCCTTGACCTAGCTGCTGCTAATGGAAAGGTAACTTCATGGCTGCACACTCCCTTGTCTCTGTCTAGTGTGTCTGACAGGAGGATGGTGTACAGAGCGGGGAGGCAAATCTGATGAGTCTTCCCCACACTACCTATTGGGAATGACTTCTGACACATGAAATCCCTCAAACGTTGCTCAGACATTGTCTTGGAAATCAGCACGGGCCATAACTGGGCTGGGAATGGTGCAGTGCAACCAGCAGTCCTGTGCCTGGCCCCCCTTTCAGTTAGCCTAGCCAAAGCACAGAGGCAGGAAAGCCGAACTCTTTGTTTCTTCTTGGAATAAAGTGTGACTGGAAGTGTTGGGCCATAGATAGTAACATAATCCACAGCACTGCAAGTTTTCTTTTTTTTCTTTTTTTTTTTTTTTTTTTTTTTTGAGAATTAACAGCCTATTTCACAAAAGCAGTGGTTTTAAAAGAGAGCGTGCAGTTACAAGAAATCAATTACTTTAAACCTGTAAAGGAAAGCGTTTCAAGGCATAAAAAGAAAGCAGAAGAGAGTAAAGCATCACACAGTACAGATAAGAAAACATGATCTTTGCCTAAGGACCTTCCCCTTGCAGCAGAGTAAGATGGGTATTTTAGCTGTGACTTGGTGTAGTGTGGCATCTCAGTCTTTTCTCCTTGCAGTATGAGAAGTCCCATGCTCTACTTGCACTGTAGTTAAAGCCTTATCAGTCTGAGATTTCTATATCCCCTTCCAGTTATAAAGTGTTTATATCTAAATTACTCCATTATGCAATCTTGGATGGCCATACTTCACAAATAATAATTAGTTATGATTTGACACTTTCCTTATAGTTTCTTTTTCTACTTTAAAAAGGAACTATTTTACCAGCCTCTGCTGAAGGCTACTGCTGTCAATTCCTTTTTCTGGCAATACAAATTGTTGTATAAGACTCTGAAGTTCCTACGGCTATTCATGCCTAAACCACTGTGGCTGCAGAGTCAAACTGAAGGCAGTAAATCCCTCACCAAGGTGTAGAGGCACTGTGCTAATGGACGCTAACAACAGAGCCTTATGCAAGACAGAGACAATTAAAATATAGAGAAAGCTATCTGGGTATCTCTCTTTTTTTTACCAAAATGAATTCCTTCAATTTGCTAGTATAAAATGGTGCTTCATGAACACATCGCCTAAACAGTAATGAAATACATGTAACAACTCTCGTGTCTGTCTTCAGACTGGGACTGTGCATAGGCTGCTATGTGATATGTAATATCAAAGGAACAAACCTGTCTCTAAATTCATTATTAGAGTCCTGGTAATATACTCTGTCTTTCCATCATCTGAAAAGTTGGCAAATACATGCTCTGTACCATCAGTGAAACAATCTTCATCTAACATTGCAATGCATATCTATCTCCATAGCACTTATACTACATACCAACATAAATCATTGCCACTCTGCACTTAGCAGCATATGTGCTTTTTACCGTCTAGAACCCATCCTAACATTTCTGCAAGGGATTTTAAATGCAGATCACAAATAATATTAATATATATATATGCAGAATTCAATGTGCACACAGCTATATTTTGAAGAAATGCAAGCTTTGAATCAGCTAGTATTGACAACAAACTGTTCTTTCAAAATAAATGCTGTACCCTGGACAGTTGGCCTGGGAAATTCTCAATGGGAAAGTTTTATTACTCATTTTTTGTGTTGACATTTTTTATATTCTTTTTTTGTATTTTAGGGATTTTGCACAATAGATTGCAAAGCAATCCAAATTAACGATAACTTTCAATTTTCCTTAAAAACTCTGCTGACTCAGAGGACAGATCTAACACTTACCGTTTCTGTTTAATATGTCCCAGGAAGCCTGCAAAGTCAGGATAAAGCTAATTCAATAGAAGTATTGTCAAAACAACAAAAAAAAGGATCTCTTTATCTGTAACTGCCACCAAGCTGAATGGTCCATAGAGATCCTCTGCACAGGCAGTTCTTTTTCTCAGCAGTTTCTTCTGGCTTGAATAACTAAGTATTCTATTTAAATGGATGTTTAGACATCCTCAGTCAGGACTTGCCTTGATTCTCATACCAGGACTGTCTGCAACATCTGCACGTTCTCCTCCTCCCGACTCCTACTTTTACACTTCCTCCCAGAAAGGATGGTTTGCTCACCAGGGTGACATGCTGCGCTTGTTTTCAGTGATAAGCACTGTTAGACTATTACACCATTGCAAATAATTCCAGCTACTTAAATTCAAGGAAATCAGCACTTCAGGGCTTTTCTAGGATTTGGGGTGTCTGCTTGGGTGTTGTACTAAAAATTTTCACACTTCAAGTTCTACTGCTACCATTGCAAAATCAGTGCAACTCTTGATTAATAGAAGATCACAAGTAGTACTTGGGAAATTTGTTTGCAACAAATGCACACTGAATAAGCCATCGTAGTGGATAACAAGGCAAATGTTCAACTGAAAAGTAATTTTACAAGTATTGTTGCCTAATACATTTTTTTCTAATGGGATGCAGGAAAAAAATCGGCCGCCCCCCCCCCAGCCCCAGCAAGGCACTGCACATCCCTCTGAATCCTGCTTTGCATACAACTGCAGACGTAGATATACAAGAAGTGCTAGATACAGGCTTTCAGCTGTAGCTCTGAAGATGATCTGAACAACAACAAAACCAAAAAGGTTTGTACAAACCCCCCAGAGATTACCTTTTAATGTTTTGGTCCACAGAATGACATGACCTATGAGTTTATGGGTATCAGCACATTCAATTACTTCCTAAAGAAAAGTTTTTTCTCTTACTCTAAACTGCACGTGAAGCTGCAACTTCTGATGTGTGTTTATACATTATACATTTCCCTTCAACGCTAACTCTTCTAAGGGAGTAATTACACATTTCAAATCTTCAGAATAAGACAGAAACTCCAAGCTTTAGCCATTTGCCAGTCAGCAAAACCTACTGTGACTATGACTCTGAACTACTAAGGAGCACATTCATTTTCCTGGATATTCAGCCACTTTTCATGCTGTAAGGCCACTGAAATATTGTTAGTACTTATCTTTCCTATAACACTTTTCATCAAAACTCAAGTGAGAACACTTCCTAGAGGAGGTAAATATCTTACCCTATTTAAGAGAGAGAGAAATCAAGATATAAGGAGACTAAGTAGCTTCCCCAAAGTCTTTCAGTGGATGAGTAGCAGGAGTACAGCCCAGGCTTCTTGATGCTCTCTCCAAATAATGCTACATGTTTATAGTCTCCCTGCAAAGACACCAGTAAAACTATAATGACATCATGGTTTCAGACGCAACCAACACTTTCTTGAGACAGGTTTAAGCATTAGTCCCCAATAGGTTTAAGTATTAGTCCCTAAAAACACGTTGCATGGTCATTTCATTTTTCTTACGGTGACAACAGACCACACAAGGCACATTAGTGCACATCGATGCTATTTTCCAACACTGGCCCTAGAAGCAGGACAAACATCAGCAAACCAGTAAGCACGAATAGTTGGTGAACCTAAATCTTGCTCAGGAGCAAGATTCCACTAAACAGGATTTTAGCCCTTCAGGTCAACAGCAAGCTTAGTTTCACAACAGCACTTTAAATAAAAGAGGTATTTTAATGAATCTTTTAGATATGAAAACAAAGAATGCAACAGGGGAATAGCTGCTATACTTGTTAACTTTTATATTAAGACCCATTTATTTTAAACGGTGGTCTATACTCTCCTTTCAGTTGCCACAGACATTGAATTGGCAGAAGCAGTCCAAGCAAAGCTAGACGATGTGTCAGATGGGCCGTTCAAATTTTGCTGTCAGAGGAGTTAATAATATTCCTATTCAAATAATCATCTTTGAGTTCCAGGATTAACAAGCCATTGAGGAAAAAGGGCCATTCAGAGTTTCCAGGTTTTCTTTTGGCTAATGAAATGCAAAAGTACTAATTTACACTTGGATCACATAGGCAAGGTTTTACTTCTGTTTTAGAGCAAAGAACATCATCTTAGAACAAATTTTTATGGTAATAAACTGTGGACCATGCATATCCTGTACAGATAAGACCTGCTTTTCAGTGATTGGTAAGTTCACACTTAGGAGAAAGAAGATTTCAACCTAGATATTTCTCTCGTTTCAGCACTTGAAAAGAAGCTCTGGCTTATCTGGCTACTAGCACATCAGCTCTTCCAGGCTAACCTCATCTAGGACCATACAGTCATAATTTAAACATTCAATCATGTCAAACTAAGTAATAGAAATAAAGAATTAACCAGTTTTGACAATTTTGGCAATACCCATTTTTATTTCAAGTACTGCATTTTTTCGTTGCACCTAATATGTCTTTTATTTTATTACAGTCATAAGTTGAAATACTTTAACGTGAGTCTCATACAAAAATTTCCTCTTTTAAACTGAAATAAACTCAAGCCCTGCATGCTCACGGGGAGAACCTAGCTTTTGGGGGTTTTTACCTTTAAATATAAACACTTTCCTATAACCACAGCCTAGCAGGGAGGCAATGCCACTTGGCAAAAAAGTTATATTAAGTGCACTTGCTGGAACTGTTTATACTTTGTTCCCGAGAAATAGATTGAGTACTTGATAGTATAACACAATGAGAGGTACGGGTGGCGGAGATCGGATCGGATGCTTGGGCGGGGGGAGCGGGAAAGTGTTGCTACCCCAGGAATTTATTTTTAAAGTGTCTGCTATTTCATGCAATCTGGTCTATTTCAAAGGCAAACAATTTGCTCTTCAGAAGTATCTTTATGAGCCCCAAGAGATGAAACTCATCCCTGGCAGAAATGATTTAGCAGTATCCAGAGAGGGGGTGAACTCCTTGAGAGGCAAGGGAATAATTTTTTGAAGGGTGGCAGAATTTTAACAAGGGCCTCTAGTGAGTTCTTGTGAACCCCTTTCAGCACATCACTGTTTTATTAAAATATTCTTCTCAAAATACTGAAACACTGACAGCTCCTGTAAGCTTGCCAAAAATTGAGTAAGGAATAAAAATAAAATGTTAACTTGACATGTGTGAATAATTTTGATTTGATGATAACACCTTTTGGAATCGAGGCCATATTCAAAGCTGACTCGTAACACATTCACATTTCTAAGTTACATGAAATAACTCAAACTTTTCAGGCATTGTTCTGGTACGGTGAAAGGAAGAGATGTTAGGAGCTGAGCTCAAGCTTTCTTTTGAGTTAAGTGAAGATTAAAAACATTTTAGGTCTTCCTGTATGAATCTAGAGGGGCTAAGGTCATATCTGGTGTGTGTGAAACAGGTTGGTTAATGTGGGCTGGCTGGTTAAAGTAACCAACTGCAATCAGACAAACTGGGTAAACACCAAAAGAAGGGGACGACCTGCTTTGGGTGGCTAAAGATAGTTTTGAGATAATTGATTTCTGGATCTGGACAAAGTATTGAGAGGACATTGTAAGGAGCATCCGTATTCTGGCAGGATTCAGCATGGCACGGTCTTGCATGGGTCTGTTCCACTCTGTGTCACACCCAGGCTTCTTCACACAGTCAGTGAAAGGCAAGGCAGAGAGGAAGCTCAAATGAATTCTAAGAACCTCTTTGGGCAAGCTCTTCAATTGTTTGATGTAAAGATCTCTCTAACAAAGACCAATGCCATGCACTGTTTTACACTCCCCGCATCTTATCGCCACATTAGAACCTCAGATGTTTAGCTTTAGTAGGGAAACACTGAATTGACTTTATTTTTCCCTCTGTCCCACCACACTGTTGACCCTGCTCCTGAACTCTTGACAAGTAGGCACCGCTTAATGACAGCAAGGCTGGCAGTGGAATGGCTGTCGGTAGTGTTAATTTATCTATAAATCACTGACCAAACCTTGTGGACAGGAAATGTGGGGAGTAAAGTTGAAGGTGAAAAAAACATTTAAATGGATGAGTTTTGAATAAGTTCTACCACAGTCAGATGAATCTCCTCACAGCCATAATCATGGAAACACACCTATTACAGCAACAGGACTGCAGGTTTCTACTAGGTACAAAAGCATTTGTACCTAGAAGTCATTCTCTATTTTTCTTAGTATTCTTAGGCATTGTATTTTTAGATATTCCTAAGGGCTTTTCAAGGGACTCTGACCTCCTTTGGGGCAGTTTCTCAGCTAGACAGGGCTGCTGCATGCTGTCTTGGGGGAGTAGTGGCATTTATCTTTAACTCATGTGACTTTCTCCTGGGTCCAGTTTATACGTCAAAGTGATTAATCAAGCCCTCAGAGCTCAATCGATTGTGTAAAAACACGCATGACACAAACCCACCATCCCTTATTTGGCTAGTGACTCAGCCAACCTGTAGATCCCTCTGCTTGGCTGAGTTATGCAGTTTGTTTCGGGCTTGTGAATAGATTTAAACCCCCACTCAGGACAAAAACACAAGTGAACTTTGGCATATTTCTATCACTTCACTGGCCCCTGTACGTATTTAATTTATTGTGGATCTGATGTGTATATTAGAGTGTATAGCGTTATTAATATGGCACAGCTTATTTTTAGCTCCTACCCAAAGGCATGAGATAACATTGAGAAAGACTGTCAAGCCTAATGGGCAAACAATAACTGGTACGTGAACTACCATTACATGAGTCCAGAGGAGTTTGTTTACTAGAGACCAAATTCAATTGCTTTGTTTTGAAAAAGAGCATTGGGCCAGACTGGTAAAAGTAAGGAAATGGGTAAATGAGGCACTCGGGACCGTACTTTGCTGTCATTTGGTGAACGCACAAGATCAATGTTAATGCATTTTAAATAGAGCTGGCTCCCTACTTTAAATGGTTCTACTTAGATATTCTTCTCTTTCATGTATGTGCAGAATTTATATTTGTCCTGTTACTATACAGAGCACAGATCATGCAAAATGGGTGAGGAATGAATGAGGAGGATTTAGCTGGGTTCAATGAACAAGTTATACCACCTCTCTTTTCCTGAGTATAGAATGTTTTTTTACATTATATGCATGAAAGCAGGTTGATAACACCTTACAGCTGAAATGCTGGTCTCAAGAAAGTTAGCAAACTGGCGTTCAGACTCCTGTGCAGATTAAACTTAGTCCTGTTACATTACCAAAGGGTCTTCAAATGTATGAAGGCATAATTTACAGATGTTACAGAAACAGATGCCGTTTGACTGTATATTGTAGAAATTACATGCTAGAAGATGTATATGCTGAGGGAAGATTTAGAATCTCTATTAGGAATTCATTCAGCAGAAATCCTGATAATGGGAATATTTGCCCCATTTGCTATTATACAATCTCTTAATTTAATATCTAATTAGTTTTCCCAAATGCCATGTTTATCTAAAGTTCTCTCATCAAGTAATCCATCCTGATTAAATTTCCCTCTCACCATCTGTAAGAAACACTGTATTCTTTCTTCCTGGCTGTGTCTTCTCAACTGCTAATTTCTACCTTCTTTTTCCTCTTTTTCTGTGATAAGTCTTCCCTTTCTCTGTTTCCTTGATATTCTGGCACAGCCTTCTCTCAGCTGCAGCCTTCCTACTAGCTGTCTCTGTGTGATCAACACGACTCTCCTAAGTCCGTTTTTTCTTAAAAAGGAGCAACGAGTCCTGGCCAGCTCTTCCCTAGAACTGAAAAGTCCAAAGTCCTTCAAAATGTACATGTAGGACTAGTTTCAGCGCACATCAGTGACCCTGACAGGCTTACCTACAAGTAAAGCCAAGCACACACCCAAGGACGGGCACAGCTCAAAACTTGCCCAGCTAGTCCTCAGGCCACAGACCATGGCACAGAGAGAGTACTTGTGTCATTTCCCATAGTCACACAGATTAAATGAGACATTCACAGAGAAGAACCCATGTTCAGCCCTAGGAAATAAGGCAAACACAAAGTGGTAATGGGAGCAAGGACAGAGCGGATGAAAGGCGATAGTCAGCAGGTGACAGGGGGGCACACGTGTGAGTCTACCATAGCAGATCATGCCCAGAGCAGTAAAGTATTATGGCAAACTTGTAACACCCTGGTAGGAAGGTGAGTGGTAGGGCTGAGCAATGGTTCCTGACTTTCCTGGAAAACAGTGACCTGGAAGTACTTCCCATACCTTCTCAGAAAATTGGGAGGATGAGCTTTCACACCTTTTTTAGCTAAAAAAGTTATGCTAGTTTCCCAATCTGCTCTCGCAACCTCTCCAAATTTTGAGCATAAATGAAAAATATATCAAAGATACTGAAATAAAGAGCTATGGTCTCTATGCCCGCACACTATGGCACAGCAGAGCCTGGTCGCAGTGAGGGGTCACTGCCACAGGACATCTTTGGAATAACAGCAGAGCTGCATGAGCACCTTGAGCTTACTCATTCGCCTTGCGGATGCTCAGATTGTGGCAACCTCTAATCTCTCAGTAGTCTGACACTCAGGACAGAACAGCCAAACCTTTTTTCATCCTAAGTGTTGACCCCTAAAGGGCACCTAGAGAAGCAGTAGCATGTTTATGGGCTAGGGAGAGTGAGATGTGTATCTTGTTTCCACCTGCTCAGACTTGGAAGACATCACCTCCCTTTAACAGCTCATCTGGCTGCTTCAGGCTCTGGCTTCAGGCCACCTCATGACGGTACATGCGCACAATTATGTTATCATTTCAAATGACAATTCATGACAAGCTGCTAGTAGGGTGATAGTCCTTCTTGCATGGTCCGCGTCTGCAGATTATTATAAACACTGACTGTGAGACGGGGCTCAATGCTTCTCTCAGTCTTATCTGTCCAAATGTACTGACTTCTGCGGTCTTTATAGGTGTAACTCACTGAATTTGACCCATGGCTTTTAGCCGCAAGAAAAAAATTAGGATGCTATGGGATAATGTGTTCCAGTTAAAAGAACTCTTTATGCTGCCTTGTCTTAAAGTGAATTCACTGAGGCAAGTGTCTGTGGAAGATCTATTTGTGAAATATCTTCTAGCTTGACATACTGTATGAGACTAATTGAGCAATAGTGTTGCCAGTCATTGCTACTTAATTGTGTGATTGCTGTAGAACGCACAGCCCCGCAGCACGCTCATCGCCGGGTGTGCAACCTGGCTCAGAGAGGTTATACTGCCAGCGAGCTGAACGGGGATCCCCAAACACCCCCAGACTGCAAGCCAAGTACTAATGAAGCAATCATTTTTAAACTGTGTTCCTTCTCATTTACATTCACTTGTCAGTGTGGCAACTCCAACAGTTATTCACACAGAAGAAATGAATTAGGGAAACTATGGATTCTTAATACCATTTCTGAAATGAATTTTAACAGGTGAGAAGTTGAACCATGCCCATTTTTTCCCAGTGCACACTTTTTGTCCACAGAGAGGAATGATTATGAACAGAGCTTCTAAAAAGTACATGTGCCTTTCATGCTAGGATGTCCAAATTTCCATTTTAAGTTCATTTAATTTCTGAAAGGCCAGTAACAGAAAGGGAAATTATTTTTATTGGGAGGTCTTACCATACGCTATTGTGTATTCTCACGTTTGTCAGCTTTACAATCATTTCATTACAGCACCCATTTAAGCAGAATACACTTCCCGGCATCCCAGATGTTTAGCTGCAAACTCTGCATTGGAAACTAGACATCTTAACCTCAGTTTTAGGCACAAAAAGCTAGATGATGTTTCTTTTGCTAGGAAGTCCATGAGAGCTAATGAAAGGGAATAACACCTTACTGATTTGCATTTTAGAGCTAAAGGAAAGACGCTGACATTGGTGCTCAAAGAGCCCGTAACACGCAGGACTTCCTCCGAGAGCAGTTCTTTACGAAGGGAAGGAGTGCCGTGTTGTGTCACAAGGAACCCGTTTCAGCAGCGTGTGCTTGAAAGCACGACCAGTGCCGGCAATATTGCTGATATTTGCAGAAATTCTGTTTATCTGAAAATACGTCTCACCAACTATTTTTGGTAACTCAAAAGACTAACGCCTGGGCTTGCTGCGGGCCATGAGGCTAAAGGTTTGGAAGGCTTCCCTGAGAGGCTGGTCCCTGGTGCCATCTTGTGTCGAGACCGGATTCATCCCTGCCCGTGAGAGAGGCCGGTGGCGGAGCACTGGCTCTGCTGCAGCCGCATTTCTCTGCCTTGGGGGGAAAAAAAAAAAATCATACTTCCATCCCTTCAATAGTTAATACCAACTAATTGCTGCAGAGCACATCTCTGCCACCACTGCCCTGGAAGCGCTATCGCTAAGTTCAAGGGTTCCCAAAAGATGTTGGGATTTGTGGGGTTTTTTACTTTAAATTAAACGACAGATAACATGAGTATTCTTTTTTGCCCAGATTACGCCGGTGACATCACAAGCCCAAATTTGTAGAATTCCTTTCAACGTGTCACCGGTCAGTTGAATTCTTATCCTTGTCCTTTGAGGCTGCTTGGAGGGCAAGATTTGAGAGCTCACCACTATTTAGTACAGGTGACAATCGAGAAATACGTATCTTTTCTGTGACAAAAATGCACAGTGGAAAAAAGATCAATGGCATGCACCTGCCAATTACTTGAAATTATGTATTTAAAAGCCTGTCATCTAATTTGCTTGTTTTCAAAGGTGCTGAGCGTTTACTGGAAGCATTCTGAGCGCCTTGATACTAAAAAAAAAAAAATATATAAAATTCCCAGGGACCTTATTTGGGTATAACAAATTTAGGTACCTAATTTTGGCCACATGCTTTTTAAGGCATCGATCTTTCCATGAAAAGGAGCCTCTGCCTGACCCATTTAGGAACCAGTGAAAAGATAAAAGAGTGTGTCCGGATTTTCTTTGTGTACTTGAAGTGATTATACTGTATGCAGTACTGTTCTAAAGCATGAAAAAAAAATCTGGCTTTATTTGAGTATTTTATTTCTATATGTTTCTAATATCTGTATACTTCCTAGTTTTAACTAGGCTAGCAAGCAGAAATACTGTAGTGCCAGCAGAGCTGTTCTTCTTGTCCTTTAATCTGACCCAGACGAGAAACTACTAAAGATCTCACAAGGAAATCCAATCTTTGGAAATTACCAGCATGAATTCTCAATCAAATAGGCCGAGGTAACTTCTGATAAGCTTCTGAACCCAGCCTCTGAGGCTTTTGATGTTCATTCGTAGTATATAGTACCATCTATAACATTTGCTACTTCTACTCCCTGCAAGCATGCTTCACCTCTCTCACTGCATCAGTTATTAATCCTATTTTTTCCCTTTTTGAGCATGTAGCTGTGGCTCACCTCTAATTTTGTTACATTGCTTTATTTTTAATCACATTTGCCGTTCATGTAAGGTGTTAGATTGATAGTGCAGGAAACTAAAGTCCCCCCTTTATCGAAAGGACAAGTGCAATACATGCATCAATGGAATAAATGAGTCCTTAGACTACCTCACCTGTAGTTAGGTTAGTGCAAACCAGAGAAGGTACCTGTTCAGACATAGGCACCTTTGGTATAGAAAATCAGAGTCAAATAATACAGTGAAATTAAGCCTGGTGCCTTGGAATATAACAAAAATTATTCAGGTCGTAACCACCCCATGCACCACCCCCAGGATTTAATATATTGCATTCTTCCCTAACACTGGGAGAAAATATGGGTGTTCAGCCTCATTTTATTCCCCCCCCACCCCTCCCAGTTTATTTCCATCATCAGTTCTCAGGGAGAGAATGCACCTGGGCCCCTGTGCAGAGCCAATACTTTGCTGTGACTACAGGCACATACCAGTTCACCTTAACTGCAGTGTCTGAGGTGAACGGCTTTATACCACATCCACCCTGCATTTCACTTAGGTTTTCTAATAAGTGTTTTCTTTTTGTGAGGATATATCTAGCAAGTTTCAGCATATTAACCTGGAGAAGTTTCCTGAATTATTCCTTAGCTTTCTGGGCTCTTTGCTATACGCTTCTTCTAAAGCAGTTTCGTACACATACACGCTTAAGTGCGGCTGGGATTGAATGTAAAGAGTCATTATGGTGTTCTTCACAATCCCATTGCCATATGAGGCAGTAAGTACACCCTTGTGGCTAGTGCATCCCAGTGGCCCGATTCTTCACTGTCTTGCACCTGCGGGAGTTATTTAACCACTACAAAATGGGTGTAAATCACTACTGAGCCTGAATGGCAGGATTTCACACTCTGCAGAGGCAATAATGACTAGATAAAAGGGCAAAGCAGTGGAAATATCAGAGAGGGGTTTTCCCCCCTTCTGTTCCTGCCATTCGAGTGCCCAATTCAGGGGAATTGCTCTGGCCTCCCGGAATACATTCTAACCCCGCGAGTGGGCAGCCGAGCGGAGGGAGCGAGGGCAGCACTGGGGGAGCAGCTCCGAGCCCGGGCGCGCAGCCCTGCTAGGCAGGGGCTGCTCCTCCAGCCCCAAGTTCGGGTATATCTGGAGGGGATTGAGTACTCCAACACGATAGTGTTGCCACTGATAGGTGGAATTTGGGCACGCACAGTCTCTGTACTGAGGCTAGCACCAATAATTATTTCAAGCTACTTTAATGCCACCAGGAAAAAACAGCAGATCCACTGGAGCCTCCGTTTCTCACAGCAAATCACGAGTACGCACATGTCCAAAAAAGAAAATCACAAAAAGGCACACGTACACAAGGACACACGCGTACCCTAACACTATGCTTAGCCACGAAGTTTTGAGAAAAATCTGTCACCTGTATGACGATGGAACGTGTATTAGGGTGATATACACAGTGCTTTCGCTCCTGTGCCTGAGGAGCCCTTTAGGGCCTGATCCAAACCAAACTGAAATCCTTGTAATCCCTCTGTTTGCTTCAGTGAGATTTGCATCAGCCCCTGAAGCTGTCCGGCAATAATTAACCTATAGGGGAATCATCTTTTTAATAGGGAAGATTGTTAGGATTTACATATAGACAGATCTCTAGCCTTGTACATAAACCTGTGCTTTTCTCCTTTATCCAAGCTAAGAAAACTTACGTTTTGGATTTTGTGAAAAATAATTAGCATTTCGTACACTTAGGAGGAACTGAAAGTACACTTAATTATAATCAGCTACAGGATGTTATTCACCAAGTGTTTCCATGCCTTTATTCATCTTTCAAGCATGGCAAACAAGAAATTAATTGCTAAAGGTCTTTCAAATATTCCAAGCTATACCTTAAATCACTTTAAAGAATATAACATTCCTCTGATTTCAAATATATAATTTCTGGTGAAATACTGGAATAAGGACTGAGCTGGCCAGCAATGGAAGTCCTTCACTCTAAGCCAGCCACATCTAATTATAAAAGATGAAGGCTTTGAAAATTTACATAATTGCTAGCTCTGGTAGGGGTCGGTAACATATTTGCATTAGCTACTTATGCTTCATACCAACACTTTTAAGCACCACTTATCAAAAATAAGTCTACCAAGTCAGAGGTGCGTAGGTGGCTAAATAAAACCTGCTAAATATGGGTAGCACCACCTCTTTACGTCATGAAGAGATATATGGGCTTTGACACACGGGATATTTTCTTTGTCTTGTTTGTCACTTACACATTAGAGTAATAGGTACATTAGAAATGCTCTTGATAGGAATTAATACCTTCTGCTCCTTTAGCATGCATTTGTTATAGCTATTTACTGTGGTTTTATACACAGAATTTGTTTGGTTTAATTTGCACTCCAGAATTTCCCTCTCTTCCCCTCTCCGGCTCATTTCTCAAGCCATCAGTCTAGATGGTAGCATGGCTCCTTAACACAGCAGGATAAAAACCTTCTAGTCTAAATATATCTCTCTAATTCTTCCGTGATTATTTCTCTTTTTCATATAGTATAAAAATTCTGCCAGACCTATAGATATATGATGTGAGAACTGTACAACAGAAAATGACAGACCAGCACATACATTTCAAAGGCTCTGTTTAGAAAAGAGTCACATTATGTTACAAACAGGTCTTTTTCTTATTATGTTTGATGTCAGCAAGCGAGCTTTAAGGAGCCTGACACTGTTTGAACTTTTTTTTTTAATTTATTTTATTGTATACGGTGATTTGACGGTTTTTGAACTCTGGATCAATTTGGTGACATTGTGGCTGATCCATTTTATCCTTGCTTTGCTGGGCCACTCTTTCGTTCTGAGGCTCCAGTCTCCCATTTTCCTCGAAAGGCTCATTAGGCCTGATCTCTTTTAGCCTTTTTGCTTTTTCTCCTTTCTTCCCCACACTGGACTCTGGTTTGCTTTATTCCTTAGGTCCCCGTATAGGTTAAGCCTAAGCTCTTATCCCCTATTCTCTTTAACTCATAGCCAGCATTTGATTCTGTTTTTTTAACCCTCTCTATGAATTACACGGCCTGGGCACAGCCCCATCATGTTGGAAACTCTGTCTGTGTGAGTCACAGCTTAATTTGCACAACGAAGGGTAATGATTTTACCTAGAGATGCCTGACACAGAAACCAAATTGAGCAACTTCCAGAGAGGCTGTTGAACAAAAAATAATCTTCTGGGCTGATACGGACTTCTATACAGTGAATAAAATGCCCAAGGTCAAAAGTTTAAGTAGTTAAGTATTTTAAAGAATTATTTGCAGAAAGACTACAAATAAATCACTCTTACATGAATCTGGGAATGTAGATTTGGCTATTTGTTCTAGCTCGTTGTCTTGTTTTCTAACTACATCTCACATGGAGAAGATGAGGTTCCTGCATTATTTGTGCTGTAATGATGAATACGTAGATGTAAGGCAATGCCTTTTAGAGCACATAGATGAAATACAATCAATCACATGCTGTTCCTCAAGCACTGCCAAAAACACACACGGAGAGAAATCAATCCGTTTACCTGATTTTGTAGCAAAACAAAACATTTTAAACTTTGTTACTGCTTTGATGTGAAGACAAATACAAATTTAAATTTCTGGCTGCTTTGTCTTTTGTAGGGTTTCTCTGCTGAGCATACTTTTGCTTCTCCACCACCTTTCCATCACTTCCATCTTCTCAATGAGAAGATTGTCTTAATAATGTGGGAGTACCTACACTTTATTCCCAGGTATATTTCTTGCTGAATTTACTTGAATTCTGTATAGGACAAAGCAAAGATGCAAGATATTTGGTGATAACTCCAGGTTACCAAGGAGCAACTTATTATCATGGTCTCTTGACACTTCACAATGAGAACTGTCCCACCTTGGTCAATTCCATTTATAAAAGAAATTACCAGTGATTTAGCATCATTTTGGAAGACATGTTCACTTTTATGTAAGTTATCCATGCCTGAGATTGTTTTTTTTAAGGTTTGGCTTGTTTTTTTTTAAATCTTGTTGTGGGACCTCAAATCATCCCATTCAGAAAGAGCTATGAAAGAAATTTAAATTTCCCATGATCATATAGAGTAATATGATTAATAGATTAGATTAACAGAAGAATCAGGAAACCCAGAAATTCTTAGGGAAAAAAAATAATCTAGAATTCATTTACATATAGAAATTGGATGTAGCCATATATGCGTCTGCAAAACAGTTACAGAAAGTTTCATCTGAAGGGGATGAAAAGATCTCTGCAGATGTCCTCAAAAATCTCCTATTTCACTGATTGTACAATACATTTCCAGTCAGTGTCCAATGTTGCAAAGCAACAGATTGTGAAGTTAAATGCAGGCTTGTGGGTTTGTGTGATCTGTTGTATTTACAAAGTGCAGACTTTACAGAAGGGGATCATAACAGGACAGCTCCTGGTCAGCTAACTCATACCGATAGTGTCAAAACTCACTTTTGCTTTTCTTAAATTTTGGTAGCAGTACAACAATAACTCTTAGAAATACATTTCTCAAAGGAGATACCACGTTAGTGATAGAAGTTCCAGATTAAAATAGAAGAAATCTGAGTGGTTTTTAATAACTGATCAATATTCACGGGGATTGCAAATTATGTTTTCACTCACATATAATTTTTTTCTTTGAAAGGTCAATCTGCTTAGCATTCTCTGAGCAACAACATATGTGTATATATTTTTATATATATACACTTACATGGAAGAATTTCCCAAAGACATCATAAAAAGGAAGACTTCATGAACACCTTCAGAAGAACGTACATTTAAAACATTTATTTCTAAAGGTTTCTATTGCTTGTCACAGTGGATAGCAGAGGTGGGAACTCTCCCTCAGCAGAAAATGAAGAATGAGCCACCTTCAGAACTGTTTAGTCTGATTTTCTGGTACCTTGGGAGTTTTTGAAGTTTAGTTACTCTTATTTCCTGAGAACTTTTTTATTCATTAGAAATAGATTTTTCTTTTCCTGTTATTGCAATTTTTTTCTATCCCTTCAATAGGAAATTATTTATTCAACTTCTTTTCATGAAGTCATTCTTAAGACTTTTCTATTGCTCTAAATAATCCTTCTTTACCTATATTTTGATATTGCTCTTTATTTTAACTGAAATTCTATTTCTCATGGTAGGCTTCTTACACAAGAATTTATAACGGAAGCGTCAATAGTTCCTATGAATAGAGTTCCTTTTCTCTAAGTGTCTGCAAAGAAGGAGGAACTCCAGTGCTACGAAGTAGGAGACTAAATTTTGGGACAGATAAACACAGTTGTGAACCCCCATACACTGCGTGACACTCGTCCTAGTAATAAAGTACACAACTCATCTTTTAAGCCCTAGCCTATGTCAGGGCAATACGGAGACACCCTGCTCACCCAGGTCTCCCGAAAGCAGTAGGTGAGACCTCGCTTTCACAGAAATGAGTGGAAAGCTCCGATCAACTTTAATTGGGACAGGATTCTCCCTACTGTAGCTCAGTAGCTACTACCGGCCCCTTTGAAAGGTCTCAGGCTGCCCAGGAACTGAACGGCAGCCGCTTTGGCCTTCCGGGGCTGGGAAGGCCGAACATGGGGCTGGCGGCGGTACTGGAAGGGCCGGGTGGGATGAAGCTGGAAGGAAGGGGGCAGGAGAGCGGCGGGACAGAGAGTACGCACAAGAGGAACGCAGGGTGGTTTGTGCTCCTCGACGGTTCAGATTGACTGTCTATACGATGGGGACAGCAGCCTTGACCTTACTCAAGTCTTAATTAATGAACAAACTTTTACAAAGCTAACTTACGATCTTCAGATGAAAGGCTCTTCCAAATGACGAGGGATTTGTATAACTCACAGAGTGAGATAAGCTTGTGTTCCTATAACACCAGCTCTAAATCTAGAAGTCAGCAGTTGATCCTGGGATAACTTTGCTTCCCATTCACAGCTAAACAGGAAAATGCATTTTGGCAGGAGAGTGTCCCTTCTCCGGAGCCCGGTTCCCAGCCTGCTCCCACCCTCACCCCTCTGTCCGCGCAGCTCAGCATCTGCTGCAGAGCTACCCTGAACGACAGCAGCGAGACTGGGAGCAAAATCAAGCCTTATTGTCAGTCTAAAACATTTTTTAATGTTTTGGTTAGTGGCATCAGTCTTTATCCAGCATGCAGTGCAAACCATGGAGTGCATCGATCGCAGCAGCTTCTCCCCGCACAAAACAATCTGTTTTCAGCCATTGTTTCGCAGCACAGGACTAAGTAAAGTTCCAGGTACTTTAACTCTCTCTTATTGAATAAGTCTGCGTTGCTATAATTTAGAAACCAGCGTGGTTCAAGGGTGTATTATTGCGTGTGAATGATAAACTGTAGTTCATGACCTGAGTCTAATGGTTACTTTATCAGTTGCAGTGGACAATTAGTGACTGAGTAGTGCAACCGACAGTGAAGAACAGATTTTGCCTCCGAGCAGCTTTCAGGAGTTAGATTTCGCTGTATCATGTTCAGAAAGGTCAGAGCTCTGGCCAGATGACCAGTATAGCAGTGCAGATGGCACTGTATGTCACCTGGCCGCTCTGGGCCTCTGCAACCTGCTGCAGAGGGCTTGGGTTCAGGGAAAGGTTATGGGCACATGCAACTGCAGCGCATTACCGGCTCACGAGGAAAAGGGCTCTCTTCGCAACGGAGATGAAAAATCAGTACAGCAGCTATGTCCAAGACACAATAGCAGGTCGCGGCCATTTTCAGGTGCTCTTTAAGCAAAGGGAAAAGCTTTGCATCCTTGGTTCTGATCACCTTGCTATATTTGAGGGAATTGTTGATATAAATACCTATATAATCAATTACAGGGCTCCCTTCCACTCTGATACCATTGAACTCCTTTTTCCTTCTCTAATCCCCCAAAATATTAGGCTGAAATTTAAATAGTCAAGCTAAGAAGCACATTTGCAAGACAAGAGTCTAATTAATACACACAGTTGTAGACTTGCATATGCAAAGCAAGTGACTCTGTTTGCAGCTGACCAGAACTAGTCGGGATTTAGTACGGTGCAGGTCACAGAAAACTCTTGTTCTTAAGCCTCAGTGCTCTTTTTCCTTAGAAATTACCTAATTTGCATGCATAGCTCAGCTTAGGTGTAAGTTTTGCAAATGAAAGTGGGCATGTTGACATTGAAAAAAAATAAAAGAAGGCTTCTTCTTTGACTGTCTTGGTTTCCTAAAAAGTACAGTATAGTACAGCTTATTTCACTCTGAAAATGGATTCAGGTGATGCTTAACCAAATGGAAAAGTTATTCCTGGCTAGATCTGTGGCAGTTTCTATGAAGAGCCCGAAGACAAGACCAGACCATCTTTTGGAAAGTTTCTACCCAGTAATTTCTTGTGCTGTTCATTATTTGATTCCAGTTGATTAAGACTTCACAGTGTTTGGATGGCAAAAACAAACTGAATTTAAATATTAATTTTTATTTTTTTTTTAAAAAAGACTGTTTTAGCCAAAATAGATGATTCAGAGGCATGCTCTTGATGCAGCAGAATTGTGGAACTGATAGCATTTAAAAGCTGGTGGCCAGCCTGAGCAACTAAAAAGAAAATTCTCTGAGTTGAACAAAGATGGAGATTTGTCATTCGTAATAGCAAAATAGAACCATCTAAACTGCAACTCAGAATGACCTACAATGTTAATGTGGACCTGATGTGAAAAGCTTGGGCTTTAAGTACTGCTTTTTAACCCTTCCTAAGCTTTTAAAAATAGGTGCATATTGAAACAAAAAGTCTATTTGGAAGATAAAAGATTCAGTGAAACATTCTGAAAATGTCAGCATAAAGTCCTCCTGTTTATGCTGAAATATATTTGTGGAACTTAAGTAAAATATGTGAAAAAATTTTCATTCCCCTAAACTACTTTTTTCAAAGATGAAAAGATGCTATTTACCAAAGATACTACTTCTTCCTCTAATGAAGAGTCTATTTTTGCAGGATTTTAGCTTGGAGGTCAAAGGAACAATGCGAATTATTAATAAAGGATTCAATTCTGTGTTCCTCAAGTCAAGCAAAAAAACCTACTGAAATTCTCAGGAGTTTTGGTCTATAAAAGCAAAGCCGAAGACTACCAAAATGAGCCTAAAGATTATCTATATTCATCGTTTTGGGGCTATTTTGATACTAACAATGTGCCTACTCTACTAGATGCCTTGTTCTGATCCCCTCATTCATGATGAGGATCAGTTTGCTCAAGGGTGAAATCCTGATTTCAGCAAGATAGTCTGCTCTGGAAGACATACTAGCCGTCCTGAAGAATAAGAGAATCAAGCTCTCACTGCCTTCTTTTGTGTAATAGTTCACCAGTTAAAAAACCTAGTTTCACACTTTACAGTAAGTCATAGTTGCTCTCAATTAAATGCATGGAGTACGGTGACATCTATAGGAAGCTCTATGTCTCTACATATAAGTCTATTTTTCATGCTCTCATGTATAAATACTTCAGAGCTTATTGTGATATAATTTGTATGAAATATCAGAAGGTAAATTAATCATCAACACTTTAACTTAGTTTAGGTCTCTCCAGAGAGTTAAAGAGAACTAGAATGCATTCTGTAAAATAAATGCTCTCAAATGCAGCTGGGAAAGCTGAAGGGAGCAGGAACAATTGCTATGGTAACCATGTAATGGGATTAAAAAAAATCATGGAAAGTAGGAAGAGAGCGAGAGCAACAACACAGTACCAAATTTGTAATAGTAAATAACTGTTGTCATCATCACTGAAACTTCTGTATTAAACATATTTTAATCCAGTAAATAAGCAAGCCACTAGGAGAAAACAAAACACTGCAAATTATCTGACAGAATCTCACGTACAGATGCCACATTGCTCCTTTTTCTTTCTATCCGCTCTGCACAATGCTCTATAATGTCCCACTGTAGCAAAGTCATTCCTGGCACAGCAGAAGCCAAAGGAGAGAATGTCCCAAATGTTCCCCTTCCCAGAAAGAGTCTTGTCAGAAATATGAAAGGTGGTGTGACCCTCAGACCCCACGGATCAGGATGTGTAACTGGGACATCCTGGCTCATGTAACTGTAAAACAATGCTCCTGCAAGCACCTGCTGAATGGCCTTGAGGGTTTCTTTAAGCTAACAGGACTCCTGCACTTTAGTGATTACCTCAAGAATATATTGTCCAATGGTCAATTAATTTATTCTGTGTTTTCACTTGTGTAATTTACTCTGGAAACTATCCTTAGTTCCTTTTTGGTTTTAGGATAAAAATAAAGATATTTTTATTCTGCTTAAAGAAGATAAATATGTTTATCACTGAGAAATCCTTTTGTTTCTGATTATATCTGCATGTTCAGTTAACTTCTTTCAATTTCTCAAATTTAAGTAGAATGGTTTTGAATGGTTCTAAATGACTGCAGAAATGTTCCACATGAATGCTTTGTTCTAGCTGTGAAGATTAATCATGATTTAAAAAGAAAACCATTGACAAAAGTTTTGAACTTCTATGTAAAGTTCTTTCATCATGAAAATATAAGACATATTTTTCAGGATTTCAGAAGTTTTTGGTTTTTTGGGGTTTTTTTGAGATAAAGTGCAGTGAAACAAAACATACCTAAAATACAGTTAAGCACTGGTTTAAAAAAAAAAAGTCTAGCCAAAAAATTCATTTGGTCTGAAACTTTCATCTAGCACTCCATCTCCAAAGCAACAATGGAACTGGGACACAGCTTATTCCTCTAAGATTAAGAACCCCCACATCTCCTAGTATTTGGTGTCCAGCTACCTAATTCTTTAATTATTCCACCAAAGCAGGTTGCAGTAAGGATACTTAATGGTGGTCTTACTACTAGGACAAATATGAATAATTTTTTTTCATTCTTCCTACTCAAATGGAGCCCTAACCATATTTTCACTAATTTTCTACACTCCTTTTCATTTTGGAACTTCCCAAATTTCTACCCAAATGATTCCTCTAAGCCCCAGATTCATCGTATATTGTCGGATCCATAAAATAACATCCGTTAGATCACTGCGACATTGCATGTCTATCATAATTCCCCTCCAAACACAATAAATGAGGTACATCATTGTCTTTTCCACCACATTATGGCATCCCTTAAACTACTATTTCTACCTTCCTCTTCAGAGGTCAGTCATAAATATAGCACGGGTGTGTGAGGGCAGCAGAGAAGGAAGAAGAGAATAAACACACATAATTATTTTTCAAAAAGAAAAAAGAACAGTTCAGACATCTACAAGCCAGAAACTGATGTGAAAGCACAAGCTTTAATGGAGGATCTGAAGAACATTTCCTTTCGATGAAAGGATTTGCTCCTTCACTGGAGTAGCAGATTTCATAAAACTGTATTTTTAGTAGGCTTTGGTCTCATTTAATATTGAGTAATAAAGCAGTAAAGAGCTGGAATTTCCATCTCCGGGAAATTCTGCATTTCTTTAAAATTACTTAAATCAGGTTTGGAATTAAAAATTCCTGCATTTCCTATCTTAAAAAAAAAATCCATTCCAATTCATTTGAAAACTTTTTTTACTGTTTAAATCTTTTAAAAAAAAAAAAGAAACAAACAAAGCACTCCAGGTTTCTAAGTTTCCTTGGTTGCCAGTATAAAAGAAAAAAGCTACTATGAGAATAGGAACTCCCAACAATGGCTAAGCAAAGCCTGGATGGTTGCTGCTTACTTCTACCAAAGGTTTCAGACTAAGCTGACACAAGTTTCTGATTTAACCAAGTCGGCATGCTCTAACAGAAGAATGTTCTGCGATACACCCTGAGAAACCAGGGAAATACTATCTCACTGAAATTACTTTTACATATGTCCTCAGCTGGTTGAAAAAGCTTCAAAGGGTTTTATCATCACTGCAGTCTATCCTGTCTCTACCACTGCAAGGTATCCTTACAAATAACGCTCAGAAAATACTCACTGAAGGAAACACCAACACAGGCGTTATGAGCACTTTGGAGGACATGACTAGAATTAAAAATCATCTTGATAAATTGAACAAATTATTTACAATCCATAAGATAATTCAGTAAAGAATGATGCAAAATGCTGCACTGAAGAAAAATAAATGGGACGGCTGCAGCAGACCACAAACTGAATAGAAACCAAGAAAGAAAATGTCATTTGGGGAAGGATTAGCCAGACTGCCAGAAGCAAGACAGAGGAGGTGATTATTCAAATCTATTCAGCACTGGGAGGTTGCAGCTGGAATCCTGTGCCCAGTTTTGGACACTACATTTGAAGGAAAACAGTAAGGACAGTAGAGAGAATCCACAAGACATCAATACAAATTAGTTGTTTAGAGGAATGGCTGAAAGCATTAGCTTTGTTTGCTCAAGGTGCGATGGAAAGGCACGTAAAAGCCATCTTCAGGTAAACAAAGTACTGTTAAGATGAGGTTGATGGCTTAATGGGTTTAATTTGCAGATCTATTAGTTATTGTGCAACAATACAGAAATGAGCAAACTGGTTTTAGCATCCTAGTTACAGGAGGTGTATAAGAATGTTAGAAAATTATCTGTAAGCAATGATCCACAAGCACTCTAGCTCATTGCAAGCAGAGCATTAGGTTAGCTAATATCTACTGTTTACTTTAAACCAACTTTCTTTGATTTCTGTGAATATTTTCAGCCCACTACCTTTTACTGGTTTTTGCATGTCATATTACATGCAATGAATTGCAGTTGTATTGCAAAAGAAAAAGCAATCTCTATGTAACAGCATCTCACCTAGCAGCTAGACCTGTTCAAGCAAAAAGTTCTATCGTTAGTTCTCCTGACTGCAGTAAGACTGATGTTTGATAAATGAGCAAGAGTTGAGGGTTCTGGCCATAAGTTTATACAAGGTTTTTTCCTTCAGGTCTGTACTCAAGCAATACTACATCCATGAGACAAGGAATGAACTAATAATAGGCAAGAACACTTTTGCTTTAAACTAGACCTCATCTTATGTACTTGTATGAAAATGTTTTATTAGGCTACAGAGACTGCTGTTCTTTTTATATTGTTTAATTAGTAAGCAAAATAATGTATTGGAGGTAGCTTACAAATTAATTTGCCATCTTTTAGCTTACATCCATATTCAGATTCTGGAACTTTTCTTAAAAACAAGACTACCCAGCCTATCACAAAACGACAGGGTTTTAGCTTCTGCCTTACTGGAGTCATGGCATTACCCCAGGGAAGTCAAAGGAAGCAAGTGGGAGTGGAGAGAACGTACCTTATATGAATGCCTAAATACCCCTTGTTCATTATTCAAATATGTTCCCACTCCTCAGCCATCTAATTTTCTTTTGTCCGTTACACACATAAGCCTTTTTCTCAGAGAAATTATGTTGCATCCCATATCTTTACCCTGTTGAGATTCTTGGGAGACTTTATTTAAAAGGAAAAAGAGAAGATAAATTTTAATGCACAAAGCAGTCGCTAGAAGAAAAATATGAAATTATGTAATTTTCTGCTACAAAATAAAATGCAAAAAATTGCATGATGTGCTACTGTTTTAAGGTTCTTGTTATTAAAAGGAAATGTAACTAAATCCCATAGCAATAAGTACCATGTGAGTGGTAGTTGCTATGGTAACTTATTCTTATTAAGTAGAATAAAAAAAATCCTAAAAAAAATACACTTTGTTGGTATGTAAGTTAAGGATGCCTCAGGGCAGCCTAAAGAACATAGATGGGGCAGCAAAAAAGTATTTTAAAAAAATGAAAACAGGTGATATATGATGATATTATGAATCAAAACACGTATATTTTAGATTAACACTTTCAAATAAGAGAAAGGGAAATGGGATACAGTTGCTGCCTAGGCTAATGTAGGTTTCAGTTATTAGAAAAGAAATCTGGGTTTAAGTCTCTTTAGAAGAGTGGAGAATGAGCAAACTACAATAACTTGTTCTTCCCTGAAGCTAAACTGGCATTTAGATACCAGTAAAGTGGAATTGACTTTGCTACTGTAGGGCCTCATTAAAGTATGGGGACTTTTCATGCCCAGCCTCCATCCCTCAGGTCCCCCCACCCCAAAATCCTTGCTGATAAATTTGGTAGAAAGAACTCTCAGCTACCACAAAGAAAAGACCCCAGAGAAATCTTATCATTGCTTATTATACCTGCAGCAGATACATATGTATTATTAAAGTAGCCAGCCACTGGATGTCATTGTTATTCCACAGAAACATAACGAAGAAAGGTCTCTTTAACTGCTAAATCTTTCAAACCACCCAAAATGAGAGGCAACATACACCCTAGCTTCAAGCATGTACTGTTCAAGTTAGTCTCAGCATTCTGCTTCCCAAACACAGTTTAACTATTTTTAAATGGATGAATAAGCTGTGTGTCCTATATACAGGATTTAAAATAGCTGACTAAACATCACATGAAAGAGTACACTCAGTTGGTCCTGTACGTTATCTGTGTGTCAAAGACATCACACTTTATTTTTTAAAGCATTCTGCTTTGATTTGGACTTGTAGTGTTTGGAAGCACGTATGCTTACTGCAGAGGATTTCTGCCCCATTTTGGGATGCAGGAAATAACAATTTTTTGCCCATGCATGAAGCTGTTGGCTTGCTGTGCCTGCTACATTTCTACCTCTGTGCCCAAGACTGAGAATGCACATTTCTCACCCCATTTTCAGCAAGGAATCTCAGCATGTTAGTTGAAATTAGTCATTATTTTAGCTCATACATCCCTTCTTTCAGAGTGTGAACAAAAGCTGCAGCCCTACATATGCACAGCTCTGTGCAGACCTGGTTTTTCATCCCTGTTTGGTTTGCACTGCTGGTGTTTTGCAGCAAATGGCTTTTTGCACTACAAGAGAGAAACATTGAAAACTCCTTGCCCTGATGAACCGGGATCCAGCCAGCTTGATTTCTGCACCATCCTCCACCACTTCCAGGATAAGTCTGTGCAATTCGCATGTGGCTCAGGGTATTATCAAAACCAGACACAGCACCATGCAGTGGAATGGAGGTCTGGGAATCAATGCTTGCAAAAGTGACTCGTACTGCAAGGACTATTTCCTATCTTATGACAGCTCATGTTATAACATCTCATACTATAGCTTGTAGCCATGCAGTGCACTGAAAAGGCACCTGTAAGTCACACTAGTTACAGGATTCCCATCAGGCTGGTTTCATTTTAGACCTAAGCTTAATTGCATCCTGTACCTTGTCGCCAAGCCTGATACTGTCACTTTCTCCAACATTTACACTGGTCTCAGTGTCATGCTAACCTGCTTAGAGTTACACATGGGCTCAACTTACTGAGAGCTGCACTGAAGTGAAGAGAGAATTCAGCTTGGGATGCGTAAGCTCCTCCTCTATTCAAGTTTCAATATGGGATCTTCAGAATGAACTCAGCATTTTTTGTTTCTCATTGTGCTTAGAAGCAGGCACTAAGCATCTGCTGCCTCATCCTTTTCTGTACAAGCAGTGGATCAGGGGTGGACATAAGGAATCTCTAGCTCGCAAAGCAGGTACTCTTCAGTTGCTTGTCTTGTAACTAACCAGTCACTGCCAGATTTCTGTAACTCCCACAGTAGTTGCACAGAGTAGTCCGTTAATCCTTCTTACTTTTTCCTTGCTCACCCTAGTACTCAGAGGTGTAAATTAGAGGCAGATGTGGAAGCTGGGAAGTTTTCCAGTTTCCTAATTTAGAAAGAATTATTTTGCATTGTGGGCACTTGGATCTTTTCAGTCTTTCTCACAGGCACAAGGAACACCACAAGAAACTCTCTGTGTGGTTAAGTAGCATGGTTTACTAGAGCTCCCATCTCAGCTAGATCTAACAGACATATGTTCAGTTAAGCCCAATCCAATTTTCCTGCAATAAAAGTATGCTTGGATAGGAGAAAATAAGTCTGAAGGTTAGGATGCATCTGGAAGTTGGCAGAAAAAGGTTTATTTTAGTGAGTTAGTACTCAGCTGCAGGAATAAAAATAGGAGATAAAGAGAGTTTTCATGCCTGATATATAAAAGGCAAATGAATTAGTTTTTCAGAAAACAGTAGGAAAAATCTATACCAGAAAAAGAAGAAAACACATTCTCTTCTCGTACTTATGTAGATGAGCCATGGCTGACCCAAGCCTAGTAATTTAACCAAATTTGGGCAGTATTATTAATCTCAAATCACACCCAAAAACTAGTAAATCAGTAAGTTCCTTTGTACTGACTTAGGTTCAGATCCAGGGAGAGCATGGCAGGTTAGCTGCCCTCTTGGAGTCAATAAAAGTTACCCTCAGGTCACTTTTCTTGTTAATCAGCAGTATTTACCTTTGTGCTCATGTATTGGCTCTTTTTTTTTTTTTTTTGGTGTGTGTTCAAACTTCTTTTTCCACTGTTCTTACTTGTTGTCACTACAGACCTGACCTGCAATCTGCAGTATGTGAGAAAAAGGTTTTGTTTCCCCTGATATGTATCCAGGGGAAGAGGGCTGTCTGCCTGAAAAACAAATAAATTGCCTCACATATCCTAGGTAAGTGGCACCGAATGGAGCTGTCTTTAGTTTCTCTTTCAATTAATAGAAAACAGCACCTCAGGGAATTTCTAGTACCATAAGGAAAAAAAAAAAAAAAAAAAAAAGAAAAGAAAAAAACCAACTAGCACTGAAAGCACTAAAACAATGAGCAGTAAGATGTTATTATATGAGCTGTTTCTAGAGAGAGAGCAAGGAGCTGCTTGGATGATTTTTAAGGCCTTTTAGTTTCAGCAGCATTTTCTCCCTCCAAATCAACTGGCTTCATAATGCAAAGAGAACACAAATTTCTGCCATCTCAAAAAAAGTATAAAATAGTTTCTCCCTAAAAATATGTGGAGCAACAAAAGTCAACAATGCACTGTTCTATGGGGCTTTGAGATGACGGTCAGGTTTGCCATTCAGAAGTATATATAATGAAATCTTGGTACTCTATCACATTGGGGGTTTGGGTTTTGGGTTTGTTTTTTTTTTACTAGTAATTTAAGATGGGGTATCCTGGTCATTAAATTAAGTCCTTGCTACTGGAGGCCACCATACCATGTAATGGCCTTTGGAAGGGTATGGATCTTAATTTGAAAGCCATTTTTGTTCTGTTCCCACTACTGCTAATGCATAGCTACATACTGCATTTTTACTTCTTTTCTCTTCCAGTGAAAATCATCTAATTTCTAGGTTATGTATATGTTCCATGCCCGTGCCTACTCACTGGAACTCATACAGGGGTACACAATTTACCCAAACTGTAAAGCGGTGTTAATCTTCACCAGTGAGTAAAATCCTGGTGCTAAATACTACGGTTGAGCAGGAGTAGCAGTGAATTACTGGAGACAGTCATTAGATGAAATGTTCATGAATACATGACTGGATGAAATACATTTACGTAGCAGATGCTCTCAACCCGTACTCTCACATTCCAGGGCCATTTCCCAATTTTGATGGTAATTTCATGAGCTGTTTTGACTCAGGCTCTCATTTCTTTTCAACCCAGTTCTCTACCTGTGAGTAAGCAACAGAGTTTGGTATCTACTTTACTTCTACAACTTGTGAATTTCTCAGGGCAGGGATATTTCTGATGGTTCAAGACACTCTGGCACTTAAGGGCTGAACAAACCAGAAACCTCTCTGTCACATGAGAAACAGGTAGTCTGCTCTTGTCACAGCAGACAGATTCAGATCTCCCACCCCAGCAGGTTTTCCTCCACTTTTGCATATATCCTTTCTAGGTGACCTAAAGTATAGGCATGTGTTTGTCAGCGAGAGGTTCTGCTGCACTTTGGAGACTGCGTAGCTGCATCTAGTACCACAGTGGAGGAAGGAGGAGGGGGCAATAGGCAGCCTCACCAAGGAGTTTACCCATCCCATGGAAGAGATGCTCGCAGAAAGAGTGACCAGGAGCTCTTTAATTATGCCTGTCCCCCCAACACACAGCCAAAGACAAGAAAGCCTGAACTTGAATGAGTACTTGGCATGTTTCTGCAAGCAATGATAACAAGCTCCAGAAGCACTTGGTAAACTGTACCAGTCACGTACTTTTGACAGTTTCACTTGTAATCTGGACACTTAAATTCCTTGGGTTTAACACTTGCCAGGGTATTTATTTTTCCTTTCTTTCTGGACTTCCACACAGTATCTGGCCCATCCTAGGGAAAGCATCCAATAATTTGTAGTTGCCCAGCTGGAGACTTCATTATCAGCTGCTTCATACCTTTCCTACTGGAAAGAAAGTTCACATCACACTGTCTGTAAGAAGCTCATTCAGCAAAATATTCCTTCAGTGCTCATTTGCTGCCATTTTCTATGCTAAAATTTTCACACAGAGAACTGGAAAGCAGAAAGTTAAACCCAAGACCATCAACCCCAGAGAGGAAAGATTTCCTAATTTGCCTCTCACTCTAGGAGATACTCAGATACTGTGCTTTTAACAAAAGACAACTAAAATCTGCGGTGAAAAAACCTCATGCAGTTTTGGGTTTGTTTTTTTTTTTTTTGTTCTTGGTTTTTGGTATTGTTTGGGGGTTTTTTTGTGGATTTGTTGTTTTTGGGTTTTTTTAGTTTGACTTCTAGCTGGTCAGACTAGAATTAATTGGAATTTGGCACATTACAGCAAGGAGAGAGGCTGCAGTCACTCTTGAAAGTCGTTGCTTGAATTAGCACAAGTCACTTCAACAGTGCAGTATCTGGAGCTCCTTAGGCTGATTTCATAGGGAATAACAGAATAATGTTCTTTTGAAACTGGGCTGTGGCACTTTAGAAAGACAGTTCCATACAAAAGACCCTAATATAGCACATAATATAGTGTAATAATTGTTATTCTGATTCTCACTCTATTCTTTAGCACCCTCCCCCTGCCATACACACACACACACGTGTGTGGTTTGTCAGTTGGCAGCGTTCAGTGATTTGCATATGGTGCTTTCACACTTGGCTACAGGACAACATACTGCTTAATTTGCACCAGAAACGATAAAATGGGATGTTATCTTTTTTTCTAATGAACCTACATGATTTATGAACATAAATTGTCTATAGGCTCATATCTTTATGTCACATAGATATCACTCGAAATGCCACGTTTTATGACCATTATATTAATATTTTATCCTGAATAGGGTAATTATATATGTTTAATACTTAATGAGTTTCATTTATTTAAATGTAATAGGTTTAGTCCTTCAGCAAACGTGGTTAGGCTTAAAGAAGTAATTCCCTACCTTTGAACCGCTTGGCACTTTCACCTTCTGATATTTTATGTAAATCCTAAACCTAGAAATAATGCTAGGTTTCCTAGGTTAGATGGTGGTTTGTAACCCTAGGAGTATTACTGTTCGTGGCAGGCCTGGGGCATAGTGGTCAAGAAGATAAAAGTACCGAAAAGAAGCACATATATTCAGTCAGAGCCTACAGGAAACTAACCTGTGAAGTTAATACTAAATAATACTGCTATATTTAGATTTCCACATCCATACCACTGATGGGACGAAGGATTAAAGGCACAGTATGATACTCGATTACAAAGAACAGGTTCTGGGACTCTTTCAAAGTTGCTGTAGGCTTTTCGCAACTGCCACTAGATGGCAACAAATATCCTTTTATTTTGTACAAACGGTGTTTACACTTGTGCAGTGCAGGTTCATTGTTCATTTGGCCACAGCAATGGGTTTAGATTTAGATTTTAAACTGTTTAATTTTATTATAACATTTTCTCATGTAGGTTACATATGTTACCTTGTAAGTGGAAAATTATCCTCTAATTCCCCTTGTGGTTCACATACTTTGCTCAGCACAATGACTGCTTTTGAATGCATACAAATATTAAGAAATTCTGGAGTCTTTAAAAGAGAAACTGTTCCCCACTACTCTGATTGAATACCACTGCACTGAAAAAAATTACTCTACATTTACCCCCATGTTTAATTCTGTAACAGTTTCAGGATACACTTCTTCCATAATGAAAACATCAAGAAGTTCCCTAAAATAAACTGTCTTAAAGTATCTGTTCTGTCCACTACATATTTATGTATTTGATCATCCCGATTAACAAAATAGATGCACTTAAACCACACCAATTTTCCTAGGGCAAATCCAGCAAAAAAAAAAAAAAACAAACCAAACAAAACAAAATAAAACCAAACCGTAATCAGTTAAATCACCAGAGCTGCAAGAATTTCTAATGGTGAAAGTAAGCACACAATGTGTGGAAGAAATCTCAAATGCATATATTTAATTTCAAAGGAGTCAATAATTAGCATTCTCATGAAATTAGACTTTTCTATCATTAGGCAGAGGGGTATATCTACACTGAGAAATGGACCTTTGAAGGTCCCTTCCAACTCAAACTATTCTGTGATTCTATGACTGTGTGCTAAGGATAACAGAAACTTCCTCTGAACACGTTAGTACATGAGAGTAGAGTAGCAGCGCACGACCACCGTGTCATCAGCATGAGTCTCCAAAGGAGAAGAGCCACATTTCAGCACATTGCCTTTGGCTCAGTTATCCCTGCTAACACAGCCTTAAGGCTTGTAGTTTCAGAGTTAACTTGTTTGGGACAAGGCACTACACTTTGGGAATCTATGTATTGGGTAAAGCAGAAGAGCCGATCCCAATTGTCTCTAGAGGAACTGGTGACCTTAACCACTCATATAACCAATAGAGCTAACTATTTCTGAAAGTGAAGACGTTTGAACGAATGCTGTATGTTCCATGCCTAAGAGAGCAGTTGCAGAGCCAGCTTGAGACCTCCAGTGCAATCTAGGCTGCAGGAGGGCTCAGAGCTCAAGAGAGGACCGTATGTGACCATGCCTATATTGGTCTGGAGAGGAGCTGTTCCTCCAAACACCTAAGCAATGACCTAAGCGGAGCTGTACAGCCCCTGTGAAGGAACCTCTGCACCTTGGTAGCGTTAATCCATTCTGCAGTCTCTAACCTGGAAGGTTTGCCCATGGGTCACGCAGAGCTGGCTCCACCTGAACACAAGTTCCTGCTCCTGTTCCTTTGATAAAAGTTCCCTTCCCTTCTCTATTTATTCCAGTTAGATGTGATTCTTACCATGACAGCTCCTAAGTGCCACCCAAAATACATTTACCAATAAAAGTATTTTCTCCTTCTGTCTTCTCATTTAGTTGGGAAAGAAATAACTATTTTACAAAGTTTGATCCTACTATAGACTGTCCTATTAGCTTAATTGAGAGCATGAACTGATTTGAAGACTTGCTTTTAAGTGGATAAGTCAGAATAGTTTTGTCCTATATCAGGCGAGGTCTATGACAACTCTAAGTCTCCTCAGGAGGAAGACTCAGAGGGATTCAGAAGGTGAGAAGAACCACTTCTCTCGTTCCTTCCTATTCCCAATCAGACTGCTGGCAGAATCAGGATTGTGACAGAATAGAATTGCCATGGGAGACTTCCCCATAAAGGCTTCCAATACAGAAGCACGTCTAAGTAACAATTGCACTTGTACCACCTCTTGTTATCATCTGACTATTAAAAGAAACTCTTACTGTGAGTTTGTTCTTAAATTATTCCCCTTTTAGTTGTTACGACTTAGTGCTGCAGCTTGGAAAACCTTTAGCAACCTCCTGGTTTTATGTTATCTTGCAAGTGTTTTCCATAGTAGGACATCAAACTGATACTGCCGCTCTCTTAAGACTAGGTTTTCACTGTAAAATAAGTATACAAATAAACTTTTAAAAGTCAGTGGAACAAAAGATATCCAGCAACATACGCTTAACCCTTATCTACCATTACTCCCCAGCTATGCTAGTACATAAAAGATAATACCTATCTACTTCCAGTCACTAGGGAAGAAAGTAGTATTTCCAGAATAGGGAATTAATAACGATTGTCTTTTTCAGTTTTAGAATACTTTATCAGAACCAACTGGCAAGCTTCATTCTCTGTCTTATTGTCCAGAAAAAAAGGTTGTCAAGATAATGTTATTATATAGAGATGCGCAAGCACCTTTTTTTTTTTATTGCCTCATTTCAGCCAATGTATATGATGAGTACATGGCCTGGAAACACTCACTTTCACCCTTAAAATCTTATCATTCTTTCAAGTATCTGGTACTTAAGAAAATGTGTCTTGCCTCTCCTGACATCTACCAATTTAAGCATAATTTTGGTTCAGCTCACTTGTCCCTAGTATTCTACTCTATTTCCAGAATTTATACTTCCTGCCTGGCCTCGTTAATTTATTCATTTTTACAGTTTCTTTCATCACATGAAAGTATCTTTGCCTTCTGAATTTTGCAGTCTCATTTTCAGATCTTTTACCCATTCCCCTTGTACGTTCTCTTTCTAAATAGTTTTCATTCTTCGGAAGGGTAGATTTATCATTGCCTGCCTTCAGCCCTCAAGTTAGCTGTTGTGGCGTCCTTTATCCTTTCACAATTACAAATTACTTCGTTATTTCCACCGCATGCTTGAAAACTACACCTAGCATAAACACACAAACACACACACACACAAAAACCCACAGAGAAGTGTCAGGGGAAAAACATATCACAAGTCATAGAATTGCACCCCAAAAGCAGGTATCAGCAAAGCAGTTAAGGTTTAATTAGACCTCATTTCAAACCAGCATCCTGTATCTGTGCAGCACTGAATGTAGAAGCCATTTGGAGCTCCAACCTGATGTTAATTTCTTCCTGCAAACAGCCGAATTCAAAACCAAGAATAGAGACAGCTGCAGTTTGATATGTTCTTTTCTTTTCACTTTTGAACTTGCTCTCCATTTCATAGTTTTGACCAAAACAAGAAGAACACTGAGCCACAAAAACCTGTGTCCCAACCAGGGAAGTATTAGGGTGGTTTTTTTCTTGTTTTCTGAAAATCCTCCTTTGGAAATCCACTAGAATGCAAGGACTGAGGATCTGTGTCATCTATTCAAAACACCTGGTTAATGAAATATACTTAAATGTGAAGGCCCCTCCTGGTTGGTCATTTTTTGGTTAGGTCAAGAGGCCCAGAAAATACAGAATTTCTGCATAATTTTATGCTCTTTGCTTCAGTTTCAGCTCTATCAGTAAAACATACACTATTTCCTCTCATGTTTTCCAGTATAACTTCTGCCTTCAATGAACTAAAGACTCGCTGACATTTACTGTCATGAGTACAGCACCAAGTACAATGATGATCTCAGCTGTGGCCTCCAGTTCACATAATAATAGTAGTAGCTATAACAATGTTAGCATATGACCAAGAACAAAAACATCTCGCAAAACATGAGCCAATTTGGGAGAACATACCAAAGAACAGTAAACAGCTACCTAAAAAAGAGGCAATTCATTATTTACTTTGCCATTCAAATATTTCAAAGAATTAATGACGTTTGCCAAACATATGGCTAGCATTTATCTAAGATAGCAAGCTGATGTACAGTAGGAATTCAAATGACTCATATGCTATGATGTGACTGTTTAACATGCCTTATTAAATCAGCTCTCCAAAGTGTCCAGTACAATGGCTATCAGATATCAAAGCATAGGAAATAGGCTCCTATTTTTTCATCGATGCGTGCACAAACAGAAAGCAATTGTTTATAATTATTGCAACTCACCTAAGTCCTATTTCTTAGAGAATCGCTACTGAGGTTAACATGAAGTGCAGTGCTCAGCTCAGTAATACTTCACTGCTATGACGAACTACAGAGCTGTTACCAGAGTGCAGTAAAGAGGCAGAACCTCCAAGAAAAAAAAAAAAAAAATGTAGCTCTCAGGATAGAGTATTTTAATCTCTGTATCTGTTTATTCAGCAAGCAGGCTGAAAGGATCCCAGTGATTTTGACAATAGAATCAACAAGGGGGGCCACTTACTGCTTCATAGGCTTTGAAGTTCCTCTGGACTTTTAATTAAACAAAAAATAAAACAAGCCAGAAGTAAATGTTCTCGATAAATTTGCATCTATCCATTGAAGCATTTATGTCCTTCGTTACCTTAGAGCTGGTACAGACTGGAAATACTTGTGAATATTGTTTTACTTTTAGGTTAGTAACAGTTGTAATTCAATTTTATAGTTAAGAGTGATGTTCAGAGAGACTGAATGGCTTCACACAAGCATCTAACCCAGATCTCTCTAGACCATATATTCTTTGTCAATAATTTTGACTACACAAACAAAAAGATAAGGTATGGCAAACTATAAGCCCTCAGAGGAACAACTAGAGCAAGTAGGCATAATGACCCAGCTATAGGATATAAAAAGAAAATTTGGTCTTGTGCAGATTGCACTTTGGCTTAACTACATCAGATCAAAACTTAAGTTGACAACTTTGAACAGCAGGTCGGTATGGCACAAAGCATAAAACCATGAAAAAAACCTAAACAAAACAGTGGCAATACCAAACAACCTTTCCACATCTCTGTTAACATGTACAGAAATAGAATAAAGTGAGAATGGCTCCACAGTTAAGCTGAAGTCTGCTGTAACTGTTTTTAAAGTCAAAGTCCTAGATATCTTGATAAAACCCCTTTTGGGTCAAGTTGTGTTCCTAATATATATCATATAAATTGCCTTAAATAAGGCTTTCTCAGCCCACAGTTACATGATTCTTGGATGTCTTCCATTAGCCTTCTGATCTTGTTTCCTAGAATACCTTTTTTGGGATAAGACTGGACCCAGAGCACTGTCTACTGGGTCCTTCAGAGAACTAATACAAATCTCTTACAAATAAATGTGCATGAAAAAACAGGAAAGCTTAATCTGAGAAGTGATTCACAGACATGGGAACATATATATCTCAGTCAGGAGAAATTAAAATTAGAAAATCCCTACAAGTGTAAGCACATACTCTGTAAAATCAGATATTTACTGCTGTCCATCTGCACTAAGTTGCCTCAATAGTTTGCAGTGAGACCACATCCCAGAGGAAATGGTGCCGGATAACCTTCTGAAGAATCAAGACCAAACGTCAAGGAAACAACCCTGTGATGGCAGTTGGACTAGTTAGATGACTGAACAGATCTTCCATATCTGTTTTTATGGTATAATATAGTTAACTGTATACATTCAAGAGTACTTTAGGTCATTTTTAATCCTTTGCCTGTCGTGGAAGTTCCGTGGGGAAGTAGCAAGGAGAAGTATGAACTGACACAGACATGCCTTCAGTGGCTCTGCTGGTTGAGGAGCTCACTTCTTCAAAAACATAGCACAGTTCACCACACACAACCCAAAAATATCTAATGGGATGTTTTTGACACAGTTCTTTGCTATACTTTCGATCAGCTTTATTCCTTTTTTGCATTTGCATCAAAATTATCCATCTTTTCTTTATGAACGTTGTAAAAAATGAAAAGAGTTTTGAGTAGAAGCCTCAGCAAGAAAAATGCTGAGCATAATTTTACTTATTACATTTATCAATGGTATTTCATAATATTTTCACAACTATTTCTCCCAGAACCAATAACAATTAAAGCAGTACTATTCAGGTAATAACATTAGGAAGGATTTCTCTACTGCTAAAGCAAAAGGATGAATAATTTTTGTCTTGAACAATACATGCAAAGAAGCTATAAAGTGAATTCAAAGTCTCAGTAATAAATCCCTTTAAAACCTTGATATTAAAGGACAGTTAACCATGTAGCAGAGAAAGCCTAAGAGCTTTGCACTATTTCCAACTTTAATGCCCTGAAATGTGTTAATTAATAACATAAATTTGATTCCAGACAACAGTCATATTCTTTGGAAAAGACAGAGGTAGATCAAATTCTGAAAGAGAAAAATGCAGTAATCATCTGAAATAGCTTTCCAGAAACTGATGTTCATAGAAAAATAAGGAAGACCACTTTCACCGCACAAATTCTTGGATAATGACTATACATAGCATGTGTGGAAGGGGGGGCAGAGATCTAATGTGAATAATATCTATTAATACTATCCCTTCCAGATTCCAAAAAGTGACTCACAAGTGCATCACAGACCACCAGGTACATTCACACTGCCAGTCTGGGGCAGTGCTGGGTTTGTCCTCCGTCCCTCATCCCTTGATTTCTGCACTGTGTACATGTTAGTGCGAATTATTTCACTGATTTCCTCTAGGTTTAGTATTGACCCATCATTCAAAATACCACTGACATCAGATCTCTGCCCACAGTGTATAGGATAGGGTAGAGGAAAATTTCAGCTGACAGAAATATGAAGCCCAACGGAAGACACACGTATATGTGAGATTCAGGGCATCCTGTTCTGCTGTCATGGACTTTAGTGTAAATCTGAAGGAACATAACTGAATTTCTGGATCAGAAATCACTCTCCTTTTTCTGAGCTTTACTTTGCTTTAGGTGGAGGATACTCTTTATTGTATTATATCCCCAAAATATACTAAATATAGTAACTTACTCCATCATTCACTTCTACAATACCATTTTAATTATGGTACTACAAAAAAAAAAAAAAAAAAAAAAAAAAAAAAGCCTGGATAAAAACTTCACCTGGATGTATGGGCTTGATCTGCTAATGGAGTAAATAAATATGGTCCCACTGGTGCCAGTGATTTACCTTATCTCAGGGTCTGTTCCTCCACCTTTGTGTAAGTGTCCAGGAAGGAGAAATGAAAGAGTGAGAAAACAGAAGAGGAGGTCACACGGACAACCAGGGGTTCCTGAGTTTAACACACCGGATAGAGGAGTTGAACATTTTCAAGCTATGAAGAAATAAAATGAGGCTTGGCATGATTTTGTTCCTTGAGATGCAGCTGAGAGCTGGATCTCTGCAGCTCAGGCAAGCCCTGCCAAACAGGTTTGCCTAAGGATTAGAAAATCAGAGATAATTCCAGGTACCTTCAAGCTTCATCAGACTCCTACCGTCACCCCAGTGAGAATGGAAAACAACAGATACTGCTCTGCAAAGAGAAAACATTTCAAGAAATAACATTCTGAGGTGGAAATTCTCCACCAGCTGGGAGCAAAGAAGGAGCAAAGAGCAAAAGAGAAAATGTGGTTTCAAATAGCACGTGTCTGAAAATAGAGCGAATGTGTGTAAGAACAATTAGCTTTCTGTGAGTTGTGTTGGAAGCACAGCCCAGGGCCAGCGCATCTCTACTCATATTTGGGCAGCTGGCCAGAGACTATGGAAGTGACTTTCTTCCCATTATTCTCTCATTTTCACAAAACTGTATTTTAGGGCACCACAAAACAAGTCTATTTTCCCTACATTTTTCTCAGACACATACCCTTTGCTCTTAGCGTAAGAATAATCTCTCCTGGCAAATAAAGCCGGTCCCCATTAATTATCTCTCCTTCTCTCCCCTCTTGCAGCTTTACTTGTAGGAATACTGCCACGACTATGGGCTGTTTGCCAAGAGGCCTTACACATACTTTTTTCATTATTAGACTACTATAAAATTTAACCATATAAGTCTCCTGTGCTGTACCCTCCTGACGATGCCAACAGCCATTCTAAAATAGACTACTTAAGAGCGCGTAGAGACCAGGCCTTTTTGCAACTCATTAAACTGTGGTTTATTTTTGCCTTGTTAGTAGATGTGTTCCTGCTCCCGCTGATGGGCACTGAAGCAGGCTCAGTTCTTATATGAGCATTTTAAAAAAACATCAGACCTTGTCATGCTCAGTGCTTACACAAAAATTCATTTAACTAAGTGGGAATTTTGCGTGTCAGTAAGGGCTACAATACAGTAAGGGTCAGATTTTGCCACTTGGCATTAAAGGATTTGGTTCTAAATTACTGGAAAAATAATGGTGTTCAAGGATAGAGCTTGCTTTTCATTTTCTCCTGAAGTCAGGGACATTAATTGGTTCTACAAATACAAAAATGCAAGGAAAAAATTGATCCTGAAATAGTACCTTTTATCAGTAGGTAGCAGAGTACTTTGTAGTGGAGTGTGATACCATTTTCCCCTTGTAAAATGGTCTCTTGAAGTAAAAAGAAATACTTGCTTATGACCATCCAGGGGCTCACAGCAGACTGGAAGTACGGGAGTAACAATATTCAGGCTTTGATCATTTTAGTTAATCCTAATAAGCAATATTTTACTTGCCGTCATCAATTTCCCATCAATGGTAAAGAATCTGTTTCAGAAGGAACACGGCCTCTTTTTCCAACGTGTGAAGAAAATACACATGATAGGGACACTGGAATTTATTCTCTCAGTGCAGCAAAAGATAGAGTAAATAACACTGTCCCTAATTCAACTTTCAGGAATGTCAGCCAGAGCAGTCAGGGAAGGGCACCAGCTGCCTGTCCTCTCATTTTGATCTATTGCAGCAGAGAGGCAATAGTATCTGATAGAAAGGGAAAACCCAAAGCTCCCACACACCACAGCAAACACCTATCAAGATTAGGATTCAAGCTCTGCACCAATTATAAAAAAAGCAACAGTAATGTTGTAAACATGACTGATGAAATCAGGAAAAGAATGATGTTTTACATATGCTTGATAACATGTCACTTCATTTATTTTCACATGTCACTTAATATCTAGGATATACTGAGTTTAACAGCTTTAAAAATATGATTAGGAGTCACCATTCTTGGCTAACATGTTTCTAGAAGCTTATGTCTATAGTAAGCCCTCAGTGCTGTTAGTACACACACAGCCGTAGCTGCTAGGGAAGAAACAGAGAAACACATGCCATTGCCCATTTAGCGAACCAGCAGTGTCTGCATTATCTTGAGCATCGTGCAGAAGCTGCACACAGGACCCTTCATTAAAGAAAATATTTTCTGGTGGAACGAAATAAAAGAACTTGCATAGTTGTTAGTTCACTGTCTTGTTGGCAGTGGTACAAGAACTCAGTAACTTTAGGTTGAAGAGAGAATAAAAACAAACAGCCCGTAACTGCACAAGGGCACAGACACCCTGTGCCCATTCCCTGTGTTTCCCCATCATGCTCGCATTGCCTAAGGACGCATAGCCCAGCACAGATGGCCTTGCGTGATTGTCTGAATATGCTGATAGAGTCATTCTTTCAATGTCACTGGGATTTATTTTGCTCTTGCATCTCTTTGTCGTTTTCTCTCTCCTGAGATTCCCCCTGTCCTCAGGCAGTTGCCCACAGCTTCCTGCAAATTCCAGCCTGGCTGAGCAGAGCAGGACACAGCTCAACCCCAGAGGCTGAGTAAGGAGGGCAGCCAAACCCCAAATTTCCTGGAAACCAGTAGAGAACTGTTAACACCATCATTTTGAAACTAGTTATTACTTTCTCCCAAGGTGTTTCATAAAAAAAAGAAGAGAAAGAAAAAGAGAAAGAAAAAGAGAAAGAAAAAGAGAAAGAAAAAGAGAAAGAAAAAGAGAAAGAAAAAGAGAAAGAAAAAGAGAAAGAAAAAGAGAAAGAAAAAGAGAAAGAAAAAGAGAAAGAAAAAGAGAAAGAAAAAGAGAAAGAAAAAGAGAAAGAAAAAGAGAAAGAAAAAGAGAAAGAAAAAGAGAAAGAAAAAGAGAAAGAAAAAGAGAAAGAAAAAGAGAAAGAAAAAGAGAAAGAAAAAGAGAAAGAAAAAGAGAAAGAAAAAGAGAAAGAAAAAGAGAAAGAAAAAGAGAAAGAAAAAGAGAAAGAAAAAGAAAAAAGTGGAAGGTTGGGGTTTTTTCCATTCCACCGATTAAATCAATGAATCCTGCATTTTCAGTTAAATCGGTTAATCCCACATTTTCAGCCTTACTCTCCTATACTTTTTCCTCAAGGAAAGCATCTGTCGAGCTCCACCCCGGCACTCAGTAGGTGAGGACACTGTGCCCTGCCAAGGCTGAGCCAGAAGGGCTCTTCCTCTAAGAAAAATGAGCACAGCGCTGTAACCAACCTGGTGACAGCGAGAAGACCATGTGTCCTTGCTGCACTGACAGAAAAGGGATTCCTGGTGGGCCCCCCCCACCCAAAGTTTTGGAAAAAATATTGTGAGCTACCAGACCTACCAGGACTCTCCTTAAGCTTTCTTCTAAGTGAACAACGGCAAGTAGGTCCGTAACTCCCCCCCCCCCCAAATAGTACTGGAAGGCTTCATAAGACGTTGTAGAGGACTACAAAAGAACTTGCAGAGCATTAGAAGGGCAACAGATTGACAGGAGAGGCAAAGAAAGGGCCGGACTCTGACACTCGCCCTGGGAGCAGCCAGCAGGGCTGGGGCTGCCTCACTGCGCAAGCAGGTCCCTTTACTGGGCCAAGCTCCATCTGAACCAACACACCTTGCAGGAAAGCGCGACAGCGTCAAACACCTCCCGCTCCCGTGCTGTACCCGTCATCTGTGCTCCGGCAGCAGCCCCCGCGCAGCTCCCCGCGAGGGGCCGGCGCGGCCGGGGCCAGCACCCACCGGCGATGGGCAGGTCTGCTCTCGCTCGGTGCTGGCCAGGGGGGTGACACAAATCGTTTCTGGGCTGGAGTGCTGGGAAGGTGGGGACCAGGCTGTGACCTGGTTTTCTCTTTAGGCAGCCCAGATTTTTTTGCAGGGCTCGTAGGAAGACTGTGGCTATCTCAGCGGGATAGGCTAACAGAAAAGTTCACTGATGAAGAGTGACCTCCTCAATAATGTTTTGCAATTCCAAAGCCACAAAGCCACATAAGTGCAGGCAGCAACCTCTACTTATCTGGCTGCTCAGGTCCTTGCCAATAAACGGATGGGGAATGGACTGAACTCTTCTGTTGAATTTTGGCAGTGTTTCTCGGAAATCAAGACCCTAGTAATCCCATTAACCCCAATAGCCTGTTCAAATCCACTATGGAAGAATTAGTCAGCTTGATATTAGCTCACAGCATGCTGCATCATCTACGCACACAGAACACACACCAAAGAAAGAAACCATTTTTTCCTTTTTGGTTTATCGGCAATAGATTGTTGTATATAAAAAAAAAAAATGCTGCGCAAATTCAGCCACAACATCTTGAGCAGTGTCTTTCCATGAGAATTTAAAGAAAAGCAATACTGTTACCCATACATCCCTTGAGCCAAGTCTGCTATGCGAGTAGGACCATTAATGTCAGCAGGGATATAAAGTGAGCAGGATTTGCTCCATGCTCAGTAATAAAACCTTCTCAAGGAGATGAAATCGGATTCAGTGCAAGGTAACAGGAGTGACTGGAAGCTGCGGTGGCACTATGTGGACAGTCTGTACCATACTAGGATTCGAGGACTACAGATGTCATAGAGCAGGTAGTCTTACAGCTCTGCTGTAAGATTTTGCTGGAAATGATGTTAATGAGTGGTGACTGTCTGGTGCCAGTGTTACTTCAAATTGCTATTTTAATACAGCTCACATCAACAGCAGCACTGACAAACATAATCAAAATGGCAGTCCATTCAAGTGCAAGACAGGAATATTGTCCCCACTCAAAATGAAAAATAAAGCAAGAGAGATGGAATACCAAAAAGGAGGAAAAATGCTGAAGAAAGAAAGAACGAGTATCACTTGGAGTTAAATCACTATGCAGTGGTTACAGTCTGTGATACTCAGTGTGCAGTAGCATGGATACGGTCATTAGAATTTTATTTTCTTGATTTTTGTACAGCAATGAGATCAATGTGTGCCACAACATAGGGAGAGTACTGCCACAGATGAGTTCCTACTGTATATTTTTTGGGAGTATGGACTTGATTTTGAGCACAGCATTAATTCATCTTCCCCCCTCCCTCCCAATCAGGTTCTCATTATGTCGTCTAAAACCTTGATTCAGCCAAGCACTTCTGTATGTGCTTTGTTGGAACATGTAATTACTTCCCATTAAAGTCAACAGGACTAAGTAGCATGGTTAAGTGCTTTGCTGAATCGAAGCCTAAATGACATCAGCTGTGCCAGTAAGTTACAGGTGCAAAAAAAAAAAAAAAAGACCATGTTTTAAAAATCTGACCTTTTTTTAAGCAAACTTTCATAATGGACCTATTTGTGATTTTGTTGTAGATTTTACTTAGTTGGCAGATGATGTTATGCTACTTTCTACCTTTCATCTCTCAAATGTTACCATGCTAGTCTTCACTGAGTCTCTAAAAAAGAGGGTAAACTTTAGAGAAGAGAAAAAATATAGTACTGAGGTGGCAAATGTTACTCTGGTTTGTCAAAAGTGAACAGAGAAATAGAAGGCAAGCACATACAATTGTTTGCCCTTGAAATTTTGTAATGTGACAGACTTAGACAATGGAAAATATGTATTAGTCTTTGAAAAAAACCAACCAAACACACACATACACACACACACACAAACATCAACATCCCACAAAAGCTTTCTGAGCCAGCTTATTCAGGAACACCTTACGCAGGGTTTGCGGCTTTCCTTCACCAATGACAGGCTTAAACACAGACGCGTGCGGCATGGACAGCAATCAACAGCACCTAACTGCCCCCTCTCCCAGACACATGAACAATTCATATCTGTCCCAAAGTCCTCAGAGGCAACCCCTTAAAAATGTTCACCCAAAAGACTCTCTCCCAGAGGCAGATTCAGTGTCATGGTACCTTAAGTAAGGGTACCTTAGACACACAACTAAGGATGCTCTTACTCAGTGTTCTCATTAAAACCTCATTTTGTAAATCTCTGCATGATGCCTGCTTGTGTTTGCAGCAGCAGTTCTGAAGCATGGCAAAAACACTGTCATAAGTTAATTAGGCAGAATTCATATCAGATAAAATGTGTGTTTAACTGGGCAAAATATATCACTGACAGCACCTGAAAGTCTTTGAGAAGCATCAGGGAAAATAAATCAAAGACAAAATTCATGAGCATTTGCAACTGTCATCAAAACGAGGTTTACTTTGTTCTATTTGAGTCCTCATGCTGTGAACACAGCCTTGGTATCTGAGTACCTAGATATCATATTCAGGAGTCTAACATGGAAAATCTTATCTATGAGGAAGCAACGTCATGAGTTCCACATGACATGAAACTGATGGATGCACCCAGATCACAGAGGTGACACAGGGGACAAACTGAAACACAAAGGAGTGGATCAATGGGATCAAAATGACATGTTTCGAAGTGGACAAATAGCTCTTGGTAAATAGCCAGTAGTGCCATAACAAGTAGGAATGCCAATAAGAAATTATTTATCACCCCAAAATTTCAGCCACAAGCCACATACACGCAACAAGACAGATATAACACAGATGCCATGGGAATGACTATCTTAAAAATATCCAACCAAACCCAGGAGTAATATTATGAGAGAGTTTAACCTTTAATCACTGTTTCCAGACCAAAATAGGTTAAGTGGCTTTTCAAAAGACCTCCAGTTGAAGAACTTAACATGTATTCTATTATTTATTCTATTTATTCCTTTAGATTTTAAAGTGTGCCTCTCCAAAGATCTAGGGAAAATATACAGATCATTTAAAATTACACACAAAATTCCAGCTAATCCAATGGTCACAGTAAAAAACCTTCCCAGAACCCTGACCCTAACCCTTCTCAGAAAAGAATCCCACCTTTTGAACCTAGTCACCATCACTCAGTCAGTTTCCTAAGAAAAAGCTTGGGAAAATAGTTGGGTTCTTCCACGACCAACCAAGAGGTTAGCAATTGGCCCACGTCTAACATCTAAGGCCACAACATACAGTGACAAAAATTATTCCTGACACTCAACTTTCCCTTCTCATCCTCTCTCTGGCATTTCTGCTTTATCTGCAAGTTTATTTTGACAAATACTTTTTATCAGCTGTATGCCTTCACTCCTTGGTGCTCCTTGAGACCTCCAAAATACATCCCTGAAGGTAAGACAGCCACCATCCTTTTGTCCGTCTCCAGTCCTTGCCTTTTTCTTCTCCTTTGGTCCCCAGAGAGTCACTCTACACAATGAACTAAGCAGAAGTGCTGAATATCATAGTATTTCTCAAAGCCATAATTAAAATTGCTCAGTTCCTTTCAGCTAGTAGTGTGCCCATTTTATAGATGCATAGAGACAGAGTAAGAGTCAGACAGAAATAGAGTCAGCAGAACTGGGAACATAATGCAGATCTCATTTCCTTTCCCCTTGGCTGAGGAGTTGAACTAAACAATAGGGACAGTCTATTTCAGCCTATTTTCAGGTACAGTGTCTCCAAGAGAGCTATTTTCATACCAAAGGTAAAACCAGGTCTATATATCTCAAGAGATTTTTTTTTTTATTTTTTTTTCTTTCCTTCAGTCAGTGGAAAAAAGACAGGAACACATAAGTCATAACACTTTAAAATGAAGGGGGAGGGTCAGCTTGCTTTCTGTGCTGAGCAGCAGATACATCGCTGTTATGTTCAGATGAGTTATCATAGACTTTCTGGATGACAGATTGTAGATAATTAGAAAAAGTACCCTGTAACTGAATGCTTATAATCCCATTATTGACTTTTAATTCATAATCTGTACCTTATTGAACTGAGCAGCCATGCTATAAATTTAATACACATTGCATGACAGTCCGCTCTTTCCAAAACTTCATTTGTAATAGGATCTGCAGCTCTTAGCCGCAGTGATTTATAATAATCAGTAAATATTACATATAATTGATGCTATTTACCTTGTGTAAAACAGGCATTGGAAATTTCACATTTTAGGCTAGAATCAGCCCCAGTTTTCACAGAATAGTACTTCTTCTTTATGTAAGTTTGATAGGGGTAGGGAGAAACTGAAGGCAGAATTTCATCACAAAAGGCAGCAGGCACGTCTGTGCTTTAGAGGAAGCCTTAACTTACTCTGGGCAGCAGTTCACGGTCTGTGCATTGCCCTGAGGAGGGAAAAACTAATTCAAGACTTGCCTACTCTGATCTCTAAAGTTTGATGGTTTTCCACTTTATTTCTACAGATTTACTGAAGCAAATTACCAGCTAGTTATTTGCACTTTTACACGCTTAGTAATTTATGCCCAGTGTAGGGTTGACACTCCACAGTGTGGCTGAGGACTTCCCTGATACCGGCTCTCACACCTTGTTACTTGTACTATTCTCGTATTTTCTGCGAGGGACCTCATTTCTGCAGCCCTTGGGTTTTGCCTCTTCACTCACTGTCCTTTCTATTGCCTCTTCAGAAAGCAAGTCTGATTTCAGTCTTGATTACCTCTAAACTAACCATTAGGAAATCCATGAATCCCCACTCAAACTGAGCCCAGTTACTGCCACGTCTTCCAAGAAAAATCTTTGCTGAAAACATTGCCGTAGATTACGCTCGTTCTTCAGGGTGAGCAGGGTAAGCAGAAAGGTTTGGAGCTGGCTGATCAGCTTCTCGTTTCCACGGGGTGTCCGGGGACTGCCTCCCTCTGTGCGCTAAGGATCAAGCCCCCACTAGTGCAGTTTTGCGCAGGGCAGCATTCAGGATGACCGCAGGTGCCATCCCTCTCTGCGATGTGCACAATATGCTGGCTGCTCACCAGCTGAGAGAAGCCCTGGGCAAACACTGCTAGTCACCAGCACCCACCCTCAGACAACAACTCTAGCGTTTGTTCTTGCTTTACTTCTGCTCCTCAGAAGTGGAATTCTGTTGGAGGCAGTGTCTCGGAAACTAGCAAACTGGTACAGCCAAAAGCTGCATACCGGGAAACAGCATCACAGGGGAGACAGGTACACCGCCTTGTGTCACCGAGCTGCCCAGTTCCTCCCCAGAACTGCTGTGGAAAACTGAATCACTCTCATTTGTACAGGCTATTTTTGCTATAGCAGATCCCGAGACTGCAAGAATAACGTAGCAGTCATTCTGCGGGTAGAAAGGTAACCCTATCCACCTATTCTTCAAAGTTAAACCTAGAGTTAGACCTTTAGAAAGTCCCCAAGTTATCTCAGAGCACAGCTTTTATTGTGTTTGCATGAATACAGGTATAGCTAAAGAGGCATCTTTGGGTTAACTCTTTGTATTTGGGGAAAATACCACTGAAACTGTCTTATGCATAGACCTTACTACTGATGATACCTTTGATTTCACTGGAAGTTGACTTTTTCTTGAATGCAGATTCTATCACCTAATAACAAATGCAAATGTCTTCCACTTGGTCTTAATGTATTACAATGAGTGTAATTCAGTTTACTTTCAATTTATCAGCAAATAAATAATAGACTACAAGCAGGAACAGTAGTCCTCAAACCGACCAACAAACCAAGCAAGAAATACTGCAGCATCATGGAATCGACAGTTAAATATTCTAAAGAAGTTATTGGTTTGGGGACACAGACTATGTTCTTTTGCATACCAACATTCTTAACTAATTCTATTTCTCTCCTTTTACTAACTGCAAGTCAGAATTGTTGGCTTAGACACTTTAAGCCGTTCCTTAATATTATTCAGATCACAATGATAATGACAGTTCGTATGTGGGTATAGGAGAGCCCAAGGATCATTAGAAAAGCATTCTTCAGCACTCAGTGCACACACTGTGGCTACAACCTATCCAGAAACCTCTGGTCTCAGTAGCAGCTTTCCAAGAATTTGTTGCGCACATGAAAGAAAACGCGTAAAACTACAGTCAAATGAAAAGCCCTGGCAATCTGACCCAGGGAGTACTTAGGCCTGAGTGCATTTCCATGTAAGCAGGGACACAAAGAGACAGTTTTCATGTTCAAAATTACTGGCACATATCTTTCAAGGGCAGCACAAACAAAATGCATCTACATGAGAGATGTCACAAAACCCGACATCCCCCTAGCAATGCAGCCAGTCAAAATAGGCCTGCCACAGCTCAGCCTGGAAACCATCTCACTGCATTGCAGTGATTCTAGCAGACTACTTGGTGCAAATTATTGGCTACAATACACAGGAATGACGGATACCTTTCCACCCTGGGTGGAGTTGGCACTGGACTATGTGTTGGGCTGTACTCCTCTGTCTGCTCCTAATCCTTTCTAAACACATCTGAAGTCATGTACAGCATGGGTCATAAACCTAGCTAATACATGCTCATTTTCCCCAGTTTATCCCAAATCCTTTAAAGCTACAATATGTGCATCTGGCATTGATTAGAGCTAGCCAGAAAGTCTGCTACCAACTCCCGTTGAAGGCTACAGATCTCTTTTGTGATTTACAGAGCACAGTTTACTTTTCCTCTCTTCACAGGTCTTCCATTAACCAATTTCTAACCTGGATACATAAATTACACTCATTTTCTTAAGATTCAGTTTCCAGTGCAATGAATCCTACAGATTTGATTGTGCTTTCATTCCAAGGCAGCAGATTCCTATTTTCCCTCTTCTGCCCTTCAGATGGGCTTCATCCTGCATTGGTAATGCATTGATAAGTGCTTATTTCTGATTCAAGGAACATCTGCAGTCCTTGTGAAACATTACATTTTACATGTGTTTTGCAGTAAACATTCATCAGATAAAATACAGAGGATGACTTTGGAAGAGAGACCTTCCTGCACACGAATTAAGGATGCTTTAAGCAATAGGCTATAAAGGCCATGTGTGTGTACACTTTATCTTACTCCCTCTCTCTTTCCTTCTTGGTGTGCTGACTGTTTTTCCACATGCAAATTCCCCCATTCTTATTGCCTAGAGGTCAGGGCAATTTAAAGCAGGCTTCCTGCTTTCTGAGCACATGCTTTGACCACAGGGCTATGGTCAAGAAGGTAAAAGCAAATTTTCTTTCACTCTCCCATGCTTACTGCTGAAGACACCAGTAGGCACAGGCATACACAGGGAATTTGGTTGATACTTCTGGCGCTTAGAAGTGTCTGTTTCATCCCTATTTGCAAAAGAGCCTAGCTGCTCGCTCTCTCATTTGGAAGTTCATATGCACGCACAGACACTTAACAAACATTAAATGTCAAAGCGGAAGGCAATGCTGATTTTGGAGCTCAGTTACAGTAACTCAGGAGCCTAAACCTTGCCCAATCCGCAAGTCACAGACCCTAAGCTCTCTGAATCTCATCATGAGCTCTGGAATTGCAAGTTCAGTAAATGCAACAGCAGTGGCTTACACTAACTGAAGGGCACCGTGGTCCCAATGGTCAAGTCATAGACAAAGAGCTGTAGAATCCTGATCTAAGATGCTCAGAAGTAATCTCCATTCATGTCTATAGGGACTACACAAAGTAGCTGTTATATTATTCTCTGCAGTTATCTGTAGCAATGTAGTTGCCTTCTAGAGCATAGGTGCAGTTTCTAAAAGTGCATTAAGATCCTGCAATTAAAAGGGTTGTGTAAATACAGAGTATTCTTTCAATATGAACTGACAGGCCAGTGCTTCCCAGATAGAAGGGTTGCTACATTTAATAGTTTAGAGATCTTCATTAAGGGGGTTAATGTGTTTAATATGAATATCCCAAAGGCTTCTCTTCTACTAAGTTAACCACATTTTAAGTTTTGTTGATAAAGCATTCATTTTCTAAATGCCTAGGAATTAAAGTCTTCTGATTTTATACTTGAGGTTATTGGCACTTCTTCATCTGAAAGTGTCTTAGAAAGATCCAGCCATGGATTTCCCGAATATATGAGGACTTCAGTCCACCCCTTATGAACTGCCACATAGCACATATTCACCTGTGTCCTGGTTTCAGCTGGGATAGAGTTAACTGTCTTCCTAGTAGCTGGCACGGTGCTGTGTTTTGAGTTCAGCATGTGAAGAATGTTGATAACACTGATGTTTGCAGTTGTTGCTCAGTAGTGTTTAGACTATAGTCAAGGATTTTTCAGCTTCTCATGCCCAGCCAGGGCACAAGAAGTTGGCACAGGACACAACCAAGGCACCTGACCCAAACTGGCCAACGGTGTATTCCATACCATGGGACGTCCCATCTAGTTTAGGAAGTGGGGGCAGGGAATCACCGCTCAGGGACTGGCTGGGTGTTGGTCAGCTGGTGGTGAGCAATTGCCCTGCGCATCATTTGTACATTCCAATCCTTTTATTACTACTGTTGTTATTTTATTAGTGTTATCATTATTAGTTTCTTCTTTTCTGTTCTATTAAACCATTCTTATCTCAACCCACGAGTTTTACTTTTTTTTCTCCCCGATTTTCTCCCCCATCCAGTGGGATGGGGGGGGAGTGAGTGAGCGGTTGCGTGGTGCTTAGTTGCTGGCTGGGGTTAAACCACGACAACCTGCAAACCCCAGAGGTGGGATCCCCATGGCTGCTGTACATAACATTCAGACTGCATTCAGATGCATCAGATTTGCCGCATTTATGCTTTTCAGTTAAGCTGTTCAGACTCAGTTAAGCCTCCTAACAAGCTTGACCTACCCTTTGGCATCACGAGTGCAGCTCACGAGCATTAATGCTGTGCTGAGCTCAGCCACACAGTTGGGCATGGACTAGGAGTGCCCCTGCCCTTCTGCGGTCTTCAAAAACTACTAGAAGCTGCTGCCGCCCCTACTCCCACCTTACGTCCTGCGTGGGAAGTTGTAAAGGGCTCTTTTCAGAAATGTAGATAAAGATCATACAGGATCCTTCAGTCTGGCCCTGAGCAAGGTATAGCTCAGCTGGAGAGCAGGACAGGATTCGTGACATTTACGTAGGCCCAAAGCTTTATACTGGCTAGCACTGACCGCTCCCTGCCTCCCACGGCAAGTTTTCAGACTTCACTGCTAGGTATGGGCTATACCCTCATACAGACGGAAGGTTATCCGAAATCCCCTGTCTTTGCTAACTGCTGAGCTGAATGCAAGGCAGCTGTTGTAGACTATGCTTGAGATAATATAATCTGTCAGCAGCAATATGGCAATAGCTCAGACACAGGGTAGTGCTCTCTTCTAAACCAAGTTTAGCAGAGGAGCTCTGTCTGGGCCAGACTGCGCTGTCATATCCCGATTCTCCCCACACACTGCGTGAAGCCTGCTACAGTACGTGTCTTACGTGTTTAAAGCCTTCATAACATCTCTTCCTACAAACCTAAAGAGTTTTCCCATAAACATTTCCTGACCAACATTTTGTCACAGAAATGCTCACACCAATGAATTACAAAAGCTACTTAAATAAATTACTAGGTTGAAATTCAGTGTCTAATTAGTCTTGGATTACTTTCTCCACCTGAGCAAAAAGTACAAGCAAACAGAGGGAGAATATCATACATTAAATATCAACTCCAACTGGAGTACAGAGCTAGGAAGGCCAAAAAGCTCAATATACCATTAATATTGACAATAGCACTGTCTGTACACCTGCTGGAAGATGTTCCAGACATCATAGATTATAGGAATGTAAGGCCTGAAAATATTTCTCTTCTTGAAAAGCACAAGGGGCTCCTTAGTGCAAATGTTTCCTCTCCCTTCCCTCAAAGTTTACAGCTGCTGAAGTCTTTCCAGCGCCTGCTCAATGGCTGGGTGCACATTCAGATACCTGTCACACAGTCGTTGGTCTTTAGTGGAAATACTAGAATTATCATTACAGTACAGGAACACAAGAAAAGTAAATATCTATTTCTCCTCCCTGCATACAAAAGTGAGAATATAGTGCTGGTAGAGTGCTACCATGAAACAGCTTCCTAAAGATTCTTGACTGCCATGCTAGGCAAACAAAGAAACTAAAGACAGCAGTTGTACCTAAAAGAGTGATCAATTCTCATGCAGTCACAGTACTTTTTAAGAGCAAATATTGAAACTGGAAGACAGTATATATCTGCACTTGTTAGAATGAAAAAACTGATTAAACATATCTGCATTCAGCTGCAGTGGAAACATCTCAAAACAGATTTTGTTCTCACTCTGTCCTATGTTATTATGTGCAGTAATTATTTATTAACTAATGATTTGCATACTGTTTTGTCTCTTTAATTATAAAAAAAAAAAAAGAAAAGAGTAAAGCGATGCATGCAGTCTTTACAAACTGTCTTCATCAAAAAAGCGTGTTACCAAGATTTGCCATCCCTGGAGGAAGACTGTAAGCTTCATGACAGTGATCAAGCTGTGTCATACTTAAGAACCATCTAGGTCAGAATTTAATTGCTTCTACTGGCCAGTAGCAGATGTCCAAGAAGGAGTGTAAAAATAGTCAATTACTGTTGCAGTACATTGAACGCAAGGACCACATCTAAACTATAATTTTAACAGCCACTAACAGATTTATCCTTCATGAATTTGTCCAAATTCTTTCTGAACCCATTTACACTTTTGGCAATCACAACCTTCTGTCAAAGGGTATTACAATTTAATTCTATGTCACATGACAAGTACTTTATTTTGTTGTAAAGTTGCTGCTGGACATTTTTACTCTGTTTCTGTCATAAGAAAAAGTGAACATCTTTTTTCCCCCCTCTTCATCTTCTCTAGGACATTTGCAGTTTTATATTCCACTGTCCTCCTTCAGTCATCTCTTTTCAAAGTTGAAATGCCTATTTAGACACTCTTTACACAGGCTTCATTCCACATCTTTTATCAACCTTATCTTTTTTTTTTTTTAAATCCAGCTCTATTGCAGCCTTTTCAGATAAGATGATCAAAATCATTTGTAGTTATCAAGATGAGGGAGCACCATAGATTTATTCTGTTGCATAATGGTGCTTTTCTATTTTGTTATCAATTCCTTTCCTAATAATTCTTAGCATACAATTTGTCCTTTTTTTTTTTTCTGCTGTGAGCAATGATCTACTGTTTACTGAGAAATATCCACATTGACACCAAAATCTTTTCTGTAATGTTAGGTTAGAGCCCATCATTTATATGCATTTATAAATGTTATTTTTCAAGTGTATTATTTTGCATTTATCAAAATTGATCACCACCCGCCAGCCTATCATCCAATTATGGGAACTTTCTGCAATTCTTTACAATAAGTATTAGACTCTCCTATTAGACTTCTGCCTATTCTTTTCATATAACAAAAGGAATGTATGAAAACATTGAACATGCAACACAAATTTCAACAGGATCACATATGTAGTCTCTCTTTTAGGCGAAAACTGACCATTTGTTCCCACCCTCTATCTTCTGGCTTTTAATTGGGAATTAATCCACAAAAGGATCTCCCCTCTTATCCAATGACAGTTTAACTGCCCGAATAGTCTGGTTTTGTCAAACCTGCACATGTCATTTTGACCAGATGACTCACAAGACAACTGATTAGGACATTAACAGGAGCTGATTTCACACAAAAATTCCTTAATTAAAATCAGAAGGGATTATACCAGTTTTGTTCTGAAATGCAAGTTCTTCATTAATGGGCTAGCAGGAGAACTAAAACAGGCTTACTAGTCAACAGGAGCCACACAGATAACTGGAATGGGGAAAAAAGGCAGTGATGCTTTGAAACATTGCCACTAACACCCTCTTCATAGGCTCATTACATATGGGTTAGGAGTCTAACGCTCAGGGGCACAATCCGGAAAACATCTTGGCATGTTGCTGCTGTGAACGAAAATGCACACAGCTCAGTTCTGCACCTGTTAGCACAGCCATTGGTGTCAACGAATGGTGCAAGTGTAAATGGAGCTTTTCTGCCCTCCATACCTAATTAAGTGTCCACTGCACTAATCAATATGGTTTACTTTCTTTGAGCCTCCAATAACTTGCAAGTCTCTGAGCCACATTTTTCACTGCGGAAGAATAAAAGTGGACATAAGCATGCCCCTAAGTACTGATGAAGTATTTTGCTTAACATACTGACATTTTCAGTGGGGTCCCCAATATCTCCAGAATTTGTTGCCCTATATCAAGGTTTGTCATCACTGAAATTCTCTCTTTTTGCACATTCTAAACTTTTATTTAGATAGCAAGGAACAGAACATAGTGTTTATGACTATCTATGATATCTCACAGGTTCAAGTCTTACAGCTTTCTCTTCTCAGTAGTCATTCTTTAAAAGCTTAGAGAACACATCATTTACAAAGCAAAGAAGAGCAAATATACAACTACTATGAAACAACAGCTCTGCCACAAACAACATCCTCCACAAACCAAAAGCAACAAATAAATGGCACAAAGTATTGAACTTCAACAGAACAGTGGCCTATTTCTTTTTACATTGTATAATAACAGCAGGTAGGAGGCTTCTGCGTTAAATGGGGGGGCGGGGCGGAGAAGGAAATTTTCATATAAAGGTGAACTCTGAGGTGTAGTATTAAAATACACCTTGTTAAGGTTATTAATTTTATTGCAAAGAAATTCACCAACACAATAGGATCAACTGAACTAGTAATTGCACTAGCAAATATATTTCTTTTGTAGCCTTATGTCTGAGTGTTTTAACACTGCGATCTGAGTCTTGGTACTAACCAAAGCTTAGACAAAGGAAACTACTAAGAGATAGCAAGTTTTTAAAAGTTCAATGACGTTCAAGTGCATGCTTGTAGCCCTCAGAAAGTGAAAGACAATCTTAGTTCTTGGCCCACTTTTACTGCACCATAGACTAATCTGAATGTGTTCAAAATTTACTGTGGATCAGTCAGTACTTTGTTCGTGCTTCTGGGCCCTAATATATAGAGATTTCTTCCTTTAGGGACACCATTTAAATGTTAAAACCAAAACAAAATCCCACCCAAACCCTCAACCTTTTCTTTAATTGTAGTGAATAAATAGCATTTTCAGTGGCTTGCTCCTTCCTTCGCATATTGAATAGAGTTCTAGCTATATTTACCACATTGGTATATAAAACTGTTCTGTCATCACTCTCCAGTTATGCTTTTAAATAAAGCTTACATAAAGTACTGCCACTTTATAATTTTGGCAGATCAATAAAGCCAAGAAAACAGCAGCCACATTGTTCTGGTAGCAATTACTAAGATTACATTAGTGGTATTTAGTACATTTAGGCTATTAGAACAGCAATGCTTATATTTTATATAGGTGGGGCTGGTGATACCAACTATTAGTAAGATTGCTTAACAGTCCCTATTTTAAGACCCTGTTTTTAATTTTTTAGTTGCTCATAACTTTGAAAACTTTTTTGCAGTCTAGACTGGAATTTTCCGTCCTAGGTATTCTGCAGAAATATCATAATGATTTGACTGCCTAAAAAAGCGAGGTAAAAAGAGTCTTTTACGCACATTTAAAAAATGAACTCACCATCCAGCAACTTGATGTAGTTGTCACAGAAATGTGTTAGCATCTCCAAGATTATGAACAACTACTTGTAATTTCATAAGGAGACGGCTTGATAAATTCTGCTCCTATTCAGTAGAGATTTCTTAGGTTTCAGTAGAAGTTGCTCAAGAAAGATGTCTCCTGCAACACTAAGGCCAGATGTAGGAATTTAAGAGCATGTGCCCTGTGTCTCCATGGATCTCAGTGAGCTATTGCCATATTCAAACACAGAAAAGACAAGAGAAAGGGGCAAGATAAGACTAGAGGGAAATGGGATTAGAATCCATTAGAAAGAAAACAGGGATTGATGTGCATCATACAGACTGGGGCTAGCCCTGGGAAAAAGGGCGAAAAAGACCAAGAATGCAAAAAGCAGGAGGCATGAGAAGAGATATATCTGATAAGACACTAGTGTGCAAAGGAAGAACTGTGAGTTACTGAGGCAAAAAAATGGTACCAGCAAAAGGACCAGAGTCCCTGGAGCTGCAGGAGATTCCCCCAGGGGAATTTAACTGAGGAGCCAGCAAAGACAGAAAAAAGATTGAAAAGCATGTGTGGGCAAGGAGCGAGACTAGATGAAGACAACACATGGATGAAATGTTAGCCAGAAGAAAGGAGCTGGGATTTGGAGCTAGTATTTAAAAAGTACTGAAGAACCCAATCAGAGAAGGGTTTGAATTCATAAAGAATGCTGCCACACAGTGAACGGTGGAGGAGAAAACAAAATGTCATCTAGCAGCTGTCTTCACAAGCACAGTCCGGCCTGTGGCTTTGCTGATGTAGGAAACCCATGGAATTAGAGGTCAGATGAAAAGGGCACAGGATGTTTCCAGAGATCAGCTTTGCATTCTTGTGAATTTTCTTTGAGAGTGCGCTTGCCCATATGCTGTTAAACAGAAACACTTAAGAATTTTTTTTCCCCCCTCTCCTTCAAAGGGAATAGAACAAATCCCATCATTTTCAAGCTTTCTGATTGAAAGGTGGTTCCCCCTCCCCTCCCCCAACATCCTTGAAACTTCACTTGAAGCATCACAAATCAAAAATATACACAACTAATCTCCGACAAAGCTTTCCATCCATGTTTCTGATTCAAGACTCTTTCCTAGTCCATTAAATTAGTGCCACTCACTTTTTAGAACACAGAGATGGAAAACATCTGAGATTACTTTCCTGTGCAGCCTCTTTTGATGTATGCTCAAGAACATGATGGAGACAGAAAGAGATCAATTCATGTCCCAGTGTTAACAGGCTATATAGACACTAGCTTTACAACAGCTGAGTAAATACTACTAATAAAAAAAGTTACTATTAGCTTTGACAATGGGTTAAAAGCATATTCAGTTTCAAAGCTGTTCCATTATCGAGTGAAATACGGCAAAAGGAAAGAGAAATTGATTTTAATTTTTTATTTTATTATAATTTCCCCATCTTGATCTTCTCTCTGACACAACAAACTAAAAGACAGACAATTTTTTCTAGGAGTACTAGTCAGTATTACCTTTAGCACATCATAACATTACACTGTCAGACCTCAGTGTCAAAGTGTATGAATAAGACTGACTATTTTAAACAAATCAGAGTTTCCTTTTATAGGGTCTGTACAGATCATCTGTACTGCATCAATTCTGCAAGTCAATCCATTTGCCAGTAGATCCGGATAGGTATGTGTATTCTATTAGCTTCTGTATAGCAAGAAGTGAAAAAAAAGAAAACCCTTAGTTTTTGCCAGTATTCTGCTTCTCATTTCTTAGCTGTGACCACCTTTCACTTCTGGTATCTTATCCTTGGTTGTTCCTTTGTCTACTTTCTATTCTAGGGCCAAAAGGGGAAGGGTAAGGGTAAGACTTAGTAAAAGTATTCTGGAGCTTATGAGGTTTGGCTATTGCAATTCTGTTTAGGAAAAGTACACTTGAATTAAATAGCAATAGCATTAGCATTAAAGAATAACAGAATAGGGCAATGAGGCTTAGATTTCTTATGTTAAATACTTGCTCTGCTGTTAATTAACATTTTAGACAATTGGTAAGTATCAAGTTTAGGACATTACCTACATTATTTGTCAATAACTAAAAACCAACACATGGAATTAATTTCCAAAGGTATCACATAACCTATGGAGCTCTAGAATCAAAGAATGGATAGATGCTGGAACAAGTAAAGAATTATTAACAATTCTTAGAAAAATGGAAAATTCATAAGGGTTATAAACCCTTATTTTTTGAAGGTACAGACTGGTTCCTGATGTTAAAAAAAAAAGTTACTTCCAGTTAACTCTGTGACAGTGACTGGCACCAAACTACATTATAAAACCAGTTAAACTTTCTCAGAAGGAAATTATCTAATAACTGCCAGTTTTGGAGAGTTAAAAAAGTAAAGTAAGAGCAAAAACTTTTTTTTTTTTTATCTAAAGAGCTGTGAAAAGATAAGATACATGTATCTGAAGAACATTAGTTAGCTGGATGACAAGTCTCCATTTTGAGAAATCCAATCTCTTTCAGAACTTACTTGATTCATACTCTTGTCTGAATCTTCAAGATTTTAAGGACAATGTATTTGAGCACATTACAGAAAGAACCTGAGAAAATATCTGGCTCTTCATGATTTTATCTAAAATCTCAAAGGGTTTGAATGTCACATAGTAAAGTTTTTTTTAAAAAAAGAAAACAGTAAAACATAGAAGTGTGAGAGAAACATAGAAAAGAGAGAGAGATGCTCATCAGGTATAGAAACCTTCGCTTTCAACTTCTTGCCTTCTACAGTACAACCCAAAATTTAGAGTTAGTGGAGGGAGTTATGTGTGTCTGTTCAAGATTTGAGACATAACCACCTGCATTAGTAGGGCAACTCTACACAGTACACCGAATCTACACAATGACAGTAAATCCAGACCACGCAGAACACAAACCACTCAAAGGCCGTGTGTAGCAGCAGCTATTTGCCCTTGTGCTCCAAATTTCTGGAGGTACCAAACAAATGGACCAACACAGCTAATTTCAGCCTGGAAAAAACTTCTGGTGGAAAGAGAACCTGAAGACACTGACAATTAACCAGGAAGGCAATCCACTAAAATATCTTCACTCAGTAGGAAAATTGTATAACTGGGCATTGACATCTGTTTACCAAGTAAATCCATCTCTTCTTTCTCCTATGGCGTGTTCTTTGCTTGTTTGGTTTCAGGGGTTTTGGTTGGGGTTTTTTCCCCCCCTCCTTCCCTTTGAGGCAGAATGAAATGGAGTTGAGACAGGGTTGTATTTTGTGATCAATACCTGTCTCTGCAGGCATCTACTTTATTTTGCATTGGGAGTATAAGCATTCCTCTCGCAGAGAGGCACTCACTACCTTTTCAGGCACTTTTTCTAGATTTTTGACCTATGGAGTTTAAGCAGAAATTTGGTGGGGGGGGGGGGGGGGACACAACATGGGGGACAACGATGACACATGTAGAAATGTGAACATCATGAATTTGGGGAGCTTCCAGCATGAGGAAGGCAATAAGAGTCAAGAGTTTTCTCATAGTATTTTTTAATTAGGCACCTAAAATCCAACTGTATCTTGTTTTAAGGGCCTATGTCCTTTTCAGACTATCAAGTCATTAAGAAGTTCTCACATGTTTTCAGCGTTAAGAAATATGATTTCAAATCCTGGCCCTGAAATGATCTTAATGGATCTCTTAACCCTAATCTAGATTTGGAAATTCCTCCTTGACTTATGCCTTGCTGATTCGTCTCTAATTAGCAGTGCAGTCATGCTATTGATGAAAAAGGTTCTTTCTGCATGTGAAGACCATCTGGTCTTGCCAGCACATCACTATTCCTACCCCAGATGGCAACTTCTTGGTAAGGCTAAGAGGTGTGATTATTCAATTGTTCTATAATCAGACACACACTTCAATTAGTTACTGGTGATTAAGATTCAGCAGTGTTTCTGCTATTTACTTTTTTTTATTTATTTACAGTGTTTCATTTGTCAAGACAAGCTAAGCAATCTTTGCAATCATCACAGTATTAGATGCAACAAGTTTGTTGTGCTGGTTAAACATTTTAAAACACAGTGCATAGAGGGGTTTATCAACTCAGGAAATCAAATTAATTTACATTTGTCTAAGCACTAACTAGTCCCAGTATAATGGCAGGCACTTGATTGTCTGTAACTAAGAACAAGGCCAGAACTCTCTGTTTGAAAGGATGGGCATCCCAAGAAAAGAGTTATAACACAGCTTAGCAAACATTTCTGCGAGTCACGCAATTGAGAAGGGGTGAAGCAGATCCAAATGGGGTCTAGAAGTAATAAAACTCAAACTATTTCTACTTCAAATAGACAGTTATTCCACTCTAGCATCACTCTCACCCAGCCAGAGTACTTATTAGTTACATTTATGAGACGAGGAAAAATAGCCATTGCCTTTTTTACCTTTAACGTTCTCCTCCACATCTCCCCTTCATGGTCAGCCTGAGAAGCCATTTGCCCTTTTCTGTGAGGCTGGGAGACACAGCCAAATCGCTGCTCAGGGCTACAGCACACGGGCACAGATGCACAAGGACTCTGTAAATCATTTAAACGTTCATGAGGAAAAGAAAGAGAAAACCCCGAAATATGGAAACTTACTACATTGTTACAAGTTTGCAGGAGGTTTGTAGTTCAGCAGAGGTACTCACAGTACAGCAGAGGTGAACAGCATTGCTGTTTGCCACCGCATGACACTGGTAAGATAGAAAAGCACAGAAGGATCTGAAAGAGGTTTATGAAGTTCTGGTGGGGACAGACCCCACCACCCCCTGGGTAAGAGCTGCCACACACACACACACAGAGCTCTTGGAGGGATTTCTCCCATGCTGGGAGTTTGGGGGGGTTGGGGGGGGGGCAGGTGGTGGTATGCAACCTGTTGTAAGTTCTATTTTCCCCTCTTTTAGGATTACCATTACTTCATTCTAAAACCTGATGTTATTCCTATTTCGAGGCTACATAGGCCTCCCATCGATTTCATTTTTGTAGAGTAACAAACAGAATGCAACCCTTGGTGACTAATTAGGGCTCTTAACCCATACAGTCTGCTCTCAGACAGACCTGCCGAGCTATAATGGATTTTAGTGAGGGCTGCCTGGATGTAGCTCAAAATAAAAGCAGGTCATATGAACAACAGGAAAGGCCTAAGATTACCTCATATGGATTTGCTGAGGCGTGAGAGTGAAGAGCTAAGAGGGCTGAGCTCTCCACCACTCCTCTCATCAGCTACCCAGCATGTGTCACCGCATCGCATGACACATTAGTATAGCTCATTTGTTCAGACTGGAACTGAATTTTCCCCGGCAGCTATGGGAACTGTAACTACTTGATTTTTCAAGTGTCAGCCCTTTACATACTAAAAAACCCAAGAATTTTATTGTAATAATATTTATATTTCTTCTAGATATTAATCTTGCCATAGATTTACATAAAAACTACAGGTGAATTTATAACTACACAGTTATTAGTTTATTCAAACACTATGTGTAAAGAATATTGAGACTGAAATGTATTGAGACTTAGTCCCCCAAAGGAGATATTGGTAAACCCACAGTTGCTAATGTAACCTTAATTCAGGCTTCTTGCATTATTCTTTGTGACAGTCTTTAACCAAGTGATTGCTGTTTTTTACAGTAAGAAGTACTTCAATCAGCTCATCGCTATTCACTAGTTCTTTTCGTTCCACCATTGGCTCTGTATGTTAGTGTATAGTATCCAAATACCATTTTGGCTACAGAATTTGGGAGTTTCTCCTGGCTTTGCACAAGAATCTTAGTCCCCAGAGAAGAGTTTAAATCTGACAAAAATCACATTTCTAGCCTTATTCTCAAAATCCAAACCAAAAGAACAACCACCAACACTACCACTTCGAGTAGTTAAAGATCGTGTTATAAAGATAACCTTAGATTTCAAGCCTGAGACTCCTTAATTTTTTTTAAATGCAGGTGGTGGGTTATAAACAAACTTGGAAGAAACTAAACATAAAAGAGAACAGAAGTTTTATCCCACAAAAGAACTACACAAAAACCACACAATCCTAACTACAGGCATCAATATCTACCTCAAATATATACACATACAAATAATGCATCTAGATTTACAGCAGTGACCTTGTTTTAAAACTCTATATAGACATCCATATGATTTACATTATGAAACCCACAGATAATTCCTTAGTAGAATCTCAGAGGCTTAAATCAATAAACATTATAGCCATTTTTAGGAGCTACCAGTATTTATTAAACCTCTCAGTGGGAGAGAATATATGTTTATGATGGCTCCTATCAGTCTGTACACTATTTATTCTGCTAATGGACAAGGAAGAGTGGCAGAATTGCAGTCAGCTGAAACAAGTTTTCTTTCTCCTCTTTGTTGATAGCAGATTACTCTCACTTAACCAACTCCGTAATGAATTTTTAGCTACTAGACTTAGCTGCTGGACTAGACAGCCTCTGGGCCTGGTGTCACTCTTTTGCTTGCTTCTTCTAAGTCATCCATTACTGTTTGCTTGGGCTGTCAGTTGCAAGAGGGTTTGTCCCGCTCTTCTCTCAAAGAGCTTGTCCTGAGGACTGTCAGGAGATGAGTTCTCTTACATCCTGATATATTATTTCTGGCATAGGGGCATCATGAAGCCCGTGCTTCAGGGCAAATCACCAGGGAAACCGCAAGGACAAATTACTGAAACCAAATTCCTTCTCTAGTCCTTTAGGCTTCTTGATGTAGTTTCTGTGACCTAACTGATCCTTGTTAGTCCGGTTCCAATTGTGCTCTCCCCCTATATGCTTTTATCTGTGCAAACACGGGTTTCTCTTTAGACGTATTGACTTGCCACACACCCTTGATACATGTTGGTATCCACATATACTCAAGCATATGCCATGGGGATTCCTTACAGTGCTCAGTCCTTTGAGCTTGGTATTATAAAGACATGACTTGCCCATTTGGCCAGATTCACTGATCTCCTGTAAGAAGGAAGTCTGACACATAGCTATGACGGTGGGAGATTTCATGAAAAATTGGGGACATTTCTTTGAGCCCGATTATTTAGAGTTAGCATAAGTAGGCCGCAGTTAGCATGAGTGGGCCAGAGTACATGACAACTGCAGTATGAATGGACTTTGAACCACCAGAAAAACAGCAGGCATGAGGAACTTGGACAGTGGAGCAATTTATAAACAAGATAACAGAACTGCAGAGGCAAGAAGGAGCTGCAAGAGCTTTAACACAATTAAGAAAGCTGCCACTTCGGCTTAGAGCATTTAGCTGCGGGATGGGGACTTAGGATTTGGTTTGTATCTTTGTTAAAAATTGGGGTTTCTTTTATTCTTATGTATTTTATTAGGTATAATGTTGCTTTTACCGTGTTTAATTAATTGTGTTCATAGATCTTTGCAAAGGGCAATACAGCAGGTGTTAATTGACGAAAAACAAAAAAAAGGGGGAATTGTGGACACATATTTAGCTAACATCGGTCGCAAGAGCCATTGCGGACACCTTTAGAAGACCTTGAACACAATAAAAAAGATGACAAAAAAAGAAAGATGATAATAAAGCCAATTAGAAGAACACAGGTGTGCATTCCACAATAAAGGCAACTTGGCACAAAAAACTCAACTCGGCAGTTTATCTCAAGCAATTAGACTGAGACAAGCTTTGCATGTTTAAGTTGATATAAAAAATTATATCTTATGCTTATGTGCATGCACAGAGTTGGTATAACCAATTATCTCTTACGTTTATGCATGTGTACAGAGTTGATATAACCAATCATATTTTATGCTTGTGCGCGTGTACAGTGACTTTGCAGAATATGTGACTATAAATATGTGTGTTTTAGCAATAAAGGGTTGTCTGCTTTCAACTTTACAGGCGTCTGTTTATTTCTACCTCCCGCATACGACAATTTACAATTAATATATCCGATATAGATTTGCCTTGCAAATCCCCAAGGCAACGACAGAAGTTGCTTCATACTTTTGCAGGAAGTAATTTCAGTGGCAGTTTAGAAGATACTCAACAGTGCTATTCAATCAAAGGTAATGAATAGTCTGACTATTGCAAAGTTTTTAAAAATTGTCTTAGTATATTGACAGTAACACGTCTTTAATGTTCAAAGGCTTCTGATAACCATAATAATAATAATTAAAAAAAATTAAAAAATCTCCAGTGAATGGCTGAGCTCCCTCTTTCCTTCAAGAAGTAGAGTTTGAGGGAGCAGAGCCCTGCACAGCTCATGCGCTCCATTTCCGCAAACCCAGTCATTCGATAACTGGAGTTGACTACAAAGCAGGGATAACAGGACAACAACAAAGCACCATTCATTGCCAGAACTCTACTAAATCATTATGGCAGATGAAGTAGAGTCAAGAGACCACTGATATTCCAGTCCATAAACGTAAACCCAGGGTGAAATATACCTTTAGAAAGAAGGCACAAGAATCACACAGTCATCTCCTAAAAAACGTGGTCCAGCAAAATGCAGGGGCTATCTGCGTCCTATTGTAGCGTGTTTATGGGGAAGAGGGGAAAGAGTTTCCCTGCTCTCTGGGTTTGGACTTGGAAATGGAAAGCAGCTCCCCTCCTGCCGAGTTCAGCTGCTGCAACAGCAGAAAGTTGTTCTGGACACACTGGGCGCTCATAATTTATTGTTTCTTTCTCCCAAATGCATTGCTTGTTGCTCTTTCATTTCTCCCTTTTATCATCCTTTTGGATACTGACCTTCCCCTCCAGTAGCCATGATCTTGTGTGATCTTTCTTACTTGCGCGGAATGCATATAATATATTATTCCATGAGAATGGCAGGATTTATCAGGCCTTATTTCTAGGCACTGGAGCAAGGGGAGGGGCAGATGAAGGTTTTTATCACACTTTTTAAGCAGGAAGACAGCAGGATGCAAAACTGAGAAGAGACAGTAAAAGTCTTGTTACCCCTAGCATGTCATGAGTTTCTAAGGAAGGCCAGGACATTGGGACTGTCAGGTGTGAAAGGTGTTACAGGTGACATTGCCAAAGTCCACAACAAGATCTGTAAACCAGATTTGCAGCTTCGCCCCGCCCCAAAGCCAGGGACCTAGAATCTAAGGCTGAGATCCGGCCAGATTTAGACAAGTGTAAACAACAGTTCACACTGCAGCGCAGACCTTCTCCACCAGAAGATACAAACAGAAATAAGAGTCCTAGTTCAAATAATTTCAACTGCTTTTTTTTCTACCCAGTGTTATTTCTTAATTCTTCCCTCCTTTAATAGATACTTGGTGACTTGCAGCAGGTAGCTGGGTCTGAACATGTTGGTTTTGAAGTATGTTTACTTGGCAGGGAAGCTGAATAACCGGAAAAAGCTGTACCTTGCCCACCTACACCAGCTCTGTATCTGTCCCAGCATATTTATCCCTTCTATAATTTTTTCCCACCATTTCCCAAACAAGCACTGCCAAGTGCATGTCTCTGTAAAAAGCCCTCCTTGTTCTATATTTGTCTGTATGGAAGTGTCATTGTCTTCTATTGATTTTAACTGATCTAAGCCTGTAAATAGCCGGCAACTGTGTTCTTCATTATTTACAGTTTCATCCATTTATAGTATCGTCCATCTGTGATTTTTTGTTTTTCCTTTCTTTCCTATTTTCTTTGACTTCCCTGAGCCAATTTTCTTCTTATTCTATGAACCCAAAGAACTCTGCTAAAACAACAATCTGAAGTTAAAATAGCATCATCAAATTCACACTCAGTCTTTGAAGTATTCCTTATGCACTCTCTACACTTAGAGAAACTGCAGAAAACCTGGAAGAAATTTCTGCAGTTCAAATAGAGTATTTGTCATTAAGTTGATTAAAGTAACAAGCCACACACACTGTTCTTCTTTTCCTCAAGCCAAAAAATCATCCTGATGTGAGACAGAAAAAGCAATAGTTTGTCTCAAGCATAGATTTAAACCTTGACTCTTACCTCATGCTGGTTTGTAAGGCAGTACTCAGTGGCATTCATCAGCACTTTTTTCACCTGTAAAGTATTCCCAGCAAAATACAATTTTGAAATTTTAGCAGTCTTTGAAACAAAAGATGTCCTTCTTATTTACAGCTGCACAAATGTAAAAAAACCAAACTTAGTCCTATACAGTTTTAAGGCCTCCTAGCAGTGCTAGAGGACCACGCATTGATCAGCAGTGTTGCAAAGCATCTGGCTTGACCTGCTTCATAAGGAGCTCCCCAATAAGATCAAGAGGCTTAAAATCAATCAAACAAACAAAGAAATCAGGTTCCTCGGAGCAGGAGCTCTGATAATTACTTCATCATTAGCAAAAGCAACTATTGGGCAATCACAATATGACAAGCACCTGTCTCGCACTCCCTCCCAGACTCTCAGCTGTGTTTCATCCAGCTCCAGTGACTGCTGGGATCTAAGCAAGCCTTGCCATGGCTCCAGGAGGCCTTTCTAGGGATGGAGAATTGGCTTCCTCCCCACCATACCGGGGACTCTGGCTCCATCCTTCCTCTGCACCACCTGCAAGACGGCTCCCAGCCCTATAGCACCTGCTCTCCAGCACCACCCCAGCCTTTCCTTAAAGCAGAATAACAAAATTGCAACCACCAAAGTAGAAACAAAAATTCTATCTATCCAAAAGGAGAGCAATGGCTTAATTATTTTGAAACTGAAACACTTCAAGGATTTTTAAAATTTTGGGTTCCCCCTTATTACCAGTAAATGTGATTCCAATGACAATTTAAATTATTTTCATCTTATTTCAACAGATCTGATATTTTTTTTTATTTTTTTTTTACAGAAAGTTTGGGTATGTTAGAATGCCTCAAAAGGAAAAATAACACAGTTTTGCTACTTGTAGAAATATTAAAGCATTTCAGACTAAACAAGGAACAAAATTGTACACAAGTCTGCTATGTTCAGTAGCTGAAATAAGGAATGGGAAGGAAAAGGGGGGAAACAAAAGTTTAACTTCTCAAAATATTCCATAGAAACTTCACTAAGAAATTAATTACCATAAACTGAATTTTTACCTTAAAGGCTCACAGGAGAAGATCTACAGTGCACCAGGAGTTCTAGCTATGCAGGCTGACTGACCCATCTATTGATTACTCAAATGACAAAATAACAACCTTGGCCCACACTTTCTCATGAGGTCGCCTTGTCCCTAAGGCTTCTCTGCCTGAGACACACACACAGAAATACTTTGACACTGAGGTTGCAGCTAATAAGGCCTATGTGCTTCACCTCCTGTTTAAACCAGGCTGGCCCTGTAGAGCAGCTTTTCTTCGCCCTGCAAAGACTAACACCTGAGCAGTGGCACAGCACTGGGCACAGCCTTGACCTATTTCCCAGGGCAGCTAAGCCCGTTCGAAAATCATGTGAAGAACAGGGGGAAAAGCATAGCACATGTGGGCTTTACAACAGGGATTTTCATGTTCAGGAACAGAAAACACTAAAAATTGTTTACATTGCCCTGCTAAAAGGGTGCAGGTTTGGAGGTTGAAGAACATAACTTTCTTTAGCTGAATAAATTCCTTATGATTGCAGAAAGTAGAGTTCCAGTAAATAAACCAATGCCTCTCAGTGGATTAACAAAAATGGAAAACAAACACACCAAAATCATGCCTCAGAAGTTACTTTGTTCTCATTATAGGCAAAGCAGGTTAATCTCTCCCGCATATTGTATAAAAGCCATAAATTTTGCCAAGCCTTCTCAAATGCTACGAAACAACTTTCTGGGAACCCAATAAACCAGTCCAATCAGTACCAAGTCAGTCAGTCAGTTCTCCATCATCGGGGATGGGGAAAGGAGCGTATCCTGGACGCAGGCAAAGCACCCGGTGGGTACAGAGCTGGCCACGCAGGCTGGGGCAGCAGGGGCTGCCTGTAGAGCTTGAAGCCTGGCAAATAACCCTGGCTCTCCCAGGCTGGCTCTGTGCTTCGCCCCGTTGCTGGTGGGTCCCCCTGTGCTTGGATGAATGGGGGAACATGGCTCAGAGATCACTCTGCAGCAGCTGCTCTAGGTCTGGAAGCAACAGTCTTATCTATTATTCAGATAATGGATAGCCTGCTGAAGACGAAGAGGAGGAGTGGTCTGTCAGCACTTTGAAATGGTTTTTCACTGTTGTGCTGCAACAGAGAGTTATTTTTGGAAGCCAGAATTGTACTCCTTACCTTTACCTGTTGGTTATAAGGACCACGTAACACAGTTTTATTGTGTTTGTACCGACCCCAAATTGTCTTCTGTTTAAAAAGAAATATTTTTAATAGGTATTTATATAATAGATAAATAGAAACAAAATGGCAGTAAACAGATAAATTATAAATGAAATTTAATCATTAATATTCACTCAACTAAATGGATCTGTACCCCCAGAATGTCATTATTTGGTGTACAGCATTTGTATATGACAGATTTTTATTTACTTGTGTACTTGTGCCTACAGACCCTAGCTGAGCTGTGGAGGTTTTACTGCCCTAGGGAATGAATAAAGACACAGAGAAAGACAATCTCTCTCACAGGGAGGCTACAGTCTGAGAAAATACATCAAGTGCAGAACAGAGGTGCCCAGTGCGCCCTTGTGTCTTTCCAGTATATGAAGAGTAGCTAAGAATTTAGCTGTAAACCAGAATGAAGCTTCAGAAAGCATCCAGTATGCCATGGGGTGCATTTCTGCAAGGCAACTAGCACAGAAACTAGTAGCACCCAGGGGAACCAATGATTACAACCACACCACCTCTGCAGATCTGTCCCATGTCCCTCGTCCAGGGCCTGCTGCAGATGAGGGCAGGGAGTCGGCTGGCTCTATGGCCAGACGAAAGTATGGATGATGCTGTAAAGGTTAAATGGAGATAGAATTTCTCATGGAAGTCATGGTTACTGATGAAATTTGAAATACGTCAATAATTATCTTGCAGGCATTTGGAGAAAGTAAATGACTCAGATGACTTTATTTTCCTGAACTGGCCTTTCTCATCCCAAGTAAATACATGTCATTTTATAAACATTATACCTGACCAGTACTTTTAATTACATTTGTTACATACAATTATGTAATTCAAGGCTTCCCCTCCTGAATAACATACATCTTTTCCTTTCTAAGCTATCGTTTACTCATTATTGTATTTATGTTTTAATCTAGTTGTGCTGGCATTCTATTAAATGCTACATGAAATGAACATAATCAAGAATCAACATCAAGGGGTTTTGTTGCTGTTTAAACAATATTTCAAGGTAGCTTTGCCAAAATTGTCAGCAACTCCCTCTTCACTAACCTTGAAATTGCAAAAGTATCATAAAGGCAGCATTGTCGGAGACGTAAGTGGGCTCAAAAAGGGCACAATACAGAAAAAAAATATCTAATTACAACTCCGAATCTCTTGATACTTGTCCATTCAAACTCTGAAAGTCCAAAAACTCAAAAGCTGATGCTAGTATCTAAATTCAGAATGCTACCCAAGAGAATAATACCCTTCTCCAATGCTTCTATTTACACAGACATTTTGTGAATATAAACCAGTTTTCCACCTCTACGTTTTTAGCATTACTTTTTAAACAACACAAAATGGGAAGTAAAAATAACCCTGGCTCCATTATGCAGCAAATGTAGGCAGACCTTTAACTTCAGCACGACTCCATAACAGAAGCTGTCCACCAGTGTCCCTACACAGCCCTTTTTGCACAATCAGGCTTAAATTAGTAAAGACATATGATGCATTAAGGCATGCACATTACACTGTTCAGGCTTGAAAGTGCCTAATGTTGAGTAAAGTTTCCCACCAGCTGTTTTTGTGTTATTTGGTTTGTGCTCTCATTTGAACTATTATATAATGTGTTGAAATGAAAAATTGGCACATAGAGGTATAACGGTTTGTTTTCTAGAGAAAAAGCGGTGTATCATTTGATTTCATAGAGACAGAATAAAACAGATCTTTAATTCAAATTGAAAAAAAAAGAGGGGCATAGTAAATGACACTGTAGCACCATCACTTTCAGGAAGTATTCTTATACTGTGAAGACAGGTCTTCATCACATCAGTGTCATAATTAATGATATAGCTAAATCAACATTCTTCCACCTCAATCATCATAGCCTGAAGCCATTATGTACACCGACTTACTGCAACATATGAAAAGGAGGGCAGAAAAATGATAACTGATATGTTGCATACCATTTTTGATTCCAAAGATATCCAGTGACTGCTACAAAATGTGGGTAATATTAAATCAGATAGGTTAAATGAGTGTACATGCACACACACAGAGGATTTATTGGAACAGCACTAGCATTTTGCCCATTGCATACCTGTGCACACACAGAAATGCGGTAGAAATGCCATCTCCTCTGAGACGGAAAAGGGAAGTGTAACAATTAGTATGCATGACGAGAGCCCCAGTCATTAGGCTCTCACTGAGTTATTACAGAAATGGGTTGCAGTACCGCTAGCTGGTTTTGAAAAGGTTTGCTGCTGTTTGGGAAAAGGGCTGCATGTCTCCTTCCAAGAGAAAACCTGGGGCTAAGATAGCATCAGTAAGGCCTTTAAGCTTCTGGGAAAGACTTAAGTCTTACCTCTCCTTTCCATGAACTACCTCAAGTGGGTTCCTCCTCACTACGCCAGCTTCTGTGGATCCCCCTTCTTTCTCTGCAGTGTAAAGGGAACACCACTATCCAACCTCAGTGTTGCAAAATTCACTAGTGGCCCAACCTTATGCAGTAGCAGACTTACCTCAGAAAGTGTTGGCTACACAACGCACCCACGCCATAAACTGTGCAACTCCCACAGTGATCCAACTGAAAAAGATGAAAACACAATCTTCAGTTGGCATTACTTGAGCCTTTCATCAGGAAGACACAGGAGTTTTCAGCCTTTGGTCACTACAATGGGACTTTCACCAACATATACTTTCATTATTCTAATCTCCATGGGAGACATTATATGCAGGATGAAAGCCAAATCTATTTTTAATAAGAGGTAAGTCCAAGAGCTAGGACCTTTAGTAAGTAGAAAGGCCCAAGGGGATGGAGCTGCCATGATAAATTAATCCTACCATGTGGCAACTGAAAGAATAACTTTTTTTCTTTTAATTCTGCCTAATCTTAGCATATATGTGTTTTGCCTAGAGGTGAATGTGGGCTTCGTCTCAGAGTCTAACTCTTAGTGCATATACATAACACAGGCTTTTGGGACAGGGAGAGGCAAAGAAGTCATCCAGAAGTTACAGTGGGGCTTAATTTAAGCACAAAGCAAGTTGAATGGGACCCTTGGAGCTGGATATCCCTCGGGCACCATACCAGGGACAGGAAAGATGAACTCACTGCCCATTCACACTCTCCTGAGCACAGATTTTAAAGTGAAACAAAACCACTGGTTTCATTTCCCTCCACCTCCCAGATAAAGAGCCCAAATGATCTGTGTGGCCCATCTTTGTGTGTGGTAATACCAGCCTTTAGTATAGCTGCAAGTAGTCACCAGTGGGAAGCATGCCTTCAGACTCAATGGAGAAACATTATCCAAGCAGAGACTATCTGTAACCTCATTTCCAGGGAGTTATGTTTTGTTTTAAATCTTTGAGCACTCTTGGGGGTGAGAACACTCAGAATCAGGCAGAGGGAGATGGCACTTTTTTAAAATAAAGAGGTCAGAAATTCTTCAACATCAGTTTCTATGTACTCAACACCCTCTTTTCTATTTTTAAGCACCAGCCAGGCAGGCACTTTTACTGGTAACGCATCCACACAGGTTTCCTTGGCATCCCTCAAATCCTGGCAGCACTATTATATGTGAATGCTGCACTTTTCCATCAATGGACAAGCTACTCTGTTTCCACTCTTTGTAATATTACACCCTCAGAAGACAATTTTGTTGACTGACAAACATCTCTTTCTTCTTCTCCTTCCTTTTACTGCACTGGGATTGGAAGCCTGCACCTCATGAGGGTTAGTATTTCTGATTTGCCCACTTACACAATTAAAAAGCAGTCCCATGGAAGAGCAACTTTATGCAAGGGAAGACTAGTTTAAAAATACAAAATCCCAGGAAAGAGGCATGTGGAGAAGTAGTTCAGCACCTTAGTTTAAATTCAGCCCTGTAAAAGCTCACATGAAATATTCATACTTTAATGTCCACAAAGTAGTTTAATCTGATCTGCAGAATCACAACTCTGGCAGTATAATATGTCCCATGGCCATACAGAATGCTGAGGTGAGCAGAATATGTCCATATTCCTCTGCCAGAAAAATTCTGACCGGCAGGCAGGCTCTGGTGCAAAGTACTCACTAAACACCCCGTATAACTATTTAATATACGTGCCCTCTGGAAATGCTAAAGGCTTTTCTCCTTAGGTGTCTGTCTCTGATCCTAGCAACGGGCACTGTTTCTTTGTTCAGTGACCTTATGAATAGAAGCACTAAGATCCAGAAAAATTGCTAGCAGCATCGCAGTCTTTAGTGAAGGCCAGCGATTCTCCAGATTTCACCCTAAACATAATTATGTGGAGAAATCCAACTACAGAACTTTTGAGTTCCTCAAAACAACTTTGTCTGTCACCACTCCATTGAACCAACACTATTTATTTGCTTTCAAAAGCAACTCTAATTGATTTATCTGTTGCTGGGAATAACACCATGATAAATAAATTATCACTTAAACATGATGGATTACTAACATTTCCTTTTCTAATTATATTTATGACATATTACTAGGTCTTGCTTCATTTAAAAGCTTACATATGTTTTCCTCCTCCTTGTAATCTAATCTAAGGTGCAAAGCCTGGATTTGTGCCAGCGAACCCCTTTGTTAATATACTGCTGCACTAGCAGAGTCCATCTGGAGTTACTGTTCTGCTTGATGTCACATGGCAGATCCTACCTGCATGGAAGATGAAAGGACATTCAAGGCACGTATCTAGGGATGACAGTTTTCTTTGTGATGAACCACAGAGTCACAGCTTGTTAAGTAAGACTGTGACAGTGATAAAAGACAAAGCCATCATTTTATAGCAGAATATGGCCTATCTGTACATGACAAGCCATACTATCTCCGCTCACACATGCTGACATCTCATAATGCATTCTCCCAAGTGCCGGACAGAAATAGTCCCTGAAGACAGCACCACTAGAGAGTAATAGCATACTGCTTATCTAGGAGCAAATGAATGGAAAAAACCTGAAGTGTACAATGTGTCCCTATTAACATCACAGATAAAGGGAGCTTTCAGTTTAAAGTATTTTCTGTTTTCATTAGAAGTTCAATAGGTTTAGAATCAAACCATAAGGACAATTAAGTTCCCTTCATTGTAAATTATTTCGACTCTTTCAATTTTCTTTATTTTTTTAAATATTGAGGGTAAATTTACAAAAATTTGTTGGGAGCCCTCTTTTTTTGGAGGGCTGTGCAGCGTACCGTGCGTGCAGTCTTACGCTGTACTTAACATTCTTTGCACTTGACATCTTCCCAGACTGTCCAAACATCACTAGCTGGTGTTCACAGGCTCCCAAGCTGCCCTGTAGGGTGAAAGCCCATGGGAATGTAGGTTACGGCAAGAGGTTAACTGCCAGGCACCTCCCAGAGCAGGGGATGGGGAGGGGACACTGTCAGCAGAGGTGGCCGTAGGGAACTCGAGGCTGGTACTTTGCTGGGGGGGACGGGAAGGCCTGGTGGCTTCCTGGGAAGGACAGGTCAGGTAAGAGACATCAGGAAGGAAAGGATTTAGCTTGAAAGAAGAGGGTGATATGTAAAAGGGCTACAAACCAGCAGCGGAGCATAAGGAAAGAGAAAATCCCTTTTGACTCAAAGTGTACGTCTCAGTTAAGTCGGGCCCTTCACTTGGTTTTAGCCCAAGTCTTTTTATAGTCCACACACAAAAGCTTTAACGATATATTGACCCTGCTATTGGTAGAAATTGCAACCCACCTGAAACAGGGCAGAAATTAACTCATCTGCTGTAGTGATCCACATGAAAACCTCTGGCTTCCTACGCTCCCACAAGGGCAGAATAGCTCTTCTGCAAGTGCAGCTCACAGTGGGGGAAAACAGTGTGACATCATAAAAAAAGAAAGACATATTCCCAAAGATAACCCCGAGTGGCTGCAAAATTAGTGATGATGCCGCAATACAAGTGCTGTTTATCAGCAAGATGCTGTAAATGGGGTTAATGTGGGTGTTCAGACTGAGTACCAATCACATGGGCTAACCTGAGAAGTATGCCTAGTGCTCTTGTACATTTGAGACGCATTGGCCAGGGGTTGTAAGTCTTTAGAAGTGACAGTGAAAACCTGTCTGCCACTCTCCTCTCGAGTTGCATGGTGCACACATCTCCCTTTCCTACTGCACACGCAATCATCCCCCTCACTGAATCCTTCCACCTAACACAGCCAGACATCCTGTTCTCGCACTGTAACCCACCCATAAATACCTGCAAAAGTCACTGGTTAATCACCTTCAAAATTTTCCTAAAAATGTTGACTAGTAGCCCATGTCCTAAGACTGCTGCCTATCATACTGACCAGCAGTTACTGTTTGCTTGTACCTTCTCCGTCTGTTGAATGACTCTCTCTTGTCTTCATACATAAATACTAAATTATTTGGTATAGTTGTAATATCAGTAAGCACAATTAATAACAGCAACATTAACCAAAGTATTCAATAGTAAGCCTCTCGATGGCCTTTTATATTGCTATTATAGTTAGCGCAGCATTTCTGATTTGTGTCGCAACTTCCGTTATGTAGATTAACTGCTTTTTTCCCATAGTTGTTGACATAATCAAATAGACGCTTTTTCAAATTTCCAGTCTTCTGGGCTCTGGACTTTAAAGCCTATGTTGGCACTCAGGTCTCAGTACCCTTATCTCCATTTATATATTTACAGTACCTTCCTCACTTATCCTCCTGAACACTTTCTGAAGCACCCTCCTTCCATTCTCATTTTCATGCCTTCCTTTATGGGGCTTCTGTGACCTGGAACCCCTCTGTCCCTCTGATTTTGTTTTGTGCGAATCTCTCTCTGCTAAAGAAAACAGCAAAATTATATTCAAAGACAAAATGTTTCAGAAATAAACAACTCATAAAACATCTCAGGCACTTTACTTGATATTTGACCATCATAGAATCACAGAATCATAGAACACCAGGTTGGAAGGGACCTCAGGGATCATCTGGTCCAACCTTTCCTGGCAAATGCACGGTCTAGACAAGACGGCCCAGCAGCCTGTCCAGCTGAATCTTAAAAGTATCCGATGCTGAGGAAGGCGTCCAATGTTGGGGAAAAATCTATATTTGAGTCATACAGATTATGTATACATGACATAATGGACGTGGCACACAGAGTTGTCATGATAACAGATTAGAAAGCTCATATAATACAGTGTTGTTGCAGCTGGAGTCCCACAATCTGCTACACCTCAGCTAATAAATGCTGTGTCTCAGCTTCATATGAGCTTGGACAGACAGTTTCCAGTTCCAGACCTACCACCACTCACAACTAATTTGATGTCTCCACTCCTTCACTGGTGTAGTACAGCCATAGTTAGTCTGATGTAGGTTTCCATCCTGTTAATTCTTAGGTATGCATTTATCCGGCTATTAAGGATATGCAATGTTTTATCTCTTCTAATTTTACTATGGGTAATGGCCATGTTTTTGAAAGCTCTTTATCCTGAAGTTGTGTGATTATGTAAGAGTTCCATTTTTCATTTGAAGAGATACTCTTTAATCTTTAAAGAATATTGTTCAAAAATCCGAATTCATATAGAGACAACTCACTTTTTCTTGTGAATTTTTTCCTGATTTTTGAGCCATTCTAATGATTTTTGGATACCCTGTTCTGGATGTTTTACAATTGGAGTTAGCTCTACTAAAGTACTTTGCTGACTTTAAGCAGACTGAATTTTTAGCTTGTAAACTAATTACAAAGATAATTTTTGTTCACACATTCTGAGCATAGGCATAAATTGCAAAATGTCTTCCAAACATTAGATTTTCAAGAATATGAGGGGTTTTATAATCCATTTTGAAATGTTATAGCTTATCTGTTTTCTTCTAGCCAAACCATCATATGATTTTGAAATTGGAACGGACAAATTGTTTTGTGAAGACAATCATCATTTCACCTGAAAAAGAACTTTTTTTAGAGGTTCATAGAGTATAGCTAGCTTTTCCTTGGAGTTTTTAAACTTTCTGCACGCCATGGTTCCAGTCTGGATTACAAGTGCCAAAATGCCACAAAAAAAGACTGCTCCGTCAGTATTTTTGGCTTAGTGAGAGACAGAAAGTGCTGAAAATTTTGTAAGGAAAAAAACCCATAGTGAGAATTCCCGCTCAGCATTTAGATCAAAAAGGCTCATTAAGCACGGGAGGTTGGGGAAGTTTTTCAAACTGAACTGATGCTATAGATCTGCTGAATTTTGCTGATAGGTTTAGTAATCTGATTGAATACTGTCTCATGTGCGCTCAGTTTTAATATTTTGGGAGGGCTTCATATATACTTAGAATGGGATAGCCTGAAGCCTAAATCTGCCTTCGGTGACCTTTGCTGTTGGGCGAGTATGAACGTGCAGAAAATATGCCAACTGATGACTGAACCCTGCCATCGCCATCATTGTGAGCCATACATTTGTTTGTGTTATTAAGGAGCTCCTAAAGTTACACGGGACAGTGACAAAATTTCGAGAGGTTTCCCACGCAGGGCAGGAGCTCCAGGCTCTTTCTGTGGCTCTTGGCGAGGCAGAGGCTGCCCCAGCGCTCAGGTTTCCCTCTGCCTGACATAGCATAGCATCTGGGGGGCTGAATTTGCCACCCCTTCCATGGCAGGGCACAAAGCAGCAATCTGTAATACCGGAATGCTTTGTTTAACAGAGACATAGGATGGAAGAAGAGCATGTCCTAGGAGCAGTGGAGGACTAGGGTTAGACGTCAAATCAGTCTAAAATTTCCCACTTTTCTGTTGTTTCTCCATACAAGGTGTTTTGGGTTCACTGCCGACTTGGAGCAGGAGCAACACTTGATCTCAGGAAGACTTGCTGCGTGCCTCAGGAACAACTACTGGAATACTTTTAAGGTGGCTCTGGTCATCGCTTTACCTTGACCCTGATCACATATGTTTTCTTTCCAAAACATGTCTGAATACTCCAAAATGCACACAAGGGTTTTTTTGTACAGCAACATTGATTAGAGTTTGTGAATTTGCAACACACTAGTTACTCATGTAGGCACTCAATGCACAGTGAATATGAGATAAACTCCTCCATATCAAAGCTAAAGTGTGAACTTAGGGATGCTTTTCGGAAGTGGAGTACATTACTTCACACGTTGCTAGCTAAGAGAATCTGCAAAAGGAGTTAGTATGGAGTAGCTCATGAGCTTTAAATTCACACCTCGATTTTTTTCTTTATGGTAACTTTTCATTTAGAGAAGCATTCAGACATTTTACTTCTGAGAGTCTTAGTTCAAAAAGTGTTCAGTCTCTTAAAAAATATAATGTAGTGCTCTTGTATTTTCTTCTGCAATCCCACTCCTCCATAAACTGAATGACACACTTTGCGGGTAGTTATTATGCAAAACAACAGATAGAAATACTACATATGTTCAGAGGTAATGAGACAATTCTATTGAAAAATAAATATAGTGTTAACATGGATCATTGACATATGTTACAGACAGTTGAAATATCAAGGATGTTTAGTTTTAGTATATTAATAATACTGACAATCTTATGTAACTTCTTATACTTTAGGTCTTGCATCTTGCCTGGCTTCCAGCCTTTAATAAGTTCAAAACCAAGGGAATCTTGCCTCTTGAACAGCAGGAGCTTCCAAAGCCAGCCCTCCCTGACACACTGGGAAGAACACAGCAAGAGAAGCACTTCCCACCAAATCCTGCTGTCATTCCAGATGCACAGAATAATTCAGGTCAGGATGGACCTCAGGAGGTCTTCAGTTGAATCTCTTGCTCAAAGCAGGGTCAGCTGTGTGATCAGACCAAGTTGCTCAGGGCTCTATCCAGCCTGGTCTTGACACCCTCCAGGGATGGAGACTGCACAAAATCATCTGCAAAGAACCAGGCTTGTAGCCATATTTTGAATTGTTTTGTTCAAATTCCCACTTCCTTCAAAGTGATCAAGCAGGTGGAGTGCTAGTGAACTTGCCAACCTTTTTGATATGAAATGTGCTGAAGCACAAGGGGAAGTGAGGATGCTTACTTAGAGAAGGTGTCCTGGGCTAGAAAGCACCAGTAATAGCAAACTATGTAAAACAAGACTCTTTCATAGTCTTCAAAGGATCAGCAAGAAGGTAGCTTCATCACTTTCCACAAGGCCCTAATACAAAGCATTTTATCCAAAATTCTAGGCTTTTCACCTAGCAATAATCTTCCTGTAAAAACTAATTTCTATAGACACAGACTTTGGTTAAAGATAAAAGATCAGCCAGTTGGATAGGTCTTAGTGACTCTAAGCAGAAAATAAGAAATAAAACACAGTGTCCTGGTTCCGGCTGGATAGAGTTAATTTTCTTTCTAGTAGCTGGTACAGTGTTACGTCTTGGATCTAGTATGAGAAGAATGTTGATAACACACTGATGTTTTCCATTGTTGTTAAGTAGTGTTTATAATAAGTCAAAGATTTTTCAGCTTCTCATGCCCAGCCAACAAGGATGCTGGAGGGGCACAAGAAGTTGGGAGGGGACACAGCCAGGACAGCTGACCCAAACCATCCGAAGGGATATTCCATACCATGTGACATTATGCCCTGTATATAAACTGGGGGGAGCTGGCAGGGGGGTGCGGATCACTGCTCAGGAACTAACTGGGCATTGGTTGGAAGCAGTGAGCAATTGCATTGTGCATCACTTGGTTTGTATATTCCAACCCTTTTATTATTATTATTGTAATCTTATTATTTTTATTATTAGCATTATTAGTTTCTTCCTTTCTGTTTTAGTAAACTATGCTTATCTCAACCCATGAGTCTTACCTTTTTTTTTTCCCCCCCAATTCTCTCCCCCATCCCACTGGGTGGCAGGGAGTAAGTGAGCAGCTGTGTGGTGCTTAGCTGCTGGCTGCAGTTAAACCACGACACACAGTAAAAAAAACTCCCTTTAATTTCTTGTAACACTTTCTTTCAATTGCAGTGCTGTATTAAGTTGCTATAAACATGAAGTCCTTTACATATGATCACATACAGCACAATTTGAGGTGTTTAAGTGAATATTGATCAACTGGTATTGTTTTTAAAAAGCATTCTTTGCAAGTTCAGCTTTGTTACTTGATACTTGATTTTCCAAAGTGCTGAGCACCTGCAGCTCCCACTGGCTTCATTTGCAGTAACCGCAGTTACCTAGGAAATCAGGTCAGATCACGCTCATACTCACGTGGCAAGGCCACAGTTTTCAGTGGAAAATTATACATTTTGAAGACTGGGGTGGTTTTAACTTTGCTACCCCTTCTCCTAAAAAGTATCTATTTGTCCACAGCAGATGCTGGAGCCGTGTCCTTTTAAGCTGCCAACATGCCAAATCAGTTCCCAAGCTCGTCTAGTTAGAGAAGAATGAGGGTTGTCATGCTGGAAAGTACCTTAAAAATGGGGGTCTGCTGCAGGGCCTAACCCCAGCTCCCCATTTATTCCCTTCTGTAAGCCAAGAGCAAGGAAAAATAAAATATGAACAGATGCTTGCTTCTGCCCTGCTCTGGCTTCTGGCCAGACAGCCTATGTGAGAAGGTGTAATATAAGCAGCCACTCTGTTCTAGGGGTACAGATACTTAGTCACAGGAACAGGGGGAATGAAAGGAAAAAGGTAAAAGAATTAGGACTCTGAAAAGTACAATTTCTTAGAGCTGCCTACAAGCTGACAAAACTTTTCAGCCAGCCATATGCCGAGGCGCCATCCAAAAATCCATACTTGTGCTACACAGTCTGAGGCACTTGGATAAATCAGGGTAATGCAGAGAGGTCCTTGTTTCAGTGACTCTACAAAGCATAACTGGAGATTAGGAAAATAATCATACATTGTAAAAAGAGTGTATATGGCATTAATTGACATTATATAAAGCTAACTATGTCTGGGTCTAAAAAATGGTGTTATCCCAACTTCTCATTAATAGCATCCAATTACCATCTGTGGTTACATAACTGTTCATCTCACTATGTGGCCACTTATTGCTGGTCTGTTGCTGCTCAGCATAAATTGCACAGAGCACAGTGTGTAAAGGCACTAATGGCATTTACTTTACATTTTGCAGTACAAGGATAAACAAAAACCTTCTGAAACAAAATTAAAGTTGGAGGGAGAGGTTATTCCAAGCAAATTTTGTTAATTTTTTATGTGGTAAAATTAGCTCAGTTTTGGGTTTGTAGCAAAAACGTATGACTGCCACAGGGTATTGTGCTGGTTTTGGCTGGGATAGAGTTAGTTTTCTTCATAGTAGCTGGTATGAGGCTATGTTTTGGATTTGTGCTGGAAACAGTGCTGATAATGCCAAGATGTTGTCATTATTGCTGAGCAGTGCTTACCCAGACTCAAGGCCCTTTCTGCTCCTCACCCCAGCCCACCAGCGAGCAGGCTGGGGGGGCACAAGGAGTTGGGTTGGGAGAGGACCCAGCTGGGACAGCTGACCCCAACTGACCAGAGGGATATTCCAGACCGTCCGATGTCATGCTCAGCATGTAAAGCTGGGGGAAGAAGGGTGGGGGTGACGTTGGGACTGATGCCGTTTGTCTCCCCAAGGAACCGTTACGTGTGATGCAGCCCCGATTTCCTGGAGATGGCCTGCCAACGGGAAGTAGTGAATGAACTCCTTGTTTTTCTTTCCTTGCGTGCACGGCTTTTGCTTTACCTATTAAACTGTCTTTATCTCAGCCCACGAGTTTTCTCACTTTTACCCTTCTGATTCTCTCCCCCATCCCACTGTGAGGGAGGTGAGCAAGCAAGCGGCTGCGTGGTGCTTGGTTGACGGCTGGGGTTAAACAACAACAGGTATTAAAGAAAGTAAATGTTTTCTGTTTTAAATATGTAGTAAAACCCAGTACACTATCACATAAAACATACCATTAATTTCAGAGGGTTTTTTCCCCTGAATGATACACAAACCAGAAAATCTTACAGAGATCAAAGTGCCCATCATTAGAATATGGGAACTTTTACTCAGTCTGTGTGTGGGCACTGACCAAACAAAATGCCAGTGAGCCTCTGCTGATAAGAACAAGCAGAGATAAAGCAGGCAGAAAGATCTGTGAGTCAGTAAATACTGCAAACAACAATCATAGCAGGTCAGGCAATTAACAGAAGAAGAAGAAAACACTGATAAGTCCAGCAAATAAAATGTGATCCCCTCATAAACCATGGACATGAGAGGGAACGGTGGTAGACTAAAGCTGGAGTTCACAGGATATTAACCTTACTGAATGGAAGGCTGAAGATTGCTGTTGCATCAAATCCAACAAACAACCTGTTTGTACAGCAAAATACCTCTTTCCTTTGTAGAAAAGGAAACTGAGTGTTTGAGTAGTAAAACTACTGTGGGAATGAAGGAAGCAAAATCAATGAGCCGAAACATGAGGGAACAGTTGCAAACTGAAACAATAAACAGAAGAGTTATGAAAGATCAAAACCATAGACTGAATCAGCAGGGGAAAAAAAGAATAGACTGTAATGATTTTTGAGGGGATGGTTTTTCATTTCCTTCATGGTTAATGGCAAGATTTCATTGACCCCTGCTGGAGGAGGATCAGGCTTCTTAAGACAGAAACAAAAATGGCTGAAAAAGGACAAAAAGCAGAACAAGTAGTGAAAGGATTCAGTATGAAAAAAAAGAACCGATAAATAATTCTTTCCCCATTACAGACAGAACTTCTGCCTATGTTGGAGTAGAGATTTCAATTTGCTGTTATCTACTGAAAAATAATAATTTAACAAGAAGTCACCACAGGGGTTTTTGTCATAAAGAACAAAACATCCAACAACTCATTCTCACAATAATAGCAGTTCTTAATCCACAATACGCTATCTGCAGTCTGAAAGTACACTGCTGATTGGAAGTGTTTGTGAAACAGAAACTCCTTCCCAGAATGTAGTACGTAAAGGTAATCCTAAGGAAATAGACGTTATGATATAATGCTGCTATTTGCCAGCATTAAGCTTAACTTCTGAAGTTATCTACATAAGGAAAAAAAATGCCCCCTGCTTTATGAAAATGAGCATGTATCATGAGTAACAACAAATAGTCAAACTGAGATTTCTGGAAACAAACCAGACACTATTTTATTCAAAATATTTGTTTGATGAGCTCTGACAAATAACACAGTTTACTGGGATAAAGCAGTATTCTAAACTCGGAATTAAGCCTTGTAAATTAGCTACTATTCCTCTTTACCCAACAGAGCCCCAATGCATAAGTTGGGTGTTTTTCACCAAATATTCAACATGTGTCTTTCAAAATGCATATTAGCTTAACAAGGATACTGTTATAAGCCATACTCAACATGTGTTTGCAAACAACAGCTTTTATCAACATTAATTATTTTCTTGATAGAATTACATCAATAGAGAGAAGTAGGGCATTAGATTTAATATATTTAAATTTATAATAACTTTATGTTTGAATTTTAGAAAGCCCTTTAAAAAACACCTCAGCATGTGTTAACATGCAAAACAACCTGAAGTGGCTTGCATGAAAAGATTCTGATAGATTAAAGTCGTAATTGAGGGTTATCAGTATGTATAAATGCATCAGAATAGTGGAAGTGGTTATCCAGGAAGAGAAGAAATCTATTAATAAAACAATTATGATTAAATTTTAAAATTCCAAGTTAATAGTCTCGAAAAAACAGTTTCAAAAATCTGTATGTCAGAAAAAGGAGAAATCTGTGAAGACAGACATTCATGACAAGACTGAGTAACAATTCAAACATAAATATTTAGTGTAATACAGGGATAAAATAAACAGGTACATACTGCTCAATTTTTGTTAAAACTCAATACCAGGTAGACGTACAAAGGCAAGAAATGCCCCAGAAACAGATATCAAAACATGATCAAAGGCTCAGAAAGAAATAACCGATGTGCAATGATAGCTGAAATGTTCAGGAAAACATTAAAATATAAATCAAGAGTAGAACTTAAAAAGAAAAGAAAGAAAATGTTTCTCATATGAATTTCCCCCAACCTTACAGTTACCTTCTTAAAATCTGAGATATTTCCAGGGGAAAAATAAGTACGGGTAAGGAGCTGGACTAACTTGAGGACGGAGGCTAACCACACGGATATCAAATATACATTTTGGGTACCTGAACCTAATAATGGACCCCCAAATTCACATTTCGCGTTCCTTGGCTTCTGCACGTAACAGGTCGGGGTGGTTTGCAGATGCTGTGTCTGGAACGCCCCAGGCTGCAGCATGGCAGCGTCTCCTTGGCCAGAGCCCCTGGCACTCCTTGCTGTGGCGGTACAGCTGCGACCACGGGTACGAGGGTTTTTCCTCTCTTTCCTGACGAAGCAGCTGATGGCCTGAATAGAGGTGAAAGCGCTTTCCTTTGAGACAGAAGCTGTGTGTTTAATGCTCTCTGACTAAGGAAGAAGCTGAACTCGGACCCTACTTTATGAGCTGGTGAACTCCAGAATCTGACAGACAAAGTGAATAGCATCGTCATTTTCTCCTTTAACTTAAAGAAGGCTGCAGAAAGAGGCAGCTTGTTTCTGTAGATGTGCTCTCGGCATGCTGCGAAGAACCCTCTTAGGTTAAGTCTTGAAGTAGATGCAAGCAAAGGAATGTCTACTGCTGGGGTTCTAGTCATATTTAGAAGGAAAATAAGCAATAAGAGGACTACATAGACACCATCTTCTCTGAGCATCCACAGAAGCACAAACCTAGGTGCTTAGGGATTTTAAGATGGAACAGGGAGTTCCTTATTGAATTTAGGCTCCCCAAAGGTTAAATAGTGGCTGAATGGATTTAGATAATTTGTATCTGTCCAACTGTTGTCCTAGGTGCCTAAATCCTTTCCTGGACCCGGCCCAGGAGAGAGCAGAGTGTTGTGCAGTTAAGTGCTCTGCTTTTACTGAAAATCAATGCCTAACTCCCATTTTTTCATTTAGAAGATCCTCCCCCTTCCCCAGCATTTGTATAGCTTACCATTATACAACTAATTGGACACATTGTAAATGCTTAAAAGTATCAAAGGGCGTTAACAAGGAGCAAAATGCAATTATTTAGGCTAGTACAAGAGAGTATGAAAATCAGAAGAAAATTCATGTCTGTAGGAATTATTTGAGAGCGAACTCTATTCAGGTGAGGAACAGTCTTCTTCCTGAAATGGCAGAAGCTTCAGCATTTCCATTATTTAAAATGAGAATAAACATGGCACTGGTAAGTAGAAGAAACACGGTATTGATGGGCAGGCTGATGCAGTGTGTCATCTCTAACTGATGTCACTTCGTGAAATCAGCTCTCTTTTCTGTTTTGAATATATGATTTGGGAGAAATTAGTGATTATCAGAGAAGCCTGTGGGAACATGACTTGGCTTGGGGCTGCTGTTTGTTTGCCAACAACCTCCAAATTATCAGTTTTTAATCATTTGGTCCAGGATTATAAATCTCTGCCTGGGACCCTCTGAACTTAATATTTTTCTCAGAAGTAAGTAGAATAATGAACATAGAACTACATGAGGAAACAGCTTTTTGTAAAACAGTGATAAAGCCTATGAGACAATGAATAGCACAAAGACTTTAAAAGGGAACATCCATTATTCTGTCTGTATGATCCAAGTGAGAGGAAATGTGGAACTCTGGTGTTCTTCAGAAACATTTCTTCATATGTTGGGAAGGTTTTACAGCACTGCAGGTTGACCACCAAGCACAAAACTGTTCTTTGCTCAGAAGGTCACATTACACAGCTCAGGAAGCTCTGGCCTTTCTGCAGGGACAGTGCTTCACCCCCTGGAAATCAAATCACTGAGGTCTGGTTCACTGTGGAATTTTATTTTCCTTATTCATCTGTGAGATGAAGGAACAGAAGGCCTTCTGAATTGGAGGTTCTGACTCCAGAAAAGAGATGTGAAAATTAAACATGGGACAGAAAAATTATCATGCCAACAGGCAAAGTCACTCACCTCTGGACATACACATTCTTTTCTTCAGGGTAACTTCTTCAGTTGAGGAAGTTATCCTATAGCCAGTTTGTCCAGCAAAGCAAATAAATTTTAGAAGAATACATTCATATACTCTAGATACAAAGACTGACAAGAATGTAAGGGAACACATAAATGACAGGCATTATATACAAAGTTGGCTGACCTCTTTCACTCAAAATATCTTCCCTAAGAAATAACATTTTTATGAAAAAAAAGAGGTTGTAGAAGTTATTCATGTTATCAAGACTTTTCCACTTTTCTTTTTTTTCTACATTTTCTTCAACACATTTTATATATTTTTAAAATCTTCATTTATTAAAAGCCTTCTCTTGTTACTGAAATACATGGGTTTTCATTAAGTGGAAAGTAAAAATGTGGAGTCTATATTGATAAAATAGAAGATGGAAAGCAAAATGAGAAATGGGTCAATCCTGAACTCCATGAAATGGAAAGAGTTTTAAAATGTCAGAACACCAGATGCATTTTGACAGGTAAATGTAGTTAACCATATCAGTAGTGAAAAGTTCATTGTATAGACTTCCAAAAAGATAAGCAAATAAAAGAAACATAAACCTATTTTTCTCTTATTTTGTCTTTTTTTTTAAGCCAAACTTACCTTTTTTTAGATCCTGACTTAGTCTTTTTGAATGCTTAGAGATGGGCAAGCTGTAATCAGTTTGCGTTTCAGATGTAGAGTTCACTGTGACTCTGATGATAAATTATTTAAATGAAAATTACTTCCCCTTCCAAGAGATCTTAGGCACCTGGTGAATACAAGCCTACACGGGAGCATTTGGAAGTTTCTATGTATTCTCATCACAGCAAGTCTTTAAAAACCATTGAATAGTAGTAGTCCAAAATGTTGATTCCCTGTCCTTGTATATCTATTATATTAACAGTTTACTAAGCAGTATTAAGGATGGTATTTCCTTTGTAGAGCCCACTGAAAGACACCAGAATCACCTCCTGAAGGCAATACCCGTTCGCTGTCAGACAGGGAGTATTTCACTGGAAAGATACTGCATTAATTTTCCAGGTAATTACCAAGTATTTAGGGGGAAAACAAATAAAAATCAAATACTCTCTAGGATCTGCATAGCCCTCTTAACTGGGATATCTGAATGCCTCCTTATTTTTTAAATACATTTATTTTACTAGTAGGAAACAGAGACTCACAGAAACTTAACGGGCCTCTGGCTTCAGAGGCTGTGGACAGTCGAATGCAGGTCTGTCCAGTCCAAAGCCAAGGTCTTAAGAGGCCCAGGCGCAGACGCGTCATGAATGCGAGCGTGCACGGCCGCACAGCCACTCCCCGCCATGTTACAGGTTGCGCATGCTCTGCCAGAAACGTTTAGGTGTGACGGCTACACGTTCTTCACCCATTCCATGCCATCGTTCTCCTTCTAAAGGTGGTGGTTATTTATACTAAGCAGCCTCCTTCTCCTTAGAGGCAGAAGAGCATTCGACACAGAGGTGACTGGCAGGCTACCCAGTAAGTACACACTGGTTGTACTGGTGTTGTTGTGGTTTAACCCCAGCCGGCAACCAAGCACCACGCAGCCGCTTGCTTGCTCACCTCCCTCACAGTGGGATGGGGGAAGAGAATCAGAAGGGTAAAAGTGAGAAAACTCGTGGGCTGAGATAAAGACAGTTTAATAGGTAAAGCAAAAGCTATGCACGCAAGGAAAGAAAAACAAGGAGTTCATTCACTACTTCCCGTTGGCAGGCCATCTCCAGGAAATCGGGGCTGCATCACACGTAACGGTTCCTTGGGGAGACAAACGGCATCAGTCCCAACGTCACCCCCACCCTTCTTCCCCCAGCTTTACATGCTGAGCATGACATCGGACGGTCTGGAATATCCCTCTGGTCAGTTGGGGTCAGCTGTCCCAGCTGGGTCCCCTCCCAACTCCTTGTGCCCCCCCAGCCTGCTCGCTGGTGGGCTGGGGTGAGGAGCAGAAAGGGCCTTGAGTCTGGGTAAGCACTGCTCAGCAATAATGACAACATCTTGGCATTATCAGCACTGTTTCCAGCACAAATCCAAAACATAGCCTCGTGCCAGCTACTGTGAAGAAAATTAACTCTATCCCAGCCAAAACCAGCACAGTTATATATAAAGGAATGGACACAGCCTGTTTCTTGACCTCATCAGGTTTCTTTTTCAGTGTCAGCAGGAGGAGGACTGAGGTCTGTGCCTACAAACGGTGCTATTTTCTGCTCTGCCATGGCACTAAGGAATAAAGATTTCCCAACAAAACATTAGATGGGTAGATGCCTGGTGTAGCTGACTTTTCATTAACCCTCCTTCATTCTTAAAACACAATAAGAAAGAGCAAGCTGGGTATAAGGCACCAGAGCAGCTACGGCTGCACTAGCTCAGCTCAGCTGCTCTTGTGCTCCAAGGGCCAGTGCAGTTGGAGTTAGAGAAGTCCCAAGGCAATGAGAACATAATCTTCCTCCTGGAGAACAATCTATCTCTTCAGGAAGATTTTTGTCATCATAAGCACATGACATGTCGATACTTCTTTATTGCTGAATAAATGTGTTTCCTAATGACTTTTGAATATACTACATAAATTTGCATTAATTCTGGCAATTCTTAGGGCTTTGTGTTCACTGTATCATCACACATTTCATGACAGCTATAAGATTCTGCATAAAATACACATTATCTGAACAAGTCCCCTATGAAGAAAGAGTCAAGAAAAAAATTCATGGAATTCTTTGGATTAGAAACCAAATATCTTGGGTTTTATATATATAGACGTTTTTATTTTTGGCTTCATGGCTACAAATAGTTTACTCTATGTTACAGAGACCGTTGAAAGAGTATTCATTATCTGTCAGAGCTAGTCAAATAAAAATGTCCATTAATGTAATCAGTAATTACACCCCCCATCAATCACCGAGTAAATTATTCATACTTTTTCCCTGTTCCATAAATTCACTGTACATAATAGTCATCAAACAAAAAAAGAATCGAGGTCTTTTTTCTAACAATCTCAGATAAATTATCGACAAATATTTGTTTAATTAACCAACTCTACTACCTGTCATGTCTCCGAGCAGATGTTAAGTATTCCCCTGCTTCCTTTCCTAAGCAAATGAATGCCTAGTTACACAGTTTTTTGTCTATGGGCCACAGTTACATGATTTTAATCTCATTTTCTTACCTGAGGTCAGGTAGTGGTTCAGAGTGGGTGACCTGCGGCCATAGTTCTTTATTCTTATCTGAATAAACTTTCTCCAGCCACGAAAAAAGAAATATTTTTGTTCTTTCCTTAGTTCTCTCCTAGATTTTTTTCCCATTAAAAATACCACTTGTAAGCATAACTTGCAACGAAAAAAAAAAAAAAAAGAAAAGAAACAGAAACCTATCTGTTTAACTACTTTCTGTCTGATGGGTTATTCACTTTCTCTGCTTAAAGGCGTTTAATGGGTGTTTTCCACACAGCAGTATTGTTATCTTAAATGCAGATCTTTAAAGAGAATGTCCTAAAATCTGTTTTCAAGCCTAAAACAATCAGGGCAAGCTCAGGATATTCTGTGCTGTATCTCCAACTCCTATCCCAGGCAGCACCTCTTTGCCATCATATTGGTGTGATAAAGGCAGGAAGCCTTCATTCTTTCCCATAAATGCATGGGTATTTTTATTGCTTCTAAAAGAATACAACCCTTTTTTCTTTTTTTTTTTTTTCCTGAGGAACTGGGGGGAAGAAACAAGCATTTCTAGTTCTAATACTTGCCCCAAGCAGCTACAGCAGCGCAGGGGGTCAGGGAAAGAGGAGGACAGGTGATGAGGCTTTTCCTGTTCTTGAAACACAGCCGAAAGCACCTCTGTTGGGTTGACAATAGCAGGGCTCCCCAGTGTCTTACTCGCATTTCTTAAGTAACATGGACGGTTTAAGTGTACGTAACCTGGCATTCCTGCTAAAAATAAAGTTTTGGTCTCCACCATCTCTTTTTTCTAGGTTGATTTCAACCTGGACTGTGAGTACATGAACACTTGGGCTGGCATACGGGAGTAGGCGGCACAGGAGCAAAACAAGGAGACAGAGGTGGGAAAGATCAGGTTTTTTGGAAACAAATATAACTGGTGCCAGGTTCTGAAGCCACAATGTTAAAGTCAGCACCCCAAAGCAGTGGTGCCCTGGAATCCTCTCCCTTAGAGCTACTACATAAAACTGTCATCAAACTCAATAATTAAGCTTTGCTTTGGTATCGTGAGAAAGAGATATTTATGCTGATTTAATGAAGGACGAGACAGTTAAGTCCTCTTAGATAGTTTCCAAATCTGATGATGCTGCAAAAAATCTAAAATGGCTTTGCCTTAATCCAAACCTGGATATTATAAAGACACTTTAGTAATGATCTGACTGGAATCACTCATGTTTCGGTGTTGATACAGTCATAGGTTTCTATCTTCCGATGTTTCATATGGGAAGTGTATGCTTATGTATCTTAGGCCACTGAGTTGTTTCAGTCTCTTTGTGAGAGTCAGCACTGTATCAGCTTTCATGTGGCCACACTTCTGAAGTTTTAGTTTTCAATGAATATTTGGGCCAGGTATCTGAATTTTGCAAGCTGGCACAGCCCTCTTGAAATCAGTGCGTCTGTGATCTTTTATTCCAGACAAGGATGCACTTCATAAAATTATTCTTTAAACATCTTGTGAAGTTTAGGGGTTTAAAGTAGTAAGAAATGGATTTTCTGTCAAATTGCATGGCCACAAAAGAGAGAAAAGCATGAACAATTTTTATAATCCCTTTAAATCCCTAATCAGTCACAGTTTTCAATTGCTTATTACAGTTCTGGACATTTCAGCAGTACCTGACACCACTGAATAACACTGAATTGCTTAGAACTTCAGACAGCTTGATAGAAAAAGTCTGTTTACCTGCCCATGTGCATGATGTTCCTTTGGCAATTTTTATTCTTTTTTTATGCCATGTTCTTGTCATGTACCAAGGGAATTCCCATTTTGCCTATTTTTACGCAGTGTTTTTATGCTTCCATTGTGTGAAATACTCTAACTGCACAGTTTGGCTTTCACTTATTCAATTGTTGCACATTCATTTTGTGATCAAAATTGAAGTCTATTTATTTTGCCTATATTTTTAATCTAATGCTAGCTAATGTTTAACTCCACAGATCAGATAAAACTTTCCTGTTTAATGTTGTGTCACTATGACAAAATTCAAATGATAATTAGGGAACATGCATTTATAAGGGGTGTCTAATTCATATTCCACTTTGTTATTTAATGTATTTTCATAGTGGTTAGCACGATTTAGCTGAAACTCCTTGTGAATTCTCTAGTGTTCTAATTGAAAATTGAGTATTTGATCCATTTCTTTAAGAATGTTTATAGAATAAAATATGATCAGTGCCACAGAATAGCATTTTCATAGGCCCAAATGTTTGTACTCTTTACATAGTAATGTATAACAATATCTTACAAATAATTTTCAAATTCTTAATCTAAAAATGATTTGCCTATTCAGAAATTAAAAAGAAAAATAAAATTCCAATTTGCTTTGTGCTGACATGAACCAAGAACCAAGGCAGTACTGACTTAAAAAAAAAAAGGGGGAAGAAATCTGGGTCATACATAAATACATGGCAACAAGTACCTAAAGGTTTCGATTTATGCTGGTCCAAGTAAGTGGAAGAAATAACCTGGCTAGCCCTACCAGCTTGGGTTTTTTTTCCTTGACAACTTAAATAATGAGAATAATCACATAAAATCTAAAATATTCACACCCTCCACAGCAGTACCCTTCCTGTCGCTGCCGTTTGTTTAGTGAGTCTATTCACAAGCAAGATGAATATAAAAAATAAATTCTTCACATTTGCTACTTATTCATTCCTGTTTATTTCTAATGCCTTTGGTTGGTGACTGAATTGGCAATAGCCCTGCTTTTAAGTGCAGATCCTATGCACTTCATTCCAAAATGTTAAATTATCGCCGCTTGGTTTCTTTTTAGGTTCCTGGGTACATGCCATTTAAGAATGTAAACAGCCAGCAGACATGACGTAAACATGCAAGGATTTTAGTCAACACACTCTTAGGGATTCCCATCACATTAGCAAGGACACCACGGAAAACTGGCAGCTCCAAAGTGCAGTCATGTTTTAGATCTTTTAAAATCTCTGACACATGCAGGAAAACTATGTTTCTCTTTAAATAAACATTTTCTATTAGACCATTCTTACCCAGACTTGCATAGCACATTTATTTCCCTGGGTCATTTTCCATTTTACAGTAAATAGATTATAGTAATAGCATAGCAATCTGATAGCAGCTTTTCCCTCCATCAATAGTATTTCTATTTAAAGATGAGGATTCAAAATCAGTGTTGAAGGTACATGCTCTCTCTTCTCAGGGGAGTCAGTGTACCTGGATGTTACTCAGCACCTCTGTTTAGTTTAATAAGGCGGACTTTAAAATTCAAGGAAACCCTGGCACTATGTCTTTTAAATTAAATTTCTACTGCTATGGAGGTGTGACTCCAAAGCTGCCCTCAAAGCCAGCTCTACTGTCTGACCATGCTACTGGCCTACAGGAATGCTGCTGACACCAGCACTGTGGGTCTCAGTGGTACCCATGGAGAGGGTCATCCCCACTGTATCTTGAGAAGACAAGGTTCTTCCATGACATTGTTGAGCTCGAGCCACCATTCCAAGGCAAAAATCAAATGAAAGTAGACTGAAAAAGAAGGACTCGCATAAAGCTGCTGCCTCCATTCAGCTTGCTTGAGCAATAGATATCCCCAGAAGGCAAAGCTGTGTTCTTGCTATCATACTTGTTTTGCCTCCCTTTTCTTTCCTACTTCCTTATTCTCTCCCTTTGTCCTTGAGTTCTCTGTTAGAAAAAAAAACCGCTCAGTTTAGCTGGTTAACAGGCATGGGTACATGTCTGTACCTGCACTGATTAACAGTATGACAGTAAAGTAGTCAAGCATGAGTTGGTACCAAAACCAGAAAGTGAAGGAAACTTCCTTTCCTTCTAAGAAGGTAAATTTTCATCCAATGAAATGAAAGAACGAGTGTATGAATCTCAAAATGCAACCATCACGCCTGACTTATGTTATTGTTACTCTCACCATTTTTAAAAATTCCCTGTTCACTGCAACTTCTCAGCGTCAGAATCCAGAAACCTGCTACAGTTATTAATTTGTTAAATGGAGACTTACCATAAAATAAAGTGCAATTACTATCATAAAATACGCTAGAGTGCAATTCTCTGATAAAACTTCACTTTCTGTTTCCTGACATTCTTGACTGATTGATTTAATCAACGTAGCCTTCACATTATTTTAAGAGATTAGAGATTCTATTTTACTATTTTAAGAGATTGTATTTACATTCCAGACCTGCAAAGATATATGTACATATTGCACTTCAAGTTATGATTTAAGTCCAGGTTATTTCAAGTTAAATCTGGGTATGGGAGGTTGTAGGCCTCAGTGGGAACTTGTAGTGTAATCTACATGAAATACCTGGGAGTAGCACTTAAATAAAAACGAACAGTTTATTTTAATATGAAAAACTGAAAAAAAAAAAATCAGCAAAGCAATGAATTGATGCAGCCAATAGGCTTTCATGGCCAGTGGAAGCTGGTATAAATCAGTTATGAACTAGAGAAGTAAAACAGGGTAGGACAATATTTATGTTGTTTCCATTCTTTCTTTTTCTGTCCTGCAAATAAAGAGAAATCACTGGGTTCTATCATTTCTTAGGCCAGAACTATCATTTTAGAAAAAACAGGTATATGTTGAGAAGAATACTGTAACTAAACTTGGCCAAACAGTTACACTATAGTATAGTATATGCAAGTATTATGTATTTATATACATACATGTTTATAGTGTGCTGTATACACAGTAGGTAAATGCATATATATGCACACACATGTGTATATAATGTAAACTGGAGTTCAAAAGCTATCCTTGAGACAGATTAATTATTTTGTCAGTAGGACACATTAGGGCCTGTTGACTTAGGCAAGGGTTTAGATGGGGGATAGAAATCTTTCCTGTGGCCCGGCGTACATGCTTAGCATATGGCTGTGTGCAAAAAGGTGAGGCAAAGACACGCAAAGCTGGCTGAGCTCAAATGAATAGCCTGGCTGAGCCACGATCTGCGACCTTCAGTAGCTGCCATGGGCCTTCATGGATGAATTCTGATGAACACAGCCCAGAGTAATTACATTCTTGTAGATTACTTGTTCCTGTGGTCATAATTATAGATACTCTGTCATTCAAGGACTAATTACTGTGTAACTTGCAAGTGTTTTTCTTTTATAATATAGTCAGCTTGGAAGCAAACACAAAAATAATAGTGACATTGTGATCACGGGAACATTGTATAACCATGTGATTATACGTCCAAAGTAGGCAGAATTTACACAGAAAATACTGTCCTTGATGCAGACATCTCTATCTAATTATAATGGTCAATGTTTGAGCTATGAAGCTAAAGGACTGAGGCTGCTCTTAATAACCTGCTTATTTGTTTCAAGTAATTGCAAAAGAAAATATCGCAATAACAGCAAGTTGAATATGGAGCTAATCTGTAAGAAAAAATGACTCAGAATTTGCAGGTCTTATTAGGCACTTTCGTCAGCCTCTTGCTGCCACCTCGGATGGGTTCTTTCACTTTTTCCTCCATCTCATTTTAAGGATAGAAATAGAATTCCCTTGGCACAGAGAATGAATTTTATTACATTTGCCCAGCACCTAACAAATAGGTATCTATACATTGCTACCAAGGTCCTTGGTAAAACTGGCTGGTGCTTTACTATTAGAAGGCAAAGTTCTTAGAAACTGGGCTAGATGTCAGAAATCTTCGTGTAAACCCAGATGCCTAATTACTGTTGTAGACTAAAAGAAAACATTTTTGGTATCGTTTTAATAACTTGGGTATGTATAAACCAGTTAATCGCTAATCCCATGGCACCTTTTCATTTCACCAGAGGATCAGGCAACAATTGCTCCCCTTTATGACCCTAATTCTGTACTATGTGGCAGCATTGATTTCAGTGGAATTACTCTTAATTCACAGAGCTCTCTAGAGAGAGAGAGTATAATCAGGTCCCTTAAAAACTACTAGAAGTGGGAGAGTAATGTGAGCTTTAAAGTTGCTGATTTGCTGTCTTGAAATGTTTTAGTAGCAGTAGGTTGCAGGGAAGTCTATTGTCATGTGCCACTTATGTTTTAGGCATTATTCTGCCTAAAGCACGTGTTTACTGAGGATTTTGCTAGCAGGGAAGTGTAGGTTACACTTATATATTAAAAAAGCAGAACAGTGTTTAAGAAAAAGAATGGGAAAAAATTGGTATCAAGAAAACCATGTAAATACCTCCCATCTAAAAATAAACACCGTCTGCAAAAGGCTACATGAACACAAGCTAGACAAAAAATGGAATGGTGCTTGTTAGTCTGACTGACATATCAAACCCACGGGAAGAAGGATGTTTATCCATGGGAAGTTAAGAGCTCTGGAGAGATTTTTCATAGGTTAAGATCCCCTGAAAAAAATTACACCTTTCTTCTTTTCTGAAACTCTAGCCCTATAATTTTCTTTTGCTTCACTGAATCAGTCTCACAATAATTTAGCTAATAGAAACAAAGGAAGAAAATTGATCATTAAAGACTGAATCTTTAAATATCGTTCAAAAATTTCCTACCATTGAAGAATATCCTAAAACTGCATATTTGAATTGCAGCTATCCCATCAAATGTGATATACATAGGAAGCATAGAAACTACAGAGAGACATTATATAGCATAGAGAGTAAAAAGGAAGGTAAAATAAATTGTTTGGCTAGTAGGTGTTAAAGATAGCAGACATTAAAGATGTCTTTTAATTATTAAACACAGAAGCGATTGCCAATTTGTTATTTATCCAAATATTTAAAAGATTTAAAACTAAATAAGTGAAATACAATTATTGAAAAAACTGATTATATATAATTATTATTACATATATTATATATATGATATATATTATATAATTATTATATATAGAGATATATATACACATTTTTTAATTCAATGTACTTTTGGGGAAAAATAATTATTATTTTCTCCCCTAATCTAACTTCTTCTTTCATGTTCTCAAATAAGGTATTTAGGCTTGAACTAGATGTGCTGTTTGGCAGTGATTGTCATATAGTATTATAATGCTTCCTGAGGTATTTTCACATAGGAAAAGCAGATGGTATTATAGCCAGGGCTCCACTATCAGATTATTATATCCCATGATCTGTCTCAAGTGTGAACTATTTCGGAAGGATTTCAATGCTGTGTATGTGCTTAGATTCATAAATTGACAAAGTTTCCCAAGACCCACAGCTGTCCACTTTCTTGTGGGGTAAAAAAATACAAGTAATTTTTCTGGCTAAGCAGGTATGTTCTACTAACTGGTATTAATTGGCTTGTCTGAAATTCACCCAGGAAAGTGTGTGCATTCAAGCAGCAGCAGCTGTAAGTCTATCAATATTAATATAAAACAGAATATTGATAATTCCTATCTTCCTTTTTCTTTTCCTTTTTCACTTTCAGTGGTTCTTTCTGGCAGTAAAACGTTCACTAGAAGACCAACAGCAGAGACCATAACACACAAAACACAGTCCTGAGGTTAACCAGGTCTAAAGCAAGTGGCTCAAATGAGACATTCATCCCAGAAGGGACTGGATGACAGAAGCTGGATTTTAAGATAGTTCATGAGAACTGATATGAATAAATTGTTCCCTTATGACTATTTAGTCTTTTAAACATGGCTATTCCAATTCAAATTATTATGAGGTGCACACTTTGGCTATCACTTGTCCACATGCTCGCCTCCTTTTAGCATTGGCCGGTGCACCCCTTCACTGCCTGACATAGAAACTGAAGTAGAACTTAGTTCATTGTCCTTTGTCGGGATTCATCAACGGCAGCATTGCAATTTTTTTACTCTGAGATGGAGGAAGGCCAACTAAAACTAGAGAAGGCAGACAGAGCTCAATTGTTCCAGGTAATAAGATCTGCCTAACACTTGCCATCTGCATGGTGATTCTACTACTCCCTATCAAATTACATTTCATATAATAAAATTATAACAAAATTAAATCAAACTCCTTGTGTCTTTCTCTCTATAGTGGTTATTCAAATTACCCTGCTCATATGACTACTGGAAAGGAAGACATGTCAATGTTGAGGATAGAGAGACCCAATAAAAACGAAGAGGGAAATCTAGTAACCAAGCAATGATGCCACAAACTTCCACCTGTGAGAAGTTATGCTAGCACAAGGGAGCTATGGAAGAAATAAAAGTCTGAATGTAAGGAAAGAATTATAAAACTGAAAATACTTTACGGCAGATTAATAAATAACACTGTAAAGAATCTAACTCTCGTTAGTGAAAGGCAGTGCTGATAACACAGGAGCTCTGAGAAACAGGAGAGATGAGGCTTCTGTCTAGATAGTTAAGAAAGAAGTACTAAGCGTACAAGCAAAGGCTGTCATTTTATATTTAATGTTTAGTCTGAAAAGGTTTCAGGTATCACAGACAAGTATCCTGATTCTGTACATGTGTATGACAGCCATTTAAAATGTCAATCAATAATGTATCACTTATGGAACATCTCAAGCCTCAGGTATTCTATTCATACCATCGATAACTTCAGTTAATGGTAGCAATGGATCCACGGGCTTCAGGGAGCCGTACAAGGCCAGCACATAGATGTCATAGGCAGAAAGCACAAGTAGCAGAATTTATACCTCATCTGCACATGCTGGATAATCAGAAATCAAGTCTCAGTGTATCTGAAAACATCAAACACACCATCATAGGATCGTATGATAATACAGTTGTGAGTGACCTCAGGAGATATCCAGTGCAGCTTCCTGCCCAAAACAGTGTCAGCGATGAGGCATGAGACCACACTGTTTAGGACTTGATCCAGTTCGGTCTTGAGAACTTCCAAGGAAGGGGACTGCACAGCTTCTCTAGGCAACCATCACGCCTATGTGGGATTAGCAGAGAAAGGACTATTGCAGCACTAAATGGGATAATATTTTTGTCCTAAACTGAAGATGTATTTGGCACCTCCTAGCTTCAAAGGATATATATCCCTAGGCTGGGATCTTTGACATGGTCTGAAAATTGATGTTCACTTTCAAGTGAATCACAGCAGTCTTGAGTTTTCAGAAGCGAGTGCAATGAAATCACTATTTGAGATGATCACAATTTCTCCCTCAGAACAGCCCTTTGATTTCAAATGTCCACTTCCCAAAATGTCAGTATTCCCCAGAAAAAAAAATAAAATTATGTTTTACTAAGAAAAAATCAAAATGCCATTGGGAAAAATTTTCTATAAATGTTCAAAATAACTTCACGGGTTTGTTTTTTTCACGATAAATTGGGACTGAAGACAAAAACAAGGCCTGTGTTTTCAGCAGTAGACTTTTGCATCTGAATCTGTCCCCAGATCTGCCAGGACGTGGGAGTTCTGGAAGTCTACAGGCTGGTTTGGATAGGCAGTCATCAGAGTTGCACATTACTGTCCTAACTTGACAGAAGAAAATGGTGCTTTTTTTGAACCCTGGATGTGCTTTCTCTCCAGCTATTGACCCAGCACATGAGGAAAATGGGTAAATTAATATTTATCTAGCTCAAATGGCGTAAAAATTAATTAGTGTATGTTTGCATTGATCTTTTTTTTTCAAGAGTTGTGAAACTAGGCTTTCAAAAACACCTGTGAATAGCCTGATTACCAAGCTAAAGCATAGTTTCTGAGTGACTGCTTTGGGTGCTACAGAATGTACAGAAGAAGACCTCCTCTTTCAAAAAGCATACCAGAATAGCTTGGCTATTATACCGTGAAAATAAGTAGTATATAAATAGTAAAAATTATCATAATCATCAACAGAATGAGTAGCTCTACTGTGATTTAATATGCACCTGTCTTAAATAACTTGACAAAGAATGATAAATAAAAAGATGCAAAATAAATTACTCTGTAATGATGAGGAAATCTTGCTATTTCTGAATATATTTTGGGGTATAGCAGTGCTTTTATTGCTCTTTACAGGAAGAAAATTCAACTTTCATCTGAAATTATTATTCCTCCTGCCAAACAACTTGCACTGGATGGTAAACAAGTGCTGGAAAAACTAGAAGGGGGAGACTGACAATGTATATCTTACTTGCATTGCAATGAGATAGACATAATGGCAGAGATAGGAAATCCAGGAGAGATTATTTAAATAAATTCCATTTTAGGCAGCAAAAGACCCTTTCACAAAACAGCATATGTCATTTGAGTATCTCTTTCTGTCATCATAGATTATGAGCAAAACTCTCACTTGCCAAGTACCTGCATTTCATATTGGCTTCAGCAGGGTTATTGAATACAGTCCTTAGCACTGATGAAAAATCTAGCCATTCATTTGCAGCTGCATCAGTATAATTCTGGAGATGCTAGCTTCAGACAGGCACCTGGGTTTGAAAATGTGGCCTATATGACATATATTTTATCTGCAGAGGCAGCAGATCAGCTCATACACTACCTTTGTGGCAGAAAACGCTGTTTCAGGATATGGGCATCTCTTCAAATGAATTAGACAAACACCAATTTTTGTAATATAATTAGCCATGATCTCATGCTATGATATTATGAAAGAAAAGTGGGAATATTGAAAGAGAAATATGTGACACAGATACTTGCAGATTATTGTTGACAGCAATGTGAACAACAGCTCTGATAAGTACAGTGTCAGGAATAATTATTCTATACGATTCTGGACTCCACGCAGAGAAATGTTTTTACTGTGAGAATAATACTAAAAAATTAAATGTGGAAAAATACAGTTGTAGGGAGAAAATATACATGCCAGGTGGAGAAAGCTTCGCCTACAGAACTGAGTGTTAGAATATGCTAATAATAAAATTGTTAATGACTAAGTGAGCGCAGTGTAGAAACTGCAGTTACCTTATTTAGACAAAGTGACTGTGTAAAGTATGTTAACAGAATGCAGAAGGAGTAAAGAAGGTATAGAGCACTAAAAATGAAAAAGCATACTCTTCTTGCTGCGGCTTTCTGATTAGCATAGAAACATAATGTACTACTACTGCTAAGATACTTAGGAAAAAAAAATATCACCTTCATCAAGCCAGGATGGAGCCACTGGCACTAAAGGCTCATACTATGTTGGTGGGTTTTTTCTTCTGAGTGAAATAGGAATTTATTTGCTATGCTGCATTCTGGGACACCATATCCAAATTTATCAAGGTTACTGCTCCCTGATTGAGGTCTTTGAGGCTATATAACAATCATTCTTAGGAATAGTGGAAACATCATTCTCAGGAAACACTTAAGCTGGACTAAACTTCGGAAACTGTTTTTAGAGTTGGTGGAAGTAAATTGCTTTTTTTTTTCTTTTTTTTCTCCCCTAAACTGTTTGAATTTATATTTAATTTTGACTACTATATTTTACCGCAAGTTACAATTTCTGGCCAGTTTCAGTCTCTTCTCTTGACGCTGGACTAAGAAACTGTCTCTCTGCCTCTGTTCTTCATATCAGACAGTTAATTTCTGGTCCATTTATACTTCCATCTACCTGTTCTCTCTCCCCCTCTGTCTCCGAGGCTGAAAACCATGAATAACTAAAAATAACTAGTAGGTAAGAGTCAAGCAGGGAAGACAGAAAGCTGAGATCAATGGGAAACATGGCACAAAGGGTTCTAGGAAGAAGGGAATGAAACTTATCCAAAATCATAACACATCAGCCCAAGGAAAGGAAGCAAAACAAAACCTCTATTTATCTATTAAAATAAAAAATCTGCTAAGAGTATTTGTACTGCCAGGACACTGGTGCCCAAAAGGAACCACTTTATATGCTTCAAAACTGCATTGTATTGATCTTAAAGTGAACCTGTGGTGGGAAGAAATTTATATGCCATTACTGATTGAAAACACATCCAATCTGATATTGTCCATAGGAGATAAAAGGTCTTGCTGCCTCTTCGTCACTCTCAAGTAAAAATGTCTAACATGAACCAAGCTCCTTCAGAGCAGCTGCTGTCCTTTTCGCCCCTACAGCTGTTCAGCAATGCCTAACTGACAGTTGCTGCAGGGCAGGGGGAAGGAAAAGAAGAGCTCTGGCTACCTACTGCTTGCTAAGCTGGCAGCATATGGAAATGCTATCAGAGCAGGAATTCAGCTCCTATGGCCTGATCCAAGGAAACAGGCTGAGGAGTAGAAATAACCTTGTGCAACTTGTGACCTCGCTGAAGTTAACTCCACCAGTAGAGAGGCAAAGCGTCTACAGAGCTGGTTGGGAACAGCGATTCCATTTTGTGAAAGGTTTTGATATGGCCCATTTTTATTTATTATGGCATAGAAATGAAACACCTTGAAGTTCTCTGTGAAAGGAAACTGTGCCTGCACAGAATGTGCTGGAGCTACACACCCTGAAGATTCTAGTTCAGGCTAGCTCACCTCATGGTTTTCTCCGGGGACACATGCCCTGGAACCCTGCTGCAGTTGAACCAGGAGGAACTTCAGCAAAACCAGAAACCTTGCAACCTCAGGAAGCTCTAACTCCACTGCTCTACCTTTCATTAGGATGAGAGCCAGAAATCACCATAAACCTGCTCCAAATACAAGGTGTGTTTTTTCATCATTATCAATAAAAACACATGCAGAATGTGAAGACAGAGAAGAAGAAATCCTAACTACGCGGTTTACTCAAGGGAGAAGCTAAGAAAAGGAATGAACTTCACCTGACAGATGGCAGTCCTAGCACTTAATGTTTGAATACACTGTGGAGAAGGCAGTGGGAACTTGGGTACAAAGAGAATTAGTTTTAGAAATATATGGATCTAGTTAAATGAAGAACTTACAGACAATAATTCACTTTTTTTTTTGTGCTCTAGCAATGAACTTGCTCCTTTTTCCAGCTCAGTCCGTATTTTTAGGCATCCACTTCTGAAGCACCAAACTTAAGATATGTGGTCTAGTCATGATAGTTCTTACATGCACTATTATTCTAAAATATCATTGCTGAATTTCTGTTATGATGGAAGACAGATTACAGAGAATGCAGCTATTTATCTTCAGTTACATTTCCTGCGGTACAGAATTACAGATATATGGAGCAGGGTACTGCTTTTGTATACCATTACAAATCCTCTATAAATAGTGTGAGGAAAAGAATAAATAGAAGTACGTTTCATGTCTTGCCTAATTATAATCAACGTTCTTTCTAGAATGATAGCTGCCTGAATGACAGACATAGCACTGTAATCTAGCTAGAAAATCTTCGAGAGGCACAGCACATGCTGGGGTCATTTCTGTCACTCTTAATTGGCCGGAGGGGGTCAGCACGGAGTAGTCTGAGGCACCCATTACTGGCCAAGAACCCAGGGAAACAAGATGTGCATCTAAATAATGTAAACGCCCAAAGTAAGAGCCCACACCAAAACTGTGGCTGAATTTGAGGGAATGAAACCCTGTGGTGAGACAGAGAGACATTGAAAGAGTCTCTCAGAGGAAGAAGTGGAAGCCTCATTGCTTGAATAATTTAAATGCTAAATGAATAATACAAACGCAAATATACTGAAGGCAACGATCCACTGGCAGGGCATCGAGTAGATGGATATATTGATGCTTTTTGTAATTCTGTTTTCATGACCTGTACATACTACTTCCAAAGGTTTCGAATGCCTAGGCATTCTAACGTAGCACGTAATAACAGCAATGTATACTGTAGAATAACAAACTTAACTTTTTATGAATCCTTCTAGAAAAAGTTAAGTTGCCTACTGTCTTACTGTTTTGCCATGTGATGTTACCTTTATCAGCCTCAGAAATTCAGCTCACAGAAGTTCTGCTATTATAGATTTTGCATTTATAATTCATATTCTTGTCCTCAAATTACAGTCCCTCAGAGAGAATTTTATGTAAAATATACATTGAATGAAATCCAAAATAAGTATAACATAACTTTTTTTTGGTGCTACTGAGTGATTACACTAGCCGTAAAATTAACTAGAAATTTGTAATCACGTTTTAGAGCGTAATTTGTTGTGGACACTTCTTTTGTCCTTTTGTGATACTAAAATCTTGATATCATTTCTCTCACTGAGATATCTGAAGTCCTGAATACTAATAAGACCCATACGCAGACACAATGAAGAAGTAAACCTTACGGCCAAATACAATAATCACCTCTGTGCAATCTCATTGACATCAGTGGTCTTGCCAGAAATAGGAGCCTTTTTTTAGACAGCAAAAGTGAAACACAAAATAACCATAATCAGACCTAATTCAAGGTGAATTTTGTAACAACAATAATGAAGTATTCCCATTTTGCTGAGTAGGCAGCTGTGTAGACTGTGTGGCTGCAGGATTAGGAAAGACTTACTGGTCCTGGGGCATCAGCACAGTGCAAGCCAAGACGAGTTACTGCCAGAAGGAACCAGCCCTGGCAACAGCAACCGCCATCACACACGGTCTATGCCTCCTTTGGTAGCACCGGCAGAGGTTTGCTCTTTGGCTGCTCATGATGTTCAAACAGCTGATTCCTGTCTTTGCCAACAGAGGCGATTTGGCAGTCTGTTGCCCCAGGCAACTGCCTACTTTGCCTGCACCCTAAAGCCCAGCCAGTCATAATCTAATTGATGATCATTATTATTGTGAAGTATTAAAACAAGATCGAGAGCTATAACTTGAAATTTTGGAAAGGCATTAAACAGGAAAAAACACAAGGAAGCAAGAGTGATAAAAACCAAAAGGTGATGATAAGAGACATCAATCTGTCAAGGAATCGCAAAGGCCATCTTAGCACAAAATGGGATTTGAAATAAAGTTTCAGTATTTCACTTCACAGCTCTGAAGACACTCCCAGCCTTACTTAAAATTGGAAGCATATGTAGCATAGACGGATGAACAAATGACAGGGCACACATGGTGAAAGCAACACAGACATCCCATGCTAGCTGGAACAAAACAAAACAAAACAAAAAAACCACAAAAACACAAGAACTGTCAAGACTTAACAGTATATTGCTCCTGTACAAAAAGTGTTTATTCAAATGGGAATGCACTAGTAAACTTCTGTCTACAGGAGGGCAAACTGTAGAATCACAACAATAATGAAATGGAAAGCATAGGACTTTGAAAAGTAACAACGTATGGTTAAAAATTATTTAAGCCGGAAGAGGAAAGATGTTTGTCTTAGGGAGAGTCTCCTGGAGCATCAAAGAGTAAAAGGCATAGTCAAGTATGATAAGAATGCTGGACTAAAACTGTCTCCTTTATATTTTTCTTTCACCAGAAATATGATGGGAAACATGATTAGAGCCATTTCCCCAGAGTAATCTTTTCCTAACAATAACAGGTTTCATTGATAAATGCCAAGGTGTTGAAACAGATCAATAACTCATCTCCAGGCACATATTCCTCTAAATTCTCTTAAGGAACTTGAGAGGGAAGTAGTTTAAATGCTGGCGAAAACCTTGAAACCACTATTTCAAAATCAGCTGCTATTCTTGAGGCCAGGAAATGCCAGATATAACTTTGCTGCAGAGCAGCAGCGTTCATTGGGAAGCTATTGCTAGGCGGTGGTGAGGGTGGTGCCATGAGGGCCAATATCACAAGGGGGCAGAGGACAAAGGATCAGTCCCGCTGGATGGATTTTGGCTCCGGAGACACCCTCCCTCGGTTTTGTGGTCTCTTGCAGAGCTGGTAACTGTGCAACTTTATAGATAAAACACGTATCTCCATGGCATTCTCCGTTTCTTTCATCACACTAGAGAGGCACATCTATGATGAATTCAAACTTTCCCACTTGCATGGATATTTTCCCAATCAAATACAAATTCTTTCACATTACTTTCCCTGTGTTAGTGGTAAATTGACCAGTTTAAATATATTTTCCTCTCGCACTCCTCTCACTATTGGCTTGCTACAGAAAATTATAAAGCATTATGCACAATGAGTATTAAGCACTCCAGGAGCAACAGATCATCTACAAGACTGCAGGAGTGTAAATCACCGAGATGAAAGATTTTCTGATGCCACCTATTGCTTATGTAGTTATTACACCCCATCATTCTTGTGAATTCATCGCCTGCTAAAACCCACAACTCACATCTTGTCTTTCAGCAGCGGTTACCTTGTTTTGACCGGGGTTATCTTGATTGGGTTCTAAACCAACCAAGGTGAAAAAAAAGTAATAAATGTGGGCTCTGTTTAATGTATGTGCATATAATCAACATCAAACTTCAAGCTACCATCAGGACACAGAACAGAAAAGATCTTCTGGAGTTCTGGCCTCTGCTATTTCAGCTTTCAGGCAAGCATAGTGTTCCTCTCAAACCTAACACGAAAAGGTGGGTCTTCAGTGAGATTTGAATTCTTAAAATACTTTTTTTTTTTTTTTTTTTTCTTTCCAGCCAGGCACCTAAAGCACTGGACTCTGGATTCTACTGGCCTGTAGTTGATCTGGTTTGCTACTAACTGTTGAATACTAGAAACAAACACTGGTTGTTCAGTACAGGCCACAGTTTTATTGTGATTATATTCTACTGCTGTTACAGAAATATCAAAGTGCCATTTTTTAACGTAAAAATGCGAATGAAGTCACTGCTGGCCATTATGACTTGACTAGATGTTAGGTGTTATTTAAAGTGTTAAAAGTAAGTAATAAGCTCCTCTCAGTTTGTGTACACTAGTTCTACTGCTGTCTTTGGGAACTTGAATACATTTTCAGGGCAATATATGTTCTTGGTCAAGACAAAGAGCAGAAAGAGAAAAATTCAACCTGCGGCCTCATCCACTGTCCAAATGACATGAAAAATGAGTAAAAATACTGTAAGAATTTTATTCACTGGTGTTGAGCTGAGTCACAGAAATATTCTACTTCTCTAAATATTACGATTACAGAGAATATACGGCCGTTATTCCTTTGATTCATACCTCTGAGTACAGAGATTAAGACACTTGCTTCTGTAAATAAGCAGCACTCGCTTCCTAAGATTGATTACGTACCTGATTACGTATCACTTAATGTAGCTGAGGCTTTGTAATTAGTATACAGCCAATTCCTACGCAGCCTTCTAACTACGATTTATGTATGTATAAATGATACTTTCAGACATCATTTACGGTTGTGTAAACCCAGAACGATTCCACCGAGACGAAATGAAATTAGTCCAGAAAGGTACCCGCAGACTGCGTCCGTCCTCTGATAAATACGGAGGACGACACACGGTAACAGCGAAACCAAGGCCACACCTGAGACAAGCCCACGGGAATAAGGAAACACCTGTCTGTGTTGCGGAAGAACAGGTGGGAGGCGGTGGCTTGCCGGCTCAATATCCTGTGCTTGCGATTACAAAGAACGGTGAGCAGGTGCCGCTCTTTTTTCCCCTGTGAGTTTATTGAGAGGCCGCCGCCGCTTTGCGCTGCCCCGGAGATGCCTTCCCGGCACCGCACGGCTGCCCCAGCTCCCCCCCGCACCGCCTGGCCGAGGTGCCCCGCTGCCGGCCGCTGCCCGTTGCCCGTTGTTGCCCGTCGTTGCCCGTCGCCCGTCGCCCGTCGCCCGTCGCCCGTCGCCCGTTGCCCGTCCCGAAGGCGCGCCGTCCTGCCCGCCGTGTAGCGCAGGAGGCCCTAACTACGGCCTGAAAATAACACCCGCTTCCCCCGGGAGCCTTCCCCGGAGCAGCCGAGCAGAGGAGCGAGGCGGGGGCGGGGGGCAGGCGGGCGCTCCCCGGGCCCGACCGCGGGCGGCGGCGCCTCTCTGCGCGCCGGCGGGCCGGCTTCAGCACCGCGGCCAGCTCCGAGCGGGCGGCGCGCCCCGGCCGGGCCCCGCGGCCCCGAGCCCGCCGGCGGGCGGCGGGGCGGAGCCCGGCCCGGGGAGGCAGCCCCCGCCGCGGGGCGGCCTCGGCGCCCGCTCCGTCCCCGCCCCGGGCCGGGCGAGGGCTGCCCGCCGGAGCCCAGCCGCCCCCCGCCCCCCGCGTCCGGGGGGAGCCGGCGCGCCCTCCGCGCCGCCCTCTCGGCCCCCGAGCGGAGGCTCGCACCTGCTCGGCGCCCGGGGAGCAGGCGCCCGGCGCCGGGGGGGGGGGGGGGGGGGGGGGGATCCCCCTCCCTCGGCAGGAGGCGGGCGTGGGGCCGGGGGAAGTCCTCGTCTGGGTCACGCTGCGGGGGGAGGGGGCGATCCCTTCCATCGGGGCGGGGAAGGATGCCGAGGGCTCCGGTGGTCCCTTCCCTCTTCCCCCCCCTCCCCATCGCTCCGAATCAGCCCCCACTCGCGCCTCCCCCCCCCCCCCCCCCGACGGGGCGTGTACAAAGCTGCCTCCCTCCCTCCTTCCTTCCCTCCGTCCCTTCTTTCCTCCCGCCCTCGGCCCTGGCAGCGCCTGGGGCTCCCCGGCGGGCCACGCTCAGGGGCCGCGCAAGGGCCGGCGGTGCCGGGAGGGCGGAGAAGCTGGGGCGGCCGGAGGTGGCGGCCCCCCCCCCCCCGCCGCCAGCGCCCTCGGTCCCCGCTGCCCCCCTGCAGCCGCAGCGTGGGGGATGTGGCACGTCGCGGTGCTGCCGGGGTGTAGCTCATTCCTGATGCCGCTGTTTGTCGCTGAGTTTTGAAGAGATTTATTGGCTGGCTCTTGCTAAGCCACGCTTGAGTAATCCGAGCTGCTGCGCGCCGTGGTGAAGCCCGGAGGGGGGGAACGTCACTCCCTCTGGCAGCGGAGCAACGTTAGTCTTCCAGCCCTCTAACCATCACTACAGCGTCGGAAACTGCCGGGTCACAGCCGTTTGCTTTGGAAAATTGGCGATGTTTGGTGCTAGAGATCGATTACCCTTGTAATCTTCCCCACCACCACCACCTCCTGCTGCTTACCCCACCCCTACCCGCCCCGGACAATAGCGTCCGAGCTCCTCCAGGAGAAAAAAAAAAAAAAAAATAGAAAGCAAGGAAAGAAAGAAAGAAAGAAAGAAAGAAAAAGAAAGAAACTGGGGGATGGATCTGACTCCGATAGGAAAAGCGTGTATCTAGAAGTGGTGCAAATGGGAAGAGATTTCCGAGCTCCAGAGGACGATGATCTGTCACAAAGGGTAGCTGGCTCGGTGCTTTGGGCTGGAGCCGTGTAGGAGATCCTTGGAGAAGTCCTTGTGCACAGAAAACCGAAGACCTGTACAAACATGCCTGTTCGCAGAGGTCATGTGGCACCACAAAATACATTTTTGGGTACAATCATACGAAAATTTGAAGGGCAAAGTAAGTTCTCTCTTTCTATCTATTTTGCTACAGTAGTTTGATTCTGCTTGTGACTAAATGGACAGCAGCTCCAGACTATTTTAAGTTTGTAGCTTGGAAAGAAAACCCCAGAGGTAAGGAGGGGATCCCTGGCAGGAGTAACGTCGGGTTTGATCTAGCATACGGATTGCCGTCCTGAATTATCGGGCTTCCCCACCACCACCACCACCCCCCCCCCCCCCCCCCCCCCCGCTGTTTCAAGGAATAGTTTTTATCTGTGACTGTATCCATATTGTATCGCTATAGAAGTTATATCTTTTACCTTCTTCTGAACCGGTAAGACGGCTCTAAAAGCAGAGTGTATAATCATGCTGCCTGTGCGATGTCTAAAAAATAGGCTAGATTTATTTATTATTATGATATTGTTATTAATTATCATTGGTTTTTTCAAAATAAAGCAGAACAGCCAGACTTTGATTTAGAGGAAACAGATAAGATGCAGAGGAGTTATTAAGGGGAAAATACTCTCTTACCTTGTTGTCATGACTGCATTTTAATGTAGCTGTCAAATATTTCTGCTTTGTTTATGGAAGCCTAAAATATCTATCAAACCGGTGCAAATGCATCCTCAGGGAGAGTCTGTGAGATCTTTTCCAATGCAGCAGCTTACTACCTGTCGAGGAGGCTGAAGCTGAAGTGTTTTTCCTGGCCGAATTCTGGTTTACTGTTAACAGTGAGAAGGAACACTTGATGCTTAAAATGAATTTCATTTAGAAACAGTAGTTTTTATATATGTACATTTATTTAAATATTTAGCATAATTGCAGTATCAGTCTGGTGCAAACCCTTACAGCTAATTCCAGTTTAGATACTTCCTTACACTTAAACCCACGTTACCAATTTAATATTTATATTATTTGAGAAAAAAATTAAGATGGTGTTTGTAGTCCTAATTTATCTAAATGCTAAGTCAGTGTTGCTACTCCAGTAAAGTTTTTACGCAGTAAACTGTATATATTTTTAAGAGAATAAAGCACTACCTACTAAATAGGCAAGTGATAGTGAAAGTTCAGCATGATTGAAAGACAGTAGAAAAAGCAAGAAAGAAATCCATATTTTTCTCTCCAAGTATTTCCCTGGGTTCAATACAGGATATCATTAAAATTTTGAAGACTTGTACTGCTAACTTGGTGTCACGTAAAAAGTCTTTCATAAAGCAAGGGACCTACTAATGTGATTAAGTAAGCAGAAAATCATGTTACTAACAGTAAATGTATCAAAGCTGCACATTTATAATTACAATGGGAATAGTGTAATGGGTTATAGTGGTAAACAGAAACAAATGAAATAACAGTTGAAAACTTTTGAACCTTTTGTCAGGTGAGGGTTTGGAAAAGGATGATGGACTGAGGCACAGAACTTCAGCGGACTATGCAAAATGTTTCCAACATCACAGTCTTTGGTTTTCATGTACCTTCATGCTCTTGATTTTTTTTTTTTCTTTTTTTCTCTTTTTAACTAAGGAATATTTTCTTTTATAAATATAACTTCTAAAACAATCACAGAGGGGGAAAAAAAATTATCATGTTCTCTTCTAGATAGTTTTGTTAAGATACTGACTATAAACTTTCTGTCATTCACCTCAATGAAAATCCCTACAGAGTAGACTGAGCCGGTTGGACCTTATCCCAGGAAGCCCTTCACTTGAAGAGAGTCCCCTTCCCGAGGCCCCACTTCCCCCCAAAGAGAAGCTACTAACTTTTCAAGGACTTGCCTGGATTTATGGCTGACAGGATGGCGCTCATCCCCTGGGTTTCAGTGAAGCTACAAAAGACAAAATTTTGAAGTCAAAAGGAGTTTTGCAACAGACTTGCATAATCTGGTTTTAGTTCCTTAAAAGACAACTGTCTTCATCTGTAATGTATTCTAAATTGATTGAAGTTTCTTTAAAAGCTGTGGATCAAATTAGCTACATTAAATAACTGAAAATCTCTGCATTTCAGGCATTCCAGCGAAAAGAAGGGTTATTTAGCATCCATCCATGGAATCGACACTTTATGAAATGTTGAAAGAGTACTAAAAAATGCATCACTTTCTTTTATTGCAGATAAAAAATTCATCATTGCTAATGCTAGAGTGCAGAATTGTGCTATCATCTACTGCAATGATGGGTTCTGTGAGATGACCGGGTTCTCCAGGCCAGATGTCATGCAGAAACCTTGCACCTGTGATTTTCTTCACGGGCCAGAGACCAAAAGACATCATATTGCCCAAATTGCTCAAGCACTGCTGGGGTCAGAGGAGAGGAAAGTAGAAGTCACCTATTATCACAAAGATGGTAAAGTCTGTTTTTATTTTACGGCTTTTTGTGTGTTTGGTTATCAGTTGAGTGGTAAAAGAGGCGTGTATGATCTGCTGGCCAGACCCTTTGCTGGAGCAGTGTTGTAATTTCCCTGAAGTCCAGTGAAGCACACTTATTACACCAGTTAGGGAATCTGCCCTGAAAGTAGTGGGTGTACAGACTTTATCGCTGCACGCTGACTCTAACAGCTGAATGAAGCTGGCACTGTGTTTGCAACTGTTGAACAAAAAGTTGTCCTCTTGGTTGGTTTAAAGCAGATGTAAATCTCATAAAGTAAACAGCCCTACAACAATGGACAGATAACACAAGCGCAGAGGGGGCATCCTGTGAATCTTAACGTTTATGAACTGTTTCATCTCACAGGACGTAGGAATGGGGTATCAGTTTGAGGGGGCTTAACTCTGCCTGCCTCACACGATTGGAACCATGCCTTGATTTAAATGCAGTATTTTACTAGAAAAAGTGATAACAGAGTTAAAAGTAGCAAAAATTGGCCTATCATGAAAAAAGCATTAGCTTATACGGAAAGGGGCTAGTCTTTTTCAGAGGTGAGATACTGTGAAGTTGGAGTACCTGCGATTGAACCACAGAAGTTGCCCTAGAATTAGGTTGTCAGAATAAAAATTTTGAGATGGCTAAACTGTGAAGGGTTTCCCTGTTATTCAGTGAAGACTTAATATATGAAGAATGGCTAAATCTGCTATGCTGATGCTTTTTTCTTGTTAAGAGCATAAAAGGAATACATGACTTTAATTGCAGGTTAAAAAATGCATACATGTGAAAACTAATTATGATAACAGTCATTGGTAGGGTTTGGGTTGGTTTTTTTTAATTACTCAGGGTTCTTTACAGAAATATCCATCTTTCAAACAAATCCAAGTAATGGATAAGTGAGATGTACCTTATTCTGTCTCTTGTTGTGTACACTCTTGGGAGAGGGAAAAGGAAATTCATATTCAAATGCTGAGCTTAAATTAGTTCTGGAGAAGTGCCAGTGTGTTGTTTGCATCAATTTTAGAATCACATGCAATGTATGCTCTCGCATTTTAAAGTCACAGAGTTAAACCCTGTTCTCAATGATTCTGTTGTTATCTCGGACGGACTTAAGTAATATTATTTTTAGCTTAGGCTGGTATAATTCAGATAGGACCCGAGCCAACCATTCTACCCACCCACGCTACCAATATTTAAGCATACTCATCATATTCTCAGTAGAGTCCTTTATTCTTCGATCTGGTTCGGTGGTCTGGAGCAGATTTTGGTCGAGATTTGTTGTTGTAGCTGTGCCTTGAACATAGATTTCTCAGGAGACCTGACACCGTGTGTCTTTTACACATCTAGCCTGTGTTTGTGTTAGCTTGGCGTGTGTTAAAAATAATATTGCAAAAGGAGGATGTCATTGCTAACTTTCATAGCCACCAGCCTGGAGCACTGTTTTGAGATCTGGTTGTTTAAAAGTGCTTCTTCAGTCTCCCAAGATACTAGGAGGGAGGGAAAGGGACTTAACTGAAGTACTGCTTATCTGTCAATTACCATACATATATATTTTTCTAAAATGCTGAATTCTAGCATCATGTAACACAGCATAATCTGTTTGACGCGAGCCAAAGTAAAACAGTCTGTAAAAATTACCATATCTTTTGTAAATAGTTTTCAATTTTGAAGCACATTATAAATGAGAGTTATGGATTATTCAGTGTAAACAATCTAATGCATAAGGGTTCACTTCTGTGAATAGTTTCTTTAAATTACTAGACCATATGTTTGAAGGCTAAGGAATTTCAAAAGCTACAGACAACAGTTCTAGACAAATTTGGGTTGAATTCCTCAAAATTTTACTGGCCAAAATGTGAACAGGATTTACCATGTGCACTGTATGCACTGCTAAATTTAAACAAGTACAGGTGAATTATTTTGAATTGTAAATATAATTTAAAATACCAAGTCACTGATTGCAGGACCAAATTGACAAAATACAAGATAGGTCTGACACTGAAATGCGTAAATGTCTGACAGCTTGATCATTTGTATATACAGGCTTTTTTGTTTCATTGCACGTAATGTTCAATTTCTTTACAAAATGTGATAAAGAGATCTGAAGTTTATGTGGTATCATAAAATTGAAACTACATATATGATGGATATAATAAATGTCAGTAAACATATTCTATAGTTATTCTAAATTACTGAAAAGACCTACTTCACTTTTCATCTTCACTTCTTCACTTCTTTTTTTCAAGTTTGCAAACTTGATTTTGCTAGAGAGAGAGTATAATATATATATTTATGCTATACATAACATAGTCTGTATATTAGAACAATATACAGAATGGCGACACCTAACAAGGACTTCCTCCAGGTTCTGAAGCAAAATGACTTTAAAGAATTTTCTAAAAATCTGAGAGTTAAGTGCCTGGTTAGTGGTTTATTTTGTATTGTTTGCTGTGAGTGGCTATGGGAATATTTTAGGAGATCGATACCAGAGCAGTTAGAAGCGTAACGTTCTCCATGTGAGCAATCCAAGTTACTCCAATGAACTACCCACTGCTTGAAAGTTTGATTTGACATTATATTTCATAGCTACCTGTTGTATAATATTTAACATAATACTAAGCATATGGAGGAGAAAGATAGCTCATGAAGGTGTGAATTGCTTGAGGTTCCACCAACAGGAGTTTCTGAAGACCATATTACACAGTCCTGAATAGATGCCCAGTAAATTGCAAATAAAACCTTATTCCACATCAGATTATCGTTTACTCTACATAAGCCACTGATAATATTAAAAATGATATTAATATTTCAAAGTAAAGCAAATGTCAGCGGGATCATATATCCCCTCATTTAAAAAGCTAATCTGTCATCAGAAGTCCAGCAATGCAGATATCAGAAAGGGACTCACTCTATAACTAATGCTTTTTCTTTTTAATTCTAAATACCACCTCACATATTTTTAAAATGTCACAGCTTTAAAGTTCAACGTAAAAGGAAATTCTTGCACTAGAAAAATGGTATTGCATACACACTGGGAATTAGCATTCTGATGTTCTCTACCGGTCTATAGTCCACTTTTCTAGGTGAAAGAAAGTGCAAGATTTTGAGTTTTAAATATCCTGTTGATGCAAGACTGAATGCTGCTGGTTGTTCACTACTTCAGCCTTTAGACCAGATCACACGCTTGGAGAAAAGGGGACAGAAGGATGGGAAAAATTTCGTAGCAGGTTGATTTTCAGAAAAGGGCAGTTGCTTGAATCTACACTGCCTTAAAACACAGCAGACAGAAGGTACAGTGGTCAAAGGAGAATGCAAATTTGATGTATCACGGTTTTATAAACATGGTACCTAGACTGAGCATGTTTCCCTTTTCACTGTGCAGCGTGGGGAGGGTGCAGCGGAGAGGGGGAGAATACTTGTGATGGCTTTGTGTAATTGTTTAGGTGGCACGGAGGTGGGATGCCAGCATTACTTACGCACCCAGCAGGCTCTCTCCCAACCACATCGGTGCTCTACCTTCGCAGAAGTTTTTCACGTTTGCAGCTAAAAGCCTTACTAGCTCCTCTTGCAGTATTTGTATCAGAATAAGATTGTTAATATAGCCTACATTTGGGTTTAATTTCTCCTCACTCCTTTTTCCTTTTAGAAAGGTGTTTACAGAGTCCAGGCAAAGTTCTAGTCCTCTGTCCGGTTGGAGTAGTGCCACAGTAGGTGATTATATAGTTATCAAAATAATTAGTTACTACTGAGAAAAATGGTTAATGGGAACAGATGGACGCCAAAACTAAGGGTCCAAATTTATAGGTTCTCATCACACAAGGAGCTCCACAAACGTCACTGGATGTACTCATGGGATTAAAGACTCAGTAAATTTATTTTTTAATGTAAATATCCCTTTTTAAAAAGAACAGTAAATAAATACAGACAAATCACAAGAACTATTATTTTGAAACAGATTTCTTTTTTAAAGTCTTGCCCATTAGGCATTAACATCTGCTTAATTAAAAAATTATACTCTGATACCAAAGTAGCAGTATAGTATATTCCTCACTATATCATAACTTCATTTTCACAAATCTTATAGCTATATAATCTGTATTATTGTTGAAGGTAAGATATTGTTTATACAGAATATCAATTCTTATTTTAATAGAGTTATTTGAGTTGAAAATGTTTGACAGCTCCTCCTTCAAGGACTCCATTTTGCAGTTTAAGTCATTATTGCATAAATCGTTCTTGACAGATGTAAAATATTGCTTGAGGTGGTAAAGCTGTAAAGCTTTTGACATAAAAAGTATAATTATTTTGGGATTGAGAATGGATATATGATAATCAGAAAGGATTGTATCACACTAAATACTTTTTACTTCTTACTCTATGCTTTGTGGACAACAGCGGGCTATATCTAAGCTTAGAGAGTATGCCTGTTAAAAGGGAGGTAAGGAGATCATTTCAGCTTACCCTATCCACATCAGATATTCTAGGGATAAGAAGCACTACAGAAGAGTATAGGTTTCAGTAAAGATAAGATTAAGCAATTCTTTTCAGAGCGTTTACAACCCTCAAAAATTACTTGCTACTTACCCAGTTGAAGAAATGTAATTTGCTACAGTTGACTGCAAATTAAACAAATCTGTGTTTTCAAAACACATTAAGATTCCAAACTAATATTTTTAAGGCCTTTTAGGCTCTTTTTTTGAGGATAAGAAAATTTTTAAAAAAAGTGCAAACATACTGACAAAATAAAGTGAAAATGGTATTAAGTGTTCTTAAATAGAAAGATCGGGGGCTTCATTTAGAAGGTCATCCTCTAGACTTCAGTCAGCATAAGTGTTTTATCACCTGTTTGTGTTCTATAAATGCTGTGAACCTACCAATCAATTTAAAGTACAACTGAAAAGAAAGACTTTTGCATGTGTATCAGGTCCCCTTAGACTAGCTCTAACATGGGGGTCAGCAAGTACAGTCTTGACTGTAGTTTCAGTGCCTTAACCAGAGCTGATGAGAAAGGTCAGTGAATCAAGTCACTGTCTAATACCCTGCTGCTGTAGGAGTTCTTGGTTTAAGAAATACTATCTGACTTGATGAAGAAACTGTTACACCCCAACAAAAAGCTGTCCAAAAACCCTGTCTTAATGCAAGGCTTTTCCAAACATCCTTAAAAAAAGCCAATTTGGATCAAATCCAGAATGTTAGTGAAGGTGTTCAACTATTGGAAATGGATGACCTTCTCTTATGTCTGTAGTGTAATAGTACAGACATATCTGGTGTAACCCTACCTCAGGTTTTGATATTTGTCCTAAGAGACAAGACTGTCCCTTGTCCCATTCCGTATTGCTGGTTTTGCAACAGGGAGCACCATCCACAGTGAGCCGATACCTTATTGATCAGGATATCTCATTTACCCATCGCCGTTCAGTAATGGCTCCTGTGCCTGCCCAGAACTGTGGGTCACTTCTTACTCACATTTTACATGGGATACCTAATGATTATGATAAAGCAGCTCTCAGATATACTAAGTAGGTTTATTTGTGGGCCGATTCCTACTATATTCCACTATATTTTTCAATTCCTTGGCTTTCCAATATATTCTTTTCTCTTCTCAGGTTAAGATGAATTTATGTTCAGTAAGAAGGGGGTTTTTATAAAAGATCATTTTTTCCCATGCATGTATTCCTGCCAGTGAGAGACAGTATCTGAATAAAAAGGAACAAGAGTTAAAGCACCTTTAAAATTATTCTCTTTGTCAGTGTTTAGGGTCAGAAAGGTATGATTAGATATATCTAATTTTAACAAATAATGAAGAACACAATTGCTATTATTATAGCTACTGCATCTTTAACAGAAAAAAAGAATCTTACTCAGTTTGGAAAAATCCCTTCTGACAGTTTTAAGTCCTTCCATGGCACAAATAAAAAACCTGCAGGCTAGTGGATCAGGAGGAGTCTTTCATTTCAGTACAGAGTCCAGAGGGAACGGTTCTGCCTCTGGACTTCCATAGTACAGTTTTACAGCAGGATTCAGAAAGCCACAGGGTCAACTTATACTGAGCAAGGGACCCAAATTTCCCTTGCTTGAGCTACAAAGCATCAGTGAGTGCTGACCTTCCAAGATGGAGTCCCACAGTGGTAAGAAAGGTGTCACATTCTGGAGTCAAATGGCACTAGAAAGTTACAATATGATACACATACTCAAAATCATGGTTTCTCTAAGCTGTTTTGAATGATAATATCCTATGGAGAAGAGTTTCCTCTTTTAATTAGGCATTGCCTGACAAAGTTTTTGTCTGCTTTGAATATGCTCCTTTCAGTTTCAGTGCAAGCTATTTTGGTTTTGGGTCATGAGACAAAAAGAACAGAAGCTGTCAGTCTGGTTTTTTGGTGTGGTTTCACGTGATTTTCTAGTGTCCTTTTTCCGTCTTCAGTGTGCATCCTTTCTAATGTTACATTCTGATGAGAGTTATTCCATACTCCTAATTTGCGTTACCGATTCATTCTTTCTCTTCTCCACCAAATTGGCCCATATATCAAAAAGAGATGCACAGAGCAAATCAGACATCATACCTTGCTATAGACGTGGGGGAAGAGCAACTGCTTTTCTAATAGCAGCCTTCTGCATACTTGGTATTATACAAACTTCAGAACCTCACACTTTGAATAGTACCAATGTTGACATTGGTGCTGTTCTCTCTGGTTTGAAGCAATGAAAAGAGAATAGTAGTGTGGGTTAGATTTTATCTTGGTGGTTTCAAGTCCAGTTTTAAAGTGTTCCCTACATATTTGACTTAGTGTATGACTCAGTCTATGTACTAGACAGTCAATATTCTTCACAGCTTCCCAGCTAAGCGTGGAAAAAGATTAATCAAGCAGTATAGGATTCAGAGTAGCAAGACCAAGCTGACTATGGAAATTGCCAACTCACTCTGGAAACTGTGTATCTCAAACACAGTCAGAACTGTAGCTGTGAACCTAGTAGATCGAGGCAGAGCAGATGCATGACAATAACAGTGGCATAATGTGGCTCTGTAGTTACAGCTGGTTTCATGTAGTCTACACCTCTAAAAGTTCACATCTCTGAGCTGAGACGTATTGATATAACAATTTTGTATAGCTTGAACTTTTTAGTGTAGTTTACTGGTTTGTTTTAAAGGAAATAACACACATATTTGAATTATTTCTTCAAAACAAAAGTTTCATTTGAAAAGCAGAATTACAGCCATAACTAGTCACAAAATGCTTTTTGACCTCCAACATTTCCATAGATATCCTATTTTAAGCTCCCTCACAAACTTTCTGGTACAATATAGCCTTTTTGTTTCTATTCTTCTTACTTATTTAATTCTGTAACCACAGCGAAGTCTCATCAGTAAAGATTACCATAAAGGATACCAAAATTCAATCTGAAAAAAAGTCAAAGTAAACAGTGTAAAGGGCAGGTCCTGTTGTCTTTTCCAGTTTCATTAACCAGTCTCTAGTTATAGATCTCATTATACCTAGTTTTGATAATGCTCTCAATTATAGCACTGAAGTGTTAGCCACAAGAAGAAGATACTCTGGCTTCATTGCTAACAAAGAGCCATCATACCATCAAAACCTAAATATGGTGTATAAATGTCAACATTATTAACTATTTTATTGCTGGTAGTTGAGTGGAAATGACCAGAAGAAAGCTTAGGCCAGAAATCACAGCTGCCTTCAGTACTTCCCTGCTTGCTGAAATTTCTTGCTTTCCTATCCTCATTCCTCCATAGTACCACAGTCAATAAAAATCCTTTCTTTTACATGTTGCTGTGACCTCATTTAAATCCCTGATTTGCCATATGAGACTGCAGTGGAAACCAGAAAGTCTTGCCTAAATGGTCAGTTCAGTTCAGAGAAACACAACAAGAGTTTACTTCAAATACTGGGAAATTACGATTTATCACAATACTCAAATACACTGCTCCTTGACAGCATCAACTCATGAAATGTTGGCCTCTTTAGAGCAAATGCCTGGGACTATATAGTAACTGATTGTTTCTGCACCCAGCAATACTCCTGAAGGCCTGAAAGCAAGATATTAATACCTACAGATAGAGGACTTGGCTTGTGCACCCACAGCTTTCACGGAATTAAACTGTGAAGTTTAATTTTTGCAACACTAAAAATCCTGATCTTTAGGTATTAGAGCACTGCTGGTAGAGACGTATTATGCCATTGCTAGTATTAGCTGTATCTGAGCTGCTACAATCAAAGGCAACAAGTTATGAAAGAAACATGCAAAACATAGACAAAACCTTCCTCCATTTTAATCCACAGAGCAGAGAGGCAGAGATGACTTCAGAACAAGGATGGATATGTATTAGGGGTTTTGCCTTTGTCTTACACTTAGGCTGTTTGAACAGCAGTTAATCATCACGTAAATATGTTTCATCACTAACACACATGTTCTAAAGTATTTGTTCCCAGCTGTTCTCAGACTTTGGAGTCTGTGCCCTTTTGAGATTATTTATTTAGAGCATTCTCTACTGATTTTCATTCAAATCAATGCAAGTGTATCTCTGAAAATAGCTTGCAGATTTCCTCCTTTCAAAACTCATTTGTGCCAATCTGCTTTACTCCTTCCTCTCTGCAAAAAATGCCAGATAATTGCATTAGTATTTTGCATGTTTATGGCTGTTGTACAAGAAAGCATTTCTTTTTATACTTTCAAAAGAACATGAAACTCAGTAGTCCATAAATCCTATTGTCATGGTATTTAAGGTAAAATACTGTTGCAGTTCTGTCTACTTGCTTGAAAAAATGGCTTTCAATTCACAAATAGGAAAGAAAGAAAGAAAACCTAAAGTCCATGTCATTTTAAATAATGATAATAAAAGAAAGGAAAATGTGTTCATTTTTTCCCATCATAAATGCCCAGCATTATTTTTGCATGCTAAAATATACCAGGAATCAATTTAACACCAAAGTCCATCTAACAGAAAAGACAAGACTTCCCAAAAGGACTGTTTCTGGAGTCATGGACAACATGCCGTATAGTGTGAGAGAATAACAGCCCTGAAGTACAAAACCAGGTATCTATAAATCAATATCTGAGCCTTCTCTGTGGATTAATGGAGCGGCTCATGACCTGGTGTGAATGACAGCCTACATATAATGTCAATCCTGAGTCAGTCGGTGCTGGTCCACATTTCAGAGCATCCTTAGTGCTTCTCTAAGTTTCACTGATTGTTTATGGCAACAAGAATATGGGGTGGCACAGAAGCAGCTTTAGTGTTTTACCCACACAGTTTCAAAGAAAAGTTTTGTAGAGGGATAAAGAAAAGTTTTGTAGAGGGATGAAGCAGAGTTTGAGTACTGTTTGTGGGTGACCACAAAACTGTATTAAGACATTGTTTCTCTTTATCCTAAAACTTGCAAATCACTTCTCATGTCAGCAGTAGAACTAGGGTCTAAGGAGCTGCTCCCAAATGCTTAAAAAGTTAATTAAAAACTACTAACTGCTACTGCAGCTACAAGCAGAATTAGTGTCTGATATGCGTGATGTTTGCAGATCAGGCGCTAGGTGCAGGTGGCGTCACCCTTCTCTGGTTACTGTTTATTTAAAGAGGGGAAAAAAGGAAGGAATACATGGTCCGCAGACAACTATTCTTCCTAGCTGACAGATATGCAATTTTATTTTACAAAAACAACTACACAAACCAAGAATATTACAGCTGAGGGAGCTTTTCAATAGACCGTGCAGGTCTATTTACATGCATTTCTCATTGTCTTTTGACCTCATTCATGAAAAAAAACCCCAGATCCTGCAGAAGCAGAATTTCCAGTAGTGTCACTGTCTCTGCGGAACTTGACATATGCAAAACATAATTATTAGCCAGGTAAATACATTGTGTGTGGCTGCCTGTATCTCAAACATGATTTCTCTCACGTTTGAGTGTGCAAGAGCATTTGTCCCTGCTTCCTGGGAGCTGAGTGAATTGTTTCCCTTTTACGTAATATTTTGGTCTTAATCCCTTTTCCTTTCATCTTGGGATCATTTTCCGGTAAATAAAAAAAAGTTGTGAATAAAACACTTTATTTCCACTTTCTAAGGAATTTAAGAAAATATATCAACTGTTTTTTGAAATGATGGAGAAAAAAATTCTACATGTTTAACCTTGATTGTTACCTGGAAAGTAGATTATCCAAACTGGGTTTTTTTGCCCCTTAGGGGCCACAGGCACTCAAATATCAGACATAACTAAAGTATCATAGTTACAATGATCACACTGAGGTTCAGTTACTCCAAGGGAAATGACTGACCTGAACTTTTACATGTAAAAGCAAATTTAGGACTAGATTTTCAATTATATGTATTATGTCATATATATTATAAAAGGGCATTTCTCCCTCTCAAGAGGTTTAACAACCACTTTGAGGAGCTGCCAAAATTACCTCCTACCTCATCATAGAATCATAGAATACAAACTGCTACTCTGTAGTTCACAACAGTTTTACTAATAAAGCATTATTCTTACTAAATACATTCAATCACAGGAAGTCTGAACAGAACAGCAAATTAAAGTAACTCCTAATGAGCTGATTGACTAATGCACTGAGTCTCTTACCTTGAAAGACATTTTTCTTGAAAAGCTCACAGTTCCAAACCATCATTCTCTACTGTATTTTTGCACTATCCTCCTCTCTTTTCTAAGACACTACACCAAGGTTGCATCATAACATTTCCCAGTATAGACAAGAGCATTGTGTGTATATATAAATAAATGCACAACCCCCCCCAACCCCAACATGATCAAGTCCAAGAAATTGATAACAGAGTGAGAATATGAAATGATACTCAACAGGGAATAGTTCTGTAAAACAATCTTTAATAGGAATTGCACAGAATAGGAGTTATTCTTAAACAAGTATCTCAGACCACAGGCCAGGTCTGAGAAAAGAGACACCCTAGTATGATGCAGTTGTGTACATGTCTCTGTCCCGTCTGTAATAAAGGATAATTTCTAGAGAAACTCCATCTTCTGTTAGAGAGGGTACACACTATAATGATCTTCAAGTGCTAGAACAGGGTTAGAGACAGCTGGGGTTATTCTGAACAGCAGAAGGGGCCAAACTGTTTCCTCCGCTTGCCACAGGGTTAAAGAATGCAAAGGTGGAGTCGAGTCACTGTTCATCTTTTTCCCGTGTAACCCCTGTATCAAGTTCAGCCCTCAGGGTTTCCAAATTTGATACAGAAAAATAGAACTACCAAATAAATGACAAAGAAAAAAATATACAAGGCCTGCTTAAGAAAGTTCAGTGGCTGCTAAGCTCACACTTTGTGCGAACGGGAAACTTCTCATTTGCAAGTCTCACATTGGACTTTGTTGTGATAGTGGTAGCACCTATTCAGGAGCCACGAATCAGCCATACAGAGTCTATGCATCATTCTTAAACCACATCCATATTTTAAAAGAAAGCAAAACTATATCTTATCTGAACATTATTTGGTTTTAACTGGTGCTGCATGTATCATATAATGAGCAAGGCTTTATTTCCTCCCCAAAACAAAAAACTCCCACTCTTCGAACGTTCAAGTAACTGAAATTTCATCAGACTCTAGCTTGATTCAGCTTTCTGGGTGTGTATAATGGAGTCTGTTCTCCATGATCCTGCATACTTGTGAGAGTTACGTAAACTTACCAATGGGAAAATGGACATTTCTGCAGGATCTAGTACACCTGTTCAGATTCAACTAGCTCATCTCTAAACTTGATACATTAACCAGGGATATTCTTACAACGTAGTGTAAATTGTAACTTTTTCCTCCTCTCTTGGATTTCACCCTTTGTTTGTATCTTGTTTTTTAGAAACTGGCACAATCTGTATAACAAGTAATGCTTTGTTTCACATGGGAATCTTTAAATAGCAATCACTCAGCAGCGTTTGCTTTCAGAAAGCATTCCGATAGCATGGCACATACTCTAACTAATATATAACATTTTACCATTCCGGTATAGCAAAGGAGCCCTTTTGTTAGATTGGTCTATTATAGCCATCATATTTTCATAGAATCAAGAATTCAGGTCAGGAGGAAGACTTAGGAGGTCGTCCAGTCCAGCCGCATGCTGAAAGCAGGAGCAACACAGAATTTAGACTAGGTTCCTTAGGGCTCAGTCCAGTCGGGTGCCAGGATGGAGACCACACAGCCTCTCCAGGCAACCTCTTCCAGTGCTCAGTTACCCTCATATTGAAAATGGTTTCTCCTTATGCCATGTCAAGACCTTCCCCATTTTAATTTAAAGCATTGCCTATCGTTCTCCTGCCACGCACCTCAATAAAGAGCCTGCCTCCATCTCCTGGTAATTTCCTCATAGTTATCGAAAGGCTGTTACTACATCCCTCAAAACTACCTCTTCTCTAGGCTCCTGGCCAAGGCCAGTTTCCTCAACCTCTCCTCACAGGACATGTGCTCCACATCCATATCCACCTTGGTGGCCTTTGCTGGCCTCACTCAAGTTCATCACCATCTGTCTTGTACTAGCGGTCCAAAGCTGGATGCACCATTCCAGGTGTGACCTAATGAGCACGGAGGAAAGGGGAAGTATCACTTTCCTCAGTCTGCTGGCTATGATACAACCCAGTATGCTTTATCCTGGATACAGGTGGACACAAATTTCTCAAGACATCCCTGACACAATCCTCTTCCAGTACCTTGAACCCTGTCTTCCTTGAACCCCGTTTCAAGATTCAGATGTCTCCCAGACTGAGGCAGTGAATGTATAGAGTACCTCAGCTTTATCTGCATCCATTGTCACTACATCACCCTCCCCACTCAGCGGCAGGCTTGCATTTTACTTGTTTATTCTTTTACTGCTAACGTAGCTAGCAACAGAAGCGCTTCTTGTTGCCCTTGATATACCTAGAGTTTCAAGTCTAGCTCAGCTTTTCCTGCTTTTCCTTTCCTAAGACCATCCCAGCATGCCTGGGCAGTGTTTCTGTATTCCTCCTTTGTAGCCTGCCCTTGCTCCCACCTCCTTTACATGTCTTTTTGGTTTGGGGTTTTTTTTTTTGCACTGGAGCTCAGTCATGAGTTCCTTGCTGAGCCATCTGGTATTCTGATACATCTACTCATTTCTCCGAGTATTTGGATGGACTACTATTATGCTTGAGGGAGGGTGTTTGAGGGTGTTTCCCTCTGGAAAGTTTGAAGAACTAATAGGTTAGTTTCCAGATTTTTTTTCTTTTTTTTTTTCCTCCTCCTTAATTCAGTAATATGTAGGTATTTTACACATCTTTTATTATACTAATTGGCATTCTGTACTAGTTTGATAGATTCCTCTTACCTGAATGTTCAGTATTATGTCAAGTTTTATACATGAAATTTTACGTAACTTAGGTACACTTATACATGCATTAGAAAATCCTGTTTACATTGTACATCAAAGGTAGTTGAAATTGCAACCTAGATATTGTTTGCCAGAACATCTTTTCCAAATGTCATTACTGATGTGCTACATGGTATAAATTCCATGTTGCTATCCATTTTATTACGAAGAACTATATGCTCAGTGTTTTCCTGTATTGGAGGCCAATCTGCCTGGCCTGTTAGGCATCTGCCCGGTTTTCTTTGGGAGATTTTTTATACAAACATGTGTTTGAGTTAAGAAGAAAACAGACATTCTAATGCTTATTTTTCCATGGATTACAGTCATCCAAACAGCTTAACGCTAATGATAATTGCAATGGAGTTCTTTTTGTAAGTTTTAGAAGCAGCTAATCAATTGTCTTATTCTGGGAGATAAATGCAACTGCCGCTGACAAACAAGTAGGGCATCCCTGGCACACATTTTTCAGCAGTTCATTCCTATCATTAAAGATGTGCAGAAAGCAGATCTTCTAAGAGAGAAATATTTTTCACATCATGTGGAATTCTTGTAGAGACTCTCGGTAATGAGGTAAGCTTATTGAAACACTCTCTCATCTCCAAAGAAAAAGGTTGTGGCTAACATTTCCTTATATAGGTCATGGCAAAAGACAACACTTTCTTCTCCATTTCTCTTCTGCCACTTTTTATTTCATATTTTCTTCAAGAAATGATAGACACAGTGATTTGTCCTATGCTCTTTCCTCCAGGTTAGTAACTACGGGAGATAGAACTCTGCTGTTTCCTTCAAGGGTTAATACTGCCCTTTTTCTTTAGGCCAATGCCAACTACCCTTCCCCTAGCCTATCAAACAACGCAATCGATATCGAAGTGCGCAAACTACCTCCTGACAGCAGCTCAGCACATCTGGCTGCCAGTATTGATGGCACTCAGCACCCTGCTGGAGCTGGCCCCTAACCCATGGAGCATATTGTGTCAGCAGCACAGCATCGGGAATCCTGGCAGCTTTTGTGGTACTGCACTGATGTCAGATCCATGGTTTTAAGCAGTGCCCCTTCAAATACCCGTCATTTAGGGATGTGATTCCATCTGAGGATATTGAAAAAGATAACTGAGACACGATCTCACTGGCTTAAGTCACCCCAGCTGGGTGGCCTGACAGCCTGCTCAGGCCTGTAACCCATTCCATGTTTTCTTTCAGTTCTTTATAGATAGACAAGGACTGTTAAACAAACACAATGTAACAATTAGAGCATATTTAATGAATATTATTAATGATGAGTTCAACTGCCGTTTGAAGGTGTTGATAAGCTTCATTAAATGTACTTCCACTGACTAAAACAGCACTGACGATATTTTTAATTTTATTATTAAAATAATTTTCTCCCTACTGCTTGCATATTTGACACTTACAAATCTGTTTATTCCATGCTGGATTTTATTTTTAATCATCCTAACGTGATGTTAAAAAGTTCATCGATAAAACCTGCTTTACTGACTCTAAAAGAAACTGTCTTTTACTCTCTTTCCATGTCACAGATAAAAGTATCTTGGGGGTGTACAACAGCAGTCCCTGGTGTTACATTACCAATGCTGGTTGCCCCTACAATCAATTAATTTGATGGTGCAGAACAGAACATATCTAGCGTATGCATTACAATATAGTATTATGTAAGGATTTCTGATTTGGTCTTTTTTTTTTTTTTGAAGTGTGTTTTTTATTTCAACTCAGATGCAAAGCCATTCCTACTTCTACAGTAGTCAATGAGAGATTCACCCGTTGACAGTATAATTGCAATCATTTCTGCATGTAACAGATATAGTGTAGTATTCAGGGTAGCTACTTGTATGTGCTTCATTTCTGCATAGCGTGAATTTTGTGTGCATAGCACTGTGACATATGTCTTATTTTTAATTTAAAGGAAAGAGAATATAAAAATCTTTTCTCATTCTCGGACTGGACCAAATTGCCATTGTCAGATTGTCCATTAATAGCCGATTGCAAATGTTGACTTGTTTTTGTCAAGGAGAGTGGTTAAAAATACTTGGCTCTACGAGGCTTGTGTAAAGTCAGAATGTGACCAAGAGCCAAAAGGATGGCTTTTTTAAGCCTTGTTTCTGATACTGTGCTTTGTAGAGGAACACAATTATCTTTACAAACAAGTATTATAAAACAACTTACCCTTACGACTAACATAACTTCAGAAATGGTGTTTACTTCCCAGTTATTTATGGTCATTATCTAAAAAAAAAAAAAGAAATGTAAACCCAACCTCCCAAATCAAATAAGTTTAATTTCTAAGATTTTTTAATAACTGTAAAGCTTGTGTGCTTTTATTTGGATTTGAAATGCTTGAAAATATTTGATGGTTATGTTTTTGATATTTAGATATTTGATAAAGGCTTTACAAGAATATGCTTTTTTGAAACGTTGTTGAACAGATCACCCTTCTAATGATGAGTCATTCTTTTTAGATACACAATATATTAGAATGTACATTTTGCAAGCAATTATGAGAGCAAAATAACTTAGAGATATTTTTAAATTGAAGTAATTTCATACTAACTACAGCCCTAATATGTAGGGTTATAGCATTTTTATTATTCTTTGAAATTACCATTTTTCTCTCTGGAACCCAAGATAATCAAAGGGAATTTTAGAGATCAGGGCAGTGAGTTCAACCATGGAACTGCCCAGGTCTATTGGCAGGGAAAAAGAAGTGTATTATTTTAAAGTGGTAATGCTAAATATAAACCTTTCTTTGAGTACAGGATTGACAATTCCATTAAGCCTACCTAATCATCCTTTCTCAAGCGCAGCAAAAAGGCTAAGCAAAATGTCTGGCTAAGGGCTACTGTGTATCACTCCAAATTGCTTTTTCCAAAGCCTACAATGGTAAATTCAGCTTTCCTTTCAATATTTTAGGCAATATAGAGGCCTTCATGCATACCTGTGTTGGTGGTTGATGGTATCTTACATTTTATGGGAATAAAATACAAGAACTGTGATGCTGAACCCCGATCAGGGATCAAAGTTAACATGCTATCTCTAAGATATTATCTGCAAAGGAAACTTTCCAAAAGGGATTAAAGAATTATAAAGAAAGTTCATTATCACCTGCCATGGACATATCATCTATATATTGTAGAAAAAAAATACTGAAGAAAAATAAACAGAAAAAAAATAAAAACAAAAGGGTTTTGAGTCTGTCTTCTTCTGCTGTGCTAGCAATACTTCGCGCAAACTGGCAATGTTCTTATGCAGTGTACAAAGGAAAAATTTAATAGGATTGAATCAAGTTGAAATCAGTTTAAGTTGTGCAAAGTGTATCATCCTTCAATTGGTGGTCAAATCAATTCTATTTTGAGAAATTTTAGGATCTCAGGGCTACCGTCTTAGAGTAATTGACAAGCTTATGTGTTTAAGCAAGTGGAAAAAAAGCATGCAAAAACCTGCCGGAGAAGTTCTAGTTAGCTCCATGCATAAAGTTCATTTCACCTTTAACATTACTACAGCTTTCAGTGGGGAGAGGAAGGGAAATGTGGATTCTCAAGAATTACTAGAATTACTTTTTTTCTTCTGTTGCAATTCTCTTTCAACATAAGTAAAGTGGCTGGTATGGTCATATGCTGAACATGAAACAGCTGAGCACACCTGGCAAGTAGCTGTTTACTCAATTCTGTAGTTTGCTAGTTAGTAAGAATCATACTGTCTTTCTATACAGAGGTGCCCACAGTTTTTCCCCTGTAATTTTTTTCAAATTATGAGATATGTTCACCTTTCCTTCAGGCCATTACAATGCATGGCCAGATTTTTACGAAAAGTTTACTGGATTAGAATATTCAGCTCTTTGTTCTGTGAGGATTTTGATTTTCATTGTTTATGGGGTATGAAAACAATGGCCTGCATTCTGTGCCTAAATGAGAGCTGATCTTTTCTGAAAATCTAGCCTGAGCTGCAAATTTAGGGAAGTTATAAATCTGATTTGCTGAATAGTTCACTGTTGTTTTTCTCTTTATTATATCATAGAAGGTCTCCCTTCTGCAATTTTAAAACTCAGTAATAATATACTGCATCCAGTTATATCTACAAATTATAATATCGAAATAAATGTAGTATTACTGTTGTCTTTTTCATTGTTGCTACTTATGCTTATTTGCACATCTTTTTTGTGTTACCTCTAAAATAAATATCATAGGTAGGGTAAACCACACACGGGACAAACTAGAAAATCCCTACTATTCTACAAATTATTTCTTCAGAGCAACTGGCAATATCCAGCAGTAAATATGCATTGGTTTTGGTACCAATGCTGGTTTTTTGCTTTAATATAGTTTATGGGAAATACAGTAAATAGCTTCAGATATATTTACTATGGTGGTTGTAATTACTCATAATTATATAATTATAATTAAATTGGATGCCTAACACTATTTATCAAACAAGGATACAGTCAATATTACTATATGAAATTGGCTTGGCTCTGTATTAAATTAAAGTGCAAAAGTCAAACGGAAAGCTTGATGTAGCACTTGAATTGGAGCCCTGTTCAGATTTCAAGAGTGAGGATCCTCTGGAGAAGCTGTATATTACAGACCATTCCAAAAGGAAAGAAAGCAAATATGAGAACTGTAAGGAATACATAAGAACAATAAGAAAGCATGTGCCTAAATGACTGTATGAGACTGCATGAAATATTTTAGTCCTTGGCAGAACTGTGGGATAGCAACAACAGAAATATTTCCTTTCAGGCTCCACCCTACTAACTTTTCATGTCATGTTTCAACTAAGTCATTTCTGCAAATGCTGAATTTCTCTGTACCCAGATTTAAAATAGCTGAATTCAAGAGCACGAAGACTGCCTTGGATGTTTTTACTCTACCATGAGAAATTTATATCTGAGGTCTGTTGGAAATTCAAATACCTAACATCTTCAAAATTAAACTTTCAGGGTTGGTTTGGGCTTGCGCCAGTAAACAGCATCTTCATTACAATGATTATTCCAAGCATACAGGGCTTATAAGCTACTTACAAAAGAGCACAAAGCGGGCACAAAGCACACAGAAAGGCCATGCAAGCAAATCTTGGATGGCATGTATCCACCAGGTGGGAAGAGAGCGTGAACAGGGACCACTGACCTTACAGTAAAATTAACACATTGATTCCATAGGAATTGTTGCAAAATGCCATAATTCATGTTGGAGCTCTTTTTGTCTTTTATCTAGGCTTACAAGAAGAGTAGGAAGGTGAGCTAATGCCCCTTTCCCTCATCTACCTTAACTGAAACAAGCACACACTAGGCAGAGCAGAGGACTGAAAGTCAAGATTCCCTCTTGGAAGTATTTTAAACTGTTTTTCTTTTTCTTGAACCTTGATAAAAGCACGGTTATTTATAGGATAGCACAATGCCAGATTAATGATTTTTTCTGTAGCAAAGATTTAAGATGTAAAGCAGTGGGGGGAGAAGATGCTGCATGTAGGTTATTTGAATGCTAGGTTTTCTCGATGTGCTTTTGTTTCAGTATAGTTGATCTGTTTTCTAAAGTAATCAATTAGGAAAAAATGTGATTAAAATAACTGGAGAGGAATTACCCAGGACTTTCTGATGCTACCTAATTAGGTATTTCCGAAGGTCTGATTTATGACACGTACAGTGCAGAGATCCTGTAATTTGGGCCAGGGCTCTTACTCAGTTTGTTAACTTCACTGCACTGGATTGCCACGTCTGTACAGTTTTTGTTGAATGCTCAGGCATCTCTTTCTGCATGAAAAGATCACATAACAATAACAAGCACGTGTGCAGGAAGCCAGGGAGCTGTGCAGAAGGGACTCTTGTCAACAAGCATCCTCTCCCAGTCATAAGAAGTAATCACCAGACAAGGCCCAAGGATTTCTAGGGCCAAGAATGCGAGGCAGGGTAGTGAGTAATGCCTGAAAATTCAGTTCAATTCAGAGGACAGTTCTTGATCTTCTCTTTCCTACTTCTTTGTCTTCATCACAAGCAGGACACCATTCATCATCTTTGGTACAGGACAGGGACTTCCAGGAGAGGCTAAAGCAAGGTATGCTGGAGAGCATGCTAACAGCTGCTTTGGGAATCAGCTGTAAATTTCACAGCTGGTTTTTGTGAACCAGCCTGAACTACTTTGAGTGGTGCCCCTGGCTGTGCAGCTGTGTCCACAGCACACAGGTGCTAATATGACCCAGATCCCCAGCACAGATTCGTGCGTGTAGATGTGAATGTGAAGGACTGTATCTGAGTTAATGCAGCCGGCAGTAAACTTAACTCCTGAGCACTCCCCTTACTGTTTAGAAAATTAGAGTTCCAGTGTGTGGCAATGGAGAGAGAAACTTGGAGCAACCGGGGCCCAAGGAAACTCAGAGATTTCGGGAGTCTCAAACCCGGTGTTAAGCCTCGCATCCTCTGAAAGCAGAAGCTGGTCAGAGCCTCACACTGCTCCTATGAGCAGAAGCAGTCTTGCTTCACTATTCCTGTCAGCACAACCTGAGAATAAGTTCATGGCAAAACTTCAAAAGACCTTCTAACCCTTCTCACCATACCCATCTCGGGTATTTTGTTGGGGAGGGTCTTTCACTAAACAACCATTTTATTTCTTCATATTAAAAATGAACTATATTTTCCTATCATCCCTCTGATGCATCAAGGTAATAAAGATGCCCATTTGATGTAAGTTGAAGAGCATCTCTTCCTTTGGATTGGTTCCAAGTGCAAAATAGCTATTCTTAAAATCACAAACATAAACAAATTTTTTCCAGATACTTGTTAAAATAAAGTTTTGGCTATTGCCATTTAGAGGACTCATCTCTGCCCGTTTGTTAACAATGCAGCTTCACTGGCCATATATTATTTGCAAACTTCCTCCAAATAGAGGCATTACCTAACTGAGGTACATCATTCCATAGGGTACCTAAGGCAGGTTCTGCAAAGAGAGGTATACGGAGGCACATGACCTGCAATGGAAATGTACTAAAATCAACAGGAGTTCAACTGCCTGGATGTAAAGCGAAGACCCTCTCCCACTGAGCTGCTACAAAAGCACTGAAAGCAAAGTATGGCCCTTTGTGAAAGCATCTCTGAAGACAGCAAAAAGGCCAGAAGGAAAAACAGGAGCCAAAATGCAAGCTTGGAAAAAAGCAAGCATTATTTCAGCACACGGAGAAGGCTTCTGGATCTACCAAGCCAAAACTTTTGGCTTCAAACTGCCAAAACAAATATGACTAAAATATTAAAAACTTCAGGTGAAAGTGACCTAAGATCAGTTTCTACTTAAAAATGCTTGATCTTTTAGGGGAAAAAAACAATCAAATGAACAATGGAGAAAGATGGACGTATATGTGATTAAAATATTACTTTAATTTCATTAATTCTTAATGGGAAAATGTGACTAGTCCTATTGTATAATTCTCATTAATATCAGTAATTAATAAGGCTTTATGAAATGTGCAAAGAGGAGAATAAACAATATCTGAACTCAAATACTGATCCCAAACATCCCATAATCAAGAAAAATATGGGTATAGAGTTTGTTTAAAAAAACCTTCTTAAAAATCCTCAAGTTTCAAACCTATAATAGTTTTGAAATGTGAAATGTTGTTAAAACTTAGCCTGCCCTTAGATCTGCATTATATTTTTACAACGTTCACTCTGAACCAGTTGAAGCCTTTTTGTGAGTGACAAACAGGTAAAAAAAGCTTCTGACCTTCCACTATGTTTAACCTCTGAGATTCTCTGATATTCAGTAATTATAATAGCTGATAAGGAAGGAATTAAAGAAATATAATATCTTCATATGATTTTTAATATATCTTGAATATTAAAAATACTTACAAGATAAAAATAGGTCTATGATGTACTTACGGTAGGATCTTGTAGTATCATTTGTATTATATAAAAATCAAGAAAAAATCCATGGGGTTTTCATTTAATACATTTATTTATCAAAGTGGACAGCCAAATAAAAAAGTAAGATTTACCCATCATTTTTTATGATTTAATTTTAAAAATTGTATAATTACTTTCACAAAATTTTAGAAAACTTAAACGCCTGCCTTGCTTCCCCAGAGATACCACTCAGTTTTTATAATTCCTCAATGTCTAGGCTGTATTTTTAAATTTGTTTTTCTAAGTGAAGGTATTAATACTTACTATTTCTAAAGGCGTTGTTAGTGCTGCAAACAGGAGACCAATTTTCGACTACCTCTTCCAGTTTCCTCTGCTCTGTTTATTCTTGCCATTTGCTTAGTTGTGTTTCATTTTAATCCTAGCCAGAAACACCAGGATTTTCCTAACTGTAAAGCCATAGAGGCTAACACAGGGCAAATGTCCGATACTTGACAGTTTCATGGAAAACTGGATTACAATTCCTATTGTAAAAGTATTTTTTATTGCTTAAAGCACTATTTCTGCCACTGCCCCTTAACTGTATGCTCCCAGGTGCAGTATAAATTAGTCTATCAGGGAAGCAGAAGCTCAGGACAAATCTCGGAGTTTCTAATACTGAAGACATCACTTGGTCCTTGCACAGCTTTTACCTGTGAGCTGCAGAAACCAAATATGTCAAGATCAACAGTTAAGTCATGATCAGCCATGATACTTGTTTCAAGGTTATATACAGAAACCAAAGACTGAGCAGAGATTCCTATGGAGAAGCTTTTCATCAGAACTTAAAAGAACAGTCATTTTTTGGAAAAAAAACCCAACCAAAACAAACCAAAAAACAGTGTTTGCACATATCCTTCTTATTACAAAATTTCAGACACAACTTTTCACTAACAGCTAAAAAGAGGTAAATTGTAGTTCCAAACATAAATTTCCTTAGAAACTAAGTTACCCATTATGCCCTAAATTATTTCACTGAATAAAAATATTTCATGTCATACTTAGGCAAACAAGCAGGTGGTGGAAGTTGAGCAGACAGCAAATTGAGAAACAAGGTCCGTATGAAGCATTCAGATACTTCAGGGATCAGGGCGAAATCTAACTAGGTACCTATATACATGTTAATTGTTTTTCCAGTCTTCCACTTGTGTAAAATGAGTAGATGGAAAATTCAAGAATCTTTATCCTTTGTAGCTTTATGCAAAGAGTTGGTGGTGGATGGTAATACAAGCTTGCCTATTTATTGGCACAGTGTTACATGGTGTACCGATTTAAAAGATGGCAGGGTTTTTACTGCAGTGCCCCAGATCACCAGAACTCTTAACAATCGCTTCAGCGCACATTTTTTTCTTAAAAACTCTACAGCCCAAAGAGAGTGTTAGAAGTGCAAAACTAGAATGTGACCTGATACATTCATGCTCATCTCTAAGTACTTCCCAAAATAGTGACATACCTATGAGATGTGTAAAAGAACAACTACTGTGTGCTCACTAACAGCTTGTAAGAGAATTTTTAAATATTGAGTAGGAGGAGAAGTGACAGCTGACCAGGAAATAGGGTTATTATATGTTCTTTTTAAAAAGCATCCTTTTGAACCACTTCCACAAAACCACTACTCAAGGTTAATGAAGCAAACGCAAGCTTAACATTTTATCCTAAAGAATGAACATCAAATGCAGTATTATCTCTAATACTGCATTGCGGTATCACTTCTGGGTTTCTGTCCAAGTCTTGGTGTGGGACTTGAACTCATGGCTGCCTGGCCAGCTTTGAAACTTACTATGAACTCAACCGTAAAGGCATTCACTGTGCTTTGAATTATGCAGCAAGATACATACTCTTGTAGCACAAATAATAGGAATTTTATACAAATAATCAAGGGCCTAAATAGTACAGAAAGCCAACGTAAAGACTAAGATATACCGCATTAAGTATTTTTATTTCTCATAAAAATATTTGTGGTATTGCTGCAACAGTATCAATAGACACTAAATTACAGTGGACCGGATTCTCATTTAACCTGTTTTTACATCAATATAACACTTAGGCAATTTCTTCCAGCCTATTGCAAAAATAGGACTAGACCCATTAAGCTTAAGAGTTACTAATCATGTTATTGAAATTGTATCACTAATATTTAATTTAATGCTTCTTTTAAAATGTAGCAGCCCTCCTTCAAGAGCTAAATATTCGTGTGGATGGCATAACTAATGTGTCACCCTAGGACTTCAATTGTAGAGTGTGGCTAATAATGCTCTATTTGTAGTAAAGGTGACTATTTTGAATTCTACAGAGATTGTTATGACTGCTAACAGCTACTTAAATCTAGAGGTATAATTTGGCATCCCAGCATCCAAACGAAAATAAGAGATAAATCTGAGGAATGCAATTTTTACAAAGGCTACAGATACCACAGTGGCTTATTTGACGGTGGTCTCAGAACGTATAGGGCCCAGAAGAGCTGATGAAGGAGCAGAACAAACTAATGCCAGCTTAGTGTACTGTTTCTCACAAAAGCTAGCATTGGCAGCTCTCATCATCGCTCTTTTTTGAAGGCTGCCCCAGAAGTGGAAGCCACAACCAAAGGCTCCATGATATGCACGGCATTGTTAAGAGTTCAACACCCTACTTCAACTGGGTACCAGTTAAGTGCTAACCACTCAAAACAAATGGAGTGAAGGTCACAAGCTGTAAAGGCGCCGTAGCAGCAGAAGAAATGGGCTGATAATCAATTGCTAAACAGGTAAAAAGAGAGCCTGTGGAGTTTTTATCTTGAAATCTTCTCTGTTCTTCCTAAGCTTTCTCAGGTAGAAGGAGATGGTGTATCTTGCTTTCATTTGCATTCCTGCCTGCTTTTCCGGCTCCTGCATACAAGAATGGAAAGCATTTGGTGAGCACTCAGGGAGCCAAGCACTTGCTTTGCTCTTGGCTTTTATTATGAATGAGTATGAAGAATGGTGTAAACCACTATTTGGTGGTTCTTCCATTTGGTGGACTGAAAACGAGCAAAAAAAGCTGCTCGAGTCAAACCACAACAGGAGTGTTGGGCTGGGGGGGGAGAAGGTTCAGTAAAGTGAAGGAGACAAAAAAAATCCAAAACTACTGCTCCAAGTTGGGAAGGTTGAAAACTTTTTTTTTTTTTTTAAAAAACCTTTTTGGCCACAAAATACCTAACCAGTGGTGCAATTCACAATTGCACACCCATGAAGCTGTCTAAAGAAAACGTACTAACCTTTTAAAATTTACATCCACTCTCTTTGACTGAAAATTTCCCCAAATCAATCCAAAGTCACAAATAATTTCTGGTTTGCTTTTGCTTTTACTGCAAATTTATATTTTTTTTAAAATAACAAATTTGTCAAATTTAATTTAAAAACTTCTTACATTGATCCTTAGAAATATCTTTGGCTTAAGTGATATATATGTAATCAGTGTTTGTAATTGCATATATCTTTTATAATACCAGACAAACAGCCTGACAGTCTTTCTGCTTTTGAAGGTTTAGGTGCAACAAAAATGAATGCAGTAACCCTCTCCTCCAATGTATTTGGCAAAAATTGAAATTACAAACCCATTTGTAATGCTGTTATAATTGACAGGAAGCCTTAGGACAAGACAGTTTGCCAGGTATCAGGTTTCTGGCAGCTCTGAGAGTCAGAGCAGTCCCCAATATAACCCTGATATAAGATTAAAGCAGTGCCGGAGAAATCTGTAGGGATAACTCATTCGTACACATGCACAAATTCACATAGTTAAAACTCCTGATTTAACTGTCTTTGTTTTCTTGCTAATCCTCACCAATACTTGTTAACTAGGTCTTTAGATATGAGGACTGTAAATACAAAGTGTTAGGGATGTTAATGCCAGCAGGCAGTCAGGAAGATCAGAGGAATAACAGCAAAACTACTTCCATGTAGAAGTTTGGTTCCTTACTCATTAACTACAACTGTGATTGAAATTACTTGTCTTGAACAAATCTTTTCACATTTCTTCTTTCAGATTTCCTGGAAAAACTGTTTCATAACAGACTTTGTTAGGTGAAGAAACACGGACAACTGGAGTCTAATTGCTAGGAAAGGATTAGTCTCATCCAACGCAGTTTCAAGTCAGTTAGGCAAGAGGCCTTTCACTGTGACAGGATAAACCCAGAATAAAACTTTTAACGCCTTTCAAGCTTTTAAGCAAGAGCTCAAAAGCACTTTCTATCAGTTCCAATCAAAGTCTGTAAAGTTCTGATTATTTTATGGCAAATGATAGAATGTATTTTAAAATAGTCTTCTGTGATCTAACCCCAAAACTAAAGAAATCCAAGTGTAGGCCTATTTCAGTCAGCATTTCTCAGATTTGAATGTACCTTTGCAGTAACTCCACTTCACTAAAATTCTCCCAGATGTGTGCATCAGTTGAACTGGAATTAGAACTTGGGCTAAAAATTGCATACAAGTGAATTTATAACTAACCCAGATTGGTATTTAGAAGTCAGAAAGATGGGTTTGGAGAGGGCTTGCCACAACTGAGACGGACACATTTCTTCCTTGCTTTTAACTTTGGGATTAGCAAAATAAAGGAGATGCTTTGGTTTGGGATTGCCCTATTTGCTTTTGCTTATTAGTTAGATAAAGTGTCACTGATTGAAATGTAACTGAACTGTTACAATATCTAAGCTTCTTTCCTTTGCTGATGTTGCCTGTTAATTTTAAAAAAGATTAGTTATTACTTGTATCTTTGTGTAAGTTTATGGTATAGTGCACTGCAGAAATACTTTCCCTGTATTCTGATTTTTAAAAGAATTCTAGTTTACTTTGCAGTGAAGGATTTGGGGGGCAATGAAAAGAAATTGCTATAGTAATCTTTAAGTATCTAAAAATATGAAAGAAAAGAAACATGTTGATGGAGCCATTCAAATATTCAAGGCAGCTTCAATTCAAGGAAATTGTGGCAAGAAAGTCATATCACACCTCTTCTTTTAACAGTATAGGTTCCAGGTTGTATCATCTGTAATAGTTTATTGTGCTGTCATAATAAGCATAGCTGTATGTTTTCCTTTATTTATGTTGCTCGGTTACAGAAAAATTACTTTTTTTTTAACTGCAGCATAATTGTATTGCCTAATGAATGAATTATATAACACATTTAATCCTGATTGATATTGCAGTAAAGCACAAATTATTTCTGCTACTAATTAATGAGCACTTCTGTACCTACAAAAGATGATTTAACTAATCCAATGTATAGATTTTCTTGAGGCTAATTGTTCAGTTTAATGAACCAGATATCTCCCACTGAAGCAAGTGTCATGTGCCCTTATACCAAACAGCTAAAAGAGTTGTAAATCCCCTTGCACAGTAGCAGCAGTTATAGGTCAAAGCCTGTTCTGAACTGTCTTCTGCTTGTGCAGTCTCCTTGATTTTAATGGGAATGTGCACGCAGAACAGAGCAGAGTTTTCTGCTACGTTTTGACTTGAGATTTGATTTTTTTCTTCTTAATTTGTGTTCTGTTCAACTTTACATCACTTTAAGTACCACAACTAAAATAAACAGAATGAGGAAGCTCAGCTATGAAATAGAGTCTATCTGAAAAATAACCCAAACAGATAGAAGGCACTAGTGAGGGTCTGTTACAGGCAATGCATGGATTACTGCCTAGCAAGCATAAATCACAATGAAAGACTTTTGGATCCACAGTGTCTGTGGATCTTTTACATTTAAAACCACTGGCAAATTTAGCAGGAAAGAAATCCATTAGTAAACCAAAATATACCAAAGCAATTGAACACAGCTAAAGTCCCAGACAGACCTGATATCTGTTGCCATTATTGATGTGTGGGATGGCATAGGTTAAAGACAGCTGATAGTGAATTGTAATGACATGGTAGAATGCGACAGAGGCACTCATCTATGAGCAGCAGGGCGAACGCAAGATAAAAAAAGCAGTTATTTGCTTAGTCACTTTTTGCTTCTTGTTACTAACTGGGTGCCAGGTCATCCCATCCAGATGTTACTTATGACGTTCAGGTTTTTTCTAGATCTTAGTCAAAATCTTAGACATCTGGAAAAGAAAAAAAAAACAAACAACCAAACCCAAAACCAAAACAACCAAAAACCCCCCCAAAACAAGTAAGCAGACTAACTTGAAATAAAACATCATGCCTGGAAAAGTGGCAAGTTAGAAATTTGATGTTACCGAATTAATGATTTACCATGACAGTTATGTTTGGAGGATTCCCTGTCATATCTTTGCCTCTCATCTCATAACAATATTGCTACATAACTTCTCATCTGTGCCACCATCATTAGCAACAGCATTAATAAGAAGGGATTATAATGAAAGCTTTTTCTTAAGTCTTTGTATAAAAATGCCATTGAAATCTATGGATTTTTCCTCTTGGCTTCAACAGATTCAAAATTCAGGGCATTTATACTTTCTAAACTACTTTCTTTGCTGTTGGATACATTTATATTTAGATTCACAGCTCCTAATTTTTAAAAGAGTTCCCAGGTACATTTGAAAGACACTTCTGTAACTATGAAACGTACCATTGGCTAAAAACTTGCCAGGTGCTGCAGTATCAAATTTTCTATCAAAACCCTCCCCTCTGGGATTTTTTTTTTAATTATTATTATTATTATTATTATTTTTTATTCTTTACCATAAACCCACTCAAAGTGGACTGAATAAAGGGGGTGAACCTTTCCTGTTAGACTTTTAATGGCAAATTCTGTTTCTCCCTGGCAGTCTTTACTAATCCATTTGGAAGGTACTGAAAATACTTGAGTTGGGGAATAAGGAGAATATTCTTTGAATAAAAATTTTTTAAAAGAAATATTTTATTCCCCTAACTCTCAAACAGTATTTCCTGAGTTAAACCAAAATGTATTTATTTGGCCAACTTACACGTGAGACCTTGCTTTAACTTTGTTTTCCTCATTTGCCAGCCTAGCTAGCCAAGCTCATTTTCATTCCCTTTTTGAGGTCTACACACTGAAACATTATTCTCACATACCTTAACCTTGGCTGTATCTCTGATCTTTCATATTTCCCCTTTCACATTATGCAACATCAAACACAACAGACACCAAATATTCTATGACAGCCAGAGGATTACCGTTTCCGTGTCACATAGAAAATTATATAAAAAGCAAGCAGATTACTACCTAATTGTATGTTTCATAATATGGCAATGTTGCCAGTATTTTTGTGCCTGGGTATTTAAGAGGTATCCGAATGGTTCTTATAAGCTATTTCTATGTCAAGGAACATATCTGTAGTACAGGAAAGTTCTTCTGAACTTTTGCTTCAGTGTGTGGTTGGGCACAATTTATTTCCAAAAGCTTTTACTTAGTGGACAGCAAGTTAACCAAATGCATTCTCTCAATAACAGCTGATGAATTTTGATAATCAGATACTGCATCTGCAGTGCTTTCCCTTTCATCTATGCATTGTTACATGAGATTGTTTGCCTTTGCCATAGTATATAGCTTAACACTGTTGAACTCAGCCCATGTACCTTCTTCATCCTGAGTAACAGCACTCTTGCATCGTAGTCCAACTTCCCAAAAACTTGGCATAGGATATAGTAAACTGAGATATCACAGTGTTAATGAAAGATTTGAGCTCTGCTGGCACTGATGGTTACTACTGACTTATTAGAACAATGTAGGACCAGCAGGCTGGATCCTCCACAGTTTAACTAGACTATTTTAATTAAATTCAGAAGGCCACTCTGACCTACCTGAGCTGAGGAGCTGACCTTTTATTTCTATTTAGATGTACTATTAACAGATTTCTAAAGCAACCTGGCAATGCCCCTTTTCTCTAGCAAAATACACATTTCCCATGTCCTCTGTTACATTCAAATAACCATATTGCAGTGGGTGAATTGCTTGTAAATAGCACTTTAGGGTGGGCGTGAGAAGATTGGTTCCAGGCTGTCGCGCCATACTGTTTCCTTGCAAACAGCTTTTCAGTATCTATGTGTAGCAAACTTCACCTTTCAGATCCCAACGGCTTCACAGCAAGTGACTTTTCATAAACGAAGTGGTAGCAGAGCTATTCCTATGGTTCACTGCTTGTCATTGCTCTCCTGTAGAGATGATGCGTACATTGCACTTTGTAACTGTGTTGCTCTTCCGACAACTTCTCCTATATGTTTGCTGCTCCCACATTACTGTTCCTTTTTGTGTATCACCCATTTTCCCTTAGCAGCATCATAGGTATTCCTCCCATGGTCTTAATATTATCTTCCCTAAATTGCAAAACTTAAATTCTTGACCGATCATATTTATGGTTATACTACCTAGCAAGGGTCATTTGGGAGACATATATAAATGTTTTGAATACTTACTTATCCCCAAGATCAGCATTAGTGGATGTTATTTTTGGTCACAGAGGTTGTTTTCTCTTTACCTCTCCCATCTATTATTCCCTGAACCTGCAGTAACAGTGTCAGCAGTTTCCCTGGTTTAGCTCAATTTTCAGTACATTTGATTTTTGAGCCAACTGGAAAATAGAGTAGGAGAAGTTTTATTTAAAATATGTAAGACATGATCTTTTCAATGAGCCACTAGTTTCTTTTACAACTACTGCAGTGAAATATACTTCCATGCATAAAAATAAATTTAATTCAGAGAATTACTGCAGCTCTTACAAATGTTTAATGAAACTCTAGAAAGCTCTTTCTTCTTTTATGTATTCAAGTTTATGTTTGATAAAGTACAAAACAAGAGAGTTCTTTTAGTGATCTTGTCACACTCTGCAACTAAGATCAGGTATAAAAACACAGTCAATTTTAAAGTTAAAAATCCCATCTGTTTCTGGGATATGTTAGGGGGGGAGAAAAAGAATGTTACAATTTTGTTCTGAAGTATTCTCTTCTCTACAACTTCAGTGCCTTAAAACATAGTGACACAAAAGATAAGATCAATCCTGGTACCTCCCCCAGATTTTTTTCATGCATTTCCTTATTTACCCTGGGAACAGCTTTTCAGACAGAGGTTGCTCTGCAGACAGAATCAGAAAAAGAAAAAAAAAAGTGTTTTGACAGATTATCAAAGGGTGATATATTTGGCATTCTTATCTGAAGTCTTCACTTTGAAGAAAGGCAGCGTGAGCAGGTGGTTTCCCTACACTGCTTCAAACACAGGCGATACAAAATTAAAATAGGTCAAAATACACACACTACTCACATCTACGTACACTAGAAGTTTGTTTTTTCAAGCAAACATCTAGTCTCCAACCCCCACTGTCCTTTTTTTAAGGATTGCTAGGATCACAACCTAGTTACAGCCAGCTGAGTAAAACAAATTGTGTTCTGCCTGTGCTAAGTGTTACTTAAGATATCATTCACTGCAAGTGGAAATAACAGCTGTATCTTCTGGGAATTGTACAGCAAATTATGTATACATGAAATTGGTTGGGTCCCCAGCTAACTGTATCAAGTCCCAAATCAATTAGTGATTGTGGCATCCACACACTTGAAGTCAAAATTGGGCAGAAAATTGTGAAATTGCCAATGCAAGTTTTCTTTGCTATCTATGGTGATACACTAGCTGATTTTTCCATCCAGGCATTAATTAGCATTACCTTAGCACATAAAGTAAGGAGATAAAGGCAAGAGAAATAACAGAGTCCTGATGTTCCTTCAGGATAAGAAATTCAACCTTGTAACCAATGAAATATGTATAAAACAGTCTTTGAACATCGTAACCTTCCCCTTGCGACATTGATCACAACTGCATCTGATCTGTTGCCACTTTTTCCAGTCATCAAACCATTCAGAAAATTAGTCGGAACTAACCTCATTTAGCAGTGGAGAAGCCACGTGGATTTCTAGAAGGTCACGGTACCCAGCACTGCCCCCTCTTCATCCTACGCTAGAACTGCAAAACTCTGAACATCCACAACAGAGGCATAACCCAACATGCTATTTCAAGCACGTGCGCATGGGCTGCAGCACACCAGGGAAATTGTGTGCTTTATATGTGTTCATTATCTATTTTTGGATCTTTGTATGATTACTGCAAAGACCTCACTGTTTTTCCTTGTTAAATATTTGTTTATGCAACCTTCCCCCTACAGGCAACTGGGTTCATGTGATCCTTACTTTATAAGGAATTTCAGTCCCATATGTTGCTCCTGGCGCTTTTTGCTGCTCTACTGGCACCTCTGCTGCTTGCCCTTTAACTGAAGTGACAATTAAATCATAGAAAAACAAATCTTAAGCAGTAATAGAAATCTCTCCAAGCCTGAGGCTAAAGCAATCAAGACCCCTTGTAGATTATATTTAAAAGTTATAGACTGCATCTGGCCATGTGACAATAATGATATAAATCCCTAAATCAGAATTTCAAGACTGACTTCCCACAGCTAAAGGAGAGCAGGTTTTGCCTGATGTACAGAATTGCTTCAATGTTAACAGAAGTGCAAAACCTTCAAGATTAATTAGAGCTCAAAGTATAAATGCAAGAAAGGGAATTCCCTTCCCTTCTGTTCTTTCCCAATGGAGAGGCGGAATTCCCTTCCCCTTCTGTCTTCTCTCTGTGCAGGGAGGGAATCCCTTTGCTATTCTTACTCATGATGACGCTTCTTTTCTCTCCCCAAGAGCAATGTGAAGTTCTTTTATTTCCTTTTATTTCCCCTTTTCCCATATGAGGGTTGAGGACTCCCCTTTCCTCCCATCATCTCTCTCCCAGAGGTGAAGAGGGAGTCCTTTGCCTGCTATTTTCTGCAGACACTCACTGTAACATTTTTCTGCTTTAATATTTCAGTATGGGAACTACTTTCCCCCCCCCAGCTTTTTTTTTCTTTTACCTCTGTGAGTGCAGTGTTTTGTCCTACAAAAATGTGAAACCACATCAAATTTGGTTACTGGCAGCTGTGATCTAAATATAACTGTATCCACTTAGTACTGCTCTCTACTTTTAAGTGCTAATTAATAATTTATACAGGGAATGGGGTTTAAAAACAAAGCAGAAAACCAGAGTCCATATTTCATTAAAGGGGTTTCTCTTCAGTCTAAAGCACACCCTCTACAGCTTTTAGGGCAAGAATTTAGATTTTTGCACTAGAACTGACTGGGATAATCTGCCCCTACCCCCACCCCCCCGTTACTTAATACCATGAATTAGCAAATTATTTCAAGTTCACTTTGATGGAGGGTGATGGCCTGAAGAAACCACCACTAATGTACAGATTAAGTTCCATTTCAGTTGTATGCCACTGAAGCAAGCTTTGTCTTTCCCTTCACAGGGTAATGAGTTTCACCTGTGTGATTAAAAACAAAGAATAATAGATGATGATGTGAACTTAGTTCATTTACTATAGTACTACTTGTTGGGTTTTAATAATTTAGAATATTGCAGATCATAGAGGTTACTGCTCTGTGATACTTTTGGTAAAAAATAATGCGGTATTATTAATGTGAAACCTCACTGTAACGTATGTTCTGGGCTAATCTCTCTTTGTTAGCATGTGGCTGGTAGATTCTCCCCGAGAATTCTCGGTTCTTGCCAAAAAAGAAAGCGAGCTGCTAAAGAACTGGTGAACTTCTGTAGAATGTAGAATGCATTTTCTCTGGTTTTAAATTAAATGCTCTTTTTTTTTTCCTAACTGGTTTTCAATATCAAGGCCACAGTCAGCAAATTTTAAAGGGGGATTTCTAAAAACCAAAGGGAAGTATAGAAATAATTAAAAGTAAAAGGAGTAATTAAGGAAAATAATTTAAACCCCATAAAATATCAGTAGTAAAAGACAGCCTTTTCTCCTCAAAGCTTTCTTGTCCTGATTGCTTTCTGTAGCCATGGAAAACACTGTGATATTACTAAAAATACCATTACTATTTCACTCTAAATGTTTATAGGAAAAGATAGTCCCTTAGGAGCAAATCCTTGTTTAAATAAAATTACAAGGCTGTTGATTCCATCCACTTTCTGCCTGGATCAGTTGATTAGGGTTTCAGGTCTCACAGATGAAGCACCACTAGTGTCACAAAACCCCTGCTATATAGTCCTTATACTTCAAAGATTTTTGACAGAAACACACAAGGATTTTTGACAATGTCATCTTCAACTATATTGACATCAGCTACTCATTCCTCTTGTATCTTTAGAAAAGCATTGTAGGAGGTGTATCGTAAATATGGTAAGAGCAGGTTGATAAAACAAGTAGAGAGGATGTAATCAGACTATTTTGAACATTCTCATTTTAGAAATATATTTTATTTTCATCTTGCAGTATCGAAAGCCAACATTGTCTATGCAAACAAAAGATTGGTCAATCGGCCAGGTTCCGGGAAACCAGTGATCTCAAAGTGACAGCAAGCACCATCAAAAACTGAGCAAGACAGGAGCTAGTTACGTCTGAGTCGTAACTTTTCCTCTGGCAGCTTACTAATTTTGACTTTCACAGTTTCAGTTCCTCCACTTGAGGCAGAGTTCTATATGAGATCCTCAATACATTTTAAGCATCTGCCTCAGCCAGTCTCAGCTGGCTAGAATTTAAGGCTCAAATGATTTCATTTATGAGTAGGCTGAGTTAATGTGTTACTCACAAAAGCTAGGATTTTGCAGTGAAACCTTGGCTAAATTATCATCTTTCACTGGTGTTACCTTCACATTTGTGAGATCTCAAGCATTTTTATAGCTGGAACAGTATCACTTCAGTGGAGTGGTGCACTATCCTTCTTTACCATAAATGATTGTAATGAAATTGTACTAAGGAACATTTAATGTAATTTTAACTTGGCTTAGTAGACTTGTTTTTGAAAATGAGAAGAATCCCAAAAGTTATTAGTTGGGCTTTCCATTTACTGCTAAGATACCATGGCTTTGAGAGGCTTTTATTTAAAGAAACATTCATAATCTGTATTTCTTTTGGTGTCAAGTCCTCAGACTTTTCCACTGCTCTCTCCAGCTCTTAAACCTGAGCAAAATCAACAATCATTCTTTTTTCTGGTGCTTCATACAGTGAAGAAAAAGGTGAAAATATATGAAGGTCACACAGATGTTAAGTCTGTAGGGAAACTCTGGTCAAAGATGTGCAAATATTGTCCACGCAAATATTCCATAAATTTTCACTCTGGTTATTCAGCAACGCGGGTATCATTGTCAGCCATCTAAGGGTTGCTGAACTACCCGTAATGCTTTGATTTATTTACCAAGATCGTTACATGAAAAAGGCAGTCTGGGCTAAGAACTAATTTGCTATGCGTTTGCTTGCTCCTTCTAATCACGTTTATCTATTCAAGTATTCTTAAAAGAGCATTCTGGCAACTGAGGCAGGTACACGTTACGACAGGGCACTCAACTCTGCGATGACCATCCTCAACTCTGCCTTCAAGAACAGCTCCGAGGCCTGTGCCAGTGTAAATGAGCTGAATATTCATCTTTTGTGAAGAAATACTAGTGGGTTTTTACTTACTTCTCAGCTGTTCTTAAATGATGTGAGTGGTATGGGAGAAAGGGCTGAATTAAAGGCAGTGTCTTCAGAGGTCCGTGCAGTACGAGGAAATTTCACGTTATGTTCTGCTCCTAAGACCAAACGGGGAGCTGCGCCTGTAACGAAGGGTACCCAGGGAGCGACCGTTCGCGCCCAAACTCTGGTTCCGCTCGCCTGCCTCGCAGTCAGACGAGCTACTAACCCAAACCTGCTGGGCCACAAACACACAAACCCGGAAAGAGAGCTACTGCTCGGGCTGCTGCTGCCTCTTTCGGTAGGACTGGCCATCTCCCAGGTTTCAGACGTGCCCTTCCGACCCAGCCTCCCGCTCCAGAGATCGCACGCCAAAGAGAAAAACCCGCACGGAAGAAGAAGCGAAGCGACCGCAAGCCGCAGAAGCCGCGCAGCCCGCACCGGGCCCGGCCGAGGGCGGCGTTTCCCTCCCGCAGCCGGGGCCGTGCCGGGCCTGCGAAGGAGGCCGCTGCTCCCACTGGGCACAAACGGAAGCCCCGGTTGCCGTAGCAACCCGGCAGCCCGGCGAAGGCTCCGCGGCGCGGCGCGGCCCGGCCCGGCCCGGCCCCATCCCCCGGCCGCCGCCCGCGGGGCCTCCCTGCGCGCTCCGTCCCCTGTGGGCCAGCACGCCTCAGGGTTTGTGCTGGCATCGCCAGCCAAGGGGAGCCGCTGGGGACGCGTTTCGGTGCGGTGAGATGGTAAAGGCGTACGGCTCTGCAGGCCTCTAACTGGCCAGACTGGGGAATTCTTCCCTTGGAAGACGTTATAAAATACCTGGCAATGGAACGTGCTTAAATAGGTATATTCTACGTGTACATTAGTAAGGGAAGTAGTCATTTACTTGGTGGTACGGAATTTAAAAAAAATTCAAGACAACTAAATACCCTTTGGAAAGGGTGATGGACTGTAGACAGCAGCACACTGTGAATTTGAATCCTTTTTTTGTTGTTTTCTTTAATCCAGTGTCTGCAAATTAGGTTTTGTCTGCAAGCTTCCTTCTTTCCTCACTGAGTGGCAATACATTATCAATACAGCATTCCTGTGTAATATAAAATCTGCGGCAGGGAAACGTTTCATTTATTATCATTGACAAATCTATGGGACCAACGAAAAATGTCCTCTCAGACCCACTTTCCAAAAAAGTTTTTTTCATTAGAGTTATTACAATCACATCATTCAGGTTGTTGTTGTAATTAACATTAGGTATTTCTTACATAAAATGTGTGTTTGCATGAATCATGTTAAAAACTGAAAAATGTGCTTCATTTTGATGAACTTGGAAGATAATGCTTTGAGCAAGATGATCGAGACGGATTTCATGTGCTCAATTGGATTCTCACAGCTAAGTGGAAATCCCACATTATACTCTTAATTCATTGTAAACAGATAATCTTTCCATGTCTCTGACAAGGAATATTTTAAGTCATTGTCTCCTTTCAGTTGATGGTTCCTATCAGTGACAAACTCATGGAAAAATATTCAGAATCTGAGTTCACCCTATGTTCCTTCATTATACTAGTGTTAGCACATGGGAGGAATTGCAGCTTTTACTGAACAATCTTTTTCGCAACTTATCAAGACACAAACGTTGCACTGGCTAAAAAAAAGGAAAAGGTGGTAACGCTTTTGCCGATTGTATTGGCTTTGTGTGGCAAGGTTTTGGTAGTGGGGGGGGGGTTCAGGGGTGGCTTCTGTGAGAAGCTGCTGGAAGCTTCCCCTGTGTCCAACAGAGCCAATACCAGCCACCTCTAAGACGGACCTGCTGCCGGCCAAGGCCGAGCTAATCAGCAATAGTGGTAATGCCTCTGTGATAACATTTTTAAGAAGGAAAAATGTTGCTGGGGTGGAAATGGCAGCCGGAGAGAGGAGTGAGAACATGTAAGAGAAACAACCCTGCAGGCCCCCAGGTCAGTGAAGAAGGAGGGGAGGAGGTGCTCCAGGCGGCAGAGCAGAGATTCCCCAGCAGCCTGTGGGGAAGACCCTGGTGAGGCAGGCTGTTCCCCTGCAGCCCATGGAGGTCCACGGTGGAGCAGATATCCACCTGCAGCCCGGGGAGAACTCCACGCCAGAGCAGGTGGGATCCCGAAGGAGGCTGTGACCCCGTGGGAACCCCGCGCTGTAGCAGGCTCCTGGCAGGACCTGCGGATCTGTGGAGAGGAGCCCACGGAGCAGGTCTTCTGGCAGGACTTGTGACCCCGTGCGGGACCCACACTGGAGCAGTGGTGCTCCTGAAGGACTGCACGCCGTGGAAAGGACCCATGCTGGAGCAGTTCGTGAAGAACTGCACCCCATGGGAGGGACCCACATTGGAGAAGTTTGTGGAGGACTGTCTCCCATGGGAGGGACCCCACGCTGGAGCAGGGGAAGAGTGTGATGAGTCCTCCCCCTGTGGAGGATGAAGCGGCAGAAAATAACGTGTGATGAACTGACCGTAAAACCCATTCCCCATCCACCTGCGCTGCTGGGGGAGGTTGGTAGAGAATCCGGGAGTGAAGTTGTGCCTGGGAAGAAGGGAGGGGTGGAGGGAAGGTGTTCCGAGGTTTGGTTTTATTTCTCATTACCCTACTCTGGTTGATTTGTAATAAATTGAGTTAATTTTCCCCAAGCTGAGTCTGTTTTGCCCGTGACAGTAATTGGTGAATGATCTCTCCTGTCCTTATCTCGACCCACAAGCTCTTTGTTATATTTTCTCTCCCCTGTCCAGCTAGGAGGGGGAATGATAGAACAGTTTTGGTGGGCACCTGGTGTCCAGCCAGGGTCAACCCACGACACCGATACTTAAAAGTTTGTCAAGCCCATCACGAGAGACCTATTTGTAAGAAGAGTGCTAATACCATGTCAAAACTTGGCACGTAGGAAAACTGATACTCTGGGCAATGTACATATTTCTGTTATGCTTCTTTGGACTGACCTCTGATGGTTGGCTCTGCTTATCTGGAAGCACCAAAACCAAAAGGGATATTATCAACTGAGTATTAGTGAGTCCTTCTCTGTACCAACATTGTTCAAGAAGTTCTCATATACTCAGTCATGATATATTTTTTTTAGACATTCATTGTGTCTAATATCTTGAGCTAGAGTTTAGATGCCTAACGTCTAATGATAGGCACTAGTAGATGGATGTCTTACGTTTTAAGTACCAGCCATTGCTGGTACTTGTAAAATACATCCTCAAATGTAGCTAGTTCCAATTTGATTAAACAGTACTAAGTTCAACAGCAAGTGCTTCCACAGCTAGATTTTTGATATGGCTTACCTATCCAAACTTCCTTCAACCCTTTGACATTTCTTCTCAACACACAGTAAGATAAAATTTAGATAATCAAGTATCCTTACCATCAGGATCAGTTTCAGCAATTTGAGCTGCTGTAACCAAAATGTTCTCAATTGTGTAACAAACAATATCCTAGCCTGTCTTCCTGCATCACTAGAAAGCATTCAGCTCTACTAATGCCTTATGTTGAGGAAAAGAAGAGTTTGTTCTTAAAATCAAGATATATAACACACAGCCTGGCTGCCCAAATAAAATCTGAGGCACCATAAATGCTTCATTTTATTATGCATCAGTACATTTAATCTAAGGGGTCATTGACCCATTTCCTTTAAAAATAAATTACAGTCCTTATGAAAAATGACACTGAGTTCAAATCCTTTCAGTGCATTTGAAGAACTGGATGAAATGGATCTGCAGATCCAGAGAAACCTTTAACTTATTTCACATAGACTGTCAAGTAATCACCAGTTTGTAAGAAAAATGTGTTACTGCCATCCTGACGAGATGTAAGCCAATGAACTAGAAGTGAATGCTCCAATTTTCCATTACTATTCTCCTGAGCTACATGACCACACTGTTAGTATTAAAACTGTTAGGGATCTCATGAAATTAATTTCATTCTCATGCCTTCCAATAGTCCCTTTCCTGAGAAATCTCTGTAGGCTGAAAAACTCTTGTAAAATTTCACTTAGAGTAGGATTCAACAGCGACATGGAATCAGAGCCAGCGTTTGCATTCAGCATTCACCTGCCACTCTTAAAATTTTCTTAAATAGTTTCATCATCTCTGTGATACAGGCAAACACTACCACAGATTAGCTTCACCTAGAAATAAAGTGATAAAGATTGACTTTGTACTGAGGTATGCCTCATGTAAATAACATATACACCTATATAGAAAATAAAATAGACCATGATTTTAATAACCCTATTAATTAGAGAGTTTTACCTTCTTTATCACCATCTTGAAATTAGAACAGATCTGGGTCACGGAAATGTAATTTTAGGGAGCACTAAGGTTATGGAGAGCACTAAGGTTATGCAGCCTCCTGAGCCCCACACCTCAAAAATAGTTACAAGATTCATATGTGTGGCTTCAGCTTTGTCATCTGTGAATACACAACCACCAGTCACCCCTTCTGAGCATGACATCAGTGATGGCATCTCTAGCTAGATATCAAAGCTTACTTTTCAGTGAGATGCATTTCTAACTTTAGACTCTATATCAGCAAGTTCTCTAAAAATATGACATATTTCAAATGTACACAGAATGAATACAGAAATATAGAGTGCCTATAGAGAAGTAGCATAAGCATAAAGGAAAAACCTTAAACTTGGCGTCACTACTTTGGGTGCTGTAAACTGTACTAAATTTAAGGGGCTTACGGCCCCTAGAAAGCACTTTGCCCCAAATAGACCATTACGTCATTTATTCTTACTCATTATTCTAATACCTTCTTGTCCGGACTTACAAAATACTCATCACTTTCCTACAGTGAAGCTTACAGGGGATAGGTGACCAAGTCTCCCACTCATGCTCTGTAGCTGGCCAACCAAACAGGTCACAGAGGCTTTGATGGTGCTTTGGCTGGATCAGGAAGTTTGGCCGTGGCCAAGGATTTGCTTAAAGTCAGGTATAAAACAGTATTGTGTGCTCACCCAAACCAGTAACAAATTAATATTATTCCAAATTGGAAAGTAGTAAAGAATCTCATAATCAGATAGATTGATTGAGCCTCAGAAGAGCTTCCTAACATTTGTCCTGTCGTACTGTAGCAGACTACAGTACCAAGGAAACATTTATTTTTTAAAAAAATTAGAAGATCTAGTAACTTTTTACAGTTTACTTTCACATATTTTACTTCTGTGATAAGTATCATAAAGGATCACCTCAGCTGAAAAGACAGGACGTCTCCTTGATAAACTGATAGTCAGACAGAACGGCTTGACTGCACTCACTCCTGTGGGCTCATGGGAACATTGCTCACAAGTATGCCTCTCATTACATTAGGGAGAATCTCACGCTTTTCTAGTTTTAAAGTATATTAATATGAAGAGATCAGGAGCCACATTCTGCTCTTATTTACGCTCTGCAGCTTTTTCTGGTGCTAGGTTCATATTAAAGTCATGGTGAGCTCCATTTCCCTTGTTAAGGTAAATCAAACATTTTTAGTGAGTCTCGTAACGCCACATGCTAATCCCTCTACGGAAGCTTCTCTCTCTGGAGACATTTTAAATGTGTTTATTAGGAAGACCATATTTATATCTTCAGGGAAGCCTGTATATAAAAGGGAAAAACCTTGTAGGGCAGATGTTGCAATTGGCTAAAAGATTGAAACTGAGCTTTGTTTTATGCAAACTAGAGCGTGAACATTTATCATGTAACTGGGATTTAAAGGAACAGGATGAAAGAGTAAAAGGATAAAATTTGAACACCTCTTTACGCACCAGTACTACATTATGAAAGTGTTGAGGATGTATCAGTTGACCGCTTCCCAATGCATTTTATTCTTGCTGGTCAATGACAGCTTTTAAAAGCTTCTTCAAAAGCTGGTTCAGCAAACTATATTTAAACTTATTATTCAATGGCACACGCCAACATTTCACCTACGTTAAATGTCATGAAACTGTACTTTGTCTGATACAACTTGAATAATCAATCACATTCATTCAGCTAGCATGGCCTGTAGGACAGTGGTGACTCTGCTGTTGGAACTTAATGTACACATGGATAAAATGCAAAATGCTAGCATGTCACTAATGTGTTCTCCAGATAACCTAATGTTATATCCCATGTTGTGTGAAAAATTTTTGGAACCTTTTACTCTTGGAAATAGTAATGGCCCATTAAACTCTAAAGCCCTGGAAAAGAAATTTAATTCCTTGTTATAGTTTAACATAACAGGGCACCCATGGTAACTTTCTGAATTTCATCTATCATTTTCCAGATATGCTGGACACACCTATTTGTAATGGATATGAAACAAAGAGCTTTCCTACATTTGTGGTCTGGAGCATCCAAATGGCCTGTCACAGCATGTTTAGACTCAAGTTCTGAGATCTTCCGTTACCTTGTTGAGGCGGTTTTGGGGTAGGGGGAAGAGTGAAGACAAAACAAGGTGAAAAGAAGTGTTTGCCACAAAATTGACTCCATGGACAATATCAGCAAGATTTTACAGAGTTGCAGCCACCCAGCTTTCACTTCAGTGAAAGGAAAAGTGAAAATAAAACACAGGGCTCTCTGAATCTACAAGATCTGAGACAATAGGGCCCACACAGCCACTACTAGTTCAGGGAGTTTCATGTTTACCGAGTGGAGGAAAACTGTTAAACATTAACACCAATCAGCATAATATATTGATCGCTGTGAACTATATACAGTTGTGTAGCTTCATATTTAGGTCAGAAATGCACCTGCTCTTAACTTCACATCCCTGTACCAGGTCTTTTGAAAGGGCCTTTTCTTCATCAGTGAGACAAAGGGAAAGGAGGTTGTTTTTATTATTCTGTCATCATTCGTCACACCATAGCTGTGTAGGCAGTTGATGCTTTACTTCTTTAGTAGTTTAAGCAAAGGAAAAAGTCTGGTGTGTCTGCTTTTGATTTGCCCACAGGTGAAATACAAAGGACCAAACTGACACTCAGCATTTAAGTCATAGTTATATTGCAAGAGTGTTTACAGTGGCAATGACAGCAGTGACTGCCAGCACTCAAAAATCACAGCGCTTATGATAACTGAGTAAACAGTTTTGGGAACACTAGGTCATCCAAATGTCATTATTTGGCATATCAATATATCTCATTATCTCTCATGTACTACTTCAACAAGACACGAAGACAACTGTAGAATACATAGTTTTAATACATAAGCGATGCAAACAGTTCAGATCATGGGCACACTATTCATTATTTAAGAAAGTCTAAACTCCTCTATTAAAATGTCTTACTGACTTTTCAGAATGGAAGTCACTTGTGATATTGCTATGATACAGCATGCAATGTAACATATGGGTTTTTCCCCCCTCTAAATGTCAATGCTGAGTAAGGAAATTAAGTTTGCAGTTGGTACGCTCTAGCATGATGCTAACTGATGGTTTGGTTTTGCTTGGGTGGCATATAGCTAAAATTTTTCACAGAACTCTTTGTTCAGGAGCAGGGTGTGTGACACTGAAAAAACTGAAATGACAGTGTTAAGTTTGACAGTCAGGAAGATCTCAGTGAAAGAAAAGAACATTTTTTAATACATTCACCACTACGTTTTATTTTACAATGTACTAAATAGAAAGATTAATGGCTGGAGATGGCCATTCTCAGTATTTATATTTCAATAAAAGGGTCATAATAAAGTCATTTTGGTTTCTAATTGAAAATCATTAATATTAGAGTAGTAACATAGATGACAGCAAAATGACTTTTGGTGGCCCATGAGATGATTTTGATGGTGCGTATTCAAGACAGCAATACACACATCAGAACATCATCACAGTAGGCACCTTTTAGCATGATTGTTGACCATTTTTAATTGTATACCAAACAATGAAATGGGTACTGTGGATGAATATTGAGGGACAAGGACCAAATTATATGATACTGACATAAGTCTGTACTGCAGCTGTTCACCAATTCAGCAGGTAGCACTGAGAAGCAAATAAGAAAATAAAACAAAAGAAGATGCATTGAGAAGGAAGAATATGAAACAGGGCAAGTAAAGCACTGTGTTTCCCAAATTTCTTGGCTTTTTAAACTGTGAAACACATCAAAGAATCTTTCACTTTAGTCTGATTTCTTTTCTGTCATGATCACCTTTAACCCTATCGTTATGAATATCTTGCAGAAAATTTCAGAATACCCAGTGAGCATCACAGAAATTAAATTATTCTACCAGTGTACGTTAGAAGTAGGTCTTCAAGCAGACAAAACTTTGGGGAAAGAAGGGAAGATATACCACTGTTCATAAACTTATTTGGCCTTTGACATATTTTAATGCACTGAGTTGGACAGATGAGGGAGCTGTATTCCATAATTTCAAACCAGACAGTACTTTTAACATACAGTTTATATATAGAAGTGTGAAGGACCATTACTCCATAGGAAAAATATTTGGCTGTATTAGAGAGAAGCAAATTGTTCTTTCCAGTTTCAGCAACATATGTGCGTTCCTCACATGGCCCTCCAGTTCTGCTAGCCTGCACAGGAGTAGAAAAGGGTAGACTTTAGCCAACTGGCCGCTATTCCTTGACTTGTTCCTGAAAGGACATGATGGCATGTCAGACTTGGAACAAAATGTACAGAAGAGCAGGGAGAAGACATGCTCATACTCTAAAGGACACTAATCTAGATCTTAAAGCCAAACTGTAGTTATCTATGGAATGAGCACTACAAAGAGTGTTATGACCTCACCTTCACTTGAGGTGGTGGATGCCCCCTAGATTATCTTCTTACAGGTATGTATGTTTGCATATTTGGCCTCCCCTAAAACTCTGTATCTATCAATACCTCAAATTATTAATTTATAGGTTCTTTCATAAATAATTGAAGTTGCCTCTTCATTTATTGTTTCTCACCTGCTCAAATACTAACACTGATTTTGTAAACAACAAAATGAAGGTATTTGCTACATTGCCAGTGAAAGTTCCGTAAAAATTTATTTAATACTACCTATAGAAAAGGATTTTTGGTTGATTATAGGTTCAGAACAGACACACCCACACACCATCCATTTTGAATGGATAGCCATGTGCTGTATATTTCATATCAGTGCTGTTTTCAGTCCAAGTCAGTATGCTCTTACCCTTCTTTTTACTGAGGCAGTAGCAGCTAAGCTGTTCTGGCACTAAAAGCTCCAACTTCCTAGCTGAAATATTCTTTAGAGATCTTGTGCTACCCCTAGAAGAAATACATATACATATATATACATATATATATATATCAGTCAACATTGCAGAGACTGACTTTATTCTTTTCTCTGAGACTGTGTTCCTCTGCAACTGTGCTCCAAGACGCATGATCCTACACAGCTAAGAAGTTTTTCCCCCTTTTCCTTACACTCAGTAGACTCACCACTTTGGGATTTGTTTTCTTTTAAGACATCTGAAGAGAAAGATGACCTACTCTCTTGAGCATTTATGAGACCAAGTTGGCATCCACTACAGGAAGCTCCAACCTCAGTGTTCCTGGAAGGTAGAGAGAAGAGAGTCCATCCATCCACTGTAAAAGGAGAAGATGCATTGATTTATTTGTCTCTCCAATTAAAAAAAGCAAAAGAAGAAAAGAAATTGGTAATAGTTTAGCTGGTTGATAAATGCACTTTTTTATTGTGTCTTTTTTCCCTTCCCTTTCAATTGTGTTTATTACCTGAGTAGTCAGGTCATATTGCAGTTACCATTACTTTGGGAAAAACTTCAAAGTGCAGGGATGATCAGGTGCTTGCCTCATTATGAGTCATCATGATCCATACATTTTTTTTCCCCTCAAATATTTTTTTCTCCACACTGATCTTTTTCTTCATTGTATTGAAAAAGAGTATCAGCTTTTTAAATGCTATCTCAAGGGAACCTTAACCCTTGAATGTATTTCATCTCTGCCTATCAAGACTTTTAAATTTACCCGACTCAAAAAAAACTCTCAGTATACACAGGGGGAAAAATGAAATAAGTAATTCAAAATATTTTATATAATGCAAAAATTCTCATAATATAGAAGTCAAACAGCACCTAAGTAACTCTCACAAAATATACCTTTCTTTTTATACTGACACTTAAGCATGTGTAGGAATGCTATTCTGTCTATGACTATCTGGACCTGTGGTCAGTCAGTGTCCTAAAGATTTCCTTCAAAGATCACATTCCTGGATCACCAACAGATTTCTATTTCTTCTCATTCTCAACCCAGAAATATTGCTGAACTCAAGTTAAAATCTTACCAATTATAGCAGATGCCATGTGAACTCCCTACCAGTTTGTTACAGTCAATGGTCTTTATTCTAGGATTCAGTTCTGTATCTACAGAGTATAGACAATCCTGGGAAGTTACACAGCAAACTGCAAACCCCATTTTAAAGTGGCTTTGGGCTGCATTTCCAAGGTACGTGGCTGACTGACTTTTTTCTAAGTCATCTTATTTACCTTTCTTTTAATCATTTCAATAATCCAGTATTTTGATTCTAAACAGATGTTAGTTTTCTGTATTTATATTTTATTTTTATTAGCATCCCCACTTGCCTTTTAAATGTGAAGAAATACAACAGAACATGATTCAGAGGAAAAAGTGATTACATAAGTTCCCTCTGCAGTCTTTCCCCCATATAATTATCCTCATCTTTAAAAGCTTTTCCCAAAACGGATAAGCTAAATCTTCCAGGCTGAAGTTTCTATATATTAATTCTTGTCTTTTTGGACATAGAGACCAGTTTATTCCTTTCCTTTTTTTCATCATACTTCACATATGTAAACAATTGAGTTTCCTGTTAGTTCTCCAGATCAACAAACTCGGTTTGCTATTTCTTCAGAAGTCATGCTTCTCTACCCCTAATTATCTTTAGCCCATCTCATCTAGACTATTTTCAGCTGATCCACATCTTTCTTGAGGTATCTGAATTTGAATACTGCCTCCCACAGCATTGCAAGAGAGACCCTAAAAGCCCTATACAGACTAGGCAAATGTCCACGTTTTACAGTGATGCTCCTGCTTACAATGCACTGCTCTGTATGTAGTCACTCTTTCCTCAGCTGCACATCCCTACCTAGGTATAGACCTCTGTACTCGTCCCCACTGAACCACACCCTATTTTGTCAGACCGTTATCTAGTTTTGCTAGGATACTTTTCAATTCTAATCCTGGTGTTCTGCAGGCCTGCCGGCCTGGTATAGTCTGCAAATCGAAGTGGACTTTTCAAACCATTAATGAATAAAAGTTGGATAGATTATTCATATATTATTAATCATAAGGCATTTTAACTTCTGGTCTGACTAGATAAGAAAGCATTATGCATATAACCAAACTTTTCCCCCATAATTAATTTGTAAATTAGTGTCATTTTTTATGACCTTCAGGTTGTGTGAATTCTAGTGTTTTGTTGCAGTTTAAAAAGCTGCATGTGGACAGAATCTACAATAACAATGCCTCCCCCCCCCCCCCCCCCCGCTTCTTTAGCCCTTGGATGCCAGTATAAGTTTAGGATCAAATGACAACTTAGCTGAGTTTCCACATAATTGGACATTAATCAAAGTTTGTGAGATTTTGTAATTTTTCCTCTGTACTTATATACTTATGCACTTCTGAGTTTCTAAATGATATGTATACATACTTCCCTCCCTAAGACAATGTTTTCTAGTATAATCAAACTCTCAATGACAGCTAAACAATTTGACAAATTAAGCATTTTTCTATGTGCATTTTATTTTCTGTAAATGTTTCTTGGTTATTTATGTATTTTAGTTGGTTTTCATTGTTTATTTGTTATATAGGCTTGATGTAAGTGATTGGTCTCATCAGTCACATGGCATAGCTCTTAGTGGCATGTCTTAAAGGCTGCAACTTTGGAAATAGGCAAGTAATGAATAACCAGTAGTGAATGCTGATGAATGAAGACCTGCTGAATCATTGCATAAATATTCTGCATTTGAGACAAATATGGGAATTCCTAAGGGCTAGCTATTCTTGAAGCATTGCTACAAACAAACGTCTTTTGGTGAATAATTGAAAACCCAGAGGTACAATGTCATGACTGAGCCGTCCAGCTATTTGGATTTTGAATTCATACTTGCAAATAGTAACCTTCAACCAGCTTCCCCTAGCTTTAAAACATATCACCTGTGCTATTAATATTAAAAAAGCTTAATATACTAGAAAGTATTGTAGCTGCTTTAGTAAATGAACAAGTAGTTAATTAAAAAAATATAATAATTTAGAAAGATTCATCAATTAAAGTGCCATTAATCTGAAGTATAATACTTCCAGCCTTGAGTTTCTGATGGAAGTTAAAATACCACTCTAGCTATCTCAACCAAAATCTGGTTCTTTAATTTTGGACAAGTCAAAGGTTAACATGGGCATTTACTACTTAGCTAATCAAATCATACCTTATTAGGAACAAGTGGCTAGTATGAAAAAAAAAACCCACAAACAGAGGTAAAGTCTTCCAGTAAGAAGGCCTAAACTCCAAGTATACTTCTCCCATAGGAGATAAGGTTAAAATGAATATTCTAGCATTCCAGACAAGTATAATAAGGGATTTCACATCTTTTTCTCCTACACCTTAGCTGGCATCTACTCACTTCAGTGAGAGTGACAAAACTTGTTAACTTTTACAGGTACAGGAACAGACCCACTGTTTTGCAAATGTCAGTTAGACCAACCAGAGAAGAACAAAACAAACTCCTGAGTACTCTCAGGCACAGATTAAATAAATACCAGAACAAGTGATTTTTGGCTGGGGATTAAGCTGTAATTTTTGTCCCATGATAAGCTTCTTTATTTCATGCCCTGTACAATACAGGTGAGCTAAACATTTTGTATTTCAGTCTTTGCTGGCAGACATAAAATAAGTGACATCTAAGGACAAAGGTGTACTGAGCAAAACCTCAAAGCTATTTTGAAAAATACCCAGGCTTACCTTCTAGTTTCATACCCAGAAAAAAAAACAAACCAAAAAACAAAAAAACAAAACAGAGATATAACAGAAAAGTGAAATCTTCTACTTTGCTACAACCATGTTCCAGTGGTTCAGTCAGTCATTCAAAAATTAACCAAAAAAAGTCATGGTTCAAAAGGATTTGCAAAGTTCTCAAGTCCAGACCTTGCCGATACAGGTGTCACTCCATACACGTGTTGGTTGCTTGCTTCATCTTGTTTTAGATTTCTTGAGTAATGGGAATTCCAGCTTCCCTAAAGCTGTTGTTCTGTGGTCTAGCAGATGTCAAAGAACACTTCTAGCTATGGGCACTGTTGGAATAAAGTGATGGGAAAAGGACATCCTAGAGCATGAGAGCTGAGAAAAGCAGATTAGCGTGAAGAAGAAAAGTGATAAAATATACTGGATGTTGGAAATAGAAACATGTACCAGGAAGAATGAAGACTAATGAAATATTCCCATAAACAAACAATCTGTACAAACTGTAAAATCCCATAAGGGAGAACCTACACATGGGAAACAAGAAAACTGTTCTTATCTTATAAAATCTTTGTTAAATATGAAATTCAATAGAAAGTTCTAGATACTCATTAATAACAAAGCATATCATATTTTGCAAAATGGTAATGTCTATTTAGACATAATCTTTACAGTGAGCTCCAGGCAACACAGCTGGGGCTAGGGTGGCAGGGAGGAAGAAAAAAAAAAATTTTCACACTTGCTCTGACTTCTCTTTGCTCCAGGTATGAACAGTTACCATTGTCCTTTCTGTTATACAACTTCAGTCCTTTACAAATGAAGAAGGGATGACACAGTGCAAAGTAGGAATTGATTGTTATTTTCCAGCAAATAGTACTCTGGGTTTCCTTACCGTGAGGCTGATTATCTGAGAAGTGGAGCATTTAAAACTTTTGCTAGATAAAAAAAGCTGTCTCCACAGTTGGGTACTTCTTGATATTCAATGCAAACTGGTAAATTTTTCTTAAAATTTAATTTTCAGTAATGTGTGAAATCATGTTTTAAATACAAAACAGACTTCATGACTACATTTTCTCATCAAATACAGCAAGAATGCAACTCTACACCTGCATGTTATTTTTATGGTATGTATGTTTGCTCCATTCTAAAAATACAGTGTCTGTAAGAGGTAGCCTAGAGAGATGTAAATATGTTAATTGAAAGGCAAAAAGAACGCATGTATTTAGCTTAAGTAATACATTTTCATGGATAATATATTTCATTATTGTAGCAGTATATGCCGAAATACTGCTTTCACTGCACAGTGTATTAGTTATTACAGAGATATAAAAGCACCTTTAATCCATTTTAGCAGGGCTCTGTTGGAGAACTAGATTTGTAAAAAGGAAGCTAAGGTATTAGATCAAGGTACATGACATTCTAAAAGGAAAAAAAACCCACAAAAACAAAACCAGAAGACAGCTGTGGTGGTGTAATTTTAGCTACTTTAGGGAATGGATCAGAAATGAGTTTCAAGTGGGATTATGTGAGTGTCATGGGATGGAGGGAAGGTTGGCTCAGAAATTAGTCATTAGTTCAAATGGCTTTCAGGAAGCTGGTAATGAAAAAGCTGTGCTTGTCTAACAGTCTGGATCATTCAGCTTGTTAACATGACTTAATTATCCAATGGACAGAATCCTTAAGAAAAAAAACAAACATAAACTGTATTGCTGTCTGTATTAAGAATTTGTAGCTTGTCTCAGAACAAGGACAAAAGATCAATGAGGATTATGAACTTCTCCTGGCCCTTAAAGTTATATGACAAAATTAAAGAAAGGTGATCTGATACTCTTGGGTATATAACACTTGTGCATCACTTAATCTTTTTAATGTAGAATGACTATGTCTGTCCCTGCAATACTGGACAGGTCTAATTCCACATCTCTATCAGCCCCTGGGTGGAGGATCACTACTTTTGTCAGAGAAGGGAATATAAAGTCTAAAGTAGTACAAAAGAACACTGACATTTTTTCAAAATTAAGGGGTACTTCTTTATTTTGTTTATGTTCCCTTCCCTTTTCTCCAATTATTAACACAAACTTAGATTATTTTTAAAAAGGGAAGTTCTGTCCATATTTTGGAATGGAGAGAATATTTTCACTTTAAACGCTTTGTCACAAAAAAATGGGAACATATGCTGATAACTTTAAATTTGTGTAATTTAGTTTCCCTTGTAGACTGAGATAAAGCCAGTTCACGTCAGTTGTCTTCATGATCTGTGCTTCAGAAAAGATTGATTCCTGGCACATAGAAGAGCTCTAGTTTGTCTAGAATTGGGATGTATCACAAAATTGAATGTTGCAGAATAAGATACAGTAATTTATTATATCCCTAGTACAGCTCCCATTGGTCTTGGAAGGAGCAAAATATTGTGTTAGTGAGACACAAGAGGCACTGAAAGCAACTACTGCTAGCTAAATAATGTACTGCAGTTGCACATGTAAGTTTATAGCACACATTCACATATACTTAAAAACCTAACTTCAGCACTGCAAAGGCCTGCATTAACATTTTAATCCAATAAAAGTACAGTATTTTGTATTTAAAGTGTATGACTACTTATCTACTGGGAGCATTTTTTAAAGTAAAACTGAATAGGAAGGTGAACATGTTTCCTAGGCAGAAAAGTCACTATCTGTAAGTCAGGTTGAAACAGTGAAATGCTGTTCAGATGCTCACATAAATGAGTACACAGCCAGGCTAGGAAAGGTCAGATGTAGCTAGAGCACAATCCACAAATTGTAGTTTGTTTCAGCAAGGTTTGATGTGTTTGACTCAAATATTTGACTGGATCATTAGCATTACTGCAAATGCAAGGACAAGCCTTTGTGTTTAAATAACCAAGGAAGATGCATAGCCTAGTTTCTCATGTATTCTCCTGATTTATGTTAGTATCCTAGTCTTTCTGATGCATTTTCTTAACAGGGTAACTTGTTCAGATCTCAAATCTAAACACAGTCTAAACACTTGAGCACAAAATTTATTTCCTTCCATGATAAGGGAATGATATTGTTGCAGTGAAAGCATATATGCTTGCATCCTTGTAGTCTTGAAGAATGGAGTCTTTTTCCACCCTATTTGACCTACAGTTTTTAACCTACAGCCTATACAGAAATGTGAAATGGCAAGATTTTTAAATCGAGCAGAAAACCCCAACAAAAAGTAGATAAGATGTGTGAAAGGCAAGTCTATTGACAGTTATATTATTACAGAAGGCTGAAGTTTTCCACTGAGGGCTTCAAGTACAAATACTAGTGACATGAACACAGTTTCTTACTCTATTTTCGAGAATTTATTTTCCATCATAAAAAGGAATATTTTGACCATCCTTGCAGGAAGTCCAATGTATAGTGTCATTTTGAATTTGATGCTGTCATATGATATACTCCTGTTCCTCTAGCCAGGGTACACCCTTCTTAAGAGAATTCCCATGATGCTCCACACCTTAGTCAAGCAACAACCCATGGTATGTTTTAGAAAACATAAGAGTTAAGGGTGATGGCTTCAGCAGTACAGAATGGAGTTCACTTTGTAACTCCTGTAAAGATCAGAAAATATGTGGCTTTGTTTTACTGAACAGAATGTTATTTGTGGTGAACTTTGAAATGCAAAAGGAAGTGTTTGACTTTAGTTAATGTATATTAAATTTAAAACCAGAAAACCCATTCACAAACAAGAAAAGTTTTCTACATAAATGATCTCAAATTTTCTGCTTGTAGAATTACTACAATGGAAACAAATTCAGTAACCATTTATAACATCTAACTTCTTGCTCTCCCTACAATCTCCATAAAGCTACAAGAGCATATTTTGAAGCTCCTTTTCTTCTTATTTTGTATAATCACACTGATTCCTCCAGAATTAATTCCTAAATTACATGAGTAAAAAAAAAAATAATAATCAGAAGAATCAAGATCTTTGCTGAAGCATTTGAGAATCATCTGACAAGGACCATTTTTTACCACAACTTTTGACCATTAGCACCTTTAGGGATCTAACAGGGATCATTTTAAAGTTCCCCTCCCTCCCAGTTCCCCCTTCCCCCATTAGCCAAAACACTCACCTTATAGATGGGAAATCAAAGGTGCTAATTTCTGTCATGCCTAGCCTAGAAGAAAGTCATGAATATGGTATTCTATGCTAGTGAATATCTTGACTACTGTTATTAGTTGTTCTGCAATGGGTTTCTCTTGCTTGACTTTGCGTCTTGCTTGAATCCTTCCTCCACATTTTCTTTCAGAGGCATCAACAGCTTTCCAGCTCCTACTCTACAGGAAAGACCTTCCACATGGAGCTTTCTGAAATAACATTGCAGGACAACTACATTGTTTTCTTCACTAACCAAACTACGTTTTTCCCAAGAATACTTTCACTGGATTTTTTTTTCCTCCTGATAATGCCTTCTTACATTGCAGCAGCTTTTCTGAGTCTAGATTTTTGTCAGCTTGACCTTTCCAGCTTACTGGGACCAACTGTTTTGGTAATAAATCACTTTGCTTTTCAAAAGCTTCCTTACTTCCACAGCCTTCCACTGACTTTATTAAAAGTTGCAGAAGGTCAGTCTGAGCCACAGGTTCTTGATACTAAATCACGCAGTATAAGACTCAAATATTTTACAATCAGCATTTGTAAGAAATAGAAGTTTGCTAACAAGTTTGTTTTCGGATTTCCATGTAATTCCAAAAGTGTCAAAATTTGAAAACAATCAAATTATAAGGTTGATCAAAACAGGGAAAAAAATTTAAGAAGTTGTAACAGTTAATGGTAGCATTGGTAAAAATCAAGTTTTGCCTACCTGAATGAGATAGAGTCTACAAGTCCTTTGGGTTCTTATATGCTGATATATCACCAACAGAACTAGTGATAAGTGGATTATCTCAGTCTGCAGCTTTTAAAGAGTCACTGAGTCACTGTGCGTTTACTGAAGTGAATTCATCTTTGATGTACTCACACTGCTTACGGCAGTATTCCAGCTTTTGATGCTCCTGCTTGTGCAGCACATCTCTACTCCAGGTACTATACTAGAACAGAAGACATCTACAAGTAAAGCTTTAGATCCTGAAGTGCAGATACCCTTTCTCCTGGCAAAGAATGTTTCCCTCAAAGTAGTTTTAACCAGTGCCACAAATAAACAAAAGTTATCACAGCAAAGCCCTTTTCAGCTCCTGTAGGTACAGCTATACTAGGCCTTCTGCCAGTACACAATTATGTAATCAAAAGCCTAACCTAAAATTCTCCTGGCAAAAATTTAACACAGGTTTGACCTAAGAAAAGCGTCAAGTTCCCTCCTCTCAGGAACAGAAGGCACAATGCTTTAAAGTTTCTATAAAAAGGAAGATCAGATTCCAATAAAGGGAGTCCCAGAAGCTCAGCCAGGAGAATTGGCACGCAAAGGCCAGTTAAAGAAAAAACATTCTTCCTCAAACTCTTCTATATACATATCACACAATCATTAGAAGGGTACATTACAGTATCTTCTTCCAAACATGCATAGATGAAGAGACCAATCAGCACAAGCTTGGACCACTTAGCTGTGGTTCAAATGGGGGGAAAGCGAGCAGGATGCCTAAGCTGCCATTCACTGCCTCCAGCACTGGTTTCGCCATTTCTTGGCATACAGAGGAGAAATGGGCAGGTGACACTTATTTCTAGCTGAGTCTTTAGGGATTCTATTACTAAGGAAATTGTCTGACAAGCAAGACAGTACAGATTTGGCCCCTGGTTCTTCTATATAGGCTCAGAAACACAAAACTGAAAATTTTCACCTAGTCAATTTTCTCTTAGCTGGGGACTTGACTTTACTGCTGCATTAGCTAGGCTGCTTTATCAGCTTCTGTCTGCTAGTTTATGAATGACAGTTTGAAAAGTCTACATTGCCAACATAAGATTAGCATCCACAAGCCTCAGATTTATTTCAAGTTATTTAGATTAACATCCATGTGTCCTAGATGTAGGATTTCACAATGGCAAGCTGATCTAAACCAGATTTATCCCTGCCCCCCAAATGTAAAATATAGATCTGTCAAAGAATGAAGATAAAAATGCAGGTCAGCGCAGAGTGTTAGTATATTAAGAAGCTTGAAAGACTGTAAAATGCATACATTTCCCTAAGGGAATTGCAGAAAATTAAAATGCAGAAAAATTTATGTAAAGATCCAACAAAAGCTATTGAGACTAAGAATAAACCTTAGAGGCACTGAAGTTACATTGCAGGCACCCAAAAATAAGTCAGAGTTGATTCAAAAGAAAGTCTGAAGACTTGTTTGCAGTGCTTACAACATAGCACATTAATATCAAAATCATATTAGTGAGAGTTGAAACAGTGAAAACTTAAAACCCAAATGCATGCTAGGCATAGAAGGAAGAGTTGTCAAAAGAGACAAGATAATTAACATGTGAAATTCAGAATAACTTCCTCATAAGGGAGCACTACTGACCTAGGGAGAGCTTAATTACAAAGTATGGGGAAATTAGGACTAGAAGAATAAACCCTCCATGGAAATACTAGAGAAAACACAGTTTCCTGTAAGTGTAATGCTACAGCTGTTCTCTGTTGGATCTTTCTTATAACCTGTTTTAAAGGTACACTGACAATTTGTTTAGACTCTGAAGCATATTGCCTGCAAATAATGGCAACATAAATCTCAAGCAGTTGCTGTTTTGAGATGATTCGTTATATATTAGAATGGAACCAAGCTGTGAAATGAATGTCAGCATTAACTCCCAGTTCGTGGGTGCTCAAATTGATTTTAAGGACTTGCAGAGCATAGCTATTTGGGGGTCCTATCTGATCTGATTGTATTGCCAGTGATGCAGGCTATGTGTATTTAAAACGGCTGTTCACATCTTTTCAAGAACTGAAAACATTGCAACATGCCCTGCAATATTCTATTACTGTCAGAAACATGGTAGGATACAAAGAAAATAGATTTATATACAAGGAATAACAAATGTAATGTTTAAGATAATTTCCATGTAACAGAGTCAGTATTTCATTAACTTTCCAATCAGAAAAGTATCTATAAATCCAACTGTAATACTTGAACAAAACATCAGCTGCATTTAGTATTTGTGGATCACAAGATCACACCTTGAAGATTTGGCCCTAATTTCCTCCTCCTCCTCTCCCATCCTTATTTCAAGATTTCAGTTATACATTGATAGAAAGCCCATATCACCAAAAAAGATTAAACAGAGCATATACTAAGAGGTAGACATACAAAACCCGTCGCAAATGTTAGAGCTTGAGAAGCAAATATTTAACTGAGCAGGCAGACAGTTCCATGAGAGCAACCACTCTGCAGATGGCTGACCAGCTGCAGGTCTATTTAATTCATTGCATACAGATGTTTGATTACACATTTGTTTTGTAGGAGACCCTTGTGCAGCCAGGTGTTCACAGGGTCAGGTAATCAAGCATTGTTTGATTATGAATTCATAAAGTGTTATTATCACAGTGCTAAAGCAAGTACCATTATTCTTATTTCTATTTGTCTAATTAGACCTCATTTTCCTTGAATTGCCACCATCACAATAATCAAAATTCCCTTGAAACTGTGGCACAGGCATATTTCACACACTGAACCTGCTATACATTCTTATTACATAATATTTGTAGTCAATATGGAGAAGACAGAGGAAGAATGAGAGTTTAGTGACATTAAGTAGGATCTTTTGATTCTCTTTGGCCAAGAACTAGGAGGTCACCTTGATGGAGGTTTTTCTGTAAGTTGCTTAATTCTTCAGGGACAACATATGTAATAGTATTGCACTTCACATATCAGACTTTCCATATGAAAGTCAATTGATGAGTCAAGGAACAAACTAAGGCCCTCACAGTAATTATGGTTTTATCTTTCCCCTCTTTTTCAAGATTTAAACTTTCAATCAAGATTGAAAGAGACAAGTGTGAGCCCAGAGCACTAAGACATTTTCTGCAGATCTACAAAAGCATATGAAAAACTGCCACCCTAACATTTCATTGGTGGGCTACAGACACAACACTGAAATGAAATTCACATTTCACTTGAGTTCTAGACAATAAAATGGACTGCTGCAGTAAAATATGTTCAGCAATAGGTAGCTATAGAAATGTAACACAGCAGACATAATGCTGCCTTAGGACTAGGCATTGTACAACTACTGCAGTGACGGTACTGGTCCAAAGATCTATCAGCTTTTCAACTGACCTACCTTTTCTTAGGACTCATCCTTCTTTAAGAGGTTTGTGGATGCTGTCTCAAGCAACAGCATTTAGGATTTTCTCCACAGAAAACTGAAAAAAAAAAAGTTGTAAACATTGTTGAATACCAACATTAACAGACTTTTTCCCTATTCTAGATTCCATTTTCCCTTGAAATTGCTTATGATCTGCTGGGCCCTCTCACTGAAACCACTTGCCAATGGATCTTCCAATGTTAAGAATCCAAAGAAATTGCTACTAACTAACAGAATTTTAACCTCCTGCAGATCTGACTGTTCATGATCTGTCTGAATATTTCCCAGACTTTCTGATGCTCTGCAAGAGCACCAAAGCTCACTCCCTTACACGCCATCCTTTCCAGGAATGTCCCACTAACCATGCTCTCCCTCTGCAACCAAAATACCCACTCCCTGCCCAAAAATGAAATGCTGCCCTTCTGAAGCCTTTTAAACAAAAGCCTGACTCTTTTCCCAATAACCAAATTTACTTGTACAGTTCCAGGTGTACTTGTCAGGACTCACTAAGCCTTTTGGTTCCTTGCACTCTCTCTTTTTAAGTGGAGATTTATTCATCTTACTACTGAAGTTACTATTTGGAAGTCACTGTTAGCTCTCTAAGAATGAGAGAGAGGAAAGAATTAGAAAAGGAAACAAGTAGCAAATAAAGTAGTAAAAATTAGCGATCTCCTATACTATCTCAACTTGTCAGTTTACACACAATGCATAGAATAAGATTAATTTTTTTTTTTTTTTTTTGCATTAGGCCATAATATCAGGACAATTATTGTGTTTTCATTAAAAAATTCAGCAATCTTTAGACATCATGAAATATTATGTCCAGTTCTGGGCTCCTGAATACAGGAAAGACACTGGCATACTGGACTGTATCTAGAGAAGGGCCACAAAGATGGTTAAGGATTGAAGCATCTCACATACAAGGAGAGGCTGAGAAAGCTGCGACCACTTAGCCTGAAGAAAAGGCTCCGGGGTATCTTATCAATGTGTATCTTTATTAAATATCTGACCAGTAGAGTAAAGGAGAGTTAGCCAGACTCTTCTTAGTGGTGCCCAGTGATAAGACAAGACGCAACAGGCACAAACTGAAACACATTACATCCCATCTGATCAGAAGAAAAAACTTTTTTACTGAGCGGGTGATCAAGCACAGGAACAGATTGCCCAGAGAGACTGGAGTTTCCTTCATCTTTGGAGATATTAAACCCAGCTGGGCAATGTCCTGAGCAACCTGCTCTTGCTGACCCTGCTCGAGCAGAGGAGTTGATGAGATGACCTCATGTGCTCCTCTCTAACCTTAACTGTTCTGTGATTCTCTGGTTTTGTTATTCTCTGATCATATACCACCAAATGCTGAGAGGCTGTGGAGAGATTTCCCCAGAATCACCACCTATTTAATTAGATATAGTCCTTCCAAGCCCTTCCTCTAAAGGTACACACTTTTCACACAGTGACTATGTGCATACAGATTATCTAGTTCTCCACAGTGACTATTTTTGCTGGCATTTCAAGTCATGCTACAGGTCCACTGGAGCACCAGAGACTCTGATGTGTAAGATCAGCTTGTGTGCTGCTGTGCTTATAACAATGAGAAGAATAGTGAGGTATTGGAAATTAATGCATTTATTCCATTGCCTTCTCCTTTCTTGTCATATCTATGCACATATGTGAAATCTAAGTTAAAGCACTGCATCCAACAAAATAAATAACGCTTATATCTGTGGGTGTCATGGTCTAACCCCAGCTGGCAATGGGGCACCACACAGCTGCTCACTCACTCCCCAACCACCCAGTGGAATGCAGGAGAGAATCAGGAAAAAAAAAGTAAAACCCATAGGTTGAGATAAAGACAGTTTAGTAGGACAGAAAAAGAAGGGGGGGGAGGGGGATAACAATAGTAATAAACATATACAAAACAAGTGATGCACAATACAATTGCTCACATCCCTGCTAACCAATGCCCAGCCAATCCCTAAGCCACGGTGCCCCCCGGCCAACTCCCCCCAGTTTATATACTAGGTATGATGTAATATGGTATGGAATACTCCTTTGGCTCATTTGGGTCAGCTGTCCTCGCTGTGTCCCGTCCCAGATTCTTGTGCACTCCCAACCTCCACTGGCAGGGCAGTATGAAAAGCTGAAAAGTCCTTGACTTGGTATAAACACTGCTTAGCAACAACTAAAACATCAGTGTTATCAACATTATTTTCATCCTAAATCCAAAACATAGCACTATACCAGCTACTAAGAAGAAAATTAACTTTATTCCAGCTGAAACCGGGACAACAGGATAATATTTAATAAATATAAACATCTCACATGCAACTCAAATACAGATTCAAGAACAAAAACACCTGCTGTCCTGAGGATTCAAAGGCATTTTGGTAATCTAGCTTGAACCAAACTTTTTATTTTCCTATTCTTACTTACAAAAAATCACTAATACGAAGTCCAGTGAAATCACTAACTGTCTTTTGATTTGACTCCAGCAAGTTTTGCAGAAATGAGAAAGATCCTTTAAAACAACTAGCGTACAAATGACTACCATAGGTGGCCAGAGAAAGTGTTAAATACTTATTAAAAAAAGAATGAGAAATGAGAAATTCTGCAAACTCTCTGCAAGGCAGCCTTTGTAATCATTGCACTACTTGTATTTCAAGGGTCGCTCTGTGACATATATAAGACATAATTATTAAAGTAATAAAAATGCTCTCAAGTAAGTACATTGGTAGAATTAGATACGTGAGGTAGAAAAACCTGATATGAAATAGAACCATTAAAAAGATCAGTATAATAGCTTCTGTCGACCTAAAAGTCTCTGTCATTTCTTATGACACTTGAATACTTTAATCGTGCATTAACTTACTGATCTCATAGCCTGTTGGTACCCATCACCTCTGGAATCATGGAGATGGGAGATAAGGGCTAAAAGAAGTTGCCTAACAGGAAGACATAAAGCCTATGAGTGCGTATTACTAGTCCTCTAATGTAAGGATGCTCAGTTTAGATCCTAAACTTACTTAGTAAGTAGCCTAACTAACTTAGTAACCTAAAACTCACAACAACTGTCAAAGCCTATTAAGTACTCAAGGTTGGACTGAGAATCTCATGAGATAAGGTATTCTGAGAAAATTCTGATACTTCTGATTTCACTAAGATAATGAACTATAAAGACATTTTTTCTTGACAGAAGTGCTTTGCGTTTTCCTTTCAATGTATGGACCAAAATTAGAAGTGAAAATTAATTTAGCAGATACATGGAGCATCGGAAGGTTTGGAGTTCAGATGTTTTAAGAAAAAAAAAAGGTGATTCTTGGGACCCTCGAAGGGCAATACTTTATAGTATTCTGTTTTCCAATGTGTCTAGTTCTATTTTTGTACTACAATGCATTTTTGCTATTAAGATCAGAAGGTATTTGCTTTCAGATCTCTTTAAACTTTGATGAATATAGTCATGCTTAGCTAATGAGAAGTAACTAGCTAACTGATTTGAAGTTAGCTAGTTGCAGCCAGGCATTTTGTGTATCTTTGGGACTAGGATGATCTGGAAGCCAATTACTTCCATGTGGTTTCCATAGATTCTCACTGTGGAATAGGGCTTGTCAGAACATGCCTGCATTAAGGTACTCATAAGAAAAGTTTTTATCAGCATGTCAACATTAGTGAAATGCTACTAGGGTGTGAATGACTCAGTTTTGTGACCAAATTACTTGGTTGTTTCTATTTAAGGTCTATTGGTCTATCAAAGTAAAATTGGCATGACTTTGCTGAGATTTGATTAATTCACAGATTATGATTCCAATACAGCAATTCTGTGCATCACAGAGAATTACCAGTTTACAGCTCACTTTTTCAATCACATCTTATAAACTAGAACAAGAAACAATTCTTACAGTTTCCTTCCAATCTACAGCCTTGAAATTTAAGCTCTGTGTCCATTTCATTGCGTTTTATATGCAATCTGCCTCCTGTTACAATAAACTGTACTAACAGCCTTCAAATGAGTGAAATATCACCTGCACACCACTGCTTTTAGATTATATTCTTCTATGGAGGCTAAGGAAACTTACTTCTTCTGCAGGAACTCTGTTAGGCAGAACTGGGCTCCATGGGGAATCACTGAAGACAGAATGGGATATGCTGTTATATCACTCTAAAAATGAGCAGCATATGCCTCTGGCAAGCTTATGCTGCCAGTTGTGGGAGTGGATAGGTCTCATGGCCAAGAAAGCTGCTGAGTGTTAGGTTTTATTTTTGAACACTAAAGAGTGTCTCCCCTGCAAGACAAAGGGAAATATTCTATATAGGCATAACTCTTGAGTAGGCAATAACTTCAATTGCTCTAGGCTAGATAGGATTTTTAAATTGGAAGTTGGGATAAGCACAAAACTGGGGAGGATAATCTCTTCCATGTTTTGGACCAGTGCCTATGATCATGCTCTTATCACTACTATTATTGATACCCTTTTCTAATATCAGCAGTACTGTTTCTAGAGTAGTTATCTCTTCACTGTTCTGTAGGTTTGTTATGTTTGGATAAATGTAGAAAAGATTTCATAACCTTACATATGAGTTTTTTTCTGAAAAGCTCAAAGGTTATGATTATTGCAAAAGTTCTTTGAATAGTGAATCTCCATTGTTTTGTCCTTTTTTATGCAAGTTATCTAAACTACATGACAACCCTCCTGATAGTTGTCAAGAGTAGCAGTGAGGCCCTGTCAATCAGTGCATGACTTGTGACTGTTTCCTAAGCAGCAACAGACAAAGCAAACCCCACAGTGACAGTATTCTCTGCTTACTTATCTTGGCAGTAGCCAACAGATCATAGTATTTTAAACAAGACTAAAAATATCCACCAATTCAGAGAATGATATAAATGGCCTTGCATAGACCACGTAAGCCAACATTATTTATCACCAATAGGTATAGTGAGGGGAAGCATTGTAAACAAATTTAAGTAGGATGTATCTGCAAGCTTAGTTATCAATAAGCAAATAATTAAAAGGAGTAGAGTGCCTTAGTGTTTTGTTATTAAGTGACTAACCCACAGATTCCTATTTAAAAATAAACCCTGCAAACATTTGGTTGTTGGCTGTCCTCTGGACAATTCTGCTTGTATCTTTCAGGGGTATGCTTAGCTATAATTGTCATGAAAGATTTATTCTGAAAATCTTCACTACACCTTTATGTTCTCTAAATTAGAGAGAATTTATTCTTTGATATAAATCAGAAAGAAAGCATAATCCTATTCACTTTATTTGAAGATTTTACAAGGAAACAAGAAAAAGTTCCACAGTACCCATGATAAGTTTCATACCTCAGTTGTTTTGCTTTGTGAAACCAGTCATAGATTTCAATACTCATTCACAAAGAGATCCCAGGAGCTTGCAATTAGGGCAAGAAAGATACACGTCTAATTTATATTCCTGAAAATGTGCTGCTTGGGAAGACTAAAATAGCAATACTGCAGTATATAATGAAATCAAGAGTAACGATATAAGATTCATCCCTGGTATTGGTATTGTACAGGTATGTGAGAATATGGGGGCAAAAGTCAGTAAAAATCACTTTTTGCTGCAGCTTACCAGAAAAGATAAGCAGTAAAGACAGTTCACTCTAAAAAATTCCTGTAAAGAGAAAGTAGGAATAAGGAGATATTTGGAGAAAAAAAAAATGAAGAAAAAGTTCTGTTTTCTTTATTGTTTTTAATTTATTCTCCACATAGCTTTTTAATAGTCTTTTACCACCAGAACATTTAAGTATTTCATCAAAGTCAAATCACTTCATGGTCACGCCTTTCATACTGTATGCAGATATTCAATGTTGTCCCCATTTTAGAGGTGGAGAAATGAGGCAAAAGGGTCAATATGGACATAGTTATTTGGAAGACGTGATTTTTTAAAAGGACCAGCACTGTATTTCATCACCAGCATTTGTTATGCTACTTCATAAAAATCTGACTCTCTGGCTTTTGAAGTGCTCTGAAAATCTAGCTCTTGTCAGGTGATAAAATGAGAGACGAGTTCTGTAACAAGCCTGGCTTCACTCTGGATACTGTTCAGGGCACTGTGGAAGGCTTGATTTGAAGCAATTGATTCAATCTCATACAAGAAACCTACTGCAGTGACAGGAAGCTCCCATCACTGATTGCAGAAATTTAACCAGAAGATCATCTGCCTATTTTTCTGCAATAAAGCTCCCATCACTGATTGCAGAAATTTAACCAGAAGATCATCTGCCTATTTTTCTGCAATAACTTACCCGGGAGAGACCAAATTACTTTCCTGCTGTCAGTATGGCTTACACAATAAAATACTGACTATTTCAGCTTCACCTAAAGGTGAATTTTGCTAGGAGCAAAACAGAGCAATAACACACATAAATTTGTAACGCTATAAAATATTACTTTTGCAAAGCAAAATGAAGTACAGTAGAAAACTTCTGTTTATTGATCGTCATGCACATTTTTAATATTATTGTTAGCATGGTTAGTATATACTGACTGCTCAGGGTAAAAGAGAGCTCTGTCCTACATCATTTTACAATACAGAACTCCCATTTTCAAGCTACTGTTTCAATTCAACCAGATTTTGCTTCTGGCTAAGCTATTACATGACCAGTCATTGATGAAATTATGTATCTTATACCAAGAGAGATTAGAATTACGGGAGGAGTATAAAACAGAAATATTTTAATGATACTGTACTGAATACAGTTTTACAGTCTAAGCCTGCTGTCATTAAAGACCACTTTTTTTTTTTTATTTAAGGTAATATCAATGTAAGGTTGGAGAGTTAGAGGTTGGAAACTTGCTGTGTTTGTTGCTTTGAAAATAAAAGATATAAGAGGAACACAGCATTCTTTTTATACTGGCAATGTCACTGCTTTGTGCAGTCAAACCAACAATCAAAATGTTTGCTTTGCTTGTTAAATAAACTGTACATCTGTCAGTATTGCTGTTAGAATAGACTGTGAGGAAAAGGGCAGTATTTCAAATATACACTATCCTTTAGCCTTCAAAATTTGAAACAGCAGAAAATAGTATTTTTTATAACATACTTATCTAATTATTTTTCGTCAATGCCTAAAGGATCTGTCATCTTTTTCTCCAGTAACCATCTTATTCCTCTGTTCACTCAACAAGGATATCAGTATAGTACTTGTTTCAGATGCATGCCCTATCACTGAATGAGGCACTTCTGTAATTAGGAGCAGGGTCACTGTTTTAGTGTGGTTCTCTGCCCACACTTATTTACCTTGCTGAAAGACTAAATGGGTGCATGCTCCTGATAAAATCACAGTTTGGTATATGTTTACCCTAATAACAAGTTCTCTTTCCATGGTTCTACTGCAATTTTTTTTACTAGTTACTACCTTTGCTAGTTTCCTATTTATGCATAAATCTACTCTGCCAGTATCTTTCAGATTCTAAAGATATCACTAGATATTACTACCTTTAGTTCTTTTTTCATATTAATAACATTGTTACCATCTTATTTAAAACTGAAAATTCAAGCTTGCTGTTTTATTATAAAGATTCAAGTCAGAATCTACCAGTAATCTGCCAGTTTCTCATTCCAGTCCTAGACTCAAATCAAAATCTTACCAGAGACTTGGTTAGCTTTTTCTTCAAAGTGTTTGTACAAACTCATTTCCATTTTGTATGCTCAGGAAATTAGGATAATGAGGTTTATGTCTCTTGTGTATTCTTATCTTATAGAGACTGTTTTTATAACAATATAAGTTCACAGCCATCTTCCCTGCCTAGGCTAACTGGAAAACATGAAACTCATTAAAACTAAGACTACCTTCAGTTTTTCTGGTACACTCTGTCTGCAAATAGAGAATGACAGGACTGTCTGAATCTCTTTCCATCGGTCTCCCATATCTAGAGTTTAAATTTAATCTCCCATATTTAGAGTTTCTTGGAGTTTTTAGCTCTTCCATTCTTTCTCTCAGGTTATTTTCTTCAGCCTCGTTTTATTCCTGGTACTATGTGCTATTCAGTTATCAGGTTGCACCAAAGAGTGTGAAAGACTGAAGCAGCTCTAATTGCTTCACCTTTCTATGGTCTCTGTAGTGTTCTTCCTGAGTCTGCCTGGATGTTAAACCACCTGCAGGTTCAGATCCAATACCCTATGTATGGAATTACTCTCACCATGACATCTGTAGAAGACACTTGCCTGACTATATTCCTACACTACCTACTTCAGTGTTGCTAAGATCACTAGAAAAGTTAAACTCGTGGAGCTGCACTCCATGACTTGAATGAGACTCAGTCAGACTGTGACTGGGTTCACAGGGTATGTTGTCTGTGTTTCCTTTGTCAGTGTACTTGTAAAACAGAAGGGGAAATTCTCATGTGCAGGATAAAGCAAAGCTGCTGGCTAAGTCAGCAAAAATGGACTTAGGCAACAAACTGCCACTTTTAAATAATATGCTCAAAAGCATGCTGCTAAGTTTCCCACAGGGAATCATATCCTGAAGAGTCAGTGTGCTGTTAGATACATTGTGGATTTGCAACATTAATTAGAAAAATACAAATAATGAGCAAATCCCAGGCTCAGTATAAGAACTTGGAAACTGAGCTGAGCACACGTATTTCTTGAAGGTTGAAGAACAGTGAGAAAGGACATAGCATTAAGAACTCATTTTGCATTTGAACAGCCTTTCCCAGGGTGTGAAGTGAATCACGCACCCAACCTGTCTACCTATTACCAGCTCACAAATAGGGCATCATAGAATCAGGCTAGTGCAGTATGTCCTTCCTGTTCTCAAATATAAAAGCTAAGTCAATAATTACTCTGCCTCTGCCTTTATGTGTATCTTTTTCTTTCGCAGCAGACTGAATCCATGTAGCCGCATTGATGCGAGTCCCACTGTTAAACCCTTAATCTCTGTATACTCACTTTGTTTCATGCAATGTCAAAGCGATCAACCCTGCAACCAGTTCTGCGGTGTACAGGTGGTATAAACTTCTGGTTAGGACCCCTGGCACTGGCCCTTCCCTCTTTTTCTGACAGAGCTGTACTCATTTGGCAGCTGTCAAAGTTCTCAGCAGTCCCAGCCAAAAAAGCTGGGTTGCACATTTCAAGATACTCATGGTCTCTCTAAGCAATATTTTGCAGACCAGCAAGTAGGATCTGCTTTTTTTTTTTTTTCCAACAGGGGTTCTCACAAGCTGTGAGTATCGTTGTCTCAAAACTCTTGTTGTCCATTTCTAAAAGCAGCTATGTAGTAAGTCAACATCGGTCCCCATTCAGCATGTACTTGGACTCAGAGTGTGGCAGACACCAGGGAAATTTGCAAAGAGAGAACAGAGTGGCAAAAGAATAATCCTCCTTCCCTTGTATCTAGTTTTTCAAAAGTTTGAATGTGTGCCAAAGTCAACAAAAATGCCATGGTTCTTACAGAATATTCCATTTGATCTGTAAGAAGGTTGTATTGAAAGACATTTTGTCTTCATCAACATTCTGTAAATGTTAGAAATGTTTTCGTCAAAACCTCTGTCCAGTTCTATCAGGAATATGTGATCTGTTCCAGCCCTTGTACTCACAACAGTAAGTGCGCCATGAAGCACTTGGGGAGGATTAACCCCAGGCAGCAGTACATGCTGGGGACTGACCAGCTTGAAAGCAGCTCTGCAGAGAAAGACTTTGGGGTCTCAGTGGAGAACAAGCTGAACGTGAGCCAGCAATGCATCCTTGCAGCAAAAAAGTCCAACTGCATCAGGAAGAGCATTGCTAACAGGTCAAGGTGGGTGATCCCCTCCACTCAGCACTGGTGAGACACATATGGAGTACTGTGTTCAGTTCTGGGCTCCCCCATACAAGGAAGATATGGGCTTACCGGAGTGAGTCCAGCAAAGTGTCACAAAGATAATTAAGGGAGTAGAGCATGTGGCATACAAGGAGAGGCTGAGAAAGTTGACTTTTTAGCCTTGAAGAAGGCTCGGGTGTATTTTACAGATGTGTATAAATACCTCATTGGAGGTGGTAGAGTTATCCAGACTCTTCACAGTGGTGCCCAGTGACAGGACAAGAGGCAATGGGCACAAATTTAAACACATTTAAATCCCATCTGAACAGAAGAGAGAAATTTTTTTTGCTGTAAGTGTAGTTGAACAGATTGGCCAAAGAGTTTCCATCCACAGAGATGTTCAAAATTTACCTGGACACTGACCTTGGCAACCTGCTCTAGCTGACCCTGCTTGAGCAGAGGGCTTGGGCTAAATGACCTCATGAGGTCCCTTGCAACCTCAGCAACTCTGTGACTCTGCAAAGCACGTGAGGGTCTCTTCCAAGGCACCTGTCACTGGATACTTCCACCTATAACAGAATTGAGAAGGCAGTGGGAGCTTTGGGGAGCTCTCGTAAAGCAGCTTTTGTTTCTGTATTATTTTGCCTAAATCCAGCCACATGACCTGAATGTTAAGAAGTCTAAACATTATCCATAGGTGATGGTTGAAGACCTCTTGAGAAACTTAATTGTAATCTGTTGCTATAGCAAGTGTTCCACTCGTCAGCCAAGGCTTAATGTACAATACTATTATGTGACTTATGGGTCCAGTTGTCAAACTAGAAATACCTACTTTACTAGGTGTCACTGAGAGAGCAGGATTTTATTCTCTTTCTATATATTTGAAATTTTGGGAATTATACAAATGCTGTGGTAAAGAATAAAAAAAATAATTAATTTCTTCAAACACTGAATGGTGAACTGTACTAGAGCATGGAAATAGTTTTCTTTTCCTCTCTATATCCCTGTTAAACTTTTTCCAGTAGTCATTCCAATTCTATTTTCTAATAGATATTTAAAGAAACTATGCCTATATGCAAGCATATAATATGCATTCTGAAATAGGTAACGATGCAATTAAAGGCAGTCTTTAGAAACATAGATGCATATAGAATAGAGACTAAATTAAGAGGACAGAGAAGAAGAGTGGTAAAGAACTCAATTTCAGAATAGAAATTTAAAAATGTTTAAATTAATTTTCTTTTAGGTGTTTTCCTTAATCTGTTTTTGAGAACCTCAAGATTGTTGCCTAAGAAACCTTCCTGGGCAGATTTTTTCACTCGAGTTGTTCTGCGTGTTTTTCTCATATCTCTGCTTTGTGTGTGTGTGACCGTTTATAGTTTGATGACCTTTATTCATGTACAATAATTCATCTCTCAACTCTGTTATTACCGCCAAGTGTTTAATTTCTGGCCTATCTTTAATATCTATGAGTACCAAGATCATCACTTTCTAAACAAGGTCCATTACCACATCATTTATCTGTTTTAAGGAAATTGCGTTCATTTAGGTACAGCTGCAAATACTTACAAATTCATAGAATCATTTAGGTTCTGTGAGTAGTAACCTGGACCTTTATGCAAATTGCAAAAGATCATGTTGAAATTTTTATCTAGTTTCTATTTTTCTTATAATTTGGCCCCAAACCCATTTTTGGTACTTCAGAATGTGATTCTCTTCCTTCTGTAATGACCTCTCCCTCCCCTACATTTGCCTGGCACTGGATATCTTAGAGTTGTTGTTAGAGGTGTGTAGATGAGATGTTTCAAGGAGTTCTAGATGAGAGCTTAGAGGCATTCTAGATGTGATGGCAAGTATAATGAACCTCTGTCCAGAGTGACCATTCCTTGGCATGTGCTTAGAGATCACTGACGTGAAAGAAAGTGTCTTATCTATGCCCCTGCATGACACAACTGCAGAGGAAGGTAGTGGCAGTACAGGTCACAAATAACTAGAAGAAAATGAGACCGACTAGCACAGAAGAAAGTGTAGAGCAGGGTTCTGCCCCTATGTGGAAGGAGCTTCCCTAATGATGGTTTTACTACAAGGAGTAGAGCATTCATCTGGGTTTGATTAAGAACTTCAGAAACTGCAGTGTTTCTTTAACTGAAAGGTATTTTTCCCAATTGGCTCTAAAGTTAGATAAAAGAGACTATACACTAAAATATAGGACTGTTGGTAGCTCTCAACAGTTTTCAGGTGACAGCTGGAAAGAGAACTGTGCTGATCTTTGTGAAGCTTTCCAGACAGGCCAGAGGTGGAACTGCTTGCAATTAGAGTGCTCTGTACAACACCTTCTGATATTCGGTCCTCCCTCACTAAGCCATAAATAAGACTTCTTGAGTTTTATGAAAATATAACTCTACAGAATAAGGAGAAAGAAATTAAGACTATTAAGTTTCTATTTTGGTTTACTGTTGTTGTTAAATATATTTTTTGTAAAAGTCAGAGTCTGATACTATGCTGGAACAGCACAATATACTTTCTTAAACCACATTTTTTTCTACAGTTTATACCACAATGAACAGTTTGTTTCCATCTAGCTCTGTGAGTTTATGGCTTTTTAATAGCTCCTTTAGTCTAGTCCCTCCATAAATGTGCCCCCACTTGTTTAAAGAACCACAACAATGTTGCATGGAAAGCTAAGTGGAAAGATAAAGTGAGGGAGAGTCTTCAAGATGGGATAGTGCTTTTTCTTTCAGAAGTGGCAGAGGTTACAGCCAAGACTCTGATATGCTAACAGGATACTCGTTCAGGAATAGTAAAACTTTCCTGCCAAGATGGTAGTGGTCCAAGCTACAAAACAAAGTACAGACTAGAATGTTCCCAAGCTCAGAAACCACCCCAGATTTATGGTGCAGAAATTCCTGTAGTTACAAGTAAATGTTGAACCAGAACTGATTCTCCATTTATTTGCAGTGTTTACACCAGTGTAATTTAACTGACTACAACAACATTGATTTTTTATTTTCACCATTACAAGTCAAGAGTCAACACAGTGGTCTGAAGAATGAGATACCATAGATGAAGATATCTTTTCTTGATGAGCCACAATGAATGGAAACTCATTGTAATCGGCTCTGGTCAAATAGGTGAGAAGTATGTAAGAAAAGTAGATAATTTGTTGAGTTTGAAGGCACTTATGAAGTGGTCAGAGACTGTCCTTTGAGATCAACCTTAAAATATGGGATTGCCTTAAAGTAAAAAAGTAGAAACAGTGGTTCATTGCAGTCTAATTTTTCTGTATGCACGGACCCTGTCAAGCATGCCACATAAATTGTTTTGTGTCAAGTTATTCTGGAGGTGTAAGCCCTGCAGTTTCATTCTCTGCACTGCTGAGAGTGACCCAGTGTATACATTAAAACCCATTATTTTCAGATAGTGTCAATATCGTATTGTGCTAGGGCTCTACTTTGCATATTGCTTCAAAGATTATTATTAATGGTTAAGCCATTTAATTTGGGAATTCATTTTTCCTTATCCCACCTGTCCTAAATAGCAGTAAATTCAGATTCTCTGTTGGTGATGCATAGTCTGAGAACAAAGTGTTCTTTTTAAAGTAGTCCTGGGCAAAGAGTATGTAAATAACTCATTAGTCCAGTAATCTCAGTCCCAGAGCAGTGTTTCATGCTTTGAGAGATTCTAAGAGAAACTTCAGAATCTTCTTTTGGTCTGAAGATTTCTTACCAATGACCATTGTCTGTACTCAGAACCACAGACCCACACATAGATGTACCGGAGTCTGTCTTTCCACAGCTGAGCATTTGCATGACTGCTGAAAAAAACCCATGAAAATATTCATAATTTGAAAGCATTTTAATACAACTTGTTTGTTTATTTTTTCAATTGCAAGGTATATCATGCAACACTGCAGCAAATGTTTGTAACAGTCATAAGAAACATAACATTCCTAGGAAACACCGCAACACAATCTCAAGATTCAGAACTATTTACACCTTAAACCCCTCCATAAATATTATCCTTAGAATTTTTATGAGAACCCTGGCTGAGCAGGACTACAATTATTCTATTGTGAGTTTAAAAATAAAATGAAATTTCCTCAAATCAACTGTCAGACATTGCTTCCAGCTGGAGCATTCATGATGTGATAAAATTAGAATGCTAAGAAAGCACACTCAACACAAATGGGATTGATTTAAAAGTCAGACTTCACATTTCAGCATCTCTGATGATATCAGCTGTGCTTCTCGTATGTGATATCTGCATGCGGCAAAGCATGCTTGTCATAGTAGAGCTATGTGCCAAGCAGAAAATCTTTTTGTGGAGCAGGACAGGCCCAAGGACATATGCCTAAAGGTGAATAAGCCTGGTGTTTCCTTAAGCTCTTTCAGCATTCAGTAGATTCACACTAGGCTACAGGACCTTGGGCAAATGTCAGTGGTGAAGCTTCAATGAAGGGAAAAATAAAAGCAGCAAGAAAAACAAACATTGAAATTAAACCATTAAATTATAAGAAATTGATGCCCTCCTTGAGAAAGAGAAGGAGGACCAATTCTTCTCCTCACTGACTCAAGATCAATTATCTCAGTCTTCAAATAAGAAAAAGGTTGTTACAAAGAGAAATGTAAGAAACTATTCTCTATATAGACTTGGAATAGTATAGGATGGAATAAGAGAAGATATAATAGACTTTAAAAGTGTTAAGGAAGAACTAGGTTAGACATTAAAAAAAAAAGTCTAACAAAAAAAAGTCTTAACAACGCAGTTTGTGATAGATTACCCTGGGAAAGAAACTCCTTGGGAGACTGTAAATCCCTCAGCACTGGAGAATCTCACAAACAGGGTGTACAAACAATTGTCAGGAATGATTTGATACAGCTGATCCTGACCTCAGCAGGGAGCTTGACTAGACAAGCTCTTAAATACCCTCAGACTGTGCTTTTATTAACAACATATGGAAAACAGGGACAAACAAAAATATTTACCTAACATCTGCTGGTCTAGTATATAGGCATACAGACAAATAGGGCAAGTTTTTCAAAATATTTTTTCTCCTAGTAGGAACATATAAACAGCTGGAACTTAGTAGAACATGGCACACTGAGCAATGAACTTTCTGCAAATCCAGAGCTGATTTATTGGTTATGAGACCTTGAAAAATATGATTACTAGAGACTAACTCCATTCCGATGGAGTGAGGGTGATTGGATTTCCAGCACTAATACCAACATGAAGCTTAAGCCTAGCAGGATCTTAGCACTTCTTATAAGGGTAAGTAACATAAGTAATTTTAATTTCATAGGGTATGATTCTCAGCAATGTGTCTTAATTTCAGGGGAAATCTCTGGGCTTTTAATGGTTTGCAGTAAGTCACTGTCATGTCAGCGGATGAACAGATCAAAAATTATCACCTTCCAGAAACAAGTTGAATTCAATATAAAATGACACTGAACCTCAAAATAAGCTAGATTCCTACTCAATATTCCTACTTGATTCCTACTCAAGACAGGGACACAGCTGGGGCAAGAAAAAAAGTGAGTATGAAAGTTTAGTTAGATTTTTAAAAGAATAAGGTATATTTCTCATAGTATGCCAGTAATGTAGGATACTGGAGATTTAGTGTCACTGGGCAGCCCCAAAAATTGCTTATCTGAGTCCACATATATTTGAAGTTCATCTGTCCCGGCCTTTTGCCAAAATTACTTGCTCATTAACAAATAAAATTTCTAAATAAGACTAAAAGAATAACCAAACCCCTTTATTAGCGTGTTTGTAAAAATGCTTGACAACTAGTACAGTATTAAGAATGAATTCCAGTCTTGAAGAGGTGTGCAGGGCAATGAGGCCCTTGTCCATGACTAGGTCACCTATTATACAACTTCTAGAGTATAGCACTGTCAAAACTGTCACAGACTTCAGCATGAGTGGCATTTAAATGCAGCTTCTTAAATTTTTCTGCTCAAGTCCACTTTTCATTCGATATCAATGTTACTCATAACAAGAAAAGTCTGCTCCAGGTAACAGACATGGCAGGCAGTGAGAAGGAACTAGCTTGTACACTATGCTCTTCACCCCTCCTGGAGCCCATCTTTGATTCTGTCTCAGTAAGAAATGGGAGAGAGGCTTATTCAGTCAAAGACTGTTGCATAATAACTTGTTCTGAGACCTGAAATACCAATGAGCATCCTTAGCTAAGTGAGACAATCCTCGCCAAGCATGTTCTGTTAGTCATCCAGTCTAGGTTTTCCTGGTGCATCATACACACACATAAGAAAATCAGGTACCCAATTCACCACATTTTAAAACAGAAATTAGAAACAAATATAGGGAAAAGAAAGAGCTGTCACATGAAGGGTGCAAGGCAACCAGTCTTTCCCATGGGTTTCATAGGGATGTATTTGGGTTTGCTTTATTTCCCAGTTATCTTCAAGGTTCTTCTCCCAGTACAAGATTTTTTGGATAAATTCAACTGGTAACTTTGCACACTTTATTCTTTACAAAGAGGGATTTTGAGCCTGAAAAAATTACCATGTACACTCGCCAGTAAGGTTAATCTTTTTATAGATGCTTTAATGTATTTATGAAATATATATTATGAAGAGATTTCTGCTGACTAAACAGAAGCCCAAAATCCTGTTAAAAATCCCTTCATGGCACTTAAAAGCAAGTTCTATATTAAAGTTACTGCACTGGATTATTATCACACAAGTGCACTGAGTGATTTGTACTTCAAAAATTCACTCTGTTCAAACTCTGAATGTACATGTGTGATGATCAGAGATGCATATATTTTGATGAGATTTTTCTAAGAATTTTCTTACAGTGATTTTGTCTGATGAAGGAAGTTGTAATGCCTTAGACCCCAAATTACAAGATTCATGTGTTTCAGAAAAAATGTATGTACTAGTAGACGATCACACAGAGTTTTAAATCTCTTAAGCAGTTTTCTCAGTGAGCTTAAAGAGAGCAACAGATCTTTGAGCATTTTGACAAGAAAACCCACCATCCTGAAAGAAAGGAACAGATTTGTTTGAATATATTCAACCCATAAAAAATGAAACCTGCTTAGATGAGCAAGAGTTTAATTTATTCCCCCCCCCCCCCCCCCCCCAAGTCTTTGACAGAGTCAAAAAAGAAACAGACTTTCAAATTCTAGGAAAAAAAATTGAAAGCAACAGTTTTCTTTTTAATGTTTAAATACTTCAGATCCAACCACCAGGAAACAGATTTTGTTAGCTTCAGATACAACCACCAGGATACAGATTTTGTTAGCTTAAAACGAGAAGCTGGAAAGGTTTGTTTTCTGTCTCACACAGATACTCAAAAAGACACCAACAATCAAAAGAACCAGAGTTTGTTTAATTTTTTTAAGTTCCCTAACCAAATTCTTTTCTTTCTTAATTCTGCCACAACTAAATCCTCCCTGACCTTCAGAAGTAGAAAGTGACACCGGATCCGGACTGGGCTGACAGCTTCCAGAGCTGGAGGCACAAGAGCATCTTCTGTTTCATGCATCCTCTTTTTAAACTGCTCAGTACCCACAACTACAGCCACAAAACCAGAAATAGCTACTGTAATATAAGAGCCCCATTGTGTCTCAACCATACAACATTGACTAAAGATGCTCAGCAACCATCTACCTCCTCAATTTGCCAGTGAAGTGACTCTCTGTATCTTCTGAAAATATTCTGTGCTCCCCACTATGCGCAGGCAGCTCCAAAAACTTCAGAGAGTGGCTAGGCTAGGGGTCTACTTTCTTTAGCAATCATTTTAGAAAATGCCCAACTCAATCCAAGGGGCAAAGTAAACTTCAGTCCTCTCTGTCTGATGGGAGACAATTCACTAGCTGTGAGTTTATTCTTATATAGTTTTCTGGTACACTTATACAAGAGCTAGGCATTTTAAGAACTTAAGGTAGGTTACCCTGATTTAACTGTTGGCAAAGCACTCAGACACAGTAGGTTTGAAAGCACAACCCACTCAAACATGCTATTATTAGAACCAGGTGGGAAATAATTTTCCCAATTTGGGAACACTTTTGAAATTAAAAAAAGAAAAACTCTTTCCACTATAAATTGGGAGAAAAAGGCAAAATCTCCACACAAGCTGCAAATCATAAATCAGTGGAAACATTTTAGCTACTTTTGATCTGCTTTGGTTTAACCTCAAGCTTTTGATTTACATATTCTTTAGTATAATTCATTAAAAGTTTGAGATTAAAAATCATTCTGGAATAACAAATGTAACTCTCAATTTAGAAAATGTTGAAATTAGAAACTTTCTAGTGGATAATTTAGCAAAATTTACCTCATCCTGATTGAAGAAAATTTCTGTTCCAATTAAAAACATTTTTCAATAGAAAAGTTTTGCATCTGTAAATTCCATCCAGCTCTTGTTACTATTGTTATATTCTATTGAGGATGGAATGCCAAGAAATGGGGCACACTGAAGTGATCAAATTGGGAAAAAGGATTCAGAAGATGCAGATGTGGTAGAAAACACTCTGTGGGAGAAAACCATTGTCCTTATAATGATACTAATTAATAATAATTTTTCCTAAGGATAAATAAATATATTGGTGAAGATCTAAATTTCTTGAAAGCATCAGACTCATAAAGTTCTCATTTCCTTTCTCCTTTAACATTCATATGCCTGCTCACAGAAATCGGTCATGAGATGATATGCTCCCAACATGGTATAGATTCAACTTTACAAATAGCAACGGCAGAATCTTCAGCATTTCGGACCAAAATTATTTCATAAACCCCTGAATGAAAAGGTTGAAACTGCATAGGTTCATGTGCTAACTTTTCCGTTTCAAAAAGAAGTACAATATATTACAAAGCCTATGAGAGTCCGTGGAAATGTCACCTTTGAGATGTGTATAATTGCGTGAATGTGAAGGAGAATTTCAGTTCAGAGTATCAGATGTCTTGTTAATTCCATACTTCTGGGGAGTATGCACAGGAACTTTCCCCATAACCATCATTTTCTATGCTAGGCAACTTGACAAAATTGAGTAAAGAACCATACAAATAAAACAACTTCCATAAAAAACAACTTCTCAAAGGTGTCTAACAAAAACTCAGCGTGGCTGTCTATATGCATTTCATGATTACTTGTTTGGCTGCACAGTGTCACGTACTGAATATAAGGTCAAATTCACCTGTGACATGGGAGGAAAAACTTGACTGAGATCAACAGATTACAATCATCTATGCTAGTGGTAAAACTACACTCCCAGTTCAGGCAATTTCATATTATAGAAAAGTCATAGATACTGTAAAAATCAGGGTTTGTGGCTTCTCCAGTTTTTATGTTGTTCTTTCAAATACTCCACAGATATTTATGAGATGTATAATTAACAGTAGCATATTTAACTATGCAATGAAGTTCCATTGCCCAGACAGGATGCCCTTATGGCAGAAATTCTAACATGTTTTCAAGTCTGGTCGTGTGTTTTTTTCACTTCGTGATAAAGCTTGTTTACATTTTTCTAGTTCTTAGTAACACCACTACAAAAGCAACAGAGCAGGATACCCTAACTCAGGTAGGATCTAATAGGTCTGTGCTCCAGTATTAAATTGATTTTTGCCCCAGGCATATGGTTATGATGTCAAGAATAGAGTTAGAACAAACAAGTTGGAATCAAGAGCATAATTACCCCCACAAACACAACAGTAGGTATTAACTAAACCAGCTAAAGTTAAATGTGCTGTCTGATTTTTAGTACTATTTCTTTTCTTTCATGTTGAGGAAAGGAAGACAGAAAGGTTTAGTATAGTATCAGGGTAAAAAAGCTGGCTTTTAAAAATCATTTTCTGAACATTTTGCCATCAGACATTTAGAAGATGACAAAAGGTTTCACAACAGCAGATGATAAATAATGGAGTAGATATTCTTCAGCATAAGTATTTGAAAAATTTGACTGCTGTAAATATGCCTAAAAAAAGACAAATTGATCTGATATGCCTTAAGAAATATCACCATTTCTGTACTTACATCTTAAAATATTTTCTAGGCAGCCACCTCAGTGTTTTGGGAAGTCTGCATCCTCTTAAGCAGCAAAAGATTCTGGTTTTATATGCAGTAACTCTTATGTTCTTTACTGTTATTCTGCTAACATCTTGATTTTTATATGCTGCAATAATCAATCATTCCCTGCTAGATAGAAACATGCTATTTCTAACATTTTATTTTTAACAGCATGTTTCATAATAGATCACATTCAATTCCATTTGTGAGCTCCCCAGAGCCTAAAATAGCTGTAAAAGATGGACAGTTTCTGGGTAAGAAAAATACTTTGGCTGAGCATGTTTACAACTTGGAAATATTTAATCCTTAATAAAATAAAGGCTAACTGCTGTGAAACTGATAATTAGAGCTCAGAAATACCGAGGGTGCCTACAAAATACTGGAATATAGGTACAGAAGTTCTGTCTGGTTTTTGATAAATCTTATTCAGTTCTCCGAATGCTGATTTGAACCAGGAGGCTAGGACTGAAAGCACAAAAAGCTATTTTTAGCTCTCATTCCCTGGGTGAGGATCAAAGCAGTGGCTGCATAGACCCCAGTAAAGGGGGCTTATAAAAAATTAGGATGGAGATAGTCATGAAAGCCAGAAGTACATATCTAGCATTGTCCTAAGTAGCTTAGATGTCTACTGCAATAATCCTAAATTACACTAAATATATTGTGAGAATGAACAAAGAGGATATAATACTATTTGAGATTGCTGAAAGTTCAGCAACAGGACAGGGCGTATTCACATTTTACATGTGTTTAATAATACCACAGAGATGATCCAGTATACCTTGACTATCTAGGATTCAATGACCCCTTGATTTGTGTGGTCATCCTGTATTCCAATGTATTTCATGACAAAATGCAGAGGCAAAGGAACAATTCACTATTCAACTTTGGAGTCAGTTTCAAGTCTTCATACTTGGGCACGTAAATCAGGTTCAGGTTTTCAAAAAGGCTCACTCTGAGAGCTGAATACTTTTGAACTCTGATCACTCAATCTGGTGCTAAAAGTGAGCTGAGCTGAGATTTATTGTTAAATTATGACCAATTTATTAGGGATTAAATCAGAAAAAGAAAAATGAGAGCATATGTGGAAAATTATGCCTAAGTACTGGTAGTCTAAAGGTCTGAAGCATCCAAAGTAATGTGTCATTCCACTAGAACATATTACAATTAAACAAACAGTGGTTTATTATATAGAAATGCTGAAATTACTTTATTGACCCAGAATAGTAGTTATTGTGAATAATAAAAAAGAAGATGACAACTTTAACCCTCTCTTAGAATTACAGAATGCAATTGCATCCTGTACAAACTTTTTTTAAAACTAAAATAAGTGTGTGTTTGATAGAAGCAGGTAGAGTTTTGAGAATCCATACTGCAGCCCCACCAGATAACAAAAGAAATTTGCACTGTCTAGGATTAAACAGAAAAAAAATTGTCATAAATATACTTGTAATGGATAACTAGATACTTATTTTTTACTTTCTCTGATGCTTTCTAAAGGATGCTTGATAGTGATTGGCTCTATTTTCATTGACTAGTCCATAGGTATTCTTTTGGGACTTCTATAACAGAGTCTGTGAAGTATATTTGAAAATCCCGTCTCCCAAATTTATAGTCATGGAGATGAATTTTCCATAGATGTTCAGCATTCACAGTATAAAAACGCTTTATTTCTACTTTTCAACTTTTTTTTAAGAAGTGATGAGGAAAAGAGAGAAGAGAAAGGAAAGTAAAACTTACAGTACACATTTCTGACAATTACTTCTTTCATGCCTTACTACTCCACTCTCCCACCTCTTACTTGCAGCTCTTTAAAATGTGTATTTGGGCATATATTTTCCTACTGCTTAACACCTTTGCAATGCTTTTTTGCCTGGTAGAATGATCAGAAATTTTACAAAAGTACTTTAGCGGAGTAAAGCAAATTATTTTCCCCAGAACTGTCTGCTGGACTTGTCAGTGGTGAAGTGTCATGTTGTTAGCAGTTATTTCCATGTGGTCATAACAGCTCTAAAGCGTTTAGCAAGACACTGTCTTCATTTACCAATGAAGCATTTAACAGAATGTTTTAGATGGATGCACGTGTTTGATAAAGGTTTTGGACATTTACAGCAGTCTTAAAAGTTAAAAGTGCTTCCATGTTTTTTATGTGACTTTACAGATCTAGAAAATCCTCCTGCTAAAATCAGATTTGAGCATTCTAATGAAACAGAAAAAGTAGAATTTATATTTTCCTCTGACAAAAAAAATGTACATGTCCCTGTTTTACACACATAAGATAAGATAATAAATTGTATATATCAAACTAGGAGAGACTGACAGAGCATAGAGTGAGTTTATGTATGCTATATGTGTGTTGTGGGATATAATGAGCAGCTGAAAGCTCCGTGTATTCTGAAAACCAGAGTATTTCAGCTGGAGGTTACTGAAATGAGTCTGGGTGCAGACTACTACCTAATCCTTTCTACTGTGATAACAAGGGATGTTAAGGATTTTCTAGAAAAGACCTAGAACGTATCTGCTCCTTTTTGCCCCTCTGACCATTGTGGCAGATAGGTTAGATGGGAACTTGCATCCTTTTACCAGTGATGCAAGTGAAATTACACAGTCAATATATGATCTGGTTGGAAGCCCCTACATTGTGTTTCACTGATTTCAAATACATCACACCACCACAGGAACATTCAACATGTCCATTTGAAAGTCAAGTTGAGGTACCTTTGATTGAGTGTGAATGTGTGTTTGTGGCACGTTTCCCTTGTAGGAAAACACACTGGCCTCTTCTGAGAGGTTCCTGACTCACAACTCCTAATTCCAATATTTTGACAACAGTGGCCATTTTGACAACAGACCACATGGCCTCCTCATACTGATTCTATGATTTTTTTTCACATTTCCTTGAATCCATAATGTCTGTTTCAGGATTTCTCTTAGGCTTGCTTCAGATAATCTAATGAACTTTTATTTTGATTTTTTGCTGACATTTTCTTTCCAGTGACCATAATTAAGCTCCTTCTAAGTTTACAAAGTGATATAAAACACTAGGAAACTTTCCTGTAATTTAATTTTTTTTTTTTCTACTAACATGGGCATAATATGAAAGTTATGCATAAATAATATGCATATAATATAAATTTAACACATGACATTTCACAGGTTACATAAACATTCTTTATATTGCAGCATTGCTGGAGGGAGGATGTCAAATATTGTCATTTGATCTGTTTTACTTTTTAATTTATAACCTTGGCCATGGGGATAGAGCTACTTCTGTAAGGAATCCAGGACTCCACGTAACTCCTGGACTGCAGACTTCTATTCCAATGAGTCCTCTGTAGCTTCCTGGTGTTATCCTGTGTGATATGTGTTATCATACCAATAGTTTAAGATCTAAAAAAAAACTTCATACTGACTTCCCCACTCTGGACCATCTGTTGTCCTTAAATCACATATGCAGTTTATTTTTCCCTCCAGCTCCACATTTGTTTCCACAGTCAACTTGGGCACCAAATTCAGAAGAAGTGATAGGATATAGGTACCTATTTGATTTCTGCTGAATTAGTTATACGATTGTGTTTTGCCAATGATGCTAACAGAATTCTCAGAATGAAAATCATATTTTAATCCTCTTGGCCAGTGCATCAAGTCAGTTTCAAATACAGCACACTGTTACAATACTACTTTTTTTTTCTTTTATTAATGCTGTATAATGCTATTAACACAGATCTAAGGAAAATATTTTTAAGCCCTTTAAAGATAAATTATGCAATCATGCATCAGAATTGTGCTTGTACTCCCACAACATTGCAATCCCTATATACACAACAGCAGTGCGTAGGTAAAAGCACAGTCATTACACAGTTTGTAACCTTTTCTCAGTTTAGAAAATATAGATTAGCAAGTGCGGAGAAGAGCAAGCACAGCAGTTTCCTCTTTCGTTGATTCACTGTCATTACTGTGTCAGGTTCTTTGTTTTTCAAGGCTGCCTTTTCCCAGCAAAGTGAAATGCCAAATTGCTCAAACCATGAGAAATAATCAGAAAGAACTACATTAATTTTAGAGCACTGAGTCAATTTGTAGTAGAAAGTGAGAAAAAAGGGCAACCTGTTCCCTCTCCAATGTTAATTATGTGACTGATTTTTATCTATCTATCTCAATTATATCGCTAAGAGAAAGGGTAAATTCTGCTGGAGTCTCCCACACCATCAGTAATGTGTCTCTTTCTTGGGACTGAGAAGACAAAATGCAAACACATTTTAGTCTTGCATTAATTGAAGAGTGAAGCGGTCCTCATAATTTGGTACATAGCAATAATCCAAAAGTAAAGCATATCATTATTGCTACCAATGTTTCTATGAAAGGAATGTCTTAATGTTCTTTTATATAGCAAACGGTTAGGTACCCGTAGTGGATACAGATGACACGCCATGCTCAATGTTACTAGTAAGAAGTTCGATTATTAGAAACAATTTCTACAGCTTCACTTTGAAAATGACAAGAGAAGTTCAACAATATGCTTGACACTCAACCAGTAATTTTCTTTCCAGGTTACTTCATCCATACTGTTAAAATAAATTTGCTAGAACAAGGAGGTTATACATGGAACTTAGGTTATCATTCTCTGCCAAGTGAAGGGAAAAAATATTTGCATAAATTTAAGAATAAATTCTCCTCGTAATGTAAGCAACAACAATAGTGACCACACAGACTTTATGTCTCACCTAAAGCATGTGGAACTAATCCTAACCAAGATTTTGGGGTAAGAGCTTTCTTCTATTAGTTGACCTATCTCCAGAAAAAGAAAAACAAAACAAAACAAAACAAAACAAAAACCAAAAAAAAAAAAAAAACAACCAAAGAATCAATGAATCTAAAAAGTCCAAATCCCCAACTTTTAATTTAAGACTCTTGTAAGAGGAAAATGGCACTGGTTTAAAAGGCAGGAAAGAGAAATCCGCTTTCTGAGAAGACCATATCAAAGCAGTAAGCTACAATCCCACCTCCTATCCCTTCTCAAATTTCTTGTCAGAACAACCTTACTTTTTTGCTGGTAGGATGCCTTTAAAGGCAAGCAATATTTTTTCTTGTGATAGATTTTCCTCTTTCATAAGGCAAATCACTTTCTGAACTCCTGCTCTGCCTATATCTCACAACTCAAGGCTTTCCAGCAGGGAAACTAAGCTTCTGCCAAGTAGAAATTGAACATGAATCTATAAAGTAGCAGGGCAGAATGCTCAAAACTAAAGCCTTTTTTTTTTCCACTCTAGCAAGTTTGCATTTGTTTACAACCTCGTTAAAATAAAATCAATCTGATTAAATAAAAACATATCAATAACTCAGATGAACATGACCTACCTAACCTTTTCTGGAATTGTTAGTTTTGCAGCTAAAGTATGGGCTGCAAAAATTTGACAAATTAAAAACTTAGCTAAATCTATATGGCTTTTAGTGTCAATGAAGACTGTAACTTTATTATTTCTTTAAACTAAAGTGTCTCTATTATCTCATAAGCATATATCAATTAACCATAAGCATGTAATTCAGAATAAAATCTTATTGCAAGTAAGTGTAATCCTGCCTAATATCAATTGTCCTCTTGGTTAAAGCTATTTCCTGTACTGGTCTTGCCACTGTGCAAACAGTCTTAATCAATACCACAAGAAATCTTAGCCAGAGAAGTCAACCTGCCACAGATGAAACAGCACTAATTAGTGCTGTGAACACTTTTCCTTTAAATGTTTTATTTCCATTCAACCTTGAAAAGAATCGGATCCAAAATTAGACTTAGATAAACTGCTTACATCACCAAAGCGTTATTGTTGTTTTGGAGATTATATTAGCAGAAAGAAATGACAAGCTAAAAATCTTTTAGATGTTGATGGAGGCAAGATTTCCTCCCCTTTACATCGAGATTAAATTCAAGAACAGCTGTAAGTGAAAAGCCATATCACTGCTCTCTGATTCAACTTCACTCCCAAAATTCAGGCTGCTGATTTCACCATCCATCATAAAATGTATATTTTTAAAATGTTAATTGCTTGGAAATTAAACTAGAATCTAAGATTTTAAAGTATTATAGATAGTACTTGTGGCCTAATATTCGTCCTGCACAGTGCTGATACGACCTCAGACTGAGATTAATCCTGAGGGTTTAAAAAATAGACTTTTTGGCTTCTCTGTCCACAAAGTTTCAAGGTAGAGCCTGGATGCTGAACAAAGCTAATGGTTTAGGCCATCCAAAATACAGATGAGTTGTGCAGCTTTTATCTACAGTGAAAGAAGGGCAGATGAACCAGAAGTGTTTCTTCCAACCTGCCTAGCAGTAAGAATCATTCCCATATATTGCCACTATCCATCTTAATTGCATTCCTTCAGGTAAAATTAATATGCAGAGTGAGAGCTCATGTTCACCTACTTAGTTTTAAGGTCCATGATTGTTATTTGAAGAATTTTTGCCCAGCTTCTGGAAATCATACTGTGTCATTATGTGTAACAGCTGGCTACATCTTCATTATTTCTGACAGTGGATTATGTTCATGCTGCTGTTTTCCAAGCAGCTCCATCCACTTGGTTTTGTCAGGCAGCCTTTTTTTCTCTCTGGCAGTAAAGGCCCAGGAGAACATGAGTCTCAAGATACTGCAGATAGCTTGCTTAATGTATTCCACGTGCACTGGTATAGTTGGTGAATAACAGAGAGCAAGTAGGTACCTTCCTGAGTAATCAAGTTCAGTAATGGTGTCCTGTTTGGTGTTAGATCCAAAGAAGGACTAAGCCAAACCAGCAGAGGAACTTTTTTTTAAAAAAAATCTAATAATATAACCATTACTTCCACTAAGGGAAAATCAATTCTTGAATTGCCCATAAATCTCCACAGAATAAATATGCAAGTATTTCAGGATTTCACAGCCATATTCTGCCCTCAGAGTGTGTGGGCAGCTCTATTCAATTACAAAGGATACAGATGAAGGGTATGATGTGTCCTGAAGTGATGACGATTTGATGATTATTGTGTTTGATTTGTAAGTCTACCCTTATCATTGAACTTATATTTCTTTTATAAGACCTATTTTAATGTGGTTATAGAAACCTTTGTCTCATTTCACCCAAGGCAGAAAATAGCATGTAAGCCTAAAAGCAGTATTTTTCTTTTTTCCACCAAAATTAGAGACAGAACATAAGAAAAAAAAAAAAAATATATGTGTCTACAGTCTGTCCTCCATTTCCTATTAAGTCCTTGTATTCTGAGATATTGAGACTGCAGTTTAGTAGATCAGGAATTAAATATCCTAATGTGATCCTTTTTGACCTGAAAAGATACTTCATGAATGTAGATTATTTTTCAGATAAATGTTTTGCCAGCAAAATATTTTAAATTCATCTATGAGGGAACGATTCATATCAATTTGCAGAAAATCTGTTGATTTGAGGAGGGAGAGAAACATCCTTCCCTTTCCTCCAAATCTGAGAGTTTTATTTTCAGCTTTGAAGGCAAATATTTGGCTCCTCCAGTTTGAAAGGGCATTTTATTTCAAATTTTTCATTGATTTAACTTTAATACCTGAAATAGCCCCAAAACATTTTCTTGGTTTCAACAGAAAATTTTGTTTCAATATTAACACACAATCTTTCATTCTCTTTCTGACTTTTTGAAATTGCCAGTGTTTGTATGCCCCTTTTCCCCCAGATTGCTACAAAAGATTCAGCAATTTAGCCAAGTGTTGTCATAATTTCCAGCTGAATCCTTTTCTTAACTGGAAACCATCCTGATGGGGTTCCTGGGAAACTTTCTATCTGACATTCCTACTCCACAGTAGCTCAAATAAATAGAAATACATTATTCTGGACATTAAGTGTCTCTGGAGAGCAGAGAGGTGGAACTAGGCTTCTTTGCAACCGTCTTTTCCCTCCTGAGCTTTCTTAAAAACTCAGGGGATATCTCCATGGACTCCAGATGGGCTTGGCCACCATCTTTGTTGAGAGGAATCCATTATTTAAATGGAAAAATTAGAGGAAAGCAAACAGTTCATAGGTGAAGTGGCCAAAAAAAGCACTTAATATAAATACATGGTAAAAGCTCTGTGAAATCTTAGCTCCCCCCTATTTCTTCTGCTAAAAGCATGCATGACATCTGGGGGTCTCTGAAACATGTCTGTGAATTTGAAGTTCACTCAAAGAAGACAAAACCCCACAAAATCTTAAAAGCTATATGTTCTAAAAAGCCATCTGGTTTGTTTTGCCATTTGAAAACAGCTTTTATTTTTAATTTTGAAACCATATCTGTAGCTAACCATTTTAAATATTTCTAAACCCAAAATATTTTGGTTTGGCTTGAAAAACAATTTTAATTTTCCCAAGGTGTTTACTGGTTTTAACATTATTATTTCTCTGGAACTTTTGGGTAGGTGCAGCATAACTCATCCTCACCCTTCGTTCAGCCAGAGAACCACACACCAAAAAATCAAGATATGCCTTGTCAGTGAAATGTGACTGTCTCTGATCAGTGATGCTGATTTTCAATTTAATACATAATTTTTACCCATAAAGAGAAGAGCTTCATTGTTCTTATTATGCAAGTAAAACATTTACTCAGTATTATGCCTAATCAGTGTTTTAATTGAAGTACATATAAAGGATCTGTCTCATATACGAGACAATGATTCCTATCTGAATATTTTCATTGTTTATAGCAAAATTTATACATCATACAAAACAATCAATTGACAAGTCCCATCAAAATAAAATGTAATTTAAACTAAATCAGAAGCTATAGCTGATTTCCTGGCATGAATAGACTGGCATCAAACTGTTCTTTAAAAATAAAAAGAAAACAAAAACGACAACAAACCCATAAAACAAAGTAGCTGTAAAATTAAATCTTATCAGCACTGACTTACCAAATTAATTTCTTTCATTATATTATGAGATAAAGTTTGAATAACTGACCTTTGGTAGTATTGTACAGAAAAACATTGCAGTAAGAATAGAAAAGCTACACATTGCACATGAAAATATCCATATATTACATTTCATTGGGAAACTTCAATGAGATGTACATGACCAAGAAGAAAGTACTGTTAGGCTGTGTACAAAAATCCTTCTGGACCTGCTGTTAAGTTTCTTTCCAGAACCCTTATATGTTCATCCGTTGTTTGCAGTAACCTTCTGATTTCCTTACCAAGTTTGAGACTTTTCTTTGTATAACACTTAGTCACGTTATGTGCAACAGACATGATATTTTTAGGTGTGTACAAACATAAAGATAAACTGAGCAGACAGTACAATTCAAGCAATGTTTGCTAAACTTCAATATAAATACACTGATCTTACTTACCTTAGCAAAATTTCACACAGATTTGAAGTCTAAAAAATTCCACCTTCCCTTTGGGTAATGTCATGGTTTAACCCCAGCCAGCAACTACGCACCACCCAGCTGCTTGCTCAGTCCCCACCCTGCTGGGATGGGGGAGAGAATCAGAAGGGTAAAAGTGAGAAAACTCATAGGCTGAGATAAAGACAGTTTAATAGGTAAAGCAGAAGTCACACACGCAATCAAAGCAAAACAAGGAATTCATTCACCACTTCCCATGGGCAGGAAGGTGTTCAGCCGCCTCCAGGAAAGCAGGGCTCCACCTCGCCTAATGGTTACTTGGGGAGACAAATGCCATCAATCCCAACGTCCCCCCTATCCTTCTTCTTCCCCCAGCTTTACAGGCTGGGCATGACGACATACAGTCTGGAATATCCCTCTGGTCAGTTGGTGTCAGCTGTCCCAGCTGGGTCCCCTCCCAGCTTCTTGTGCCCCCCCAGCCTGCTCGCTGGTGGGGTGGGGTGAGGAGCAGAAAGGGCCTTGAGTCTGGGTAAGCACTGCTCAGCAGTAACGGAAACAGCCATGTGTTATTAACACTGTTTTCAGTGCAAATCCAAAACATAGCCCCATACTAGCTACTATGAAGAAAATTAACTCTACCCAGCCAAAACCAGCACAGGTAAGAAGTACCTTGCATAGGTAATCAGTGCTTTTTAACAGAATTCACCATTCAAGCAGTGGTTTACCAGGAGAATTATTTTTAAAAAGTAAACCTCTATGGGCATATGTAGGAAGTGTTGAAGGGAGAACCCTCTCCTTCACATATTTACAAACTCAAGGCCAAGAACTTGCCAGTTAGGAACATGTTTTCTAAAGGAACTAGCAGTTTGGGATTCTTCCATTTTTTTAATGTTCAATTTTAGAAACTTAAAGGCTTATTAAATCACACAAAGTATTAAGTACTTATCTAGTGAAAATCCTTGACCGAGATACTCAGAATTTCATGTACTTATAAGAATTAGGTAATCTATAAATTTTAAGTGATAGATTACAGGACATTCCTCAGTAAATATCAGATGTCTTGGATACGAATGCTCATTTTTTCTTCTCAAGACATAGTCCTTGTTAAGCAGCCATACACAGATCACTATCCAGTGATGATTAAAACACATTAAGAATGTAAAGAATCAGGAACTCTAAATCTCAAATGACACAGAAAAATAATGGGGATGACCGGACATTTTTTTTCTATCTGCTTAAATTCAGAAGCAGGAGAACTCAGGGGTTTTTTTCAGGTCTTTCAGTTTTTCTAATCTTTTCTTCCCATATGTGTTTGCATAATTATAGGGAAATTTCCAATTGTTTCATAGGTTTAACTGCAGAACAGAAAATTGCTTGCATTTTGTTTTGCTTTTTCACTTCTTTTAGCATTAATTTGACATGATTTTCTTGTCCCTATAATCTATTTTGATTTTCTTTAACATAGATAATAATTCTGTTGCTGGATGATTTGCTTTGTTCTCTGACAGATATGCATCATATTTCATTTGCTTCAAATTTTTATTCTGGCAACTAAATCTTTCAATAGTCTTCAATATTTTCCAAGTTGTGCAAATAATTTGCCACTTAACAGTGGCAGTGCACCATCTGATCTTTCCTAGTCTTCCTGAAGAGCAAAGGAATCACTCTTGTTAGTCAAAACTGCCTTTCAGTTATTAGAAACTAAAGTTGTGATTTGCACTCAGAGACATGAGGATAAAGAATTGTAGAATAAAATGAAAGTTAAATTTCAGCTTAATGAATCATTTAGAAACAATACATCTTTCCCAAATAATCAGCAGTCTTCACTGTCAAAACATAACTTTGCCAGGCTTTTCATCTGACATGCTGTTTAAAATGAGACAAAAATCGTATCATCTCATTTTCCGATTCTTTTGAAAACTCCTCATTTTAAGGAGAGAAAATAAGTAATTCACACTTTTCTCATCCATAAGTGCTTGGAGAAGTAAAAATGAAAGTAGGAACTGACTGTGTTGCTTGGTTATAGCAATCACCAAGCTTTGCTCAGTGGCTAAGTGGCCACTCTCCTGTTTCCACTTGGTATATACAGAACTTGATATAAGGTAGCAGACCATTTCTGCAGACATCTTCTTTATGAACTGAAGCCAACTGCATTAAAAGTACAATAAACGGTGTCCCCTTTTGACCTGTATTACCTTATTTTCTCCAAAGGGTAACATAGCCTGTTGAGACAAGTTCAGAATTCAGCTCTTCCTCATATGCAGTTAAGGTTAACCAAGGGGCTGCAGATAGCAAAGGTTATTATTTTTTAACAAAACCTGGTGAACTAAGTTCCACAAAGAGTGTTAGAAGAGTACAGATTAGCTCAAGGATAAGTCATTTTCCCTGAGCAGTTGCTCTTACTCTGTTTTCCTTTATGTGAGTGCTCTGTTTATTTGGCAGTGCTTGTATCTTTCTCCTACAGTGGCTAGAGAACACTGTTTTCCTCACCTTCCTTCAGTAAAACCCAAGGTAAAAAACAATGCAGGTTTCTTGCAAGACAGACTCTTTACTCAAAGAAGCCTGGATGGAGGATAAGCCCAGAACAGGAGAACAGATCTGATAGAAGACAATCATGCTCTGCTGAGTGGCAGTAACATACTAACAACAGGTAACTTACAATGATGAAATGGGAGATAATTCACATCCAGTCAAATCAGCTAAAATGTTCCCATTGACTTCAGGGGTGACTATGGTCATGAAATGTCTGATGCTTGTCATATTCCATCCAATGGAAGAGAGGTGAGTTAAAGACAAACTTCAGATGGTTCTGAGTCCATTCCACCATGATTTAGCACCCCAAAATAATGTTGCAATGGCTAGTGTTATTGAGGAAATTGAACAGGGGATGTATAATGAGACCGTAAATTGATGAATGCTAGGAGGGATGCTATTACTAAACACAAGGCTTTACCCACCTGGAAAACAGGGATTTAGGTTTTGCAGCTGAAGATAGAAAGACACAGATCGCTGCCACGTTACTTAATCACAACTCAAGGATCAGCTGCAGCAATTCATTATAGTGCCCATACACCAGAAAACTTCAACACGCTCCCAGCTCATTTCACACTAAAATTGAAAACTATCTGTAGATTACACTGGAATTCTTCAAAAAGACATCGTGTCATGGTTTAACCCCTCCCAGCAACTAAGCACCACACAGCCACTCGCTCACTTCCCTCCCCAGCAGGTTGGGGGGAAGAGAATCGGAAGGGTAAAAGCGAGAAAATGTGTGGGTTGAGATACGAACAGTTTAATAATTGAAATAGTATAATAATAATAATAATAATAACAACAACAATAATAATAAAAAATCGTAATGAAAAGGAAAATAACAGAGAGAAATAAACCCCAAGAAAGACAAGTGATGCAAATGAAAACAATTGCTGACCACCAACCAATCGATGCCTAGCCAGTCCCTGAGCAGCGGCCCCCCAGCCAACATTTCCCCTAGTTTTATGGCTGAGCATGACGTCATATGGTCTGGAGTATCCCTCTGGTCAGTTGGGGTCAGCTGTCCCAGCTGGGTCCCCTCCCAAATTCTTGTGCACCCCCAGCCTACTTGCTGGTGGGGTGGGGTGAGGAGCAGAAAAGGCCTTGGCTCCGTGTAAGCACTGCTCAGCAGTAATGAAAACATCTCTGCATTATCAACGCTGTTTCTAACACAAATCCAAAACATAGCCTCATACTAGCTGAAGAAGAAAATTAACTCTATCCCAGCCAAAACTAGCACAAATAGGCACTGTAGTGCCTACATATCAGTCTAGACAGTTCAGACAGAAATATTTGATTAATGTTACAATAGAAAGCAATCCTAAAATAGAAGTCCTATCCATGTCGTTTCCAGCTGAAAGGATCCTCAATGTGGCTGGTGAACTTTTGCAAATGTAGCTCTCCAGCCTTCACCACAAACATTTGTTTGCAACTGCACGGTTAGCTCAAAAGGCTCTGCAGTCACAGGATTTCCCAATACCTATTGTAGGATCTTTTAACCCTTTAGTCCAGCAAGTGAGAATAAAATAAGTGGAGTCCTGCAGGACAAGAGTGAATGTATGAGCAGACCTGCATTCAGTTCCTCATCCCAAATCAAACTACACCTAGCTCTAGTGGATGTAGCCAGTGCCACTGATTTCTACTGGTGTCAGCCAATTGCTGTTTTAACGAGAGGGAGAGGAAAGAAAGATCACCGATGAAATTTATTGTCATAAGCATATGTACAATGAGTCAGAGAAGGAACGGTAAACTGGACATTTCTTTTCCCATCTATGGCTATTTCTCTAGATTCCCTCTTCAAACCCCATTCCCAAATAGCAACAGTCTCAGTAGTATTAGTGACCTTTGCCAACAGCATTTCTGTCTTTTGGGGCTATATCGATTCTCTCTGGCTTCCATGTAGCAATTTGGCATCTTATTTACCCAGAGCCACAAAGTGGGCAGTATCGCTACCAGCAGGGAACTTTAAGAGACTTTTTTAGGACAACAAACTAGAACATGAAATGGTGCGGGCTGCAGTGAAAAAAGCATCCATGCTACTCTCTAGATTCCAGCAGTTCCAGTCAATTGACAGCCGTGTTTGGTGGATGGTAGCATTGATTGATTTGTCACAAGATCAGTTTGTTAGCCACAGACAGTACTTGGCTTGCTTTTCTTCAAGTGTGTGTCTGAGTTCCTAGGGCTTTTTTTTTCAGTTTGCAAAAATCCAAATGAGTAAATGCTTAGGAGTTTGTAGTGTCTTAACATATTAACACATAAGAGCACAGAAAGTATGAGAACCCTCTCAGCTTAGCTTTTTTTCCTAGGAATTGTTGAAACATTTCAGGGAATTCCTGGGGATCTCTTTTATACATGGGCCATGCACATCCAATAGAATTGTTGGGGTTTTTTAATAAAGATTAATGCATATGCCTTTTCCCCTGTGGAATATAGTAATTTTGACAGCAGTAAATGTTTGGAATCCTTGCATGGATTTACTCTGATAGTGAAATTCTCCTGTATTCATATTTAAAACTCTATGCAATGTACCAGCTTGCTAAAGGCTTGAAATGGATTGCTTTGAATCACATCCTGTGGAGGAGAGTTTACAGCCATCCAGCCTGGTGCCTCAGCCTGGATGATTTTAATCCTGCTGATCTCTGTTACTCAGTAATTACAAATTAAGCTTGTCTAAAACTGAGTGGTTCTACAGCCTTCACAAGACCTACACTGATGCTTCCCAGGAGAATACTGTTCCCTAAGAACTATTTGAAAGCTCTCTTATTATTATGTTAAAGGAAACCAAAACTGTTATGTAGACTATTTGTGAGAAAACTTTCTAGCTGTTTCCTTTGCTGGTGTTGTAAAGAACAGCATGAGTCATGAGCAAAGCTTTGAGATAACTCCCCTAGATTCTTACGATCACAGTGGACAATGGGTTCGGTCCTAGAGTACCCTTTCTTTCTTTCACTGGTGTTTTTTTTACAGTTATATTAGCTATACATCTATGTTAGCTGACTGCATTAAGGTTCATAGATCAGCATAATATTCAAACAACTGTACTGAAAAAAAAAATTAAGAAGCAGAATGACTAGCCTCAATGAGAAAATAACATGGAACAACATGAGCTCTCTTTCAAAAGAACGACTTATTCCAACTAAAAAATTCTAGGTATGTATATTTCAGTTGAGGATAAATTTTTGTCCAGAACTCTACTTATTATATAAGGCTCAGTTCTGAAGTCTTTGTGTATGGACCCAGCTAAAGGAAGACAGAAAGAAAAGGACATAGAGCCTGAGGATTACACAGAAAGCATCTGAAAGTTTCATTTTAATGTTAATATTCTCCTTTCAATTAGGCAGTAAAATTGCTGGAACATTCAATATCAGAGACTGTTATATTTTTAAATCCCCAATTTCATACTCTTTACTCATTTGCACTTCTCTCAGATGTCTGCCTGGGGGTTTAAGAATTTTCTACTCCCTGCTACCCATTTTGCAACTCTTCTTTCGATGTTTAATACAGTTTTGTACTCCTTTGACATCGGTTCATTCCTGAAAAGCACAAACAAGCATCTGACACAGAATTTTAGTGAGGCACTCCAGGAAATCCCCAGAGCACGAAAGGGACATAATACCTCTTATTTCCAAATCTGCTCATGCATAACAAGGGTTAGCACACATTTCCTCAGAGTATATTTGTCTTCAGTAAGGCAAGAAAGGAAAAGACTCCAGTGAATTTATTTAATAATTGATAGTGGAAATAGACTCTAATGAAATTTCCATCATCCAGAAACATGAACTCTACTTTATATATACTGTCATTCATTTGTCTGCTAATAGCTGACTTGGCAGCTTCCTTGAATTCCCTACTTGGATACGAACAGCCAATCCACTCCTCCTGTGATAAAACTCTGCAAATCTCAAGGGAACCAGAGAAGTGCTAGGGCTGTATGCATAAAGGCTGTATACCTCCACATCAGCACAAAGAAGAAGCTGCTAGGGAAGCCCCATTAGAGATGAACCCTGCTGTGGAAGAAAAAATCAGAATGGCAAAGTGTATTTATCTTTTTGTAAATCTTTTATGGGTTGGAGTTAGCAGAGGACCTAGAAACCCTCCAGACAAGACAGAATCTAGGTCTTAACATCTGTCCAAGAGTCCCACAACCCTTTTACTCCCTGCCATTTACACTTGGAAGATTTGTGAGCTGGAAAGTGGATATATAAAGACAGAAATTCCCAACATGTGACAGCAAACTAATTTCTGTGTAGCACCCATCCTTTATTCTTTCTATATCAAGTGGGAAGTCTCCTGTAGCTGTTGTGTCTTCTTAAGGCACTGACTGACACTGTGTAAGTACTAAGCACTGTATTTTCATATAGCCTGTATGGTTGTATAACTTACCTTGAATAAAAGTGCATGTATTGTGTACATGCCATAAGAAAGATGAAAAGGATATGCTTATGACTGTAAACAATCAAATGTTTGGAGATAACGATAATAACTGATACTTAGCTGCTTAATGAAATATATTTTACAAGAATCACTGCTCTTGAATCTCCTATTTGACCATGTATAAAATTGTAAGACTTCCACTGCTTCTATGGATGAAAGAGCAGAGAACTATACAGAAGACAATACTTTATTAAAATAAACATATATTTTTATTACCACTATAATAATTTTTCCTCTGAATCAGCTATTTCCTATCCCAACATTCCATTAGTGTCCCATCTTTCTAGAAATAAGTTAACTGAGAAGCACAAAGGAGAAAAAAAAATCTATTGTTTCCTAATAAAGTATTTGTCATCTAATTTCAGGCCTCAAACATGACATCATCTTACTACATATGCAGATTTTCTTTTTGATTTCGGTCAGCTTAATATTATGCAGGTGTCTCCAGAATCAGGATGTTTTAAAGCAGTCACATCAAATATTTTCAGAAGACTTAGTCTAATGATAACTTTCGTATCAGCTTTGTCATACAAAAAGTAATTTCATGTGGTTTACAACAGTGCAGCTGTGACTACAGATACCCAATTTATTGTAAATGTTTTATTCTCCACCAGCAGGTGTTCAGTCCAAACTTTATGCACCTCCTTAGTCAGAGATATCTCAGGGCTCAGCTTAATTTTCCATGACAGCTAAACTCTTCCGTGGCTGACTATACAAGGTTGCTATTGAAATAATTCTTCACCTGTTACCTACCCTCAGTAATCAATAGTCTAATATTTATACTAAGTCAAACACCTCAGCCAGCTATTGTAGCTTTTATATTACCAGTATGTGAACATGTACATGTGCATGTATAAATGTTATAAAATAATACTTTTTATAACCTCCGATCATTCAGTCCATTTAAATAATTTATATGCCAAAATAGGCAGTTGTTTTCAATATGTCTCACTTCTTTTGAAGCACTTGTAAGAGCTCCTAAGATCAGAAGGCACTGGGGAATATATGCATTTCTTAAGCTAGAATTAGGAACCCTAGAGGAGCATTCCATGTGGAAAATACACTATGCAGCACTTGCATCTACTGCAATACTGTAATGCAACACCATCCTATCAGGTTGGTAGCAAGTATCTTCAAGGTCAGAAGCAAACTGAGTAAATTGGAGATGTAAGCATTATGTACACAAAAGAAAAGTAAAAACCTTAGTAATGCTTAAAAGAAACAGAGCCACAACCAAACCCAAAGGAACAATATAGCCTCCACATATTCATACCACTCCACATTGATTTGGTTGTCTCCTTTTTTTTTTTCTTAGAGTGAACAGAAGTCTACTAAGTCCAGTTCCTTCAGGTATAGCCACCAAAGTAAATTTTAAATACGATTTCATATAGAATGCTAACATGACTAAAAGTCTTTTTTTCCTTCCTTGAATGATGCACTAAAAAACCCACAATAGCTAGTAAACACTATAGAAGCAGCAGCATTGCTATCCTTATCCAGCATCATATATTGGAAAAGAAACAGGTGATGTAGATTGTTAATTGAACTGATAAATCAAATATGATAAGTGCATCTGATACACTATTAATAGTAGGTGAAATATCTAGTCCGTTGCTGACTTTATAAACAACACGATAATGTCTTTTCTATTGAAAAGCACCCACTGTATTCATACAGTATAGTTGCAATATTTTCAGCAATATTAAAAAACACTTAAACTGCAATTTCTCATTTCAAGACTTTAAGGAAAGTTTTAATTATTAAAAAATGTTACAGATTGAAAACAGAAATACCCTGGTAGCAATTCCTTTCTATTTTCCCCATCCCAAATCATTAATAAATGTCATCAGTTTAGGGTAGCAAAAAGATCTTACTTTTATGTATGCTTGAAAATGGTGGTTCATTGTGCCTAAGAAGAACTGGCTTTACATGGCCTTGTTCAATTTACTTTGGCCAAGGTTCCTCTGATTTGAGGATTAGATGAAGAAGTAGTAGTTGAAGTAGTTAGTTTTGACTGACTTCCTTAGTCAAAAATTAATTTAAAGAAAAGCCATAAACCTCTAAAGTAATGTTTTAAGAGAACAACAACATCTACAATGTGATCAGAGCACATATCAAGACTCTGAATGAATTTATTTCAGAATTAACTTGCAATTTGCCATATTTATTGGTGTGTTTATAGACCTGCAACCATTCTTGTTACAGCTGAATTTTTACACTGCCCTTTGCAATGTAATCTGATAAACATATATGGAGAACTGGTAGGATGCCTCTCAGCAAAAGCAATCTTGTACCAAAACCAGGGGAAAATGGCCTTTATTTGTTAAGGTTTTGGGTACGGGGCCCTCAATACTCATTTTTCCTTGGACATACCAATTTAAAATAATTTGAAACAAAATGTAATTAGAACAATAGTTCTAATCTACATTAAAAAATTTGTTAATTCTATTAACACTTACTACATAGAGTAAAGGTGGAAGAGGACATGAAGAAGCAAGTACTTAGCTAATAGTATTATGTCTTTTTTTTTCTACTTGCCTTCAGTGTAGTAGTATCCTAGATATCTAGATTGTTACCATCATTTGTCATACATGGAACAGGTGTGAAACAGTGTAACAGTTATCAAAATATTCAGCATTTGGATATGTCACTGAAAGGTCAGGATATGCACAAACCAAGCATGGAAGAGTTATGAGCTAGACACCATGAAGGTGGAGTGTGAGACTCGGCAAAGTATGATATGAAGATTAGGAAAAGTAACTGGAGGGTGAGCAAACAGTGTCAGAGTGACAGAGAAGACAGCAGCCTTCAACATATAAGTGGCTTTACAAATGACAGACCCTTAGCAGCAGATGCAACAAATATCCTACAAGCAGGCAGTCTTATCCAGGTGAAATTTTTGGCACTACAATGAAACAATTAATTCAGTCAATGCTCTCACTGAAGCAGCAGAAGAAAATCAGGAGAGAAATAAAATACAGGAAACTAAGCACAAGTAGAAGTGTTTACCAATTTATTTTCAATGAATATTTCAGAATTATTCTGCAGCTAGTGGAAAATAAACTTCAGAATGCACAGCATAAACATTTTATTTTGACACTAGACAAATAGATTTTGGAGTCACTGAATCTTTGCTGTGTATCTAAGAGGTAAGGGGACTCTAGCCACAAACCCAAGTTCTGTCCCTTAGTGTCACTGCTAAATGGAAAGCTTTATCTAATCAGGAACTCTGCTGGTATAAACCAGACCAGCTCCATTGATATTAATGGCATTATAATTATTTACTTGTCAACAGATTGATGTGTTCAATATTTGAAAATGCTAGACAAAGAATCTCTTTTCCTAGGAATAAGCATGACTGCATAGTTCCAGCACTTCCAGATCCCACAGATGAAACTAGCTGCATGTCTGCAGAGGCTCTGAGACACTCTGTACAGTGTAATGGGAGTAAGGGATTAAACACAGTGCAGAACACAGTGGCTGTGGTTACATATCTCTGGTTGGTGCATATCCACTTTCAGGACTGTTTTTCTTTCTCTCTTCAAATCATAAGCTAATCAGCTGACAAGCCAGGTATCTGTCAAGAATACGTACAGCAAGTTGTGAACACTGTGACATGCTCTTATGGAAATAAGATTAAGTTTCCAAATAGTCTGTAAAACACACTCATTGTGCATGCTTCCTCCCTGGAAGGCACCCTGGGTTTTGCCAGCCAGGGCTTGCCACTTGGCATTGACCACCTCTGTGTAGCTGGGTCGTGTCTCATAGCACAACAGCTGAGCTCTGAATGTTACTGAGCAGAGGGGCACCATTGCAGACACTTTCCTTCTGTTGGTAAAGTCACAGAAGTCTGCAGACGTCTGAAATACTTCAGCACAGAATAGGCTCTTCAGTCTTGGGGACAAGGCTGAACCTGCAACAGAACTGGAATGGGCCAAATGTTCAGCAGCTGATAAAAACAAACATATTCACCCCTTTTGGCCAAAGGTATAGCTAAGCAAGATATGCTTGCCAATATACATAGCAGTTAAAAGGCCTGAGAGGATGAATAGGAAAGACTTCCCCCAAAAAAGTAAAGGAGAAGTGGATACACTTTCCTCCAATAAAAACAGATTTTATACACTTACAAGAGAAACAGAAGAGACCTAGTGATAACTCACAGCTCCCACTGATGGTATCATGAGAAAGAAAACTGCAGAGCAGGGAATCCATTCAGCACCTATTTGGTTGTATTTCATTAGATTGGGAAAGGTGATGCTATAAATAAAGCATCAGATCAATATAGACATATCTCAATATTATCCAAAAAAGTGTGTGTCACATTCAGCTTCTTGAATGGGCTGGTAGAAATTGGAGTTAACAGTTTCCAAACTAAGTCTTCAGGACTAACTGAAAGTCTAAAAGTGACAGTAGAACCTACAGAGATTTGGGGTTATTCAGGACAGGAACTATAGTTCTGTGTATAGTACAGAGCCTAATCCTGCCACTAAAACCAATGCATTGTGTGACTTTGGAAACTGCTCAGACTAAAAATAGGAAAGAAATTGTAGGAACTTAGGGGATCAATTTTCACCTAATTTCAATATAATTTTACTGTCTAACTCCTTTAAACATTAGAAAAAAACCAGCCTAAAAAAATTCCTAATTGAAAGCTGGGAATAATGATGTTTAAGCAAAATTATTTTTCAGTTAATATTCCCACTGGTTTTGGGGTGTTGTTTGTTTGTTTGTTTGTGGTGTTGTTCTGATGAATGATGAAGGAGGAGACTATGAGTGCTTGGCATTATTATTAGAGAGAGAGATAAGAAAAACAGCAACTGCAAGACTCCTTTTTGCTGTTGTTCCAAATAAAATTTTAAATTTTCACAGAATTTGTTTATCTTTAAATAGCAAGTGACTGTGGCATTATTTCCACAATATAGTCTGATGATCTGACACTAAGCTGAAGGTGTTAGGGCTACAGATGTTCTGACTTCAATTTCTAGTCATTATTTAGCAAAAATATTGTAATTTTATCTTTTTAAAGGAACAGATTTGTAGTTTAGGAGAAGATAAATTGACATGAAGATTTGAGAAGTAAAATCTAAAAGAAAATTAATTCCATTGACATTTTCAGGTATCATAATATACAACACTGTAAAATTTCAGACTTTTAATTATTCATGGCAGCAAAACCTGTTGGTTATGCAAATAAATAACAATTAATGACCTTGAGAATATTCTACCCACAATTGGTTTTTTGGAGTTTTTTCTATATGCTTTGTAATATAATGTACAATCAAGTAATGAGCAAAGGTTTACATTTGGATCATTACTATGTACAAAAATACCCCTTAGGAAAAAAGTTATTGGAACAAGTATGCATATACCATAGTATAAGCTATAAAATGAAAAAATGCATACTGTGAAAAAGTCGAAAGGGTTAGCCTTTAGGCGGGACAAATTCACTTGCAAAACTGAAATGAAGATAATATTCTAACTATTATAATTGCTACTAAAACTGGCATTAAAAAGGCCTATGAGTATGTCTCTTTGCAGAAAAACAGAACTGGGGAGAAAAAGACCAAAATGCAGTAAAACACATTTCAAAGGAAGAATATAAAAATCTGAAGTATCAGGAGGTTGCAAAGAAAAGGAAGTCAGTATCTGGAAAGAAATTAAATTAGAACAACCTAGCTTTGATCTAACAGACTGGTGTGAGTGGTTGATGAATTCCTTAAGTGGAAAAAAGCATAGTCTAGTATGTGCATTCAAAACAGTCAGGTAACAAAATCAGATTTTCACGATAGAAATCACAATTTACCATTGAACACACCAAAACCAATTGTGTAAATATATCTTCATACTCTTGAAACAAGATACAATCAGCTTAATTCTGGTTCATCTGTTATGTTACTATGGAAACAAGCAAAAAATATTAACTTGTCAATCTGTAAAGCTGTGAACAACTAGAGATCACATCCTGGTCCTGGGATTATAGACTCTAAACAAAGAAGAACCACTTCAGTTCTGAATGTAACTGGAAGCAAGTCAGAGCCTTCTATGGTGAATTTCATCAGAAAGAGGAATAAGACCCATTGGTTAGCACACAGTACCATGGAGCAAGTTCAATCTTAAAGGTTCTAATTTTGTCATCCTGCCACAATTTTTGACCTAGGACTTCTCATATTTTATTTTCAGCTAAGAATGCTCTTAGAAACAGCATGAAGATTAAACAGTTAATGCTTGTACAAAACAAAAGAAATAATGAACGATCTACCATTTTATGTTATTCTTATAAAAGATGTAACAGTGGAAAATTTACAGCTATAATCTTACTATAAAATAGTTAAAATCAAATTATTAAAACCACCTTTTTTATATTTAGCCAAATTTTAGAAAATAGTTAAATAGATTAAAACTACTAATGTTTAAATTACATACATTTATTTTTAATAAATCACATTCAGATAAATCCTACATTCCTAAACCTAATCCTCTGTTTATATCCTGAACAAGGATAGTTTCCTGATCTGGGACTATGTTCAACAAATGCTAGTTTCACCACCAAAACCAAGCATTTCCTAGCATTTATTACAGAGAACTGTATTAGAACAAACATGGTTAGCCCTTTGTAAACACTGTTTTTTAACATCTGGTCTGTTAGCAATGTGACCATTAACATAGGTTTCCACCCAAAGTAATTTGTTAGTTTAGCACCTAACACTCATACATGCCATCTTTTGAACACATAGTGACAACTGGCCATATTTGGGAATATCCAATCTTCACTAAAATACAGTAACATGTACTTTGTACTGCAGCAATGAATGTAATGTTTCTTTTTAACTCTAAAAGCCGTTTTAAATTAATTTTGCATATTGTTTAAGACTTACTTACTAGTAGTAGTTCCACGGGGAAACATGAGCTTAACATGTATCATATTCTACAGTCCTGGATTGTTGTTTTGTCTTATAAAACATATGGGCATCTGTTACGCATAAGGTACAAATTTCTCCTATATAACATTCAGTAATCTTTCAGTATTGTTCTCCATAAACTCAGCAGGAGTAACGCAACCTGAACCAGGACTTGCACCTCAGCAATTTCCCCAGCCACACACAATAAGGCAGATGGTTAAAACAATCCCTTTATAATAATAGTTCTCCCAGTGCTAGGTAAACATCACAGTTGTAGTACATTATATCAGACAATAAGAATTTCACTTGCATTTTATAAACATTTGGACATAACTCATAGGCTTATTACCAAACAGCTGATATTAAAATTCCTTTACACAGTAATTTGAAATGTGCATGCAGAAAATACTCTCTATTTTTAAGAAGTCCCATCTGAAGGCTACATGACATACAAGATTTTTAATACCAAAACATACCAAGTGCATTGGCAAGTTAGCTGTCATATCAAAACTGAGGAAGCTGAAATCACAGATCTTCCGGCAACTGGACAACAGTTAGCCATTTTATGTTTCCTGTAAGAGTTAGTATTTCTGTTTTATGAATAAGTCAAAATACAGTGAAATATATTATTTCCCCATACTTAATAACACAGTACAGACTCGCCACTGTCATTCATGAAACTTGGCTTACTGCATTCAATATGTGTCCATGGAACAGCATTTCATCAGAAGCAGGAAAAGTGTTTGCAGTAAGTTGAAAGAGGGACCAAATTTGTAGGATAAGAAATATTACTGAAAAAAAGTAAAATTATTGTGTGTTAATATGTGCATCTGAAAGAGAGGTACTTTACTGTGTAGCTAGATATTTCTGAAAGAACAAAGATTTGAAAGCTAACTTCCAACAAGAAGCAAGCAACATTGGCTTTATATACTAACTCTCCATACAGCCTAATGGCAATAAAAGATTGATTTTAATTGTAAATTTTATATTTTATGTGATTTTTTAAAAATTAATTATGGTTGTAAGTTAAAATTGTAATGTAAATTATGAATTCTATCAAGAAAGTATGGCGTCAAAATTAGAAATATATGGTGGAAATCTTTTAAGTTCCTCAGAAGAAACAATGTTATAAGAAATGTTTTTATTATTGCCTTAACCAAATTCTGTGGCATTTCAAAATAATATCTTTTATATGGATATTAAGTAAAAGGGGGGTTTTAATGTAAAAAAGTATAATTCAAAATTCAAGTCTGCTTTGTAAAAGGTATTTTAAAAGTATATTTCAAGTACATATAATGGAAACTATAACAGAAATAAACCAAAATTGACATTTTTTGCCTTTGAAAATCTTGAAAATAATTTTGAAAGCAATTTGTCAGTTTATTTCCCTTATCCATTTAAATAGTATGGCAGAGTGAGTATACTTAGCATACCACTTGATTCAGCAAAGACTATTATTCTCACAGAAATAATATACAGCTGAGTAGTTAAGCACCTTAAATACTTCTGTGTTTATTATTTATTTATTATAATCTTTGAAGGATGATCATGAGATTCAGATTTCATAATCATTCTTCAAAGACAGTGGTTAAGCAGAAGTACCATTCAAACATGCATGGAATTATAAGAGTAGACTTTTTATTTCCTAATAATAATCAAACTGACTTTATTCACAACTAATGTTTGGAAAATTTATATTCTTCTACAAATAATTGCATCCATATGAGCCAGTACTGATACGTGGTTTCAAATAAGAACATTTATTATTCAATGTTCATTAATCTTTATTTACTGTTTATAATTCATTATTCTCTAAAGCTAATGATTACTTTCATCTGGGTGGGAAGGGAAAAAAGTAATACCATACAACATCATTCACTCATGAGAAATAAGAATTATTCAATAAATTAAACAAGCAGTTCATCATCTATTAATTTCTAGATAATTTACTTGTCAATATTGAAGCATTACACATATATCTTCAAAAAAATAAAACAGAAATAAACTTAAAATCAGAAGATCATGTACCGAAAAACAAGGGGAGTTGATTTTTTGCCCAGATCTGCAGTGATATCAACTGAGATGGCAAGCTGAGAAATAGGTTTCTCTTTGACTCCCAAAATCTAAGTAGTAGAAGTATCAAAAGGAAGCATTAAAAAATCATTTGTGTGGCAGAAATAACATTTTGGGTGGAGCAGGAAGTTGGAAAAGAATTTCTCTCAGTATCCTAAAACTCAGTTAGTTTAAACTCCATTCCAAATGGTTAAAAAAACCCAACAACCAAACACCAAAAAAAGCTTATTTAATTTGATGGCTTCTATTCCAGATACTGGGCAAAATCTAGCATTGAAATGTTCATTTTAATGTATTTAAAAATTATATTTTTAAATCCTGCTTTATCTGCCCAACGAGCCTTTTATAGTTCATGCATACGTTTGTCTTTACCAAGTGCTTTTCAGCAAATCAGAATGTAAGCCAATACACTGGGAAGAAAGAAACGCAAATAATAAATTTTCTACTCAAAACTTCTCTGACCCCTGCTAGGCTACTCCTGCTGAATATTTTTATCTTCGTTTCCCTGGTATTCATGTGCCACTCTTCCAGCGCTGACTAGCTTCCATGGGTGTTTTGCTTATGAATTAACACCAAAGAAAACCCCTGTGCGGAGACATGACTGATTGTACATAATAGTTCCGTAAGCAGAGATAAATTAGACAACTACATCAGTTTGCTTTTGTGATGCTCCATCTGTTCAGATCTGTTTATTTTGCCAAAAGCAAAAAGCAGTTTCCACCAGCAAAAGTGCTGTAACTTTGAGAAACAAATTGGAAGACCACAGTGGTAGGCAAAAGCAATACATTTAACTGCCTCTGCAGGACACAGGCCCAGACACCACATTAATCAGCTCTTAAACTTCTGCTGTAGAAACACAATCTCCCATTGTTAGAACTTAAATAATTTTTTTCTATGAGCTTTAGATCCTTAGTAAAAAATAGCTTTTCTTCAGTATTTCAACATGACTAGAGAGACTTTTACACTGCAGCACATCCTCTCTTTCACATGCATTTCCCCACTGGAGCAAGGGTCTTCCTGAATTGTAATGAGAACTACACTTCAGAGTTTATCCATGTTATTTTCCATTATTTAGGATAATTCTGGACCATGAAAAGTCTTCTTAGTGGTTCCCATGACAACAACCTCTCAAGTTACTAATCCTCAACATATGGCTGGAGTAAAGGGATGTTTCAGTGAGGTACAGCACCAGTTACAGTAGTGAGGCTAACCTTGGGGATGACCTTATAAAACTCCTCCAACCAGTGGAGTGTCCCTAAGGCTGGGGGCACTTCAAGCCTATTAATTAGTACAAAAACTTCTGCCATTTAGTCTAGTTGACAGATTACTCCAAAACTATTTTCTACAAGCAAGATATTGATGTTGCGTCAGTTGCCTTCCAGAATAAATACAGGAAAGAGTCCAGTGCTAGGAATTTTTGAGGATAGGTTGGCCAAAAAAACACATTTCAGGAATGACTAATACAATTGTTGTCACAGATAACTTCATCTCAAGATACAAGCAAATCATGGTTTGCTTGGAAAGGAAATATCACGTATTACACCAACTATTATAGCTGGAAAAAAGAGGTAAGACTTTGGTGCACAAAATCTTTTAGAAGATGAAATTGAGACTGTCCTAAGTATGCAACAGTTGTCCTGGCCCTGAGATTCACAGATCTATAAACCTATGACTCTGCAGTTCATATGCCTTAAGAAAGTGCTTCACAAAGTTATACCTTTCTCATTATAAGTATAGCAGCTGTCACCTGGACTCCAAGGCTGAACAGGGCATTTATTAAAACACAAACTCTTAAGCTTGAAATAAAAAAATCTTAGTTTTTAGTCAAGAATTGTATCAGATCAGTATCCTCAGTGATTCAGGCATCTAACACTGATCAATTAGTTATATAAACTTATCTATAGGAATTGGTGATTTAATATGTGGGTGAAAGGGGATCTGAAGTTGAATCTTCCCCACAACACAGGACTCTTAAGAATAAATTATAGCCAATCTTTAAATGTGTATCAAGGGAATATAAATACGGGGGGTTTTCCCCCCATTACTGTCAGGTTATTTTCTAACTGATGATCAGCACTTGTAATTCAAAGTGAGATTGCTGTCAATAAAAATGTTTAGCGTCTCAGGACTTGGTTCTGAAGTAGTGAAAGCTCTGAAATGTTATTGAATTAAATGATTGTCCTGGATTTCTCATGATCATCCAACTCTTCATTGTGATAGAATACCTGAACTCACAGCAGATTCCTGCAATCAGTGTTGCATTAAATCTTTCAAATAGCAGACACAAAAGAATTGTATATAGAAAACTTTGGCTGAGAATACAATTAATTGTATTAGTTAATTTGTGCCTTTTATTTTATTTTTTTTCTAACTCAAGAGGGAGAAGGCATAAAACACAATATTCTTACTCTACATTTTTTGTTGCAGAAATAAAACTGCAACACACTTTTCTGAAAAAAGTTTGGAACCCCATTTGCAAAGGCGAGCATAAGCGATGAAAAATCATAGCGCATGACTGCCTGCGTAGCCAGAGACTAGTCATGATGATGCAAGATGCCCTTCCAAATCTGTTTGAAATCTATTTATCCTTACTGAAACATTTTTTTCACATAAAAGTACCTCTATTTCATTAAAAATAAGAAATAAGTAGTTATCTATATTAGTTTATATACTTCTTCATGCATATTAAACAAAGTATTTTATACTGTTGTTTTAATTTTCACTTTGCTTAAAGAAAATAGATGCTTCTTTTATCGTTTTGGTATGTGGTATACTCAGTCTTTAAGTATAAAGAGCTAGTGCCAGTGGTACAGAGTTAACAGAGAGCCCTATTAAGTTATACTAGCCTATCACAGAATATTATCACCTTGAATTTCTGTGTAATATTATGCCTATGAACTGAATCTATTCTGACGTTTTAATTTAATCATCTTCAAATCCAGACAGGTTAGGTACTATGGATTATCCTTACCACTTAGGCAAAAGAGAACTAATGGTAGAAGGTCTCTGTTATCATCCAAAGCCAGCACACACGTACATGCATATCTGTATCAGTTGCCTATGCCTAACTTTCAACACAGACCTACATTTAGTTGAACTCTGACAATGTACTGCTATAACTACAGTTGAATGGATCCCTTATTTACAAAGCACTCATGGGATGTGATAATTAGAAACACAATTTATTTCTATATGAGCCCTTTGAAGTTAATTTATCTACAAGAAAATTTTGAAATTTCCTGTGCAATGTCAATTCCAAAGTTTGAAGAACAGAGGACTATACAGTTGAGTAGGATTCAAAAGAATGGTCCAACCTTTGCTTCCCAGGCTCACAGCACTCTTCTTTTTCATTTCTTTTTTTTTTTTTTTTTTTTGTAGTGTTTAACTCTTACGATTTGTTGTGGTTTAACCCCAGCCAGCAACTAAGCACCACGCAGTCACTCACTCACTTCCCCCCACCCAGGGGGATGGAGGAGAAAACCGGGAAACCAGTGGCTTGAGATAAGAATGGTCTAATAGAACAGAAAAGAGGAAACTAATAATGATAATAATAACACTAATAAAATGACAACAGCAATAATGAAAGGATTGGAATGTACAAATGATGCGCAGGGCAATTGCTCACCACCTGCTGACCGACACCCATCTAGTCCCCGAGTGGTGATTCCCTGCACCCACTCCCCCAGTCCCTGTACTAGATGTGACGTCCCATGGTCTGGAATACCCTGTTGGCCAGTTTGGGTCAGCTGCCCTGGCTGTGTCCTGTGCCAACTTCTTGTGCCCCTCCAGCTTTCTCGCTGGCTGGGCATGAGAAGCTGAAAAATCCTTGACTTTAGACTAAACACTACTTAGCAACAACCAGATTCTCTAGCCGGGACACAATATCTTGCCACAGTGTGGCAGCCCAGATGGGTTTACCTCTGCGCTGCCAGTTGCTCTGCTTCCATTGCTGTAACCACCCCCACAGGGCATTTGCCACCATCCATGAGTGAGTATTGAGAAAAAGCACTGGCCACTTTTCTCTTCCAGCAATATCTAATGCTAGCTGCATGGCTTTCACCTCTGCAAACTGACTCGATTCACCTTCTCCTTCAGCAGTTTCTGCGACTTGTCATGTAGGGCTCCATACAGCAGCCTTCCACCTCTGATGCTTTCCCACAATGCGACAGGATCCGTCAGTGAACAGGGCGTATTGCCTCTCATTTTCTGGCAGTTTATTATACAGTGGGGCTTCTCCAGCACGTGTCACCTCCTCCTCTGGTGACATTCCAAAATCTTTGCCTTCTGGCCAGTCTGTGATCACTTCTAAAATTCCTGGGTGACTGGGGTTTCCTATGCAAGCCCGTTGTGTGATCAGTGCGATCCACTTACTCCATGTGGGATCAGTCGCGTGATGTGTAGAGCAGACCCTCCCTTTGAACGTCCAGCCCAGCACTGGCAGTCGGGGTGCTAAGAGGAGCTGTGTTTCAGTACCAACCGCTTCTGAGGCAGCTCAAACTCCTTCATAGGCTGCCAGTATCTCTTTTTCAGTTGGAGTATAGCGAGCCTTGGATCCCCGATATCCTCGACTCCAAAACCCCAGGGGTTGACCTCGGGTCTCCCCAGGTGCTTTCTGCCAGAGGCTCCAGGTAGGGCCATTCTCCCCAGCTGCAGTATAGAGCACGTTTTTAACATCTTGTCCTGCCCGGACTGGTCCAAGGGCTACCGCATGAACAATCTCCCGTTTAATTTGTTCAAAGGCTTATTGTTGTTCAGGGCCCCATTTAAAATCATTCTTCTTCCGGGTCACTTGATAGAGAGGGCTTATAATCAGACTGTAATTTGGAGTATGCATTCTCCAAAACCCCACGACACCTAAGAAGGCCTGTGTGTCCTTTTTATTAGTCGGTGGAGACATAGCTGCTATTTTGTTAATCATGTCCATTGGGATCTGACGACATCCATCTTGCCATTTTATTCCTAAAAACTGGATCTTCTGTGCAGGTCCTTTGACCTTACTTTCTTTTGTGGCAAAACAGACTTTCAGAAGGATTTGGATTATTTTCTTCCCTTTCTCAAAGACTTCTTCTGCCATGTTGCCCCATACGATGATGTCATCAATGTATTGCAGATGTTCCAGAGCTTCACCTTTTTCCAGTGCAGTCTGGATTAGTCCATGGCAAATGGTGGTGCTGTGTTTCCACCCCTGGGGCAATTGATTCCAAGTGTACTGGACACCCCTCCAAGTAAAGGCAAATTGTGGATGACACTCTGCTGCCAGAGGGATTGAGAAAAACCCATTAGCAATGTCAATTGTAGCATACCACTTTTCTGCCTTTGACTCTAGTTCGTATTGAAGTTCTAGCTTATCTGGAATGGCAGCACTCAGCGGTGGCGTAACTTCATTCAGGCCGCGATAGTCAACTGTTAGTCTCCACTCCCCATTAGGCTTTCGCACTGGCCGTATGGGACTAGTAAAGGGGGAGCAAGTTTTGCTGATCACTCCTTGGCTCTCCAGTTGGCGAATCAACTTATGGATGGGAATCAGAGAGTCTCGGTGTGATATTGCCGCCGGTGCACCATTGTGGTAGCAATTGGCACTTGTTGTTCTTCAACCTTCAGCAATCGAAGGGTCTTGAGGGAGACCAGGCAGGGTAGACAGCTGTTCAGTGCCCTCCGTCTCCAAGGCAGCTATACCAAAAGCCCATCGATACCCCTTCGGGTCCTTAAAATACCCTCTCCTGAGATAGTCTATGCCAAGGATACACGGAGCCTCTGGACCAAGCACAATGGGGTGTTTCTGCCATTCATTCCCAGTTAGGCTTACTTCAGCTTCCAATACAGTTAACTCTTGGGATCCCCCTGTCACACCAGAAATACAAATGAGTTCTGCCCCTTTATAACTTGATGGCATTAGAGTACATTGTGCGCCAGTGTCTACTAGAGCCTTATATTCCTGTGGGTCTAACGTGCCAGGCCATTGAATCCACACAGTCCAATAGACCTGGTTATCCCTTTCCTCCACCTGGCTGGAGGCAGGGTCCCTCTAATTCTGGTCAGAGTATCCAGTATTCACTTCTCGTAAAATTGGCTCAGAAGTCCCCTCAATAGGATCAGAAATAATGTAAGCCCTTCTACTCTGTTTGGAAACTGGAGTAGCATTTTTCCTGGTAGAATCCCCTTTTGTGGTGGTTTTTCCTTGCAGCTCACGTACCCATGCATTTAGGACCGAAGTAGGTTTTCCATCCCATTTCCTCATGTCCTCTCCATGATCACATAGGTAAAACCACAGGGCACCTCGCGGTGTGTACCTTCTATATTCTTTCTCTTGGGCAGAGGAGCGCTCACTCCTAAAATAGCTGAGACATTGGTTCTTACAGGCGGGCAATAGGACATATTGTCTTTGAATTGCTGGAAATCCTTGGACAGCTTCTCCACAGCCGAAATGCAGACTTGTAGGGAGGAGGAGAGATTTTCTTCGTGTTGACGGAGTTGCTGAGCCACTTCATCCACTGTCGGTGCCACTTCATCTTTCCAGGTCATTATTGCCAGTGAGTTGGCATAGGACGACGGTGCACTCCGTACAAAGTTCCACCACATGGGGCGTGTGCATTGGACTTCGTCTGGATCTTTGGGTAATTGTGGGTTGTCTGGGTCATGATGAATCGTCTCTAGCACAGCTAATTCCCTCAGGTATTGGATACCTCTTTCCATGGTTGTCCACTTGCTTCATTGACATATAACATCTTCCTTAAAGGGGTACCTTTCCTTCACACTTGACAGGAGTCGCCTCCAGAGGCTGATGGCTTGTGTCCCTTTTCCAATTGCCTTGTCAATGCCACCTTCCCTGGCAAGCAATCCCAGCTGCTTGGCTTCCCTACCTTCTAATTTCAAGCTATTATCCCCATTGTCCCAGCATCGGAGGAGCCAGGTGATAATATGCTCACCTATACCGTAGCCAAAATCTTTTCGCATATCCTGCAGCTCACTCAAGGATAGGGACCAGGTTATTACCTCTGGTTCTGCCTCTTCCTCCTGTTCCCGTGATGACCCTGGTTCACCTTCATCCTTCGCTAAGCGAACTGATTTTTTTGTATATTTCTTTTTCTGTACGGGGACAACTGATACTGGTGCAGGTTGGTCTGCTGGTTCAGTTGCAGTATCACTCACCGGGTTTTGGATAACTGTAGTGTCTGTCACCAAGGTTTGGGTAGCCGCAGTGCTCGTCGCTCGGGCTGGAGGGACCGCAGTGCCTACTGCCAAGGTCTGAGTGGCCGCAGTGCCTGTTGCCATGGGGCTGGAGAGGCCTCAGCGCCTGTTGCCGAGGTTTGGGTGACCGCAGTGCTCATCATTTTGTTTTTAGGTCCAGAGACCTTCTCCTCCCCTTGAGGGTACTGAGTGGTGTCAAACAGGGCTCAATAGGCATGGGCCAGGCCCCAGCATGTTGCGGTGATTTGTACCTCTCTGGAGCTGCCGGGGTGACAGCATACCTTTTCCAAATATTTTACTAGTTTTTCTGGATTCTGCACTTGTTCAGGGGTGAATTTCCAAAACACTGGAGGTGCCCACTTGTCTAGGTACTTGCCCATACTACCACACACACCCTGCCACTCATAATTATCTAGCCTTGGGGCACATCTCTGGGTGATCTTCTTAAATAGTTGTTTAACCTTAAACAAGAGCTGAACCACATTCAGGACCATGCTGATTCCTAGCAGTAGGGCTAGGACCATGCTGGTTCCAACATCCCAAGAGTATTCAAATTTTTCAAAATTCTCAAACACCATTGTAGCTGGACTGAAAGAGAAAGGAGAGGGGAAGAGAGGTATCCCACCCATAGACTGCTTTTCCAAGGAGGAAAGGTAAATGGTATAATTATTAATAGTTTCCCACAGATGGCTCTGCAGTATAAAGGTGACAATGCTGACTGCAAATACTGGATTAATCCCACAGCTGACTACTTTATCATACCATAAACCAGTGTTATACAATACATCAAAGCGAAAACCTTAATCCACCTCCCACAGATGATAAGCAGCAGAAGAGGGGCTACACACAGCAAGCGAGGTGATACATAACAGAACTTTAAAAACCAGAGCAACAACTCTAAGAACACATAAATCAACATAATGACCAGCGACTATTAGACCAATATAATGAAAGCTTATAAAAAATTTGTTTTAACAAGCTCTGGTCAGGTTTGTCGTTATCTCAACCCTTTGGGCCCCACGTTGGGCGCCAAAATGGACTGTCGTGGTTTAACCCCAGCCAGCAACTAAGCACCACGCAGCCGCTCACTCACTTCCCCCACCCAGTGGGATGGGGGAGAAGATCACAAAAAGAAGTAAAACTCGTGGGTTGAGATAAGAACGGTTTAATGGAACAGAAAAGAAGAAACTAATAATGATAATAATAACATTAATAAAATGACAACAGCAATAATGAAAGGATTGGAATGTACAAATGATGCGCAGGGCAATTGCTCACCACCCACCGACCAATACCCAGCTAGTCCCCAAGTGACGATTCCCTGCCCCCACTCCCCCCAGTCCCTGTACTAGATGTGACGTCCCATGGTCTGGAATACCCTGTTGGCCAGTTTGGGTCAGCTGCCCTGACTGTGTCCTGTGCCAACTTCTTGTGCCCCTCCAGCTTTCTCACTGGCTGGGCATGAGAAGCTGAAAAATCCTTGACTTTAGACTAAACACTACTTAGCAACAACTGAAAACATCAGTGTTATCAACATTCTTCTCATACTGAACTCAAAACATAGCACTGTACCAGCTACTAGAAAGACAGTTAACTCTATCCCAGCTGAAAGCAGGACAGATTACAGGAAAAAATTTAATGTATCCTGACTGTAAACTATGCAGCTATGTCTTCCAGAATCCATAGAAAGTATAAAGCAATAGCCAAGAGGGTAAACTACTCCCATTTACTTCAACAGGTGCTGACACAGAGGCCAGTGATGATAATTTAAATGTCATTGTTCATCCAAGTACCTATTGCAAAAAAGAGAAAATATTGCAGAGAACTGCAATAGAGAACTACACAAAAGCTAAAGATCATCCTAGATTAAAACACAGAGAACATCAGATTTGTCAGCCTGAATATTGATTAATCTTATTCAATCACATTAAGCTAACTCAGATGAGCTATGATTGAAAAATACATCCAATTCTGACTGTCAGCACAAGAATACAGACAAGTCCATTGTGATCATTAATTTTGAGTAGCTTTTTAATATCAGCTAATACATCACACAGGCAGGAAAGGGGCATAATGGGTTTGTTTCCCTAATGGACAAAGCAGGTTGCCAGATTTAGCGAAATAGTGCTGAATAGAAATGAGCTAATAAAAACCTGGTATTTGTTACTGTAATTGCATTTGATGGAGTAGGTTTTTCAAATTCCAGAATAAAAATTTGAAGAATTTGCACCACATTCCATTGGGCAATAGAGCCAAAATGAGTTTGCATTCAAGTTATCACAAAGTGCATACAGAGACAAGATTTGTCAAAACATTTTGAAATGTGTGATGATGTCTTTAATGCATGTCAAAGAGCTATTGAACTATGACCAAAAAAAAAAGTTAAAAAACATGGGCTTTGTTTGATGTGCTAAAATGCTGGATACATTTCTATTTGGATCCTTCTATTAAGCCGATTCTCTGCATGACTGTCACAACCAAATATAATATAAACAGCAGTTTAAAAAAATCTTTAAAAATAACTAAACCCCAAGATTTTTTAATGATAAAATCAGAATGTTGGGATTTAAAAGTGTTGTGGTTTAACCCCAGCCAGCAACTAAGCACCATGCAGCCACTCACTCACTTCCCCCCCCAGTGGGATGGGGGATGAGAATCAGAAAAACCATGGGTTGAGATAAGAACAGTTTAATAGAACAGAAAAGAAGAAACTGATAATGATAATGATAACACTAATAAAATGACAATAGTAATAATAAAAGGATTGGAATATACAAGTGATGCACAATGCAACTGCTCACCACCCACCAGCTGATGCCCAGTTAGTCCCCGAGCAGCGATCCCCCCAGGCCAACTCCCCCCGGTTTCTATACTAGGCATGATGTCACATGGTATGGAATACCCCTTTGGCCAGTTTGGGCCAGCTGCCCTGGCTCTCCCCTCCCAACTTCTCGTGCCCCTCCAGCTTTCTTGCTAGCTGGGCATGAGAAGCTGAAAAATCCTTGACTTAGTCTAAACATTACTTAGGAAAAACTAAAAACATCCATGTGTTATCAACATTATTCTCATACTGCATCTGAAACATTACACTATACCAGCTACTAGGAACACAATTAACTCTATCCCAGCTGAAACCAGGACAAAAAGTATCTTCTCTTTTTCTTCAGTCACAAATATTCCTCATTTTAAAAGTTTAAAGTGAATAAAAATTGTCATTTACAGAGTTAAATTTGGAAACTGATGGCATGATCTTTGTCATTTCCCTACTCATTGTATTGTCTTATTAAGGTGACAAGATATGGTTAACGGTATCTGAATGCTTTGTCATTTACATCTAGTCTTAAGACACAGTTACAAATAGTGTTCTATGTCTATTTTAAAAATGTGCATTTGGCATATTTGACTAATCTTTTTCACCCTCCTTTCTGGTCAGAAAGGTCACCACTATGTAATGGTGTCTTTTTTCTACCATCAAGATAGAAAGGAGTTGGAAGAGGTATAGTTTTATATTTTCTTCTGGGACTGAAAAAATACATCCTACTGCAAATTATTTCTTTCTATGATGCAGAATTTAGACTGTTTACTACATACAAACAGTGAACCAAGAATATTAATATATGACATATCAGAGAAAAGTTTATACTTTATATAACTCTTGCAAGAAAAATAGAAGTCTATAGGGGATCAGAGTCCCTGAGGATATAATTCTAATTTTTCAATGGAAAAAGTAGAGACAGATAATTTGACTCAAGACTGTCTGCATATGAAGACTAATGATCAGAGTAGGAATGTATTTATAAACCAACATAAAAAATAAACCTGAGCCAAGTGTTGAATACCTACAGGAACATACCAAGGTCATATTCCTAAAGAGACTAGGAGCAATGGTACCTCTGATCTCTGATATCTCAGTGTCAGTCCCCAGGACCCAAGGAGACTGTTCTGCTTGCTCTGTCCCAACATGATAAAAACATGATATAAACTATTATTTTCCTGAAGATAATGACTCTTGCTATTGATATACTGGGCTAGATTGAACTGTGGTTTGATATTTTATAACTATTTCAGACTGTTTTCCTTACGTTCTCTATTACTGCAACTCTTGTATGCATCCTGGCATAATATTGCATCATGAATTCTTGGGGGCAGATCCTCAGCCACGTAACATCTTTTTTATGCTCTTGTAGCTAGCAAGAAGTAAATTACACTAGCAGGGAAGCTATAGCTCCCTCTTGTACAAGAAATTCTTGAGTAGCATAAAAGCTAGGCAAGTACCCATCCTACACGAATTCAAAATAAAACACAGGAACAGGCCATTCCAAGAGCAAATGGAACTGATTGCACTTGCAGGGGAAGTGTACATTTGACTTTCAACACACAGCTGGTTTTCCATACTACTTGGTGCCTGGAGGCTCCATATACTAATTAGGTCTGTATTACCTGTTACAGACATGATCAGTGAACCCAGATAAGAAACTATGTTTTGGAGTCTAAAGTAAAAATTCAATTGCAAATGTATCATTCTTTCTAGGATGTCACTGATGCATATATACTGCACTGAATTTCTAGTATCAACATTGACTTGTAGTTCATTTTGAGTCACTTCACTGAAGCAGGATTTCACAGATAACAGACACAAGACTTTCTTCTGAACTACTTCCTAATAACTGTTAGCATGAAAAATTATCATTTAAGAAAACCTTAATTCAAAATTTCATTTCATTCTACTTTTCATTTAATTTTAGTCATATTTCATTTCATTTTACATTGTAGGTGGCATTTCATTGTCACCTACAACATCCCTGAATCTTTGGTTCATATATACTCATCAGTTTTTTAAAGACTGTCAGTATAGAAGGCATTTAGTTCTGGGTCTTTTTTAATTCTGCCACTTCAGCCAAAAAAGAAGAGGACAATGTCAGAGTCCAAGATGAAACACAAGAAAAAAAACCAAAAGCCCAACAGAACTGCAAAGAGAAATCTGGTCACACTGAGAAAAGTATCAAAATGTCTACTTACCTGAATGAAGCCAGAATTTCTATTTTCTACCTTGCATACTCTATTTTTGAACGTTGTTGGCCAAATACATAGCAACCATATCTGGTTCTCTATTAATGTCTTATCACGGTATGAATGGGAATGTGACAGATAGTAGAAATAGATTTTAAATTCCAGAAAAGTTAGCCACCATATTCCTTCATGAACAAGACTTGCTGTACCTTTCTGGAATAAATATTTCATCAGTCATTTGGGTTGATTTTCAATAACGTGAATCAGAATTGTGAATAACTTGGGCAGAGTTATTTGCTCAAGCTTGCCTACAGCATTGCTGGAGAGCCTGTAATTAAAACAAGGAAGTCTCCTGTTAAGTCCTTGATATAACCTCTAGGAATATTGGTAAAACTTTAATACAAATTTCATTTTAAAAATAAGATACTTTAGGGGAGGGTGTTACTGAATATTCCTATTATCAATTAGAAAAGTAGTCAGACTTATCACTATTGTTGGCATAGTTCTTCAGGAAACAGATATTTCTGATCAAGATATCACTGTCTCTTGGAGGAGCTGGAGCAAAAGATCCTGCCCTAAAACTTGTTTCGATGTTAGTCCAGTTGTTTATATAGTGCTTTCACATATATTAATGTTAATCTGCTGTGAATTTTTCAAGATGATCAGACAGGAATTTCTCTGAAAGCAAATCTGCATTTGGTTAGATCATGAAAATATTTAATCACCTGTAAGTGTTTTCATTTCAAACTGCACTAGAATCTGGCCATACCTGTCATATGATTCTCCTTAAGGTACAATTGGAACTTTGTACTGAAACTCTCTGAAACCATTTGAGAACTACTGTAAATTATTAATGAAAGAAGGAGCTGCCAAAGAACACACAAACAAGGTTGGCCATGGAGGCAAATCCTCAGGCTTTGAAGATGGCCATGCTTGTCAGCTGAGTCCCACAAGTTATATATTTTTAATGGAAATGCAGAATTCTTTTGTGCACGGGGGTCAGGAAAGTGCAGCATCTGCCCATCTTATTTACAAGTAACATCTTTTGTAATAAAAGATTTTTCTTCAACAAGAGATATCATTTTCAGAAGATAGAGCAGATCTTTTTAGTAGGCAAGTCTGTATTTTCTGTTTCCTTATCTCTTCCACATGTAAACATATGTAAGCAACTGCTCTATGTATTGTAAGTATGTTTTTATTCTTACAAAATACACAATCACAACTTAATTCAGATTTGGACTTGGTCTTCAAACCTTTGAAAGATGACAAGTCTATTTCTAATTTATAATTAATAAAATAATTTTATCTTATAATTTATTTTGTCTAAATTTATAAACTCTGGATCCAGAACCTGGCTCAGGACTCTCTTGTGTTTCTTCTCTGTCACTAATTCCAGTCAAAATGCTATATTCTACACAGCCATAGATGAAAGAGCAATGATATGAAAGGTGATTTTACTCAGAAAATTTTGCAATACTTTTAAACCAAGTATATTCTGTATTGGCTCACTGCTAAAAGTTTTAAAGACTGTCACAAAAGGATAACCATGTGATAAAGCTACTGATAGACAAGGAGTATTCTTGAAAATTGTATTCTGCTCTAACACAGAGCTTTGTTTCTGCTTCTTCTAAAGTTTTAAACAGTTATGGAGATATGACACAATTACAGCAAGCAAGCTTAATACATAGGTCAAGCCAGGCCTAGAGGCAAGTACATGTTGCTGTTTATGATGTACTAAATCTAAGAAAGTGAACATGTTTGGAGCCTTTTTGATGATTAATGATCCTTGCCTTTCTCAATTAAAACAATGCTACATAGCTGAAGGAGAGTGGTATATTTTTATTTTCTCAGGTCCTTCCAGTAAGAATAAGGTATTTCCTTTTCAAAAGAGGAGCAGCAAGGGAGCAGCAGCAGAAATACAGCCAGATACAAGCTGCAAATGTTTCACTTACTGTAGAAAGAATATGCAAAAAAGTATACACCCTAAGCAGGCATATACCATTTTGATAGACAAGGAAAATAGGCACTTATGTGAAGATGTCATCTTCCTAAATCCAGGAAATGCATGGAGTATGAGAAGAGGAATTGATTCCTTTTAGAATAACATTTATCACATCTACTTGCAAGCAAAGTATGCTTTTCCATAACTTTTACTTTGATGAGTCCAAGGACTTGGAACTCTTTTATGAAGGTCTGTCCAGTAAAACACTATATATAGGTCTGATTATTGAGGAGTAAAGGTCAGGCTTTGAACTACCTTCTGGTTTTTCTCCCAAAGCTAAAAATACAACCTATCCCAAGTGACAGAAAAGATTTTCAGCTGTGATATTCATTTATTTCTTCTAAGCCTGTGATATTTTCTTCAAATCAATAAACCTATATTTAGTATCCTAACTGTAGAGAACAAAATGTGTGTTTACTGGAAAATATTTGCATTTAAATGCTTAACTAAAAGTGGCAATCAGATACATTCAAACTAGCATAAAGATAATACATATACAGGAGTATGAGCTTATTTCTGTGCAGAATGACCTTAATAGCTTCGCTTAGCATTACAGGTAATTTAGGATATGACACTATGACTCTAGTGATACATAGGTACTGTTACAGTTCTTGACAAATTTCCAATAGATGAGATAGCTAACAGTTAATGACTCTCTATCCCTTGCCCCATAACACCTGCTGCTAGCAAATATTCTTAGTATATAATGTAAAATGCAAAGGAAACATCATTTTTTTAAATTTAGCAGTACTGTTTATGACAGATTTGTTAATAATTTAGACTGCAGCAGTCCTTAAGTACTGTATTACCCACTTGTTCACAGATTATTTTTTAAAAATATCTATGTATTCCATAGGCATGATTACCTGACTGAGAAATAATTTATGAACTAAAAACAGCAATTCAAAAATTCGTAAGGTGTGACTTGTAATTTAAAATATATTAATCTGAGGAAAAAGAAATCTAAAAAAAATCTACAATAATTCTCCATATTCCAAAATTTCTAAGCATATTGACTGTAGAGATCCCACAAATCGGGAGCTTTGTACCATGGTATCTTACAGTTCCACAGATTGAGAGTTCACTGTAAGCTTCAAGAAGGAAATGCACAATTCCTTGCCGTGCATCAGGGAAGTGAATGTATAACTAGTCTATGTTAGGGATAGCTCACTTCTATTTATTCCATTCGAAATGGTGCCATGACTTTAGCTGCTTTTATGCCCTTATTTCTAGAAAAGGAAGCTGTGGAGTTATAGTAGCTGCCCTTCTAATCATATATAACCTGCAGCTTCTGAATAACAGCAGGTTTTCCACAGCACTCCCAAAGACAGCAGACACGAAAAGAACTTTCTTCTCAGTTTTTCAATTGCTTTCATTTTTTTTAGTCAAATTGTTGCAGCAGAAAAGAATACTCCAGTCTGACCAGCAGTGATATTGCATAATGCAATGCAGATCCATTTAATCATCATTCACACGCTGATGAGGAGGTAGATGGAAATAACCGTTGACTTGCTATTAATACCATAACAAAGGATAAAAATAATCCCTTGAGTTTATAAAAAGTATTGGAAGGGATGAGGAAGCTGACTGAAAAGCAGATTTTAGAAGGTAATTCAGTTGCAACAGGAATGTTAAAGTTCAAAGAACTTCAATGCCGTCAAGTTCCATCTGCTATTGCAGAGAACCACACCAAATAATCTGTTTACTAAACTTACTAAGTTCCAACTTAAACACAGTTAGGGTTTTCGGAGCAAATCCGTGAAACACTGTTTCAGAACTTGCTTATTTCAATGACTATGTACCTTTATCTAATTTCCAGCTGAGGTGTGTACCTGAGCCATTAACAACCATTTCTTCTGCTGCTGGTGTTGACTTTGGCTCAAATATTTCTTATCTCATCCCCATGTGGTTCCATACAGGACTTGTGTGCCCCCTAACCTTCACTTTGTAAGGCTACATATCAGCTTTTCTTAGGAAGATAGGCCTCTAAATTCTCTTGGCTACCCTTCTCTGCACCTATGCTGATTTCAGTTTAATTTTCTTGAATTTGAGTGCCCAGAATGGTAATTAGCATTTCAGATGAAGTATCAACAGTGTCTTGTAAAGTGGCATTCTTATGTACCTTATGAAATGCATTTTAGGATCTCATTTGTCTTTTACACAGCTTGTTTCCTAGTTAGCTGCTAGATTCAAGTATCACCATCATTAGTTTATGTTGGAAGATACCCATTCTGGAGGACCTGAGCAAAACTACTTTACAGATCTAAAAGCTGTTCCAAGGTCACAAAATCCACTTCCAAACACAATTCATTCCATAGGTTAGTATGGCAACAGTATACATCTGTGAAGAGTTCTCCAGTGCCATTTAGATACCTATTTAACTGAGGGTTTAGTAATCATAGCATACTGTCATATCTACTTCATTGATCAATGCAGGAAGCTTCATAAATGTAGATAAGGTATTTTCCAGACATTTTGTAATTCACATTGCAAGATGAGCTATCATAATTGCTTGCCTGACAGTAGTTTCTCATAATTTATAATGTCTTGATATATAATGCATATCCTGTAATGCATTTCAACCAATCTGTAACTATCACAGTCAATCATCTTGGAACAGTGTCACATTATGAGCTGCTTTTAAGTCTATAGTAAGTGTTCTGTTTCAAAAATTTGTTGTATTACAGTAGGTAACATTGTTTTACAACCAGGCCTGCATAAACCCTACAGGATTTCACTGAATAACTTTTTTGGCCCAGGCAGGTTTCAGTCCTTAAAGGCTAGGCAGCAATGAAAGCAATCAAAGATTAATTCAAAATATACACTTTTCTCCTGTTAGTGGAACATGACTGATGTCAACAACTTTGTTATAAAATGAAAGTTTTACACTTGCCTAGAAAGCAGTCAAGTTCAGGTTTTTATCCGAAACTTTCTGACAGCTGTTAATATTATCATTTAAGAAGTAATCAGCACTCCCTTGGCCAAAACAAAGGTAATCATATTGTAGGCACAACTGATACACACAGCTGAGGCAAAATTTAAGCTGGAGCTTCCTGTTGCTTGATACTGCCAGAGAAATGCTCAGTGCTGGCAAAAGAATTGACCCTGTATAATCTATTTAATAAGGTAGTTAGGACTAACTGTTTCTGAAAATGAATCTGTAACCATAAACAGCTTGTCATTGATGCTGGAAGAATTAGTCTTGTCCTCAGTCTGCTTCAAGTGCTTATTCTTGACCCCATGTTACCCCATTACACAATGGGATATGTGTCCCTCCAGTGATCTGGAACAGGGAGGAGAATTGAGTTAATATTAGCCAACCAAAAACCAGTTTAATTTTAGTTCACTATGGTTTCACATAGTCACACAATCATCTGTACTTGCACAAAGGAAGGGGTTGCACAGAGTGGAAATTATCAGTCCAAGACAGGCCAGGACTGCTTCTTTTTGCCAAAACATTGGCTTATGCTGGCGTAAAGCTTCTGCAAAATTTAGCCTTTAGCTGCACTGCCTCAAACTGCTACTCATATGGATAGTGACTACTCTTTGAAATTGTTAACACTATAAAGTAAACAAAAAAATTATTTATGGAAAATCTTTTAGTAATGAAGATGCTGCTGAAGATGAGAAACTGTATTAACTACCAGCAATTTCTAAGCAAGTACTCACACATAATGATCGTAATTATAGGATGTAGTACTTTAAGAGTTTTTTACGTATCATTTACAAAATCTCACAAATGTACAGAACTTACACATTTTACCAAATGTAATTCCTTTCTTGTCAAATATTGTATAAATATGACATAAAGAATTCTCTTATACCAACCACCAGGAAGAGCGTGTGATACACATTTCTTCACTGCAAGAATAATCTATGTTCTGAGAAGCAGTGGCCTGAACAACTCAGTACTCTCCTAGCCCAAAGGAAACAGAGACAGTCAAACACTCATGCTGCATCTCTGTGGAAAATGAATACAACCTTTTTCTCATTACTAGACCTGGTGGGGACAGAAATTCCATTCCAGTCAGGACTGTGAAAGTTTGGAATGTAGCTTTATTCTGGGGAAAAAGAATTAAGCTGGAAAACATAGTTTCTGGGAAGAAAGGTCTCCCTCAAAATTTTCAGCAGTCTATCCAAAAGTCTTTTCTTGCATTTTAATGGGTTTTTATGGTGCATTCTATTGTGTTTTGTGTATGTTCCTCTTCCTTCTGAGCAGAAAAATTCTCATCATGGACTCACAGTACCCAGCTGTCATCAGAGAAAAACAGCTTTATGATCTGATCTAGAAGGGACCTGGAAGGAAAATTTCCGTCACTGAAACTGGCTGGGCCAGGGTGTTCTAAAGATGTAGTTCTAAATAATTACAGTGAGTCTTAGATGCCTAATTCAACCTACTTTCAATTTTTAACACCTTTTCAAAGTGAAAACACACTTGGAAAAAAATATTGGATTGATCAAACTTTAAAATATTTGCTGCTATTTTTAAAATCTCTCAAACTTGCACTGCAACTAAACAAATCTGTACAGCTTTTACATGAAGTCATAAAATATTCAATCCAGGATGCCTCTGTTTCACATATAGGCTTTATGAGTGAATTTGATAACTGGGTGTTCCTATGCTTTGTCAGTATATACGAATGGCTTGCGCATACAGGCAACCTGAAGTTTCTCTTCTTTCACTGTCACCAGTCTGCAGTTTGTACTGGCTGACCATGGGTACTGGTTTCATCCATCTGTATCTAGGATCTTCCCTCCACTTTTAAATGTAGCAGAGGAGATAAATAGGATATCTAAGAGAGGCCCTGGAGTTTTGCAGTACAAAACTGAAGTCAAAACATATTTTAAAGACAGAAAAAAATTACACTGGAGCAAAAGATGCAAATCTAGGCTAAGGTGTGGTGGCAGTAACATGAGATAAAACTGTTAGCTATAGGATAAAAGTCTTGATAAAAATTTAAATCCTTACAGTCTCAGTTTGTGCATGGCTGTATGTCTGTCTTTACAAGCAGGCATCTCTTTCTCTCTCAGCCCTGCAGCATCAGTTTCATCAGTGGCTCCCTCAGTCATCAATTTTTTTCTGAAAATTCCCACCAACCCAGCACCATGTCAGTTTAAGCTGGTGTAGCAATTGTAGCCATGGGTTTTCTCATTTTGCTGTACAGAGTAGTTCTCAGCACTGAGATAAATCACAGTGATAAGATGCAGGCCACTGCTCTTCAGTAGCATCTCGTTGTTGGAGCTGCTCCAGCTTTAGAGCAAAGGTTAAACAGTTAGAAAAAAGTTAAAGAAACATCTTTCTCCCACTATGCAGCTTGGGTTATTTTGAGGTTTTGGCAGAAAAATTATTCATTTCCATTCCACACAGGAAATTACTGTACTTCATACTAAAACAACAACAAAAAATCTTTTCAGTTTCAATGACTTTCAGTGACTTTATTCTTTCTTGCACAATATCCACTGTGTTTATTTTGAAATAAGACTTAATATTTTTTAGTTGGGTACTTATTTTTCATTATCTTTCATTTGACAAGAAAATAAATGCTCTTACCCTGGTTTTATATGACATTTAAATAAAATAAAGTGCATTTACATTGATTTTCTTGTGGCAAACTACTGTATTGATTTCTTTAGTACTGTGCTGCACTTTGTAAGCCTCCTTCCCCCAAGCATCTCCATAATTGCTTGCTATTGAAAATATTTTTAGTTTCATTTGAAGATGTTATAACCAATAGTCTGCATATTGAATTAAGTAATCTTATGGTTAATAAAACCTTATTACAATAGCCTTTTTAACACTAGTATATACTAAAGGAGGTCTAGTGAAAATGTGGCATTTAATTTGTTACCCTGAATGAGTATGTGTTTTTACTGAAGCAGTATGCTAATAGGCAGGAACAGCTATAAATACATAGTAGTTTGGTGTCTAATTTTCTTCAACTTCTGTAGCAAAATAATAGAGAATCAGATACCTAATTGCCATTTCTGTCATTTAATTCCTCCTCCAATATGCCTTTGGGGGTCATATTTAGATACCAGGGTAGGTGTGAAGGTGGACAGAGACAGTCAGATGTTAAATGGGATTTCTTTCTGTCATTCAGCATCAATGGTTTCTGAGTAGGTATATGGACAGCCTAAAAGAATTATAAATTCCATTTAATTTACTAGCACTACTAGAGTGGGTTTTTTAAACTCTGTGTTGTTCTCTCTCTCTACAGGCTTTTACAGTTAATTAATATGTAGTCAGATGTATTTCATAAAAAGTACAAAGTATTTTTTTAAAAGTAGCATCTACCAGATGCAAGAAGCTAATCATGCTGGTATTAAAAATCTTTCCTGTTAAAAAAAAAAATTGCTGTCTGGCTACACTTCATCCATGATCAGTACTTTAGGGGTTAAAGGTGATTGCTTTGGTGAAAGCTATTTGTATATTTTACACATATCATAAAACTCATAATTAGCAAGTAGCTATTACTTCCTCAAATATTGTAAACAAAACCAGCTAATGCAAACATATGGTTACAGAAAAACTTATGTTGGGATTTAACTCCTGTATGTACAAAACTGAAAAGAAAAGGTCATTATGAATGCCATATGAAATCATTGTGTAATGCAAGTCTTCCAGTGACTTACTGCAAGTCTGAGCTGCTGCATTTGTAGACAGATCAACTAACAGTGGATCTCTTTCCACATAAAACTACATTTTGCCTTTATTCCTAATACATTAGGAGCTATTTAAATGCAGGCCCTAATCAGGCCATTCAGTCAGGGCACTCAGTCTTCACCTAGACTAAGTGATGTGATGGGTAGAAAGCAATGTAGTTTCTTTCTTGATCTATGCAAGCCAAAGTATTGGTAAGAAGGTAAGATGGGTTACTGTTTATCTGGGTCTCATCCCAAAATACAGGAGTAGGTTGCAATCAAGATAAGTATCTGCCTAGGAAGGCAGTGGTAATACCAAATTCATTCTAGAAATGTTTTGAAGCCAAGTTCTGATATGGCTTAAATGCCTAGAGTTCAAGGAGAGAAGCCAAATTCCATGTCCTAGTTTATACTGTAGTTAAAGAGAGACAGATCTACCCTAAGTTATGGTGAGCCTGCACCATGTCCGACACTGCCTGAAAAGGGCTGCTGTGGAGCACCCCAACCACTGAAGCACAAGGCTGGCAGGCAACTCCTCTTCCACGCTGGTGTCTTTTGGAGGAATTCTGGTCAGCTGCAAGCTTCCTGAGAGAGGCAGAAAACAGGTGCATACATACTCATATTTCTGCTGCTAAGCACTCAGCATAGCTCATATAAGTCATGACTGTTTGTTCTGACATTTTAAATAATTACCTGAGACATGAAGCAATGTCAAAACCATCCAACATATGTATTTTGATAAGAATGTACAGCACTTCTGTATTTCTAAGTAAAATGACTCAGCACACAAAAAAAATTGATAGTTTATCAGCAAAGGGAACAGTAGACTTTCTTGTTATTTCATAAAACAGAAAGAGAAAATAATAACAGAGTAAAGTGAGACAGAATTCTAAAAATGAATGGTAAAATTGTGGTTGGTAGCAGTGCCTGGAAGCACTGTCTCACAAATGATACATTGTGACTTTTACCAAACCATACCTTCCCATGTCTGTCTGCTGTTAAACACAGAGGAGCTGTAAGCAGCTGGAAACAAAACAAACTTTCACATCCACTGACCAGTCAAGCAAATTATCCTTAGCTATCACAATAATATAAAAAAAGCCAACCACTTGTGTAAGCAGGAAAAAAATACTCATGTTTCCACAGTCTGAATTCTTTCCAATTTCCAAACAAGACTGTTAAATGGCAAAGGCAAAGCTGTTGAAGGGTTAAGCAGAACTAAAGGATGGCAAAATACAGTCACATATGTTATGTATATTCAGCTCAAACCATCTTCTGTTCATATGTGGAAGCTGCTAAATATGATATTGCATCATAGAAGAAATTCTTAGGGACCGGATATTGACTGTTCAAGACCAACCTGTTAGAAGAGGGTCAAGCTGTATAACAAATAAGGAAAAATAATCCAGAGCATATTTAAGAATTTGAGGCAACAGAAAGATACAAGAGCAGTCAGCTGATTTTACCAGTTAACTACCAGACACTGAACAGTCATTACTCAATTGTAATGAGATATTCAAAAAACCTGTCCTCAGCTATCTACACCATTCATGAATATACCACTTCGAATTAATTTCTAAGTTTTAGACACCATACTGTGAGCCCTTTTCACTGAGGCAATATTTTTAACTTTCAAAATTATCTATATAGGTAGTAGGCATGTGATTTTAATGCTTATGCTAGTACCTTGTACTTTGTACTGGCACATATAGATTGTGAGAGACTAAGTACTGTTATTAGTTCTATGACTATTTTATTTCCTAACATGTCTTCAACTTTTTGGGGAGAAGAACCAGGATATACTTTTGTTCTAAAATTCTCCCTCCAGTCAAGGTTTAGGACCTAGTCTGACAGCTGGAGAACTATCAAGGAAATTGTTTCTAACTCCATCTCATCTAACAGATGAGAAAATTTATTAGTGCAATGGATTTGCAAGATAATTTTCATTTCTTTGTTCAGCAGCAAGGAAAAGATTGGAGGACAAGGTAGATTACCTGTGCCACCATTGTTGCTTTTCAGTAGCATGACCAGTTTTCTCACAGTGACAGAAAGCACAGATGTTAGGCTGTCCCTTAGGGGATATTTCGTCTGTATAAGAGGCAAAATTTCAATATATCTTGACTCTGTACAAAAGTCTCCTTGTGTTTCCTGAGGGGGTAAATGAAGCTGAATATTTCTGGCAGATGAGAGTTGCAAAGGAAAAATAATAAATAATTATATATTAAATAGTTCTGGACAACATAAAACAGCACTGTGTGATTCAGAAAAGGAATGTAGATGGTTATTCACATTTAGTATTTTACTGCATGACAATCATAGATACGCAGTATTCTGCTCTAATGCAGGCAGAAAAGTATGACGAGATCAGGACTAGAAGGAATTATATATAATTGAATGTTTACTACAAAAATGTAGATTTGTCCTTCTCTGCAGTAAGTACTGCACCAGCTTTCACAAAATTAGGTACCTGCCTAAGCCATTTCAAGGGTACATTTTATTTACACACCCACAACGTACTAAGAAACTAGAAAGGGCTCTGCCATGAGAAAAAAAAAAACGCATCAAATGATACAAGTCCAAAGTATCCTAGCTGCAAACTGGAACAAAGTCCGTACACTGGACTGGAGTTCTAACAGTAACACTTTATTTATAACTGAAAGACAGTGATACTGACTCTTCATGTGGGTGGGACATATAGGCAACAAAACAGAAAAAGTAACTTAAGAATTTTGCTCCAGGGAATGGGATAGGATTAGTGAGATGGGTAGAGTGCAAAAGCCCTTTAGCGAAGTATTGTATTCTTATCTTCATTTCTCCACCTTCTAGAGTATTGCATCAAGACATAACCCATGTGATATTTCTGCAGGAACAGGTCTGAAGATCACAGTCTAGCAAAAAATTAGTCCTCAAGTGTTACATACCATTCTCAGCATTTCTGAACAGCAACAGCACTGTATATCAGTTATAGGACTCCTAGATCAGATTTGGATCTATATAAATATTTTATCAAATAATACAATATTAATTGAATACACAATTTCACTAATAAATTATTGCCAGAGAGGCTACAGAATGCTGTATACGTAACCTCCATTGCAAAGTTTATATATACCAGTTTATGAATACTTAATTATAAAATAATCTGTAATGTACTAAAATAATCAGTCATGTATATAAATCTAACAGTATCTTATAAATTATTAAAAAAGTAATCTCTGTTGTATTTTTAATAAGCCATTTATAAATATTCCCTTTATTTAAATTTTTAATAGGTTTTCAAATTTGCACTGACAATATATGCATATATGTTACTTTAGACTACATATGTTAATTTAGACTGTGCAAGCAATATAGCTCCTAATTTTCTAATTTATAGGTTTCTAATACTAGTCTTTGGCTTACATCACCTGCTTTTACCAATTTCAATATTTTATGGTATCCTTTCAACTGCAAATGTATTCCAACGGTGTAGTTCAGATAGAAAAAAAAAGGAAATAAAGAGGGGGTTTTTTCCCCAAGATCAGTATAGCTTTAGTGTACACTGTGGGCAGCATATAGTGGTCTTGGTCTTCTGACATGCTTTGACTTCAAATGTTATATACCACTGTCTTTACAAGACATAAATACACACTTCCATCAAGTCAGGTAGACAGGTGAAAGAATGAAGATTTCTTGCATGCCAGTATCTATTCGTGGACTTCTGTTACTCAAGGGCTTCCATAGTTCTGCTACTTAAGGCCTCCTGGTTTAGGAAGCCATTACATGCAGAATTGAACTGTAGTTCCACATCTATAATATCAATGACATGAACAGGATTTTAGTCTTTGTCAAAGCTTGGCATAGATTAGCACTTCAGATATCACTTGTAACAAATTAAAACAAGACACATTTTATATTACAACAAAACTTAGACAGGAACAAAAACTGAGCTTTGTATACTACCTTCAATGTCACCATATGACAGAACTTGTTGAAACTAAAATCTTCCATCTGAGGACAACATATGGAAATTTAATTTTATCAAATAAAAGTTGAATCACTGAACACCTGGCCAATCAACTACAGCCTGACATCCTCTAAACAAAGCAAAATCTTTATGCTTCAGATCACTACAGCAAAGGTTAGTGGGCAGAATAAAAACAGACAGATCACCAGCTTTAAGGACAAGAAAAGCATCCTCTCTCTGTGCCAGGGGTTAAGTAGCAGTTTTCATCCCTCTTCACAATGAGCATTCTTTGTAAACTGCTAATTGCTCAACACCTACCATGCTGCACCACACCATTCCTGAAATAGGAATGTGTGCTCCAGTAAGGATGCTTTCCTGAGCAATATGACAGGATTTAGTTACAGACACTTTTCCCTATACAGGATTACATTTTTTTCTATAATTCCTGAGTCTTACAAGACTTATATATAAAATGCTTCACAGAAAAATAAACATGCTTGGTTTCAATGACTTGAGTAAGACTTAAATTTCACCTCAAAAATCTAAGCAACTTATGCAGGACACCTTCTTAAATGTGGCCTTTACTATGAAAAATAAACCAGCTGCTAAAATTACCTTCATATTCTTCTGAAGTGTATCATTACCTGGTGTGATAACTCAGATGGCAAAAGCAGAGCCATTCAGCTGGGACTTCACTAGACTTGTGTAATAGGGTCTAAGGGTCCGTCTATACAGTCATTATAGTTTGAATGTTAAAAATTTGCCTTCAATTTGCCTTCTGTGCATATGAAATTCATCCTTGTCCAGCTGGTCAAAACACAGACATCTTATGCTAGGTATCTGTACAGAGATGAATTTCACTTGTGATTTCTACTGGTATGGCTGAGAGAAGAATTTCCCCCTATCTAATAGTGATGTTTGGGTTCTGAGTAGAGAAAGTGAAAAGGAAAATAGGGCAAGAGGCAATTGGAGACTTCTATTATAAACCATTGGAACAGAACTATATAACATAGTCTAATGTGCTGATGATTAAAAACTTGCCATTAAACAAGAAAATTATTATTTTAAAATACAGTTTAACAAGGGAATGTCAGGGAGTGCTAAGGATTCTACTACATCTTAAAGGAAGCCTCATGGGCAAGTAATATCCTTTTCAGATTCTTTAGGGAGGAATAACCATGAAGGTATTGCTATGTTCTATTGTACCACCCCCCAAATACTTCTCTAATGGGAGTTTAAACAAGGAAAAAAAAATAAGCTACGAAATGCTTCATTAAAGTAACATTAATTTGCAATAGCAAATTGCAGAAAAGCATAGGAATTGAGTTGGGCATGCTAACATCCTGTTGTGGTTTAACCCCAGCCAGCAAGTAAGCACCACGCAGCCGCTCACTCACTTCCCCCCATCCAGTGGGATGGGGGAGAAGATCACAAAAAGAAGTAAAACTCGTGGGTTGAGATAAGAACGGTTTAATAGAACAGAAAAGAAAAAACTAATAATGATAATGATAACATTAATAAAATGACAACAGCAATAATGAAAGGATTGGAATGTACAAATGACGCGCAGGGCAATTGCTCACCACCCACCGATTGACACCCAGTTAGGCCCCAAGCCACCATTCCCTGCCCCCACTCCCCCCAGTTTCTATACCAGATGTGACATCCCATGGTATGGAATTCCCTGTTGGCCAGTTTGGGTCAGCTGCCCTGGCTGTGTCCTGGGCCAACTTCTTATGTCCCTCCAGCTTTCTCACTGGCTGGGCATGAGAAGCTGAAAAATCCTTGACTTTAGACTAAACACTACTGAGCAACAACTGAAAACATCAGTGTTATCAACATTCTTCGCATGCTGAACTCAAAACACAGCACCGTACCAGCTACTAGGAAGACAGTTAACTCTATCCCAGGTGAAAGCAGGACACATGCTAACATGAGTCATGGATGGATTAGCAGAATATATTCCTAGCTGGATCTGAACTGGCTTTTTATTTTTCAGACATGCTTTAATCTTGATTAATGCTTACCTTCTTTTAGGCAATAGGCTTTGGCAGGGAAGAGAGAGGAATTTCTTCTCTTTCTCACTGACTTTTACAGACATCTCAATCTGGAATGCTTGCTAGACTTCCCTTTGAGCCTGAAAACTGCTGGCTTGCAGGACATGTAGTGTTCCTACTCTTTTTTCTCATGTCAGATTAATTTCTGCTTCTAACCACCTCTTCAATTCCCTTGCCAGTTTTCGTTTAGTGAGGTTAGCCTCTTTGCTTTTCTTGGGTGTCAGATGGCAACAGAGGGTTGAGAGGGAGTTTCAGAAGCCCATTGAAGTAATAGCACAAGATTAGCCAGAACACACAACAAACCTGAACATAGGAACAATAATATTGCACAACTTCAAAAGTATGTGGACAAGGTGCATTCTCTGAAGTGAAAATAATTTGTTCCTTCCAAAGGGTATATATATTCATTCTGGAGTCATACTGCAGTTGAGTTGAGTCTGACTTCAGAGTTGCCCAACAAAAGGGAACAGCCTGAGAGTTTTACAATGAGAGAATTTGCCCCCCCCCCCCCCCAAAAAAAAACTGTTTCCCTAATTGAGGGATGTGAGGGATGTTAAGGAACATTGTTTACAACAGTACAGCACAGGTACAATCTATTAAAATCAGTATTTTGCAGCTAGCCTTAGATAAGCAAACTTAATAAACCTGAAGGAGGCCCAAAACACAGTGCATCTCCAAAATATAATCTAAGCCAATCTAATTTAAAGTTTTTTGGAGAGGAGAAAATTAATGGAAAAATTTTATTGTTAATAAAGACATTCCAAATTTCTATTTTCCCTTTAAGAAGAAATGAAAACAAATCTTTAGATTTATATCAAATCAATGTAGGTGGAATTATTTTCGTTTTCTCAGCCATTTGAAGTTTGGTTGGTTTGGGATTTTTTTGAAACATTTCTACAGTACTTTGCCTATTCTAAGAATTACTCACTTATAAGGTATCATGGGAGATGCAGCATGGTCAGAGAATCAAGCAAACACAAGGAGGGTATACTATAAATGAACTATGACTTACACCTGGCACTGTAGCTGTTTAGTATTTCCCATTTGAAATATTAAGTTTCTACAAAAACCATTTATATTTGTTACTTTCATTTGGGTTTTTTTCCAAGAAAATGTCAAAATTTCTCCCTAGATAACTTTATGAAAATTCTAAATTAGTTAAAACTCACACAGGAAAGTATGTCTGTAACATTTTTTTAACCAGTCCTTAGCTTAATTTGGAATCTCAAAGGTGAGATACACAGCAATTGTGAAATTTGTTTTGAAAATGCACACCATTGGTATGAAATCCTCTCTCACATTTGCACAGATCAAGAGCAACTCATTCAAGATGTGCTAGTGAAGAGAAAATCAAGCTCATCTTTTTGAAACTGAAATTAATTTCAAAAGACCTTGAACTGAATTAAGTTTTCTGCTGCATAGGCAGCAGCAGACTTGCTTTGATATCTCTTTGCCTGGGGGCACAAATCCTGATTTGCTTCTGAGTTAAGGGAGCACTACAGTTTCACTATACCCAGATTTATAGGGATATATGGAATGTCCTGTAAAGATAAGCAAAGTGATCAGAGTAAGCACATAGAGCTGTATGCCAAAATTCAGGTACTCTGCTGATCAACATGACACAATGACATTCAGGGTGGGTACAGCCACGATAGTGACTCAGAGAGTGTGCCTCACAGGGCTGTTGTGCTGCAACAAAAAGGAGGAGGGCTTCAGCTACCTTTCTCTGTCTCTCTCACAGTCAATGCCTGATGTAAGTAGAAGTGAAATATAAGGAGAGAACTCCTAGCAAGAAGTTTTTTAAAAGTAGAAAAAAGCCAGGGCAGGAGTTCAGATTTGACTTCAAATTACATGTTTGTATGGATAGATGCATAGATTTTTTTTCCTAAATATTTTTTCCAAGTCTTAGTTAATTTCTCTTAAACACAAGGGTCTTAGTAAATATTTAAGTTCTTCCACTGTCATTTCAGGTATCTGCACAAAGCCTAAGATTCTAACTGTAATGTCTAAACAATATAAAAATAAATAAAGTAATATGCAAATTACACATTACTGACAATATTCAGCAGGACACTTAAGTCAGTGGGACTTCTCACAAGCTAAAAAATTGTCATCTACTTAAGTGTCTAGTTGAATCCCAGCCAACGGGCTTCATTATACTCTTTATGGGTTTTATCATTTTGACCTTTACTGCACAGTAAATTTTGCCCTTCTTGTGGTATTTATAACATGTTCTATGCCATACTTGCAAAGGAGATTACTACAGATTTAGCTACTGCAATTAGAAAAGCATAAGCTTACAGTGGACTGTAGTGGTTGCACTCCACAGAAAAATGCGAATTGTGTATATTAAAAGATTATTATCTTTAAATAAATACACTGTTTTAAAATTTATGGTATCATCAGAAATGACATGAATAGAATGCAAGTTACACATTTTAATTTCTAGAAGGAAAGGTGACTCAATCAGCACATAAAATCTGTAAGACTCATTAAGTCTTTCACAAAAATAATATCTCAGGTATTTAAGAAAATAAAAGTGGAGGTTTAGGTCTGATCATTTTACCATCTACCAAACTTTAATGTTACAATGAAGCTACAGTGCAAAGTTTGGAGTGTTATTTTTTGCAGTCATGTTTCTCATTATTATCTTACTATTCTTCATTGTTTTCAACGGCTCACTCCTGCATATCATGAAGGAATTATTCAAGAAACCATATAGGGTATTTAACTATTGCCTATTAGGACCAGTTTCCCTAACATGCATTTATAACCAGTAAAAGACGGTAACTCAGAATACCTGAAGTTAAGCTTTACTTCCAGTCCCTTGCCAGCAATGCCCACTTGTCTTATTTTCATGAGTAACTTACTGATTCTATGCAAAACTCCCATGAAGTTATAGCTTTGGAAGAAAATAGTCAATGTAAAAATTCAAGCTGAACAATTCAACTGTAAACAATACAGTTTTACAATAAAAGGTGTCAGACAATCTTGACCATTGATCACAGTGTTTCACATATAGAACAGACATGGTTTTATACATGCGTGTGTGTGTGTGTGCTACATATATTTTTGGTGTGTATAAGTTCAAGGGGACTGTACCTCTAAGACACTGAAGCACTTAAAAATGCCAGCCACCAATTTAAATGAGTCAATTAGCTACATGTAAGTCACACCTTCATACTTTTTATGAAGTTCCATAGAAGCAACAAATCTAAAATGAGATGCTTGGATAATACTAGTAAGATGTATGTTACTCAGCTGCTGAGGGTCATCAATTTAGCAAGTTGAAAGATAATCAATGCCTAGACTTATTAAACTTCAAAATCAGCAAGGACTGAATGAAGCAAATAGACTGTTATGAGAGAACTATGCTTTGACTTATATTTGACAGGATTCTGCTAAAGGATATTTTCAAGGCTGGATAAATGATGACTTTGCATCAACCCTTTTTATTTTTGGTTATTAGCTAGGATTTCATTGCAATTCAGCCGATACAAGCAGAGCAAAATTATAAGCAGAGTTAATTTCCCTTATAGATACATAAATAAATTATGAAAGTTGTCTTAAGAACCAGGACATGGAACACGCAGTTTGACAGAGTGGTCTGTGGCTGTGAACGCTGCATCATTTTGTATTATTAATTGCATTTTGCACTATGCCTGAAGCAGGTTATGTCTCAAACAGGTTACTGTAATGCATTTAAAACAGATGTCCAAGGAAGGTTGATGGAATATTATAGGAAACTGAAAGCCAAGATGGCAAATAAAAGGCCTTAAACTCAGAGCCTCATTCACTAGTTTTTCTAAAAAAGTTTCATGGGTGGGGGAATGTGCCAGAGGCTCCCAGAAGAGCACATGAACCAGAGCGCAGTCTATCTCTGAGCAGCAACCAAATTTTCACCTTCCAGGAAACATTAGGAGACAATTCAGGAACAATTTCAGGAAGAATTTCATCCATTTGCAAAAGTATTCATTTTTTAAATGATTTTGCCTTAGAAATTCCTCTACTACATCTATATTTCTCCCCAAGGAGTAAATCAGAAGCTGAGAGTGGGAGTGTGTACTGTATAGTAATATTTGCCAAGAGATGCTAACGGAATGACAGCCATTAGGATCTCTGAGGAAGCATGCATAAAGTGATTGAAAGGAAAAGCAGTAGGCAGATCATCTTATGGGGGAGAGCCTGAGTCACTAGCTGTGGATTCAGCAGTGAGAGGACTTTGGAATCACCCATTTCAATGAAGTAGATTGAGCCTAGATGTGTGCTCTGAACTAGATGCCACCCAGAAGCAGTTGATAAGAGAAGCACGATTTTATTTAACTATTTAGTTAACAATTGTGTTCACCTTGAAAACAAAGCTGGCAAAATAAAATCATGCTAAGCAAGCTGGAACACTATGTGAAGAATTTCAAAAATCCAGCCCTCTAGGAAGGATATCTTTCCAGTCCTCCTCCATTTAGTGTTTAGCACATGAAAACTATTCTGAGGTCTGTCAATGGTCTGTCTCATTAATATTATTCAGCATTGACCTTTTTTTGTGGAATTTGCACTTCATCCTAACAAGAAGCAATGCTATTAAACTGTTTAGATTTAGATACTCAGCTTAGAAAATACAACTCACTCCATGGAATTGCTTACCATTTTTCTAGCAAAAAAACCCCCTACATAAAGATGTTCTGGATTGCACTTGGACTATTTCACCTGGAGTGAATTGGGCAAATATCTTCCATCCTGTCCCTTACAAACAGCAGGGTTACAGCACATACACGCACACATCCACACAGACAGGAAGTCACATGAAGTATTAAGTAAGCATTCAGTCCTCGGCCATGTCCTAGGGCAAGAGTCCAGCAACTTGTGGGAGGGCACCATGCCAGCCTAACAGATGGACATACATCTGGGTAGTCAGGACATCATGTGAAGCCATTGAGTATGGAAACTAAGGGCATGATTCCAACCTGAGAACATGAGCACTCTGTGAAGGTTAAGGGGATGTTAAGCTGGATTTACTTTCAAAACTAAAGAACAAATTCCACTGCTATGTCCGGTAACAGTTATGCTCTCAGTTAATCAGGTGGAGCTGTTGGTAGCTAAAAAGAGCTTTTTTTCTAACAGAATTATTATGAGGTAAAGTTTTAACAGTTCACAAGGGAGATTTCATTCTGACAAATAAACATGTATTATTTATGGGGAGATGTAGTTAATGACAATGATTTTGCACTGGCAGTGCTTTGACCCTGCATCACCATCTGGCCTGTGCCTTTTCCCTAAAGGAGACAGGAAACAGCTATTTGAGCAGTGAATGCAGCCCAGATAGCCAAATCCATCCTCCAGGAACCATTACTGGGAGGGTCGGAGTTGGGAACCGCTGTCCTTTCCTGATGAGGAGAGAATGAGAAGAACAGAGGCACAACACCTCCACACACATTGCCCTGGAGAGAACTGAGCTAGCATTGCTGATGCATCTGAGCGAAAAACAGGCATGCGCATCCCACAGCCGTCTGCTGCTATGTCCATCAGCGGGAAAGAGAAAGCAGTTAGAAGTTAATTCACTGCTACACCACCATAACCCAAGGATGGGCAAAAGCCTGCTGTTGAAATGTGATCCCACTTCTTACTAAGGTCAGAACATTGAAATCTGACCGAATCATGAAGGACTTTTGAAATGTTACCAATTAACTATGCAGAGCACATGAAATTTTATTCCTAAGTACAGGAGAGAGGCAGCGTCTTGGTTTATGGAGCACTGTGTATTCAGAGCAAAGCTGGGCCCGGAAGCACTGAATTCCTCTTTCAGTTGAAATAAGATATTCAGAAGAAACATTAGAACTTTATGAAAATTAATAGTGCATAGGTTTTGTTGATTAAAAGGACTTGTCTGTTTCCTCAAGTCTTGATGTAACAACATAGAGAGAGAGGGAGAACAACTGCTTCCTCTGATGGTTCATTCCAGAGGATATGGCTTGAATTATCTGCTTTCAGCTTCCAGACATTTAGGTTCTTTCTGCTAGACTCAACAGCTCCTTAGTATTCAGCACTCTTTCCATGAAGTTACTGATTGCAATGCAGGTCACTTCCCAAACTACTTTTCACTAAACAACAAAGATTGACATCTTTAAGATTCACACCAAAGGAATTTTTCTGATGAATGCTATTCCTCTGCTCTTTTTTATGCCCTCTACAATTTTTCAATATCCTTTAAGAATTCAGATGCCAGAAAATGTATGCAGTAATCCAGTTTTAGTCTGCCCAGTGCTATATACATAAGGAAAGGTTGACTTCTTATTCTACGTCTTTATGCAGGCTACACTCACCATTCTTATGTATTATCCTATTATTTCTTTTGTGAGACAGTACATTCCAGGATATAGCTACCATTTTTTTAGTTTCAACCTGCTTGCCCTGGTTCTATAACTGTATGATTAAATTTACCATTTCAGAATGCATTTGTTTGCATTTAATGTCCCACTTACAGAATTATCCATTCTTCTGTTTTGACTCATTACCATGTCATTAGTCACTTCACAACTAGTTTTTGAAGCATCCATACATTTCATAGAAGTGATTTAATATTTTCTCCAGATCTTTTTGAAGCAAATTAATGCTATTGTGGTCATTTCTGTGGACATTCACTAGACACTGGCACTGAATTGTGATCCTCCATTAATGACTTTTTGGAAGTTCTCAGTTAATTTGTAAAATGTGTAATGAGCTTATTATAAGTATAGTGCTATTACTTTATTCTAATGTTGTATAGCAATCAGTAGAATACCTTACAAAAGCATATGTCTGTAATGGCTACTTGGTTGTTTTTTTTATACAAAGAATATAATCATCAGATCAGATTTCTTGCCCATTAATAATGTCTGCATTACAATACTGAGTGACATTAATTATATTCCTGACAGGTGTTCTTTATTAAATTAATCTAACATCACAAGTTTCATTATTTTGCTTAGAACTGCTGTCAGGCTCACTGCCACACAGTCATTTCAACCACTATATCCCTTTTATGAATGCTGGCACAATATTCGCATTGTTCCAACCTTCTGGAACTTTGCCCAGCAAGATTTGTTAATAGGTCACATCAGAGTTGTAGACTGCTGAGTTGTAGACCTAGACCTTTGATTACAATTTTTTGCAAGTTTGCTGATGTTTTGGATCTAGCAAAGACTTACCACACTTCAGAAATATTTCTTAAAGGATCTATCTGGTTGTTGCATAGTTATTATCACATACTTATTAACAAGTTTTCCACAAGTGTTGTTACTGGGATTTTTATGGACTTTAATTATTAATGGAATTATTTGTTTGCTTAATGTAGTTACATACCTACTTACTCTCCTTAGTCTTGCTCTCATGTTGTCACATTCCTCTATCAGCTTTCTATATTTCATACCTTTCGGTTTCCACGGATATGTTTTTACTTTCTCCTTTCTCCATTCACTATATGCCTGTTAATTCCTATTTGTTACCTTTACTTTTGCATTTAATGCAGATGGACTTGCAGCTAAGATTTTCAGCATCTTTGAATCTTTACTCTTTTGTTATAGAATATTTTCATTTAGAATTCCAGTTTTTCATTCATATATTTGTCTAATTTCTCCTCCCAATTATTTCCACTTACATTTTTCTCAACCGTAGAAAATTACCCATTTAGAAGAATCACTATTTTACTGCTTGGGATCGTTCTTTGTCTACACTGATTGCAATCAGGTCATGAAAACCACCCCTAGGGCAGTCATGAACTTCTAGTCCAGTAAGTTATTCATATCTATCAATTGTAATGAGATCTTAAATTAAAAATACATCATGTTGAGCATGGACACTTTCCATTACAAAACTTTTTTTTTCTTTTTACCAGAATTTAATATTTTACTAGTGTGTTTGACAAACCTCCAGTACATAGAGCTCCCACAACATTTATTAATATGCATTCAAAATCCCACTATTTTGTGTTATCAAGAACTCCAGAATACCACATCTCTTTTAGCTACTTTGTCTGGGAGGTTACATCCATTTGTTTTATGATCCCAGTAGCTTGACTACTCCCATCAGCTTTCAGGACTGGCTTTCTCACGGATGAGGGTTTCCAGATCATCATCTTTGTTACCAAGACCTCATGACAGCTATTTCACATAACAAGAATCCTTCATTTTGTGTCTGTCTGTTCTCTCCCTTCAGATATATTTTGCTAGGTTACAGTTAAGTACTATAATGCATACACTATGACTTTACATCTGAAACTACATATGATGACTCTTAAATTTTTTTTCTATATGTTTGAGTTTTGTGTATTTCTGACTACTCATGATCAATTCTCTTATAAAGCATCAAGAATGGTATGTTTCCATGAGTATGAGAAAGGCATTTATATTTAGAAAATGGTACTCCTTCCATTTGGCCAATGGAGCTGGATGCACATTGCACTTGTGAAAGTTTACACCAATGACAGCATTTCTCTTTTGCTTCAGGCGGCCTGCTGTTGATCTGTTTTTCTATATCACCCTTCATACTGTACGGCCATTTAATGCCACCTTCTTTTTGACATCTATTAAGAACCGTATCACAAAAAAGCCTTAATCTTGCTGAAAGGGCACAGTGTAAATGAGAACAGAATCTGGATCACTCTTTTACTTCATAGTATATTCTGGACCAGCACCGTGGACGAATGAATGAAATTACTGAAATGGAGTTCTGGCACTTTTTTTTCCCCTTTTTTTTTTTTTCTTCCATTCTGCTTTGTAAGGTTATTCTATTAGTTCTTAAAATAGTTTATGTAGTTTAATTTAGGAAAATAAATGAGGTTACTTTCACAAAAAGTCTTAATCTGCACTTTTTCTGCAAGATAGGCAATATTCAACAAACCTGAGATCCCTTTTCTCATGAACATAATAAGACATTTCTCAGTCGAATGCCCAGAGGTGCATAGCTTCTAATGAGGGTTTAGAAAAGAATAGCTGGGGGGGGAAGAGAAAGAGAAAGAGAGAAAGAAAGAGGTGAAAAAAAAAGAAAAAATGCATCTTCAATTTTAGCACATACAATTAAATACATGCTAACTCTTAACCAACTAGTTGAAAAATAAGAAACTAGAACCATTATTTGTCATCTAGTTGTTTTTTATAAAGATTTATGTTTAATGTATATATAAGTTTAAAATCATCACATAATGTTTGTAAACAGACACTAAAGCTCTGTAGTTCTTTATTTTTCTGCTAAATATGATTGAAAATGGGTCCTACAATTGTTTTTCACCTTGAGCTAGGCATCTGGTAATTGTTGAGACTACGTTTTAAATAAGCTTACTGAAAATGTGAATGAAAGAAGTCAAAGCATTTTCACAATGAAATCCAGTTGTTTTCAAAACTATTCTAATTACATGTAATTCCACTGAATTAATGTAATCACTACTGCTATGACCTTTCCTAATTAAACATTCTGTGTCTTGACACAGACTGAAAAATGAATGAAAATGACTTATACTAATATGTAGTATTAGTATATTATATCCTTCATACAAGGAACCAGGCACAAGATACTTAACTGCATATGCAGACACAGAAATATTCTCATTAACAAGACAGAGACATTGTTTTTTAGAAGCAGCACTACTTGCTATATTCTGGAAGAAAAAGACAATGTGTAGTAGAGATTTTAAAGTAAGTTTAGGGCCTAAATGATTCCAAGTAACACCCATGTTTGAACATACCAACTTTGCAAACTGACAGTAATGAGAACCCACCCAGAAAACAATTTCAGACCCAGCTTTCACCCCACTATGCATGTACCAGAACGTATCTCTGAGAAAGATCAGTCTGAGTGTTCAAGACTGATTGTAGGAACTGGGCCTCCTGACTTCAGTCTGTGCTCTAGAGAAACGCCCTCTGACAAAACTCAAACGTAGTTTTACGGTGAACTGAGACAAAGAAAAAAAGCCTATCTTGCAATTTCTCCACCAGCTGTGGTTTCCTAAAAATTATTCTATGCGCAACCTGGAACGTAAATAAGTCTTTACCCTCCCATGTACAAAGCATTTTCAACATTTTTCACTCTATGCTCTTTTCTTGGTCTCCACTTTATAGACAAATAGCATTACTGCTTGTTTATTTTTCATTTCATTTTTCTTTCCTTGCCAAATATTTAATTGCTCTACATCTTCTGTACATGTTTATATATGTTTAAACAACAAAGCACTAGGAAACTGTCCTCCCATATAAAATGTGTTCAGCATTACAATTAATCACCATAGCTCTATTAGTGTAGCTGTAGATATTATAATTAGGAGGTTAGCAATAATTGTCTTAGTGCAGTAGCATAAGAAATGCTGGAGTAAGCAGTTGAACAGTATTTATCTAACTATTGAATTATATTATAAATGGGATTAAAGGGAGAGAAAATGAGATATATATATAGGTCAGTCCAATAATGAACTTGTCCACAGCCTCCAGAGGGTAATCTTTTTCTTAGTTTGCTAGTTTAAAAATTCTTTCTTCTCCTCTAAACACTGTAAGCTAATACCTTACAAAACCTAAATCAGTCCTATAAATCAAATCTTAGTATCAGCAACGATTCCAGTGACAGAATGACTATCTATTTGATATGGAGAGTGGAGTGAAAAGGGAGCAGGTCCCATTTAATCACTGTAAGCTCCCTAATAGATATCAGCCAAATATACTCTTCTTGTTTCTACCCATCCCCCTTAAAAATAGCTGTTCAATTGAAAAGGGGTATAATACATTTCAACCTGCCATCTATTTTTAGTTGTTCTCTGCAATGAATCTTAAAAGAGACAGTCATACAGATATATCTGCAGCATGTTTAATGGGAAGCTTGTGAATTCCCCATTCTTGCCACACACACAAGGTAGCTCATTTTCAGTCAGGTGAAATTGGAAAATGGTGACATAAAGACACAGCTCAGAAGATACAGGTAAAACATAAAGAGAATCATACAACCCGTTACCCAAACTTCTGTGGGGAAATATATTAGACACATTTTAATAGTGTGGGGCTGTTATCTACTAATTTAATTGTGAAAATGGGATCAAGAGTTTCTTTGTGTTACCCTTAGTTTCTTCATTCATTTTTCATGCAGCCTTGGATGAAAAACTTCTCTTTTTATGCCTCAGTCCTACCACCCTTAGAAGAAAGTAAAATAATACCTGTACAGTTTGAAGGGCAGCAACAGGCAATGTTTGCAATGCAGCTTGGGATTCCTGGAATAGATGCTCTTTATGGCTACAAATATTATCATCTTTAGTCTTAGCAACAAGTTTTCTCCTATTCCTCATATGTGCAGATCCATAATAAATGGAGGATGGGGAGGAAAGGAACATCCAAGGGTAATTCTTTCCTTTAGAGCCAAAGTTTTGACAAAATTTAAATAGGGTCTTTACAGATCAGTTGTCTCCAAAGATCTGAATAAGTGTATCAAGTACAAAGATGCAGAGAGCTGCAGGTAAAACCTGACAAAAATATTTGTTTGATATTTCTTTCATGGGGTTGTTACTGAATTGAGCAAGTAGCTATGTGGTGTCTGTCTCCAGTGATCTGATTCTACATCACTAAGAGCTGGGCGATTTTCTCAGGGAAGATTTAGTCACTCTTCCGCTCATTTTTATTATATAAACAGGCAGACTAAGCTGTGAAAGTCTGTTAGTAAATCGTTTTAATTGACACAGAAATGGGCTTGAAAAGGCATTTGGAGCCTTTAACATAACATCATGTGAAATTCTTCAGGATCTTCACATGACTATTTTCAACATAACACTAGAGGAATAGAGTTCTTAGTATGTTTTGAGAAAGAAAGCAAACCTTTCCAGTAAGTCCACTAAAAACAAGATCCCTTGTGACATGTTGCATTATTCCCGGGTTGTGGTTGAATAGAAACACAAAGGAATATATTTTGAGCCCTTGATTGGTCATGATGAGTCTCCACATCACAATACACACCATCCCTCAATGTTTGACAAACTAGCTTTCGCTTGAATATTCAATACACATCCCCATTGCAATTGTCCCTAAATGCCAACAAAAGCTCAGCTAAGTACGCTGTTTGCTTAGAGTGGACCTCAAACCAGAGGTAAATAGGCTTATGAATTTTAAGCATAAAAGAAAAGGACTTTCTTCAGTGATTAGTCACAGAAATGACACAAGGCAGAGCAAATATTCACTGGGTACTGTTTTTCTTCCAATTTTCTTTTCTTTGTTTATAATCCTTCAGGAATGCAAGATGCTTTGCTTTACTGGTCTCATTAGTAAATTACATCCAGTTATTTTCAGGTGTCATACTTCTGCACCGTTCACAGCTTGATGAGAGCACTTGCTTGCTAAAATGAGGTTTTAACCTGTTTGTTACCAGAATCTTGACAACATATAGAAAAAAAGTTTTGGCTTGCTTCCATTTCTTTTTTTAAAGTTTGGCTGAAAGTAGATATGGAACAACAGGGAATAAGGTCACAACTCCAGATCACACGTGAAGTTACATCAAGAAAGGGTATTCTGCTTATTCTTAGGGCATTTCAAGAATGCAAAAGTCTTACCAGCAGTGCGCAAGAGACAGCCTTATTTCACAAGAATTTATACCCCTTCCCACCTTACCTTCCATCTACCACACAGTCCCTGTGACCCTACCACACTGGTCCATATAAGGAGCATGTCCACGTCCTTTATATGCCAGTATTTAGCAACAGAATAGATTATCAACAACAGTCTGGGACATAGAACAAGACTTGAGTTATCAGCATTTCATACGCTCCTAAGGGGCTTGTTACTAATTGTATTTGCTATGCTGGGCATGGTGGACAAAACCCACAGCCTCAGCCTTCCTGAATGTCCACAAAAAGCAGGACAATCTTTCCTTTCCCAACACCAGAGCATACATTTCATTTCATTAAATTCCATTTACTTTCTGCCTGGACAAGTATTGCCCTGGACCTGAATAAGCAGAGTAACCAACTTTCCAAGATTTGCCCCAGTCTGGAAGAAGTAGAGAAAGATGCTTCTTTTGCCCATTAGGGAGGAAAAAAATATTGGATTTGGGGAGTTAAGGAGCTAGTAGAAAGCCATTGTCTTGGTTTCTCATCCCAAAGACGAAGACTACATGAAGGATGGGCAAAGTCAAGAGAAGGTCTTCTGATCTTCCACAATAATTCTGCCTCAGTTTATCACTCTTTTCTTTCCCCAAAGAAGTTCTTACTAACACTGCGCAATCCCCATGAGCCATGCTATGATGAAAGGACAAATAAGGCTGTAAATATGAACACAAGATATCAAAATGCTATTGAGTATGTTTTATTACATGATGTTCTTTGTTCTTTGTGTTTATGGAAGTCAACTCTTTCTTAACCAAGGAATATTAAGTTTCTATTTAGTATAACAGTGATCAGACTCTAATAATGTCAGAGTAACTAGTCAAAAATGAACATATGAAAACAATACATATTTCCCCTCATTACTAACAAGATGGGAACCATGCAGACTTTTCTGTGCTCCTTTTCAGTAAAATGCTGATAGAATTAAGACTAAGCTTAGTACACAATTTAATATGAAATGTATTTAGTTGCATTTCTACTATAATTGATAGTTTAATATTTTAAATTATAAGGTTAAAACCCTGTGTTTGTAACTAATACATTCTAAGTTTGTGTCTCTGAGAGAAGGCATTCTGAGCATTTATTTTGATGACAAAATGTGAATCATGTCAGGGAAGTGGAGGGTAGTTATTTCCAAAATAAACATGCTGATTATTTAATAAAAGTTTAAAGAGTACCCAGCTTCCTTCTCTTGTCCCTATATTATCATAAAATTGTCACATTGAAGAAGTCCCTCATTCAGATCTGTCTTCAAACAGCGAACAGGACTGCCTAGCTCTGGAAACATGTACAGTATGTCTGTCTCTAATTTTTAGCTGTCTTTGGTCTTGTTCTAGTAGGAAAGCTGTTGTTGGCTTTTCCCTTGTTCTGTTTTGATTTATATCTTCTCACCTTCAATTTTAAACGTATGGCTACCTACACTGGACTACTTGTAGGTTGCAGCACTAAAAATTTATAATCCTAGAAAACTCTTGTATGAGGTCAATCTGTCCAGAAATTTATATATGCATGCAGAGGACATACTTAACATCTTTCTTTCTGTAGCCTTAGTCAGTTGTCCACAGCAGCTCTAGTAACAAAAAATATCTTAGAAGTCATAAATGCTTTAGTGCAGGGAGCCAAGATTGGTTCCAAAACATGTTGGAACCAGTCTCAGCCCCAGTGAATGCAGTCCTCAAATTTGTACTGAGGTAGAGGAGTATGATTTTTTTAATGGTGACATGCAGGTAGCAACTGTCAGACTCATTCAGAGCTGCAGAGCCATCCTATAGAACCATGGATTTTCAAGGGTCCCTGTTGTGTGAAAGAGAGGGCTTCTGCAGAATTAGGACAATTACTTAAATGCCAGTGTTTCATATTTCAGAGATCCTTTGAGCTTGGCATATGTAATGGCCTGCGAAAATTTTGTTCCCAGGAAGGCTGAATCAAAGTAGTTGTTTGGGACGTGCCATTTTTCGAAGTTTGCTTGTCAGAGTTTTTCATATGAGAATGGAGGCTCTTGTAATTTGGAATGCCTTCACCATTGTATTAATTGTATTGTCCTCTCCCAATTGCTCATAAAAGGAGTTATTACAATTCAAATAAATGACTGCAGTATTTAGAAGATGCAGCCCGATAAAAATCTGTCCTAAAATCTTCTATAGAAAATCACTGGAAAGGTAAATAGATTTTATGAACCAGATTAATTGTTTTGATGTGCCTGCTTTGTACTGCTCTTATGAAGCAAGTCAACTTTAAACACTATGCAGCCAGATATTTAAATAGACTTTGCTTCACCAGAATTGCTCAAATGGTGCAATATATCCTTATATAATCCTAATATATCCTAAATCTTTATTTCTTAAATATTTATTGTCACTTACGTATACATTTTGGCAGTTCATACATATATCATATACACACAGAATATAGGGGAGCAGAATCTTTTCTTCACATATGGATATTTTGCCACTAATTTAACTAGATGAAAGAGTGGGCTTTAAAATGCAACAACAAGAGAAAACAAGCCCTTATAACCATGGAATTCAAGCTGACAAGGAATATCCAGCTTTTCCTCTTTATCACCTCCAGTGATGATAACAAGAGAGCACAACAGGTATATTTCATGATTATTCCTCAATAGTAATCTTTAGAAAATCCAGATATTTTGCTGGATATTGAATCTATTAATTATAAAAGTATAATTTTCATAATTATTCTGATTATATCATCCACTTGCCCTGTGCCTTTAGATGAGAAATGCAAATTCCAGAAACTTCATTACAATTTTTATTGCTCATTAGAAGCATTTCTTACACTCAAAATATTCAGTACAGAGACAAAACAGGGTGCTGAGTTGCTGAGTGCAATGAAGAGCAGTGGAATGCCAGAGTGCAAATACTGAATAAGATTGTTTATATACAAACTACTTCATAATATTTTTTATTATCATCAACCCCAACAAATCCAAGCATACCTTTTGAATTTGCTAGTATTCTTTTTTTGCACCCAACTGTTATTTTTTCAGTCACACTAGGGTCATCTTTGTTATTTTGTATTTTGTATTTCCTTATTGCTATTTCAATAGAGATAGATGCTGATAAGTGTGTAACAGATAACAGTTTCTGTACTAAAGACAAACACTAACAGTGACTGCAACAGGCATTGTGTTTTGGTTAAGTTGCAGAATTCCAATTCCAGTCATTCACACAAAGTACATATTCTATGTCTCTTAAAAAGCCCAGTGTCTTGGAAAAACTTCAGACTCGTGAACTACACTGGAGTCATTAGCCTGCTGGTGCAATTGGTCTGCAAAGGAACTACACTGAATTATACCAGATACAAATCTTTCCCATTTTTTGTTCCCGAAATATTTCTACATACAGCTTAAATTTTCAACCCTGTGCTCTTTTTGCCACGTTCTTAAACTGTGGACTGTTAAACAGCTTCTGCATCTCCTCAGAGATGCAAATCCCTGACTCCAGTACAAATGAGGTTTATAAATGCTTGAGGGCGGAATGTTCTACATAAACGGGAGAGAGTGTCATTACTTAGCACTGTGGGAAGCATTTCAAAATCTGAAACACCCTTGCCTTCAAAAGCAAGAAAGTTTTTAAAGAAGTCTGAGGCCCCTCGTCATCCTTGTTTGCAAAAACTGATAAACATTTGATCCACTGGAATTCAGTGTTCTTCAAGCCATGCACACCTCAGCCTAGCCCCACTTCCAGTCCTTTGTTAAAGGTGTCCGCTTGGGATTGATACCTGCTCAGTCTATAAATCTGCATGTCAAAACATAGTCTATAGCTTGAATAGTAAGTATTTTCTTCCAAGCAAATCAATAAATATCATTTTTTGACTGTTTAAACTCAATATGTATTCTTATTAGTTGGCTAAAAACACAGATTATTTCTAAATTCTTTTCAGACTCTCTGTTTAACCAGTCTATGTTGCAATGCTTGGCCTGCAGCAGTTCTATTTTTAGCTCTAATGGAACAGTCTTAAATTGCTTATTTTCTGTTTACTAAAGTCATTGAGCTTGTAACCATGGCAACTGTGGCAAGTGCCACAGCTTAACTGTTTTATTAAATGGATTGAAGGTACAGCTGCAAAACTTGAAAGGCCAGCATGACAATTTTATACATAGCTCATACTGCCATATATACCATATTATAGCAAGTACTACATTAAATATGAGGAGCCAGAATCTGATCTTGGTTATAATGATATAAATTCTTTACTATCTCTCTCCTCAATGGCAAAAAATAAATAAATAAAAAAAATATTCTTGTGTAACCGAGATCAGGATCTGTTTTTGTCAAATTGCACACCCTGTCAAGTTTCAGTGATTACTGCATTTCAATGCATAAATTGCAGATGATGTACATTGAACCAGTCCCTAGTTATCATGGAAAGTCACCATCTCACAGTTGTGTTTGTATGAAGCTTTTAGCACATTATTGTATTGCTTACAGCAATCACATTATTTTTGGAACAACTATTTTCTATTAGGTTAATAGAAGGAATTATATCAAAAACTAATGACCTTGTCAAATGAAACTTCTTAAGAGTTATACTAGAAGAATTAACACAAAGAAATCTTTAAATCTGTAATTAGGCATTTCAACAAGAACGCCCTGAGTACCAGAGGTGTTGAGAAATTACACCTTCTGTTCATTTCAGTATAAGCTGGGTATGGTCCATCTATATAAAAACTAGGGTAATTTTAAATTCATACTTCAAATTGTATATAACAGTTAAGTCAAATACTTCTCAAGATTATTGAAAATTATTATTGCAGTTTAGAAGTTTTTTGTGATAGAATATAAAACTCCATAGGATCAGATAACAACATTTTTAACACAAACCTAAACAACATTACACAGCCCCCAAAAGTTTGAGAGCTATAATAAGAATAGTGATATATTTACACCCATAAATATTTAATGCATGATTCATCCTGTTGTAATAGAACCAAAAGCTTGAAGAATGCTTGACATTTAGAAGAATGGGCTTCTGCTTTCTTCGCTAGAGTTGCGTTTGGAACAGTGTTCACATTGCTACTTTTGGTGCTAAATGTCTCTGTATCACAAGTCTGTCTATATAGGTACTTCCAGTGAATAAAAAAACCCAAAAAGTAAAATTGACATTTTAAAGGAGAGATCTTTGGGAAGAGGTAATACTCTAATAAATTATTAAAAGATTTCTTTATTTCTATGGAAATGTTCCTGTTTAAATTAAAGAATATTGTATTTGATGCTCAATCATTAAATTCAAAGAACTATTCTTCACTATCTGTTGGTGTAACTGGAATTATTGGAGTGAAAAAATAATGAAGTTTCCTTTCCTTTTTTTTTTCTTTTCCCTCCATCTGCAGGATCTACCTTCAGTTGCAACACCCACATAATTCCAGTGAAAAATCAAGAGGGAGTAGCAATGATGTTTATTATTAACTTTGAGTATGTAACAGATGAAGAGAATGTAGCATCTCCTGAGAAGTGCAAGCCAATATTGCCATCCAAACTTGTAAATCGTAAGTTACTCATTGAAAGTTCTCTGCTTACCTCTACTCTTAGCTAGGAGAGTAATTAACCTGGGCAATAACGATACCACAGAAATTATGCAGTCCCCATTGCCTAACTCATTTAAGATAGAATTCAAAACTATAAGAAGTTAAATGTAGCAAACCTGTTATAATGTTGGCAAGATAATCTGTCAGATCTTTGGTAGTACTAACAGCATGGATCTTGTGAATACTGCTAGGAAGTATAAATTCATTAAAAGTAAAACATTTCACAGAAGTGCCTTGCCCTTGACAAAAATTGATTATGAACAGAAAACTACAAAAAAAGCATTATGATATAGCCCAAATATTTCACCTTAGCCTATTCAAAATTGAATATTCCTGTCTTCCTTTCCAAATAAAAAATAGTTGGTGGAAGGTTTGATTAGACTAGAAAATATAAAATGTGTAAAAAAAAAGTTAAAACATAATTTAATTAAAATCCTGATTTTATCAAATTGAAGTATTTAGATTGGCTCAAAGGGAGTGGGGTTTTTTGAATATACAGGGAATGCTTTTGTTTTCATTCCACTCTGGAACGTAAGTATTGTCAAAATCAAAAAACTCTACACAAAACAAAAGTCCGCTTCTTATACAGCTCGACTGGGTAGCTTTCTGTCCCACTATCTGCAGAACATGTGCTCGTTTGCTGACCTTCACTCTGTGCAGTAACAGCACATGATCCTTCTGCTTTGCATCTGCACTCACGTAATCTGCTCTTACTACAAGATTTCCCAGAACACATACCCATTTGTACAAGCTCTTAATAAAGCATACCATGCTCTAACAGTGAGTATTAACACTCTCCCCTGGCTGGCTCAGCAACAGTTGGAAGATAGCCTTTCACAGTGTAATAATCTTTAATGTTAGTATGATAAAGGGACTTGGTACCTAAGTTTTCTGATTGTTAAATCAACACTTCAGCTTTTCCTGGATAGGAGACAAAGACCAGGACAATCTTCACTGCAAGAAGCGAAGGGAGCTTTCCCAATGTAAGCACTATGCACTACCTGAAGTGATGACATGCTGTATTATTTTTTCTGCTAGTTATGTTGAGAAGATTGTAAGCAACAGGCCTGTAGCTATGCATATAACAGCATTACCAGCTGTACATATAACAGCTTCTGATGAAAGCAGTCTTTGCCATTCTTCATAATCTACACTTTCTGCGCTGTATCTTCTGGACAAAATGCATAGGCTTTCACTCAAGCTCTGTGATTATCAAAAAATACATAAACAAGAAGTCCCCCCATAATATTGCCACATCATTCACATTTTTAAAAGGTTGAAATTTATTTCTATAACTAATTGGGATACTAAAAAATGGAGAAAGACCTCTGACTGGATCACTCTGGATGGGCCAAATTCTTTCCACTTATGTCCGTATAACACTACAATGACAGTAGATATAAGACTGTGGAAAGGAAAACTCCCATTACTGGAAACTAGCAATCTGAAAATAATTATTGTTCACCAAATAGCACATGTTTTTAAAAGAGCCTTTGTAAATTTTCTTTAGAATACATATTTTAAATCTTGTGCTTTTATACTTCCTTTTCATATTCTGTTTTGTGAGGGTTTTTTTTTTAAAATAACCGTTACAGCAGTATTTTTCATTTTTCTTGAGATATCAGGAAATACTTTTTCTAGTAATGTTATCATAAAAATGCCATTAGGGGGTATCAGAAAAAATAATAAAATTGCATCAGAAAAAAAATATAAAAATTACATCAAGTAAACCCTACTCATATTCTGTTTCTATTTAGGATGCCATGATTTTGCGAATTTTGAACACTTCCTGGTTTTAAAAAACAATTTTATATCATAAATAAAATTATTCATCTGGTCCATGCTTAATGTGGTTTTATGGACAAAATAGAAAGTAAAACACCAAGGGGGGGGGGGGGGGGGGGAGAACTTCATGTCCTGAAAAAGAGATTTTTGTTCTGCTATCTGTGATACATCACTGTACATTTTCATGTGTTGTCACTGGCCGTATTTTAAAGTGAAAAGCCGCTAAAGAGGACATCCACAAAAAAGCATAGTCAAAACATCCTTCTTTTGTTTTATGGTATTTGAGCCTGACATACATAGGGGATCTTCTTGCTGAGAGTTCTTGAAAAATGAATAGGTGGGGCTCCAAGCTCAGTACATAATAGAGAAAGATCAAGGTCCAAAAGGAGGCAAAGAAAGGTGACTTGAACTATTCTGCTAGTGGGTACAGCCAGATGCCAGAAACTGGCAGAAACTAGAGCAGGCACACGGCTGCTCTTACTCCTACCTAGATGCTTGTGGTTTCAGAGCAGACTGTTATGTGGGCAGGATGGGAAGAATGGTGATACAAAATATGGTACATAGCCAAAAATCCCTCTTGGCAGAGAGAATTCTCAAGAAAGAGGCCAACCTGCGCAAAACATCCAGACATAACTGCAAGATATTGTGTATGGTCCAGTGGTGGACTTGAATTAAAAAAACAACAAACAAAAGCCTTGAAATTTAGAAAAGGCAGAGAGAGACCAATAAGCAACAAAAGAAGTCACAAAAAACGTAGATTGTTTACCAGTAAAAAAGTCTTATTCCCACCATAAGAAAGGCAAACAGCAGATTCTCTGGGAAGAGCTTAGTTTTTCATCATCTTACTCTATTTAGAACATACATCAACAGGTAAAGCAGGTGATCTGTTTTCATTGGGTCACACACAAGATGGACGGTAATGGGCACTGGTTCAGAAAAAAAAACAACAAAAAAAACCCAAAGAAACAAAATCTCTTCAAATCCAGCAATCAATTTAGAGAATAAAAATAGAGAAGGAACCAGCCATATAACAAGTGCAATACATGTCTGACAAACAACCAAGATAAGCAACAGCTAATGACAAAAGACAAAAGATTTCAGATTGCATTAACGTCTGCTACCCAGAAGTATACAGATCATGAGAGACTTCTTTCCAGAAGTCCTTAGATTGAGTTTTCTCATATTAGAATGTCTTTTCAACATGAGAGCAAATAAAAATGACTAAGTCAGGTTGCAGGAGAGAAAAACTAAAAGTCAATAGGAAACAAAAAGATTACAGTTATTTTCCTGACCCTAGAAAATAAGATAACTCTTCCATATTATTATTCTTCCTCTAATAGATTTATTAAGAGTTGACATAAAATTTATGAAGTGTAACTTTGAAAAAACTTTTCTTTTTCTAAAAGCATTTATCCTGCTAGCTACAGCCAACAGTTTTGAACAAGACCGCTTACCACAGTGCTCCTCATGACTGAAATCTAACACAATGTAAGAAAAAAGCATTTCATGCCATACACACAGTGCATTCTGTTTTCAAAGGCTCTAACAGAAAAGAGGCATTCCAATCTGTTAAAGAGCTGAAGGCCCTCTGAACAAATTAAAGACCTGTGGAAGGCAAATGACATTTTCTAGGTTGAGCTCAGAGACTACATTTAGTTTTGCATAGGCAGAAAATTAGAAATTTACCAGCTGAATACTGACAGATATTTCAAACAGTGTTTGTAGCTCTTTGGGACAGGGATTCTGTCTTTTGTTATGTGCCATTACAATGGGTAACACAGCTAGGTTCTGATTCAGCATTGGGCTTGGCAGATTATGATAGTAATAGATTATTAAAAAAAAAAATAAAATGGTATGTTGCCAGGAGTTTGATGACCACATTTGAGTATAAATAGAATTCTTTCTAGTCTGGTGCTCAAGAGCTTCTATCTCATATGCAGCAAAAAGCTGAATAGGCAGTAATGTGAAAAGTGAAGATACTGGCTTCACAATAGCAATGTAAAAATCCTTTCAGCTGATCCTTTTGTTCCCTTTATTCTTCCTTGCAAGAATTTATCATCAGTTCGCTATGGCAGTCTGACCAGTGTTTGTATAATCATAGCTAAATTTTGGAAAATCCTAGCATGCACCAAATCTGTAAAGAACTACTAAATCACAGCCAACTGATTTTTCACTCTTTTCTGCTTCATTGCTTTTGTGTTTTGCCACAATTCTATTCTTCAATATATGCCATTTCACTAGTAAAACAAAGGAATTCTTTGTTCATATATAACTCTTTCCTTTTGGGGGAAAAAAAATTCCCCCAAAATTTTTCATATCTTTTTGTTTAAACTCCTAACCAAATTTACTTAATACTGTACGTGTCCCATCTTTATATTTAGACAGGTGAGGAAATTTCTTCTGTAAGCAGTTACTCCATGACTAACATTCTCTTCTCCAGTATTTGTACAATGTGCAGTTAAAGTGAGACTTACAGAAACTAATTTCTGCTGTAGATGTCCATTCATCATCCAATCACTCTTTCTAAATTTTGTCTATTCATGACTTCTATTCATTCTTACTTCAAGTCTTTTCTAACAAGTTTGTTTGCTTTTGCATTGCCTTTTCTTAGATCATGTAAATGTTTTATAATTCCAGAAATTGACTTCTGTACCCAAAGACAAAAACACTTAATAACTTTACCCCACCTTACTTTATCTGAAATGCTTGAAGACATAAATACCTGCTTTTTAAGTGAAAGGATATTTGTTTAGCATACTAAAGTGTTAAGATTGAAAGCTCTGAGCTACAGAAGTCCTAAAAATGGATTTTACTCATACTATAACTTTTCTTACGGACTGTTCTCCATCACATGTGGTAAGACACTATTAGCTTGATTGTCACTGTGACAATAAAAAATTATTCCCAAAAGTGTTTTTCATAAATTTTCATGAATCTAATCATTTGCCAAAGTTGTATAAAATTTTCAACTCCAACTGAAATAATGAATAAACAATGGATATTTAGCAAGACACTTTTAGAAAAAGAGAACTCCTTCCTGTTAGACTCACTGTAAAAGAAAAGATAGAGCTTTCCGTAATTTTCTACAATGAGCTAAATTAAGAAGAGAAGTGATTTTATACTAGTTTAGCAAAATAACTCTGTGAACACTACTAAATTATCATTTAAATTTGTCTACTAGTAATAGTTGTTAACCAAAATAAGATGAGATAAGAATTCCTGTACAGTGTGTTGTACAGACTTTATTAAACTCTTTATAATAAAGTGTTAAGCTACTGTAACTTCTGTATATAAATATGGCTTTTAAATCATCTGTTGAGGAAAGGGAATGTAAGTGACCAATTTCATTTCCAAACCTGTCAAACATTCCAATCTGGCATGTTCATCCACTCCACTAATTTGATGGGGAATTTTTACAGAAGTTTACAGAACTAGTGACATAAATTAATATTTGCTCCTGGCACCTGATTTTGTTCTTCAAAGCTGTAAAATACTTTGCATCTGTAACTGCAAAACATCAAAATCAGTCATGACAGAGATTGAAAACAGAGAAAATCAGCAGCCATTTCACACCGAAAGTAAGTCATAGATTTGAGAATACTGACTTCAATATGAAGAATGTAGCTATAATTTTTCTACTCAGAGTAGACCATTTGTGGGATTGTAATGTACACACATGCACAAGAGGAGAAAAACCTCTTGGAACTTTAATTCTGAGTTGTCTTCATTGTCTGCCCCACCTAGAGCATGCTGCTTTTTTACTGACCTATATGTGTGTTTTCTAACATTTACTCTGGTCCTGTCTAAAGCAAAACTCCTATAAATATGTAGGCTAAAATAGCTAAATTCAAATGAGGTAACTTTATGACAAGTTTTATTCATTTAACTTCAAAATGTTTTGACTAGCTAGAAGTACTAACCTATAAGCTTATACTGGTTCCCAAACTCAGTGTTCATTACCTCATGGGAGAAAGCCAAGAAAGTTATTTGATTAAGCATATAATTGCATTCTGCTGAAGAGGGATATTTGAGGATTGTCTTATAATTTTATCACTTCAGAATCTATAAGCCTATTAAAGACACCCTGGAATAATTTCTTGGGTTTCTTCCTCTAAAGGAAATGAGAGGATCAGTTATACATTCAGTAAATGCATACTTTATGGATAAGATTCAAACAAAATGAACAGATTAATAATATTCTTAAAACAGCTAAAACTGTAATCAGAAAGCCTTTCAAGCAAGGAGATTCTTGAAGGTGCTTACACTTCACTGTTTGCCTCTATCCTAGTTCTAGCAGTGGAGTTACATCTCAGGAGTAGAGATCACTGCATCCACTGAAGTTGCAAATAAAACAAGCACAAATGAAATTCAAATCAGGCTCTTCCTTTAAGTCAAAGAGTTAACTCAAAAAATGGTATTTGTCTTTCTCTGTGCAGAGCGCTTTGCTATACAAGTAAGCATAGTAGTTTAAGGAGAGGCAAGCATTTATTTTTTTTTCTAAACATAGCTGGACAACAACATTGCTATGAAATATTGTATACGGTTTGATGCATACAACCTTGCCACATAGAACATGGCATGTATAAGCACTAGCAAGGCCCTGACTTTGCCCAAAATGTAATGAGAAATTTGTCTAAGGTCTTATTTTTACCTGCACCACTGGGAGCAAATTCATCATAAGTGAGGAGTCATCAAGAAAAATTGTGTCCAGGCGAACAAAGGTTTCTATCTAGCCAACCAGCAGCATAGTTTTGACAACCCCAGTGTCAATATGTGTATTTGTCTGCAAGGTAAATTACATGTGAATGTTAGGTAAACTGAGGCAGTGTTGAACTCTTAGCAAAGGAATATAGCCAAACAGCAATCACCAGTCAAATACAGAAGAACCTCTGGTACTTTTAGATTCAGTGCTCCACAAATACCTAACTGCCTAATTAACAGAACAGCCATTAAGATAAATAAATTCTATTAGTCTTCTTTTACAGACAGAGAAGTACAAGTGGGGTGGCTATACTTCTGTTTCCTCATGATGGTTACTGTTGAGGCCCAGATTAGAAAGGAAGCCTCCCTGGATTCTAGCCATTGTAATTAGCTGTTTGCATTACAGCCTCTCCCAGCTAGCATCACAGAGCTATTGTACTGTATCTTGTACAACATTCAACAAAAAACAAAAAAAAAAAAAAAAGGCGGCAATCTCTGCTTAAAGAGATTACAAACCAAAAAGAGGAAATGACACAACTTTCAGTAGCTTTTAGTGGAGGTGACTTGTGTACACTGGACAGGAGAAGGAACACAAGCTGACAATACTCTAGCTATGCAGACACCCTGCAATTTTTCCTTTTGCTATTTAAATAAATACATAGTAAGTAGGAGAAGTGAGTATGAAAAGGATTCTTGGATTGAACTAGACCCAGGGGGTTTCTTCCAGTCATATATTTTTATTCATTTTTAACAGGTGTCCTATCTGTTCTTTTCAGGACATTTAAAACAGGTGGGTTCTGTGAGGTAACTTGAAAGCTAGGATAATGATTTTGCAGAGTCATCCCACATTATAATACAATCCCTCAGAAAAGTATAAAGGCAGTGGGTTTTGCATCATTCTGTGATGGAAGAGAAAGTCATATGTCTATTATACATAATGAAAACTAGCACAGAGAATTTAATGCATCTGTGCACTTGTTAAATTGGATTAGAGATTTTAACCTTGAAGAGGGAGAAATCAAAACTATCAGGGTATCTCAAGCTTAGACAAAGAGGACTACTAGATAGAAGATTTGAGAAGCTTTCAGATAGACACTGGTCATAAGGAATATGTTTTGTTATTTATATTATTCAACATGGAGTAGACATAATTTGAAGGTAAGCAAACAAAATAGATCTATGGATAAAAATAAGGGGATTTACCACCACTGTGTACAGACATAGAATCCTACCACTATTACTTGACTATATGACAATATATATGACAATATATATGACAATGATATGACAATATTACTTGACTAACACGCAGGGCAGTTGAGCATTTCAAAGACCTGAAAGAAACTGGCAAAGACACATAGTCTGAGGAGTTCTTCCCATGAAGACATGAAATAAGTGAGCCCTATCAGGAATATGAAACTTCTCTATGGTCATACACCAAGCCAGCGTCAGTTAATGAAGTCTGTCCTTCCTATGAAGATTATGAATTCTTCAACTTTTCAATAAGTTTCTTCCAACCAAAATTGCATTGCCTAGCAAAGAAATGATAACTAAGAGATCAGAAGATGTTCCATTTCATGAGAAATAGCACGCCAGTCTGGATACATCTACTTCAGTTTTCTGTCTGAAACATTAGCCAACTTTAAAACTTGGTAATTGGAAACATATATTGATCTATGTGACAAACTTAGTAATTATCAAAGTACTTCTTAATGGAATAGTTCTTAAATTTTCCAAATAATAAGGCAATGTACTTTTAGAACAATTCTTCTGCAGATTACATATATTGTATATGAATTCAAGCTACCTGAATTTGCTTCTAAAATGTGTGGAAATTTGATATTCTACCTTCTCTTCTTAATAGTCTGTTTATTTTTTGAATCTGATTCTTTTTAAGCTAAAGCTTTTTGTAAATCTAGTTTAATTGTATTTCAGATGGTAACAACCTTTCAAGTGGCTCTTCTTCAGGTAAATCTATCTTCTAAAATTCTATCTACTAAAGTCCTTTTATTGCTTTGTTCTGGTTCTATTATTTCAAGATCTCATTACATTTTATATAATTCTAGAAGACTGCAAGTCAAAATACGGCTCTTGCTCCCACTCTGAATACTTATTTCTGCAAAACTATAGATATAACAGCTAAACTATTAAATTTAGTATAATTATATGACTTATAAAACCCAAATGTAGTGATACTTTTCAGCTTATTATCACTGAGAGTTCTTGTATGCAGAGCATAAAAAAAATTTAATCAATATATGAGACAAAGTATACTGCGGAATTTGGTACTGGTATATAAATTCAGTGTTAAAACATAAAGAGAACTTCTTCAGGCTTCCTGTCTCAGACAAAAGCAACATTTTTGATTCTATGAAGTCTGGAAACCCAGGTGATGAAGGGTTGAGAATTTCTTGAGAACTTGATTTAATAGATGGAATGAATTCTTTTTTCCAGCAATCAAAAAGCCCACCATATTCTCAGCAAGACAGCAAAATATTGTGCTAGTTGATGAATTCTTTGCATATATTTGTTGTGATGCTTGCTATTGTATTTCATTGCAGTTAATTACCTTTTTCTTCTTTTCCACTTCTAATTATATCTAAGAAATAAAAATGCAAGAAGTAAAATCCCTTTCTGAGAGGACCAAAAATTCTTTTTTCATATGGCTTTTTCACAAAAACACTGTAACTCCTATAATCTTAACATAATGAATAAGGTCTAATAAAATGACATCTTTGTCAACAACTGGGAAGAAAACCAGACAGGTAAATGTACAGGTTCATATTAACATCCAAGGATATAACCATTCTGTCTTTTGAAGGAGACTCTGAGAACATTGCTCAGACTAAATTCAGTGGTCAACCACACACAGCATAGCCCTACATGTAACCAGAGACTTCATTCCCTTCCTTTCATGTTTTGACAGTCTACCTCAGAGGCCTATGTGTAGACAGGAAGATCTGGAACCATATTATTCTCATAGCCATTCTCAGTAGTACCTTTTAGGAGAAGTATAGCCTGAAGATAAAAATGTGCCATCACTAGCAGAGATAAAACAACTTTCTCACTTACAAGGGAACATAAAGATGAATGGTGTTGCTAATACTGATAGAACTCAAGTGCAACCTTAAATTACAGAGAAAACTAAAAGAACAACTGACGTGCCAAAATTAAAGTAGACCAGACTAGAGGATAAAAAAAATGTGTGTATGCAGTATCTGAGAATTATAAATTTAAGCTTCTAAAGTTAATAATTGGATATGCCTTCCTTTTTCTGCCTGAAAAGAAGTGAAGATTATTTAATGAGCAGAGCAAAAAAATGATCCACTTATGTATGCTTCTCTACATTTGGGGGAAAAGAAATGAAAAAAAAAAGTAATTGGCTCTTGCTGTAATTTTCTGTCCTAAGGCCTGCTGAGCCCCGACCAAAAATAAGGTGTCACATGCCTCAGTGTTTGCATAGAGTACATTCAAATAATTTCTGCCATTTTAGACTGTCAATGTTTAAGGATTCCTTTTCTCAAAAACAATTGTTTTCTTCAGTCTCTTGCATGAGCTGTTAGATGGTATTTCCAAGCCTTCAAGCAGCAATTCAATAATTGCCTGCGTCTGTACTTCTGATAACCTAGATCCTGAAAATTCCTTGATAGTAGGCATTCAATTATCAGAAAATTCTTCAGCAAAGAGCTGACTTGTGGCCCTTTTGTGAAAGTAATTTTGCTTATTGTTTGGGGAAGTTTCAGAACAATAATATTGTTGAATTAACCCATGCTCTGGAGGATATTTTGTCATAATCGACCTACCTTACCCACCCTTGTCAAGGAAATCTCTCTCCATTTAGAATAGGACGAACTTTGTGGATATGTATGTTGTATTCTTTAGTCTTATAGACTGAAAAAGTAACATATATTTCATATTATAGCCACACCAGTCATCCACTATGATAAAACTGTCCAAGACTTGATTTTCTTCAACACTCGACCATAGTTAACAGGTTGTACTGGAACATGGGCAGCTCAGAGTTTGGTTTAGCTCTCAGCCTAGGACAGGTAGTATGTCATACCAGGAGACAGTTCTGACAGTTTCTACAGGTCACTTAATTCATATTGTGCAAACTTTTTGTGCATTTGAGCTCCTTTGATTTGATTTTGGAAAGTCTAAATCTAGAGAAGGTGAGAGTCTAACAGATTAAATCTAGCTCCCAGTTAGCGAGCCAGAGACCAGCTACCACTCCTTTTCCCTTTGGTTGACTTATCTGACAGCAGCTTCAGACACTGGTTTCTGGATAACTATTTCTCTGCATCAGCATGAAAGTAACAATGCTACTAGAGATGCCACAAAAACTGGCTGAGCAATTCTTTGAGGAGCCAACCTTCCAGTTGCTATCTGTTGGGGCTACCCTTCTGCAGTGCTCAGGACAGGAAACCAAGAATCCCATGTGCATTGACTTGGGCTAAACAGACTTTGGGATAGCACATAGCATCTACCAGTAATCCTAAAACCACTAAAGAAATTGTAGTGAAAGTAAAGGTCTCTTACTTGTAGGCATTTCTCTGACTTTGCCACTGTATCTAGTATGTAAGTATACATTTTCATCAGTAAAAGTTTGAGGAGTACCTTCACTGTAGCAAGGCAATACACAGGCCAAATATAATTTCCCTTCCTTGTTACAGAATGCTTGCACAGAACAGATAGGGGAATTACTCACCACACAAGTGTATTGGGTTACTAAAGAAATCCTTATTCAGGCACAGTTTTGCTGGAATACCCCATTTCCAAAATGAGATTTGTACTGATGGGTCAGGAAATTTGCAACCATGATCGTAACTGTAAATAAGGTCTTTTGGGAACTAATTTTGATTCTTCTTTTTTTTCCCCCGCCATAAAATTCTATATGATGGTGTTTAGTGTTTAAGCAATTTTCCATTAATGTTAACATTTCCCATTTCAATACTTACAGAAAAGCAAGGCTATTAATTTTTCTTATCAAGATAGTTTTTCCCCTATACTTTTTTCACAAAACTATTAACCAAAACATTTTCTTTCCATGAATTCTAAATATCTTCTTTTCTGATCTCCCAAAATGTGAGACAGAATTTAAAAAGGCTTTCAGAAGGCGAGAAAAGTGGATTTGAATTTGGGACTTTGGACATAACTACATCTGCGAACAGTTTATATGCAGTGTATTTTCAGACTGAGTTCTACTATTTAGAAGCTCTAAGGGTTAGCTGAGATGGCACAGAGAATAAATGTAACCAACAGATTAACTCATTTGCAAATTACTTATTCAGTGAAGCAAGGTTTGAAAGGAGGAGGTGGAATGTAAGCCTGGAATTGTGACTCAGACTCAACTGCTTTCCTCAATTGCTCTTAGCAAGCCACAATTATACAAATCTCTGACTCAGCATTAAGAACCTGGCAATCTAGTCTTCAACAAAACATAAGGTTTTTAATGTAACATTATCTGTATATTTATAGTAAATAGCTAGTTGCATCTCAAAAATATTTTAGTATTGTAAGCCAAGATAAATCCTCTCTGACATCATACCTACACAAAGCAGGGGTTGACCACTTTCAAACAAAAGATTTTAACCCATAAACAGTATGCCAGCAAAGCTTCCACTGACCCTTCTAGTCTATACTGGGACAGCAGGCCTGGGGTGATGAATTTTGCTTCATGACAAATTGTATTATTACTGAGCTGAGTAAGGAAGTGTAATGTAAACTAGACAAATTCTGAATGGGCCTCCTGATAGCTTTAGCTACAGTGCTGCAGGAGAGAACTGAACGTCCAACACATCATATAACTCATTATCTGTACACTGAAGAAGAATAACAATACTCGTCCTATAAAGAATATTCAAATAAAAAGCAGGAAATAAGGATTTTAATTTTGAGACCATTTATTACAGTTTGTAGAAGAATAGCAAAAAGCTACTCATTTAAGTTTTCTATTTCATGCCCAAGAGTCTTAGCAAGAAGCAAAATTCTCACTGAGCATTCTTTCCAGCTGAACTGCAGTTAGACAGCTAAATCAGTAATGCAATATAACATGGTCATATTAACTTGGTGAAGCAGAAAAGACCATCTGCAACACCATGAATATGACTAAAATAGAGTGCCAGTAAAAAGCCTTTAATAGTGTCTAATGCCAGAAAACCTTATGAATGGTATTTTTAAGTTCAAAGTAATTGATGAAAACAGAATTCTAGTATTTGTTTCACTTTTGATGCAATAAGCTTTCAAAATTGATTTATAAACTGCTTTACATCTCAATTTTACATGCATTTTAAAATAATAAAATAATTTTATATGTACTTCACTAATTTCAACTGTAAGCAATTTGTTCAAGTATACTTAGTAAGTTAGAAGACATACGCATGTTCCCAAGGTGCACTCTACTGAATATCACTGTGCAGATTGAAAATTGGCAGCTCTAGCTGATGTTTAAAAATGCATGACTCTGGTTTTATGTAATAGAGAGTTCTGTCTACTGTACTGTTGTGTCCATATATGCATTAGAGTAATATATTTAGTGCTAAAGATTTGGAATTCAACAATCTTTTTCAGAAATTGTCAAGGAAAAAAAAGGAAGATTGTTACATGGGTTTATATTTTAAAGTAGGGGGGAAAGGGTGGAAATAAATGGCCAGATTTCTAAATACTGAGATGTTATCAGCAGAGTCTCACAGGTTCTTTATTATTTAATACATTTTTAATTACTTGGATAACAAAGGTGCAAATGGTGAGAATGTTTGTAGATGTCACCAAATTATTCAGAATATGATATGAGATTTACAGACATATCCTATGATACTGAGTGGCTGAGTGATAAAACAGCAAACAAAATTTTTTACAGACATAACAATAGAGACTAAATTATCTGTTACCAATCAAGAAAGAAATCTCTCAGCTGTTGTGAAAATTTCTTAAATTAGCACAGGCCAGGAAGATAACTCAAAAAGGCAACCAAATATTAGGAATTATACAGAAAGGAACTAAGATCAAAACAAAAAACTGTTATGTCATTATATTGATCCCTGAGTCTGGGAGTAGCTCAGGTCACTGTCAAAACCGATTACATTAGAAATGAAAAGGAACTGAGAAGAGTGAGAAGGATGATCAGAGGTACACAACACAGTTACACTAGCATTCTTCAGCTTGGGAAAGGGTATACAAAAAGGAATGCAACAGATGTATGAAAAGCTATAAACATTATTGAGACTATAAAAAGGGAGCAAATATTAGCTATTTTTCATATCATAAGGACTAGCGCCCTTCCCAAGGCAACAGGTTTATAGCAAGCAAGAGGAAGTACTTTTTCACAGAGATATACTAAAATTATGGAACTGTTTCCTATAGGATGCTTTGCAGATCAAAGTACAGCTGTGTTTCAAAAGCTGAGATAAATTCAGGGAAGAAAGGTACATCAAACATTCAGTTTGTGGTTTATCTCTGGCTCAGAAAGTTTCTGAACTGCAGATAGACAGAAACTGAGTAAATTTACTGGGACAGATTACACAGGGTAGTGGTTCTTAAACTCCTTCTCCATGTATCCACTACTGGAAAACATCAGAGGTACAACAGTGTGCTGGATGGATCTGTGGTGTTGTCTAGTATAGCAACTTTAGCTCTTACACAGGTTTTCCATTAAGAAGAGCAGGACACTCTCACTTTCATTCATTTAGAACTCAAAGTAAATTCAATACTAAATATATAGGACATTCATTTTAAAACATTAAATGATTAAGCTGCACCATCAATTGCTCTACACTTACTGTTGGGCATAGGCATCAATGAAAGACTAGTTCAAAACATTTCAGTATGGGATGATAAATTTCAGTGCTAAATATTAATGAACATTAGCTAGCTACAAACGATGGTGATTAAAACTGACTGATAAAAATGAAATCTTTTCCCAAACAGAATTTCTTATCCCAGTAGGAGGGAATAACAAGACATTTTGAGATGTCCTCTGAGAAATCATTTCACTATTGATTCACTGTGGAAAACACTCATCTAGCAAAGTGATGAGTGACAAGAAGCTAGGTCAGACCGTTTATGCAATGACATCTGATCATTTAAATTATTTCAATTATTTTATTTTGTTAATATTTTTTAACATTTCCTTTTCTAAATTGTTTGCTATGTTTCTGTACATCAGAAGTCCCTGTGCCTCCATCTGTGAGTTGTATTACACAATACCTTAAAGTATTTGCTGTCTGGGTTTGTTGTTTTTAGAGGGACAGTCTGTATATTTTACAGTTCTTCCCCTGAATATTCTTTATTTGCACCATATTTTACACTTCCTCTCAGCTAGTGATATTTCCTACCATTACAAAAAGGTTTTATTTTTCCACACACTCAGAACAGCCTACCCTGCCATTCAATATCCCAAGCCCAACTAAGCCCACACCCGTGCAAATGTACAAAAGATAATTGCATTGTATGGGTGCAACTGAGGCTTGAGAGCTGTGTTGCTGGTTTTTCTTCCTGCATGTTCCTTTCTTTTTCATTTTAAACTCATTCAAAATAAGTGTTTCATTTAGTCGTAAAATGTAAGTATTGGAAAGGATTGTGGCAAAACTGATACACAACTTATTTTTCTTTCCTGAAGGATTAGCACTGTTATCTTCCTATTTAATTTGTAGCCAATAAATCAATAAATCAGCAGTACACTTTTAAGCACAAGGAGTTCCACTAATAATAGAATCCACAAATATCTATTTCAGGATAACAAGCAAAGTAGTTTGACATGTTCTAGCAGTCTTTTATAGATGCATAGATTTTTAATTTAGAAAGGACCATCAGAACAGATAACCTTATCTCTTTTAAAACAGACTGTAGAATCAATGCTGCTATTCTTATTATGAGCTCAATTACTTAGGTCTGACTAAAGTGTGAAATCCTTTAACACCATGACTATAACAAACTTACAGCTATATAATATTTCCATATTTACAAATTCCATTGCTAAGCATTGTAATTTATTAGGAATAGGTCAATTATTTATAGCTATTATTATACACTCTGACTGTGTGTGAAAAAAAATCAGATTTTTTATGACAAGAAACTAACATGTAATATTTTCTTCTTTTGTATGTATTTACATGTAGGCAGACTTTTTGGATTCCGGTTACCTGGATTTAGACTTCTAACATACAGAAAGCAGTCCTTACCACAGGAAGACCCTGATGCAGTGATAGTCGATTCATCTAAGCACAGTGATGACTCAGTGGCGATGAAGCACTTTAAATCACCTACAAAAGAAAGCTGTAGTCCTTCAGAAGTGGATGATACAAAAGCACTGATTCAACCCAGTAAATGTTCACCTTTGGTTAATATATCAGGACCTCTTGACCATTCATCACCTAAACAACAATGGGACAGACTTTACCCTGACATGATACAGACAAGCAATCCACTAACCCATTCCAGATCAAAGGAAAGCATTTGTAGTATACGGAGAGCATCTTCAGTACATGACATAGAAGGCTTTAACGTCCATCCCAAGAACATTTTTAGGGACCGTCACGCAAGCGAAGGTATGGTAGAAAGTCAATCAGTATTCTCTGATGTACTAAGAAAGGAATTATTGCAATTTTTCGTAGTAATTATCACCACTTTGTAAGCAAAACTAAATATAAACAGCTGTATACATTCAAAAGCACACTAAAAATATTAAGGGCCCAAATATGCCAGGCTTATTTACCCTAAATACTGCTTTTCATGTCTAAGCAGACCAATGAAATCATGGGGTTGCTCTTAGACTGCCATCTGCCTTCTGTATAGGGATATAGCAAAATCAGGCCCCACATTACTAAATATTGGTATTTGGCGGGGGGGAAATTGGGTGATCAAGTTAAAATTGCATGCAGAGTTCTGTCCCATGCTCATATATTAAATTGTCTTTGTATGAAATCCTACTTCAGAGACTGATCAGTTTATTTTTCTTAAATCTGTAATGTGTACATTGTATATTCACTGATCCAATGCTGAGACATGCTTTTTCTCTCACACGGAGAAAATATCCTTAGCAACTCCATTGGAATGCTTTGTGTAATGCTTAGTGAAATACTTAGTGTAAAATTCATGTAAGTGTGATTTTCTCTTTGTGTTAGTATATTCTTGCAACCAGCAAAATTTACAAAGAAGTTTCTTCTGTCTTCTTTTACTACTGTCTCTCCTAATTACACAAAGTCATGGAGTATAGTCCATGATTTCTTGTTGCAGACAGGGAGTTTAAGAACTTGGGAAACAGCTTAGCAAACAGAGGTTTGAAAGCCCTGTGAATGGAGAGGCACCTTTGAAACTGGCTTTAGCAGAAAAATGCCACATATGTAATGCTTTTGCAGCTACTGATGGTCTAATGACTTGAATTGCATACTTTTTATTCAAGCCTGATGACAAGGAATGTATGGGGAATATTTTAAGATTTCAAACACATATGTCATGGAAGACTGTGTACAGATTCATAACTTAGCAAGAAAATGAATTTTCATTTTCAGTGATTGCCTGTTTTTCTCCTATTTATTGACCACAAGCGTAAAATTCCTTTAAGTTCTCCTGCCTTTTGGAAGGTCCACATTGAGTGCTCTTTGCTTCTGTACATCGCCTAAATATAAGTCTGAATGCTCCTCTGCCACCCAGATTAACTCCTAAAATAGAAGAACTAACTCTTCCTTCCAGTTACTCTTTCTGTATTAAATATAATGGGTAAATACTTCTTTTCTCATTTCTGTTTCTTTTGGACTCTGATTTTTTCAGTTCAAATGAACCTGAAAATTCAATTAATTCCATCCTAAACCATATCATTTTTTGATATATTTCATGCTTACATTCAAGCCAAGATTTCAAATTCCGGATGTGGAGGCAAAAATCTGCAAGGTTGAACCTTGGCATGTCTTTTGGACCATTGCATAAGCTTCATCTTGGTTTCAACTTCCCTAGATATTTAAACTAACCTTTCAAATAAAACATATTTAAAGATATCTGTTTTGTCAATTTCTATTTTTGGAACTTATTTTCATTAAAGCACTTCCCAATTGGTCATTCTTTATATAGTTATATGACGAAAATGTGTAAAAATCAATTTCAATATTGTCTTTGGTTATGGTGGTACAAAGCTCATCCAGAAATTGCCACATAATTTAATGCTTGCTGCTTGGAGGAGCAAAAATTTCTAGCTCCATTTCACTGAATAATAATTTTCAAATGTTAAATACTAAGGAAAATAAATTTTACTATGAGGACTCAAGAATCCATTTGAATTCCTATGGCCTCTCACGTGATGTGATCATTTACAGTGTAAATTGATAAAACACCGCCACTCTGATTTCACTCTGCATAAGCTACAAAATAGTAGAGGATCTGGCCCTAAGTTTAGGTCTTACATACACATTCTAAAAAAGTACAGCAGAACAGAGGTTGGCTCTCAGAATTGCAGTAGAATTAGTAACCATCCTTGATGCCATCTGCTTCCAAGCATATTAGAATTTGGCACCTTATGCTGAAAAGATGTTTAAATTTAGCCAGCAAGTCCTGCTTGCCTTACACAACAGTGAGCCATAAAACCCTATTGTTGCTATCAAATTATGTATGCAAATTAGGTATCCAGGATTCAGCCTAAATCATCTTCTCTGGACTCACAGATTCTGAGCAGAAGCTATAGATACTGTACTGGAGAATGTAAAGCCCTAAGTAAAAGTAAAGTACAATAAGAAAAAGTTAAAAAGTAAACTAGAGTCCCAACGGCCTAAATTATTACCCAAGGAAGCATAAGATTTAATATATTTCCCATTCCATTTTTATTTTGTTTATGGATCCTAATAATTCTGAATTTTCCTGAATCCATTGAAAACTACTACTCTGTCTGAAAATGCAGTTCTGAATTCAGATTTAATTTTTTTCCACCTCTTCCAGTTCAAATAATATTATTGAATCAGCATAACAGAATTCTGACAGAAGAGAATAGCATTCTTTAGCTCAATACTAACTACAGTAATTCACCCATGGTCAATTTTTTTTTTTTTTTTTGGAAGATAACACAATTGAGAATATAAATTATTTCATGCATTAAATTAATTTATGTAACCTAGTTGTCCATCATTTTAAAATTATCATAGCTGTGGCCATTATATCCTGAAAAGTATTACAGTAAAAATGAAAATTTAGGATTTTAAATTCATTTGAGTGTACTCAATTAAATTCCATTCTAAATTTGCCTATTTGACAGCAAGAACAACAGGGCAGGAACTGTGTCTTCCGCCCACCACCCAAACTCCAGCAAAGTCCTTCTCACCTGAAACACCAGCAATCCAGATTTTGCAAGCAGGTACAGGTTCACAGGGGCTCTTTGGAAATGTTATTTTCTTCAGAAAGTGACCTCAGTAACATCCCTGCAGTTTTCTGAAAAAACAACAGGCTTTTGAGCCTAACTCAGCCTGCAAAACGTGCATTACTGCTACAGATGCCTGGCATAGAAAGGCGTCAGGCTGAGAGGAACTAAACGCTCTCCCACACTCATGGTCCAGAGGGCCCAGCTCGACGTCCCGTGCTCCCCGGTCCTCAGAAAGCTGAGGAAAAAGCCAGAGAGGCAGCTTGTGTGACATGATGCCACAGACGAGGCCCAACGTCACCTCCGTCTCCCCTCACAGGAGAAGGCCATAGCCTTTCTCCAGGGCGGGGCTGAAGCGGGCTCTCTGCAGGGAGAGGGCTGGTGCTGGGCCAGACAGGGGGGCACAGCCGCCTCAGCCCTCGGAGGTGGCCTGTCAGCGGGGGACAACTGCAGGTGAATGTCAGTTTGAGGCCCAAGCACCTCTGAAAGCTGGTAAGCTGGTCACGGTGGCCGGCAGCGCACAGGGGTAGGGCCGCATCCTGTGCCTGGCCCCTTGCTCCCTGTCAGCCCCCAGGGCCCTTGCCCACCCTCATACCTGCTCCAAGCTGCTGCAGCTGAGCAGGGGACATGACACAAAGGGAGGGCAGCCTGTGGGTCATGTTGTACACCCCTGAATAGGGGTGGCGTCTACCTATCCACCTGTGTGGCTTCCTTAAAATAATATTAAATAATAATAATAACAACAACAATGATAATATTCTCCTTGAAGAGGTTTGATGTGATGAGAGGATTCAGGGCCGGGTGTGCCTGTGAGGGCAGAGAGCTTTACTACCGTTACCTTGCAGAAAGGCACCTAAGAGCTGAAGAAAGGTTCAAGGTATATCTTTCTCCTCAGTGTTTCTCCAGTATTTACTCAGAAAGGCACTGTTCAGTTTGTTGCCATGGTAAAAACTTTTCCTCCTGTGAGTCCTGGGCAGGTGTGGGGCCTGGGCATCTGTATAGGGCTGCCTGCGCAGCCCCACACCCCATGCAGCCAGCCAGCCTGTGCTGCCAGCCACAGCTGCAGGTGCCTCAGCCTCACTTAATTACGTGTGAGTACTCCTTCCCGGGTTAGCACTTTTAACCTCCAACCCAGCACCAGACTTGTGGAGGAACAATTTTATCATGGCACTGTTAAGGCAAGTTAGCTAGAGCCAGTCCTACTACATGCTGATCTACTGCAAACAGTTTTAGATTCTCTCTCAATTGTCAAAGTGACTTCAATGTGACTGAAAGTCTACAAAACATAATCAAGGATGTGCAAAAATGTTTCAGTTCAAACCACATACATACTTTGAAGCAATATTTTCTGCTTTTTCTGATGTAGATTTTAGTTGTCTTTTTTCTCTTTTTTTCTTCACTTTTATTATGCTGAAAACCAGATAATGGTCGCAATGTCAAAGGTAAAGTATACGTCTAGACTGTGCCTTCCAGTGTTTCAAACAGCCACACTTTTTGGCATGTTACTTTGCCTGCTGTATGAAATGTTCAAATGCAACATTCTCATGCTGACCTCTAGGGCCAGGTGCATTACTTATATTTGTTAAACATCTAGTTATTCCCTTAACTATTGTGTCAAAGCACTAACTACCAATCCCTGGAAAAAGTGAAGGCATAGTTAAAGAGTCATTTGACTTAATTATCTGTTAATTCAAAAAAGGAAAGGAGGGAGATAGAACATATCATATTTATTTAACTCAGTGCTGTTGTCCTTAAGCAGGCAAAATTTCTATTGAAGCTACCAGGAGTTTTACCTGTGAAAGGACGTATAATCAGGCGGGGCCACTAACAAACAATCTATTGTTATAAGGTGCTTAGTTTTCAGTATAACTATCTCAAAAATAAAATAATTGATAATCAGGAGCCTTATGGAAGTATCTTCACTTATTCCTCTTTTGTCTCCTTAAAACTAGTTTCACGTTCCTGGATGGCAGGGGGTATGGTTTCAAGCTTCCTGTAGTATTAAAATGTGCATGCATGAACTTCGTTGCCAATTTCATGTTTATGTAATATTTAGTGCAGTTACAAAATTGTTTCTATTCACCAGCACTGAGCTGCATCTTTTGGAACCAATTCGAACATAGTTCTTAAGTGACTTCTTGCATTTCTAGAAAACAATTACTAAAGCATTCAGTTTAACTGCAATATTTGTAGCTATGTCTGAAAACTGGTTTGTGACTTCATGCATGATGCAAAAAGTGTGTGTAGCTGGTAAAGTCTTCTCTCTCAACTGCATGTAGTGCATGACGTAGATTCTGTAAAGCAATTCATGGACTATGAAATCATTGCATTTGCTTCATGTGTATGTTGGCAAAATCTTGGGGGAAAAAATGCAGTCTCTGTACTGTAAAACAACTTTTATAAATGTATTTACCGCTGGTGAAAAATGATGGATTGACAGCTCAGGAGAGTGAAATCATTTCTCAATGCATTGTGTAAGCAGGGACAATGGGATCCTACCATAAAAATGGGGAGCTCAAACTTAACTTTAAAGAATCTCCTTTGTAAGGTAGGCAGAAGCATGTCATTCTCCCTGCATATTCAGTTCTTGGCCACTCTGCTGAAACTGTCAATCAGGGTGCCAATTAGTGTCAATTGTGATTGTGATTTGTTATGGCCCTCTTTTTCTGCTTCCTGCTGTAAGAGTATAGCAAAGGTCCGCTAGTTGTCAAGTATCAGCTCAATTGCTGCCAGCCTGGGCTGTACTTAAGCTAGTGATGACTTTCAATTAATTACCATTATTAATGAGGTACATATATACCTTTCACCACTTTCTAAAGCTAAAGAAGGTGGATTAAAAAAGCAAGGTTTTATTCTCGTGTGCAATTCACTTAAGTCTAATATCAAACGCTAGGGCATGAGTCTTAGGTAGTGAAGGAGAGATTAATTCCCTTTGGAAAAAAAGCAATAAAAGATTTAAATCCCAGAAAGCAAAATTTCAACGCAATTTAAGCCTCTATAAAGTTGCTATTAAAAAAAGCAATGTCGACTATCTAATCATAGATTTGCCTAAGCTCCCTTAGTTTCCTCTTAACTTTGAGTTCCTTAGGTATCTAGAAACTTGTTCATCTGACAAGTGGCCCCAACTTGACACACCACTCATGTCTAAGACTACTCAATATTCAAAAACTATTAATTGCTACAACTATGTAGGGACATAGAGTTGAAAATCTGCAGTCTGACCATATGTGTGTAGCACACACCAGTCAGATTAGCCACTTCACTGATTTGTGAGGAGACTGAGTCCTGATTTATTTTGAACACCACTTTTTAGTAGACTTATGTAGATGATGTGAAAGATAGATTTAGGTCCTACCTGGGCCAAAAGGTGTTTAAGAACAATATTCCAATTCCTTGGTAGTATCCTCAGTACTCAGTACCAGGCTTTTTTAGCATTCCTTGTGGGAGAAAGGGAGTGCTTTCTTCCTTTTTCCAGTGAAGCTGTTCCACAAAGAATATACTAGGTTCGTTGGTCTAGGGAGAAAAAGAAGGACTGTTTTTGTAGTTTAATGGTTAGAGCACTCACCCACAAATTTTTGTTTATTTTACATCAAATGATCTTTGGACAAAATACAGAAAATCTTGAGAGCAGAACCACCGGATTGATCGCTCCCAGGGGAGCACCTGAACTGTTAGTCTAGAGCATCGTGCCTTCCCTTGTCATCTTGAACTCCTTTCTGCACAATGGCACAATTTGAAATGGAGTAGTAGAGGATTTCTATCTCTGGCCTAGGTTAACGTATAATTAGCGTAAATTTAGGAGGTAGAAAGCATGTCTATAAATCCAATCCTTTTAAGCTAAGAAAGCAAATTAAAAGTCTGGTTCTTCAGCAAGCATTCTAAGCCAGGTGTGAGGGAAGACCAGCCCTCACTTAAATAATTTTACGAAAAAAAACCAATTCAGCACTGCCTGAAGCATTTCCTGACAGCTGTCTTCAAGCAGCTGGTTGTTTGAATTTCACTGGTTCACACATTGCAAATACAATCCAGCTCTTCCACTGTTGACTCTGCAATTTGCCCCATAGGCCTAATCTTGTCCCACTGGCTGTTCCTGAATCATAGCATCCGTTCTTGTTTCCCTCCCTGGAAGACAAAAAAAAAAAAAAAAAAAAAAAAAAAGGGGGGCAGTAGAAAAAAAAACATCACCTTGTTGCCCATATTAAAATTGGGATGCAAAAAGGTTCTCATGTGGATCTGAGAAATACCCTTCTATCCCACACTTTAGATACATTGTTACTGACTGCAGGAACTGGATTTTTTTCTTAAATTTATAACTGGCTGGATCTAGCTCTCGCTGTCTAAATATCTTTATCATTCTTTTTTCCAGTATATTTTTAATAGCAAATTTTCCTTACTATGAATATTTTTGGCTTCTGGAACAACTTTATGATGACAGTACAAAACGAATGTACTGATCAGTTATATTGCTTTCTTGTTGTACACGGAACTCTATCCAATATTAAAAAGAACAATTATAATGGATATGTACCTCATGAAGTATACAAACTCCGTATTTTTTATCTGTCATGATGCACTAAAGTAGTATAGGATGTTTCAGTGTATAAATACATCATTAATATTCTACATATGGGTAGCCCTGTTGTTTTCAATATTTTGTTGGTAATGACAATGGAAGAAATATATTTTGTGAGATTGTGATACTCCAAAATTAAAGGCTTTTAGGGCAGTGTTGGGTTAATATTTCCATTGATTAAGTATGGAGTTACTTGATGAGTCAACAGGGGTACAGCAGGGGTCTACTCAATTTCCCAGTTTACCAAAAAGCGATTTTGAACTATCATGTAAGCATGAGCAAAAGTATGAATGTGAAAACAGAGCCTTTGCTCAGTCCAGACACTCTTATACAATCTTGTGTCCTATTTTGGTTTCTATAAACAAGTGAGAATACAGTCTTTATATTCAGCCAGAATTATAATGGAGCATACCAGCATACCCAGTAGCATGAAAACAAGTAAGGATGAATGCATTACATACTTTGCAATCCATTGACTTTATAAAAAAATATTGGGGGCTATATGAAAGGTAATTTCATATTTACATACAACACTACACTTGATTCTCATTAGAAAGAGTTATTTTTAAAATTTAGATAATTTTTACTATTAACAAATAGTATAGTGAAAAACAGTTTTTAACTACCCTTTTAACATATCCCACTTAAACATTAATGATAACTTATTTTTCTGCATTCATCAAATACTAAATACGTGTTCTGATTTTTTCAGGGCCTTTTAATCATATCAAGTCAAGTCTGTTGGGATCCACATCGGATTCAAATCTCAACAAATACAGTACAATCAACAAAATTCCTCAACTCACACTGAACTTTTCAGATATCAAAAGTGAAAAAAAATCTTCATCTCCTCCTTCTTCGGAGAAAGCAATTATTGCACCTAAGGTGAAAGACCGAACGCACAATGTAACAGAGAAGGTTACCCAGGTAAGGTAATAGCCATTAATTTAGTTCCTTTTCAGTTTTGTGGAGCCAATTATCAGCGTATTCAGTAAATTCTTACTATTTTCATGAATAATTTGGCTATCTCCAAGACAATATGAAGGGTTTGAGCCAGTTGCACATGAGGTAGTTTACAACATTAAATGATACTGCTAGCAAACAAAACTTTTCAGCTCTCTCTTTTTCAATGGAAAAAAGCTGTAGTATGCATCAAGTGCCCCAAACAAATCCACTAATTTCAGTGATTACTGTCAGTCATAAATGTTAGTTTCATTCTTTTTTCTTTTTCTCAGTTTTATAAATTGCTGATTAGTGCAAGGCACAACATAACAACTGGTAGGTGATTGTGCCACTGGTATAAGTATTATAGTTATGTCTTGTAATTTGTGTTCCAGTTCTTTGGCTTTTCATAATGCTCTTTCCTGTGGGTATCTTTTCTATATCTGTACATCAAAAAGGCCGTCAAAATGAAAAGCAGATACCTTTGGACTGAATGTATGATATATTCTGTCATATTCGGACATGAGGCATACAACTGAAACAAAACTGAAAACAATGCAAGATAGCATATTTCTTCACTCTAAGACAGATACAGTGCCCTCTGAAGGCAAGAGTTTTCAGCTAAATTCAGTATTATTATTACATTTGTGTTGTAATATCATGTGGAAATTGGCAAGGACAGGCCACCAAGGTGCAACATGCTGGAAAAAAAATATTAAGACATGACAGTATCCCAAATAACTTTTATAGTCTTAGTAAGCAGTGGGTTGGCCCTTAAATGCCCATCCACTTCACAGACTGAAAGAGGTTAGAAGTGCTTTGTATTAGAATGCAGATATAGATTCTATAAGGAAGATCTTGCCAAGACTAGCTTTTGACTTACTGCTTACATACCTGCCTTCCATAGACCAGACAGCAGCTTCTCAACTTTGGTACTATGCCAGATAATGTCAATGTTCCTCCTCCCTTCAACAGATATAAAAAAGGAATGTATTGTACACCGTCCAGGAGAAATAGACATAAAAGTTCTATCAGTTCTATCTTGAAATCAGGTAATGCCTAAAAAGAAGTTGGATTTTTATCTTTCATATATTTTGTCTTTGATAGCTAACTTGAATCTGCAACCATTGTACTTTCTTCCCTGGTCAGCTGTGAAAGATTTAATCTCTTCCAGATCCATTTTGATAGTCTTTAAATCATTCATAGTAGTTATACATAGAAATCTTTTCACAGATAATATGGCAAAAACTCACGTTACATTAAAAAGACTAGTTTTTATAAGTTATGTAAGCATAAGTCAAGTTTGATTGGGTTTTTTTTCAAAATTCTGAGTGGCTAATTATTGCCAGAGTGCCAAGTTTTTATGTCTTAATGACACTGTCGGGGGGGGTGGGGGGGTGGGGTGTATTGCCCAAACAACTTAGGTAGATATTATGAAAAGGTCCAATAGAAATGGCTTGGATCAAAAAAACCTTCCAGGAACACTGATACTAAACAAAATTCAAAATTAAATTTTAAATGCTCTACAAAATCTTTACAGGTCACAAAAGGCTTCCAATTTAATTTGACACTGATTTATGTCCTTTTCTAGAACTATCTCAACCAATGTGCTGAGGTACAATTTGTGTAGCAAACTTTCATAATATAGCATTCATCATAATTGGAAAGAATTCCCCACAACTGTTCCTTTTATTATATTCAGTTATCAATGTTTTTAGTTGCTATTGCAGCTTAAACTCTAGGATTAGGTACAGAGAGAAACTCCTAGGAGGTATATATAAATGTAGGTTTACTGAATTTGATAGCCAAAAATCTAGTTAGCTAGTTATTCATTAATTAGATTAGAAATAGACATTTAGAAGAAAGTGGCTAGTTTTATTCCTGTTTATGTTTCTAATCCCCAGTGATTTCAATATGTTTTGTAATAGTCAGCACTTTGAAGGTTCCACTGCATGTCTGCCTGTAAATCTCTTTGTAAAACTTTTCACAGGCCCAAAGGTCCATTCTGTATCTGCAGAATAGTGCAAAAGTGGGTTTGGAAGGTTTGAGCACAGCATTGAGAATAGAATATGGCAGAAACATCAGATGAGATTATTAGGATACACTCATGCTGGCACAGTCCTCTGATACGTAAATCTGTGAAACAGCATCAAAAATGTACAGAGGGCAATATGAACTATTTCATCTATGGGACAATATCAGTAAAAGAGCAAATGAGTATAAAATGGCCATGGTAAGTTAAAAGGTCGCCCTTTATCAGAGTAGTGACATTCTGAAATAGTCTTCTAATAAAAGAAGGTAGGGCAAGAATTCTAAATGTCATTAGACAGAGCCTGAGAAATGTAGTAAAGGAATAGATAACACAATCTGCTTTTCTGGGATTGCAGGACTTGGTAACATGGAAGGCCACTTCCAGTCACATATTGCACCATTCAAACAACCATCCATCTCTCTCTTTGTACTCCTTATTGTGTATCTGTCTCCCTTTCCTTTCCTCAGCTTTGCTGAGAAATTTGGTCCTGCTGCTATAACCTGACATTTCCACTACTGTGACTCCTCTCGCTGTGCAACTCAAAATATAGAGACATGCACTCTGGTATGCATCACACTAAGGTATCAGTGAGCCTCACAGCTGGATCACTGCACTCTGGATTCTCTCGCATGCATCAATAATATCAACCTGAATATCAGCATCACAGGGCACAAGAACAAGTTCTTCTTTCCAGAGATAACAGCTGTATGACTTATATCATATCCGCAAGCTGGAGAAGTAATTTAGGTAGTGAAGACAGTGAAAAAGGAGGGGATGGCACATAACTACCTTCACAAGGTAGGGGAAGAATAATGAATAAAATAAATGAGTCATGGCCATTGTGTTTAGAGGAAATTATACACTTTCAGAAAGCATTTAAAGAGGAGTGAGATGCTTTAGCACTAAGATTTTAGTGGAATAAATTAGGAGCAGATGGGAGAATAAAGTTTAGAAAACAATTTCAGAAGGAACAGAAGATGTTGTGGGACAGTGGTTGATACTTCAAGTGAAAAATACAAACTTTGAAATGCAGGTGCAGAAAACAAGATTTCACTACAGAATTTAATAAATAAATAAATACAATCCTCAGCATTTTACCTTTTAAGTAATACAAATAAATGAATCTCTTCAAAAAGAGCTAGGTTACAAATTCTACTGCAAAGACCCTTCCAATATTGTCTTACTACTTAACAGGAATGTTCAGGACATTATGTAGAGGTTAAAGTTGCCTTAAGATATAGCTTCCAGTGAAGTGCTGCACATGTGCTGGTCCTGAATAAGTAGGTGCCCTGATCTCTTGTCCTTTCACCTGGGTCTCTGCTGTTCAAAACTCCTTGTGTAATGCAATGGGGAGTAGCATAACATCTTCTGGATGCCTGCTTCTGCATAACATTGACTTTTACTCAGAGGAATAGTCCAGTAGTAGCTGCCAGATACTCCTTATTGAAAAACTGGCATTGTCATATCCCAGTGTAGATATTTGTCACTAAAATTAAATTTATGTTTCCATTCCACTTTACTAAAAGTTGGGGTTTTTTAATGTTTCACATTATCATTCCTGGATGTGCTAAGCTAGACTCTCTTCTAGAAGAGTCTCAACTTACTTTTTTTTCATTATTCATTTCTTTTGACATTCTGTTCAAGGGGACAGTCCAATTTCTGCATTCTTTTGCACTGGCAGGATCAGTTGGGATCCTGACACTGATTGTTAGAAGGAGACAAGTTTTCCCAGAGGCACAAAAAGTAGACTTCTATTAAAGAAAGCAGTGGGGCAAAAATTTTACATATATCCCTTAACATTTTTTTAGGAATTTATAAAGAGGACTTCTGGCCTTAAAATTACAGCATGTAGAGGTGCAACAGTAAGTGATTTTAGCATTTGTTTAAATACTGATTTATTTTAAAGCTTCTTACACATCCAGTTCCCACTGATGTATGGCTCCAAAGCTGAGAACTCTGTTGTGAACAGACTCAGAGTAGCATGAGGATTAGAATAGTCAGTACCTATGCTTATTTTCAAAGAGTGAATTCCTAAATACCCATAGATTAACACTGGAAACAAACAATAGCTGGCCCAGTTAATAAACTTATAAATTACTGGTCCCTTTATTGTGTTGTTTAAGAAAAATTGTTTTGTGGTCTGTGATCATTAATGTTCAGAGATTATTGATCCCCTTGAAATTCATCAGTCTGTTGAGATATAGCATGTGATTGAAAGACTTAATATGTATCTGTTGTTTATGATTTGTCTCAATAGCTGACTTATAGGAAGGTAAAACTCTATGATCTTTGAATTTCTTGAAATAATACTTTTCAAAACAGTTTCATCATTCACCCACCTGTAGGAAATATATATACCCAAACTGGTTATATGGCTGATCAAACAATAAATATATACCTTGACAGGCTACACGGTTGATTGGAAGATTGTAATCTAATTTGCAGACATGCTGAACAGTCACAGCTCTTCTGAAAGTAGACTTCTCAGTGAAGGTGTGTGTGGGGGCCATATATGAAGTGATAGACCTTGTAGTTTCACTGTATGTTTTTGTAATCTGGCCAGACTCTATTCTGTCAGCCCCAAAAGATTAAGAAATAAGTAACAATATCCCCCAAGGCCAGTCTCAGCTGTTGATATAAAAAGAACCATTACATGATCATGACTTCAAACTGACCTTCAGGTTTTCAGGCTAAAAGAAGACTAGTAGCATCTAGGACAGAGAGGGGCAATATAAGACCTAAAAATAAACCAAATTATTGATCTATACATTTTCAGCAGTCTGATTCAGCTGACACACTTTGCTGTTTACAGCATCATGCAATAACACACACACAAACAAGATTTCAAGGCTGTTCATTTTGGAACGCAAGCTGACATAAAGCAGAAAATTCTGAATTAAGGGGAAAAAAAATTGATATGTCTTCCAATTCCACAGCAAGGCATATATATAATAATGAATTTGGAGAGTAAGCAGAGCCAAAATTGCCTAGTTACTGTATGGGAAGTTTAAATTAAATTATTAGTTTCTGCTGAAGTGAGAATCATCTTTTTTCTATTATTTGTTATTCCTGTTCCCAATGATCAATTGACATAGTTTATACAAGAATTTATTCCCTTTGTTTACAATTATACTTAGCACCCTCATGCAATAAAATTTTACCTTGTATTGTCATTATATAATTAGGCTTTGTAATTACTATAGATGTAATTATAGAAATAGTATAAATGTGTGCAATTTCATTATCATTTAGAAGGTGTGACACTCTGTGTTTGAAAAGAAGAAAAGTAGAGAACATCATGGTGATGGCAAAACCAATAAAAATACCCCAGTCTCGGGGTAGTCATTTATACCTGTGCAAAGATGTCACCAAAACTGTAGAGCACGCTCTTTTGCACCAGACCAAGTAGCTATACAAAGTGCACAGAAGCAGAAAATAAAGCCCACTGTTTTGATCAGTTTCAGGAAAAAACATAGCATTTTCATTGGAATTACTTGCTATTGCATCAAGTAATAAAATGGCCAATATAGTTACAGATTCACAGCAACTGTGAAAGATAAAATATTCCTTCCTTCCAGTAGAGCCTCTTCTCTTTGTGACAGATTAATAGGCTAAGGCATCTGAAATGCTGCAGTGTTTTGAGAAGATTTTACAACATATGGTAGAAATGGAGCAGTCAGAAAGCCCAGCTGCTTTGAAGCATATAACCTGGATGCATCCTTAATTAGTCCATGTCCTTCCCCCAAGATCTACTCTTCTGAAAAAGGGATTGCCTGATTTTGCTGAGTTGGGAAAAAAGTATCCAGTATCTTCTATGAATTCTACTTCTGAGTAATCAACATTTTGTGTGATCTCTTTGTTGTTACTGCCTTGAATCAGATACTCCGTGATATGTTCTGTGATGTTAACATGGAATGGAGCATATAATTTTTTTTAATACTAGATCATTTTCCAAAGCCATATTCTTCTTTTGATGCTAATAAGTGGGGAAGATAGGCAGGCATAGGCTTTCAGACTGCATCGTAGTTTGTCCTGAAAAAAATGAACTTGATTAATATGTTGAGGGTGTAAGAACTAATGCCCTACAAAGCAAGTAAAACTGATGAAAACCAAGGTGTAGACAGCACTTAGGCAAACCTCATTTCTCTAGTCTAGAGCTCTAAACCTCCACACTCCCACTTCATGGTGGATTGACCTTGGGAGTTTCTAAACTTGGTAGGTTACTCAGTTGAAAACAACGGTTTTGACACCCACCAGAATGTCCCACCATGAACTGCAGGAAGTCAAGCCCCTGTTTAGTCCCTGTCAAGCCCCTCTGGGATCCAGAGAACTGGCAGAGTCCTCTGATCCACTTGGCATGCACAGCCTGAAATAATACCTTTCACATGTGCAGTTAGAGTTGCCTTAAAACAGCCATGAAAGAAGTCACAGTCTCTCTTTCATGTAACCTTAGAACCATAAAAAAATGTAGTGTGGAAAAGACCTCTAGAGGCCATCTAGCCCAACCTCCTAGTCAAAGCAGCGTAACTTCTAAGTTAGATCAGAGTCAGGTGGTTACCATGTTAACTCAGGAAACAGTTTCTATGTTTAGGCCAGCAGAAGCATATACTTTCCCAGAGAAAATCACCTAGCAATTGACAGCAATAGCAGCTTGTGTGCAGAAAGAGGGAGGGAAGAGGGCAGAAAGCTGTGGATCTCATGGGCCAGAAAGAGCTGGCGTTTTACAAGGAACATTTCTGGTGTAGCTAACATTTATGGTACTCGCTTAGAAAGAGGCAATCCTGGGTTGTAGTCCCAGAGTATTTTGCCTGTTACTTATCTTATGTAAAAGACCATCTGATAAAAAAATCCACAGAAATAACCCTGGGCACCAGGGCCTCAGACTCAGGACTTCCTCCATCTCTCCCTGAGTGCCCTTACCCTCAATTGACCTGCATGCTGAAATCTGTTCTAGTGCCAGACACCTCACATGTAATGCACTGTAGTACCAGTGTTGGATCTAGCCACAAGATGCCATAACCTGGACAATATTTAGCATTTACCTGAAATTACATATTCACGCCTATTAAGAGTCATTTTCGTCAGACAAAAAATAAAGGAATGTTCAGCTAACAATTTAATATTAATTTCTTGCAAGTAACTAGTTTCCCTTTTAGCATAATACTAGCTAATACACAAAGTGAAAAACTGGTGAGGTGTAGGAGAGAAGCATGTGGATTGGTTAGTTTTGATGTATTGACAGCTGAGGAAAATAATTTCTGGTTAGGGTTTGTTAGGGTTTGGGATTTTTTTCATAGGCTTAGAAACAGTAAGAAGCAGCAAAGACCATTAAGCCCACTCAGCACAGTATGTTGTTTGATGAATTCTGAATGCCCTCAAAGTTAATAAACCAAATGAAAAGGTCATTCTTCTCATCTATTATACGTCATGTGTTAGAACTTGAATAAAGCTTTCAGCTTGTAACTGGTAGCAGGATCAATAGAGAAGTGCATACCCAGAATAGTTCAGAGATAATGCGCTTTTTTTTTAAAAAAAAGGAGGAACACTCCTTAAATTATATTGAAATATTAATAAAAACCCAGTAAGGGAAAAATTAGGAGACAGATGCAGGAATCAAAAATCAAAGGGTCATTGAATCCCAAATATTATGTTTATGAGATTGTGTGCTAATCAGTGTGGTAACATGTAGTTGCAAAGCATTTATTGAGCTTTATGGGTGGTATAGGTGACACTGAGCATAAAATTAATGAGCATACCACAACAAAAATATCTAGAAAATAATTACTAATAGTGGCTATTTCTGGCCATCTAGAGTGTAGAAATATGCTATAAAATTCAAATATACCTGAAATAAAATACCTAATTGCATGAATATTTAGTTGATATTCATAATACATAGAGAACTCGGAGTTTATTCTTCCTGATATCAGGGTGGCCTTGTATTAGATTTATATTAGATAAGTCTCTTTTTCTTTGACAGTTGAATAAATCTTTCATTGTAGCACATGGTGGAATTGTCTTTAAGGTACTTTAGGTGTATTTTCAAGCATAAATCTTTTATTCAGAGAATTGCCAATTTTACATTAAGGCAGCATCTTTTTAAATATGCAAATTGCATTAACTACTTTTCATTTAATATCTTGGAAGGTGGCATGAGAAGGTATGTTCAGCTCTGGACAGCCTGTTCAGAATACTGCTACTAATAAATGAGAAACATTTATTAAATGGGAAGAAAAGTTCATTTCACAGCTTTGCATTTTTTTTCTAATCTAAGTATCTGTCTATGAAAATGTTCCACTTTCTAAATGAATTCTATTAATTATGGAGAAACCTACTCTCTTTTGAAACAAAAGAACTGCTGTATGGTATGGTCTCACATCTGTACCAATCTGTTCTGTTCAGAGAAGTTTAGTTTCACTGGGTTTGTAGATGGGTTAACAATGGAAGACTATAATCAAAGGAGAGTAATACCTTTTTCTGCAGCTTAGTCTGTAATGATGTTAGTTGCTGGGTTTAGAAGTGAGCAAGAAATCAGTGTCTGTGGCTCATGGTCATCCTGTATAACTTGTTAGAGGCCAGCTAATTTATTTTGATGAATTTTGTTAGGATAGCAGGCAGACTGCAGCCTCCTTCCAGGTTTTCAAACAAAGCTTGAAAAATAAGTTTTGTATAGGATAGTAATTTCCAGATATACTATGCTGTTTATTTTCTCTCTCATTTATACCTATAATATCAAGTATGCTAAGGAAACTGCAACAGTGAATGACCCATTCAGCAGTGGGTCATTCTACACAGTGTGATAAATTAGTCAATATATCTAGAAAACAAAGAACATTAAGAACATTAAAGCTTGCAGTCAGACTTCTATCCTCTGCATTTTTTCCACTGGATTGAGCTTTTGATGTCTGCAATCATACATGTGATCAGCCATAGTACCAAAAAGATTCTCATATCTCCCTGGTTAAATCCATAAATAAAAGGTCCTGTCCTCTCCGGAGTATGAGCTTCATTTGGCATAACACAGGCAAGGGAGAGCTTCTCAAGGAGTTATTTTTGGCTCACGGATGCTGTGCTATCACAAATTTTGTTAGAGTTCCAGAGTAGCTAGTGAAGAATCATCATGAAGGTCCTACCACAATTCTCAAAAACTAAAATATGTTTTTATATTGGAAAAAAAGAAAAACATCTAATGTAAGATCCAGCTACTGACTGAGGAAAAGCAAGTTTGTCTGCTCAGTTCTCCGTGGTCAGACTCCACCCTTTTTCTCTGCCTAACCAGTATGAATTGAATGGATGGCTCTCGAAATCTGGATCATGCTTTTATAGGTTGGTTTTGGTAGTGAAATGTGATTTGTATCGTCACATTTTGTGTACATGTATATGCAATCTGTTGCAGCTCCCCTTGCCAAATGGCTTTTTCTGTGGAATGTTACTAACCAAATTTGGTAGAAGGTTGGGTAATGCACTAAATTTTCCTACAAGTGGTGTGAAGAGAGGAACCTGGGCAGAACACTAAGACTAAATGTCACCTTTAAGTGAATGAGGTTGGCATATGCTCATTAGGCATAAACACCGGAGAGCCACAGGTGAGACGGGCATTTCTAAATTAAGCTTTTCCCCAGCTACCAGAGCAGTTTCAATTCCAGTTCACACCTTTTTACACACTAAGGTCTCTAATTACAAAATGCAAACTTTCTAGAAACTGAAGTTTGCTTTTTTTGCTGATTATGGAAAAAATATTTACCATGAAACTGAAGGTTAAACTTAAATATGAAGGTATGCATAAGGACCTGTTCTCCCTTTCTCCTTTACTCTTGACAGTTACATCCAAGTACTGTAACCACAGAACTAAACTATGGATGTAGCTGCTTCATTTTCACTCCATGTGCTTCAGATATTCTTACAGATTTTATGTTCTTCTTTAGCTGCATCAAAATGTTTGGCAGCTATCAAACTAGTCTAAATGGATAATAATGAAAGATACATTTGTCATGAATATCGTGAGAAAGACAAGATAACATCAACAAACACAAAATCTACTTTGTTCTTTTAGGTGACTAAAAACCACAGCAATAGTTTAAACCCTTATTACAAATGTGACCCTTGATGTTTTGTTGTCAGACATATAAATGATTGTTAACAGCTTAGTATTGCCAGAAGAGCAACGAATAACTCACAAACTCTTTAGAATTTTGAAGGATAGCATTTTATGTCTTCTGAAATAACACCTCATAGTGAATTTTAAAAAGGGTTACACAACTTTTAATACATATTCTGGCATTAACATTCGCCATAAATAGTCAGTTGTCCTTCTTTGATAATCTGTATATCACTAATTTAAGATTTAAGAACAGTAAAGCACACTCAATAAATCTGTATGCTTTTATGTATTGCTCTGATGATGCATTACCCACTAATATGAAAGTAATTACATACTGACTGGCAGGAAGAGGGTCCTGAGATATAAGATCTATAAGGCATTTCTTAATGTTTTCATGGAAAATAACCAATGGAAAATGAACAATAAAAATACTTCCTCTCTTTTAATATCTATCTTCATGAGAAAAATGGTAGGTTAGAGATAGTGAGTTTTCTAAATTATTACATGTATTCAAGCCTGGTGAAGCAATTTGTTTGACAGTAACGTCCACATAAATACTATTTCCATGAAACCTGTACAATTTTACTGAACAAACATGAAAAGAAGGCTGTTCTACTGCTTTAATGTCATGGCATACATAACTTTCCTTGACAATTTGAAGACTTGGGGTTACTGTGTATTTAAATATCTTTAGCTATATAGATTTACCCAGTTATTTGATAGTCATATGAAAATGTGGCATTTCGTGGCCTTAGTCCTGTAAGGTGCTCCTCGGCACTCCCAGGAAGTCCCAAAGCTCTCAAATCCAAGTCAGACTTGAAAGTTTTCATCATCACCAAGGAAGGATGTTACCCTATCAAATGGAGACTAATTGGACATTTCTTGAGGAATCTTTGTAAATCTTTAAGACCAAAAATAGTTTTGTAATTCTCTTCACATAGAGAGTCCAATTACTTGATAATAAGGGCTACTTCTTTGCTTTGTATTGCAGTATTTGTCAAGTTCTCTGACATGCTATTACATCACTGGAGATTTCAGTGTTCATCGATATCATTATATTTATATAGTGCAAGCACTAGTGAGAGTCCAGTAATTGTTCAGTACAGCTGCTATAATTTCAAGGCATCAACCCAATCACTGTATGCAGATAGGTCATGTCACTGTTGGATATATATACGGTGTGAGTGTGGGCTTCAGCCATGGGATCAGATCTTACATTTTTTCTCTGTTTCATCATATGTTTTAGATGACGTGATGTAAAATATTACTATTGCTTATCTAAACACCATTTTCATGAGTATAATGAAATGTATTTTAATGACAGCCCTAAATAGAAAATATGAAGAGAAGAAAGATATACAAAGAGATCATTTTTAATTCTAAAAATACTAAAATACAAATTTATGATACACAGGAGAAACATGAAGTAAAAGATTTTCTGCTGTTCAGGCTAATCCTTATATATCTACCCCATTTTACAATTATACACTCTATTTCATGTATTTGTATCATTTTTTAAAAGTATCTTCTAAAAGACCTTCCATTTCCAGCTCAAATGCAACTTGCTATCACAGTACCATTAACATTGAAGCTTCAGAATACTTAAAAGTTAAAACTTCAGCCAACAGGGACAGCAAAGAGCTGTGTAAAACCCTGTCGGCAGCATATTACTTGCTCAGTGTTGTTTCCCACAAGCCTTCCCAAGGCTGGAAGACAGCATTTCTCTCCTCTCTTGGAGGAAACAAGCAAACTGAAAACAGGTGTTTTGAGGTAGGCTTGAGATGACAGTCTTCCAACACAAATTGTACCCATTACACTGCAGGAAATTAAAGAGGAATCAGAGCACCAGAAAGCAGGCATGCAGGCAGCAAAATATTCACCTGTACCAGTAAATCCATATCAAAAATCTCAAAGATGGAATTGTAACTAAACTACCTAAGGCAGAGATAGAACAATTCGACCAATGTAACTTGAACAGTCATGACAGCGGTGTTACACGCATAGGTGCACAAGACCTTTTTTAATCAATGACAGTCTATTCCTTGTGGATTTTCCAATACTAAATTAGTGATTTTTATGGCAATATATTAAAAGGTTATGTCCAGGTCTCAGTTAGATTTTTGTTTTTCTTAAATTTTAACACCACCAAACAGCATTAACATTCAACTTCACTGACATTTTTTGGACATTTATTATAAAAATTACTTAACACTAAATCAAATAGATTCTACACTTACCAATTTTTTTCTCATTGCCTACCAATTGCAGCACCTCCAGAATGTTGATTCACTGAGTATCCAAAAACTCTTCCAATGTTTCTGCATTTCAGTTGGGTTGAGAATGCCACAAAGTCTGTCTTCAACTAACTCAAAAAAGCTTTATTTAGTAGCAGATTGAATTCTGGAACAAAAATGATTGAAATATGCTCAGATAAGCTTTGAGTTTTTCAGGTTCAGCCATTAATAACAGAAGTGCTGGTTCAATGCCTACCTAAAATTACACTTAGTGAATATGTGGTAAAAAAAATAATAATAAAAATCTGTTATGCTATTTCTGACCCTGCAAACAAAGAAATATTGAGCCCACTGTTTAAAGAAGAAGTTTTATATCCTCTTGTATCTAAAGTCCCAAATGGGAAACATATAGGACAGGCAAAGACAAGTTGTATTTTCACACAGCAGCAGATTTTCTTTAACAAAAGCTTGACTTAAAAAATATGGAGGCCATTAAAACACTGTGTTATAAGACCTCATGGATATACTTCAAACTGTCTGATAGAAAAAGTTAAGTAACAGCATTATATACAAATTGTCACGCTACATAATTTTAAAGTGTTTAATACAGACAGACAAAAGAGTAAAACAAGAAGACAAGTACTAACATTCCCCACCATTAGTATTTCTTGGTTAAGAAGATGTTCTGTAATAGCTATCCTTTGAAAAACATGTAAAAATATCTTTTAGGTGTGAAAATGACTTTTAATGCTGATGTGTGAAAGCAATATATAATGCTGTGTTTGGAGGGCACATGAAATCAAAAGCACTCTCAGTACTGGTGTAATCTTATTGGTTGTTCATGTCAGCATGAAGGAAGATGATCATCAAGATGACTGAAATATGAAAGAGCATTATAGTCTTCTGGGGAATTAGGTAATGCCTACCATCAGGGAGCAAATGTTGATTTAATTTCCATTTGCTCAGTAATGCTTGTGTGATATTTATTTTTAGGTCCTTTTAGATACAGAGATCTCTTCAGGAGGTCCAGTCTATAGGGGTCTCACAGTAATGGTGTGAATAGAGAATAAAAGGGAAGAGATATCTTTGCTAGTTATAGCAAAGCTATAGTAGAACTAATACACAGGAGAAAAGAAAGTTCCACAAATCTAATGAAATCTGCATGCAAAATCATATCCTCTTTTAAAGCTGAAGTAATACTCCTTCTTTTTTTGAACTGCGCTATCGTTTGGATTTAAGGACTATCATCATGATAAAAAGGGTTAGTTGTTACAAGAATATGGCTTTAGCTTCACGGTTTTAATTTCCTTTGTTTTTTCCAGTTTTTCCTGTTCAATACTGTTATTTGCCTTGTTAATAGATATGAAAATGAGTTCAAAACTACCTATTAAAAGGAGGACATTGTACTCATGATCTAAGGGGTTTTGGATGATACTGGCAGTGTTCATTCTGCACCATAAGCTGCATCATAGAGCAAACAGGAATAGTAACTTAGCTTTACTTAAACTTAGGAGACACTACCTTCCTTGACTGCCTAGTCACCAACAATAAACTTGTACAGAGTTAAAAATGCTGCTGGAAGAAAATTTTTACTCCAAATAGCTTTTAATTTTTTGTGAAATTACTTTGAGGTCATTGAGATTAACCTAGCCTAATAATCTATGGAAACCTCCTATAAAAATGAGAAGGGTATGAATGTTCTCATGTCACCTCTTGCCTATGTTCCTTCAGAAAACAGAACATGCTTTACATTTCATTAATGTAGTCACCTTCCACTGTTAGACTCAGATAACGAGTATGGGTGATTTTGGCTTTCTGACTCAACTTTGAAATTTATTATTTGAATTAAAAGATCTGAAAACTCAAAAGTTCTTGCAAACTCCTTCCCTTATTTTTTGACTGGCTACAATAATGTCTATAATAGAATTATCCTGGTTCCATTATCATCTTGTTTACATTTTCATGTAAATTTCAGAACTTGGCTGCTGAATACGTTTTATACAATAAGAAATTTTAAAGGTTCTTCAATCTCTACTCATAATAAAGATATTCAAGTCTCTCAGCATACAAGAATCTGACATGTTGCTAGATTTGCTACAGCTTCCCTGACTTAAAGATGCAGGAGTGATCATCTGTTCATCTGTCAGGGCTGTGCACCTAGCATTGGACTGAGCCCAGCAAGATATTGGCAAAATAATATTTTTTCATGTCATATAGTATTTCCTAGAAATACATCATTTTAACATTATATTTCAGTGAGTGGACTGGTAGCATCTTTCATAGTTCTACGCAAGATGTTTTATGGGTGAGATAAATGTTTAAGTCTCCAAGTAATTTGGGACTATATTTATAGTTTGAGCTTTATTAAATGTTTATGAAATTCTTTTAACATGAAGGATGCTAAGCAAGAGCTAACCTTGTTAATACAAGCTTTACTTTAATTCATCTGTGGCAAAGGCAGCAGTGACAAAACAGTATTTAGTACTGAGTATAACTACATCATTTAAATATACAGTTCATGAGACACACTTTGTCATGAGACATAGGAAAGTACCTTTCTGAAAAGCTAATTTATTACGCTTTGCACCCATCAAACTTCCACATCTACCTTTTGCATAGATATCCTCAGTATCCATCTACCTTACAACTGTTGGGTTTTCCCCCACCATGTATACCTCTTATTTTGCAATCCTGTTCTTTGCTCAAATTTTCCAGACGCACATTAATTTTGTCCATGATGAAAGATCTTACCTAGATTGTGAATATGCTACATATTGTTTGTGTGAGTGTACATCATGTATCTGCTGTTTGTTTGGAAATATACAGCACAAGGTATTGTCAATCCTCAGTGAAAGTGCAAAAGGTCCAATGCTTTCTGAATAACTTGCCTATAGCATCTGGTCCATGCAATCACAATATTCTCACAGAATGAGTTCAGTGCTTCTTCAAAGAATTAGGCATGCTTTCTGCTTGTTCTCCATGTTCATGTGCTTTACATAGCTCTACAGTTGCTTGAAGAACCATCATCCAGCATATAATAACCCTACCCCATACTTGCTCTCATGCAGTGCTAGAATAGCTAGGAAACCATACTGTAAATCCATGCAGTGGTTTGACAGAAGTATTTCTTTAACAATTGATGGTGGTATTCATAACAGATGGCTTATCATTCATTATTTCTGTTATGATTTATTAATACATTATTATGCTTCTTTACTTTGTTTCTAGTTGTTTGGGTTTTGCTGTATGAATTTGCATTCTTTAATAAATTTATATTGAAAATGCCTCAGAACAAAACTTATGAATATACATATGATACATAGCAATATAGGTGTCTCAGAGAACACTGAGAAACTGTACAGTTTGTGTTAGAGATAACAAAAATAAAGTATTTTCATGCAGGAAATAAAAATAAACTGGAAAGCGTCCCCATTAAGTTATAAATTCAAAATTAAAAAGAGAAGAGGACAAATATTTGTGTGAATTAATCTTAAAAATAAAAAGATTCAACTGAATTTATAGGAGTAAGAATGATCATAATTCATTGCTGTTGCATAACAGTTTCTATGAATGCTTTCCAGTCATTATCCTTTGCAAGATGCTTTCAGTTTAGTAGGTAAGTATTATTCTTTCTACTTGACAGGGGTTAGAGAGGTTAAACGTCAGCTTGCCTAAGATCACTGAGAAACTCAATCGCAGAGACTAGAGTATAATTCCCAGATCACCCAACATCTTGCCTAGTGTTTTGCCTACATAATCTATTTTATAAAACAAATTGTACAGGGAAGAATCTTTGTGTTTCTCCAAGAAGTGTCAAACGCTGGTGCTGCATGTGGTGCTGCAGAGCCTATAACAAAAGTCTGCTACATGAACCAATTATCCAGTGAAGCATACGGCCAATGTGCTGCAAAGCACATCAGCCCAGTTTGGCTCCTTGACACTTTACCAAGAAACACTATGCAAAACAAGGGTTTTTGAACACAACACAGGGCAGAAATGTTACCCAGTACCAGGCAGGTTTTCTTGAGGGGACAGGTGTTAGAACTGTCAAAAAAAAGATACCACACACAGTGTAACACAGTTTAAAGTGATAAAGGCTTACTAAATTATTTTTTTTTAGTTGTCACCTGATATTACCTCTGGTACATACACATCCTTTCTCCATTTGCTTAACAGAATAGCAGCCATTAATAAATTTTCATTCTTCTTAAATATTTTGTCTCTGAATTTCAGTGAACTACTGTGGTAGGTTGACCCTGGCTGGATGCCAGGTGCCCACCAAAGCTGCTCTATCACTCCCTCCCTCAGATAGACAGAGGAGAGAAAATATAATGAAAAGCATGTGGGTTGAGATAAGGACAGAGAGAGATCATTCTCCAATTACCGTCAAAGGCAAAACAGACTCGACTCAGGGAAAAAAAATAATTTATCACCAATCAAATCAGAGTAGGATAATGAGAAATAAAACCAAATCATAAAACACCTTCCCGCAACACCTTCCTTCTTCCCAGGCTTAACTTTACCTCTGATTTTCTCCACCTTCTCCCCCCGGTGGCACAGGGGGATGGAAGTGGGGGTTGCGGTCAGTTCATCACACGTCGTTTCTGCTGCTCCTTCCTCCTCAGGAAGTGCTTCACACTCTTCCCATGCTCCAGGGGTCCATCCCATGGGAGACAGTCCTCCATGAACTTTTCCAATGTGAGTCCTTCCCATGGGCTGCAGTTGTTCATGAACTGCTCCAGCGTGGGTCCCTTCCACAGGGTGCAGTCCTTCAGGCACAGACTGCTCCAGTGTGGGTCCCCTGTGGGGTCACAAGTCCTGCCAGCAAACCTGCTCCAGCCTGGGCTCCTCTCTTCATGGGTCCACAGGTCCTGCCAGGAGCCTGCTCCAGCATGGACTTCCCACAGGGTCACAGCCTCCTTCGGGCACCCACCTGCTCTAGCATGAGGTCTTCCAAGGGCTTCAGGTGGATATCTGCTCTGGCACCTGAAGCACCTCCTTCCCCTCCTTCTTCACTGACCTTGGTGTCTGCAGAGTTGTTTCTCTCACATATTCTTACTCCTCTCTACAGTTGCAATTGCTGTTGCGCAGGGGGGGTTTTGCCTTCTTAAATATGTTATCACATAACACTCTCACTGACTGGCTTGGCCGTGGCCAGCAGCGGGTCCATCTTGGAGGCAGCATTGGCTCTGTTGGACATGGGGGAAGCTCCTAGCAGCTTCTCACAGAAGCCGCCCCTATAGCCGCCCGCTGCCAAAACCTTGCCATGCAAACCCAATTCAACTACTGTTATCTTTGAGAAACTAAAAGCTACCAAACACTTCAGAAAGATAAATCTGTCTAAAACTGTGTGAATTCATGACAGTTACTTTGATCTCACTCATTTTTCCACGTATCTGATTGCAGCCCTTCTATAATAAGTGCAGTCTTAAACTTGTGATCTTAGAAAGTGAACACATGAACCTAAAAAGAGCAAAAGATGTTCACCAGCCCTATCTGTGTGAAACACCTGAAGCAAGATTCTCAGAGTCAAAAAATGTGTTTGAATGAAGAGCCTTCTAAATTGCAGCAGTGCTGATTTAGCAGTGAATGGGATAAACAGGAACACACAGGAAAAGTTGAATTTTAGATCAGGGTTCTTTACTCAAAGGCAAAATACAACACAGTTTATTTAATTTTGAAATTTTCTCATTAATAATAGAATAAATCTTATCACTTAATACTGCTTGTAAAACACACCAGTTATAAAAACATTCCTGCTTTCACCAGCAAAACCAGTGTGAGATGGTATTTCATCAAGGTTGAATACACCTAAATTTTTTTAAGAGAACACCCACTGCAGCTAGTATGACTTTTGCTACCTAGCATTATTGTCTTCTTTTTAGTAAGATGCAAGGAAGCTTGGCTTTCTCATCATGTCATGTCCCAAGGTTCAGAGACTTTTTAATACTGCAATACTTTAGTCTCGTCCCAGTGCTGCTCCTTACTCTTAAAAACATTTCGTTCCCTAAGCCTCCTGTTTTACAATCCAAATTATAAGAAGAGTTTCACTGTCCAGAAGAGAGAAGTTAATAAGATGTCTTTTCACTAATAGTGAATTTGTCAACTTCTATTTTAAGCAAGTGGAAATAGTAAATGTATTTTGGGTGAATTGCTAAGTACACTGAAGTCTTCCATCTAGCCAAGATGGGCAAGATTAGCCAACACCGGTACCCAAGACTTGCAAGGATATCAAGCAATAGCAAAAAGATAAATTCACCTCATATTCAATCAGTTTTTATTGAAATTGCCAACATGAAACCCAATAATGTGTATTCTCTTTCTTATGTATGTGCAACCTTGATTTTTTTATTTGAGAAACAAAGTCCAGTCTCCTTTCTCTTGATCCAGCAAAAAAAATAGTTACATAATAAGTGTTTGTTTTCACTTCCCGTTGCACGGGAGTAAGCAATGCAGAAATGTAAACTTCTACATCACATTAAGAATATGAAACTCACAACTATCAGTCAGCCTCTCCTGTTGTGTGTGTCTAAGAAACTAGCATGGAAAAGTTGGATCCATTTCTGCTATGATCACTTTTATACTGCTGTTCACTCATTTTGCCCAACTGACAGGTTTTTTTTTTACTCTTCAGTTTCACCTAACTCAGTCTAAACTAACCTAGAAGTAAATGTAACTAAGATGAGAACAGGAGCCAGATTTCAGGGGAGTAAGTCTAATTTACATTATGTGTTGCTCTGACGTGAAGCACACTGGCTGGAATTTTCAGGCAACTGCAAGAAACGTGAAGTAAGCTTTATTGTTCTTGTTTAATCCATTTCCTTCATTGTCTGAAAATCCAAGAGAACACTGTTATAAATTTTATAAATAGCAGTTCCTTTGCCACATATACTCATACTGCACTCAAATACTAGGAAAACATTCTTGTCAACTCACCAGGTGGGGGTCTGAGAGTATTAAGACTGCTTAAGAGACTAAGCAATGCCTATGCTTCAGCTTGCTGTCAGCTAGTGTGTTTAATGCATAAAAAAAGTAGCTAGCACCATTAGTTAAGTGCAAGTCCTAGTTACAGTATAAAAAATAGATGAACAGCCTCTACCATCACCTCAGCATGGTGCTTAATGGCTGCTTGAAGGTACCACCTAATCTTTTGGATGGCTTAATTGTTTCTTTCTTCACAGTTCAAAGGAGAAGAGTGGTTATTAAGCCTAGTGTTCTCACAACATTTTCAGAGTAGAGCTTCACTGAATAAAAAGTGCCACTTAGATTAGTAAGGATAGGATCTAAGGTTTATACAACACTTGCTGTTGGAAAGTTAAACAGAAAGGAGTTTGCTGACCCTTATAGTCTTGTAAGATTATGTTTGAAGAGCATGAAATTCCTCAATCTTGAACAAGCTGAAATCTCAAATCCCAAACTACTTACTGCTAAACAAAAAGCAAATAAAAGAAGACAATGTTGCTGGCAAGGTATTTCTCCTTCCAGTCATAATTGCATTTCAGTATAATTATTTGTTTTAATTACTCTTGAAAGATCTGATTTTCTAAACAGCATTGTTTTTAATTAGCAGGGGGATAAGGAATAAGTAGAAGTAACTGGTGGAAAATGGGTATAAGATTTCCTGAATATGTCACTTGCCCAAACGGGTAGCTACTGAAGGTTGTCACCATCTGATGTTTGTTCATTGGTCTGTGTAGAATGAAGTGGTGATTTGAGTCCCATAGGATTTGGAGAGCACTTGCAGCACAGAAGGCAATAGTTAACATCATTGCTGACAGTCTCTATAACTATGCCACACATTGAATAGGGACGAAAATGTAGTTTACTTTCTTACCCTTGGAGGTTTTGTTACTTCATGTCAGAGTTCAGTCAGACTGGAGGAGCAGCGAAAGGAAATTTGTTGTATCTGGTGCCCATACTATGCTTGTTCTTTGCAACAAAGCAAACATTTCATCTTCTACAGCCAGAAAATCAAGCAGTGCTTACAAACATAATCCCTTCCAAATGAAATTGAAATCCAACTTAGATAACATCAACAGATACAAATCCATGCTTTTAAAGGAATGATAACAAGCTTTAGGCATTGACAAAAGTAGAAGTGAGGCAAAGGGCAATACTTCTGTGGTACCCTTCTTTGTCATACCTTTAGCTGTACTGGAACTATAACCCCAGTGAAATTTCTCTGTGCATGAAAGTTTTCCACACCACAAAACTCAAAGTGGAGATAGCTGTCAAGGACACTTACAGATCTTTCTCTAACTTTTTTATTTCTGGTTGCCTGAACATTTTCTAATGAGAGTAGACTCTTTTGTAGTGAATTTAAGATGATGATAATAGATTTGCTTTGGGAGAAAACCACTACATCACTGCAAGAAAAGTCATTCACTGGCCATGAACAGGCTGGCAAGGTTACCATGTGGTGAATAAATGAATTTGATGACATGCTTATTTATGCAGATTTTATGGACCAGATATGCCACTTAATAATTGCTACAGGGAACAAGAATCGACCTACTGTGTAAAATTGTCAATGAATTTATTGGACCCAGCAGAGATCATGAATTTCGCAGTTTAGTTTGCCAAAACACCGAGTAATTGAGGCTTAATCCTCAAAACTACAATAAAGTACTTTTTAAGTTTGTCCTGTATTTGCTAAGTTTACTGAAAGTAGGAATAGATACACTGCCTGATTATTGACATGGTATATTTCTTATTCTAGGTTCTATCCTTAGGGGCTGATGTTCTACCAGAATATAAACTCCAGACACCTCGCATCAACAAGTTTACTATATTGCACTATAGTCCTTTCAAAGCTGTCTGGGACTGGCTCATTTTGTTGCTGGTAATATATACCGCCATATTCACCCCTTACTCTGCTGCCTTCCTTCTGAATGATAGTGAGGAACGGAAGAGGAGAGAGTGTGGATATTCTTGCAGCCCACTGAATGTTGTAGACTTAATTGTGGATATTATGTTTATCATTGACATTCTAATAAACTTCCGAACAACATATGTAAACCAGAATGAAGAAGTGGTAAGTGACCCAGCAAAAATAGCAATTCACTACTTCAAAGGCTGGTTCCTAATTGACATGGTTGCTGCAATACCTTTTGACCTGCTCATTTTTGGCTCTGGCTCTGAAGAGGTAAGCTTAAATGAATAAGAAATTTTAAATCTTAAGTTTTGACTTTACTAAAATAATCTGTATATCCTAATATGTTTTTGCTTGTCAGTTAATAGGCTGTTCAGTAGTTCTACCCCATCTTTTAAACTTAAACTAAAATTACATCTTCCTTAGTAGAATAATGTAGAATATTAGATTTCATTGACAGGAAAACAAGTTGCATGATTCAGCTAGTATTTTTCAATTATACCATATTTGATGCTGTCTTTAGACAGGAAAACAAGTTACATGATTCAGCTAGTATTTTTCAATTATACCATATTTGATGCTGTCTTTACAAATAATGAAATAAATATAACATGAATGAAGCTTTTGTTTAAATGCTTTTTTTTAAGAACTGCTCCTTTGATTTTCTGCTTGCTTTGTAAAAACTGCTCATAATGCATATAAGTGTTGTGCTGGCATTAAAAGTAAATTTTATCTGTTCAAAATCTTTAGATCAGATGTTTACTTAGTATAAAACAGATTAGTTGTAGTTTAAAGTATACCACTTAACAAAAATATTTGGCTGATGTCTATTTTATCAAGAATTTGGACTACCAAAATAAAGAAAAAAAGATTATATGGGGTTAACCTTGCCAGACATGACTAATGTCCTCACCTTCTATGTACAATAGGTTAAAAAAGTGCTCGATATGTGCATCCAAAATTTGCCCAAAGGTGTATAGAACATACACTGTGTTCTGGATGCCTGACCCAGTTCTGCCTCCTTCCAAAGATTTTTGTTTAATTTCAGAAGGGCTAAAGTTATATTTTTTGATGAAAAGTGAACTGACAAGTACAGAATTGGCTTTTTTTGTCATGCATAGAATACAGCAGTTTAAAAAAAAAAAAAAAAAAGCGGCAAACCAAGCAAAATATGATCCATTCACTTTTCAAAGGTCACAAATCCATTTTTTAAAAATACTGTTTTGCACATATTGACATAAAGGAAACAGACAGTTTTGTCGACCATATGTGCATCTCATTAATTGAGAAGAGAAAGGTGAAAACTACAAATTAATCAGCAACCTTTAGCATGAAAATTTGCTGATCTGACTGTATGCCTCTGTGTCACAATACAAAGAATGCAGAAACATTTTAATTTTAAAATTAATTCCTTTTTATTAAACTCATTTGCTGTGACAGCAAATATTTTTATGTCCACCCCAAAAGCCTGATCTGAATTCTGAGCATACCTTAGCTATCCTCACAAATTACATGTAAACTCAATTAAGTATGCCTTTAATGGTCAGTATAAAACAACTGGCACATAGCTACATGTACCTTGAGAGTCTTGTGAGCATATTCAGTCTTAAAAAATTCAGAAGTAGGATGAACAGGAGTCATGCTTTTCTTAAACTCATTTTGTTAAATTTTATATAATAAGAATGTTTTCCTGTCTCCTGTACTTCTTAAAAATCATTGTAATAATGATTTCAGCAGTCATAGAAATCATTAGTAACATTCCTAATCAATAGTGATATTCCTACTAATTTGAACCTGAGTGTACACACTCAAGGTAAATGAGGAATCTGGAGAAACATACCTGTAATATCATGCAGTAGAAATAAATTTTGTGAAGGGAATGCAATAAGAAGAGAGAGAGTAGCATAAAAGACAGAGGTAATGTTAATAGTTGTCTTACTAAAAGAGAACTTTTCTATTCAGAAGGTGACTGAAAAGCTCAGAGATTCAAGAGAAACTTTGATCACTTTTTGCATTTGTTAGCTGTGGTAGGTCTCAGTCTTTCTGCAGATTTTTTTCTGTGGTTTTGATAGCGCAGAAACATGAAAGACAAACATTTTGACAATGGCATTACTTCTAACCTGGACCTCATCATTCCCCTTCAGGTGTGGTCTGCATCCCTTTCTGATCACTGAGCACTCATCACTGCCAAAAATTATGTTCAGTGATTGGAAGTGTGGAACATCAAGAATTACAACAGGGACCAATTCCAAAGTTCACTGAAGGAGTGCTCTTTGGATTTGACCCTGAACATCATTCTTCCACACCTCCTCTGTTACAGACGTCCTTAAGAGTAAAGTGCCAGGTGCTAAAGTGATACTAAAGGGATAACTTTAACATAAGATAACATTCCAAATTAGTAGCAAACAAGCACCTTCTGGCAAGTGAGTACACAAATGCAAAAACATGGAACTTGGAACAGAAATTATTGGACCATGTAATGACTTTTTTCAGTATCGCAGATATAAGTAAGTTAATTCTTTATTCCCTCAAAACCTAGTAATCAAACAGTTTCATGATCTGGACAGATTAGGACCAGTTCACCATGCTATTATGACTTTCTCTCATTCAGGGTATTGAATATGTCAATCACTTTTTCTAAGCTGCTACTTACTGCAGTTTTGCTTCCTACATTGCTAACTATATTTCCCCAACAATCCCTTTTTGATAGTTTAGCAAGAAGCAAACATAAAACTGTTAGAATGGAGCATTTTTCATTTAATGGAATTTTTTCAGTCACAAGGGTTATCTTTTTTATGAAATAGCTCTTTTTTGTTATCTAGAGATTCTTCAAATAAGATCCCCTATGAACAATTGTATTGAATAGTCTTTTTATTAAACACCATAAGCTCCAAAGAGAGCTCCATGTGTGCTCACCCAGCTTTAAAACACCTTGATATCAAACCGCGTCTAGAAAGGGCAGGAGATAATAATCCAAATACCACATGCAGCACTATGTGAATGCTTCTATTTGAGCCATACTTTGTCAACCATAGGAAAGCAACAGAGTAAGACAGTTAACTTTCCAATTTCTAAAATAGAGAATTAATTTTTTTTTTTTTTTTCTGTTCAAACAGACTCAACACAAAATTATTATGGCTGGTAGTAGACCATTCTCTTTTTTGTGTGTGTATATTCTAAATGTTAAGTGGCATCCCTGATACTTGGGAAGATAAAAATAATGAGTAGATGGACTTTTAACTTTCTATCCTTTTGGTAGTTTATTTTTAATCATTCTGCTCAGCTGAGGAGTCTGGACTGGATTTTAAACAAATAATAGTTGCAGTGGCACAGCTCCTTAAAGCACATGCATAGATGATGTGCATGTACAAGAGGAATATTCCTTACGATTACTAGATTTTTTTAGATATATGCATTTAAAATAATGTACTTTTTAGTGTATTGATCAGCTTTTCAATTCAAAGACAGGTACATTGTAGGGAAAAATCAGATGGATATATAGATGGACAGAGTTTCTTCCCTTTCATCTAGAACCTACTGTAATAAAAAATACAAACAAGTGATGGTAACAGCTTCAGCAAGAAAATTTTCATATTTATAGTTTTATTAAACTGAGGCCAGAGAGAATACTCAGCTGAAACATGCAGAAAAGCTTGAAGGCTTTTTCTTTCTGTTTGAACAAATAATAGTGATCAGAGCTATTTTACAGAACATAATTAAAAAGCCTATCAACAGGAAAAATGTTGGCTTAGAAAATAAAAATAAATACATCACGATGTATATATCCAGCATATTCACAAAATGTAGGAGTGAATGTGTCTTCTATTCATAGCAATAAATCAAGAAAATAGATGGATTTGGGCTAAAATGAATACATATAAATCAAAGTACTCTTGTTGTTCTCTTAGTTTTGACATCTTCACTTCACTCCATTGCACAGTGTATCTGTTAAAGCAAACTGAAAAGAAGAATCCCACATTTCTAGAATTAGAGATTGAACCTCATAGTCCTGACTGCATCTCCACTGATAGAATCAGTACTTTACCCCCTTCCAAATTAAAATATATTTGAAAATCAAGCTCAGAAAACATCTCAGGAAGAGAGTAATATAGTTTCCTGTGCTCAGTTCAGCAATTTACTTGGAAAACCTATTCCAATGAAATTCATCTTTTACACTGAAGACTGCATAGCTGATCGTACAGGTAGTCTGCCTTTGCATTAGCAACCTTGTAGACTGAGTACAGTCCAGGATGATGCAGCATCAGGGTAGAGTCTCTGGAAATTATTTAGGTTGCTGGCTGATATCAGAGAAGCATTTATTATCAACTTTTTCTTCCTTTAATTGTTTTTCAAGATGAAGCAAAGAGGAACCCCAGCACTGCTTGAGCAGGCATTTATTCGTAGACCATTTTGGCAGTCCTTTCTCAATGGCAGTTGAAGTACCAGTACCCTGCTATAACTAAGAACTTTTGGTTAGTTGAAATATTTTTGTTTAATTGCTATTTGTACTAGCATTTTGAGTATCATGATGCATACAGCATAAAGAGCTTCAACCATGACACAGTACTCAGAAGATGCTATTAAGGCAATGGAGCATAGACTGAAAGGCCAAATTCTGGCATGTATTAGAGATTTTTCCAAGAGAGAAAAAGGAGTTAACTATGCTTGATGCTACAGTACTTGTATTTAATAGATTTACTTACAGACTGAAAAAAGGTAGAAGCTTGATAGTGGTTTTAACATAAAATATAGGTGACAGGAAATTATTGGGGAACCAAAGACCTTACAATACCAAGAAACTAGAAAGGACCCTATAGCAGATGAAATACTGTGTAAACAAGCACACATTAACACATATTGGAAGAGACAGTTTGAAATACTCATACACATCAGTGGGTTATTTGGTTTTGAAAAGAGAGAAATAGAGATAACATTTCAGATTTATACATTAATAATAATGGATGTTGTGAGAAAGAAAGGAGAAAAAAAAAAAACACACAAAAAATCTAGAGGAAACCTAAGGATTTGGCCATCAGTGAGAAAGTCATGAAATGTAAATGGCTTTTTGCACAGGCAGAATACCATTTATGCAGATAATTAATTAGGTGATACCAGCTCCCTCTTCCAGTCTGATACAATAATAACTTCTGAATGATACCCTCTGCAATCAGATAGACCGATGCCCTCCTCTTTCTAATCATGCTGTAATCAATTGCTGTCCATCAAAATAGCCCCCTGCTGTGGCCATTTCAGCATCAGGGCTTGAGAAATTGAGGGTATAAGCTAATCTCACTGTTAAAAAGAGAAGACTAATCAGAGTTAAGGATACATCCTTGTAATACATAAGGATTTTGTAAAATAAATTCAGTGACCTATACTTAGAAAATGAAATATCCATGAAGTCCTGTTTTTAGAAGGTGATTTCTTTCTCCCAGAGAGAAAATAGTTGACAAACTTTAACGTTTCTCAAGCTTCTTATTTGCAGAACTGAATAATTATTCCAAAACAATTAAAGATCTCTTCTATGTGGTTACTTAGCTTGTGCAGACAACCATGTAGGCATGAAAGAACCATTGTAGGCATATAGTATTGTTTATTTTTTGTGCTATTGCTAAAGTCAAAACAGAAAAAACCCAATACACTTTTAATCCAGGCCTCCTTCCTGTACTATAGCTAGAAAAAATCAAAAGGCATTTTAAAAGGCCAAATAGCACAATAACCAAACAAGGCAAAAATATCAAAATTACGTTGGCTATACTGGTTAATGAAATGTTAGATTGGTAGATTGGAATATATGAATAGTGCAATGGAGAAATCTAAGCTAATCATTTTTACTTTTTTCTATATTTTTTTTAATTTGGAATGAAAAACTAAATTTGGGGAAATAGAATGTTTTGGCAGAATCTATTTAAAATGGGTCTTACCTTAAGACCTTTATCTTTTTAATAAATCTTACCAATTAAAAAAGATTTCTTCAATGTATTATAAGGATTTTAGATTCTGAAAGTACTTTAATATGTGCCGTGGTCCTAATGAATGCCAGTTTAAGCAAACAGTTAAGTGCCTTTCATAAATGGAATACTGTTTGCACTGAATATACTATAGTGGGGGAGAATGATCCTGTACCCATCTTCTACCAATCCAGATTCAGAGTTTCAGTAGCTATGTATGTGCTTCTGGCTCAGAGTAAATGTTGTTACCAAAAAAAAAAAAAAAAAAAAAAATTAAAAAAATTAAAAATCCTCATGTGAGTATCCAGCAACTCTTGAACTTGTAGTCCAGCTGAGAAAGCTAGGTATGATGAAAACAGAGCAGCAAGCAATTCAGAGAAAAGAGTAGCATCTATCAGATTGCTATTTGCAGACATTAATTGATGGCACCAGATGGGGTAAGGTGGGTAACTGACAGAAGAGGACCTCTGCCTCCTTGGGTGCCATGCTGAGCAAAGTATTCCAGCACACCAAGGAAATAATTGCATTGCACGAGGCATAGTTCTGACACCAAGTACTTCTGTCCCTGGCCAAGTGACACATGGGAGGTGGACTGTTACTGTGTGAAGGCAACATCTACACTGAGAAGCGAACATCATGTAAAGGGACACCAAAACCTATGGATCATGCTTTCCACCTCTACTGCCAGCTGTATTTTAGTGTCAAAGCCCCTCCACTGCGTTAAAGAAAATTCAAACGCAGGATGAGTTTCTTAATGCTTTAAAGCATATCTAGTCTCACTCATGCTGATTTCACCCTGAAGACATGGAGTTGGCTTGTTCTATATAGCTCCCGCATACTCCAGAGCTCACACTGATGCAGTATCTAAGCATGAGATTGACACCAAGGATGCGTAATATTAGCAAGTCTTATATTAAGAACGGGGTGGAACACTGTTAACATATTTTGGATTCACAATCTACCTTCTGATCTATTTAAGGGGTACTGTAAGAATATGTTGCCTTTTGCATGGTGTAGACATATGACTTACATCTGTAATAGAATAGTTCCAACACCCCACTAAGAACAAATGTTAGCTTTTCTTAAGATTGCTCTTTTACTTAAGGGATCATATTGAAGCCTGATCTACCTTACCAAAAAAATGTACCTAATGGCAATATTCACATGCTGAAGCTCAGCCTAGGCATAGCTTTTTGAAGGATATGGTCTTTCAGACTGTTGAAGTCACAGTCAATGAAACAACCTTCTTTATGTGGTAATGAGACTTTCACTCTGAAATTATTCTCTGTGATGTTAAGCTGAACCAAGGAATGTTGCCCAGTGTAACCCTACATTATCCTCTTGCTCATTTACTCAGAAAATATGAACAACATATTGAGCTGTCCACTGACAAATGCAGCCAAGAAAGCCTCTTTTTTTGTTCCAAGGGCTTTGGGATTTTATTCAGAAACATGTTAAATGCAAGGATTTAATAAAACATAAAAAATAGTCTAGTACTTGTTGAAAGAAAGCTTTAATGTGACACATACTACCAGCAGAGTGGTTTGTAAGTCTCAGAAAACTTTTCCAGTTAAGTGTTATGTAATATACATACATGTTAAAAAAAAAGGAAGAAAAAACTTATTAAAAACATATTCAGTCTTGACATTTACTGAATACTTTAATGTATGTTCAGACTTAATGGAGGGAAAAAGGTAGATGAGGTTTTTTTGAAATCGAGTTGTTACTATTTACAATGTTGTCAATCTCTTTTACAAGGAATTAACAAGTATGGAAATTATTTGCTGATTGAAAATTGTACATTTACATTAATAAACATTAAATTCCTTTAAAAAGATCAGAGCCTCAAAGAGGCTGCAATGAATCATAGTGCAGGTCTGCACTAAAAAGCTTGGAATATATTCCTGGTTTATAAATGACCCATATTTTTTTTAATGGTATAGTACTTTTATAGTGGTTTCTACCACACACCTGCAAGCTTCAGGATGAAAGATGTAAAAAGAAGATTAATCTGGAGTCTGGCAACAGTAACTTTTCCATGATTTTCTGTTCACAGTGGTTCATCTTTTACCTGTATAGAGTGTTCTGACCATTACAAACAGGAGGAATATTTGCAGAATAAGATACTTACTCTTTGGGACATTTCTGGCCTATTACTTCTCTCTTCTAGAACATGTGTGCCAGAGCATTGCAAGGAGTCTCCAAGTTAGGATAAAATGTAGTCACACAGCTTTGTTCAAATATCATAAATACTTACTACCTACAAGGCCAGTCATATGAGTAGTTCCAATAACTTACAGACTTTATCATGCCAAAACATCATTAATCTAATAGATCATTTAAGTCCATTAGGGTGGATTGAAAAGTCCAGATCAAGAATAATATTCAAAATTAAAGAGTTTTCAGCAGATAATGACAACTTCAATATGTCTTTATTTAAAATGTGCATTTCTTATTGTTTTCTTCACTGTTTTTATGATAAAATTGATAGTTTAAGAAAATTAAATTAAGATTACATTGAAATGGGTTAATCTACTAGTTTTGTTGATTCCCCATAGTAATGGAATTTGCACTGGTTTATTCATGCTGACTATTCATGACACTACATTTGCTAACAGAGAAAATAAATTTCTATCTTATTTTTACAGACAACAACACTAATAGGTCTTCTGAAGACAGCTAGACTGCTGCGTTTGGTGAGGGTAGCACGGAAATTGGACAGATATTCAGAATATGGTGCTGCAGTTCTGATGCTCCTTATGTGCATATTTGCACTAATTGCACACTGGCTTGCTTGCATTTGGTATGCCATTGGAAATGTAGAAAGACCTTACCTGGCTCACAAGATTGGCTGGTTGGATTCTTTAGGAGAACAATTGGGAAAGCATTACAATAAGAGTGATGCAAGCTCTGGACCGTCCATCAAGGACAAATATGTTACAGCACTTTATTTTACCTTCAGCAGTCTGACAAGTGTAGGATTTGGAAATGTGTCTCCAAACACCAACTCAGAGAAAATCTTCTCCATCTGTGTCATGTTGATTGGCTGTAAGTAGTTTTATCTTCTTTTTTCTTCTTCTTTTATTCTCAGTGTTTGAGCAAATGACTTAACAGTCTAAGATAATAACATTATAAGCATGCAGCCAGAAGGGCAAATTCCTAGGGAAAGCAATGTTATATGTGAAAATACATTGTGACTCACGCAGTGTCAGGAAGTAGTCAAGTTGCTTGACTACTCAAAATCTGTTATTCAAACTGTCGGAAGTTTTGTGTTGTGTATCAGTGCCTGTAAGCAAATCCTCTAAAGGGTAGGACACTGAGTTTTGAGTGGATTTAGGAAACTATAGCCCATCATTTCTGGATAATCATAATTATATTTTATTTGTTGATTTAAACCCTCAACCTATAAATGTATGCATACCTTCTTAACTCTGCCTTTTGTTCTTAACTTGTACTTAACTTTAGTTCCTAGTTCTTAGTTCTACCGAAGTCTGTAAAGTTAGATGAACCTGACTTACAACACTAAATTCAGGACTACAAATCTCCAAAGATAAATATTACCAACCTGATTACGATCTAATATTTAAGCCTCATCTGCTAACTGTGTTGGTACTGATACAGTCAAATCAATAAAAACCTTCAGGTAAACCAATTCCACATCTCTGAAAATGTTACTAGTCTCATCTGAGCTGTTTTACTTACGAAGTACCTTATGAGGACTGTTGCATCATCTGCAAAACCCAACGATACGACTTAAATTTTGTTTCTATTTAATCCAGCATTAATGTACGCTAGCATTTTTGGAAACGTATCTGCAATAATCCAAAGACTCTACTCGGGAACTGCACGGTATCACATGCAGATGCTGCGAGTAAAGGAGTTTATACGTTTTCATCAAATCCCCAACCCTTTGCGGCAGCGACTTGAGGAATACTTCCAGCATGCATGGACATACACCAATGGCATTGACATGAACATGGTATGTTGTTCTATTTTTCAGGCATGGGTGCTGAGGAATAGATAAATGCATGAGAATTTAGAAAGAGATTGTAAGTTTACATTATTTATGAGCTGTAAAAGTACAAGCATAAGGATATACATAATAAGATATATAGCAATTTATGAAAACCAAGCCATTACAAGCTTGGCATCCAAACATTTAACTGCCTAGATTATTTCAAGCTAAATCAGGAACCTGAACTATCACTGTGCATAGGAAAGCTTGAGAACTGCAGTTGGCTATTATAAACTTCAGATAAGAAAAAAAATCATAGATTTCTTCTTTCAGACATAGCTGTTCCAGAAATTATTTTGTTCTTTGGCCTGATTTTCCACTTCCACTATCAAACAGGAGTACCTTTGTTGGTATCTACACAGTTACTCTTCTATAAAAGCTGTGGAAATAAATTCTTTTTCAAAATCCTATTGTGTAATCTAGAACAGGTATATTAGGGGTGGGTGAATGAGAGGAGCAGGCAGGTGGATTAGCTGCTCTTTTTGGAGTGAAACATTCTAATCATATGATAGACTGAACGGTAGTTCGCTTGCATTCACAACCACATAGTTCTGCACTGAAAGTCAACACAGTACTACTAACTATTTAGCAATCCACAGAATCTCATTTCTAGGAAGTGGCAAGGTACAACATTCATATTTTCTGTTCTTGATTAAAAATTGTAAATGGTCCTTATATAATAATATATTCTGTGGCCAGCTAAAAAGAAATAGCAATCTGCTAATGAGCAAAAGTAAGCATATGTTTTTCTGGCTTATTTTCTGGAGAAAGCAACATTTTTTCTGAAAAGCTGACATAGGTTTGAAGACATTGAGAGCATTGTGCATCTTAAGGATCTGTGAATTTGTGTCTCTAGAGGGATGATTTCCAGAGCTATTCTGAGTTATAGAGACTTTGCAGAGCTCTCCATAAAGTTGACAAGAACAAGAAAATCTCAATATTTTTGTAACACTTTAACTAGAAATCAACCTCCAAAATTTTGACATAAATTCAAACAACTTCCATGTGGTATCTGTACATACATTTGTGAATGACTGTCAGAGTGGTACACTTTGATGCAGTAAGCAGAAACAATGGTCTTGATTAAAAGTTTTTATAAAGCTTAATCACTGACATCTTGACTTTATGATTACCATTAAGTAAAGCAGATCTTAAAAGTAAGACAGAAAATTAAATATACTGGGCTTCACCTCCCACTTCTGTGAGTGTCCCCTCCAGAGGCATATTATGCCTAGCACAGGACAAAGATACTTGTATAAACCTCTGCCGGGGATTACTGCAGTGGAAGGCAGCATCAGTAGCTTCATCCTGCATGGTGCTGTATGGCCCTAATTCCCTCTGATGGCAATGGGATTGTGGGGTACTCAGCACTTTGCAGGATCAAGCCCTTAAGCTGCAGGTGGGTGCAGCCTAAGCTTAATGTAGCTCATTGAATTATTTCTGAAGATATTACAGAATCACGTATGCTTTAACCAATTCATTACCACTAATGGATGTACTAAGAACACTTGTTTCACATGAAATAGTAACTAAAACTGGATATTGTTAGGTTAAACTTTGCATAATGCAGGAATTGGTGTACTGTAATTCGTATCGGATTTGTCATTAATGTGAAATATTAACTAAATGGATTAAATAGCCCATATTCTGCAATATGATTGTGAGGCAGTATGGAGGCTTTGTTTTAAATAAAATGTGGAAAAAAATCAAGTTTAGTATCTTGTTTTGTTATATTTTATTTCTTATTCTGTTCACAATTCTATCCCTCAAGTTTTATGGCAGTTGCTTAATTTTCTTTAAAAAGTGAGTTTGAATATATTACACATAGTGCAAGGATAATGTAAGAACTGTGTGATTTATGTTGTACTTATGAAAGATTTATCTCTTTCCTGTCTGCTTCATACCTAAATACATGGAATAACACCACCCACTGGTAAGAGCAGGAGGTATTTATATCCAATTTAATTCCAGTATAAAGTGTGGAGAATATCCATGTTATCTGTCGGGTTTAGAGCTTGTTCAATGCTTTCTAATTTTAATTGTAACTTTTTGCATGATGAAGGGGAGGATAGCAAAGGGAAATAATCCAAGGAGAATCAGATGTGGGGCAAAATGGTTACTAAAAATTAGACATTAAGAAATGTTAATCTAACTACATTTATTAATCACTGTTTTACCCCACAACTCAAATCATGCTTCTCTGCCCAAAAAAGGTCATGTGCATATTGGTTTGCATTAGATAGCTGCTCTGTAGGAACGTAACTGACAAAGTTGCCATGCTGATCATTCTGCATTTTCCTTTGCATGAATGCTCTTAGTTCAAACCATATATGCATGTTAGCACAAGCACCAATGAAGTTTTCTTGGCTATAAGCCATGTGCATATAAAACGGACTTGCATGTGGTATTAACTTAATTTTGCATGAAATATTTGCATTTACACACCAAAGGGCTAATACTGTCCTCAGACAAATGTGTTTGACTCCTGACAATATTTACTAGGAGTTTTTTGCAAATATCTGAAGGCAGAATTTGATCCACTGTCTTTCTTTTTCCATTTCATGACTGAAAACTGAATAAAATTCAAAAATTCAGTCCTCTTTCTCCTTTGAAATATGAAATACATGAATAATTTACATTTTTTATATATATATGTGCATGCAATGTATACACACACACATACTCATATATATATATAAAAATAATATTAGATAATGTGTTTCAAAAGGTGCTTTTAATTATTATCAGTAATATACTTATGAATGCAGGAAAAGTGGAAAAAAAACCCAACTTTTAACCTCAGGAATAATACTGCACTAAGACTAAATAAACTTGATTTCCTAAACAAAATCCTAAACTTTATATTGGAAACCAGAAGATAATACTTTATGCTCATTTGAAATGGCTAAACTTAAAATTAGTGTTAAAGATCTGCAGGTGAAATATGCTGAGAACATTGTTTATTCATTCATTTGTTCCCCTCTGCTTCCTTTCTACATCTCTCTGGTTATGTTTCATTGCATAATGTATTTTGATAAAGACAGTTCCACATAATTATGCATGGACTGGATAAACAGGATTTGGGATTTATTTTAATCTGGATAAAAATCTTGAGTCTATAGAATAAGCATAATTTAAATCATATCCCTGTGGTATACACTGGCAAAGTTAAATTAAGAAAACATTATTTACAGTGTATATTGTTTCATGAAAGATGTCACCAGTCCAAAGATTCAAAGATATTTTATTTTTTAAACTATCCTGTTCTGTTTTTCCTAAACTCTCTTTGCCTTCTTTTCCCCCCTTCATTCCGATGTTATCAGCTCAGCACTGATAATAGCATGCCTGTGATGCCTAGTGTTTAGTGTTTTAGATCCTTTTTTAAGTTATGCATGTATTTTTTACAATCCTGCCCCCTTCTTTCCATGGATCTTCTGTGCATCTGAATAGCTTTATTGGTTTATTTTACCTTTAAAAAGAGTTCAAAGAAGTAAACAAGTGGGACAAGCTTTGCAAAGTGTTTAACCAAATGTACATGCTAATTAAAATTTTGGATGTGGGACAGATACCTTTTTATTTTGGGTTTGTACCATGTTACCAGTACCATGACAGGAGAGAGCAAGCCAGAACTTTTATGCACAAATTTATGGAACCACCTCCTGCAAGCATCCAAGTAAATGGTCAATTTTACACTTGTGATAAGTTGTCTTCAGCACAGTGATCATGAAAGTACAGCAGAGCACACACCTATCTTGAAGGCTCAGAACCAGCAATGCTACCGTGTCAAATAAAGGGCAGGTTCACCATTGCTTTGGTAAGGCTTCTTCTGTGAGAAATTGGCCACAGGTCACTGGATGACACCACTACATTTGTTATTCTTGCTTTTCCTCCTGCTGTGATCACTTTTTATGACAAAAACAATTCTACCAATAGAACTATTGCCAGTAATATCTTTGAACCAGAGAATTAGAAAAGTAAATTAAAATTTCAAAAATAGCAAGGAGAACATCCTTATACCATCAGAACAGTAATCCAAATTAGAAGTGGTCAGAACAAAAACTAGTAGTAATTGGTTAAACAGAGGGAATATGTAATCATGGTGGAAAGTGGTACTGCTATTTGTCTACATGTCATAATGGAAATCATAAGCATGTAAGCCTATCAGAAAGTACCTCAGTTACGATTAGCTGTAAAGCTGTTCTTCATTTTCTATAACAAGACCACTTTAAAAATATGAATGCCTATATTTAATCGAGTTACAGAAAAGAAGACCTCACATTAAAAAAAAAGACTTTCAAAATGTCAATCTATTTGCAAAGTGTTCCTTTATCAGTTTCTCACTACATTGTATTTTGTGGTCTAATGTCTCAAAAACAAGAGGAATTAACAATTTTCCAACTATCATTATATTTTTGGAAAAACATGGATTCAGTCAGCTTCCAACTTCTACAAACATTTAACTTTTCTGTTGATGATGGAGTCAACAGTCTAAGAAACTGAAATAATTTTCTGTCCTCCTCACCCAGCAGTGTATCATATCTCAGAGATCACCTTCCAAATATACTCAGAAACTGTAATGAGATTATAGATGAAGAATGACCCACTGCAGCTCCAGTAATTTCAGCATAGAAGTGCCACACAAGTCTGTGTCATGGCAATGACTGAAAGCAAAAGATCCTAATTCTTGATAAGGTTGTCAGACTTCAAATCTCATTGAAAGGCAAATTAGCTCATCATCACACACTACTTCTCTCTCAACTCTTGCAAGGACCTTCTTCATATCCTGAAAAAAAAAAAAAAAAATTAAAAAAAGGAAAAAAAAAGACTGCAACATTTTCCTGTATGAAGAAGAGGAATCATCAGAAATAATCCTTATTCTATGTGGAGACCAAGAGCTGCTGGAGCAGAATTATCACCACCTGTGTCCTTGTTCATTCTTTTCTGAATAGTGAAAGCCCTTGGAAATGTTTTGACCTTCTGCTTACAGAAATAGTTAATTTCTGTAATTAACTATCACAGAAATAGTAAATTCTAAATTCTTTCTAGAAATAGAACTAGGTTGAATTACAGAAACTTTTAGCCTAAGTGAAGATGTTATTAAAATCTGAGAGTTGAACATTTATGACAGAACTAAATCCTGCACTACTCTTTCCATCAGAGGGAACAGCTACTGGGGGACAGAAATCCTAATTCAAAATCTATGCAGCACAATTTGTGCAGCTAAAGAGTCTCAGATTAGTGCTAAAATTAGGTGGTAGAAAGATAAAAACTAAAGACATAGGTTATTTCACCAAATATATAAATTACTATGAATTAATTTCACTCCTTCTTACAGAACGAACTAAGACAGACAAAATGTTAATTTTGACTATAAATCCCTACTAGAGTAAACGCTCCAAGTCATGGGGTTTACTCTCTGTAATTAGTTCAAAATTTATTATTCAAATTGTTCGAGAACTTTATTCAGCATTTAGTGATGCCAATGTCAACATATCCTGAGATCAATATTATGCAGATGAGATCCAAATAGAGATTAAGTGTGTGTGGTCTATGACACAAAGTATATTTATTCCTGCCTCTTTGTACCTTCAGCTGCTTGATTCTTTTGCTGGGTTAGTTTTTGCATGGATCAGTTTCTTAAACCGTCTCACAAGGAGAGATCAAGACAGGGCAGGAATAAACAGAAAACATGGGGAAGGACCAGAATTCTTCTTCCAGTTTATGCCAGCTTAAATTGTCAGATGAAGATGAACTTGAGAGTCTACCTTTATCTTTCCCTCTATATACTGGATAATTGTTACTCATAAATAAGTTTGATTCTAGGACAAGAAAGACTTAGTCAAAATGAGTTTCAACACACCCCAAGCAGATCCACAACACACAAGATCCCTCTTTTGCTCTCTTCAACTGCTGCCTGGCATTTAATGTTTGATCCCACCTATATTTCAACAGAGAAAATATATGACAGAAGATCATATGTAGAATTAAAGAAGTATCTTTGACTGCCAGACTTCAGGGACTGGAACATCTCTCATACTAGGAAAGGCTGAGAGAGTTGGGACTGTTCAGCCTGGAGAAGTGAAGGCTCACAAGGGATCTCATCAATGTTCACAAATACCCAAAGGGAGGATGTAAAGAAGATATAGCAAGGCTCTTTTCAGTGGTGCCCAGTGACAGGACCAGAGGCAATGGGCACAACATGAAACAGGAGGTTCCATCCAAACATCAGGAAACACTTTTTTACTGTGAGGATGACTGAGCACTGGCACAAGTTGCCCAGAGAGGTTCTGGAGTCTCCGTCCTTGGAGATACTCAAAAGCCATCTGGACATCATCCTGGGTTACTATCTCTAGCTAGCCCTGCTTGAGCAGGGAGGTTGTACAAGATGACCTCCAGAGGTCCCTTCCAACCCCAACCATTCGGTGATTATGTTGGTATAGAATGTGATATTTCCATGTTTAGTGACAATTATTGTAGCTAATAACCTGATTTGCTTCAGCTTGGATGCTTTGTAAATATTTTCTGTGGGACAGATGCCAATACCTGTTCTAGAAGTGAGAATAGAAAATCTAAAAATTGTCATGAATCTCATCATTTATCCAAACAAAACAAAGCTATCATTGCCTCAAACATTTGCTAACTGTCTGAGGTTAGGGCACATAGATGTCTCCAATTCTGTTGTTACAAACATGTCTGATACATGTATGACGGATACCCTGTTGTCATCTTGAAAAAGAGAAGTTAATGAAGCTGGACTCCCTCTCCACTTATAAAAGACCACATTCTTCAAGGCAATATGAATCATGTCCCTACTATCCTCACTAAACTTCAATCACTTATTCCACATAAAATGTTTTACTTCTCTCTGAAGGACACTTTCCTCCTCTCTAAGCATGCCAAGTAGATAAACCAACATTATTTGATGTGGAATAAGTTTTATTCCAGACAGGAAGAGACGACTGAACTTCGACTGGATAACTATCAGTGACAAACAACTGGAACCTATGGTCACAGCATCATAACTGTTTTTTCATTTTCTTTTCTTTTCTTTTCTTTTTTTTTTTTTTTTTTTCTTTTTTGAAGAGGAGAAGGTTGAGGGTGATTTTATATCTTGTTACATGTCTTTTTGAGAAGATCTGTGTTTCTCGAATTATGCATGGGTTCTGATTATAAACATGATTCTAACCATGAGATTCCAAGACTTTTCTCACCAGGGCCCAGTGGAATCACTATTGAGGAGATATTGAGAGTAACAATAGAAACATGTCAGGAAAGAATGGAGCAACTGAAACCCAAACCTGTATTCAAATAATTTATTAATTTTGGATTTGTCATTGAGAATAATACTATTTAAAGAGCAATTCTAGCTTCACAATTTTCAAAATTTTATTTTGACAATGGTTTTATTTTTGCATTAGCTAGTCCTGCATTCATATAATTTCAAGATTATGCTGGTTTTTAGTTGTTTATAAAGTGTATTTTAAATTTTTCTTGTCACATTGGAGTGTGACTTAAATGTGTTTAAAGTCTCCAAAAGCTCACAACAAATTAAAAGAAGTGAAATGCAATATTTAGAGTTTTATTATTTTTAAGCTAATCTAATGATTTTGAAGACTGCATGGATGATTTTCTAATATTTAGAGTTGTCAGTATTTGTATACATAATGTATTGATGTTGATTGCCACATTATAAGACCATACTTTTCAATACAATTGTTCCTGCTCTATACAATCAAAGATTTCTGTAAGAATCCGATAATTCCATATTAACACAAGCTAAAAATTGATGAATAAGAAAGATATTCTCAAATTAATTAAAATCTGAATATTAGGAATGTACATGGAGGCTTGGGTTGGCAAGGTGTTGTTTGTACTGCACAATATCAACCTTAATTTGGAAACACCAAATTCTGCATAGTGTCAGCTACTGGACTTGGATTAAATACTTCACTAAATAAAATGTACACGATATGGTAAGCTCCTTTTAGTAATGTAGTATATAGTAGTTTTAAGAAATGTATCTTCTTAAGAAATGTATCTTCAAATCAACTGCTTTCTCGCATTTCTGAACTCGTGTTAGTGGAGTGATCTCCAAAACTCCATTGGAAATCAACTTTATTTGGGCAACTGTCTTTCTTCTAGACTTTTGACAATTATGGTATTAAAGAGTAAATGTTCTTCCTCGCTGATGTATAATAACTATTTTAGAGTGTAAGCTCCATGGGGCAGGGACTTTTTAATCACAGATACCTGAACAGAGGCTAGTATCTTTCAGATGTTATTGGCATATAAATAACTATTAACTAATATGCAACTATTTTAGAACAGTTTCATGTTAAGTATAAATTAATTATCAAAATAATTGTTTCTTTAAAGAAATACCCAAAGTATCTTCAGAAATATAAACCAACACACATGGTCTGCATGGTTTTTGCTTAATGGTAAAGTACAATCCCTTGATAAATGAGATGATAAACAGAAGCTGATGTGAAAAATGAATACAATTCATCCTAAGGCTGTGCTCCTGACTTTCTAACAATTCAAATACCTTTTCCTGTAAGTACCTCTGAATTGAAAATATATTTCCTATTTTGTATCCTATAAAAAATTGGACATCTTCTAAATTATATTCAGATAGATGTATAGCAAAAGAATTAATTCAAAATAGGTCTTTTTTACTCACATGACTAGAGAACAGTTTCAAAAAGACACCCGTAATTTTTCTCCACCTGTCTCATTGACCGGATGTATTTGGTTATCAGTTTCTCAGTATCGTTCAGTAAATAAGTTGCTACAACCAACAATATTTTTATTTCAATATAATTATAATAAAATAAAAAGAGTAATTGAATACTAAGCTATTTCTAGTGGTGTGATAGATACTAAAAAACAGTGGCACCACAGAAACTTTTCATTTATCATATTTTCTTTTGCTTATTGTTGAATGCTGGTTTTTTTCTGAGGATGTATAAACTTCATACGGTAATGCCCTATAGCTCATAAAATTTTTGTATATATTTGTGTTAAAACATTCTGTTTGTTATTTCACAGCACTGATTTCCATTAGCAATCATAGAAACATTTCAACTCAGTTAAAGGTACTAATATTTCATTTGTAAATCATAGCTTGGCCTGTGTGGACAGAAGCCTCATATCAGAAATGTGTTCATCTTCTCCACTAGCAAGGGATATGAGTTGTGAATATCTTTATGCAATAAGAGTGAGTGAACAGACCTTTTCTGTAAGAATTAATATAGCAACAAGGGAATGCATTTTGGATATATTTTTTTTCTGTGCAGGAATATTTACAAGTTTGTAGAAAAACACTGCAGAGAATAAACAGGAATCAATTAATAGACTGCTCTAATGACAAAAAGACACGTCCTGTTCACATATTCATAAGACTGGTAGCATCAGTTCATGTTTTGCCCTTAGAAGTATGCAACAGATGTAGCCAGTCGCAGGGAAAGCATATGACCCATTAACATCATTCACAGCAGATAACAGGACTTAAGGGAAAGAAAGGGTGGTGCATAATAACGTGTCAGGCCCATTCCTTAACACAGTGGGCAGAGTCACAAGATTGGCAGTACTCCCACAGAAGTCAGTAGTAGAAATGTTTATTGATTCTAAAAGAATCAGAGGTAATATGATCCTAGACAATTTAGAAAAGCTCACACATAATGACCATGTTGTAAGTAGCTCACTTTTTTTCTTCTAAACAAGATTTACATGTTACCATGGTACCCGAGAGGAATCCCATGGTTCTACTTCAGGCAAACTCCCATTGTTCTAAGACATGAACAAGGACCATAGCAACTAGCCCTATGGTTTACTGAACTAATCATCTGCCTATGCAAATCTGCATAACACCATTGTTTCAGTGGCACATGTTGTTTTTTCTGATAAAAATCTAAGTCAGTCCTACACTTACAAGCAGAATATATTTAACACGAAAATCCCATTAAAATGCACTCTCTGAAAAATATCTGATCTTGTTCAGATAGCTCTCATTTTACAAATGTCATTGTTATTTCAGAAAAAAACTCTCTTATATTAAATTTAGTACTTTTATAATTGATAAAAATGAAGTTAGACATATTAGTCCAAATAGGTGCAATTCAGTCAAGACTCTCCCTTTAGCTGTCTTATTTGTTATTTTACTGCAGTATATTCATTCTTATACCTTGATAACATTTCTTGCAATGAAAGAAATCTTAATAAAGAGTTTTGTAACCACTACATACATTAGTATGTACTTTAGTCACATTGTATAAGCTTTGCAATTAAGATTACACTATTCACTTATTGAATTGTAATACTCTGACAGCTCTTAGCACCACCTCTATTTGTATGTGACTTCTTTCTTTCTGTGCAGGAAGAAAACATAAAAATTATATAAAGCAACTTTCATAGCATTCACATGAAATCCTTATGCTTGTCTTTCCAGGTCCTGAAGGGGTTTCCAGAATGCTTACAAGCTGACATTTGTCTGCACCTCAACCAAAATTTGCTTCAGAATTGCAAAGCTTTCCGGGGGGCCAGCAAAGGCTGTCTTCGAGCTTTGGCTATGAAATTTAAGACAACACATGCACCTCCTGGAGACACTTTAGTGCACTGTGGAGATGTTCTCACTGCTCTTTACTTTGTGTCAAGAGGCTCCATTGAAATCCTTAAGAGTGACATTGTTGTAGCCATTCTTGGTAAGTAGATTAACACAAGGCATGTTAAAAGAGTCAGGGGATTGAAAAGAAATATCCGTTGTTTTTCCTGGGGAAGGAAATTTGTAAATGTTTTACTTACTGTTATTTAAATCAAGCAGAGAAATAATTTGTTTGAGGAGCAAAGTCTACATTACTGCAATAATTCATGTACACCAAAGACCCCATGTCCTTGGATATCTAAAATATAAGAGCAGGAGTGAGTCAGATTTATCCCTAGGTAAGTGGTAAACTGCAAGTTGAGGCAAGCAGATAATCAATTTACTCCAGTTCTGATTATGCTGCAAGAGCCAAAGTCAAGGATACCCTTTTCTTTAACAGTGTATGAGAGTACTGAGTCACACAGACCCCCTATATGCTAACTGGAGAAAAAAAATGTATCTAATTCAGGCATTCGAAATGTCTTCTAGAGGTTTGCAGAAATGTCTGCTTGTGTCCCCTGAGCATATAGAAAAGGAAGAGAATAACAGATTCATCTGATCTTGATTGATACTTAAGCTTAATAACACCAGTGTTGTATAGCATGGGGAGTTGGTTTTTTTCCCAGTGAAGATGGCTCAGATCAATGTTCAATCCAGCTAGGAGCTCACCTGCAGCTGGTGATAGCTTCTTATGTCAAACCAACAAGACTTCATTAGCCACCGCAGTTTTAAAAGTAAAATAACTAAAAGCCTACCTAAGCAAGACTACTGGTTTGTTTCTCCAATTTAATATCAGGTAATAAGAACACAAAGAATGATTGAGTAGATGAGTAAGGATTTTGCTCTATGGAAACCTGCACCAGCTGTAACATCATTCATATGTTCTCCTTTCTATCTAACATCTGCTGTAGGAACTTACAGCCAGAAAACTAGCTGAAGCAGAACGTGGACTGGAAGCAGTATGTTACTATTAATCCACTTGCAACTGACTATTCTACTAGTACTTTGCAGGGTGGATATGTGAACAGAAGAACAAACGTGTGCCTACAGCAACTCTTCCCTAGGTTTAGATGGTGTTACCAAGATGATTTGTCATCTCATGCTGTTGCACCCCATCAGATGGGCCAGCTTTAGGCACAAGCAAAGTAGGGAGCATGCAAATATAACACTGTGAGGTTTCTTACATCAAAAACATGTAAATTTCTATAGCACTCACAATCAAGAAAAACTGACAAGTTTATGAACTCATTAATTTCTTCCTGGACCAAAGATGCAGACTGGTCAAGTTTTGCATGTTATGCACATCAGATCCTTGAGCTCTCACACTGCAGGAGAAACCCAGGTATTTGCAGGGCAATGCCACTATATCTCTTTAAGCCTACAGCTCCTCACACCAGGGGCCGCAGTTTGCAGCCTCACTCTCCTGGGGAAGGGTGGTTCAGACAGAGAGACAGTTGTGCACAACTGCAGCCAAAAGGAACTGCTCTCTGGGCCCACATCTGTTGCACAATCCATGAGGCAGGAGCCTGCCTGATAGCTAGCTCCAGTCAATGAGTCTGTGGTATCTTGAATCTGTTAAAAAAGAATAGAAGATGATACAAATGAAAATTACTCTGCAATGAAATCACACAGAAACCTAACAAAGATTATCATTACTTAGCCAAATATTTTTAGTTAAGTCCTCTTTCTGAAAAACCTACACACAGAAACGGACATAAAAACCACTCAATGCTATGTCCTCTGGGGTTGAAAAGACTTTTTGCAACTTCATCGCAGAAATCAGAGTTCTGAGAAATGTTGGGTTTGTCCTTCAGTTTTCCTCAACTTGTCTGCACTGCCTGATGCTGCTGGGTAAGGTCTGATCAGTACTGACCTGACAACAGTAGTTCTGTGCCAAATCCTTAGAAAATACAATGGCTGCGGACCTTGTAGAATCTACCCCCTCTTTCAGCTTTGCATACAAGATATAAAAATACTGCATTCATGTCAATAGTCATATTGCATAGAAGGTATTATATGCCTTGAATAGGGACCCCTGCATTCATAAACATTAACACCAGAGGGACTGTTAGATTATATTGGCTAACCTCTGTTATATCACTGAGTCCTGTTACACTTCGTACCTTTAACTGTCTGTTGTGTCTAATGAACTCTGTTTGATGAAAGAAAAGCAATGGGGTGTGTTCTGAAGACATGACAAGATGAAAAAGTGATCACTTTTCTTGGCAGTTTATTTCCATAGTTAATAGTTTTTATTTTAAAAAACATGTGCTTTAATTCCAGTATAAAATTATCTTGCTTCAATTTCTTTCCATTGGTTCTTGCTATACATTCCTTATTATATTCTAGAGGTGTTTAGTACTGAGTAATTTTTCCTCTCTACAAGGTTACATGCAATATAATCAGGTTACCTCTTAATTTTCCTGTTGATAAGCTGAACAGACTGTGCTCTTTAAGACCCTCACTGTAAATCAGCCCTTAAATTATTTTTTGCATCTTTTAGCTGCTTGCTCACCCAGTTTTCAGCTTCCTTTTTAGAAAATGAGGAAACTGGAACTACTTGCACTAACGTAATATAAAAGCCACAAATGTTTAACACAGAGGCAAAATCACCCCTGTATTCTTTTTTACCAGTCTACTGTTTCTCAGTTGCCACGACCACTATTCTTTTCCACAACTGTTTTCCTAGTTCCCCCCTCCCCCCAAACCCCATTTTGAAGGTTAGCCCTGCAACCCTTAGTTTAGAGCATATTTTCACTGGTCTATGGCTGCAACTGCTCTGCATTAGGTGCATATTTGGGGAAAACAAGCAATTTAATAGAGATGACAATTTTAGCAAACAGGTACTGTGAAAGTATCAACATTGATGGAAAGAATTGTAATAGCATCAAAACAGAGGCAGCTATGTTTAAAGAGCTTCTTCAAAACAACTTCTGCATCTTGGAAGTTTTGCATTCCCTATGAAAAATATAAAAAATAAGACATTTTCTACTAAAATATATTTCAAGTATGGTCTGTTTCTTCATGTAATTCTTAACAAAATGAGATTCCAGGCCAGACAGGTCTTGTAGTCTACTGAACAACAGAAATTACATCTTTCTCATCATAACAATATGATTTAAATCAGCAAATACTGTTTTTACAAGAAAGGACAAATGAACCTGCTGTAGTCATGCTAGATGGAACTGAAGAAATACCATGACGAAACTAGATTTTCCTTTCACTTAGTCCAGTTATATGCCTATGTAATTTCATTGATTTTAGTAATTTTGCTTTTAATATTTAATAATAATACTTTTTATTTACAACAATGTATGTACAATGGTAATCTGATTGTCTCACTTCATGTAAAATCAAGTATTCTACACCATTATCATAAAGAAATACATAATTTAATTTATTCATGTTTAAAATAATAATCTCTAATTTTCTTTCTGCAGGGAAAAATGATATTTTTGGAGAGATGGTACATCTTTATGCAAAACCAGGAAAGTCAAATGCAGATGTGAGAGCTTTAACTTACTGTGACTTACATAAAATCCAGCGAGAAGACCTACTGGAAGTTTTGGATATGTACCCTGAATTTTCTGATCTCTTTCTCACCAATCTAGAACTGACTTTTAATCTGAGAGATGAAACTGCAAAGGTACATACAATAAGTAATTTTTTTCTTAATATTGGGCCAAATATGTCCCACAGTAGAAAAGCTTGAAAATAACAATTGAAAAAACAAGGTTAGCAAAATTAAAAGCTAAAAGCCTGAGGCCAAATCCTATTTTAAAAAAATACATTCACCTGATTGCTCCTACTGAAGTCAGTTAAACTCAGCAGAAGTCAATGAAATTACTCAGATGATGATAATCTAACAGGATTTGGTTCTATATTTAAATAGTATTAAAATTTCAGCCAAGGGAATTTTGGATGTTTTGTTAAAGCCATGGAAAATATGTTTTTTTTCAGATTACTATGGCCTAGGTCACCACAAGGGGAACTTTTGACACTAAATATAATTGTACAGCCATAAAATAAAGATAAATCAGATTATCTGGAATCATTCTGTGTCTAACAATCAAAAATATTTAATTGCCTTTCAAACATGAATTGTTAATTCTCTTATCTTGGAGTGCACTCTACCTCCTAGGAGACTAAAAGTGTACAAGGGACTTGTCAAATTTCACTCAGTCTTCAGATTTGCAGGGATTTCCTGGTCCATTTTTCTCACAGTGCCTGTCCTAAGTGTCCCCTTTTGCACAGACTGCATCTTCAGAAAAACAGAAAAATTACCAGTGTTTCCTTATTTCACACTGCCGGGGTCAGTCTGAATTGGGAAACAAAGGGGAGGTTTGGCCAGAAGGGGAGAAGGCAAAGGCTACTGCCCAGCTTGTGCTACAGGGGCTAAAGCTTTCCCTAGAAAGTTGCAGAGTACACCAGTACTGGCCACCAAACATGGACTACACTGCACATAGAATGACCAGTTTACATTTCATTATTTCTGAGATACTGCCATTTTGTAGTTTCTTAGTACACTTTTAAGGAAAAACAGAGGTTCAATGAGAAGGAAGCAATATAATTTGGCCTCAAAGGCCTTCTGAGAAACAAGGAGACAAAGAACACTAAGGTTTGTACTGTAAATGAGAGGGGCACCTTTGCTAATCACGTGTGGATCTTTAGTTTAAAAAATTAAAACAAATATAACTTCTGACAAGAAATGTCACTTCTTTTTATGCTGAGCCTTTTTTTAATAAAAGATCATTCTGAAAATGAAAGACCAATTATATTCTTTATTTTAAAAGTCATCTTTTTCTGTTTATTGAAAAGGTCATCATTATTAATTACTTGTGAAATACAATGAATTTATAGTCTAGTGATAAATTTAAGTTAAAACTGAAAGTCCACATATTTGAAAAACTTCCTTAAGGATTAATTCACATTAATGATTTTAGTCTGAGCAATTATTTCCTGCAATTACATTGTCATCAATGTTTTATCATTATTTTTTCCTTAGATCAGAGAAAATTGAAACAAAATTCCACCTTCTGTGTTGTGGTGTACAATACACAAAGAAAGTCCTCACTGCTCATGTTCCTTAGAAATTTTTCTGTTGTTATTTCTTACTGCTGTACCAGCCACTAAGAAAAAATTGCTAGACTTCACAGGGACAGGGAAGGGAGGACAGAGCCATGCCTCTGAGCGTGCAAAATCACAGTTTTCTTCAGCAATTCCACTTGCTTTCCACTGTCTATTGCAATCCAGAAAATGATCCCACAAAAGAAGCAATGAGCACATTCTGATCTTCAAAACATCACTCAGATCCAGATTTGTTAAATGAATAATAGGTGCTTCTGCTTCGACTTCCATTCCTCTCCTCCTATTTATGTAAAAGTGCCTTTTTCTTCCTGCAGTTATTCAACCAGTGGGCCACCAGTGAAGCACCTTACCCACCAGGTTTACAATTAAGGGAATAGAGAAAGATGTAAACACTTCCCACTTCTTTCCCTCTGCCCTTCTCCCACATGCAAATCTACTTACTTGAGTGAGGGAAACCTCACTAGCACAGGGAAGGGAAGTAGGCTGAAGCCAATGCCATGGGTATGTACACAAAGAGCATAACTGGTGTTTTATTTGCTTATTTGTAAATTTCTTGGTTTTAAATAAGTGGAAAGAAGAGTTAAATTCATCTTGTACTTATTAGGGCAAAAAAACCACATCCATCTTCCGTAAGATGGATATAGAAAGACATTTTGTTCTGCTGTGGAAATAAGTATCTGAATAACTGAATCTGATAGAAAGGAAGGGAGGGTCTAGAAAGAGAAAATAATGAGGGGTAACGTGTCTGGTGTTTGTCAGCCTTATATTTATTGTTGTAAAATGTAACTTTTATAATCATTATCACATATTTAAATATAAATCTAATCACAATCAGTTACCACATTACTTCTTGCAATAGTATACATTCTCTGTTAGAGGTTTTGGGGGGGGGGCGTCATTAATTTCTTTACGATTACTTAAACCACATCTGTGCAAGTTCAGGACGCTGATAACACATGAACACTTGTCTTTACATGTAAATTTATTATCAGGATACTTTTGTTTCACCATCAGGTTGTGACATTGTTGTGTTTGCTCAATCTGCATGAACTTTTTAACATTAGCATTGAGCAATATCATTAGCTGGGGATGGAGTGTCTGATGCAGACTGACTTGTGTAATATTGCCTTTCTTAAAGCTTGAACATTAACATTCAATCACCTATTGAAAACCTGCTCTCTTTAGATGGGACTAATCTGTCATTATGTTTCATATTTCATTAATCAAGTCTGACCTCGTAATAAGATCACAAACTACTAATGATACGGATGGAGATAACTGCAAACTACGAAGACGGAAATTGTCCTTTCAAAGTGAAATAGAGAAAGGTAATTAACTTCATTTCTTACATTAGACAGCACTGCTTCATTATTCATTGATATTTCATTTGGTAATGCTGGGTACATTAGGGTCCCATGTTGGCTGTTAGGGTAGCAGCTCCTGAGAATCCAGCTGAGCAGCAAAAACACACTGTGCACTGTCCCCTATGTGCTTATATATGACTAGAAGGTATCAGTGTCGCCCTTCCATGACTTCACACCTATCAGTGCAGAGCTGTTCAAACACTAAGCTACTTTATTGCCTTTGAGATATACATATATATATGTGTATTTCCTCTTAAACAATATCTATTTTCTGAGACACCATGTTTTAAACTGTTTGGAGAAGCTAGTCTATTGGATTATTTATTAGCAACATTGATTTTATTTCCTCAGCAAAGTGCTTTGTTGAACTTGATGCTAGATAGTGTTTCTCCCTGGAATCAAAATATTTTGTTTTCAGGACACAGTATATTCACCACAGTCAGATTTCGATTCATATGGTAATGTGTAGATGGTTGTCCTGGCAAGAGTTCAGGTAACAAGATGTTACCTGTGCTTATGTTCACCTTAGAAGCTTTTGGGAGTAATCCTAATGAAGGAAAATTCAGTGAAATGTTAAACTTTGTCACCAGTATTCAGTATTGCTAAATACAGGAACTGTAGATAGTAGCTGTGGTCAGACAGCAACAGTCATGAAGTGAGCTAAACTGATACTCGCAGGGTTTTCATTTTTATGTAGGGAAGGCACAGTTCCTTGAATAACATTACACATTTATGGTCCAATGGTTTGTCTGACAAATTACTGTTTCTGATATGCCTCTTTCACACTCCACAGTTAAACCCCAATCCTAAATGCAGCATAATACCAATTTATAGAGTTGCAGAGTAGCTGAAAATAAATGGGAACATTTTAAACATACATAGCAGGTATAATGTTCGATGAAGGAAGACTTTAATCCAGAGCGTGGCTACTCGGAACAATGACATTGATGTTCGATCAAAGAAGCATCTTTAGGGCAGGAAGCCAAGACTGCCAAAAAATCTGTCAGGAAAATGTCCCCATGAAATATTCAATCTGCTCTTCACAAAGAATCTGTTGACAGAGGCACTTTGCCTGAATAACCTTCACATTTCTTATGAGAAAACATATGCTGCCACCTAGACAAGATGGAAGTGATCTTTCACGTTGTGCCTTCCGCAGAATTACAAATAGGCTCCTCAGGTGTCAATGTGGCACCAAGACCCCTAGGCTTTTATAGTTCTTTCCCAGTAGCTTACACTGAACATTCTCTTGGAGATGTTTATTTGCATTACTTTTGAAAGAATATAATTTCCCATAGTTTTGTCTTTGAAAAAAAACAAAACTTGCACCATTGGGGAAGAAGTGGCAAGACTGGCAACAAGCTCCTTAGTCTTGGTAAGGACTGCATAGTATCTGGTAATGTGTGAGTCAGACAGAAGTGCGGTACATTGGAAGTCTATCTGAGGAGAAGATACAATTCTAAGAGTCCTTTGCCAAGAACTGAGTAGACTTTAGGCCTGCTGGCTTACTGCCCCTCTCTGATCCCTGTTCAGACTCTCTGTATGTTGCCATAGCCGCAGCAGACACCTCGTAGTCGTAGACCTTCAGTGTCATTTTTCTGTGGCCCATCCTACATCCTGTATGAGGTTGTAGAGTACTAGAGGTTACTACTAGCTTGTAAAGTAATATTCTATTGACTTCCACACTTAACATATAGGAGGGAGTGGCATCATATTTTGATCCAGCATAGTTAGTCTATAATGATAAATATTTGGGGATGGTCCTGCAGAGCGCCTCAGAAGAACTAGAGTAGAAAAGACAGAGTTCCTGAACACACAGTTAGCAAATGCATTTCTGGTCACAGTATTCTTACAGATTTAAAAAAAAAAAAAAGTGTTGTATGAAGACTTTTAACATATTATTTCAGAACTACACTTTGAACAGGATAGAGACACCCAGCATTCTCACTCTTATATTTTGATATTTTACATCTCACTAAAGTCTTATTGATTTGTAATTACTGGGGGGGTGGGGGGTGCTCATGGAATGGTCTTCTTGCTGGCATTCTTTACTTTCAGCTGTTGACCTACTAGCATATTATGCAGCTTGAAATGGTATTGTTTCCATCTTTAGTGTGATCATCAGCTATTTTCTCCCTTTTGGAGTGCTAAAAATGGGATTGTGTTATCTCAGCCTTTAGTTCATGCTAGCGTGATTTGGATCTTGTTGCCATGGTAACTCTTCCTGCACGAGCTTTATCAGGGGTTAAACAAAATCAACACAGCTCTCTGTTATGCATCTGCAGTTAGTACTACTACTTTTCCAATTCCATGCAAGATGTTCTCACTCCACCTATACATATTTCCACCATTTCTTACCTGTGTCAACAAAAATCGATCTTAGCTAGTACAGTGGGCTCTGCCACAATGTGATTTTAAAGGGTACAAGGCTACTTGAGGAACCAGCTTGTTCTCTGGTTTCCAGAAAGGACTGCAATAGCACAAGAGGTCCCCTGCAAAAATTAATGCACACACTGCATAGCAGCTTATTCTTGCTCTCACCCAAAAGAAATTCATTACACGTCATTCAGAATAACTGATGATATTCCCTGCACAGGTGCAGGTGCAGCCTTAGCCAGTTGCCATACATGCTTGACAGTCAGCCAAGAAATGCGCTCTATGACTGCTTAAAATAAGCAGTATTCCCACCTGGCAGTTCCAAACAAAGCTCTCAGCTGGGTTGGCAAGTTAGTCTTCTGCTGAAAACTGAGGGACAACAAGCTGCTCCATCTACATTCAGTTGTCTCTTTCAACAGTGCCGAATACAATCTTTTCTTGCCCATTTCTCATTTTCCTCTAGCAGTTCTGTGGGAGTTAGCTAATTTTAAGCAAAATACATAGGGGCAGGAAGTTTCTTTTGCTCTGCTAGTTCTTAGTGCAGATCTATTATCCCATGCTGAATGGGGAATCACTAGAGTTGGTTACATCGATATGAAATCCAAACATACAGGTGAAAAATGCAAAAGTTACAGGCAGAGTGTAAGCTCACTGAGAGCTTGAAAACTTGAAGCTTTGAAAAGACTTTTCTGGAGTTCAAGCATTACTACTTTTGCTAGCATCTTGTTTAAATTTTTATTGCTGGCTCTAAAATCTTAACTTTCTTCAGACTGTTCCATTGTCCAGTTATTCTCATTAAAAGATATTCTTTGCATTTAACTTTAACTCACGTAACCTTTAGCTGAAGGCTATCAAAATTCTGGACCTGTTCTGAGCACTCACACATGATTTTCTTGAAGCCCTAGAAGCAATCAGGTATGAAACCCTTTCAAGGGAGAAAACTGGTTTTGGTCTAAAACTGCACTTGTTACATAGCCAAATCATAGCCGCCCTTTGTTCTTGTCACAGGGCATATAAAATCTATCCATCATATCCAGGGTAATTAAAATACTGGCTAAATAAACCAGTGTGGACATTCTAACTGGGAATGTAACGATGACCTCACTGAAATAAATCCTTATTCTGGATTTTTAGCTGTGATCCAAAACCAAGAACATCATCCCACAGACACTAGCTGAGAGGATGATAAGAACTCCAGTGGAGTTATATTGTTAAATTAGTAACCAGAGATTCAGGTAGCTAGTGATACTTAATTTTTAACTTTTGTCAGCTGGCCCAGGGAACTCATAACAAGGAATTTTTATTTCCATAGATGTTATTTTAAAAGGCCACAAAAGAAAGTTTTTACAAAATCTTGTTACACAATTTTTGCATGCACTTGCCCATGTTGACACAGACTGTAACTATCAAGTGGGATATAAAATGTATTGTGCAGTGTTTCGTTTTAGCATATTGTTAACTAAGTAAACTTACATAGTACTTTATTTTAATTTGAAGAGTTATGCTTCTTGACCAGACTTTTCTGAAAGTACCTACTGATCTATTCTCAAAGTAAGCACAGAAGCCAGAGCTCTAATAAACTTCTAATTGAATCTTGATTAGTACAGCTACCTTAAGTGTGCACTGCTTTTAGGTACTATCCAGGGTAAGAAGCCAAACCATATTAACATAGCTTTATTACACAAGGTATCCAGAGGCCATGGCTGGCAATACAGAAGACAAAGAAATCTTTCAGGAACTGCCTGAAATCTTTCAGAACTCCTGCCTAAAAGTATGAGGTGAAGCAGTACTGAGAGAATGGGGAAACACTCCCCTGCCCCTGCTCTCTGCCATTCTTGTCCTCTTCCCCTAGCTTATTTATTTAAACGCTTAATTTATAAATAGATGACTCAGCCAAGCACTGTGCTGCGTCCCCAGCAAGAAAGTAGGGTAAGAATCCGGACTAAAATTGAAGCTCTTACTTAACTGTGTTAAACTGTTAGTATTATGCTGATGGAGTTTGCTTGGGCTTAATTAGAAAAGAGTTTCTAATATTCAGCCAAAGTGTCAGGTGGTTAAATGACCAGGAAACAACTAATACCTTGGCAGGCATCATATGGCTTGAAATAAGACCTCATGTCCCCAAAATCTTACCTTCAGCATGAAACCCCTAGCAAAAACTATTTGGTCATCAGAGAGCTCATCACTGCAGTTTTCCATCTGCTCCTATTATTGTTATTGCAGTTACCACAGTGTCTAGGAGCCACCTCAGGGATCTTCCACATAAGTATCTTATTTCCAGGAGCTGCTCCCAGAGAGGCTGTTCCCAGAGGCCAAATCTGATCGAACTGTTGTATGCAGTGACACATACCCATAGCCATACTTTGTAAAAAAAAAAGTAATTATAGTACTACAGTGAAAGCTGAATTCCTTGTAAAAGAGAAGAGAATTCTGAACTTGATAGGAGAACTGCTTTGGCCTTTGCCCTGAATTGCTTTCTGAGGTGCATGTAATTCTTTCTTTCTGAATTTTTAAGTATAATATTATTTCCTGACATATAAATCAAGAATTGTCCTTCCATTATTATCTGATTAGCATTGAAGTTGATACAAAGCCAGACAGAGCAAAGAACATTCAGAGATAACGCTGTCACTCCATTCCTAACTTATCTCATTGTACTAAAAATAGCACAAAGAAATAAATTAAGGATTGCATGCTCACTTCAACTTTGAAATTCTTGGCTTCTGAAATGTGTCTCAAGTTCAGTTATTCAAAACTAGTCCATTTAAAAAAAGGAACATGGATTCTTATGGAAAAGTTACCCAGTCTTTAGTCCAGGATGGTGGGGGGAGGTTTCAGTATCTTCTGCTGTTCCCTAATCACAGAATCATCCAAACCTTCACAGCTCAGAGAGGAAACACAGCCACAGACACATTAACTTACTAAACTCTCACAAGCAGCACTAAGACAAAACAGTAATTTGAACAACTCTCTCCAGTACAGCTAATTTCCTCTGTCATCACTATCCAACCTACGGGAACCTTTCAGCAAAATTGCCAGGGCTTGCTATAATGATGGAATTCCACTAGCTGGTATCTTTAGGTTTCCCAGTGAAGTCTTAGGAGCTCCCAAATTATGAATGAAGTTGGAATTAAAGGAATCTTCTATCATTAAAAACAGTCATAGAAAAATAAGAACTTAAAACCTTTTTACTACTGAGAGGAGAAGATGTTTTAACTTTCCTAAAATACTTCCAGTAATGTACTTTTCCTAGGAGAAGGAATCTTCCTGCATCAGTTTCTAGACAGACGTCAGTTTTCCCTGGTGTTAGTCAGATACCACACACATATCTAACAGTATGTTTTGTAAGGCATTCTAAAGATAGGTGGGAAATTTGAAGGGAAACACAATGAGTAGAAGTGAGGAAGAAGGGCGAAAAGAAATGTGTTCTGAAGAACATAAGGATTTCCACACCCCAGGTTTCAGGAGTCATTGTAAGTCTTTGGCATTGTTTCAAATTCTGAGGTCTGACAGGTCTACAGACATCTGCTGTACCAAGGTGCTAAGCGAGGACTTATAGATACACAAATCCATGTGCCTGGTGGAACTTTAGATAAATTCTTTCTACCAGCTTAAGAAATGTCTAAACAAATATGTGTGCACTTTTAAGAACTCTTATCTCTGCCATATGCTGAAAATGGCCAAGCTTTGATATAACTGTATCTGTTTCAAAAGATTATTTTTAAGCCAAAAAATCTCTGATGGAAAGAACCTATTTTCACTTGTTCTTTGTTTCATCTAAGTTCTGCTGGATATTATGCTATAGATGGGCATAACTATATGTGATGTTCACAGAAGGAAAAATTATAGTAATGTAGCCAGTCCTTTTCTTACCATAAAAATCTGGCACTGTTGCTAAATTAAATTATTAATGAATATATGAAGACTTCAGAGTTCATTACATTGCTCTTTTTTACTTCTAAAATTTATAATCCTGTGGTCCTCAAATGTGAAGAATTATCTTTATCACTGAGTAGGCACTGTGTGTTTTACTACTTCCACTAATTATAACTAAAAAGCTGCAAATGTAACTTTCCACTTGTAAAAGTGAATTCTAGTGCAACTAACCATCAGAATACTATATGATTTTTTGGATTAACAAAAGCAAATAAATTGTATGTGAAAGGCAGCCTTTATGTTAATTGTCTCACTGTACTAAGCATTATTACTAGATTATATATATTATATATAAATAGTGATATATAAATAGTTCTCCTGTTTAGAAACTCTTGCTATACAAAGTCCACTGTAGATTTTAACAGTACAGTTTGTTTTCAGAGCTTCAGGACCAGCTACTTCTCCTGACCATACCAATTTCTATTTTTTCATCTGAGATCATTTGGAAAATATTTAGATCTGAACTTCTCAGGCTATCCAATAGACATTTTGTACAGCTTTCAAACTACTTTTCTTTTATCATGCACACTAAATTTGTGATTTTTCCATACAATTTTCATGCATTAAAACCCACCCAAAAAGTAGGTGATTTTTCTAATACTAGTAATTAGACATACTGTTAACTTGAACAGTGCTATAATCATCAATGATGTTCCACCAAGGAGCAAGAAAAACTTCTTTTTATGCTTCCTTATCACTTCAAGTTATTAGTCATAAGGACTTCATGATTAAACATTCCTTAAAAGTTTTTGCTTTTTTCTCTACTATTTTGTCCTCAGGGATGTATTGGTAATGTGCAGATGTTGGAGCAAGCTATGCTTTCAGCAGGCACTCAAAAATGTTTATGAAGGCAGCACTTCTCAGTTTCCCTGATTACCAGTCATGACCTGAGATGATCATGATGGCAATAGAAGACTGTCCTGACAATGGACAAATTTCCTTTCAGCTGAAAAATGGTAGAGTGCTTTGTTCAAGTTGTTCATCTTATGGAATGGACTTTCAGATGAACTTTCCTGGGACATGTTCCTTGTCAGGACATGAGTTGAGGCTGGTTTTGACAGACATCCAGATGTCAACGCTGTGCAGCATCAGGACTCTGAGGTTGAGTATAGGCCAAGTTGATTGTGAGAGACAAGATCTCAAGCACTAAAATTCAAGATTTATAAATGTTTTAGGTTTGTTTAAGTGAATTTGGGGTAAGTTATAGTACTTGCTGATGTTTGGGAAGAGTTGAATACCTCTATAGACAGTTTTCAGGCAAATTTTCTGGTAGCAAAGGTGGAATAGCTCTCATTTCAAATGTTGCATACAAAATGTAGTTCAGAATTTTATCTATTACTTGTCATGCATTTTTAAAGATTGTGGGGGTCATCATCTTCTCCCATTGGAAAATAAATCTGCTAAAGTTCTTCATACTGTTTCCTGTAAGACTGTTTGCAAATCAGTACAGTTTTCTCTGTGAAGATTTTAAATTCACTCAGATATCACGCTGTTGACTGCAATTCTGTGAGTGTGACCGTCCAGCCAATTCCTTATCTACTGAGTGGTCCATCAGTCAAATATATGTCTCTCCAATTTAGAGAGAAGGATGTCATGCGGGACAGTGTCAAACACTTTGCACAAGTGCAGGTAGATGATGTCAGTTGACCTTCCCTTATCCACCAATGCTGTAATCCTGTGTAGAAGGCCACCAAATTTGCCAGGCAAGAAGCTATGTTGGCTGTCACCAATCACCTCCTTATTTTCCATCTGGTCTAGCATAGTTTCCAGGATGATCTGCTCCATGATCTTGCTGGGCACAGAGGTGAGACTGACTGGCCTGTAATTCCCCGGGTCTTCCTTTTTTCCCTTTTTAAAAATGGGGGTTATGTTCCCCCTTTTCCAGTCAGTGGGAACTTCCTCAGACTGCCACAACTTCTCAAATATGATGGATAGTGGCTTAGCCACTTCATCTGCCAGTTCCCTCAGGACCTGCGTATACATCTCATCAGGTCCCATGGACTTGAGCACCTTCAGGTTCTTTAGATGGTCTCGATAAAAGCATCAACAGCCTTTGATTTTGTGACATCTTTGAGATTTTGCACTTTCTCAACCCTGTTTGTGGTGGTGTATTTAACATACTATCTGGAATGCTTGGTCATTGACTTTTGATTCCAAGTATTTGCTGCCCATGGTGCACGGGTGGGTACATAAGGCATTTTTCTGCTCTCTGACAAGGTAACTGACATTTTTAAATTAAAGAACAGATAACAACTAGTCAGGATGACTAGCAAATATTTTGTTCATATGTAGGAAAGACAAATTGACCACCACAGGAATATTTGTGAATATCACATAAGAAAGAGCTAGTAACAGTCGAACCAAAATATGTGCTGGGAATCTGAAGATCTGCAGACCTTTTGAGCAATAAAACATCCTTCCTTCCAGGTCATAGTATGCATTTCTCCTTACCAAGGGATGTACTTGGTGTAGCATAAAATAATATGGTAGGTTTTTTCAAAGGAAAGGGAAGATGTCATGTCTGCTGAACAGATTTATAGTTATGCAGATCATGTTAATGATAATCCTTATCTGATTTATGGTTTGGGATATAAATTGCTTTCTGCAGGGGTGAGGAAGTCATTCACCTCATTTCCTGCACAAAATTGAATTTGTCTAGGCATGTTATGGGACTTCTTATTGGATGGCTGAAAAAGGGAGTAAGAATTTGCAACCTTCTGAAACACTAGGTTACATAGCTAGCCTGATTAAGTATGACAAATTCCAGTTAATGAAATTACAGTAATATTAAACAATGTTGCTCCCCGTGTAATATATTACTGACACTTTCACCATTATTGTTTGCAGCAGATTAATACATTAAGAGAAAATATGTCTAGATCATGCAGACTGCCACTGTCTGAATAATGCAAAAGTTCAATAATACAGGCTGATCATGGCACACAAAAGAAACTTGTTTGATGTCTGGTAACCATCCCACCAAGCTGAATTTTATGCCAGTATTTCTGTGAATCTATGTTATAGCTATATTTCACTGCCCTCATTACAATCCCGTTTCTTTCCTTCCTTTGCCAGTACAAGTGCGAAAAGCAGGACACAAACCTTCTGATAATTACTATGAATATTTTGGAATTTCCAGACAGCAAATGTCAGAGGACACTGCCTGTAAAGTTGGCAGGCACTCAAAACACATAACAGGCTAAAACAAGTCACATAAAGGGTGTCAATTATGTTCATACATATTTGGTAAAGCAGGAACTTTCAAAATAATCATTTTCAGCAAAAAATAGTTTCTAGCAATCAGAATCAGAGAGTGAAACTTGTCTTACTGGGCAAAGAAGGAGGAAGCACTAGTATGGGGGGGTTAATGATTACATTTGTTTTGGAAACAGAAGAGAAAAGACAAGAGAAACCTTTTGAAACATGGAGTCTGTGTGATAGAAAATGAACTTCTTCATACACACACATACACAGATAGAAAACTCTTCTCTTCTGGAAAATTCATTCCAAACCAATGACTGGATTTCATTACAAAAGGAGAAATTGGAGAAATTCACACTCTGAATAAAGAACTACCTAGATATTATTTGTAAGGTATTTCCACTGAGCTAGAGGCACTGCTAAGCTGTTAAGCTGAGGTATGGAGCTTGCACCACCATCAGGCCCTTAAAAGCCAAATAAAACATGCAGTTTCCATTTTAATTCCTACTCTAGGTGCAGAGTATCACAGGATTATTCTCCAGACAGAAGAATCTTTAGCATTAAATAAGAGTCTTTTAAATGAAAACAACTTCTGGCTCTCTGAATGTAGCCAGATGGCTCGCAGATAAAGCAACAGCAGTAAAGCCAAAGATGAATATTTTGAAATAGATCAGCTGATGAACAAATCTTCCCTGATTCAATAGACAGGACCCTACATTCAACAGAGCTCCGCTTTCCTTCTAATGCCAGTGAGTTCATTATACCTGGACAGCATTCGGAAAAGAATACGTTCTGTTTTTCTGATATAGATGGAGACTGAAATGTCAATTGAATTACCCCGGGTTTACAGCAGTGTAAGTGTTAGCAGAATCTGGCTTCTTGTTTCTAGATATTTTAGTATTCTATGAATATGACAGATAAGACAGTCTGCTGTACTTCAGCTGCTATACAATTTTTTTTCATTAGAGTCTCAATGACCTCCTCTTAAAATTAGTCCACTGATTTGTATTCCACAGGGTGCTTGTTACAGCTACTGTTAGTGCACAAAATCTCATTAACATAAAGAATTACCCTAAAAAAAAATGGCAATTTCAAGATTTCATTAGAAGGTCTTTTTCACAGGTTGAAGTCAGTCAAGCAGTAAGTAATTAAGACAATTTACTGTAGTGTGACTGTATGTATTTCACCATATATTCCCACAAGAAAAGCCATGGGAGACATCTATGAATTTTCTTATGAAGCATTCTTTTGGTTTTTTGTACTATTTTGGAGATGCAGAGGACATGGTACTTGGCTCTCTAGTGTGAGCAACCCCCAAGAGCTTTACGCTGCCAGTCCATTTGGATTTGTGTTTATGCCTTCGCAGTATCAGAGTATCACCAATATCAGTTATAGCTAGTAACCCTGCTTAACAAAAGCCAAATAAAGTCACTTCAGTCCAGGTCTGTGTTAACGGCCCTTGGAGGCTCTAGAGGGTACAGTTACAGGAGGCCTGCTTTTGTATTGGTTTTATTTTGTTCACCATTACCATGTCTGGACTCTTGCAGAATGCTCTGTACCAATATTGCATTCTCTTTATGTGCAGATAAAGGGGACTAGATGAAGCCACAGTTTCATTTCCTTGTAGTGACCAGAAAATGGAGAAGAAACCTAGGGAATATACTAAATGTTGTATTAACCACTGCTGTAGGCTGTAAAGACTACAGACATTCCAGAGCTATGTTGATTAGTAATTAGCACAAAGCAGATGGGAAATCATGCTGTCTCCCCAGGAACTTAATGCAAACTAGTTGCTGTATTTATATGTTGTTGAGACTACCCTGCTAAAATGTGTTTTAAATAAATAGCAGAACTGGAATTATCCTGACATTTCAGATAAAAATAAGTAAAACCAATTATTGAATTGGAAATTAGCTTCAAGTTTATGCTGAAAAGAGATCAGGAGTTCTCTATATTCATAAATGATCATTCTTGGGTTTAAATCCTATTTAATTTTTACAATGTGGTTTTAAAGGCATCTTCTTTAAATCTAGTTTTATTTGCCACTTCTAAGAGGACTGAATCTGCCATTCCTCGCTACAGACCTTGAATGTGATTAATGAAGGATTCATTCTCAGCGTGACCAGTACTCTCCTACCATATATATCACAGCATGCTGTATTCTTTTCTTATTCAAAAGAATGGATGTTCAGAGAATTGCAGTTAATTCTAAAGGCTAAGGAATTTGGGCTACTTTGGAAAGTTGTTTTGCGATGATCCCACAAAGACAGACAAGGAACTCCCCTCTTTTTGTACCAATAGGATTTCTCTCTACCATATCAATCCTAAATATAGGCTTGGCAGTAATGAGTGTGGAGAAATACACTCTGTATTTAGGTGGGCCCAGACATTTTGAGGTTGAGTCATTGATTAATACATTTGCCTTTTCTGGGAAAAAAAAAATCAGCAAAGATGTTCTTAAGTAGGCATAACTTAAATGAGTAGTTCTGATACCGAGTCTGACATCCATGACTGTTAGCCTGTCAAGATTGTGAGAAATGCCCAAGAATGTGAGAAATTGGAAGAGGGAATTAAATAATAAATTCATTTTTTAAAACTTTGGAATATAAGGCTTTCTCAAATCTCATCCTTACCTGGAAAAAACAGTGAGTAAACAGGAGGGCTGTGTTGGATAAAACTCTTGCTGTTTTGATATAAGCAACCTTTTGCATAATGAGTTATGGTTTAGGGACTACGAATACTTACTACATACATGCAAATGTCTTCTAGGACTTCAAAAGAAATACAAATTTCATCTGATGCAGGAATCAAAAAAGGCTTTAAAGTAATTTATTCTAACAGACAGTGAACTTCCTAACTGATATAATAATCATCTCCAACCTCAGACCAGAATAAACTAGAACACAATTTCATGAACTGCATATTACTGTACACAATTATTTCTATTTAACAGATTATTTCAAAGAGAATGATCAGAGTGATCCTGAACCCTCAAGGGACACCGCCATATACTATCAGTCTATTAAGAAACACTTCGAGGAGAAAAAAAGTGGGTCATCATCTTTTGTGTCATCCATTGAAGATGAGCAAAAGCCCTTGTTCTCTGGGATAGCTGATTACCCATCTATAACAGAGAAAACCACAGAGGTGGACTTTGAAGAAATTATTCATGCCACAGAAGAAATTCTTATTGACAAAAGAAGCAATTCTTGCAAAGGTAATCTAGCTTGTTGCTATTTTGTAAAGTTTTAGTAGACATCTTTTTTAGTCTGATTATCAAAAATCATTTTCTGAATGGTTCTGTTGATTCTTTACATATTTACTTTTGTGTTTCCTGAAAGTTTAACAAGAAGAACTATTTTAGATCAAAAATTATTATTTCTCAAGAGGATTAATGTAGTTTAATACACTGGCTGTGGGACTGGATTACAGAACCTCCAAAAGGCTATTCTAGGCTTTGCTAATAAATCATATTGTAACCAAACTGCCTTAGGAAAGTCATTTAAACAAACCCTTTAAAATTGTCAGCTGGTACTGGCCTTCACTGAGTGCCCATGCATGAAAACTACACTCAAAGCAGTAAAGAATCTCTCAAAGGGTGTTTGATGTGCCAGGGTTGGGTGACAGTAAAAAATCATAGATAATGAGAGCTAGATAAACCTAGTGATGGTTGCACATGCACAAAAAAAAATGTTTTCAGGTAACTAGTTTCATTCTCTGTATTGACAAGGCATGACAAAAATTAAGTGGAAAAAAATCATAATAGCTTGAAAGAATACTATCCCATTTTGCTGCACATGTTGGTTAAAAAGAGTGCCATTACATCACGCAGAACAAATCCCGACTTCCATAAGTAAAACACAAGAACAAAGATTTGAGCTTTTGTGTATGACAAATGATCAGAAACTATTATGCAATCTCAGTTACTTTTACATAGAGTTAAACCACATAATTAAAATTACATCTAATATCCTAAAATATTAATTTTCTCAGTGATGTGAAGGGAAATTAATGAAAAGCCCCAGCTTAATATACAAGTTAAATATTGCTGTAAGTTCATTTGTAATTGTTTCAGTTTGAAGGGAAGAATTACATATTTACTGTTCAATGCTGTTTTCCTCAACAGTTTGTTTCTATTGAGGCAATTTAACCATTTAACCATCATTCAATAAACTTTAGGCTTTTAGGCTATAATTTTAAACTAACCTAATGATTAATCAGGCCAAACAATGTATTTTTTACATCTCAAAGGTATGAATATATGAAGTCTGGTCTCCCCAGGCTAAGGCTATAGAAATCTGCACCACATAAACTTGTTGCATACATGCTGCTATTTGAAAGCTTACCTTTCCCCTACCAATAGCCAGAAATGTGTCCTTGCAGCTATAGCAACGTTTTCCAAGGCAACCTATTGCAGATTTCATTTGAGCTAAATTTAGCATGTCTAAAGGTTACATATTTTGATTAAGACCACATTCTTTTTTCCACTTTGTAATCCAGTACTTCTGGTAATGTGTGTGAAAGTTCATTACCTTTCTTGCAACTTTCATAAAACCTTCAAGGTCAATAAAATAAGATCAGCTTTGATTGATCTATGCTTTAAACTAAATTCTTACTCCTGTTTTAATTAGAGGTTGATTATAATTTACCATAAAAGTGGTTATAAACATGATGAAGTTTTGAAATAAACTCTGCTTGTATGTATGTATGCTTATAATCCTCATATAGTATGGCACCTTATAAATCTTGAATACAAATGCACTTTTATAAAGCTACTGCAATTCATTACCACTGTGACTGATACATATTTAATTGTCTTTAGTTTTGTTTTAAGCTTTGGTCATTACTGTTGATGAATGGAAAAACTATTAACAATGTATTGTATAATGTGGGCAGAAACCACATAAACTTCTCTTCCATAATCCTAAAATGCAATTTTTAACATTAAAACATATGGCTCTTTTGAGAAGATCTGATCATTTTTCTGTAGCTCATAATCTATATATTGTGAGAAAATGCTATTTTCTATTTTCACTTGGTCATTATTTTGACTGTAAGACTGATTCTTGAATTGTTCAAGCCCTGGAACACCAGAGTTGGTTATAAAGTTCTAACTGCTGTTGGGCTTTTCTGGGGTTACTCGTGTATGTGGAAGTAGCTGAAAAGATGCTTAGAACAGTACAATACCATATCTTATAGTGTATTAACTTGATTATAGTGTATGAACTTATTTTATAATTTGCGTGCCAATTCATTTGCTTTGTCACAAATTAAATGTTTATTGTAATAGTCTACAAATACATAATCTGAGACAAAAAAGAGCTGTGATTTCCCTGGGTTAATCCACGGCATTGAAAAATATGTGATTTTTATTGAGTTAGTTATTGTGTAAAATAACAAACAACTTGGGTTTTACAAGACATTGAAAAGCAGTGAAATGCATGGCATATATTTTTAGTTTCTACTCCTGAAATTCACTGCTTAAAAGCAAATCCACTGGATTTCCAACATCCATTGCACCCACACGCATAGATTAAAATTTTACCCCTGCATTTGTCATAGTCTCCTCCCTTCACTTTCCTGAGACCTTTCCAACTTCCTTGGACACACTGCAAATTGTGCCATGTGTGCCTGCTAAAACCAAATTACATGCTTCTGTGGCACCGTTTGCCTCTTTCCTTCTGTTTCCATGTAGCCAAGTTGAAATCCCTTTCCCCTTCCTTCTGCCCAGTGCACAAAATCAGTTATAGATCATGTCACCTGAAATTCACTCTCTAGAGCTCCAGGAAACCTTCTACCACCTGCTAACCAAACACCAGATAATGCAGTAAGAACCTTTCTCTGGTAAAAAAAAAGAGAAGATAAGTCTTCTCCTCCACTTGGAGTCATGTAGTGAGAGCTCCCCTTCCTGGCTAAATCTACTTGAAATACTAAATCTGAGCAGGAATTTATTTATTTATTTATTTACTTACTTACTTACTTACTTACTTAGAGCAACAGTGCTTAAAAATGTGTTTGAAAAGGATTAGCTAATAGCATTTGGACAAACCTCTCACATGTCACCCACTGTGGTTTTTTCTCTTTTCTTTGAGACATGGCTCTGGCTGCTATGGTTGCTTAGAAAAATTTCCCCAGCATGAAATGAATGTAACCTATGCTGAGTTATCAGCATGCACTGCCAAGAGAAGTGTTAGGAGAAGCTCTGAGCAAACCATTCAGGGACTACTGGGGGATGTGGGATTCAAATCCAAGTGCTCATACAACACAGGCTGACGCTTTATAAGCAGTCAAGGATTTTGTCCAGCTGTATGTTGAAGAAGCAGCCTGAGTGCAGTAAGAACTTCTAATACATCCTGTAACTTCAAGTAGTTAAATAATTACAAATACAACCCTAACGGGAGTGGTATTGAGCAGGTGTTAAAATTTAGCAGCCTTTTTTATCACAGCAGAGGAGAATCTGAGTGGTACTGAGCAATTTTTGACTGCGTTAACAACAGATTCACTCAGAGTAACAAAGGCTTGGGGCAGGGTGAGGGTTGGGGGGGAGGGGAGCGGGTTGATGTGGAAAAAGCACTGTTCCACCTAAGTATGTCACCTGTAAGCTCTGCAAAGCTCACAGCAGCATCTTCATTCTATATCTGATAAGGATATATGCAACTAGTATATCACTAGTATATAAATGATTTGTAACCTTTCACCAGCTTGGTGAACAGGTGAAACAGCCTAAGGCCAAGAATGTAAACTAATTAATAAATCCACAGAGGTGTAAATTAAGCAAACTGAAGGAGAAAGGAGAAGTAGCTCAAAACAGAAATCCAAGCAAAAGGAAGGAGTGCCCCTGAGTTCTGTTTGCGTGGTAAGGTGCAGTGTTTGATCACAGAGATCCAAGAATTGGGAGGGACAAGAGGGATGGAATTTGGGTACAGCGGGTACAGGGTGAGACCTGGAGTAGTCATCATCATTTTTTTTACAACGGGCTGGAGAAAAAGAAATAAATATAAATGACTCATATAAAGAGTGTTTTTAAATACTTTATCTATTGTTTATACAATAGATAAGGATTAGAAGGGTGACTAAATCCAGCAAGATAGCTCAGTCTCTGCAGTAAGATCCTAATAATGTAACTGGGCATTTTTTAGGTTGAAATAAATTTATTTTGTCTATCTTAATCCAAAATTTTATCTGCAGTTCAAAGAGAAAAAAAAAAATGAAAAAAGAAGAAAAAAAAAAAAGAATTATTATTTACCATGAAGCTTCATTTAATATTAAAGTGATCTCTGACTGACCCAGCAATGCTGAATATTTCATTCTTTTAGGAGTCACAAATTAGTAAACAAAATGAACTGGCACCTTTCACCCCACAGTACTGTAAGGGTCTCTGAGACATGCTTTACACAACGATATAAGAGCTGGGTTGGAGACTAGTGATGGTAAAAGTTACATCAATGAAAATCAATTTCCTTTCTGAAAGTAATAACCAGTATCCTTTTGCAAGCAGTATGAGCTGTATTAAATGGCCTCTGTCTCAGAGAATACATGTTACACTTCACCAGCCTTGTTAAGACAAGCACTGCTGCAATTATCGGTAAGAAAGGCAGCTAGCTAAGGCCTGGCAACCTTCTCTAGAGGGGGCATTCCAATGCACTGTAATGCATGCCCGGTGCTGTAAATACAATGCACCAAGTACTCCTTTTACACCAATAAGCTAAACAGTAAATACACTTCAATAGCACATTCAAGGGCAAGAGAAGAGGTCTTAGCCAGGTCTCTGAAGCACACAATCAAAGACATTCAAGTACATCATGTAATGCATTTAGGTTAGAACAAATATTTCTAATTTCAATGAATAACAAATTGCTTAGAAAACACCTCGAGAAAATTGGGGGTTCAATGGTAAAATAATAGAAAGAAAACTAAAGAAATAGGAGCCATTCAGTGGCAGAACTCTGATGATGCTGACCAGACAAAACCGCTTGTTTATCTGTGGCTTCAAAATGTTAGCATGGATATGACCACTTTTATCTCTCCTTATATAGTAGTAAGGAACAAAACAAGCTGTTCAGGTAGCGTGCCAATGTACCAATTTGACTTTCAAGGTTTTGGGAAACACGAGTAAGTGTGATGCTTGAGGGGTGCCAACCCCTGTCTAACAGCATGTATATAAACCTGTACTTTTATATGTTTAATTTTCATCAGATATCACTGATAAAAGAAACTGGGAGCAGGAGAACATCCAGGAGTACCAGGACTCCCCAGTTCAGTCAGCATTACCCCATGTCACATGGGGAATCTGTGAAACTGAAAGTGACTTTATATATGGGGAAGTGGAAAATCGGCTAGATTTACTTCAAGAACAACTCAACAGGTAAAAACAGAGATATGACCAGAAAAAACATATGTGTGAAAGAGTACATGATACAACTGATAAAAATGATGCTATGGGAGCAATGAATTTGCACAGGAAGTTTCCAAAGGCATTCAGATCTTCAGAAGTTCAAAAGTACAAAAATACGTCTGATGGAAATATCACTTTGTTGTCCATATGCATTCTGAGGAGCCTAAATATCACCTAAGTTCAGCCTTCCAGATTCATGGGAAAACCTATTCTGGGAAAGCTGGGTACAAAATTTTTGATTCATTGCCAGAATAATGATGTCACTTACCTCTAGGTACCCACATTAGCTACTCTGAAGTGCCTTGCAAAAAAGCCTTTCTCCTCAATTGACTGTTTAGGAGACCAGCCTTTTAACCAAGCAGCTGTACTGAGGCACCTAAACTTATGAAATTTAAATCTCAGCTCACCCAGAATGCTGTTCCTAGATATTTACATGTTCACAAAATGGCAATTATCAGTGTCTTCAATACCTGAAGTACTTCTTCCCTGTAGACCCAAAGTAAACCAGCTGCCTTCCCTTAAAAAAGGATTGCAGACAAATTCCCTTTTTGATGCGTTAACTTTTTTTGCAACTGCCTCTAAAATAAGACATGGCAGTATGCAAAGGCAAAATACTTATGTTACAACAGAAAACAGATGCTTTCTTTGTCAGATTACATTATTAGCTTTGCTTAAAAAAATGTCTCTTTCTTCTCTCTTTTGCTCTCTGATATACTACTCTCTGCTGGCAGCTAAGCAGCATAGCTTACAGCATCTTAAAAATATGGTTACAGAATTTTGATCCATCCTACGCTATAATTTACCATGTAATTTCACTTAATTTTAAATTGCCCTATGCTCAGGTCTGTGGCTTTTTTATTATTTTTACTCTGTAATTCCATTACTTTCAATATTTTTGCATGACAAATACTATGACATGCACTCAGCCCTAATTATACTTTAGTAGCTCTTCATTGGCATTCTGCACTGTATATTTTAGCAATCAGTTTAAAGCCAGGTTAACTACATATTGCTTCCTTCATCTACCATAAGCCAACCAAACCATAGTATTTTTTGTTTCTGAATACTATGTAGTACATTAAAAAGACATTTTAATATGTAAGCTTAAATTGCTGTAATTTCTAATTGCAGTTAAATCAAGTAACCCTAGTAACTGTAAATGTCACATAACTAAACAGCTCCGTGTTCCCCATCAACAGTGTGTAATCTTTCAGTTACATTTCTTTTCCTGAAATCTTAAGTTCTTAAAACTGAAGTTATATCTCAAATTTACCCATAGTTTTATCAAATTCTCATGCAAGTTCTCAGTAATTTCTTGAGTGAAAAAATGTCATTGCTGCTGATAAACTAAGATTTAAATTGTTATGGATTTTATTAAATCATTTTATTCTTTAAGTCTTCTCATGTTTTTAAAGTTTTTCATGCTTTCAGGTTTGGGGCCTTGCCGGGTCTTCTAGGAATGTAACACACGATATTCATTCCCGCTTATGTCAGATCTGACCTGCTGGACTAAAAGCATGGTCACTTCTTCCTGAGGTTTTCCATGAGAGAACTTGGCATAACACTCAAATTATTAAATGGATATAAAAGGCTGGAAAGCCATTGCACAAGGAATATGTCTGTAGAGCTATCTCTGTTTCTCCTCTTTAAGCAATTGGAATGTCACGGAGACCGTGGGCCAAGCATCCAAGGTTCTCCTGTTTATTCATCCTTCGGTGGCATGACATGGACTTGCTTTAAATTTTGGAGAAAAGAGGGAGAAGTTATATATGTAATGATGATGAATAAAGACTACCAGAGATACTCTTTGATTTGAAGTACCAGGAAACTCCCATCAAGTGCTAACAAAGTCAGAAGGGAGCAATTTTAGAGTTAATTCAAAGCCAAAGAGAATTGTTGATGCAAGTCCTCCAACGTTAAATCCCTTTTATTCACCGAGATGTTAGGGCCCAGGTTTAGCAGACGGAATCTCTCTGGATGGTGGCGTGCTGCTGCTGCAGTATTTTCCCCTGTGGCATCAGCATCATGCTCGTGTGAGATCAGCACATTTGCAAGTAGCAAAGAACTGAACAAGAGGGCAAGTAGGGCATGATTGACTGTAACATCCGGATTTGGGCCTTTCTTTATGCGAGCTCAAGCCACAATACCAGCTTCTCCCCATAAAGGAAGAAACAGCATCCTAAATATCCTTTGGGCATACCTTTCAGATTAATTTCATAGGTGCTTTTATAAATAAATGACACAGGCAATGGACAACTCCAACATGATAAAAAATAGTATCAGTGAAGCACCTGGTGAAAGCAAAAATCTGTCAGCACATGATCGATTCTGCTGCTGTAAGGAGCCCAAGGAGTAACATTCACAACATTAAAGGCTGCTGACAAAGATTTGTTTACTCTGTCAGAAGATGAGTTGCAATACAGAAGGCTGTATATCTGTATTACAGTCTGTCATCACAGGTCCTTGTAGCCTTCCAGCAGCTGGGGAGGCACAACAGGCATTACCTATTGCTGAGTTTGTCACAGATCTTGGCAAGACCATTTGAAAATCATTTCAGTGCTATGGAATTCTAAGTATGGACAACATAAGCAGCTCAAGTGTTTCAGAAGTCATATACAAATTTATGAAAAGGGAAAAAAAGAGAAAGAAGCTACTAAATTTGAACATCAGAAGTGTTGACATTAATTCTGAGGCCTGAATAAGTCTGAATGAATTTTCACAGTAAGGACGCTTGGGCTGTTGGGTTTTTTAATGATCTTGAAAGCATCTTTCGTTTTCCAACTGTGGAAAAACACAATTGTGGTTTTCTGCTTATTTCGGTGCATTGTATTAGCATTGGTAATGTCAGAATTAATTGTCAGATGCGTCAGAAGTAGTGTCCCATCCTCAGCCAGTACAAATCAATTTATTTACATTGAAAAGAGTACATTTATTCCAGTTAATTCCAACCAAAGACCTGGTCCCCATGTTACTTTTTGTTGCAAGCATAAGGGACAGTAATGAACTCATTCTTAACGTAGCAAAAAGATCAGAGACAAGCATGCAGGTAGGTATGTTCCGCAAAGGAAAGGGAGAGCCAGCAAGCTTTGGAAGGGCTCAGCACTCCCTCTTCTGTTCTTTCCTATTTAAGACATGGTCATGTCATAAGCAATAGTTTGCTTTATTGATAAGCTGCAGGTCCCTCTTGAATGCGTCTGTAATCAGTATGTTAAAATATACTGACTCCTGACCATGAGTTAACTGATTTTGTGCTACTTCTCTAGGCTTGAATCCCAGATGACTGCTGATATCCAAACCATCCTGCAGCTTCTGCAAAGGCAGTCAACACTCATTCCACCCGCCTATAGCATGGTGACTGCAGGTGCAGAGTATCAACAGCCAGCAATCCGGGTCATACAAAAGCTTCAGCCTGCAGCATCAATTAAAACAGACAGAAGTTTCAGTCCTTCATCTCAGGTATGTACAGGTCCAATAAGATCAAAAGAAGTTTGCTAATCTTTTTAGTTTATGATGGAAGAAATGTATACCAATCTAGGTGCTGGTTCACTAGGTTAAGGAGTATGCAATTATTATTTTGACCTACCACCTCCACAGTGGACTTAGATACCACAGTTTCAGAGGCCACATTTTCTGTGAGGGTTGTAAAAATCCATACAATGATCTTATAATCAGACTGATCTACTTAATTATCACGCTCTTTACAAAAGTTAGCAGAAATGACAAATACTAGATGTGGGTGTAAACCACAAACACTTTCCAAGCATCAGACCTGCCTGCATGGGTGCATCTGCCATAGGTCCCATTTATGAAGTCCTGAGAAGCACCATGACTATGTTTTCCTCAAGGTACAGGCCAGGCAAGATCAGCTGATGCAGCGTGATGGTTATACACATAGGGAAGTGAGAGGGGCTAAAACCATTCTTATGTCCAGCCCCCTGCTGCTGCTAGAACTATGAACATACAGAGCTGTGACATACCTGCGTTTCTCAATACATGTTTTCCACCCCAGTTCTCTTCAACCAAAATTTCATGATTTTCCAAATTTGTTTGGGATTTCTGGAGTTTATCAGTTTGGCCAGAGATGTGGCATATCATTTCCAAATGGGCTGCTGCATGTCCAGAAATCTCAAATCAGTCACATAGCATACAAATAGTAAATCCAGCCTTCTTGGCTGTGTCAGATTCCTCGTGCTTATACTGGAACACATATGGGCACAGGAAGTCCAACACATAGAGAAGGCATCGGTTTGCATGCATGAAGATTATCAGGGCAGCAAATGTGCAGCAGTAGTTTTCAGATGTGTAAACCCACCATGCATATACCTGCACAAAACACATACACATATCTCTGTCTGAACAGAAATATGGCCATCATCAGCAAACATCAGCAGGCTCACTGTACACTTCACGCAAATTCTGAGTTTAAAAGTGAAGGAGAACTGAGTGCTGAGACTGGAATCCAAATGGTTATAATGTTCAGAATGATGCAATTCCAGAGTTATGTTCTGAAACAAAACTGCAAATTCAAGAATGTTGAAACCCATACTCTTAGATCGGGTCTCAAGAATATTCAGTCCTTGAGAAAGGACTGTTCATATGTGTATCTTGATGTCTTATAAGCAAGTCTGAGGAGGGGACAAGATACCAGGCTTCTACAATTAATCAACAGAGTTACATTCAATTACATTAAATCAAATGCAGTACCATGTAAAAATATTTCAGTACACTGCTTAATTTTCAAACATGGTTTTCCAGCAACCATCTGAATGTGCTAATTTTTGAGCCTGGAAGTAACTGATTTAATTATTACAATCTTGTTTCTTCTCCTCCCTTACAGTGTCCTGAATTTCTAGACCTTGAAAAGTCAAAACTTAAATCCAAAGAATCCCTCTCAAGTGGAGTGCATCTTAACACAGCCTCAGAAGACAACCTGGCTTCTTTTTTAGATCAAGAACGTGACCAGTCTGTAGAGTGTCCCCCCCAGCATTGTAAAACTTATCTCCAGCCAATTAGGCACCCTTCCTTGCCAGAATCTTCACTAAGCACTGTAGGAGTCTTGAGTCTTCATAGGCATGTTTCTGATCCTGGTCTTCCTGGGAAATAATACTTTTATACTATTATTTCACATAAAAATGTAAGTGCTTTTAATGGCTGTTTTTCCTTTTTTTTGTATTTAAATCCTCTATACTTGACTCAGGGGCTACAAGGAATATACCATTATATGCAAAAGTACTGTATATTTTCCTAAATCTGAAGCTTGTAAGGTAAAGTTGAGCAGTTCTGATGTAAATATATATATATATATACACACACACACTAACTGTATGTTCCAAATGTAAAACTGCCAGCATTCTCAAGGCACCTTATATTTTTATTTTTTTTTAAATAACATGCATGTTCTGAAATTACAGTTTACGTTGCATGGAGATTACCATTTACTGCTGTCATGGAAATAGTATTTTATTGTGGATATGTCTTCAGAGCAAATAGGAGACCAATAACAATAATTCACATACATAGAAAAAACTCATACCTAACCAAGCTAAAGTTCAAGCAAAATCTTCTTCTAGCTCACTTCTGAAAACTGATTTATCTTTCTTTAGTGAGCTTTTTACAATAAATCACAGTGATTCTGAACCTAGAAAAAGAATAAGGGAACCAAATCTTACAGGTTTGAAACAATTAGGACAGAGAAACCAGCTTGCTTCCAAACCAGTTGAAGTAGGGCAGTATTTTAAGAGACAGGAAAACTCTGCCACACGCTGGAAAGTATCACCATAGGTCACATCCGCAAAACTGTATTAACTGAATAATTTGTTTCCAGTACCTTTTTTTTTTTTTTTTTTTGGTTAAATTGCATCATAGAAGTTAGCTGTCATGAGCAGGCAGGTACTCTTCATCTGTCACACAAACATAATCAAATGCAATAAATCTAATTTCTATGTAATACAGAAGACTGTGTTCGTTTTGTTCAATACAAATTATTAAAAATCTGTTTAATTAAAAGTACTTTACACATTTTTGTTTTATAATTATTAGGGTGGTTGTTTGCAGTTATCTGGTTTTACTGACTGGCCCCACACATAAACCACGCACACATTCCTGTATGTGTGCATGTGTGCATTTTATATATGTACATATGTGTGTATGTATGTGTGTATATAAATATATACACACATACACACAAGTGTGTGTATATACCTACACTTACATGTAGGAGTATAGATATATAGAGAGAGATATATATATATATGTATATATGTAAAATCACTTTCAGGAGCAATTGTAAACTTTCTTATTACCAAACGAGTAAGCTTAGCTTGTGTCCAAAGCTGACTACGTTAGAATAAAATGATTTAAGATCCGTAGGCTTTAAATACAGTATGTACTGTATATGCATAATGCTTTGTGAATACTTAGATTTAATTTTATTAAAATATTATTCTGCTTCAAATGTTGTGTTTATTTTAGAAGGAACTGACCTTTTTATTACTGTTTTTAAATATTTAAAAATGTTCACATGATTTTTGAATCTTAAAGCTTTAATGTGAAATTCCTCTAGGAAGAGAACTAGTTTCAGAAAAGCACGTAACCCAGTTAGCAAGGGAGCAGTTAAATTTTAACTAAAAGCAAATTAAACCCTCTTTTCTAAACCAGTGCTACAGAGTAATGCAATAGTGGTCAACCCTCACATTAATAGATAAATTATATGTTGGGGTCAGAATGATACATAGAATTTTTAGTCATACACAGCCAGTAGATAAACCCAAGGTGGCTGAATCTTCTCTCATTTAAAATTAGTGTGAGTGTTGAGCTACTGAGCAGGGCTCTGCTTTACCTGTGCATATAAAGACACAAAAATGAATTAACTGAATAACTTTGTAAGTGAACAGATAAACCAACCCTTCCCATAAAGATCAAATTTTCTTCTGCCTCATGCTACTGTTCGTTGTTGAAAGGTCCAAATGCTACAACATGCTGACTGCTCTTACTTCTACTATGACAACAGGAGGTCTGCACTGCTTAGTGCCTTGCAGGATCAGATCCTAGGTGACAGCATCATTGGGCCAGTCAGAATCTCTGCCTGCATATACTCCGCTGAAACAGGAGTGCTGAGTAACAAAGGGAAATAGATTCTGCTTTTCTTTTTTTTTTTAAATAGCAAGCATTAACAACTTCTGCTCTGTCTCAATCTAGTAACTAATATTAATGTCTATTACAAAAAACAAGCTAGCACATTTTCTAAAAAAGTATTTGTGGTTATGCTACATTTAAAACAGTGTGGTATAAATTAAAAATAAAATTAACGGAAAAAGTATAATGCATGAGCATTGCTTTACAAAATGCCTTTTGTCCAATTTCATCCCTTGGTATTTCACATTAATGTAAAGAGACTGAGCAAAACAGGTGGATTGGGGAAAGAGTGTTGGGGAAAAGGAAAAGCAACAACTATTTCAATTAGTCCAAGCGAAGGAAAATCTCCATCCCTTACTCCTTTTCTTGGCTCAAAGAGGCTTTGTTCCTTCCCTTCTGTTTGTCTGTGTTTATCAAGAAGAAAAATCTCAAATGGGGGCAACTAAGGGAGACTTTGCAAAGTTATGGAGATTCTAAGCTCCCTAGACATCTGCCAGTGAAGGAAGAAACAAAACATGAAAGATGACAACTTGGTTGGCAATACTCTAGCTGTCCCTTCCCTGCCAAAGAAGGATCTGCCTTCTCAGATACCTTCTTTTCTTGTTGAGGTACAGCGAAGCACATGAAGAGCCACTGCTTCAAGCTTTTTTCTTCTAAAGGTACAAACCATTGTTTTTGAAAATGTGTTAATTTTCTAAACAGCAGAAATTGTCTCTCTTATTTTTGGTTTGGTATTTTTTTTCTGGGTAGGGTTCCCTTTAAGTCCAGTCTGTTTCTGACTGGATAGAAATAGGTCTGTGTTAACCAAATCAAGCTGGGAATAATGTAAGAGTTGCATACCCACACATCACAATACACATCTGTAACATATCCATAGAGGCTTTCAGGACTTTAGGAGATAAGTTTTGTTCTTGCTTGAGCTTAGGAACACTCACCTTGGCCATTTACGTTTAAAACCTGTGGCTAAAAATATGTATAAATTATAACTTGTAGATACTATCCTGGAATGAATCCAGCTAATGTAGCTGAAGTATCAAAGCAATTGGGACAGTCACTCCAAATGTGAAAGGCGAGATGGTACAAATCAGCAGAGCTCTTCATGAAGTTCATTAGCTTCTACCAGCTGTGGGTCTAGTTCAACGTTTAAAGCAAACGATAGATTGTGATGCTTTTCAACATTTACACTGTGCAGCAACCTGCACCATTTGCATGTGCATGTCCATCTACATGCACAAACTTACAGTAATAGACGAAAGTCATGTGTCTTGACCTACCTAACTCTGGGGCTTCTAGGAAGCACGTGACCAGTTGTGTGCCTTTCTCTCCTTTCATGATCCCCCTCTGCATACTCAGCAAACACAGGTTTTCTGGTCTCCCATCTCACAGCTGCTGCCCGTGGATGAACCTGTCTTCCCTTTTCCTGCTGCAGATTGTGTCCTAGCAATCTCCTCTCTCTGGTGAGCAGAAGTCACTCATCAGAGCTTCTGCGTGACTTACCAACATTTTAAGTAACATACAAAAATCTGAAAAGCAATGCTTCGCATGGACTCTGGCTGCCTGCTTAGGTGAAGCAACTTGAGTTTTGCCCACAGATGAACTGTGTGTCCTCCCGTCGGGGAGCTGCTGAGCTAGCCTGGACGCAAATAGCATAGTGGGAGACTGCAATAGCAGCACAGCAGAAAGCATGATTCCTCGCATGAAAGTTGTACGTAATACCACACCTGCAGATTAGAAGCTTTGATGTTTCTGTACTCTTCTGTTAAATATTCTTGCACTGTGAACAGACTCTACGCTAGTATTTAAGGTTGGACTGTTCATATGTTGACTTAAATCAGAAATAACTAATTCCAGTGCAGCCAGCAGTTATATGTTATCACATTTTTCATCAGATTGGGAATTGGGTCTAGCGGGCACCTCCTCTCCATTTATGTACAGGCTCTCTCTGTATTCACATATAGAATTTTGGTGGCATCAATAGTACAGTGGCATTTTCAATATTGCTGAGATAGTACAAAAATTAACTTTATTAAAGAAAACCTAAGAATTTTTCTCCACAAACACATCTGCACAAACTCCTCAAATGCACCACATAAGTGTGATATATTCCAAGCTGGTTGTTCCGAGACATAACACATCGCAGTTTGTAATTCATTGGTACGTTGCCAACTTCAAATCCTCGTCATTAAATAATTTTTACATTTTGCGGGTAGTATTATAGACATTATTTTCCTCCCTCTTAAATTTTTCAGAATCTCAAATTGATGGTATTTTGTCACAGCAAAAGCAAATGGCTTCTAAAAGGCTACAATTCCCAGAGTTCTTAGTTCCTGTAGAGCCATATAATTATATCCAGTCACCTGGAATTGACTAAAACCCAGTAAAATTTTGACAATGAGAGAAAAGATGGAAATGAACAGACACTATTTTTGAAAAAGCATTATTAATTATGCTGACATTGTACACAATTTTAGCATCTCCTGACTGTTAAATGTGAAGTTCTGCTGCGTTTTGTTAATTAAGAGACTAGGCACAATGAATTTCTAGGCAGCAAAGACTTAACTGATCAAAATCCAATAAACTGAAAGCTCCTGCTTCCGACAAATCTGTTTCTAGCTAATGACAAAGCTATTGTAAGACAGTCTTCTTTGGAAAAACTGTAGATTAACTTCATCTATGGACACTCCAAGCATGATTCACACTTTCTAGTTAAAGGTTTAAAAAAAAGCCTGCATAGTTAAACTGACATCAAATGTTGATGCATGAAGCAGAAAAATCTGCTCAATGCAACCAGTTTTTTAGGTTTTTTTCATTCAGACAGGCTTTTAGAACAGGGAAATTCTATTCTTTTAGCATTCTTTCAACCTAGATGAAATTGAGCCATTAAAGTTTAAGTAAAACATAGGATATCCACAAGAGCTCAAAGATAGGCCTCATAGCCAGAAATCAAGAGTAGATATCAAAATTTACTCTCTTAACATCCAAATCCTTCACAGAAGGTTAGTGAAGACATGAGACAAGCCTAATGGAAGACAACTGCCATTCAAACATTAGCGTTTACTTCATGTTTTGAAACCTCTGGTTGCCACATATTTCCAAGAATGAGAAAGCAGTGGCCCAGCAGATGAGACATACAAACTCACACAGCAGGTTTCACAGTCAAGGAGGCAGTTAGAAGCAACCAACCACTCCTCCTCAGTTCCGATTCCCGGAGTTTTGTCTTCTCTTTCACGAAGAGTGGCATTTCTGAGGCTCAGCACCCATAGCACTGAGCTCTTCTGAGAAGGAAGCAACACTTGTCACTAAGCCCCGTTACCATACAGGTTATGCATTCACCGTGCTACATCCGTTGCAGAACAATGAACTTTGCTTGTAGGAAATTGCTGCCAAGTTAATCTTGTGCTATCCATGGTCAAGTCCAAATTAATTGTTTAAGTCAAAGAGATAGCTGCCCTCCACTTCTTGACAAACAGAGGCTCCAGATTCCGTACGAGTTAACAGTGGTGTAGTAAGGACATTACAGTGACCAACAAAGCAGGAAACACTAACCTGGTGCCTATATTCACTAGCAGGAACAACTACGAAGTGAATTAAAATGGGTCTAATACACAAGTGCTGAGGCTACTGGTTTGTGGGTTTGAGGGGTTTTTTTATTTTTGGTTGGTTTGGTTTTAAACTGAGTAATTTGTGACACTTTATTCAAACCCACACCGTTACTTGCAGCTGCTCCAAATGGTTGCAATCATGCATTTAAAATAAAGTTCCCAGAGTTGGGTGGGGTTCTTCTTCCCCTCATTTTTTGCACACAAACAAAAATGCAACTTTGATGCTTCTACAAATTCTTACCTCATTATCACAAATGCAAACCCCACCAAAACACAGGGGGATACATTTGTTTGATCTGTAGTATCTAGCACCCATGCACAAACAGCAAGGGACCTAGTCTCACTTTCAAATTTAATGTCAAATTTTTAATGAAAATACTGGTAAACTGTAAAATTGATTCAGATTGGAAACAGACTTGGTATGCAGCCATTGGCATATTTTCAACAGCTGTCCAGACACAGAATTAATTTTTAAGTAGCTTCTTTCTTACTTGGAATAAAAAGAGCATGCAGAAGGTCCTTTAACATGATTACTCTGAACCTAAAATTTCCTTCATTTTTATTAGGAATGATATGTATTTATATCATACAGCAGTCCTGGTATCACTTACATACTACATCTACTTACTCTATACATCTTTTTTTTTTTTCCTAGACTTGGAAAAGAGTATACTAGAAGTTAAACAGCAAATAGCTTAATGGTTAAAAAAAAAAAAAACCACACAAAAACACCAAACAAGACCCACAGAATAGATAACATACGAAAAATCAAGACAATACTGAGTTTTATAGATACTAAAGGAGCATGTCCCAGAGCTTGTAGCATGAAGGCATCATTATAGCAAGCTTACTTTTTCTCACTGTACCTCTACGTAGGAGTAGTAGATAGAATTGCATTATAGACGAAGAAACATTTTTCATCATCTAACTATTTGGGGGTCTTTTAATGCCCACTTGGGAAGTTCTTTAATTATTAATGAATGCAGAATATGGCTATTCTCTTTGGAATGGAAATTAGATGGACCAAATTAAAGCCTCCCGCAGGAGGCATTTGCCCCTTCTATGCATTATTTACATTTTCTATACTGAAACTTTATGATATTGTAAAGTCGGAAATACAAAGAAAGTTTTGAAAACTTAGTCTAGATAAATACGTCACTACCGTAAGCTGTAGCAAATCCTGTTTGTGTAACAGGTTTTTGTATAATGCAGTTAATATAAGTTATTATTTTGCTTTCAGAAAAGATCTCCTGGAAAATTGTTTACTGTACAAATAAAAGCACTTGTATACTGCACATATATTCGGTATTTTATATCACCAGGAAAACTTCTTTGCAAGAAATCTAAATATGCACAAATAAATGTAATGCACTTATTTCAATCGTAAGCAACAGAATGTGAACATTTCATTTGTGACTGATTTGAGTTCAGTTACTATAATGCAAACACCACTAGCAGGGATCCAAAAAGGTTGAAGATGTATCTGTACCAAAAACATTGAGCAAAAAAAAATTTTATTTAGTATACTCATAACACCATGGGAGTAAACATAAAAGCACAGGATTACACAGCAGACCTCTCACTGGCTCGAAGCACATAGAGTAGAGACACAGAAAAAGACGTTTTCAGAAAATCCTATGCACACAGCACTCTCCATGTATCACACTGACCTCCAACCCTCAGGTAGAACTGGAAGTTATATCCATGTCTACTCCCTCCGACTTTGCCAACCGAGGAATTCAAAAATCTAACGTAACTTCTAGTTACAAAATCTGTGTAATGAAGCTGACAATTGCTATCCATTGAGGCCCAGATCTTCACAAAATATTTTTATCAAAAGTACTGTCTAAATCTCTGTCTTCAAGCCAGATAATTCCTTTGCTTGAATCATTTTCTCTTTGAGAATTTACAGTGAATCATGGAATGGGTTTAGCATGCAAGACCTATTGAGCAAGTGATTTTACTGATCCAGATGAATAGTCATTGAAAGCTTTTGAGACAAGCTGAGCTCTTAAAAAGAAAATAAAAATAAAAAACCAAAACAAACAAAAAACCAAACCAACAGACAAACAAAAAACCACCACACCAAAAAACCCAGAACACCACACCCACAGATCTCCTTGGGAAAAGCCTATGGTGGGATTAAAAAAAAAAATAAATACAACAGTTGAAGGCCATTCCAGCTGTATTCAAATAGTATTATCTGACCTTGCCTCACAAAAAAAAACCCACTGTATTGCAACAAGCTGGAGCAGTAAGAAAATTTTACCTAGAATATTCTGGGTTTTTAATGGAATCAACTGATCTAGTTTCTCCAAACCAGCAGAATTTTTCAGAGTATGCCACCTGAGATAGTATGTCACTACTAATGAAAAAAAAAAAAAAATATAGCATTTAGGGTGTCTCATGTTTTATTTGTGTAAGCAAGCTACCCATTTATAAGACACAGTCTATTATGTATGACCATAAGCTTTTCCTTTTCACTAAGCTCTTGAACTTAACACAGAAATTTACTTGCCTGGAATTATACACATACAGATAAAAAGAACCAGGCTTCTAAATATAGTAAAATGCAAAAAATATTTATTGCTGTGAATCATGCACTTAAAAAAAAATCTAAGTATTCATTCAAAGAGCATTGTCCTGTCAAGCAGAAAGGTTAAAAACTATACAATAGCTTCCATTTACAGCAGTTCTTCCAAACATGAACTTCTGACAGGTTAGCGGTCCTCTCTTCCTCCAGCAGTTCAGCACCCAGAATACCATGGTGCACCACAAGAACTAGAAGCAGCAGCAATACGCAAGTCAGTGTTTGGAGATTTTGGAAGCACGACAAGTACAATTACACTAACCATCAGTGAGATTCAAAAGGAATGGCCTAATCCATCCTGACAGATGGAGGGAACCACAAGTTTAGGTATTAGAATTAAGTTATCTACTAGATGAAAAGCATTCACAAAATTGTATGAAGAGATAGTCAAGGCTGCTTTTGGATTTTTAGCAACAAAACTGATTCCTTAATCTCATTTCATAGTATTAGTTAGAGCATGTCCAAAAATTATTCAGTCAGCTGAACAGTTCACATCTTGCTACCTACAGTCTACCAATAACTTCCCATAGCAATAAAGTAGTTACAGCACTAACAAGCAGGACTATTCACAATAATAATCTGCAGTAGAATAGAAGAGCAGTGAATATCAGCTAAAGAATTATGCTTTCAATATTAAGATGCAAATTGTATTATATGTTAATACTAAGATAAATTATTTTTACAGGTATTTTGATGCTTTCATTACAGTTGCATGCATTAAGTTAAAAACACCAAGTTAAACACATCATCAGGAATGATGACCATACCTTTATCTTAATTTTCCTTTCCAGAAACTGTGAAAGTTTAATGGAAGCCCTGATTTCTAATGCTTATACTGCTAGTGGTCAGCTTAACATGAATGAAGCTACTCTGTCAAATTACAAAGTGCAAGACATGCAAATCAAATAAAGCAGTTACACAAATAATGCATCTCCACAATCAGTATTTACACCCCATTATAAACGCTCAAACAAAATGAGTATTAAAAGTTATCAGTTTAAGAGAATTTAAAATTCAGTATTCTCATAATCACCAACAGCTTCAAAGTGATACAAGATTCCACTGAATTCCTAATATGTACAAACATATCTCCTACATGAATAACTCCTCAAGTTTCTAATCTGAATGCTGAAAGGTCATTTTAAAAAAAAAGAATTAGAAGTTTGTAACTTGTATTATTTTTAATAATTAGTTTCAGCAATGACAGTGACTATAAATTCATTTTTTTAATCCAATTTAAAAGAGAAACAAAAAACATTCAAGTAGCCTGACACTAAAGATACACACACACCCCTTTTTTTTTTTTCAGTCTGTCTACTACTGAACCAACCGATACATTAACTTACTACCTTGTAGTAGCCTCCTTAACATCATCGTTTAATTTTAAAGGGTGACAGAATTAGATCAGGCATTAAAGCCCAGTCTTCTCAACTTTGCACCTCAGAATGCAAGGCAGTGGTGGTAACCTCTCCTTAACATTGAGCTATACCTGCCTGGCTGCCATAGCAAAATACTCAGTATCTTACAATAATAGGTTCTGCCAATTCCAGACTGCATTAGGTATCTCTGCAGTTTTTCGGCACCTGCTTCTCCATCCTGTAGAACAAATGCACACATTTGTCACCGTTGACAATTCACATTTAACTCGCAAAAAATATCAGTAATTATTAATGCATTAGATTACCTGTACGATACCTAAAATGTTCTTATATTGTTAAGTAGTCACCATAAGAGAAGAGCACCTGATCTAAACTGGAAGCAGTAAGCAGAATTCTCTGCTTAAAGCATATCAATGGCTATGAGCAGGTAAACAGGTAATTAAACATCCACTAAATGTATTCAAAAACACTATGAAAGTTACAGCATTTTCTAATGTAGAATTTACATGTGAAGATAATCAGCAAGTTGATTAAAATTATGACACCTTTGCTTTCAATACTTGGTATCCAAATTGTTAGCATTTCCACTTTGAAATAATTAATAGATGCTTTTACCAATCTCCTCTTGTCATTCACCTAGTGCAGGGATGTGAAGCAGAAATAGAAGCAGTGTGGCCCAGAGCCTATGCAATTTAAAATATAAAGAGAAAAAAAGAAGCCACTCTAATCTAAGAAAGAAGGTCGCTCACCTGTAACTGGAGATCTTCCAATACATTGCTTTTGCAGACCTATGTTCTTAAGAAGGTTCACGTCAGCACCACAGCAGCCAGAACCATCTCATAACCTGTGGGGCTGCGCACACGACCTCTGTGAATCCTTGCCACCTTCCATTGGTCTTTTTCCCCATATTGAACTACGAAATTCCCTGACTGTTACTCCTTTTCACACGTGACATTGCAGTGGTCATATTACCATCTGTAAGTCATATGAATGTTAATGCAGACTCTTGGAATACAACAACTCCTATCACTATCTATTAACGACATTATAAAAATATCTGCAGTATGTAATATTTTTTAAAAAAACACCATGTAACTTTTCAAAGCCAGCACATCCCATACATATCTACAAAAAGAAGGTTGAGTCTCACAACATTTACGAGCCTGCCTTCCACTCTAAAAATTGTGTGATCTCAAAGAACATAAACGTCAGATTTAGAACCTCATGCCAGAAGAAATACCTTGCAAAACACGCATCAACCATTCTGGAGACTTCAGTTCCTTGGGACACTAACCTGGGAGGTTATATATCTGCATTATACTTTCCTAGCCAAGTTCCATATGGAGTACAGAACAAAGTTAAACAAAATCCTAGTCTCCAAAGTTTCACAACTGGCTTTTAAGATTGTGTTATCTGCATACAGAATTACAGCACTAACATGTATAATAAGGTACAGCGAACCTAAAGAAGAAACACTATTTCAAGATGGCAGTAAGAATCTGAATGTGAACTGCCAACGTATTTTGATTAATTTTATGTTATTAAACAGTAAAATGTCTATCAAGTCTGTAGTACTGTAAACTATAATTACAATTATTGTTGAAAACTGTACATTTTACCTGAAGAGGAATAATTATCACTGGGAACATTATGCTAAAATATTTCTACTGAAGAAAATAAAGCATGAAAAAAAACTTTACTAGGGTTGTTATTCACAGCTGATTATACGATTATACTGTTTATATTATCTTATCTGTCCAGCAACAGCACTGAAGCAAGTCAACACAGGGTCAGCAGCAGCAGAGTAAGTACCAGCATATGCAGAACATCCAAAGCATGCACCATGAGGCATATTTGGTACTGCTCCTGGCATTGGCTGTCCCATTGTCACTGGCATTCAAGGCATCTACAACTGCAAAACTTTGGGGGGGGGATAAATCAGTATCTTCACCTCGATAGCCTGAAATACTTCAATTTTACAATGAAAACATACTTTATGCATGATTAAGAAATACCTGTTGCAACATTTCAAAAAATAAATCAATTTCAGACTCAGTCCTACAACTGGATTTATTGTTAAATGACCTCCATTTAAATGACTTTTGACAACACTTGGTGACAAAACAGAATAGTACAACTCCAGAAACAGTTCCACATGCCTTTGACCATATTACCAAAAAAGCTTTCCAAGAAAAAAACAGAAGTTACTATTATACTGCTAGGTTTTGGTTTGCTTTGGCAGCGTGGGGGTGGAGGTGGTTTTTTCAACAGATACCTTAAGGCCATTAGCGATACTCTTTGCAGGACACTGTAGTCATTATTTTAGATAATCTACTTTTTTTAAAAAAAATGCAGTTCTGAACATTAAGTTCTAATCATCTAATTTTCCCTGCATTTGCTATTGGCTCAGTCTCTCCTTTTCAGTGTTAAACTGTTTATTCAGTCATTTATCTATGCCAGGATTTCAAAGTACTTTCTTTTTATGCAGATACCACAACAGGTGGCCGGGGTTCCCTTCTTCAGGCTGAACAGCTTACGTATTTTACTGCGCTGATATGTTGCCCTTACTTACAACAGCAAAGTAAAGCTTAATTTACCTATATTTAAATACAGGATGTTTTATGTAAGCATTTAAGTGACTAAGAAAAACAAAATACAATCACACAGTTGAAGTTTACCAAATAAAATAACACAAGGCTTGTCATGCCACACCATCACCTGTGAGGAACTTTGGAGTAACAGCAACTAACAAGAATGTGACGGAACACAAAACCCATGGCCTTGTAAAAATAAACACAACACTGAACTACTTAGATCAGCAAGTCCTTGGGAAAACAGAGAGAGGCATGGTTTTTGTTCCAAGTTGCCTGTGTTACTCCTTAGCACAGCTGCAAATCACATATTAAAAAAGTCTCTTTGTTATATTGCAGAAGCAGTCTCAGATTTGTAGTCCTGAAAGAAGCAAAGCCCAATAAGCCATCACTGCCACTAGTATCATCTGTGTCACTTTGTAACAAGAATAATTTTCCGGTATAGCACTACAAGGCAATTTCAACGGAACAGAAGAGATTTTTAGGATCCCCAAATACGCAGTATCGATATTTAATTCAACTAATAACAAAGGCAAAGCACACAAAGGTCCGGCTTGCTTAAGCAATATGGAAGCTACTGAACACTGGTGTCACCAGGCTAAACAAGAAGCCTCTGTAGTGATTGTACTTATACTGAGTAGCTAGACAATTTAGAAAATATTTTCATCTCTTACGCAGCAACCAAAAGGACTCGAGCAGGCTTCCTTTTGCTCAAGGACATGTAACACAAAGAGCATCCAATTCTTACACATTTCTCCTTCTGCTGTAGCTGTTGTAAGCCTTTCCACATTTCCTAACAACGACTGCTACCGTTCCCGGCTGTGCCATCAGCCCGTCCTGGAACGTTATTTTTACAAGGCACCGTAGTTTCCACGACGGCTGCAGCCCCACGGCCGGGCAGAAGAAACGCCAAATGCGACCCAAGTTTCTTTCCGTAAGGGCAATGACCGCCCCGAAGCTGTACTCCAGGACCCGGGCAGTACGCGGGCAGTGGCCCCGGTCCCCCCGCCCCCCCCCCCCCACTCCGCCTGTGCCGGGATTATTCGTTACGCGGCACCTGCCCCACCACAGACGGCACGGGCCGGCCGGCCGCCTCCCCTCAGGCACCCCCGCCTCGACCGCTCCGGCAGGCGAGCAGCCCGGTTCCGCAGCCAGCGCCGGGAGGAAACCCTTGCCGCCTCCACCGCAGCCCAGCCGGCCGCAGCGCTTCCCGCCACCCGCCCCCGAGCGGGCGCGAAGTGGCCGCCCGGCCCCGGCCCCTCAGCGGAACGGCACGGCGACGGCGATGGCGGCCACCCCGCTGAGCCCGAAGGCGGGCGGCTGCGGGGGAACGCGCAGGAGGCCCCTGCTATTGGCCAGCCGAAACCCCGCCCACCGGCCGGGCCCGCCAGCCCACAGCGGTCGTTGAGGGCGGGAGGGCGAGGGGGAGAGGGCGCATGCGCGGTGCCGGCCGGGCGGTGCCGGCGCGCTGCCTTAGGCGCGTCCGTTGCTTCCGGCCCCTGGAGCGGCGGGCGGCTTCCTTCTGGTAGCCGGAGACCCTAAATGTAGCTCCGGGAGGCGTTGAAGCGCCTGTGTTACCTCTGCCTGCGCGTCGGCCTTTGCGTCTGAGCCCCCTCCCCAGCTGCCCGCGGGGACTTTGATCGTGCGGGGAGGGGAGGCGGTACGTCTGTGGCGGAGCTGGGAGCTGGCACCGCGCAGGTTCTCTGCCTAGGCCCCCCGGGGAGGGGTGGGGGGGAGGCCCTGTGCCCCTCTCCTGCCCTGGCTTATCGGCCCAGTGACTAACTTCGGTCACACCTGAAAGGGACAAAGGCCTCGAAAATCACTGAGTTTATAAGGAGCATAAGCATCCAGCTAGAGGAGAGCAAGAGTCACGATACTTGTATCATCAATTGACAGAGTAGGAGCACAGCCATCATCTGTGCAACCTAGCAGTAGCTGGAATAACCAAGTAGCATTGATTTTTTTTTCCGCTCTGGAAGTCACAAGTGTCCTTTTAAAGTCTGCAAACTCCTAGAACCTGTAAGGGATCGTTGTGGTATAAATAGACTGGGCTTGATTTACCGCTGCTACATACACAACTTGGGAAACCAAGCAAACACAGAAAACGTATCAACACGCACTGCACTGGAGTAACTCCTGCAGGGTCCCGAGGCCTTACAAGAAAGGCTGATGTGTCATCCAAATAAGGTACTGAAAACGGAAGAAAAAGTAGCGGGGGGGGGGGGGGGGGGGGGGGGGGGGAAAGCAGTGAGACTTTCTTCAGAAATCTTTCAAAGGAAGCTTGCATAAAGCAGTAACAAAAAAGTAATGACGAAAAAAGAGTGAAACCTGAGATAAGCAGAGAGGACAACAGTGAAATGAAAGTAAAACCAATTAAGTTCTGCCAAAGAAGCCTCCAACTGAAGGAAGCTCCACTGAGAGCAGAAAGATGTAGTGCATCTCAGCATGACAAGCAGCTGAGGGCACAATTTGAATTACAGGAAATTTTAGACTAGGAAAGGACTTCTGGAGATGTCTGGCTTCCTTGTAAAAGCAAGGCCTTAAATCAAGGGCCCTGTCAAGCCAAGTCTTGAATATTTCTGTTGAGGAAACTCCCACTACTTCTCTGGGAAATACATTCCAGTGTGTGATTTTTTTTTTTACAATGGAAGATATTTTTCTTGCACCTGGGCAGAACTTCCCCTGAAGAAACGTGTTCCAATTGCCCCTTGTCCTGTGCACCCCTGTGAAGAGAGATCCAACTCTGAGGAGTTGGAAAACTGTGGTTGGACCTCCCCTGAGCCTTCTTTTCTCTGGGCTGAATAAACCCAGTACCTTCAAATACATGCTGAGCTCTCCAATCCTGTAAGCATGGTCTTGGCCCTCCACTGGACCCTCTTCAATTTTTCTGTCTCTCCCTTGACCTGTCCAGGACCAAAACCGAACACGGTCATTCAGGCGCTCTCTATTTACCATTTTGCTACAAAACATTTAATTGAGTCAGGGATCTTTTGCCTTACCCCGGAATCACACTGAGGTTCCCTAAAAGCCCACAATGGAAACCACGCCTGCTTCTGAAGCTCGGTGGCATCTACCATATGGGTGAAACCACATCTCGGTGAGAGACTGTTCCAACATCCCAGACTACCCAACAACGTCCTCTAGTCAGTTTATCGCATGCATCACAGCCTCCTGCTCTGTATGCAAGGTGTAATTCTTCATACTAAAAAGAAAAAGCACAAAACTAATCTCTTAGAAGATACCCAAAGTGAACCATGACAATATACAGGTCAGCTTTACTTCCCAGGTGGCCTTTTGTGGGTCCGTGTTCTGCAAAAGAGGCTTATCCTGCTATTGACTGCGGACCACTCCCATCACCTGGGCTCACCGCCGCCGCAGTGCCTCGCGTCTCTCGCTGCAGGCCTCGAGAGCCACCAGCACAGAAAACCCTGACACCCTAGTGACCGGCCCGAGAACCTCACGAGCTGGAAGCTGAAGGAGACAGCTTGTGTTTGTTTTTTTAAACTCAGGGTTCCTGTTAAAGGTTCCCTTTCAAATATTCAGGAGTAACACCGAGTCGTGTGCCCTTCCCGCCGGGTGCCGGGTGCCGGGTGCCGGGCGCCGGGCGCGGCCCCCCCCGCCCCGCTGCCGCCGGGTCGCGGCAGGCCCGCGCCGGCACGCACCGAACTCGCAAACGAAACCGAAACCGGCGCCGGGGCCGGGATAAAGCGGGGTGGGGCCGGCCGGGCGGCAGCCTCAGGAGGCGCCGAGCGGCACGGGGGGACGCGGGCCGCGCTCCTCGCTGACGCCGAGCGGGACCCCCCGCCTGCGGCCGCCCCTGCAGGCGCACAGCCACACCCCAGCCCTCCCCGTGCCCACCGCCGTCCTCCAGCGGGCAGCAGAGGCGTCCCGGGGCGGCGGGCGCCGGCAGCGCGGCCATGGCAGCGGAGTGCCGAGACGAGCGCTTCCTCTACATGATCTCCTGCTTCAGGCCGCGGCTGAAGCAGGTCATCCGCGTGCAGCCGGTGCTGGACCGGCTTCCCTCGCTGAGCGCGGCGGAGAGGGAGAAGGTGCGGGCGGCCGCCCTGCAGCGGGGCGAGGTGGAGGGGGCGGAGGAGCTGCTGCGGGCCGTGGAGCGGGGGCCCCGCGGGTGCGGCTGGTTCCACGAGTTCCTGCAGGCGCTGGAGCACGGCGGTTGCAGCCTGGCCGCCTGCTACGTGAACCCCAGCCTCAGCCAGCTGCCCTCGCCGGCCGAGGAGGCCGACCACGACCTCTGCGTGCACTTGCTGCAGCTGCTCCACAGCACGCTGGTGGATAAAATGCAGACCGTGCAGGTGGCCGAGAAGTGCTTGCAGATGGGCATCTTCCAGGACGAGGACCTGGATCGGGTAAGTGGCCCATCTGCCAGGCCAGGCGCCAGGCAGCGCCACAGACGCTGGCCACCCCCAAGAGCTGTGGGGTACGTGGGAAGCCGCAACTAGAAATGGCCTTGTAAGCGCAAAAAATGAAAGGGGACTTCCCAAGCTTGGGGGAGAAGAGAAATGATCCTCCAAGTAAGCCGACAAAGACTGTTGGCAATGGGCCAGCAGGTGGGATGTCAGCCAAGAACCAGGGAAAGAAAACGGCCATGAACAGAGGTTAGACTAAGCCTGCGTCTAAGTGGAAAGAGTATGGCTGGCTTTACTGTTACTTACCATTTTGCCACAGACCTTAGGCTCAGAAGATCACTAGGTGTCTTCTGGCCCCTGAACCATACCCTGAAGTAGTGATGGCCTGTAAAGTCCTAGAGAATACTTGAGTTAAAATAAAGCAAGACCTTCCCTCCCTTTTTTTTGCCATAGGTTCACTAAGGAGTATCATACTAGACAGTGAAGCTGAGCAGAAATACCAGTTTGACAAGAAAGGGAGAGTGTTAACCTTTGATGAAAACATTTGCCTGTGTTTACTCCATTTGGCTAAGAATGACTTGCCTGGACTAGTGTGCAACGTACTTGGAACCCCCGAAAATGGATACCCTGAAACAGTGTTAGAAGAAATTAAATTAATACTTGCCATAGCAGTAAGGGAAAGACTGACAAACTGAGGGTGGAACTACGTATTTGCACCCTGAGCTTTTCCATCCACTTTCTAGGTAGTTTAATGCTCCATCTCAGTTAAATGACAATCTTATATGTAATTTCGTTTGGTGACTGTCAGGTAGCAGTAAGGGCCAGCTGTACCCTAGTGGATGGGGGAGCTGAGCATGGTTAACACAGCAGGCAGAGGCAGGGGCCTTTTAGGAGGTTATGGCTCCATTTCCTCATAATGGGTTCACACGTTCCCCTGGGTCATCTTTTTGCTGCTGGTATTTCCCTTAAGCCCTTCATTACCCATCACAATCCTGCTAGTTTCAACTCCAACGGCACTTAGGCTCTCTTAATGTGCTTCTGTATTCCTTTTTGTTTGCCTCTTCCTACCCTCACTTCCCATGCACTTCCTTTTAGTGTTCAGTCTCAGTCAGGAGTTCCCGCTGCTATGCCTGGCCATTTTCTTGCGTATCGGGATGGGTGATTGCTGAGCCTCAAGAAAATTGCCCTTGAGGACTGAACACCTGTCTCAGGCTGCTTTGCTTTTGGGATGGTCATCTTGTTCCTCATGTGATCACACGTCAAGTTCTGCTAGTGAAAGCCTTGGGATACTTTTCCATAGCTTCTTTGAAGGCAATAGCCACTTTCCAGAGGCTTAGCTATTGTATGTTGAAGTGGGAATTGAGATGATGAAGCCAGAGTTTAGGAAGGGAAATGTTCCTTGTTACAGATTAAGTCTGAGCTCTGGTAAGCTGTATGACATCACTTCTCCTTAATCAAGGTTGGCTACTCCCTAAACCAGTGTGCACACCAATTATTATTCCACAATAATAATTATAATAATTATTAGATAGTGATTATTATTATAACCATTGTCCAGTACTACCAGTTTCTCCAGTTAAATTTCAGGTCTTCTAAGTTTTATATATCCTTCCTGAAACCATATGGGATAAACATGAGGTTGGGCAAAACCGCAGTGAGTCTCTTCTGATGAGTGGCGGGCCCACTTTATATCTTTAAGTATGTTTTAATGATGACAGGGAAATGCTCTTCTACCTACACTATTCTTACTGACTTCCCTGAACCATTTCCAAAGTCTGTCTCAGGATTGGGTTTGTTTTCTATTTTCACCAGATCCACACTGTTACTGACAATCGTGGGAACAGAGATGGTGCAAGGGAGCTACTGAGCAGAATAGTGCATAAGAAAGATTGGTTCTCTCCTTTTTTGATTGCTCTGCGTGAAACCCAACATGGAGGCCTTGCAGATGATTTAAGCGGAAATACAGGAGGTAATCATCTTATTTCACTAGTACTAATGTGTGGGGTTTTAATATATCTTTTTTTTGTACCATTACTTAAGAAACAGTGCAGAGTTTTCACCGTATTGATTTTGCTGTGACACTGAGACTAATGCTTTCACTTATCTGGGAATTTCAAAATCAAGTTATTTAACAGCTTATTCAGTAGATTCTTAAACACTAACAATCCTTATTAAGCAATATCAGAATTACAGTAATATGTATGTAGCTGTAATTAAACTGAATCCTTACTTTTATAACCCATTGGTTTTCAATGTGATGTTTTTATAATAATTCATAAAAAATATTCTGAAGATTAATTTGAACAAACAAAACAAACATTTCCTGGATTTCTCCTTCAACACAAGGGTTAGTGTTTCCTTTATAGAATGGTTTACAAATATATGTGGCATTTTAAAGTACACTGCAGTTGAGGATAAGACAGTCATAAGTCTCAAGACATTGTATGAAATTTACTATAAGTAGCAGAATAAACTAGTAAAGAGATTATTTACAGAAATGAAACTAAAAGAACTTTAGGTTTTCAGCTACTACTTTTTATTCCTATACAATGATTATGATATTGTAAAATTATCCCAGTGCTCCCCTGGATTCTAAAATATGAAAAAGGAAGCAGCCCCCAAATATTCTATCCCTCATTTTTTACTGGGCTCCACATATGTTTTATAAGATTTTTAAGACTAAATTTTTTTAACAGATTTCCCATTTAGCAGCTTCAGCCTTCTTGCTTCAGGAGCTCACCAGAACTATATTTCTGTACTTTCAGTTGCTGCATATGGGACAATGCATTAAGATTGGGATAAAAGGCGCATGAAGGTGTCTCTTCCAGTTGAGGACAGGAATCAACCTGTCTTCTGCCAGACATGGATAAGCAGCTGCCATATTTGAGTGTGTAGTTCAAAGGTTTTTGAGTGTTCCAGTCTGCAGGATAAGGCCAACCAAGTTAGAGCCTCAGAAGATAGTTCTGAGTGAAGGTCAGATGCTGGGAATAGCCGAGGTCAGCTACTGTGATCCTAATTTTCATTTTGTGTTGCAGCTTTGTCAGGCTTAAATTCTTGTCTTTGTTACTTTACTGTCAGTAAGGTAAACAAAGTAATAAATATTTAGAAAATATGCATATTAATAAATTTTTTTTTGTATTTTTATTTTCAGTTCTTTTCTAACTTCGCATTTCTGAATTTTCAGTATAGTGCAGACCATATAGGGTAAAACTTAAGTTTAATTCAGTTGTTTAATGCAATACTGAATGAATGCATTTATTCCACAGTTTCTCAGTAATCTTGAGCAATGCAGGCCCTAAAAGAAACTGTACGGATTAATATGTAAAGCGTAAATGGTGTTGCTCTTACCAGAGGATAAGAAATTTTCCATGTACCCAGCCCTGTACGTGTGTAGATACGTAAAGTGTATGATTGCTGTAGTATCCACTGATAAAAGGTCATAGACAGGAAACACTAAGAACAGGTTCATTGGGTACCTGGGAAGGAGAAGAGTGGTGCTACATTTTATTACTCCAGGTTGATCCTCAGTGATTAGTTACAGTAAAATACATTGCTATTAGCAGACACCTACACACAGACATTGAGAACTTTATAAAAAATAGATCTTGAAGTAAATTAAATCTATTAATTTCTTTAAATTTAATTTCTAATTGCAGAGTAATTGAGTTCCAAATCTGGAAAACCCTGGAATGTGGTCTTACGCAGTTTTTTGTGAAAAACGTTTATAATTTATTGAACAGCATTTTTTGCCTTTGGAGCATGCCTAGTTCTGCATGAGTCTAATAAAAATAAAAGAACAGAGAATTCAAAGGGAAATTATTTCCTTATTTGAAATAAGACTAAGAAGTGGAAGGAGAGAAAACATTCCCTGAAAGCTCTCTCAGGTTTTCTATTTTATGGGCAAGTTTTCTAGTCCTGCTGTAAGGTACATCCATTTATGAGCTTACAGGACCAATGGAATTGAGAAGGTAGGAAATGTGGTCTAGTCCACAAATTCAATATTCAGATCTTTATAGTGACTGCAAATATTTGAGATTTATGACCAACAACTTTCTTAATAAATATTTATAAAAACATCAAAATTCCAAGCTATAATGTTTAAGTCAAGACCAAGACCATTTGTTATGCCATTATGAGCATGATGAATACAGGTTAGTTCTATGTTTTCTGTGCTCCGCACTAAAAGGAATGAAGTGTTTTATAGTGCCTTGGAATTTCTGTTTATTTTCTAGGAACAGAGAATAGACAAAATGGGATGAAGAACAGTACAAATGAAGAAACAGAAGTTACAAGCCAACCAGGATATGCTGTAGCGGAGGATTTGAAACAGCAAGAAAATGTGAATGAAAGTTTCAGCAGTGAGAACAGTGTATTGGAAGCATGTATTGGAAAGAATTCTGTAGTTTCAGGTATGTCCACTAACTGGTATTTTGTGCTGGTAGCAGTTAACTTTAGTAACTGCAAGTAACTGAGGGAACATTCTTGGTGCATTAGCTCCCATCTTGTCCAGAAATTCAGGAACATATGGTACTGTTGATGTGAAGGGCATGCATGGAAAAAGTAATTCTTCATTTTTTGGAAGCAGTAAATTCTATTTCTTCCTGTGAATTAAGAGCAATAGCAATTTTAAGGGTCAGATCTACAAATTTGTTCAGTTCAAAGAGTTGCTCTAGGACAAGAATATGTCGACATACTTGAACTAATTAATCTGAAAGGTAAGAGCTGGTTCAGAAACCAATTTGCTAGCACAGTGCAGAATGGTTTAGGAGGTAAATGGCCAAAAAACCTGTAGCACACTGGGCCGCCTTCATGTAGACATTTTCTGTATCCTGGGTGTAATGATGGTGCTTTATCTACCATGGGCTGCTTGATTTTCTTATAATTGAGAAACATTAATGATCTTCCTTTCCTCTTAAATAGCACTTTTACAACTTTGTATTATTATTTTTTTAATTTACTGTGTGAAGAAATGAGTAATTTTCAAACATTTAATATTGTTAATTAAAAATACTAATGTTATTAAATGAATACTTTATTTCAGACCTGTTCATGGTAGGTTTATACTATCCAATGAAAACATTAGGTTTACAATTGACAACTCCTCCCAGTGTTGACAAAGGTTAAATCAAGAGGAATGTTTCTGTACCGCTATGACTGCAGCTGTATTAAGTACTTCTTTCTACAAGGCTGGTAATTCTATATTGAAATACATTTTTGGTTTTGGCAAGTCCTTTAGCGATGTCCAACAAGTAAATTTTCTGTTTATTTTAAGAATTTATATTTACAGAGCATCCAACAACCTTTGTCACATCACATGCTCAGAAGTACATTTTTTAGTACAAATTGTTGTGGCCTGTTCATATGGATCCACTTTTAAAAACATGCCTTGGGACCTGATTATGAGCAACAGCAATTACCAGCAACAATTCCCTGACATAGCTGGGAACCAATGATTTAAACATATGCTGTATGATTAAGGAACCATTCATATGTGTTACAAGTTCAGATGGAGCTCAAACAATAGTTATAACTGAGATAAATCATGCCTGAAATTATTTTAGTGGGCTTACTCAGCCAAAGGAGTAAGACAACTAAGGCTGCTCTTTTTTTATCAAACATGAATAAATTTAAAAAAAAAATTTGGCTCTGAAAACTGCAGCCTTTCAGTGTGCAACAGTAGTAGCCTATTTCTCATTTAGCATGATATTAACAGCATATCACAATGTTTTGTAGCAAGTAGTGAATTATTAACTACAGCAAACATATCAACTTGGTTTTCCTGGATTGGAACGTAATTTGGCAGTAAAGAAGAGGTGCCAGATATTTAATGATGATTCAGAATGGATCAGACTGACTTATCCTCACTCTTAGGGTCCTTTCAAGGCAAGGCTGAGGCTCTCAATTGTAGCCTTGAAGGTACAACCGAGGGTGGGTTTTCACTGCTGTTAGCCTGATCTTCGACCTGACTCTTGTCAGGTTGAGGGTTACAGGTAACTAGATCTATTTGCTATTAACTGGCCTGCCATAAGCTAATTCTGGCCTGAAAACTGTGGTCTTCTCAGCACTGAACAGTACTGAAATTAATAGACAGGGGGTATTAACAGTTTGTGCAGTTGAGTGGATCTATTCAGTGAAATGGTGCTAAGGGTGTACCTACTACATGAATTCTGGCAGTTTGGTTCAGATCGACTTCAGTCTGGTGTGAACTTTGTGCCTGCAAGTTGCCGGAACACATCTCATTTGGTTTCAGCTGACAGGAGTTCTGATCCAAACCAGCTCTTTGATATGAACCAAAGTATTATAAGTGGGGACAATTCACTGTAAACATGCACTTCTGAGTAGAGCTAAACCAGCAGTGTAGATGCAACATAGCAAGGGCTGCCAGCAGACAGTGCTGCATGAAGATGGCTGTAGAAGAACTGACTCACATTCAGCCATCTTGAAGTGCAGTAAGCTTTGATCTCTATGCACTTGTACACACAGACTTAACCGAACTCAAGTCTTTTTCCATTTCCATCCTTTCTCATGATCTCATAAGACTGTTATTTCTAGACGAGGCAGCTGAAAATACAACTGGAGCCCAGACTCTACTTCCAAGTAGGCTGGGAACTCACTTAATTTGCAATTTGATGCTGTCAAGTATTGTCAGTTTTGCAGTACACTCCCACCATTCCTTCATGTATTGAGGACAAATTTCAAGGAGAAAGAAGCTTTTTCAAGTCACCTGAAATTACTGCAATTTGCATTGTATCTAAAGCCTCCCTCCTTTGACCCTTTTATTGGAGTAGCTGAAACAGAGGGAGTCAGAAGGTATGAGGGCAGTAGGGTCATAAAGACAAAGTAGAAATAGATCATTTAGCCTAAGAGAAAACAGAAGAGAAATTGTGCATGCAAAAACACAGATGAGAAACTGCACACACAAAAAACAACACAAAAGCCGTAAGTTTGCAAGGTCAGAAGTGAAACACTTGGATTAAGGCTACAGTTACCTGTATAAACAACAATTTAAATAAATAACAGCTCTGTTTTTCAAGGCCAATTTCATAAAAAAAAAAACAAAAAAACAAAACTTGACTGGAACAAATAATTACACTGTAATTAACTGGAGATTTCAATAATATCTCGCAAAATGTCCCTTACTGCTTTAGGTTAGAAAAACTGCCCATTAATTTGAAAGTAGGACCAATTTTAATAGCCTGTTTATATTTTGGTCTTTCATATATATTTTCCGATGCTTGAAACTTACTCTATGACATAATGTAGCACAGGACAGGAAAGAAAGACTTTTTAAACTAATGTTGCATAGATCCATTTTTTTTTTAATTGCATTCCTTTGTCTTTATACTTACTAGTCAGTGCAAAGTGACTGAAAATCTTTCTGTGGAATATGCTGCATTACAATGTGCAAGTAGCACTGTAAGGAAAGACTAGTGAAAGTGGTGAAAACAGCTATTAGAATATCAACTCTTTTATCTTCATTGTTTTGGAAAGGCTTACTGTTTTTATTTTTAAATAATTCAAGAAAGTTGCCACGGTTGAAAAAGGAGAACATTATTCACCTTTATCATGGTTTAATCCTTACCAGCAACTAAGCACCATGCAGCCACTCACTCACTTCCCCCCTACCCAGTGGGATGGGAGAGAGAATTGGGGGGAAAAAAAGAAAGGTAAAAGTCATGGGTTGAGATAAGAACAGTTTAATAGAACAGAAAGAAAGAAACTAATAATGGTAATAGTAGCAATAATAACATAACAATAACAAAAGGATTGGAATATACAGAACAGGTGATGCACAATGTGATTGCCAGTGATGCCCTGACCAATGCCCAGTTAGTTCCCGAGCAGCAGTATCCCACCAGCCCCACTCCTCCCCGTTTATATACTAGGCATGACATCACATGGTATGGAATATCCCGTTGGCCAGTTTGGGTCAGCTGCCCTGGCTGTGTCCCCTCCCAACTTCTTGTGCCCCTCCAACCTTCTTGCTGGCTGGGCATGAGAAGCTGAAAAATCCTTGACTTTAGACTAAACACTACTTAGCAACAACTGAAAACATCAGTGTGTTATCAACATTCTTCTCATACTAAATCCAAAACATAACACTATATCAGCTACTAGAAGGAAAATTAACTCTGTCCCAGCTAAAACCAGGACAACCTTTCGTTTGGAAGACATTTTGCATTTCACTTCACCACTGACGTTTTCTATTGAGAGATTAATTTGTAATACATACTGCACATTGTAATTCAGATAGTTATGTACAGAACTTCTCTGCTGCATATACATCTTTCAGTAGGCCATTTTAGATGGGAGACCACATGGAATAGATACATAGAATTTTAATTTTGTTCTCTCTTTCCTATCAGCATGGATTCCTAGAAAGTGAAAACGAGAGATAGCAGTGTCATCTTCATAGCTGGAATTTCCACTAATGCTACTTAAGTTTGTCACAGGTCTTTGAACACAGATTATAACTGGTGAGGTTTTCTTCTTTTTTCACGGCAGTGTTGTCTTTTAATATGGTATTAAATGCATGCTATTATATAATGATAGGGAAATTTTATATAAATTAGGTTTCTGCTGTGAATATATTTAAGTAAGTGCCCTTCTGTTGATGGCATTGATTTCTAGGAGACTAGACTTTTAATTTAGGCACTTAAAGTCTTTAGTGCCCTTGCCCATCTTAACACTTCCTACAGATGGTGTTGATTCATAGCTGGATCAGAGTTTGAGGTCTGCATGGTAGAAATTATGAAGACTGTAGGACAGCAAGACAGATGTTTGCATCACTTTCCATGGTTATGTTAGAAAAACTAAAAGTAAAGACTTAAACAAATATCTGACTCCTAGTGGTAGCTAAAGTAGCTTCATTTCAATTGTCTGTATTATACTCGTTCTGTGAAATAGCAGAATAGTTCTGTCATTCATTCATGTTTCAAGGAGAGCAAAACTTGCATAAAGGGAAGTCAAAGCTTCATATTTTTACTGAATGCAGAGTGGATTTAATTTCCACCCCACTTACCAAGATTTTGTAGTGTATATTTCAGGAATACCATTGTAAGACACTGTAACTTCCATTCAGTTCTAAACTCTCATTCACAGCATCTATTTTGCTTCATGAATTATTTGTTGGGGACAATATGGATATGGACCATAATGGGATATTCACTGGAAAAACTATGAAAAACTTGATAGGACAAGTTCAGTAGCTAATTAAGCAAAACTTAGGTCAACACTATTATTCTGACTGATTTCTTATGCACACCATGAGCTTAGTTGCAGAGTGCCGCAGGTAAGCTGACAGTGCAGGGTGAGGCTGTGTGCAGCAGATTTTTCCAGAAAAACTGTGTATCTGTTTAGATATTAAAAGGACTGAGTTTTGCAAAATCTAGCTATACAAATTATACTTGTGACTGTAAAAACAGTCACTGTGTAATACATTGATTGCCCAGCAGAGGGAGAGCTTAACATGAGAATATGTACAGTAAACTTGCCAGATCTCTGTGGCAGGGTCAAAGTCTTCTATTGGGTGTAACAGGATTGTCGGTCTCTGCTTTTACTTGCAAACAGTTTGGAAGATTTAATAATTCCTCTCTGCTTTTACTTACCTGGGAACTATGGTTTACTCTTTTCGTGTTACATGAAGAAGCCCTTTTAAAAAAAAAAAAAAAATCACAGTTCTGGTTTTGATTTTCTTCTACTACAGATATAACTCACATGGCTTACAGGGAGTAAAAGAGAATGTCTTCAGTTTGCCAACAGCGCTGTGTATCCAGTAGACCAATGTGTTTTTCTTTCTTTTTTTTTGGCTCTTCACCCCTTTGAAAAGATACAGTAAAATAGGACTAGAGGAGATCATGCAGGCAGTCATGTCTGGACCCTTGCTTTCAAGCAAACAGAGCATACATGCCTGACAACAATAAATCATGACCCACATTGCTTATGTCTGCTATGTTTTGGACTTTCATCTTCCACTCCATATTTTCTCCCTTAAGAAAATGAATTATATTGCTCACAGTTTTTTCTTTACCTAAGAAGTTTAATAAAGGAGATTGTATTCCTTTAATAAAGGAAACTGTACCTCAGCCATCCCTGACAGACATTTGTCTAGCCTATTTTAACAACTTAGGGAGAGAGAAGACAATATGCTTTTGCTATTTATATTCGTATAGCAAATATACTATTCTACATTTGTTTATGTTTTTCATTTAGAGTCAGATGTCTCCATAGGAGATAGAAGTCTCAGTAACATGAATGAAAACCTAGGACAGAGCTGCACAACCAGTGATTCAGGTGTGTTTCCCTTCTGTTATTTAGTAATTGCAAAATAAGCTCTGGAGGGTAAGCACTCTATGAACGGTCTAGAACAAAAATCAATGGAAGGGTTTCAGTGTGAACTCTAGTTCATATCCTCTTACTTTGTTGGAAAACAGATGCCTTATTTATGGGTCTGTACTTAAGTCCCTGCCCCAAAAGAGTTGATTTATTGAGATCGTCTGAATAGGGCTCTAGACATCATCATCATACAAAATGGTCCGTGATGTGCGATACAGAATGATAGAATCACATAGGCTGGAAGGGACTTCCCGAAGTCATCCAGTGCAGTCACCTGTACAGATATTTATAATGCTGCCACATATATGTCCTTCTTTTGCTCCCAAAGAGGAGCTAGATTGTGTCTGGCCCAGGCATAGGGCAAGAGGGAATAGGACATGCTTTAGAGGAATCTAAGGGTGAGGAGAAGCATTTCCAGGGTACCTGCAGAACAGTAATGAAGATCCACTTTGGACTGAAGTAATTTAGTAGCCCTATTTGTAAAAGCAACATAATCAGTGGAGGTTACTATCTGAAGACCTTTGCAAATCTCACATTTAAACATATGTGCAAGTTCAAAATATGGTTTTAAACTAAATATTGGACTGTGTTTACATAATACTTTGCCGACAGATAAGAACTTTCTATCTATATACTCTGAGCCCAATTAAACACTGCTGTTGTAAAAGACATCCCATTTTTTTCCTTCTTTTTTTTAATCTTAGACCTCAGGCAGAATGAATTTCCAGCTGTCCACCATGATGAACAGCCTGTGTTTACCTACACAGAATTTAAGAAGAACCAGTTACATTTTGGAATCTAGCCTTTATAAAGTTTGTGCTGGGACTGTGTCTTGTACAAGGGCTAGAAACAATCTGGGTACCTTTCAGGCCAGCTCTGCCTAATAAAGCTAGTATTAGATCAGTAAAGTCAATGTAAATGTTATATGTCATATGCCTGCAAAGTGTTTACTATAAACACTTTAAAATAGTTTCAAGCTTTTAAAATATTAAAATCCATGTATTTTGTAAGTACACAAAAAATTCAGGATAGCTCAGGGCTAAATTGCTGCCCTATAGCTAGGATTTTAGTCTATGTATTGCTGACTCTGAAGAATATACTTTGCACTTCTGCATCAACTGAGGTGACTCATCAGTCACATTGTATGTTTTTTCCTCAGTGTGTCACGTGAAATGTCTGGGCACAGAAACTTCTCTGCTGTGTGGACAGTCACGTTATATCAGTTGGTGAGGCTGATACAGGCTGCTGGTATGTGGCAGCACATATAAATATATAGCCTGATCCTTTAAAATTCCTAAAAAATCTCCCATTAAGTAAATTGGGCATTAGCTATGTCCGGTAGTCCAGCAGAAAAAAATAAATCACTACAGTTATGTGAAGAATGCAGAATAGGTGTTTTTTCCCAATGTTTACTTGTCATATGTTCTGTTTTCATGTGGGCTTTAAAAACAACTAGTTACAATGTTTTAAAAAACATTCCTGCTTTTTAATCATGCCTAGTAAACTCAGTGAGAGCAACTATGAGGAAAAAAGCTAAGGAGATACAGATGGACTTTGTGATCTTTTTGGATTTTATAATTTGAAATTTTGCAGTAAGGCTGTTGTATTAACAGAGATGTTTGGGTAGTGTCTTAATGCACTGACGTGACTTGGATTTTAATGCAAAGAATCATGTGGATTTAGTTCCAGTTTTCTGTGCAAGGATTATTTTACATTTAAGAAAAATGGTGGAATTAGGACAATAGAAGAATAATTATCATGTTTCAGCCCAGAGCAACGATTCATATGAGCCTTGCATGAAGGCAGACAACTTCCCTAAAGTTATACTGTGCATGATGCCAATTCTTTAATGGAATCATATCCTGTGAAAAGATTCCTGTATTAGGTTTTATCTAAACAGGGGCTGAGGAAGGTATGAGAGAGCCAAGTTAAATATTTTTTAGGCCTGGACAGCTAATTGAGGATGTTAAGGAACTGAAATTTAACCAAACAGATGGGTGATAAAGTGCTAGTTTCAATATGATTGAACTATTGAATTTAGCCAACCAGAAAGCAAACAACGTTCTTCCTCAAAAGAGAGTAGTAGAAGTCAGATAAGTAACAGCAAGTACTCTCTGGTGTGAATTTCCCTGTGTTCCAGGTAGTACTGCACTCACACTAAAAGGCAAAACAAGCAAAAAACACTTAAGAATGGCATTTGGATGTTTCCATCAGCAGTATTTTATCAAGCTTCATTACTTTTTGTTAGTTTAATTTTATTTAATGGAATCAGGGATACTAGAAAAATACACTTATTTTGTGTGTAATGTGTCAGTGATAATAAAATCCTCATGATTCTTCACTTAATGATATCATCAGGAAGTAAAACTACAGGGTTTTTTTCCTCATTTTTAGTCTAGTAGAATGAGTTTGTGCCTTTTCTTCACTGAGAACAGTTAATACTTGAAGGGTGATTTAAACATACCTGTAGGAAAAAAAAAAAAAGCCCAAAATTCCACTGAAATAAATCCTTCTGATATTAATATATATAATTTCTGACTTCCTAAATATATGTAAACTCAAGAGACTTGATTTGTTTTCTTACTGCCTGAAATAATGCAACAGCATTTTTCCACTTTTAACTTTTGAATGTTGTTTGTTTCACCTGTGAGCCATAGATCTGAACTCTCTGCCATTGCATTTTATATGATAGATGGAAGGTTTTGGCCTTCAGGTGGCAAATGTGTATGGCTTTTTAGTGAATAGCTCAATTGCATTATGTATGAGTCAGTCTGGAAGCAGCGCAATCTACCATGAATAGGTGTGATACATTCTGCAGTTAGCTCTATCTTGTATGGGCAATTGCATTTTCTTATCTATTTGATCTATATACTTTATAGCCCCCTTCATCATTTTTTAAGTGTTCCCTATCTCTTTTTCTTTCTATGGCTCCATCCTTTTTTTCATCCTTTGGGAAGTATTTAAAATGGTAGCTCACTTGCAACCAAATAAATTTGAGTACTGATGAAAGAGAACGTCACATAAGATTGGCTAGATTATAAATACTGCAGCTCTGAACACAACCTTTGCTGGTCCCAGTGCTACTGAACTGTATCATTTGAATTCATACATAGTAATAGTCATGTCAACATAGATGGGTGAAGACATACAGTGGCTTATTCCACCTACCCTGGTTGGTGACTGGATGTAAGCAGTTGTGATCCGGAGTTGGACAGATCCACAGAGCAGCATTACCTGTGCTAATATGCCCTGTTTCTATTTATTCAGAAGATGCTTCTGATAGTAAATTAATATTTTTCCCTTTGACATTTGTTCAATATTCTGATAAATATTCTGTGCCTCCTGTTTGATACTTACATTTCTTTGTACCCTTAGATGAAGATGAAATGGAGAGCAGAGCTTCACCTGAGCCAGATCTGATCCTGAGAGATTACCAGATGGAAGTTGCAAAGCCAGCACTGAATGGGGAGAATATTATAATATGTCTCCCTACAGGCAGTGGTAAAACAAGAGTGGCTGTTTACATTACCAAAGATCATTTGGATAAGAAGAAAAGAGCATCAGAGCCCGGAAAAGTTATAGTACTTGTTAATAAGGTATGTTGGTCCATTTTTTAAAAAACAGTATTTTTCAAACCTCATGCACTGTTGATACAGAACTTGTAAAATGAATATAAACACATTTCTCAGCTTCTCCAGATGTAGCTATGTTTAAAGGCATACAGCTCTAGACTGTCATCTCCATTGCACCATCGTCATGGTGCAAGCATGAATGATTTTAGTTTACCCCAGTGCAAGTGCAAATTTAGATGTCCCCTAATAACCACATTATTGGAAAAAATTAATTTCATGTTAAATAGAACTAAAATCATATTTTAAAAAACAAAAATATTTTTCACATTCTGTGTTTGGATTTGGTAATGAAGGCCACCAAATGGGTCTCACAGTAGTTAGGGAATATTCTGTCAGATTTTCTGATAATTGCTGTAATATTTACAGTTAATTTTAGCACATATAATATAAAGTAATCTTGTATTGTAATATTAAAATATAGAAATACATTTAAGAATTTTGTTAAAATAATAACAGATATCCATATGCTCCTATAAGAATAAAATTGACACCATGTTTTAAGCTCAGTTAAAGAGCCAGAGCATGCATGGTTTATTCATTCTTTCTAAGGCACAGTTAAGCCAAAGTTCTTGGGACAAAAAGGTTTCATAGGAGCTGCTGGAGGGGAGGGGTTGGTTTGGAAATTTTTAATGCTTGGTTTTGGTTTTTTGCATTTGGTGGGTTTTTTTTAATCCTACCCTGAAGTGAATAAGGGGATGTTTGCTTTTTTAAAGGATTATATTTTGCGCAAAGTGTGTGTTCACCTGACAACATTCCTGGCAAACAGGCATGCATTCTTAATTCTACGTATGCTCTTGTTTAAATTCTTTGGAAACTTTTATTCAGGTACCATTGGTAGAGCAGCATTTACGAAAGGAGTTTAATCCATTCCTGAAGCGTTGGTATCAGGTTATTGGTTTAAGTGGCGATTCTCAGCTAAAAATCTCATTTCCTGAAGTTGTCAGAAGAAATGATGTTATCATCAGTACAGCGCAGATCCTTGAGAATTCATTGTTAAATGCAGCCAAAGAAGATGAAGAAGGTGTCCAGTTATCAGGCAAGTTTTTAATTCTGAAATTTTTAGAGAAGGGCTAAAAGTATGTCTCTATTCTGGAAAACTGCAGGATAAAAATGTGCCACATTAACAGTAGTTAATGTTTTTTCGGTTGGCTGGTTTTATAAATGCAAGCTGAGAGTTAGTTAGAGATCTTAGTTAATGAGCATCAGGTTTTTTTCAAGCCAAATTAGACTCTTACAGTCCATTTGTATTAAATATTTGTTGTGCTTGCTATTTTATCTAGCTCAAGCACAACTTTGTGCAAATACAGCTGTATCAGTTCCATTTTCCAAGCTTGGTAGAGCATTGAGTTATATCACATAGAAGCCATAAACAGGGTGAGAAAAAAATTATAACTCAGATGTAGTTGGTAGTCTGAGAAATACAATGGAACACAAGATAAAAGCCAATCTGTTATAAAAGTTTTATTCTTTAAACTCTTACAGTTTTGCTAATGTACAGAGATACGGTTACTTATAACTATCTCTCTGGGCTTGGCAGATATAATGGTCTCGTACAACAGATGAAGGAAGTTGAAGAAAACAAAAGATACAAGATGAGATGAGGTATAATTGTTTGCCCAGAATACTAAAGTGGCAGATATCTATGGGAGATCAGACAGGAAATGGAATTATCTGCCAGTGACGTACAAATAATGGAACAGCCCATGACATCAGCTCCAGGATTTGTGCTACAGTGACCCTCTTCAGTGAGATGTTGACTTCTCCCTCTATCTGCATGCAGTCAACTCTTGTTTAGATGGGGGAGGATGTAGCTGAGGGGAGAGCTACGATATTCAAAATAATGGATCTGAGATAAAAGAAGGACTTATCTGGGTGTTACAAAGACAGCAGAGAAACCTGAGGGGTCAGTCTGTGTCTATCAGTGCCTAGTGCTGACTGGAGTACTGCTTGATCCAAACTAACTCCTGCAGAGCCACTTGGGTACTTTAAGAATTGCTTCCCCTCCTTCAGAATGCCTTTTTATTAACCTAGGCAGAGAACCAGAGATTTCCTGATACTCATTTCCTTTCTACTGCACCTAAGTTAATAAACCTTCCCAAACCTGAATCATTTGGGAATGCCATATAGAAGCACCTGAACATTTCTACTGGAACTGCTGACCTCATTAGAACTGGACTGAGTCCCAACCAGCTTGTGTAATGTGTTTTGTTGAATGGGTTTCACACCTTGCAAAGTTTCCTTCATAAGGAGCTGTATTTTTTTCCAGAACGGTGGTGGCCCTGCAAACAGGGACGTGTTTCCTTGCTATTACACCTGTGCTAGTAAGTTCAGCAGGACCAAAGCCAAACAAGCCTGAACAGAGCCAGCTCCATTTTTACAGCTATGCCTTGGTTAACTCACAGCCTATATGAACCATCCTAATTAGTTATAAGTTTTTTTATTCCTAATTTCTGTTCATATATTTTTCATCTGTTTCCACGGGGGTCTGCCTACATGTAACATGGAATTCCAGCCTCGGTGAAATGGAAGGGAGTCTCTTAATTGTGTTTTACCCAATGTTGACCTTCTTTACAAAGGGCTGAAGTCACTGTGTGGACTTTCTAAAAGCTGTGTATCGCTTCCTTAGTAGAAGCATATCTCTTCTGGTGGGTTAGGTTCTTCCTGAGTAATGACAGAAATATGCATTACAGAGATGATGTTCAAAATCAAAGGGAGTAATTTCATGTTGGCAAAATAACTGAGAAACTGCCAGCACTGCTTCTGAAGCTTTGCAGTGCGTAGAAGTCTTAGAAATAAAGAGAAATTTAGGTTCGAAACCATATCAGTCCAAACTGGCTTCCTGAACCACCTGTGTGAAGGCAATCAGATTTCCCCAGTGACGTGGAGCACTGGTTTGCTTTCCTAGTGGTAGGCTTTGGTTTAGCCTTTCAATAAAATTTCCCTTGTTCAGTCTTCACCTTTCTTTAGGTTCTTCAAAGACGAAGTTACGTGATACATTCTCTGGCAGAAAGGCCAGCTGAGAATGTTCTAGCTCTGTGTTAGTTTCCAGCTTCTGCTGTCAGTTCTTGCAAACTCATTTGTAGTGATGCAAAAATTTGAGCATGCTAATGTGTAAACAAGACCATGGAAATTGTCCAGGTTAAAAAAAAAAGGAAAAAAAGAAGTTTCACCCTGATCATTTCAGTAATCTGCTTTACAGTCATTTCCACAAACATTTGTCCAATTGTAGGAAACAATGTCGAATTAGAGAGTTATTGGCCAGCTCCAGGAAGAGCTGGAGCTCCGTAAACCAGTTTTGCTGTTAAAGAAACAGAGAAATGTTCATAAGTCTTTCAAATCACAACCTTGAATTATATGTCACTGGCTGCATATGCCAATAGATGTTTTCTATGTTTATGAGAAATTTAGAACAAAAAATAATCTTAATTTTTCCTTATTGTATAGTACTTTACTTGTTGCATGTAAATATGATCTGACTAAAAAGCACATAATACCTGTCTGAATCTTCATCACTTTCCTCCGCTACAAAAGAGAGATGATTGGTATTGCTCCCACCATCTGTTTGTTCTTTCCAATGACACATCCATAAAGTAATACAAATCTTTTAATTGGACAGGAATAGGGAGGAAATCTCTGCATTGCTATAAAATGGAAGTATATTTTGATCAGGACAGGCCTTTCTAGAATGTCTGAAAGGCTTCTAACATTTTCTGTATCTTCTCAGAAACAAACAATAGTTTGTCAGATAGTTATGGATATAAAAGATAGGATTGAGTTAAACTATGATATGTTCTTACCACTGCTTATTAAAAATACCTCTCTGAAATTCTTTATACCATCAGATTGGTTTTGCAAAAATAGAAAAGCTTTTTACGTTACGTGAAATGTAAAACTACTTGACACATCAGACTGCAGCAAAGATTGCAAAGTCCATTAAATATATACAGCTTTCATCCATGCCTTCCTCCTGCACTACGAATTTCCTAATATGTTAGGACTCAGACAAACTGATGGGTTCTCTTCAACAGTGTCCTTACCTGCAAGAAGATTTAGTCACATAAATTCTACAGTTGAAAGAAAATTAATAATTTTAGGGGTCCTTTTTTTCCCCAGATTTTTCACTCATCATTATCGATGAGTGTCATCACACTCAAAAGGAAGGTGTCTACAACAATATAATGCGACGTTACTTAAAAGAAAAGATGAAGAACAGAAAGCTGGCAAAAGAAAACAAACCACTGATCCCACAGCCTCAGATTCTGGGACTTACAGCCTCACCTGGTGTAGGAGGTGCAACATCCTACTCAAAAGCTGAAGAACATATTCTGAAAGTAAGTAGCCCTCACACTTGCAAACCATCAAAGGTATATTATCTTGTTAAGTAAAACTTTTAAAGTCAGTGTTAGGCTCCAAATATATAACCTGGTGGGGTTTTTTTCATGTGTACATGGGAGTTCAGCTCACAGCCCTTCAGCAAATTGACCCACTACAAATCAATGGAAATCCATGTACAAATAAAGGTTACTTTACAGGGAAGTAGGATTACTGAAAAGGGAATTTAAAAGATTGCCTCACTTGAAAAAAATTCTTAAGATCAGAGGCAAGAAATCCATAAATAGTGAGGTTTTATAGTTAATAAAAGTCTTATTTTTCCACTGATGGATTAGAGTTCACTGTGTATTCCTAAATCCTAGACAGATCACAGTATTTTAGATCTGTATTTCTAGAGCGACTAAGCTGGGCTTTTGTGTGGATCCAAGAAAGTGAAAAACAAAGTGCAATACTTCAAACCAGCAGAAACCACTTGTGAGGTACAACAGGTAGCTTACAAATGTAGCTGTTAGACTTACTCATTGAGACGGGAGTGTTGCATAGTTGCATAAACACCTGACTGGAGATAATTGGTTAAATTCTATATTTAAAACCCCTCTGTTTTACTTGAAATTCCATAGATTTACATTAGTAATACAAAAGTAGAATTTAGCCCCGTACTCGAGTGAAAACTCCTGACTAGCAAATTGCACAAGAACAGACTGCAGTATTGAATAGGTGAGGCCTGCAAAAAGCTTTTATGCTGATTGAAGTAGATAGAATTGCGAGGTATTTTAAGACAAAAAACTTTCTAGCAATGGAAAAAACAGAGAATTCCTTTTCATCAGCTCTGAAATCTTAATGATAGGATGCTGGATTTTGTATCTAAAGAAATGTAATCCAAATATGCAAGCTCAAATAGATAACTACTGCTGAAGACATTAAAAAGGTTGCCTGCCAGACTTCCTTTCCTGTTTTCTCTGCTCATAAAAATTTTAAGGTTTCCCCTTATTACTTTAGACTTAGTGACAGAAATGTACATATTTTCTTCTTGGAAGAGATCAAAAGCAGAAAAGTCCAGTTCAGTTGTGCAGTTAGCACAGAAATTTTGCCTTTTTCTTCCTGTTCCATGAAAGATAATTTCAAACTATTTTCTACTCTCATGACCAGCTCTTACTTTTATAATTATTCCCTAACATTTATTTTCTTTTTTTCTATTTCACCATTGTTTTTGTTTATTTGTTTTGTGCTCCAAAATCTACTCTTCCAAAGTATTGATGGTATATTTTCCTTCTCAAAATACCGGTTTTGCAGGCTGATCTACAAGTTTTTTTCTGAGTGCAAGGATCACTTCTGGCCTAAAAATAACTTGTTCAGCTTTTCAAATGCTTTTCAAAGACTTGGCCTTTCTTATGCTGATAGTGTCTGTATCCAATTTTGGTAGGAAGAAAATAAAGTTATATAAAACCCAATATCTAAATGAGAAGCTCTGTTGCATTTCATGTAGAATAACTCATTAAATGTTAAAAGAAATAACATTTTGTTTTCTCCCAGATCTGTGCCAATCTTGATGCATGTAGAATCATGACTGTTGAAGAGCATGCCTCCCAACTGAACAATCAGGTGAAGGAACCATATAAGAAGACTGTGATTGCAGATGACAAAAGAAGGGTATGTTTTTTCAAACAAATGAGTGTTAAAGTTATATTGCCCTTAAAAGTGTGTTGTATGGTATCAAAAACTTACAGCTAATGCTCTTTTTCTATAGGTTTATTGTGATCCGTAGTGCTAATTTGAATATGTATTTATCTGCTGCTTACCTCTGTATAGAAAAGTATCAGTAAAGTCAAATAGAACTAAATTTTTAATTACATAAGTTATATTTTTGAGGTATCTGGTCAAAAGATCTTCTGAACCATAATTGAAATATTTGTATTGGAGTGACATTATATTCACTAAAAAAATACAGTGTAATTTCACAGTGTATTTTTTGTAATATTCTGAACTATTTATTTCCATAACTCTAAATGGACTTAGCAACCTTACTTGTTTTTTAATGTAAGGTTTAACGTTTTAAAAAAATTACTCAGTGTAGTACTAGCCAATGTTTTTGTTGCCAGATGATGCTTGCTTACTTTGGTAATCAATTTATTTCTAGGATCCATTTAGAGAGAGAATTACTGAGATCATGACAGACATTCAAAACTATTGCCAGCTCCATCCAAAATCTGAGTTTGGAACTCAGCCATATGAACAGTGGGTGATTAGAGAAGAGAGAAGAGGTAACTGCATAGCAAAAATATCCCAGCTTTGGATTTCTTTGAGTCATTCTATACACAGGCATGGTTTTGTATTTTTTGTTCACTTTTAGCTGCAAAAGAAGAAAAACGCAAGGAACGTGTGTGTGCAGAACACTTGAAGAAATACAATGATGCTCTCCAGATAAATGACACCATCCGAATGGTGGATGCGTACAATCACCTAAATAACTTTTATAAGGAGGAGAAAAGTAAGAAGACAGTAAGGAGTGATGATGATGATGATGAACCAGCAGTATCAAAACAGGATGAAACAGATGAATTTCTAATAGCTTTATTTCATGGTAAGTTTGAAATCCATTGTGATATTTAATATTTGAAATCCATAGATTATGCATTAACATGATTTGCATGGGTCCATTACTTATTGCATCCTAGAGATTGCCATGTTATTTGTTATGACAGTATCTGGATGTCCCAGTTCATACAGTGTGGAGTACATTAAACATCATAGTGTGATCACATCCCAACATGTAGTACAAGTTCTTCAGCTTTGGCCCAAGGGCACTTTCTTTTTGCTGATAGTAAGTAAAAACCGTTCTCTACTTTTCTGCAATGAAGTGTTGCTGAGTACACTCCGATAGATGCATAGAATATGTATTCCAGTATACGCTCCTGAGGGGCAAAAAGTTGAGCAAATGGAATACAAAAGTAATGAAATGACAGGTTTTTAACCAACCCTTTCTACCAAAGGTTGTTTGTGTATATACTAAGAGATGGGAGTGATGATCCTGAGTAAGTTTCAGGTAAAAAGCAATTAGCAATAGAATTACACAGAGGATTAAATTGCAAACACCAAAGTTAGTTGCCTTTTTTTCAGATCATTCACCTTTGAACTAGGATTCATTCAGTTCTTGACACAGTAATCTTTTTTGCCTCTTTTTTCCCCTTACTGCCTTTACAATGAGGAAGAGGTAGACAAGTTTACTCCCATTGCCTATGGCTCCTGGGCAGTGCAAAAGAAAATAGATTGTACTGCAGCATGTATCCCAACTTCATGTATCCTATGAACTACAAATTTAGAATGCCATCATTAAGAAATTCAGGAAACGTTAAAAAACTTTTCGAAAAATAGATTAGGTTAGATAATGTCATTGTGTTTTTTAATGACTCTTCATACCTCTCTTTATGCCCCCTTATTTTGAATTTCAGTATTGAGCTGTTGCTGAGAACCAAAAAGTTAAACTAACTAAAAAATGAAACTTAGTTGTCTAGATAGAACTTCATTTACCTGTGGAAATGAAAGCAAACTACCTGATAGTGAAAAATAAATTCTATTCCAATTTGTTTTGATTTTGCCACTGAAGGTGCCAGGAGTAATGGAAGAAAATCTAAAATTTCTCTTTCCAGCTTTTAAGAGTGGAGTTCATCTTTGGGTGATTAACTCACTGCAGCCCTTAGTGCAGGTTTAACTAAGGAGGGAAATTATGGGAGTTTGTTACAGCTACCTACTTTTTTTATGTATTTGTATATGATTACATTCTAAAATATGAATAAGACTGTAGTCAGAAGGCCACTGCCTAAGTGGTGTAGTATTTTGTGATACATTGGCTACCATTGCATTGGACAAGGTGCAGTGCAATAATCTGCACAGGGTAATGACATCAGAGTGTAGTATCTTAACACACAAGGCCTGCACCTTAAAGTGTTATTACTGTGTTTGAATGATCATCTGACAATGGCGTAGGCTTTTAAATATTAGAATTTTTTAAAAAAATTGAAACACATGAGGAATCCTCCCTGGTTGGGGTCAATAGTGCTTGTCAAAGAGAGTCATTCATTTAACATTTCACTGAGTGTATAGAAATGTCTTTAAAAGCTGTGATACTGATAACAATGCACCCATCCTGGTGTCTATTACATTGCATGTTGCTAGTGAGGTTTCCTACTTTAATGAATGCCCCAAGGACAATTTATGTCTAAATTTATAAAAACATTATCAGCTCTGAGGGCTGTGTATATTAATCTGTGTCTCCTTGTAAGACTTTTTCCATTGTTTTAAAACTGTTTTGCAAATGCTATAAGCTGTGATTTAGCTCTTTAACATAGTGCACTTAACTCTGTACCACTTCTGGTGTGTAGAGAGTTTTTTTCTTTTGCTTATTCTCCCCTTGAAATTTAGGCAACGTGTGTGTTAAAAAGTTAATGGTGATTTATTTTGATTGATTAGTGTGTTTTTAATGTATATAAACTCACTTGAAAAATAAGTGCTATGCCACAGCTCTTCAAACTGGATGTGAATTAGCCATGCTGGGAGAATTATATAGAAAGCTGCTCTTCACTTTGGGTTTTTTGCTAGAGCTGTTATTTTACATGGTTACTTTCTCTTAATTTACATCTGCTATTTTTAAAGCAAAAAAGAAACAGCTGAAAGAGTTGGCTAGAAAGCCAGAATATGAAAATGAGAAGCTAATACAGTTGCGAAACACTTTAATGGAGGAGTTCACGAAGACTGAAGAACCTAGAGGAATTATTTTCACAAAGACTCGGCTAAGTGCCTTTGCTTTATTCCAGTGGATTAAGGATAACCCAAAATTTGAAGAAGTGGGAATTAAGGCCCATTATCTTATTGGTGCTGGACATAACAGTGAAATTAAACCCATGACTCAGGTACAGAACTATGCACTACAGCATTAAAATCTTGTACGTCATTTAAGAAAACAGCTTGTTTCAGCGCTAGAACAACAAACTGAAGTTTGGAGCTCAGAGGTCTGGTTTCATACCTGCCAGCAACTTTCCTTCATAAGCTGCAGGTTAGGTGAATAATAGTGTCAGAATAATTTTATTTCCACAAGAAACAAGCTTTTTTGGCTTTGGATTCTATGGCAATACAAGTAACAGGCAGCCATTTCCTAGAGGACTATATAGTCAAAAGGGACACAAGTTGTACTGAGGCATAGGAAGAAAAAGGAACAAAATGGCAGTAGCAAAAATGTGATGGTTAAATGAGTTTATACTTATCAGGACAACAGTAATTCAAATTATATTTTAGTTGCCGAATTGAAAAATAAAATTGCGGTGTTGATTATGCCTGTCTTTTTCTGATGTCATTGCTTAATCAACTTATACCAATTATATGCATGCTTCACAGTGACACATAATCATTGAAAGAGAATTTGCCAAAATTCGCAATGAAAATACCACAATTGTTCACTCTGTCTCATACCATTGTTTTGACTTCATACACAACATCTCTCTGATGATTTATACCTCCAAATTAAAAATTTTCAAAACAAAGTGCTTCAGTATCCTAAAACCTCTCTTCTAATCTGCTTTTCACTCCCCATAAAATTGCCACTTCAGCATTTAAGCAGAAGTGGTGTGGTTTACTGCCAGGCAGAGTCCATTTCCTTCAGCTGCTCTCAGTTTCAAATAAAGTTAGGAATTGTTCCCTCAAAATGTTGCTTGTTTTCTATGAAAATTTTCTATTTAATCTGTGCACCACATTGCACAAACAAAACAATAGCCTCTGCATTTTGAAACTGAATATAGAAAATAGGAAGTTTCTGTCCCTCTGCTCAAGTTTGTTTGAAATATCCAGCTAATTCAGAAGTCCATGTTTTGGATGCTTTATTTTTTAAATATATTATTGCTGTGCTTTTTGGTGCTCCCCAGATCACCAAAATTATGGTCCCCATTTATTATGGGGAATTTTAACTGCTTTGGAACTTGACTTGGAAGTGCTGAAGTCTATATTTTAAGCTGAAATTACTGAAATGGTAGAAATCCAGAACCTCCGAATAACTACTTAAAGAATTTGAAAATGATAGAACAACTATATTATCAAAACTCCTAGGGTCTATGAAATGGGCTGCAAACTTCCAAGCTCGGTTACCTTAAGATTGGCTTCTGCTCCCTCCCCCCCTCAAAAAAGGTGCTGAACACCTATTATATTCAATAGGAACTCCTTGTTTTTGATCTTGAAAGACGCTTAAATGCAGTTGTTAAGCCACTTGATGTTTGGCACTCCACTCTGAAATGATTTGACTATAATTCCTTAAGCCTCTTAATTAGAAGAAACTAGTGACAGAAACTAATACTGAAAACTAATATACTGATTTTTGCTAATTTACAGAATGAGCAAAGGGAAGTTATTGATAAATTCCGAAGTGGAAATGTAAATTTACTTATTGCTACAACTGTAGCTGAGGAAGGCCTAGACATCAAAGAATGTAACATCGTTATTCGCTATGGCCTCGTCACCAATGAAATTGCTATGGTGCAGGTATGAGTTTACTGCATGCATATTTTTAAAAGTGCTTCTCTGTTTGGAATATGCAAATGGTAAATCATATACCTAGGGTTTGGAGATCATTTTGAAATACTTGCATGCTAAAAGACAAAATGCTCTTGCAACCATGTTCATTTCCAGTTGCCATCCTCAGTTGGCATGCAATATAAAATTTGCCTCCATGTGTAATGGTGTAACATCCATTTAAAGCTCTACATAAACAGTAAGCCCTTTTAATAGGAAAGGTGTGAGAATGTGATCAGCAGACTGGTTGATATAAAAGACATTTGTACCACCAACAGCTAAAAAGAGATAATTGCATATCAAAATACCAGTTTGTCCATCTTCTCACTTAATTTGTGAACACAAATATTTATATATTTAATATTTAAATGCATGCTTATTTTTTGGTGGCAAAATACAGTTTCTGCTTTGAAGATATTGTGCTAATCACAAATCTCCTGAGTACTATTTTCACAGGTAAGTGTCTCTGTGGGGACACTGCATAAGGAACAGCACATGTCTTCCATTACAAAACTCAGAAAAAATGTTGTGCAGTGTTGTAGGGAACACTGTGCTCTTCATGTTGTATTCCTTGCAAATTGTAGGCTCGTGGTCGAGCTCGAGCTGATGAGAGCACCTATGCACTTGTGGCTTCGAGTGGCTCAGGAGCTGTTGAACGCGAAGATGTTAATATTTTCCGTGAGAAAATGATGTATAAGGCCATTCAGCGTGTCCAAAAGATGCCGCAGGAAGAGTATTTAAATAAGGTATTTACTGCAACTCTGTACTTTCTCTTTAAAGAAGACTGATTTATATTGTAAGAAATACTTTCTATTTGAAATCTACTTAAGGGAGGGAAACTTAAAATAATATTAGTTACTACATATGGCCTTGAATCCTTCTGCTAATATTTGGTTTATAATCTATGTTTTCTGGGTCTTTAGAAAAGTCTGCTTTTCTATTGGTAAGGGGGAAAACACATAAGTCGGGAAAATTGACTGGAAGCCATGTTGTCTGTGAATTCAGTAAAATAACTGAAAAAGAAAACTATTACTGTCATTCCACCAGAATGTTACAGTGCTCTTGCTGATCTATTTCTAGATTCAGAATTTCCAGTTGCAAAGTATAGTGGAAAAACAAATGAAGGCAAAGAGAGATCAGTGCAAGACATACAACAAAAATCCTTCACTAATAACATTCCTATGCAAAAATTGCCACAAGCTGGTATGTTCTGGAGAAGACATACAGGTTATTGAAAACATGCATCATGTCAGTGTGAAGAAAGATTTCCAGTAAGTGTTTATGAACTACTTTTTCAGGTAGAAACAGATTTTCTTTTCAGCAGGGTTGTAGAGGGCCTGTAACCCTCTAGACCCTGCGAGGAAAAAAAAGCTTACTCCAACATTGTCAAGTCCTAGGCTCTATGGAGTTTACAGTTAATGAGTTTGAAGGAAATGTTGGTTCTTACCCCTGATTTCAAGGTGACCAGAGTTTGAAACTTTGGAAAAAGGTACAGCTTCTGCAGTAATATTAACTAGGTCACTTATTAATACAGTATATATTCCACAGTGTAACTGTAACCAAAGATGAATATCAGTTACCCACATACTTACACCAGTAACAGATCCAGGATAAGAGTTTGGCTATGACTCAGACAACATATTGGCCATGAGCTGTGCATTGATAATTGTGTATTTAGAGGATGTTCATACTGGTGACACACCTCTTTTAGTTCTCCCAGTGTTCTTGTTCCTGCTTAATCCTTATGGCAAGAGATGCCGTCTAGTTTGGTAAACATTTATTTTAAACTGTGTTTAACTTTTCAGTGCCATGGTGGCAGAGGTTACTTTCTTTTCCCACTTATAATGGAAATTAAGAGTCCAAGAAAATGTTTTAATTCAACTTCAATTGCATTTGCTTATTACATTAAATTTGTAATGGGTATTGTACCTTACAGATCAGTCATGCTTTGTTAATTATGTAACAGACACCATCCTACCAAGTTACTGCCCTCCCTAGTTCTCATTTCTTTGAGACATATCACTGGTATAATTTGTAAAGACTTTTTGAAGAGTTATGAGAAATTAGTACCCATATGTTGAAAAAATTAAAACTGAGGTGCAGCCCTAAACATTAAACTGCTTTTACTGTGAAATTGTCTTGTCAGCATAATGTTATCAGTCAATTCAAACTACAAGGTAATAATTCTTATAGCCCCTCTGCACAGGCTAATAGTAACCCTGAAGATCAAGTATTCCCTAAACTAAACGATGTAAGAATGTGCACATCCTCTGCAGCTCTGGATAGTCAGAACCAAATGATTCTGTTAAGGTGTAAGGTTGGACTACAGGTAATAAAAAGAAAACCTCTAACTTTCAGGTATCATTTCTTTGACAGCTCCATGGCACCTGAAAAAAACAAGCTAGATCTATCCCCTATTACAACAGAGAGCCTGCTGCTCCTACTTTAAGATGTGTGAGGGAGGATGCAGCTCCTGAAATGCTACAAAAGGAGGAGGCATGGAGTGCACTTGTATTTCACCATTACTTAGGAGCACAAAATATGACCTTGCATTTTCTCCAACTCCTGAATGTGCATAACAGAGAGTTTACAACCTTTTATGTTTCATATCTGACTTCAGCAGTTGTAGTCACTGTGTGTTTAAGTCTGTATGTAGCATTGAATAACCAATGTATTCTGATGCACGCTGTCTGACTGTTTTTCAGAAGTCTTTACCATACAAGAGAAAATAAGACACTGCAAGATAAGCATGCCGATTACCAGATAAATGGGGAAATTATATGTAAAGATTGTGGACAAGTGAGGAACAACTTATTTTCATACTTTTATGTTGTTGTCTGTATTTATTTCTGTCTAATGATCTTGTCTATTTTATCTGAAATGTAATTTTCTCATACTTGCAGGCTTGGGGAAATATGATGGTTCACCGAGGTCTTGACCTGCCTTGTCTAAAGATTAGAAATTTTGTGGTTGTGTTTGAAGACAAGAAAACAACAAAGCAAATGTTTAAGAAATGGGGAGAACTGCCTGTCAGGTTCCCTAATTTTGATTATGCAGCTCATTGTCCTTCAAGTGATGAAGATTAAGGACTTAGAATGAAAATAAAATCCCTTTTCAACTTTTCTCTGACTGCTGATTAGAAGCTCCTGTGTCCCATGGGAAGCGCTGCATCATAAACACTGTGAAAGCTCTGGGGCATGAGGAAACTGTCTTGAAGAGGAAAAAAAAAAAAACAAGGAAGGAGAAGGACAAAGTCACGCAGCTGCCATCTGCACTCAGATTTGCACTGGTACTCTGGGACAAAGATGACAAAATACATTGCAGTCATGTGTATCCACGGAACAAATTCCCATCTCTACTCACTTACAGTCCATCATGGGGTGACCACACTCAAAAGTGTGTTAGTTGACCTGTCGTCAAGGTCAGAACATAGGACAGACATCTTGAGATATGCCATGGTGATTATTTTCTGGTTTTCTTCCTGCTTTAACCCTTTTGAAGATAAAGTGTCTCAAAACAGGAGCCTTGTAAAGAGAACAGATTAGCTGAGTGTTATTTCTGAATCATTGCTTCGTCAGTGTTTTCATGACTGAGTCCTTCCCCGCTTTAGCTGTAAGCTCATACATTTTGACAGACTAAAACTAAGTTTCCATTAAAAGACATTTCAAAAAATCAAGCCCTTAACCTGACTTGAAATTGATTATTTTAATGTCCAAGTGACTTTCTGTGTGTTAGTTTAATAGGATTATTAAACTGGCTATATAATGAGGTATGTATGTTTTTCAATAAATTACTATAATGATTAACCTTTGCCAACTGCAATACTATTTATTCTCTTTCACTGTAAGTATTTTGACAATAATAATACCATGGTTTCACCCTAGAAATTTAAAGGATATTGGTATTCTGACTGTAAAAATAGCATAATGTGTCTCCATATTTATCTCATTGACAGATTTTTTTTTCCCCCCTATTTGCAAGTAAGATACTGGAGAGCGGAAAGAAGGTCTGTTTGTTGTTATAACAGTCAGCTTTGCAAATTCAGGATAAAATGGTATGTTTACTGGCATGGACATGTAAACACTACAGTAGCCCCAGGTAAAATTTCTAAGTTACAACATAGCTGAAAAGTATATCCCAGCAAAAAAGAATCCTATTATGGCTAGATCTGTAGTTGCTCTCATTTTTGAAAGGAATATAAATACTGTGCACATTACTTTAAATCAGATTTGATTTCAGGTTTGCATCAGAACCAGATTTAGGGGGTTATAGGAGGGGGTTGTATTTCTGGCCTTGCTTCGGTGGGGGGGGAATCTGATTTCTGAGAAGAGCAGCACATTTCAGATATCATCAAACTGATACAGGCCATTCTGGGATTAGCTACTTCATTATAAAAAAATTATAGCATTATGAAATAAATATGCATACGATGAGTTTTCACTATAGCAGTTTTGTAGATTACAATGTGCTTAAACTTACAGAAATTGTGGTTTATTTATAGGTTGAAATTATTCCACAACAGCAATTTATACCAATAAACTACTACCTTAGGGCTGTAAAAAAAAAATCAGTCATATTGAGAGTTAAGATATTATATATGCAGAGATGTTTCAAAACACAGCAATTCCACAGGTATTTTTGAATGATACAACTAAAACAGGAAAGGCTACTGGGAGATAGGGAGTGTAAGCGGTTTGTAGTATATGTGTTTTATATTCATGTATATCTTTATATAATGCTATTCTTACCTTTATATATTGTGTGGGGCAGACAAATGTGAAATCTTCACCAATTTCTTTATTCAGCATTAGATACTTCATTAGTTACAAAAAAATCAAACCATTCCCTTCATCTGTTGTTCTTAAAAACTCTTTAAGTTATTCTCTTCCTTGTATTTCGCTTAATACTGAAGCTTTTGGCTACTTCTAGAATTTGCTGATTTAGCATAAGTGCAGGACAAATTTTACACTTTTTACACATTGATCTGAGAAACTGACTATTTAAAAATGTTGGCGATTCATAGATCACACATGATTGTAATTTAAGATGTATTTTGTCCATGTGCTCAGTATCTGATGAGATGCCATGAAATATGCTAAAAATTAATTATTAGAATAGTCTGTCTCGGTAAATAATCATAATCCAGATCATCTCTGGATTTCTGTATTAATGAGTTGTTAGAGTTATGTAAATGTAACATAATACACTGTACATAGCATTTTCAAGAGTCTGAAGTAATTTATTCAGTACTTTAAATAAGTTTAAAACCCTGGTGAAAAGACAGTATCATTAAATAGATTGCTGCTGGATCCTCAATCAAATAATTTTCCATGCTGAGTAGATTTTCTGAAATCTGAGCTTTTGATACTTCCCTTTACTGAAGCAACAAGAGCATGTGCAGCTGGATTTCTTTGTTCTTTTATAGTTGAGTTCAACACGGCCATATCAGAAACATGCCTGGGCTTCTTGTAGTTCACCTGTGTGCTGCTGTTACACTCCCAGTTCCTAGCGTTACTCAGCCACGTTCAGCTTAAAGAGTGTTTGCACAATCTCACTTCAGCATAATGTGTAATGAACCTCAAATGAATCCTGCTGGTGTGTAGGATAAGGAATTTCCACTTCAAGTTACTGTCTCTGAAAGGGGTTGTAAAACATGCCTATATTGTTCATCCAGGAAGTGTGAAGTTGTAAAAAACAAGCTAAATTGCCATATATTATCTGCTAGTTACTTCTGCATTTATTGCCTTTATGGACCCAAAGTCCTCCAGGGAGTGTGACAAATCCTGATTGTATTTTCTACTTACAGCTTTTATTTGTTCACAAATGTGGAAATGTATTAGTCACTGGGGATTTGTCTAGCTATGTGTGTGGCTACTTAAGAACTAGTTCAGCTTTAGTTGCGTTTTCATTTTTCTATCTACTTTTGGTCTGACGTCTTGCACAACCTACATCTGAAAATCTGCATTTCCTCATCCGGGAAATGTAAATACTTTAGTAACCCTATAGTAGTTGCATAACTGGTTGGATAGTTGCTATACAAACTAAATATGTTTTCTGTTCCATAATTTGTCCATCTTGCCAACTGATTCACCCTCTTTCTAGCTTCCTTACACTTTTATTTCTATATTACATTATGGGGTTCTGATGTTGCAGAAGTTAGGAAGAACTTTGGCTGTTGAAACAATTGCTGTTTGCTTCTTCACTGGTACTAATATAAACAGTCCAGAGAAGGGAGTTGAGGTGTTAGGAGCAATAGGTCAACAAAGCTTGTAAAGGTTATTCTCTGCCAGGTAAATTTTGTTTTGCTTCTAATGCTGCAACCTTTGTGACTCTTACTACAGCACATACCTAAATAATTAAGACTTCCAAATTAGAAAAATACATAGTATGCAGCATAGAGTCATTCTGGAAAGTCTTTTCAGATCATGTGAGTTTGAATCCTTTCCTTTGAGGCATTCTCAAATTTGCATTCATTAGAGGAGGCTGTGTATTTAGAAATGGACTCTAGCCTGATGAAAACCTGCATTTGCAGTTTTGTGATGTTCTGGTTGTCAGAGATAACCAATGTTGGTAGAAAAAAGTGGATTTCTCTGAACTGTGTTACTGAAAATACATATGGCATTAACCACAGAATGTTAGGAAATAAGTAACAGTTTGGAAATATGAATAAGCAGCATGAGTTACATGGGGAAAAAATTCTTTTGTCACAATCCTTTTCTGTTTTGGAAATTTTGAGTAGTTGCAGTTTTATCTTGTTAGGAAACACTATTGTTTTTGAGCTCAGTTCTGCCCTTCATATACAGTGTATCAGGAACAAAGTATTTTAGCCTTGTTATCCTTTTTTTCCTGCATGGCTTCTGTCAACAGGATGGATCTTATTGAGAAACTTTATCTTGTATAAAGTACTTTACTGTTGTGACAAGAACTGGAGAGAGAGGGGAACTGAGTTTATGGGAAAATAAGGCATGTTTTATATCACTGTTTTTTCCAGACAATTAATTTTAATCTCTTTTCAAAACCCCCCCCCCACCAAGACTAATGTAAGGAATGCCCAGATCAGCTGCTGCCTCACCAAGGCTGGTGTAATGGTTAGGGTTCAAATTCCAGCCCATACTGTTAAGCTAAGGTGGTAACTTGACTACCTTTGGTGGTAATACTTGGAGGTTTTTTCTCTGTAAAACATTAGCCCAAGTTCTGCTGGACAGTTTGGTGTGACAGGAAACCTATCTCATCTACTACATTTTCAATTTTCAAAGAAGCAGGAGGAGCTGATGCACCCAGCTGCTACTGAATTTCAGCAAGATTTGGGTACTCAGTCCTTGTTAACCTTCTCTGAAGAATCATAGGCCTTGTGCCTGACTTACACACTGAGGCACCACCATTCCGGACTCCTTTCCTCACCCTCTTATTTTTCCCTTTTTGGTGTTAAGCACAGGAGACAAATGCAGGACTAGTGCAGGGAGAAAGATGAGGTGATTCAGCAGACTCTACATGGAAAATCAAGAAGGCCTAAGCCCAACCTGCAAATTGCAGTCACTAGTCTAAGTTTCATGTCAAACCTAGTAAATATTCCATCAGTTTGTGGCCACCTTTGGCAGTTGACATTTACCACACAGGCTGAGGCAGCAGCAAGAAGGAAGCTGAGCCGGGCCTGGGTCTGCGGCTGAGCCTGGCTGCCCTGAGCAGGCTATGGAGGCCAAGCAGAGGAAGGCCCGTCGCCAGGCTCTGCTGTCTCCTCTGGCATAGGCGCACCAGGTGAAATGGCTGGGAAGCTACAGGCAGTGAGTGGATGACAGGCCTTGTTTTGTAGCTCAGTTCAGCTGCTGCCATCCCCAGTGCCTTTCTGTACATAACACATAGCCTGAACCCATGGCTGCAGGGCACAGCATTCTGCACAAGTCCTTGGTTGGTGTTTGCTTCCAGCACACCGGATGGCTACTGTAAAGGGTATGAGGTCGCCTTTTTTTTTTTTTTTTTTTTTTCCTTGCCTAATAACACCTCTAAAATGCCTGGCCCAGTCTCGTGCCCAGGTTAATCATCTGAAAGAATGATTACTGGCTCTGCGGTAGGAGCACTGGAAGGATTTCCTTTTTGAGATCGTCCTTCTGAGACCTGGACATCGCTAATAAGCAGTTGTGCATTGCAGGGTGGGTGGAGACGTACTACAAAGCATCCAACCTCACCAGGAGATGCCAGCAAGCCTGAAAGCGCGGGGGGGGGGGGGTGCTGGGAAAGAGCAACGAGCAGTGAAGAAAGGAGGCGACAGCGCATAGCGCTCCAGAGGGAGCCGGGTACCTGCGGGATACCGGGCTGTGCAGGGGCAGGCTAGACGGCGCTACCGGCCCAGAAGACGGTGCCCCCTTTGAACGTTTCTGTCCCTTTCCGGCCGGGACCGCGCCGGTACGGGCCGCGCGGCCGCTAGGGGGCAGCGTGCCTGTTCCCCGCCGAGCGTTCTTCCCGCCCGCCGCGGCCGGCCGTTCTTCCCCCCCTCCCGCCGGCTCCCCGCGGCAGGCCCGGTGGCCGGTGTGGAGACCCTCCTGAGGGGAAGGAGCAGGGCGCGGCCTGCCTGCGCGTTCCCCTCCTTCCCCTGCACTCCCCAGAGACGCTCTGGGGCAGACCGGTAGTGAGAATTGTTGGGTAAGGCCAGTCTAATGAGCACAGCATAGTTTTACTTCTCTTTCCGAGCGTTTCTTCTCTCTGCTGAGGGATCTCTTATGTAACTTGACACTGCGGTCTCAAGAGAAGTTTTCCCTGTTTTCAGTTGACCTCATTTCAGTGAGCTAAATAAAATACGTGCAATTGGTGGTTTAAGCACTGTTTCAGAATTTGCCCTGGGCCTGTAGATATTTACTTCTCTAAGCTCTCTTACCTAGGTTACACAAGTTTATAGTTTTCTCAGAAAAAAGTAATTCGCACATGTGGAAGACATTAAACAATATTTGTTGCTGCTTCTTGTTTTGCTTACACCATTGTTTATTATTTCAGAAAGTAAACATCCATACATTATATATAAACAATAAAGCTATTAGATACTTTCTTTTCATTTCTCTGTAAAGAGTAGAAATAAGGTCATGACTATGTCCTGAGAATGTGAGGATTGCCAAAATACACAGTAGAAACTTTTCAGAGAAAAACACATATCGAGTAACTGTTGAGTCATAAAACCCTTAAGTTAGTGTAAGCAGATGTTGGTTACAGCTCACATTGATGGGAAGTATATAATCACCACCCCTATAGCCACCCACTGTCCATTTCTGGTCCAAGAACTTCCCCGAAAGCGTGTTTCTAATTTTATGGAAACCCTTTGAAATTTGGCACAGTTTTCAAAAGTATGTAAGGGAAAAAAAAAGTCTGCCAGAGGTTTAGCCTCCGACTGTGAAAACAGACACTGCCTTTTCAAACTCCTCTCCTAGATCACTGACCAACACCCAGAAGAGAGAATTTACATTCTTTTAGAATACAGCAGGAAAATGAAGGTCTGTATGCTGCTAAATTCAGCTTTTGGTAACATTTACATCTGTTGCTTTAAACTGTCAGCTATTGCACAAGGCCAGGCTCAGATGTGAGCATATTTGTTTTAAAGAAAAAGGGAAGGGAAGTCTTTTCAAATGTACTGCAGGGACATTTTTGCTTGTTGCTTGGACGGATTACAGCAGTTAAAGAGAGTGGGAGGATTTAATTATTTACAAGCCATAGAAGTGTGCTTCAGGCAATATTAGAACTGTAATTATTGTTTGTTTCTGCCCTGCAGACCCGGCTAAAAATCATATTTGGCGTGGTTATATGCCTTTTGCTTTCCTTATTACTTATGTGTATTATACTGCTTCCATCAAGAGGTAAGGCATTTGTAATCTAATGTATTGTAAAACATAATATCTTTACAGCTACTGTGACTTCTAAAGTTCACAAAAATTTGTCAAATCATCTTTAGGATTGTCTTGTCAGAATTTTTATGGCTTTATCACTTAACAGAAATGTACCTACAGCTGAAATATCCTGAAGGTAGGATTGAAATGCCAGCAGATGTTGAAACAAGGAACTCCTTGAAGTGGAAAACACCAGAATTAACTTTATTGTGCATGATATATAATGTCCTTAGACAGGACTGCAAAAATAATTCTCAGATCTCTTCACATTATGTTATTTTTTATATTAGGGGTTAGGAGACTCTCACAAACTGTCAGTAATTTCCTTTAGCTTGGTGAACTTGTATTTGGTTTTAAATGGTTATGTAATAATTATAGAAGGTCTCTATCCAATTACAAGTTAAACATTTTGTTGTAGGTGGGGTATGAATTGTTTGTGAACATATTTAAGATTGCATTTGAAAATTAAAGTCAGCATTGTATAACATAGGGATGCATAGTTTGCTCTAGTATTATTATGCTAGCTGTAGGTAAATCAACACGGTGTGGTCTGCTGAGTCCTTTGGTAAAGTTTGAAGTGATTGTGGTTTGAAATTTAGAGCCTGAGTGGTACTGACTTGATGGTATTTTTTTACTGTGAGAGGTGTAGTAAGGCCAATATAAGTATTTGTAAGGCCCTTTCACTATAACAGATTAATTGAATGCTTCTGAAATAATTAAAATAGTAATAAAAAGCCTATATTCCACTAAGAGCATCTATTTAAAGGGATTTGTTTTTCTATTACTATTCTTTGTTCATGTGTTGGCAGGGTGACTGAGATGAAGAAATCAGTTTTGCATTTACAACTAAATGTTATAAAATCAGCTGTTTGCTTATGTCTTGTGAAAGTTAAGTCCTGTAGTTAATATGCAGGTTTTATGAAAGGTTAAAACTCTTTCCTACCTGATATTTCTGTGGAATATGTTTATCATGGGTTGTTTTGCTGAGAGAAGGGTTGGAGGTTTCTGAAGCAGTTAGGGTTGATTCTGATATGCAGCATGTGAATATGAGGACAGATTATATCGAGGTGGGAGGCAGCGCTGGGAAGAAGTACAGAGTGACAGGTTTGACTTTTACTGTCAAAGATGGGGTGCCAAATTTTTTGGCTAGCTTAAGCATGGTCAAATCTGAGCTTTGATTACTAGATAAATGTATGGTATCGAGTCAGACTCACTCATACCAAGTCCGCATGTTAAGACGGCAGAATATTTTTATGAGATTTAAACAAAAAAGCAGTGAGGAAACAAAGACGCTGGAGACAAAGGATCACTTTGGCAGCCTGAAGAAGTTGCTAAAGATCATGGAAGGTAATGTAGGAGGAAGTGAATGTAATTTTCCCTTCTGAAGTTATCACATACCAGCTCACTGGTCATATTCTGAGTCTCTTCAGTACCTGAGCCATTACAAAGATCTCTTTTCATCTCTATAATTTCTTGGAATACGGACTTGGTAACCAGTCATATTGGACATCACATTTAGATCCAGTAGGATGATAAAGAATTTATCTTACTTTACAGAATGCTTTTGAAGGACCATTTTAGACAATTATGGAATACACAATTATGGAATACACAATAATGTTGAACACTTCTGATTATGGCTTCTTATTCTCAGGTGGAACTGCAAGTGATGCAGTTATCTGTTTGAATGCCTAAACCTTTTCAAATTCTTAGTAGTCTGCTGATCTACTAGTTGTAAATGGAAGAAATATAAATTAATTTTACAGTTACAAATTTTGCAAGTCAAAGAGACAGGAAATAGCTACAGAGATGGAATGTTCTTTGTACATTCCACCTTTACTAGTGCTTAACTGAAAGGATGTGGCAATCTAGAAAGACCATTTCATATGAGAAATGCATAGACACAGACTGACTAAATTTCTGCTTAAGAAATCGGCAAAGAAAAATGTTGACTGTAATTCTGAAAGAACTGGAAGAAATATTTAGTGCTGGTTTGTCTGCTAAGTTTCATGTTCTTCAAGCTTCTCAAAATATGATGGCTGGTTTTGGTTTACAAATGGAAGAGTATAAAAATGTGAAAAATTCTCAAAAGTTATACTGGAAAATAATTTTCTGTTTGCAGAGGATAGTGAGGGGGAAATAGTTGCAGTTATTATGCAATTTCTGTGGGGCTCGGAAGAGCAAGGTGGGCAATCTCAATATAGGGAATGGCATCTATGCCTAAGAAATTAGTGACAAGTTTTTGACATTTCCTTGAGTTAGGAATGTGCTATGTGATTTACCTAACTATGATAACTTAGCTATGATAACCCAACTCTAAACATTTCAGAAAGGTTCTTTTCACTTGTACACTGGTATACCTAGTCCTGTTCTTCTGCAGCATACACAAGATAGAAAATACCTGTCTGCAGTTGAAAAGCAATAGGGGAACCACAGATACAGTTAGAATTAACTAAATGTATTGGTTAGGCTCCAAATTAATCTTTTCTTCTGCTATTTTTAATGAATATCCAGAATCCTGCCTGTCAATGTTTCTGTTCCAATTGTACACTTGACCTAGGCCTGAGATGAAGACCCTGGTTCTCTGATGTTGCAGATTAGGTCATGGGGCATACTTCTCAGCCAGGAAGCAGCAGCCAGTTTCTTAGGAACTGGTGGTGTTCTTTGCTGCACCCCAGCCAAATCCATTTTCTGATTCAATAAATGTCTCTCTGTGTTCTGACGCAAAGTCAAACAGGGTGGCTTCCATCACTGTGGAGTGGAAGGAAAATTCTTCCAGTCAGGAATTCAGTTGCTGACACTGAATTCTGCTGGAGGTGGTGGTGTTAGTTGCTGCTTTCTAATTGAAATGGGTGCCTGGATGTTTGACTTAAAACAGAAATAAAGAGAAATTTGCATCTTCTTGGCCATCTATCAAAATTGGCAAGTGACAATTAGAGATTATAAACTTACAGCTGTTGCTGAAGTTTCTTGTAACTGAAAATCAATAGATTATTGTGACTGTGCTTCCACCAAAATCTGGTGGTTCAGTCTTAGCTAAGAGTTCAGGCTCAGATCTAAGTAATAGTGTAAACCTAGCTACAGTGATCTGTACACTGGTGGCAGAGAGCTATCATAAGATATTAGAACAGAGTAATAAAAACCAATATTAAGATGGATTACACTAATTCATACATCTTCTGTTTGGTACTTCAGACTGCATAAAAAAATGGTAGGAATTCATACTAAAAATCTTTCTAGATAAGTATTCAAAAAACAATATGCTTCATTAGTTTATGTTGCTTTAACAGGATTCATTCTGCTATACTTGTGCAGCTGTGGTCTGTGACAATATTCCTAGGACTGTGGTCTGGGTGGGCCTTTTCTTTCCAAATCTGACTAGTGCTTTGAAGAAACTCTTTGTTGGCTTAGATTCTTAAATCAGCATGAAGTGCTTATCCAGAACAGGCTCTATTAATTTTCTGTCCTTATTCATATGCTGGTGGCAGAATAAATATTCTGGTTTAGGACTAATTTAAAAAGGGGTTAGCACAACAATCTTACCTTTCCAAGTCTATGCTTAGAAATAATGTATGATGGCTATGACCTAAGGTAAATTAGCTTTTCTTTGTAAACATATTTTCTGAAAATTTAATTTATGATAACTGAAAGGGATTATAATGATTCTTTCTTAGTGTATAGTTAGACAGAGGCTTTTTTCCTAAGCACCACACAGCCTCTTGCTCACTCCCCCCTACCCCCTGCAGTGAGATGGGGGAGAGAATTGGAAGAGTAAAAGTGAGAAAACTCATGGGTTGAGATAAAGACAGTTTAATAGGTAAAGCAAAAGCCGTGCACGCAAGCAAAGCAAAACAAGGAATTCATTCACTACTTCCCATCAGCAGGCAGGTGTTCAATCATCTCCAGAAAATCAGTGCTCCATCATGTGTAACCGTTACTTGGGAAGACAAATGCCATAACTGAACATCCCTCCCTTTCTTCTTCCTCCCCCAACTTTATATGCTGAGCATGACGTCTTATGGTATGGAATATCCCTTTGGTCAGCTGGGGTCAGCTGTCCCAGCTGTATCCCCTCCCAACTTCTTGTGCATCTGCTTGCTGGCAGAACATGGGAAACTGAAAAATCCTTGACTTAGTCTAAACACTACTTAGCAACAACTAAAAACATCACTGTGTTATCAACATTGTTCTCATACTAAATCCAAAACACAACATGATACCAGCTACTAGGAAGAAAATTGACTCTATCCCAGCCGAAACCAGGACAACCATGTTGTGGAATAAGCCAACAGGGCTTTGAAATCCAAAGCAAGGGTTGTGTTGGTCTACCCACATCCAATCTTTTAAAGGGAATAGTCCTGATAATACAGCAGGATTTCACAGTGATAGATTGGTGTGCATGAAGTTCATCTGAGTTTAATATAATTGACAGTTCTGCTTTCTGTGTTTTATTAAGCTCCCTCATAACAGTACTGAACTGAACGGCAAAGGAGAAGGTATCTGGATAAAGCCAGTGACAATTAATAGATGCTTACAGGCTTTTATCGCTACAATTATACATGTACGTTGAATACACTCAAATGCATGAGTGAGTAATTATGATCATGGAATATATAAAGCAAGTTACACTGTGAAGCAAAATAATCAAATCAATGCACAGAGAAATGCAGAACTGCAGCCTCTAAATTAATGCAAATGGACCACAAAGGATTAAAACTGAGACAGTGGGGTGGTGAAAGGAAAAGAGCAAAGCTGAAATTTGGTAAGCTTTCATTTCTGTATTTGGCTCTGCTGTTTGCTTCCTTTTTGTCCCTGGGCATCTTTTTTCATCTTTGTTATTTCATAGAGAAACGAAACACTACTAAAGAATTTACCAAGCTTACCAACAGCCATCCAAATAACTGTCTATATAGTGCTGCAGACATGTAAAGTACTTTTCATGTTAGGGTCTATTCTGTGAACAGAGATTTAGAATACTATTGCTGAACCGGTCTTTAGTTACAAAAGAAAGAATCGGCAACAATTGTAGGAAACAATTAAAGATGCTGCTTTTAATTAAAGCATTTTAAATATATCTTCTGTTGCCTAGAAACAACCATTCAAAATTATAAATAATCAAGTAAGAAATAGTTGTGTTCAGATTTTTTGCAGTCTACTGGTAGAAATTAAGATAGGGATGGATACATTTTGAAAATCATTAGCAGTCATAATAAATTATCACAGAATATTAAGTATGTAAGGGTGAGATGGCTAACAGAGTAAAGGTTTAAATTAGAGCTAAGAAAATTAGACCAGAGATGAGACATTTGTGCTATTGCTTGTCTTTTTAGTAAAAAATCCTCTTAAACTGAGAGAAGGAACCAGGAAATTTTACCAGAGTAAGGTATCGAACAGGACTGCAAATTTAAGCCTTCTATACACACAACCATGGAAACAGATCTTAATAGTGGATTTCTTTTGCTAATAGGCATACTCACTTAGAGAATTTAAACTGAAAGCTAGTGATAAATAATCATCGCTCAATATAACTAGAAGTGGATTCTTCTTTGGAATTATTTTCTATGCATTTTTTTAAGAGTTTGCCATCTTCTGTACTTATCGTTAACATATCAAAGATCTCTAATATACAGTCATGGTATTAGCAAGAGGATTTAACTTCTTATTGAACTTCTTGGGATATTTTCTGGACATATTGCTAGCTTGGAGTTTATACTGATAGGTTTTTGCCTATGGATTGGCATTCAATTTTATTTCTCATGACAGCTTTCTTCTGCATTAGTGCAGACAAGGCTAGTGTCAACAGTCAACCTGACATGTGTATTCTACAGTAAGTAATAGTCACTTAGCAGAAGAAAACATGTATTATCATTACAAAGTACCATAGAAGAGAATATGAAGAAACGTTTCAAGGAAGTCAGTGTGATTTTAACAGAGAGGGCAGATGTAATGGGGAAGTGATGGAGCATGATATGAAACCTGAGGGCAACAAGTCATCTTGATTATTTGACTGTCATCTGAGAGCTCTGAAGGAACAAACAGGGGAAGTGGCAGATATCTACTAGGCTGCAGTGTGACATTTCCACTACCTCTGAAGACCATGGCAAAAGTCCCCTTGATTTTAAAGGAGAAAAGTATAGAATCCGGAATGCCTAGACTTACAAGCTGCCATTACTATGGTACTGAACTTTAAAAACTGGCCTTTATCAGAAATGTTCCTGTGTCTTTTAAGGATTAAATATTTTGAGTATTCTTTCTCTTGTGAACCTCATAGTTTCTCTTTTTTGCCTTTTTTTACATTTTTATAATGGAATTTTTCATTTCCATGCACTTAGTAAGCCAGCATTTTCAGCATTACCCTCTTCTCATCCAGTTGATTGTCCTTAAATTTTGTTTTTAAAATCTCCCTAGCTTAAGGTGTTTAGCTTTGGGAAGAAACATAGTCAAGCCAAGAGCCACAAAACCAGCCACAATTTTGTGTATTATTTTTATGCAGTGCTCTGATCTGCTTAGAAATCAAATACCTGGCTTCTGTCCTTTCTTTTCTCCAGAATCATTGCCAATTTTCTTTTGCAGCATTAATTAAAATGTTGATGTTTGTGTTCACTTATTCACTACTTTTGAGCATTATTTTTACCTGCATACCTTCATCTATTTTTTTTCATGTGGCTACTAAGAAATATATGTGGATGGTGGTTATTTTGCAAGCCTTATAACTGTCTTCTAACACTGGTTAATGAGGCATTTATGAAATTTGGCAGTAGGGGTTTGTATGCACATCCTGTTGTTTGACTCTCTGCTGAATATGTGCAGGTCCCTATTAAAATAGTTGTCTCTACATACCACAGAAGTTCATGAAACCTATGCTTTAAAAAAAACTTTTATTTGTCTTTTGTGTGGAAAAGGCTTTTCTTGGACTCACAGGTCTAGAAGTAAATATGTCTGAGTGAATAAATAACTGGGTGGAATAAATTAGTTTGTCTAGTTTCTAATTTTTTTATTCCTAAAGGTGAGTCCTTCAGAAGCTAAAGGACCTTATCAGAACAGTAAGAGAACTTTCCTTTCTTCTGTGCCTACTCTCTGCATACCTCCAGGTTTATGCTATCCTCGCTGTTCCCTGGTGCTAAATATAGAAAAAAAGGAAATATTGGACTAGTAATTACTTCTTTTTTCTTTTTTTTTTCCCCCCACTTCACAGCACTGCATTAACAGAAACTTTCTGTCTTATTCTTAGTTGTCAACACCAATGATGGTCCCAGGGCTCTTACATTGGAGGATTATTTGAATGGAAACTTCCAATATAAAACATTTTTTCCATATTGGGTGTCAGGTAAGTAAAACCTTTTCTCAAAAGTACATAAGCCTTTCTAGTATGCATTTCCAGACTGGTTTACACAGACTCAGAAATGTATTTTCCTTCCAGCTTTACTGTGAATAAATGCTAACTATGAAATTAAACAATCTGCTAGTCAAAACTTATGGTTAAAATTTACTATTCTGTCAGTCATTCTAGAAATTCTAGGTGTTTGATGTTTCAACAGACATGTTTGAGTCAAATATAAACTATAATTTTACAGAGGCCTTCAGTGTTTTATTTCTTTTACTGTCATATTCGTTGAAGCAAGTGAAAGAAATATGTCAATGTATCAGTCATTTCTTAAGCAATCTTTTTTGTGTTTGTAACAGCACTTTTACATGTACCATTTGTAATAATTGAGGTAGCCTGTCTTACAGGCCCCATTCTTCTTTGTTTTCGGTAGTACCTAGCTCTGCAATGAGCCCAGCTGTTCTTATCTCATTTAAGGAAATGCCGACACTACTGAAATTCCTGAGTTCCAATGAATTGCATTGAAAATAAGGTTGAGTTTCTAAGCACGTTCCTTAAGGTAGACTATAAAGACGTGAAGTTAATTGCTGCTGATATAAGTGTCTGTGTGTGGCTGAAATACTAGTCTTGTTATCATTGAATTGCAGCAGCACCGAAAGGCTTGAGCTAGATTGGATTACATTCTGGTACACACACTACCGCTCCTATCTATGCACTGCCTCAAGCAATTATTGTTCTCTGACTAGAGACAAGAAACATAGAGCCTGTTCACATGGACTCTTACCAAGTTAGTTTTAACCCACTATTTTAGAACTGAACTGAAGACTTCCAGGACATTGCTAGCAGCAGTTCAAGTTTTACAATTAACAATTTGAAGTATGTTGACATCACTTGTATGATTTAAAAATTAGGTCACCATTTGTTAGAATTCTATCTGAATGTCTGAAGTATGTAGGCAGCATATCACCTAAACCTAATATTCTCTTTCCCTCTTTATATCCTTCTCACTTAGACTTATCTTTCCTCTTAACTGTCACACAGCTCACGCAAAAGTCATGCCATAGATTCCATAGATAGTCATGCCTACAGCATTCCATATGTCTACTTTTCTTCTGAAGCAAGGAGTTAAAATTTAATATCTCTTCCTAAGGGTGCCTGAGATCACCACAAATGCAGTTACACAAATCACAGAAGTGTGCTCAAAAGGTCCAAGGGTGATCTAATTTCCTAAAAATGAGCACCTTATACAATATTTCAGGCTGCTTTTAAACTGTTAAAGTCTCTCTCTCTTCAGCTACACCAAGTGTGTAATTTCTTCTCTGTGTTTATAGCAGTGAAAATAATGATGTGAAACTAAAATTCTGATCTTCATTCTCTATCAAACTATGGCTCAGGTCTTGAGCACAGGTAGCATTAAATTCCATTCTCATCGAAGGCCACTCATCTGTGTGAGTAAGGGCAGCATCATTTAGGTCGTGTTAGTTACATGTTACTGCTGTTATCTGTGGAATCTGTACAAATGAGAATGTTCTGGTGAAATTATAAGCAAAGATCTTGAATGTTTTCTTTAAAACATTTACATTGTGGTACTGACCTTTTAATGGGTCTGTCTCTGGTATTCTTGATCAGACATTACTGAGAATCAAATCTGGCATTTAATTTTAAAGTTAACTAGCTGATTCTGTGTGCAGTGTATAATCTTGAGAACATACTTTAAGAACCCCGAAGACAGTTTGTTGATAACTCTGTACCTTGGCATCATTAGAAGAAAAACATTTTTTATGTAGATGCCAAAAGATATTTGCTCAAAATCTATTCATTGACAGGAGTGTGAATACTTTGATAAACGGATCTGTTCTGTAGTATCTTCTGTGCAAGATAACAGCCCTTTTATCTTGTTTATAAAGATAATGAATATCTTCATCAGTCCGCAGAAGATGATATTATTCTTTACAATGTTGAAATGAACTACCCAACTACCATCATGACTAACAGCACAATGGTACGTACCTTTTCAATTAATAAAAAGGCAGCAAAATGCAGTTGCGTTTCAAGTACCAGTTTAAAAGTGAGTGGATTAAAACCTGACTCATCAAATCCTTATTTAGAGGTTTTTTACTAGAATCTAATCTATTTCTTAATCTTTCAGAAACAAGTTAACGCTTCAAATTATGTGTTGTCAGCAGACAAATATTTCATAGCTCTGGAAAGCAATTATTCAAAGGTAATTATTTAAATAGATCACTTAATGAAATGTTTGGTTTCATTTAGTATTTTGTTGATTGTGGTTGTGATAGATAAATGTTTCTTGGTAGTGTCTTGAGAAAGGTGTAGGCTGTGAAAAGGCAGCTGATTATTTTTAATTAGATTATCTTTCTCCAAGTTAATAATATTATTTTCTTGCTTAATTTTGCAGCTGTGGAGATACTCTTACACAGCATCATACCACATTTATGATCTCATATATGGGTAAGGCCAGATATTTCTTAGAGCAAGATGTGGTGAATACTCTGTAGAGATGTGCTTGCAAGCATTTCCACTGAAAAAATCTATAGTAATGTGACTACCACCCTGCTTTGCTTTTGCCTGAATCTATCAGGTTACTTGTTTGCTTGAAAAAAATGGCCTCTAAGAAAATCATACAGTCCTTTCATCTACTCATCCAGGTATCTGGATTGATTTATATATATTTCATGGCCTAAAACTTTCACTGCTCAACATTCTCATCTTTTTTTTCTTCTTTGCATAATTTTCTCCCACCCTGTCTTGGCTGCTTGAGTCCACCTCAGTCTCACACCTGATGTCTCCATGCCCTTCTCTTGTTTAATTCATCCTTTTTATGGTTGATCTAATCTTTAACTTTCCTAAAACTCTCACATGTCCTTTAGTGCTCCAGTGATCTTGTAACAGTCCATCCTGGGTTCCTTAAAATTTTACAGCTTCTTCCATGGCATTTGGTCTCTTTCCCAGGATCTTCCCCAAACCATTACTCTTTCCACCCAAGTCAGAAGGAGGCATCTGCCTCCCCGTACTTGTTATATATACTCCCCATACCCATGTATGGCATACTTATGCCATTAAGTAGCAGCATGACCAAATGCTTCTTAGTTCTGAGCAACAGGGGCTGCACTGAGCTGCTCCATTCTTGGGAAACTGTTGGCTCAAGGTTACAGGAAAAGATTGCTGCAAGCTAATGTGAGTAGAGAGGTACTGCATGTGGGTCATGATCCTTAAAAAATGTTTAATTGCTGCTTTTATGCTTGCCTCAGCATGCTATATCCTGCATTCACATTTCCCAATAACTTGCTGAGAATGTAATGCAGACTGCAGATAGAGCAAGTGACTGTAGATGTTTGTGCAGTATTTAGAAAGAGATAAGGCTTGCCTCTTAGGCTGTTGAACATGTTGTCAAAGGGTTGAGTTGCAACCTTTACCAGCACTGGTGCACACCATCACATTACTGCATGTGTCACTGCCTGCCTTACTTTTGCATTGCTCAAGAAACAATAAGCTGTTAGAAAATATAGCCCTTCATGAATTTTATATGAATGTACAGTATAATGATCCATTTGCACTGTGCACAAAAAGACATCTCAACTTCTTTCCTTTTTTTAGTGGTTTTGTAACAGAAAATCAGCTTCCACATAAAATTCAGTATATATCCTGGTCACCCGTTGGACACAAATTGGTCAGTAAAGTTAATGAAGCACTAGAATGATTTTGCTTTGTGTGGCTAGAAGACATTTATTTGCCTTTCGTTATCATTTTGTTAGGCCATTTTTTTGACAGGCCTGTGTGTATTAACCTTGGTTGTGAGCAAGAATGTGTCTCAATAGAAGAATCCATGTTCTCAGCTACGTTATGTGTTTCAGTTCGCTAGCCAGTGTCTTATCAAGAATTGACCAACATAATTGTATGTAGGATTAAATGTGGTTTCAAGGCCTGAAAACCAATGTGTTTTTCTTTGACACAGCGTAACACATGAGTTTACTATGGAGATTCAGAGATGAAGTATTTAAAATCTTTTTTAAAATTTTTACTCTAGGAAATACCTGCCAGATTCATTTTACAAAAAATGTTATTTTCTTTTTTTTTTTTTTTAATAGCTACTTGATAGCCAAATATGTATTTCCCAGTAATTATAATAGACCTATTGCATAGAGTAACAAGTTTATAAACATTTTTTATTCTTGGTTCCAAAGCATCAGCCCAATAATAGTGGTATTTTAACTACTTATCCAGTATTTACAAAATATTTGTGCAAGAAAATATTTTTAAACATCATACTAATTTCAGAAAACACCCAGGGATTTGGCTAAATATGAAATTAGGAAAATTTTTCCATGTTCTAGCAGAGTATTAGTTCTCTCAATTAAATTAAATATTGCTATTTTCTTTATCAAGAATTCTGAAGACAGAATACAATGAAGATGGTTTCCTATCTTCCTAGTACTAATAGTCTGTGGTGGTTTTATACAATAGTCCTTGTGTTGTATCTGAGAGTTTTAGGAGTTGCTTTGTTTTTCATTTAAAGCACAAAGTAGTTAAAATGTTACACTGATGTTGCTAACAAATGCTTATAGCTTCAAAAGGCATAATTTTCTAAGAAAGTGATGTTTCCGATGCTGGTTTCTTAACCACCGGTCCATTTGATTGAAATTTAAAGATACCCAAGGCCTGCAAGGTTTTCTTGCAAGAGCTCTCTTTTGGTAACTAATGTACTAGAAAGGAACAAACCAGCCCAGACAAAGTAAAACCTTTTTTTTCTCTCATCTCACATCGCCTAGGCCTTTTGACAGGTTTAGAAAAGTCCAATTATTTTCTTTTTAGCCACTGTGTATTTGTTTTTATCTTATACTTTTGGTGGAACAAGAAGGAAAAGTCACAAAACACTTTGTCTGAGGGTCTTTTAAAAAATAGCAATTTGAATAAGTTTCAGTGATATTTTTTTTCCATTATTTTTCACACCAAAGCTAGCCACAGAATCCTCTGAAGTTTATTAAAATCAAGGGAGTGGTTCAGGATTTATTCTGTCATAGTTGAACATAGAAATTGGCCTGTCATGTATAAGTCCTGTAGATACTCTTGAAGAATTTGCAAGGGCTTTTAGTGTAGCATTTATTTCCTGGTTTGTATTCATTACGTCTTCTTGTTGATATAATGTAAGAGCATTGACAGCAGAAGGTCTTACTCTAAGCCCTGTTATTAGTGCCTATACTCATAAAAAATACTTCTTGTCTTTAGGTATATGTATATCAGAATAATATCTATTTGAAACAAAGTCCAAGAGAGGTACCCATTAAACTAACTAGTGATGGAAAACAGAATGAAATATTTAATGGGATTCCTGATTGGGTCTATGAAGGTAAGTAAATCTTGCAGGGCAACAATTAACATGTTAAATGCTTTATTTAGATTATGTGGTTCTCACAGTCCATTCTAAAATATCTGTGATGATACATTATTTTTAGAACCCTAAGGATTACTTCATTTCCATATATTATTTGCCATATAATGACTGCATTTTGTATTCATAGTGTGTAACCAAAATCCTGAGTCTTTTGTTACTGAAGCTGTATCAGAACTTTACAAATTGGGCTTCCTTCTGCTGCACAGGCGGTGGTTAGGAATTAAGCTTTAATGGAACTTTTAATTTTAGTGAAAATTTGGCACTTCAGTGCAAAAAAAATTTTAAAAACACCAAACACATGCACACAGGAAAAACCGAAGTGAGTTAAATGGGATCTGTGTGCCTGTTCTGAGAGTTCTTAAGGCCTTTCAGAATTTACATGCATTACAATATGATTGGTGTTATTTATTTAATGTAACTCCCTTTACATGTCTAGGTTGGTAAGAGTAGAATGCTAAAATAGATAGATTACAATGATAAACTATTATAAATATATTTTTTTTCCTCAGAGGAAATGCTAGCAACAAAATATGCACTGTGGTGGTCCCCAAGTGGAAAATATTTAGCATATGTACAATTTAATGATTCTGACATACCAGTTATTGAATATTCATATTTTGGTGAGGACCAGTATCCTAGAAAAATAATTATCCCATACCCAAAGGTATGTTTTCTCATTCTTTTGACTTACTTTCTGTTGAGAAATGAGTTATGATAATGATAAAATTAACTGTACTCAAAGAATAGTTGTATTACAGTGGTTAGGCCAAGTTCTGAAAAGGTATAGGTACATTCAAAACTAGATATTTAATAATATCAGTGAAATAAATGGAATTACTCATGTAAGTAAAAAGCATGTGCAAAACTATATGCTTGCATGATCAAGCCTTGCTTTTTTCAATTCAGTTTACTTATTGTGATGTGTTAACTATGCAGTTGTTATTTTTCATTACAGTAAATGAATTATATGACATTTTTTATTTTGAAAAATAAAGGCTAGGACAGCTTCAGTTTATTTCCACACTTCATAGTGCTTTTTGATCTCAAGAGGCTTTGGATTTTAACTGCTTTCAAGTGCAAGATCTAAGACAAGAAGGTTTTGTGTTGGCATTTCTTCAGCATGTATTAGAGAGCTCTCCCAACTCTTGTCATGTTCTTACCACTGCAAGTGATGATGTTAATGTATCTTAAGAAGTTACTCACCTGTCAGCTGGGTTACATTTCTAAAGTAAAGCTGGATGGTTTAGACAACACATGGAGGAGAATTAAAAAACTAATAATGTATACAATGAATAAGCAAGTATGAAATCAGTTTAAGCTAAACCATTTTATTTCACAGCTCAGATGTAAAAGGGCACTTGCAATCATGTGAATATACCCTGTAGTTTTATGCCACAGTAAGTGTAGTGTGTACTGCAAAGATCCACACTGCAAAGAGAACACTGGTTCCCATCAAGCGTGTTTTCTGTATAGAAAGGCACTAAATTTGACCGTTAAAAGGTTTTCTCCTTTATATATGAAATGATGCAAAGTTAAGTAACGTACTACTGCAGTAGTGTCACTCTGAGATCTTATAAGACAGTATTTGCCCTATTATACTCAACTGAATACATATTTTGTAACCTTTCTCCTTTCCTGCAAAAAGTATTGTAACTTTCCTCAATCTGAATTGTTCAGAACCTGATTTGAATAACCTGATACATTTTCTTTGAAGGCTGGGGCTAAAAATCCTACTGTTAAAGTGTTTATTGTAGACACTGTTAATCCTGAAGCGTTTGGTCCTAAGGAGGTACCAGTTCCTGCAGTCATAGCATCCAGGTAGTGTGCCCTCAAATATGTCTTCTATTTTTTAAAAAAAGGGTTTGTCTATTTGTTTTAAATTCTTGAACCTCTGAGTTGTTTTCAGTTTCTAACAGTGGAGTGCCATATTCATCTCCTAGATGGATCACAAGCTAACTAGAAATGTTGTATGTTGATTCTGTCTATCTATATGATCCATCGTTACTGTCCTGGTTTTAGCTAGGATAGAGTTAACTGTCTTCCTAGTAGCTGGTACAGTGCTGTGTTTTGAGTTCAGTATGCGAAGAACACTGATAACACTGATGTTTTCAGTTGGTGCTCAGTAGTGTTTAGTCTAAAGTCAAGGATTTTTCAGCTTCTCATCCTCAGCCAGCGAGAAAGCTGGAGGGGCACAAGAAGTTGGCCCAGGACACAGCCAGGGCAGCCGACCCAAACTGGCCAACAGGGTATTCCATACCATGGGACGTCCCATATAGTATAGGGACTGGGGACTGGGGACTGGGGGGGGGGGGGGGGGAATCGCCGCTCAGGGACTAGCTGGGTGTTGGTCAGCGGGTGGTGAGCAGTTGCCCTGCACATCATTTGTACATTCCAATTCTTTTATTACTACTGTTGTCATTTTATTAGTGTTATCATTATCATTATTAGTTTTTTTCTTTTCTGTTCTATTAAACCGTTCTTATCTCAGCCCACGAGTTGTACTTCTTTTCCCGATTTTCTCCCCCATCCCACTGGGGGGGGGGAGGAGGTGAGTGAGCAGCTGCGTGGTGCTTAATTGCTGGCTGGGGTTAAACCACAACAGTTACAAAGAACAAAATAATTCTCTAAGACAGTGGAAGCTTTGCTATTGTCTTCCACAGAGGAATATGGGGGATACAACCTGTAGCAATGCTTCTATATTCCTGTTCTTTAATAACCACCATTTCTTTCTTTTTTTGTTTTATTTTTTTAGTGATCACTATTTTACTTGGCTTACTTGGGTAACAGATAGTCGAATCTGTGTGCAGTGGCTAAAGAGAATCCAGAATTTTTCAGTCTTAGCTATTTGTGACTTCAAAGAATATTCAAATACGTGGGACTGTCCAGAGGTAATAAAGTTGGAAATATAAATTCAATATTGACAAAATTAGCATTTGCTAATCCCATCTGCATAGCTATTTTAACACCTACTGGTCATGCACAGGTTGCTCTGACTTACTTGCAGAAGTATATTTAATCTTGCCCTGAATTCTTTCAGGAAATAATTGTGTGCCTGCCATAATTGTATTTTCTGGTGTTTGATAACATTCATCTTTTAGCTATTAGTGATACCTTTTTCAGTATTTTAATTGCTGGGGGAGGGGTGACAAAATTTCAATTGCACCAACAAGAAATAAAATCACTAATATATTTTTTTAGTGAGGCTTAAATAACAAACACGGCAACAAAAACAAGAAGGCGGCTATTGAGCAACTTTCAGTACTGTTGTTTAGTTCCTTCTTGTTTCCTCATCTGCAAAAGTGGAACCATGTAGGATCTTTATTTTTTTTTAAAGAAAATTTTATTATACTACGTTGACATTTTATGCTAAGTCTGACTAAATTATGTCCTTTTTGATTAATGTTAAATTAGTTGAAAGAACATACATATTAAAAGCAAGTCAGGTTTTCAGGAGGGAGAAATCTTTCTGTCTTATCGAATCACACAGTTGAAGAAAGCACGCAAGTTTTCAGAAACAAAAGCCCTTTTTCAGATCTGAAAAGAAAACTTCAGGCCAGTTAAAACAGTAGCCATCATTAAGACATTTTGGAGGGATAACCATGCTCTGTTGAGCAGAAGGATGGCTTAGATGGCCTAGCTTTTTATACCAATATGTAAATAATTACAGATCTTACATATGGAAGCCTTTCTGAAAAAAATATTTCTTTAAAAGACCTTGTAAAGCCTGAAGACTGTAGACACTGATAAATTCATATAGATCCTGAAGGAAAGGATAATCCTGAATTTCAGTAACTCTAGTACAGATGTCTCATTTATTGTCTTTCAGTACTGATGCTGTTTGCATGTCTTGCTTTTAGAGTTTGTGATACAGAACACCTACAAAAACTAGCATTAGGCTGAAACCTTGAACTAATGGGAAATAAAAGGTGAAAATATTATAAAAGTGCTCTGTATAACTGATAAATTGTAAATTCAGAGTGTATTGACACAGCCCTTCCAAGATGAAAATAATTTTTATTCCTCTATGATATGACAATTGTTGCAAATTTAAAAGGAAGTTAAGGTCCTGTTCTTTCAAAAACATTATCGTTGAAGTAAATTTCCACAGAGAAATATCTTAATTTATTAGAAAAAAATACGTATTTACTGCAGCATTTGATGTGTATCCTAAGTAATTGTTCCACTTTATAAGTACATTAACACTGAATCTCTATCTTGCCTCCAAGTAACCTACATTTTAATAACTAAACATTTTAATGTACAGAAAAAAACCTCAAGGGTTCTAGGATTCTACCACAATACACCAAAGTACTTTAACACAAGTTTAACTTTAAGCATGTAAGCAGTTTTATTTATTTCAGTAGGTCTATTTATGTGTTTAAAATTAAGGATGTGCTTAATTGCTTTGCTGGAACCAGACCAGAACAATTAACATCTTGCAGGACTGTGTTCATGATCCTTGTTTAATTGCATTTCTCCATGAAACCTTATTTGTGGAGTCACTACTGACGTTTCTATAATTCTATATTTATACAGTGATACAATGCTTTTATCACATTAAAGTTTGCGCAAATGGCCAATTGAAGGAGTGTGAACAGATGGGAGTGCTGCATTAGCTCTATTTGCCGTTAGAAAGTATATCTCTGTACATTTCCATTGGCAAAAATAGTTCTCTTCTTGATTTCAGAATAAATCGAGACTCTAATGTACAATAAATGTGCTAGGCTTTATGTACTTGAAAATAATAACAAAATATAATCTACAAGATGTTCCTAAACTGTTGATTCATCGAAACTGTTCATGTGTTCAAGTCTTGCTCATGTGAGTAGACCACAGAAACCAATATGACTTCATTGGAACTATTCATGTGACTAAAACCTGGGCATGTGTTTCTGAAATTGGGATTTCCTATAAAGATGACAGTTCTCTAATTAAATTCTGTAAATACTTTAATACACAGAAAAATCCCATAGAAGTCAATGGGACTACTCATATGAGAGAAGTTAAATATATCCTTAATGTACTAAGTCATCAAGATCTGAGCCTTAATTTAAAGAAAGGAAAATAAATTTAGGATGCAGAAATAAAACAATACATCCCATTTTTCTTATCATGAAAAGAATTAAAATCCATCTTGTTAGTTAATAGCTCAGTGGAGCCCTTACAAAGTACAAAATGGTCTTCTACAGGGCAAATACCCGCAACTTTTGCTCAAATAAGTCACTTTGCAGGGACTAAGTTGAAAGGGGGAAAGCATTCTGAATGCTAATGAGATTACACTGAGGATAACAAATACAAACAATGTTCTTTAGAAAGCAAATTTGTTGCATTTATTTCAGCCTGTGAAGAAATACTGTATTAAATGAACAGTATGAAGAAAGATTTGCAAGATAAAAAAAAAGAAATACATTGACTGAATGCAGAACTGTTAAATAATAAATCACTTGCTCCATCCAACAAGCAAGATATACTCTTCAATGAAAAAGTCTTAGGAAAGTATTGAAAATGCACTAGAAACTTTATAAGTAAAACATAAATAAAAATGTAAAAGCACCTTTAGCTGCAGGAGGTACTGATCTATTTATGCTAAGTAGAAGTCTTTTTTAAAATCAGCTTTAAGAATGTTACAAGGAGTTAAGACCTGCTAAACTTACATTCATAGTCTCAGGGTGTGATAATCTGGGTGATTTTTTGCTGCCTACATTATCTTTGCCAATCCTTAATTCTTCTTTCTAAATATGTTATTTGTGAGATTTTTTTAAAGTGTTGAAAATCAGGCCCTTTAATATCTTTGAGCTGAGCACCAAATATAGAGACCCTTGATTTCTGTGTACTTAGTTAAAGTATTTGGCTTGTATTTTTAATGTTTTTAAGGTTTACATTTAAAAGAAGTACCTAATAGTCACATTATCCACTGTTATAAATCAACATCATAGCTTTGAAAAGAAAGGAAATATGTCAAATGAACCAACTGAGAATCTAACACATTTTTTAAATTATTATTACTGAGATTATTTTACTTGGTTTTTTTACTGAAAAAATCATGAGATTAAGTAGTTGTTAATTATTGCTTTCAGTGAAAATGTTGCATAAGGTTAAAACAATTACCTTAGATTTTACTTAGCTCTGATGACAGCTGTTAAAAATAATATTTTAACTAACATGATGATATTAATACAGTAATATTATTTACCTCAGACAACCTTCAAGTCCCTGAACCTTCATAGCAAGTATTCTAAAATTCTCTTTTACAGGCAGCTACAGATTTTTTTATTTGAAGATTTTGAATCTCCATAAACTCATTCTTGAACTTCTTAAAGAGTGTACATTTGATTTTGTTTTTCAGAACCAACAGCACATAGAAGAGAGTCAAACAGGATGGGCGGGCGGAGTGAGTTTTTTTGTACTCTCTTTTGATCCAATGAAAAGCTACAGCTTTCTGCACCTTCACAGCAGTGTTTTGAAACATGAAGCACAATTCTGAGTCATACAACACTACTGCTTAAACCTGTTGCACTGTAGGATTGAGACTTTTAATGCTGTGCAAGGCATAGTATCTGGCTATTTGCTTTCTGAGTTTAAAAACCCTTTATCTGTCTTATTTTACAAATTTTAGACCAACTGATTAGAAAATATACTCCCTTATGCTGAAGGGAGGGAAGTCATGAAAAGACACAGATTCATACTGCAATGTAATTCTTAGAAGCATCCTGGAGGCAAAGAATAGATGTAAAATTCCTCTGATATCACCAGGGCAAGAGATAAGATCAGTCATACCATAGCATTTTGAGAATAAAACCTGTCTGTTCAGAACTCAGTTTTAGTGCCAAGTGCTGCACACCTTCAGCTAGGGAGGAACCTTCAACATAAGATACCCCACTTAAAATGCTAGTTGATACTTCTCTGCAGTTACCCCTAAGCAAAATAAATTTTCTCTACCCAGTAACCTTTATCTTGGAAGAGACATAACACCTATCTTTGGGAACTCACAGTAAAAGCAAACCTGCAAGAAAATTGTAAGAGCATGAGATCAGTATTTATAATCATATATTCTAACAGTGAATAAGTATTATTGCTTATGTTTACTCTTCAGGCAGGTGAAATTACTAGAATTCAGTGTGGGCAACCTTAGACTGTGCCTGAATATCCTGCTGTGGACTTAACCAAGTTTCGATTTTCAGTACACTGTCCTTTAAGAGACATGTTTTTATTTGAGTTGAAGATTACACATTTACAAGAATTAGTTCTTTTACTTGGTCCCTTTCTTTTTTTGCCAATTCTCTTGACATTGTGATGACAGGTTTTTATTAGAGCTAAAGAAATTGCACACATGCATAAATCCCTGCTTTAGCCTTTATGGGATTTTAAGCATTAAGAATATTAGAAGCAGGCTCCAGAACAATTTCGCTTGTGGTCACAGGTTCTAGTCAAGCTTGGGTTAGTATTATTCAAAAGTCATACTCACTCAGGAATGTTGGTGCTACGTTTGAAGTGCTTGCAGGTCATTCTTCTGTGTTTTGAAAATAAAACTCACTGTTGCAGTAACTCATCCTTGACTGACAATTTTAGTAAAGAGTTGATGGTTTGAAAGGAAGCAAAAGTTGAATGGTCTTCTCTGGGATAATCTGTTCTTTAACATTAGTAGAATGGTGTGGGAAACTTTAGATATCCATTTACTTAGTGCTGTATTTGCTCAGTGAATCAGCCGGACTCTGTGGTCCACAAGATTTTCAGCCTGGCACCATTCATGAACATAAGCTTTATTCAGGAACTTCTTTTTTAAACATCACCTCTACCTATTTTTGAATAACTAAAGAAAGGTCATTCACAATATACAAACAAATTATTCCACTTATAAGTAGAGAGCTTGCATTTGTGGGGTACTTGAGGTATCTATATTATCAGGTTAAGAAATCTGACAAGACAAGTGAGAAATTGTAATGTGTACTGACTGGGAGATTGAACATCACAGGTAAACACTTGTGCAAAGTACTTTGTCCCATCTGAACTGATTAAATACTCTTGTTACTTTTAGTATGTGTACTATAATCTGCTAAATAGTTTGGACAGTCTTACTTAACATCTCATCTACCATTTTTCTTCCATTGTTTCAGTTCTTTGTTTCTACACCATATTTTACATCAGACAGCAGTTCATACTACAAAATTTTTAGTGACAAAAATGGTTATAAGCATATTCATTACATCAATGACTCTGTGGTAAGTCAAGTAAAGTGTTCTACATTGATCTACTGTAAGTTCCTGAAATAACTCTACAATATTCAGTAACTTATATGTCTTGCTTGACAGGAGAATGCAGTCCAAATTACAAGTGGAGAATGGGAGGCAATATACATTTTCAGAGTAACAAATGATGCAATGTAAGTATCATGAAGTGAACAGGTTGTGAGTGGTGTCAGTAAAAGCAACACTTAATCACTTGAGCACCATTTGTTAATTCATCAAGTTATAACTAGGTATAATTTGTTTTGTATCTGAATGGATCCACAACAATTTGTATGCAAAGGCACTGCACGAGTTTGCAAACTTGTTTTACTTACAGGAGATTCTTTGCAAATTGCCCTCATTTTTCTATTTATTTTCAATCACACATCTTAGAGAAACTAATTTAGAAATACTTAAATTTAATCATGTGGTTAACCCTCATACAATTTGCAGTTACTTCTCTTTTTATGGTCTCTCATTCAGCTTACTAGATAGATAGATACAGCTTACTTAATTGGAGTGATAAGCTCATGAAAATTAAGCTAGAACTCCTATTTATATTGTTTATTTGTCATCTAATGAGAGTTTGAGCAAAGATTTATTAAGATGAAAGGTTTATAAGCTTAATTTACTCTTCCATCACATGCAGACATCTCAAAAAGTCTAAGTTAACTTCCAAGAAGGCTTTTCATCTTGATGCTGGTTCATAGGTCATCACTTTATGGATTATTTATTAACATATAAATGAATTTACAGTTTCTATTCAAGCAATGAATTTGAAGGCTATCCAGGAAGAAGGAATATTTACAAGTAAGTGTTCTCAATATTATCTTAATGGTACTAGGTTGATAGAATATAGCTCTGGATTTGTCAATAAAATAATTCAGTTTCAAGATGTTTAAAGTGTAATTTCACAAGCTATTTTAACTAAATCTTGACCTTAGATTATATCTGAGAATTGAGGAGAAATAGCATCTAAGGTTTAAATATATACTCTTGGGAGAAAAAAATTAGAAAAAGGGAAAACATTTATTTTTAAATTGAACTGTTCTGAAAGTACAGTGCATATGTTCTAAAATATAAGGCAGACACATGTGAAGTTGTAGCAAAATAAATATTGCTTTATTTTATTTTTCTCCTAGAATCAGTATTGGAAGTAAACCTATCAGAAAACAATGCATTACTTGCAATTTAAGGAAAGAGAGATGCCAATATTATACAGCAAGGTTCAGTGAACGTTCTAAGTATTATGCCTTGATCTGTTATGGTATGTATAGCATGCAAGCAAACATATAATCAGCTATTCTTTCAAATTTATCAGAGGTGTAGATAATACTGATTATCCCAAATGATAGCTAGATGAATCATAGAAATTTCACAAAAACCAGGAGAGATTTCCAGAAAGAAACTTTTCCATGTCCAAAAACCTTGGGAAGGTGTTTCAGAAAATACAAATATTTTCACTCTATATTTTTTTACTTTTTCAACAAAAACCTTGCGATTTTTAGAATTAAGAACAAATTTGTGAAAGTCCTTCATGGCACAAAACAGACTGTAATCTGGTTCATCAGTCATGCTTTTTCTTGCAGCAGCAAGAGCAGGATTTAGAAACACACACTGATTTGCAATTCCTGTGATCAAAGTTAGCTATGAGAAACTACTACAATGTGTTTCCCAACTGAAATTATTAAAGCCCATGTGAGCCACAAAATGCTGGTTTTTTACTATCTGAGAACATTTTTAATAACTGAACTAAGAAAAATTCAGTTCATCAAGATGTGTGATCACTGAAACCACTTGTAACAGAAGTGTTAAGTGAGTCTTAGCTCTTTTGAAATGTTAGGTAATTTCAGTGATCTGAGGTTTCATCCATTGCTGTAATCAAAGAAGAGTGAAGTCACAATCTAAAAAAAAGGGAAGAAAAATATCCAGGGTTTTCCTTTTGCGTATTTCATATAAAGTTTACTGCTCTTCCGATTCTGCAGTGACTGATCAGCTGAAGAGTTCCTTAGAACTTCCGTTGAGCAGAGAAGCAGATGTAGCAAATAATAACACCTTTCAATCATTCTTGCACAAAACAGTCAGTAAGGTCGTCACCATATGAAAGCCACTCACCTTCACAAATACGATGTGACATGTTCTCAAAGAATGTTTCACATTGTTAATTCTGCATTCACCTTATGTAATCTCATCTCAGGTATTAACTAGATGTCACTTCATCTCTAGGGAGGATGAGTTTGCTAGTAGATTTGAAGTTACTTCTATTATGTTTGCTAAGCAATGCCTGTATGTATACAAGTCTGTGTACACACAGTACTTTATACATTTCATGCAGCAGGGACTAGTGAGTTATACAGCAGAGAAGATTCAGATTTGTGTATGAACTTTGAGCTCTTTAACACCTGTCACTTACCAATGTTAATGTAATACACACTCCATCACCAAATTCCAGCTTCAAACTATAAACTGCCTTCTTATCATTCTTATGACAGGTCCTGGGATTCCCATTTCTACTCTTTTTGAGAACCACGGTGATAGAGGTACTGCAAAAATCCTGCCTGTTTCTGAGCAATTGTTTTTCTCATTGATCTTCACTATGTAGATCCTCTAATACAATATTAGGATTGTGATCAAGAAGCCTTTTGTCTTGTTTGTTATTATAATACCTAGTGTCTTTCTAGATTTGTTAATTAGTAAAATCCAGATATCAATTTCAAGCCTGTATTTTTATTCCTGAGTCCAGCACTTTTATAGCATACTGAGGTTTCTCCTGTTTACATACTATAGATGCAATGAACATCAGTAACTCTTTGTCTACCAAATATTGAGTCAAACTTTGTAGAAGACATTCTTGTGATTTCCAAGCTATTCTTTTTCACATTCAGATGAACACAAGACACTGAGTTTTTTCATGAAACAGCCCTACCCTATACAAAAGGCAACAGTGTACTGTTCAGAGTTTGCAGTTTGAGGTATTGTACTGTACGAATTAGAATTTGGATCAGTGACTTGCTCTTCAGCCATTGGTAGAGATGTCAGGAAAGAGCAGAAGCTCTTTCAGATGATCAGTTCAAATAACTGCTTCAGACAAGGTGTAGTTATTGATACAAAATGGGAACTCCAGCAAGAAACATTCAGAGCCCTCCTTTAAGTAGCCTGTTGGAGAGGAGTGTTTGCAACCAGACCAAGCAGGAACTTGCTAAGCATGAAAATATTAATTGCTCTGCAGTGAGTTTTCTCTGTCTGTCCCTTGTTTTACCCTAAAAATTCTTACCCAACTTAAAGCCCTCAGTTCTGAAATGTTATGAAAACTAACATGGTCCTGTAAAAAACTTAAGTGATTTGGCATTCCTCCTTCCTTCCCCAATAATCAGTGGAAATGCACTGGTAGTTCTAATGCCAGGGTCCTTACAGTTCAGCTGGTATTGATAACCCACTATTAACTGAGTATTGTCTGACCAGAAGACACATAAAAGGATGAGGAAGACAAATGCAGCAACATTGTTAAGCTAAATTGATCAGTGGTGATTCATGTAGAAGTCAATGAAATGCAACATAAGATTATTTTGACTCCAATAGGAGTTGGTACATCTTTGTTTTTAACCACTCAAAAATGTTTGCAGATAGAAAAGATTGGTCAATGTGTCTATTGCAATTGTGCTATAAAAACACTATGTCCTTCTGGTATTTCTTTTGCAGAAGGTTTTTAAATAGGTTTAAAGGTTTAAATACTGCTAATGCATGGATTTTTTCATATTTAATCCATTGTGATAGCTCTCTGTTTTCCATGATTCAATATGACCTTGTGTATCAAGGGCCCCTACTACTTCCTCATCAAAGTATGAATTGCATTAAATGCAGCTAAATGCCCAACTACAAATACATGTTTCTTAACCTCTTTGTAGGGGAGAACAGTTTCATTTAGTGGATCTTCACCACTGGATTCATGATGTCTTACTCTGCTGTGCTATTATTCTTCAGGAATAAAAAAAAATTCAGGCTTCTTTTTTACTTTTTATGACCTTTTTGGATTAATTTTCCTTAAGTCTCTTGCTTTCATAATCTCTTCTTTGGTGCAAAGCTATTTTTAGCAGATCCATTTTCATTGCAGTTGGCAGGATTTTAAAAATATATCACCCATGAATTTTAGTAGGAGGCATGCAGTTAAACTAACATACACCAGTTTGGAAGCTCCTTCCAGCATGCCTACAATTCATTTGTGGTAATGGGCAAGTTTCAGGAGTTTTGAGGGGAAGGATGGAAAGGGTTCAGCTGAGTTTAGGTGAGTACCCAAAGCTAGGATGATCTTTCAGCCATAAAAAAACAACTTGAATCTGCAAAACTTGTCAATACTACTTTGAAAGAACAAATTCCAGTGTTATATTTCTGGCATGTCCTGACCACTATCTAGCTCAAGACGTGCTGAGAGAAGTACTTCTTGTATTTTTTTGAGTATTTCCAGAGACGGGAAGTGGTTGCATTAAAAAAAAAAAGGTAAACTAACAAAGAAAATCTCCTGCAGTTTTAAAAGGTTCTTTCATTTTGAAAGTGAAGCTAAAAGTCACAGATTTCCATTATGTACAATATTCCTCTTCCATCACTATTAATGGGAAAACACGTAAATAAACAAGTAATATCCAGTGGATTCATAATATATAGTTCTGCAGCCTATGGTGGAAATTAACTAAATTTTGAATAGTAATTTTTAAGTTATATAACTGTAAATTGGGTCTAAAGCAATTAAAACAAAAATGTAAAATACTTTTTACATTAAAAAAAAAACAACCAAAGAGGTTCACTAAGTGTGCAGTAATATGTTACTAGGGACAGTTATATGGTAAGTCTAGTATCTTTGTGCATGAATATACCATACAGTGGTTAAGCAGGGGTTTGCCACAACCCCTTAAGAAACTGCATTTCCTGCGTTAGCCCAGAAACAAGATATTCCCAAACATCTATATGCTTAACCACAGTGCCCAAGTATCTCAGAGGTTAAACTGATGGTACTGTGGTAAGCAAGAGAGGAGATACAGGTCTGTGTTTTGCATGACGGGATGAATTTTACATTTCCAGCTCCCACCGTATTACAAAACTAGGATGAGAGCTCTGCAGGAGAAAGGAGTTTCTTCATAACATCCAGGACTCCAACACTCAGAGGCAACATGTGAAATGATTTTCATTGCAAAATGTACATCCTATGCAAATCTAACTAATATTTGTGCATTATAATACCAGTGCCTTGCTTTTATTTAGCTATGTGATCAAGCCCAGTTAGAAGTGTCTGAGTTGATTTCATTACTCTGCTTGTAAAATTCATGGATTTCCTTTCTGTTCTAATAACACAAAATAAAGGAATCTCAATTAATGAAGAGGAATTAACAATAAATTACTTAATAATTTATGCATGTCTTTTACTTAGAGCTCAGAGTATTGGAAGACAATTGGGAATTGCAGTCTGCTTTGCAAGAGATCAAACTGCCAAAAGAAGAAATTAATAAACTTGAAGTGGATGGTATAAGTAAGAATTACACATCTTTATTATACCTTTTATTCCTACCTTTTTAATATTTTGCCTTTATTTTGTTATAGTAAGTATCGTCTTTCTGTAGAACAAACTTGTTAGCCTCTCAGATTGGGAAGAATAGGCCTGGTTCCCCCCTGTTTGACAACAACCAATTTGTCTGTGCCTCAGGGTATCTGAGTAGTATTTAAAATAACATCTCTGCTTCACAATGCAATTTTTTGTTTTAAATCTTTAATACTATCGGTAAGGTGTTTAAATATAATGTAAAAACATTATAGTATGGTGGTGATAAAATGTGAAATGTAAACTGCTGTTCATGTGTTACACATTATATTGACTTGCATACACTGTTGTTTTCACTAGTGACTTTACAAACAATATTCAATGGAAATTAATCAGTCTAAAGTTACAAAATGTGTTTCTCATGATGTTAACAAGAGTTATATTCCTAGTTGTGTTTTTCTAGGCACCTCGAAAACAGAACCTAGAGGTAATGTGAAATAATATTTTTATGCATAGCTAAATTAAAATAAAAGTGGACACTATTTCTTCAAAGTTGTTCTTCAACAGCTGAATATAAACAGTTACTTGCATCAGTTTTGTGATTCACCGTTCATGCATTGTGTAGTTTGTGCTGATTCACTTTCATACACTATTACACCAGACCGGATTATGCTTGGAGGAATCATTTTAACCATTAACAATATAATTTTAATATGTCTTTTCTAGCTTTGTGGTACAAAATGCTTCTACCCCCACAGTTTGATAGATCCAAGAAGTACCCTCTGCTTATTCAGGTGTATGTAACACTTCCTTTCTTTGAATGTTATTGTTTTGTCAGAAAACATACTTCTTATAATTTAACAAAATCTAGGACATTTACAACATTGAAGAAAAAGCAAAATCACTTAGTTCTGTTTTGTTTATCGTAGTGTTTTTTTAAATATATTTCTGGAATAGACATTCAACCCAATGGAAATCAATGAGGATTTTATGTTAATCTTAGCATGGCAAAGATGAGTTCCTCAGAGAAAGAAAAAGGATAAAAACATGTGAGCTATTGCTTGGAGTTCGTAGCTCTGTTGCTGCTTCTGTTTATCATGAGGCAGTCTGAAATTATTGATTTGAGCTTTGCTAATATGAAAAATACAAGAGCCTGTTTCATTTTTTAAGAAAAAAACCAAACACCCCTAAGCCATGTGGAGTGGCTTCTTTCATCAAATGTTCCTTCTAAGAGTATTTGACATGAATTTAATTTATTACAGGCAGGAAAGGCAACAAAAAATTGCAGTGGTGCAAAAAAAAAAAGAGAGGCAGAAAGGAGAGCTGAGTGGATGTAATAAAGCTTACATCATTTTTTTATTAATCAGTGGTGATCCAAAGGTCCAAGAATGCTAAGTATGTTTGAATGAAATTTAGAGTAGAAGATTAACTCAGTTGTGTCCTTAAAGTAAAATGTGTAATTTGCATTAGGCTATTCCCATGAGGAGTGTCTCTCTGTACAGCTCAGCTATGTGGGGTGTGTTCTGCCCACAGCTCCAACAGCACAATAATCCCTACTGAAACAGAGAAGATCTGGGGATGGCCAGAAAGTGTAAGGAGCTGTACTTTTTTCTCCTGTTTTTCTTTGGCATTGCTGACTGCACATGGAGATCAAATGCAGAAAAGCACCAAAAAAGGCTGTTATACCTAAGGAATTTAGAGAGAGGAAAGAATTGAGTCTTTGAGGCATCACTCTTCCAAGGATTTACCTTAGGACAAGCACCTGATGCTGCACCCCTTAGTCTGAGCTAAAACTAATGATTTGCCTTAGGCATAAGACCTTAAGGATTACAATGGATTTTAGATAGCAAAATCTCACAAATATATGAAAATGGTAGTTGAACTGTTTGTCTGCAGAGCTCTCTGAACCACAGCCATATAACAAAATACTTGTGGAGAAAATTTAAAAAGTACCTATAGCTATAGTCCAGTATCCGGTAATAATTTATAAATTTATAAATATGAGTTGAAAATGTGTGAATTTTCATCCTCAGGTATGGAGGACCTTGCAGTCAGAATGTAAAGGAAACATTTAGCATTAGCTGGATAACCTATCTTGCAAGCAAAGAGGGAATTATTGTTGCTCTAGTGGATGGCAGAGGGACAGCTTATCAAGGTGACAAGATTTTGCATGCAGTATATCGAAGACTAGGAGTCTATGAAGTTGAGGACCAAATCTCAGCAGTGAAGTAAGTAGAATATCTCCCTGTATAACTGTTGTATTTACATACCTACAAGAAGTAATGTGAAAAAATATTAACGACACTTCTTGGCCTTTCTTCTGGAGAACTGAGGTCTCCAGGAAATAAGACAAGAAGACTTGTAGAAATAAAATATTACTGAGGTGCTTGATGTCAGTGAGGTTTTGTGTGGTTGATTAAGTCCATATACTACTAAGTCCACATTTGGACCTCACCACTTCCATTTTATAAGAGCATCAGAGGCTTCAATCCTAGGCCTAAGAAAATACAAGTGTCAGTGGTAAGAGGTAAGCCAGTGTATTATCCATTACTCTGAAGTTTTTCCTGTAGGGGAAACTTACCTCAGTGACCAAAGGTCCATAGTGATATACCACGGTGATTAGCTAAAGGTCAAATGTGAAGTCTGTAGCAGAACTGAATCCTGACACAAGCCTTCTAGAGGTCTGTTAGTCATAAACTTGCCTTCCATGCTATTTTAGGATAGTTATGAACAACAGAGTGTCTGAGGTCCAGGTCCTCTTGTAGTTGTTCTCCAACAGTTGCTCCTTTGCACTTAAAGTGTTCCAAGGGAAAATAATTCCTTAAGCAGAGGTTTTGGGAGGGAGTGAAAGCTGAGGTTTTGTAAAGAAAGGCTGCCTGTTAAGCTTACAGATGCAGTAGCACTGCTAAAGTGAGCATTTAAAGAAGTGTTAGTTTGAACCCCGCAGAGATGACTACAAGGCAGGAATAAGAAATTTAGTCTAGGCTTTGATCTTGAATTTGGCCCATCAGAGCATGGATAGATTTCTAGGTGCAACAGTAAATAACCTCTTTTCCCAAGTAATAGACCTGATTCTGAGTAGCTTAGCTAGAAATTGGATGTAGCAGTCCAGGTTTCCACAGCTTTCACTACTTGTTTGAGAACACTGCCTGTATTTACAAGTGTGTGTGAGGAGGGTGTCTGTTCCTTCCCCTTTCTGCTTTGTGATAATTAATTTCCTCCTCAATGATATAAACCCACCTTTATCCTTTTCAGTGATAAATGAAACAGAATAGCTGTATATCTGTTGCATTAAAGGGTAAAGATGTTTGGCAGAAAATAAATCCCTTGTGTTCCAGCTTGTCCTCAGATATCAGAGGGGCTGGGGGCATCTAGGCTTAGATTCTGAGTGATGCCCAATTCAACACTGTAAGTCTGGTCATGTTCAATGTATTGAACTACCACGATCACGGAGGCACAAATAGCGCAATGTAAATTCAGTCTAGTCACGTTCAATGAATTAGCATGGCCAGACTTACGAAGTTTGGGTGCATTCAGTGAGAACTCTCATGGCTAGATTAATGAATAGTACAGCTTATTAAAGCAACAGAAGTGCAGATTCTTTTAGATTGCCAGTGATAAATACACTGTCTGCAAAGCATGTGCAAGTACCAAGAATATGAATAATACAGCTGACTACAAACATGTTAAATCATGGCATAACTCTATAGAGATTTTGAAGTTTCCCAGGGAAGCACTTGGTGTAACCGAGGGTTCAAATCTGACCCAATAGGCATCCCTAGGGAGGGGGAAGAGAGGTTCAGCCCATCAGCTGATCCCAGCAGTCAGCAATGTCCTCCCAACTTGTCTATGATGGTATCTTCCCAAGCATTCCTCCTCTCTTAAGCCATTTTATACTACTTTCTTATCTTTAGGTGGCTCTTGAGTGACTCTAGTCATACATGACTTTATTATGATTGGTATAAAATCTCCTTGCTTTACTTTTGAAGGTATAAGCTAGAGAAATTCACAGCACATGCTTAGTGAGGTGTAGTCGCACCTTGAAGGCGAGTAGCCTTTGGGATGGAGGTGTGTTTTGGTATTATAATGAGATTATAATGAGCAAAATTCACCCAGAGGACATGATTTTGCTTGACACTACTCCAGAACTGGACACTTATGATATAAATCAGAAGTAAGGCAATAGCGTTGACAGAACCTCATTGTTTCACCTCCTTGCTTCAGTGGATTCAATGCAGGAACCTTGCATTCTTGTTCCAGTTACCCATCCCTGTGGTAACATCACAGAGCCAGGCCACAGTGTTCCCACTCCTCTCTACCCTCCCTGTTTCTCTTAGAGTCAGCATACCAAGCTCCCCTGGTGTTGCTAACATCTAAGGTCGCAGGTTATGTTGCTTAGGGAATTATTATGGAACAGATTCCTTGCGTATCCATCGCATTCCACCCTGGAGGTTTACCTTCCCTTAAGAGATGGACATATCAATAAGTCATCAATAAGTCACCTCCAGCAATTATTCCACAATATCATGTCAGGTTTTTCTATTAATCTATTATTTGATTTTTCTTTCTTGAAACTTTCAGCAGCACCAGCATACTTTAAAATATAACAAGAGAATGTTTTTTTATTGCTCTGAATCGTCACTCAGACATAAAATGCCAGAGACAGAGGGAACCTAAAATGATTCTGCAGTTGCAAAATCTGCTGAGACAGGCTGTGAAGAAATGACCTCAGACTTCATACTTCCCAGTTTTCTGTCGGCACCTAGACTAAATTTTTATTCAGTTAAATGTATTGCATTCCATCTTCCTGATCTAACACATGGTTTAAGATGTGTGATTTTTAGAGAGGATCCTATATTCTAGTGGGAAGTTCTTGGAGGGGCTTTTACTGTAGGAGGAACCCCAGGGATTAAGACAGCAATATAACAAAGCTGAATCATTTTTTGGCTTTTCTTTTGTCCCACCCAGATAGTATCCCGCATTTTGGGTGTTGTCAGTTACTCATGCTTGCCCTAGTAAAATAAGGCTAATATGTGTCCTGGGATGTATCCGAACATATTTTGTTTATCTGTCACTCTTGAACCTTTGTGGTCTTTTGCCTTATCCTCTCTTCTTTGTGGTTGCTAATACGGCTCTCGAAATACAGTCTTCAGTCTCTGACGCAGGATTTTTGTAGGAGACCTAATATTTATGATTCTTTTTGACCTGTTTGACTACTGAGTGCATAAACAAGATGCACCTTTCATCCATTGCAAGCTTATTACCTACTTGGAGCATTAGAAGATGTTTTCCTCATTATTATTTTTTATTACAGTAGCAGTATGTGCTCTTCACTTTTCAGGCACACAAAAAAGAAGGGTTATTGCTCCAGGGAATCCCTAATCTTAGAGGTTGATACTGTGCCTCTTGAGAGATCAACTCATTGTAAGATGAGTATGTTGAGCATCTTGCAGGATAAGGTCTGAATGTTAATGTTAATCCAGCACCTTTGGCATTAAAACAATGAAAATTATAATAGCCTGTGGGAAAATAGAGCTATGGGAAATGAAATGTAGTTAGGAGTACACTTTTTGAACTTTTTCCTCTGCATGTGTGTGAGTGTACATCTGTACATATGCATACACACACTGTCCTGGTTTCAGCTGGGACAGAGTTAACTGTCTTCCTAGTAGCTGGTACAGTGCTGTGTTTTGAGTTCAGTATGCGAAGAACACTGATAACACTGATGTTTTCAGTTGGTGCTCAGTAGTGTTTAGTCTAAAGTCAAGGATTTTTCAGCTTCTCATCCTCAGCCAGCAAGAAGGCTGGAGGGGCACAAGAAGTTGGCACAGGACACAGCCAGGGCAGCTGACCCAAACTGGCCAACAGGGTATTCCATACCATGGGACGTCCCATCTAGTATAGGGACTGGGGACTGGGGACTGGGGGGGGGGGGGGGGGGGGGGGAATCGCCGCTCAGGGACTAGCTGGGTGTTGGTCAGCGGGTGGTGAGCAGTTGCCCTGCACATCATTTGTACGTTCCAATTCTTTTATTACTACTGTTGTCATTTTATTAGTGTTATCATTATCATTATTAGTTTCTTCTTTTCTGTTCTATTAAACCGTTCTTATCTCAGCCCACGAGTTGTACTTCTTTTCCCGATTTTCTCCCCCATCCCACTGGATGGGGGGGAGTGAGTGAGCGGCTGCATGGTGCTTAGTTGCTGTCTGTGGTTAAACGACACACACATATATATAAATGCACATGTACAACATGAGTATAATGTATGATGTTTAATTTATTCTGGACTAAATATCCAGGTGGATTCTAAGTATATGAAAAAAGAACTTTTTTGCCAAGAAGCCAGTTGGGCAGAGTCTTCATCCACTGGAACAAAAATTATTATGAAGAAAGTATTAATTTCAGCATTTTTTATTCTTTCAAGAAGAGTTCTTCCTTTTCCTCTGAAATATGTATTAATTGAATAATTGATGCTTTGTTGAAATTAGACATGCTATGCTGATTGTCAATTTGCTCAAATTGGTGGGATGTGTGGAAAAAAATGAAAGAAAAATTATTTTTTTCCAATTTTTTATAGGATTAGCATTCTTTTGTAATAATGCATTTATTTCTGTGATTTTCATTTCCACAGGAAATTTATAGAAATGGGTTTTATCGATGAGAAACGAATAGCAATATGGGGCTGGGTAAGTGATTGGGTTTTTTGTATCTATCTTTAAATAATCCTGCAGTAATTTTTTTAATTCTTCCTTATTCTGTCCTAAATCTGTATAAAATTTCTTCTACCAGTGTTTGATGGTATTGCCAAAGGGAATAGTTCCTGTTAGTGCCTATATACATGCAACTGCAACAGTGCAACAGTGCAAGCCCCCGAAACGGGATCTTTCCAGCTCAAGAGGGAATTTTGAAAAGCTTATGCCTAACATATTCTTTGGACTTGAAGTTAAGCAAAATTGAGACATTTTAATTGGCTTTACTTTTAACTTAGGAACTGACTGGCATGGTGTCAAAATTCAAGTATTATCCTTTCTGATCTGCGTTTAAAATAATGAGAGAAGTCCTATCTCTCATCAGAAAATGTGACCCTTGCATCATTGTGAATCATTGTACACTTGGCTGGCTTTGAAATGGTCAGTAGGGATGAATGTGGGTCTGATGGGTGTACACCATTGACAACTTCTCCAAGAAGTGGAAAAACTGGACAGTATGGGAGTCATTCCAAATAATTAGCCAGCCTACTTTTCATCTTTGATTTTTTTGTGTACTTTGCTTTGTAACATTCCCAGAACCTTTTATAGCCAGATGTATTGCAAGTCTTTATTATTAAATGGCCAGATTCCACCACCCTTAGGCACTGAGCAATAGAGTAGCATACCTCAAGTACAAATTGTAGAATAGAAGAATAGAAGAAATTCTAATAGAAGAAAAATAAATTACTGGAATAGTTGGTGTTCTTTTTCCTGTGCTGTCAGCCTCAAAGTAGGACCATTCGTGGAAATGAGATGCAGACCTATTAGTGGTGTTATGGGAGAGCTGAAGCCAACTTCAGTGGCAGCACAAATGCCACACAGCCCCTTTATAGAGATTTTTAAGATGTTTAGGTCATCTGACTCAATTGCTCATGTTCATCATGAATGGCTGGATCAAGAATGCATAGACAGAACTGGAGCCCGGCCTCCTACCCAGCTTCAGCAGCTTTAGCGTAACAGGAGAATAAGCTGATAAGCTTCACCTGAGGGTCTCATGAATTAGGGACAGCACTGTAAGAAATGATAAAGGGGGTTGGAGGCCAGACCTATGTTAGCTACCCTTACCCCTTCTCTGAGTAAACCAGTATCAGCTATTCAGCAGTAATAGGCAGCACTAACTAAAAAAGCTTACAGAATAAACTGGTATGTTGGCACTCATAAACATTTTCCAATATTTTTCTCTTTATACATGTTCATTCTTCTCTGATTATCATTCAGAAAGACCTTTTATTTCATTCTCTTTAACTGCTTGTCTTTGCTAGGAGAATTCTTCTGATCTGTCACTGTTTGTTTTGTTTAATTTTTTGCTAGTTTTTGTTTGCTTGTTTGTTTTCATTGGCCCAGTATCTTTGTAAGAGACTTGCCCAGAAACACACTAGAGGATGGATCTTTTAAGATTCAGTTCAACTGTAACTATAAAAGTTGCCCGATCTTAGCACATGAGCAGGGTTGCTAAACTCTTTCTATGAAGCTTCTACCAACTAATATTTAAATTACTTTGGTCAGACACTGCTGTAACATGAGGATAAAATGGGGTACCATATGGTGAAATTAAGTGACACAGACACTTACAAGTGAGTAATTCTAAAGTGACATTAAGTCAGTTAAGGCCACATGAAAATATTTTATTTTTTTAATCACATCATATTTTATTTCACCACAGTGTTTCCAGAACCAATTAAGAGATTTCACACTTCTAAAGTATTGTATCCCAGTAGTGGATGTAATATTCAAATAATGGCACTATTGCCAAACCTGTCAGTCTTTTTTTCCCATTATTTTTCTGTTTATTATACCATTTCCTCGTCCTTAACCTCTGAAGGGAGTTGAAAGGTGTTTCCTTATTTATAGCCTGCAGCTTGGAAGGTATGCATGAACTATGCAGCTCATCGTACTTTCAGACTCACCAAACTCTTCTGGATGGCAAAAGCTCTTAAATAACCACTAAAGCAATTCAGGTTTTTAACTCTTATCTCTCTGCCTGTTATGGTGCATAGATTTATCTGCCTGATCCTAATCCTTTACTTTTTAGCCTTATGGACTGATTTTTTAAAAGATCAAATGAGTCAATCAAATGAGCTGGAAGAATTGTACCAATTATTGTTTCCATTAGCATATCCCCCACTGTTATTTCAAGCTAGAATATCGAGAGGAGGGAGGGACTAACTTACTTTTGCACAAAAAAATATTTAATAGTTTTGTTTATTTCCCTTAGTTTTTCATATGCTACTGATGAGTTTGATAATCTTCAGGATTCTTCATGATACACACCATATATTTATCCCTCCCTCCATTCCAAAGTAAACAGTAACCCATTTTTTGCTAAAGACCTTATACAAGTATTTTCCAGCCCTAGTTCCACATCCTGTGGACAGTCAAACTAAATGCTTTTTATTTACAGTATATTCCTGTCTCAGCAACTAGCCCCACACAGTTGCACAGATCTGTTTTGATATCAAGGCTTACTTACTATTTTACCTACCTTCCAGCTATGAACTTATTCTTCCTTGCTGGGTCCCAGTTTGAGGAATCAGGCCAGAAAATAACTGGAACAGTGGCAGGCAGTAGGGAGGAATTGCTCGAACCTCAAGTTCTCAAGTAGCTGAGCCTGTTAGTACTGATGATGGGTTTGGTTCAATATGCCAATCATTAGCAAAAGCTAGGTAGCTTGTTAAGGCACAGAAAAACCTGTTACAGTTCTTGGAGGTGCACACCGAAAGGATGAGAGGCAATGAACACAAGTTGCCACGAGGGAAGTTTTGGTTATGTTTTAGGAAGAAAAATTTTTACAATGACAGTGATTAGTGTCAAAACAGATTGAGAAGAGAGGCTGTGTAATGTGGATGTGACTCTTATCGGCCTCATTTAAATCTGAAGTTAGCCCTGTTTTGAGATAGAGGTTGCACTAGATTACCTTGAAGGACCCTACCAACTTAAGGTTTTTGGTCATTCTAAGTAGTAGTAAGGGCAGTATCCTGTGATAAGCATCGAAGAAGTAGCAAAAAAAGAAATGATTCAATAAAATTGTCTAATCTCTCTCACAAGAAATCACATCAGATCCATCTGAAATAAATAAATAAATAAAAGAAATTTAAAAGCTTTTGTTGCTTTGTCCTCCATGTATTCAAAGCAAAATATTTACTTTGGAATTAATTTATATGAGTTTGATTCAGAAAACAAAATGATACTTCACCAATAATTTTAAACTGTCTGTGATTTCTCCCTAGTCCTATGGTGGGTATGTAACTTCTTTGGCACTTGGATCTGGCAGTGGAGTATTTAAATGTGGAATGGCTGTGGCTCCTGTTTCCAGCTGGGAATATTACGGTATGGAAACTTGTCATAAATACTGACTTGGAAAGCAAGATGTAGCATTTAATGACTTTCTAAATGAAATCATTGCAGGAGAATGGCAATATGAAACTTAAAGACATTGCAGTTACCTAGACATAAAGCTCTTAAGACCTTAAGTTTAATGTTTTTCTTGCTGAAAAAAAGTGACTGCAACTGGCAGTTTGGAACACACTTTTCACATAGAAGGTACGTCCAGATAATTCCATACGCACATCTGTAAGAGTAAGTGTGTAAAGCCCTCCTGATAAACTGCTATACTCAGGAGTGATGTCCCTAAAAATCCTGTTTAAAAAGTATCACTGAGTTGAGAAACAGCTGAAATTATTTTTCTGCCAGTAATGGAATCACAGAGCACTTCAACTTTAGATGCTGCAGACGATCTCTGTCAGGAATCAATATCTCTGATGACTGCAAAGTTATTTCCCAAAAGCAGTGGAAAAGAGAGGGACCCAGTTGTGTCTGATATAATTTTTTTTTAATTAAATATTTTTTCCTTTAGATGTTTCTCAGTCACATCTCCTGTGTTGTTGTGTTACATGACATCTTTTTGTCTATTTACTTAGGCTCCAAACTGTTCAGAGGAAACAACTCCAGGAGTATACTCCCAGGGCCTTACTGTGTGAATAAAGCAGGCACATACTCATACTTACTTGCAGACCTGCTAAGCATTTGGCATGGTGTAAAGGAACCTTAGTGTTGAAAAGAATCATGGCATACATGTTTTCAATGAGAAAAATGTAGCACTTGAACACATTTACTTAGCGTACAGTTATTTGCTAAGTATTCTGGGTTATAAGAAAATTTTTTTGTTAAATGGGAAAGGTTCCTTTCCTGCTAGCACAGACATTCCTTGTATATATGGTGTTTTGCAAACAAAGGGCAAAACATTTGTATGACGCAGGAAGCATACTCTTCATGTTTTCACTGGCATCAAGATTTTTTTTATACATTTTTCACTCATGATCGCAAAATTATTTCCAGAATGCAGGCATAAAGCATTATTTTTGCAAAAGTCCTTCAATAAAAGAAGAGTTAGAAACATTTGTCCAAGCATTAAAAATTGAATGAAGTTTTTAAGTTAGAGTAGATTAGACCTGCACCATTGCAATCTTTACTTTAGCTGAATTTTCAGGAGGGAGTTAAAGAATCTTGCTAAAAAACACATTGTAAAATCCAAACAGAACAGACAAATGTACCTCCACTAAGGAAGGAAGGAAACAGAAGGAAGTTATGAGTCATAAGTTTTGCAAACAGATCATGTTAACATTAGGGTGAACTGTGTTAGGAGCAAAACTACAGGATGCTACATATTTAAGTCTCTAAGTAGTATCAGTATGTCAGAGGATGTGCTGGCCCCTAGAGCTTCTAAATTCTGTCCCACCCTCTTTTAGATGCCCAGATTAGAGTCTGGACCATAATCTTTTCTCTGAAATCCTCACACTCACCTCCATTTTGTGTCAGAGTTAGTAACAGCTAAACAGTTATAAGATGGCAAGAGAAACTGCATTTGGGGACAATGTATAGTTAAAAGCATTAGATCTGTGACCATTTTATTAAAATTCACAATTTATCTCCTTTTCCTTCGTCAGTAATTGACAAGCTGAATCTTCCACTTAGTCATTATAATGCAACTCTGCTGACCTCTGTGGACTTGTTGTAGCTACACTGGTAAAAGAGAGTGGAGAATTGGCTCAGAATGCTGTAGAAATGCCAGCCATTCAGAAAGAGTCTATTTTATTGAAAACTTAAGCCCAATATGGTTGTTTGACACTGTGTTGACAACAGATATTGCACATTTTCTGTTTTCAGTGAATGATAAAGGATTTTGATAAAAGATAGGATACTTACTTAGGTTTTTTTGGTACTTGGTTTATTACAAATTATCTTCAGGAGCCTTCTTGGCTGATGTGGGAGACACGGTACACATAGCACTCGGTGGTAACATATGTGAAGGATACATAATAAACCATGGGAACATGAGTATATTGAGTCATTTTCCTTTCCTGGGAGGATTCTCGTTTCTTTTTTAACAAAATTATTCTAATGCAGTGTGCCAAACTGGGCAACAAGGTAGACAACCCCAATTCCTTACTGCTTACAATAGCCATCACCTCTCTTAAGGGAGGGAAAGATCCCAGCTCTTCTTTGTCAGAAAGCCCTGACTATCTTAAATAAATAAAATTCTTGTAATACTGCAGCTTAACTGCTCAATATGTGTCAGTTTCTTTTTCAAGGCAAGGTCATAAAGAAAGTAATGTACTGGTAGTGACAGCTGCTGCGTCAGTTTTCCACAAATTTTCATAACAGCTCTTAGTTAAATTACAAATACCCAGGCAGCTCAAAGATAGCTGTTCCTACTGATTTCTTGATGATAGATACTGTTCAGTTATTCACATTTGTTTTGTCAAATCTGTTAACAGTCTTTGTTGTAGTTAGAAAAAGGAACTGAACAGAGACCTGAACAGCAATTGCAGCACTTTTTCAGTGGAAGCCTTTATTATTTCCTGCTCCCCGTAATTGGTGCATATACCCATTCAACACGAAAAGGACAACATATATATTTACTGTGCATACACATGCCCAGGTTGGAATTCTGCTCAGCTTCTCTTTTTAAGGTGTCAAAAATAATCTGTGTCATCCTTCCACCATGCACCTTTATTGGCTCATTGGCTTGTTCAACTGACTTCTGGAGTTCAACCCAATAGCATAAAGCAGTATCAGTTAATTACCTTTATCCACACAACCTTCTGTTGGTTCCACTGATGAGTATCAAACCATTATTTCTGCAAAGATGATTTGGAGGACATTTATTAATTAACCTTCATAGTTGATTTTTTTAAATATGTTTAAATTTGGTGTATAATGAGGAAACCAAGCAGTACAGATAAAGTTAAAATAAACATTTAATTTGCTATGTGTCACTGGAGGCAGAAAAATATTGGCACATTCTTTATCTATAGCTTTTTTCTTCCTTAATGTCACAGCATCTATCTACACAGAACGATTTATGGGTCTTCCTGTAGAGTCCGATAATCTTGAGCACTACAAGGTAAGAATTCTCTTTCTGTGTTGATCTGCCTTAAACTTGAATCACACTTCCGTGGACGAGTAGAACTGTGAAGAAAGAAAATGACCCACCAGCTCTCATAGTGGCAGTCCTGTAGCAGCCTAGGTACTGCTATGAAATTCATATCTCCGTAGTTACTTGTGGTTTTGTATTTATCAATCCTAAATATGCTAAATTGAAGGATCCTTATTTTCTCACTTGGACAAGTCAGACAGTTCTGCCAGTACGAACCATTAGCCTAGGAAAGAACTCATGAGAGAGGTTAAAATGTTGATGTTGGTAAGGTTTTGGTTGGTACTGCTAGCTGTGGTACGCAAACTGCTTCATACAAATTTAGCTCTCTGATAATAACATCGTAAGCATACTAAATGGTCAGAACAGCTTCCCCTACCTGGAACAGGTTGCCTTTCTTCTTTTCTTCACATTGATAGAAAGTCTATAGCTTCTTCTAGCAGCATACATACCAGCTCTGGATACAGAGAAGCCTGAATTAATGCCCAAAGAAGTCAATGGAAAGACTCCTATTGAAGATTTTGGATCATGTTCTCAGTACCATCCCAACTCAAAGAACAGAAATACTCAGTACCAAACTGCCATGGTAGAGCTGTCTGGATAGCCAGGAATTGCAGTGTTCAGGGAATGACACATGGCTAGTGCTGTGCTTTTTGTGAACTGCCCCTTAGAAAAGGCACTAAATATATATAGCTTCTATTATAATCTCATATTGATATGAAGTCACTGCTGTCATTATTATGCCAGTCCAACTGTTTGATTGTTGTTCTACTAGGTAATGAAAGCCTTTCAGCTCTGTGACTGAGTGGTTTAAATTGAAGCTGCTGAACTGTTCATTTTTCCTCTCAACAGAATTCAACTGTGATGGCAAGAGCAAAGAATTTCCAAAACGTAGAGTATCTTCTCATCCATGGAACAGCAGATGGTGAGGTTTGCAAATGGCAGTACAAATACAGAGTCAGTATCACTTTGTTTGAAAAACATTAAGCATTTTTCTATGCCTTTGATTAGGGTCAGTACTTAGATCTTCAGTAGATTTCCATGTGACATAAGATGCTTACTCATTCTTAGTAATGTCAACTCTATTACTTGATAATTAGTGGACACAACTTAATGCACTATAACTTTATGCTGTGTGGTATTTACACATTTCAACAGCCAATCTCTTTTTTTCCTTTTTCAGATAATGTACATTTTCAGAACTCAGCACAAATCGCAAAAGCTCTGGTTAATGCACAGGTGGATTTCCAGGCAATGGTAAATAACTCACTATTTTTCATTTTGATCACTGGCTTATGGCTTCATCAATAAGCTTATCTGACATTTGGCAATGTTTTTAAGAACCTGGTTCAACTGAACATGCTTCAAAATCTGGCAATTGCTAGTGCATTTCTTGCTCTTCATAAACAATTTCTTCCTTGAAGGATTTGGCTGCTCTTTTTTTTCCTTGTTGCCCTTTGGATGCTACCAGGATTTCTCTCGTCAAGAATAACTTAAAGGCTTTTAAAATGAGCCAGGGAGAGGAATGAGAATCCAGCCTCCTTATAAAAGTTGCTGATAGCTAGTAAAATAGAGGAAGATGAAGGAGCTAGCTTCTGGGGCCAAAACCATCACTGGTTCTGATGGATTCTATCTTGAACTGGACATGCCTGCCACAGGCACGAGGTAAAACAAGCAAAAAGGGTATAAGGTATCCAAGTAGTATATCCAGGATCAGAAAATAAACAAGTTCTCTGCAAAATTTACTTGGGGTAGCAGGTGCAGGCAAAGAGAGAAACACATAGGCAAGAGGTTAGAAGATATAAATGAGGAATGAACAGGGGGAAAGTAGTTCTGAATTACATGCTGTGCTCTGCTTCTGCACGTTTTTTTCTCAGGGCCAATGGCCAAAGTGTTTGCCTGTTATCAAAGTACTGGCCTTCTGCCACAGTCCACTTTCCGAGGGCCATGAACTCCCCAAAAAGGATCACACAGGGATCCCCTGGGGATCTTGTGTAGTTAGGGTTTGTAGACCCTTTTGTGTATTCCACATTTTTTGCCTCCTTCACTGATCTTTAGCAAACCCAGGTTATATCTCAAGTGCCTGGAATACTGTATGCAGTTGTAGTCATTCTAGTTCAGCTATGGGGGAATGTCAGTTATTTCTAAGAGTTAGCATAATTCATATGTGTATTTTATTTGCAGTACAACATTCATAATGTTCATGGCCCTGTTGTAATGCAGGTTATTTTGAATAGAATTCCACAACTTTTAGCTGAAAGTTTGTTGCTTAGAGCCCAGTATTCCTAAGCAAGACTGTGACCCCTGTTGCCAAGGCCATGCAGCAGGTTGAGGGCATTTCAATCCTAAGGGCATCTCAAAGCTCTTTTGCCTGACTTAGTACAACTGACTTGTCAGTATTGAGGCAGTAATACTTACAGAAGATTACAGAAGGTTTAGAAACTTTTTTCCAGCAAGAATGTGAATATACTGGAAACTGATGAAAAAAGTTTAGCAAGTCTCTGTTTTTTTGAGGCATCCAACTTTCTTCTATATGGTAATAAAATAAAGTTCTTGTGTTGTTTAACTATTGCAGAATTGAAAATAGAACATAGGGGTTTTATGGCTTTTTTTTTTTTCTTTTTCAGTGGTATACTGACCAAAACCATGGAATTCCAGGCCTTTCCAGCAAACATCTCTACACACATATGACCCACTTCCTCAAACAATGTTTTGCTTTGTCAGAATAAGTAGGCTATTCAGAGCATGCTAAGACATCTGATACATCTCTGGGAGAATGCAATGTGCAGCAGTGCCCAGGTTATATAGTTTTCAGGTGAATTCATAACAGGAACTTTGAAATTTTGAAGTTGATGTTTACATCCATGTTTGATATTGTATATTAGCAAATGTTATGCTAATACATGTTTTGGCACATTTAACACCTGTTTGATAGAAAAAATAAAATCAGAATGTAAAATGCCATGTGCATTTATTGCCATCTTGCTTAAGCTTACATTCTGTAATCCAAAGATAGGTGGTCCACTGCAAAGGCACACTGCCAGAGGAATCTGCTTGCATTTGTTAACTACAACTGTAAAATGGGAAAGGACAAAGCAAGCAGTGCAAGTACCTAATTAACATCCTAACAAGAACCAGTTTCTCAAAACTGATTTCCAATTTCTTGGAAAGAATCCAAGCAGGAATGGGAACACACAATATTTAAAGCTGAAGTTTGGATAATTATCGAGAATATTGAATGCTGTGTTCAAATTTTATTCAACTCTTATTTGAAACCTTGATTCTACAGAACTCTCAGTCTTCAGGTTTAAATATGAAAGTAGGACATTCATGATAGCTGGTTTATCTCAGTGGTTTTTCTCCCTGTATTGAGAATATGTGAGCCATATTAGCCTGTTTTTAATCTCTAATCATCACCTCAGCATTCAAATTAATCTCAATGTCATTCAACCCAGACTAGAAGGGAAGGATCAAAGGATTATGAAGGCTTTCTTTGCTTTGTATCCCATGAAACTATTTTAGGGACTCTTTAAAAAATGCTGGAGGCTAATAATGATTGGAATACTTGTATTCTTTGATTAGTAATTAAATCAGTCCTGTCATAATATAAGAATATGAACAAGATAATTGGCAAGACATCCATTGTAGATGAAATGATTCTCTGGTCATGTGTTTAAAAAATTCTGAGCTACCCTACTGCATAAGAACCGTGGTCTGTCTAACACAGTATCTCATCTCTGCTATTAGTCGGTGAGAGTACAAAATAACGTGAAAATGATTGTGGAGTAGCCTTCCCACAAAGCAAGCTGCTTCCTAATCCTCAGTCAGAGATGAGTTGCTGCTTCTTTGTGGAAAAGCAAGGGGTTTCATTTGACCCTCTTGACAAAAACATGGTGTTTAGCCAAAATCATTAAAATGTGGAAGTGATTTGCTATGTAACAGCTTCCTTCGTTTTTTTAATGGCAATATCAAATCTGATTTTCCACACATGAGAACATTCTCAGACACATCTTTATGTAAATGTAGTTGCCAAGCTGTTTGTAATGGTTAAATTACACTTTGATAGGAACTCTTCAGAAAATACTCAATTAGTTCAGGTTTTTTTGGAAATGCTGCCAATTACGTGACGTTAATGAGCTTTTTGTTGGTAATGTAATTAAAATTCAACTGCTATAATGGTTAAAGGAAAAAATTATAGCTCTAAGAAAGTTAACATTAAGCAAATATAACATGAAGTGGGGCTAATTAGATGTTGATTCTATGGTCCTATGTGCGTTTGCTGCACACAACAGTAGTCTCAGTAATGTGGTTATTTTACAAATAAGGAATACAATTCAGCTGAAATTACTGAGATTTAACTCTCAATTTCTTATATTGATACAATACCACAGAAACCATTGCAAGATTGTGGTCAAAAAGAGAAAAATCAAGCTCTTATCCCAGATGCTTAAAGATTTTAGATACCTGAATATGTCAATGAGAACCTAGAGCAACTTTCAAAAAAGCATGGTATAAATCTCACATAAATATCAATGTGTTAAGTTCCCTTTACATTTCTGCACCTTTATTTTTATTTATACTTTTGAAAATCTTATAAGCTCTGGAAATTTCACCAGATAAATTGGCCCTTTGTGGATTCTTAAGTAATAAAGTGATGCAATGTTTTGTTCACACCCTGCACACAGGTCTGTAGTCAGAAGCTTCTGGGAGTATTTGGAATAAGGGACATTTCAGGAAAATGTGTCACATAAAATAACAGAAGGTACCTCTTTCCCAAGGGATGCATTAGCTGTTTCATTATTAATCTGCCCTTATGTCTGTTTCCTAAGGCAATCAAAGTACACATCTTCCAAACTGTCCACCATTTGCCTTGGCTTATAGGAAGCAGTTGTGGGGATAAAACATGAAAAAAATAAGTGCATCATGCTGCTTTCAGTTTTGCTTCATTGTTTCTCATATTGTTAATTTATTTGCCTTACACAGTGTTCTTGCCAAAGAATGGGAATATGTCTTCAGCAGAGTGTGACATTTACACTGAGTTGCTGGAATAATGTCTAACCTGAAACTTTATGATTGAGCAACCATGTATTTTGATGACCCAAGGGAAAATGTCCTAGGATGCTGTGAGTGTCAAAAAAACCCTCTTAAAAATATCCACAACATCAAATTGCTGGCCTGTGCTAATAACAGGTAGTGTTGCACTCAGTCATTAGAAATGGTGCAGGGCACTTCAAACCTACCATCACAGTACCACAGATTCACAGAATGGTTGGGGTTAGAAGGGAACTCTGGAGGTTGTCTTGTCCCACCTGCCTGTTCAAGCAGGGCCACCTACAGCTGGTAGACTATGTCCAGACAGCTTTTGAGTGTCTAAAAGGACAGAGGCTCCACAACCTCCCTGGGCCTACTCTGCCAGTGCTCAGTCACCCTCATAGTAAAAAAGTGTTTCCTTATGTTCAGACAGAACCTTCCATGTTTCAGTTTGTGCCTGTTGCTTCTTGTTCTGTCACTGGGCACCACGGAAAAGAGCCTGGCTACATCTACTTTACACCATCCCTTCAGATATTTATATACAGTGAAAAATCCTCCCGAGCCTTTTCTTCTCTAGAAAGAGAACTTTTTCCATTCTGCATTGCTGTCTGCAATCACAATCCATGTTGCAAGCATCACCACAAACATTCACTGGACAGTTATTTGCCCCATTCCTTTCTAAGGAATATGAATATGTTATGTAAGAGCCAACACTGGGACACAGCTTATTATGAAACTAAGAAATGATAGCTTTTGTGACAAGATTTTCTAAGCTGATGAATGAATATCCTCAAAGTTTTGCTTCCCACTTTCAAATGTTTTAGAAGATCTGGTTTTCAGAAAATGCTGAGACCTTTCTGCTCTTCTTTTCTCTTTTGAATAAGAACCTCACACTTCAGATACCAAAAAAATACCACTTCAGATAATGAAACTTAGTTTTCAAATATTTGTCATATAAACAAGGTATACAAGCCTCTGAAGATGGGACATAGTTGTTCTGAATTAAGTAGACAGGTCCTTGATAAAGAGCCACAGATACAGTTGTTTACAAGTCAGTTTCCACTATGAATCCTGTTTAACTTTTAGAAAATAGAGTTGCAAAGCAAAAACTGCTTTATTCTAGGAACTGAAGTGTACATAAATAGTAGAAAACCACTGGTTCCACTCCAAACCATTCATTCACCAACACCTATTTTCATCGTCTACCTCATTCGTGCTGTGTTAGTTGTACATACCAATGAACATGTAATCCTCATACCTCAAATATGGAACTACATGCTTTGCTTCACTTAGGATTACTGCAGCTGCAAAGAAGAAAAGGCCTGAAGATAAAATAGCACTAATAGAAAACCAAGTATAACCCCAGCCAGGCTCCAGAATATGGTTAGTGTTATACTCATTTTACTCTCAGATATCAAGTAAAATTCAGACTACATTCAATACTTTCCAGTTTGCCAGTCAGTTCCAATTACAAGGCACAGCTGTTTAGAACATTTTATAGAGTCATTTGAAGGCTCTATATTTAATCTGAATAATTCATAGTATTCGCTAAGAGCATTTGGTATTACTTTCAATTATGAACATTGTCTTTTCAGAATGTAAAGTAACTAGTACATACTTGGCCAGATCTTCTGCCTGTGCAAATTGATGCAGCTCCATTGACTTCAAATAGAGCGATTCCAATTTATGTGAGCAGACAGTGTGGGCTACAGCATAGTTACAATAGCTCTTTTTCCTGAGGTACAAACCCATTGGCATCCTCAGCAGCTCCATGCTGTGGAAAGGCTTAGAAACCCTAAACTAATCCTCTGTTTCAGAAAGCCATTCCTGCTCTCCCAAGCTTAGCCATCGAGCTGATACATACATATGCACACATTTGTGTGTTTGTATATGTACACATGTAAGTATGTAACATGATGCATATGCTTTATGTATGCATGTACGTACATGTGTTCTTCCTCTATATGTTGGACTAATTCTCAGAAGGGGAATGCACGGCAATTTTGACAGATTACCATGTAGCAAGGATTGGAAGATAAAAGGGGCTGCACAGCCCAGCCTCTGAACTCATGGTTGACAAGTTAGGGAGAGAATGCTTTCTGTGTAATGTAAGAAAGAAAAGGGTGAGGGCCTGTAGTCATACCCCAAGAAACATCCTCCTCCCTCCCATGTTCTTTAGATATGTAATGGATAAAAATATAATAATATAATAGCAATAAATATGTAATGAAGAAATACATAGAAAAATGGGGGGGGGGGTGTCACTTTTTTGAAAGCATTTGTTGGGGATTTTTTACTTCTTTACTTTCAAAAGTCAGCAACTTCCTAATTCATTGAAATGTTCAAATCCTGACAATTTAAACTTTTTAAATTTTTTTTTCTTGTACCAACAGTTAAAGACTTGAGAGAAACCTCCTAGAAAATTATGATATTCAGAGTAAGCTAGCCAGTTATAACAAATACATTGCTCCTATTTTTCTAAAAAGCCATGCCAACTGGAATTGTCACTGCTAGAGCATCGGGTTCAGTGTGCAGCTGGTAAGAATTCTGCTTCTTATTTTACTTCTTCTGTAACTTTCCCCACAGATTTTTTGTCCAGTGAGTGCACTACACTGTCCTTAATAGCAGCCATTACCTGTTTCTGAGATGATGGTGCAGGAAACTCTGATCAGCTCCAAATAAAGTGAACCCAAGATACAGAATTTTAATTACTCCAAGTGAATCATGAAAACATCAAGATGAAACTTTCCTCAAGGCAGGTCACTTTCAGGCTCTGTCTCTTACTCTGCCTCAGTAGAAGTACTGTCTCATATGTGAACTATAATATAGAGGAGAGTGAGGTTGCCCTTGACTTTTGCCAAAAGGTGCCATCTAACTATTGTATTTTACAAGGTGACAGGAAAAAACCTGAGTACATATGCATGTTTCATACACATTACAATTTTCTACTTCTGTTTGGTAACTCGTTTGCTGTGCTCTTGAAATATATATTACTATAGAGTAAGTTATAGCAACTGTAGGTTGCATGGTTCTTGATGGCAGTTCACTTTTTTCCTGTACTTTTTATTGTCTGTGTATCACTTGAAAAACAAATAATCAGTCACCTTCTAGATGCTAGATGACCTGCTAGATGATATAGCCTGTGTAACAACCTGCCCAGCCAGGTGCACTGAGCTGCTCCGTCTCATATATTTTTTTCTGAAATCATCCTACCGTAAACAAGGAACTTTATCTGACACAAGAAAACAAACAGAGCTAAACAAAAGAAAAAAACTGCCTGTTTCCTGGAGGAGATGATATTGTCTTACATTCTGTATTGCCTGTTTAGAAAGCTATGTATCTTTAACTCAACATGCAGTGAGATAATTGTCTGTAGCAATCCATTTCAACTGTGTATGTGTCATCCTGGTGTAAAAAAGGTCTAAACGGCCCTTTGATCACCATCTGCTGTCCTGTCGGGGTACTGCAGGGCTGGGCAGCCTGCCTTCTCCCGCAGGGGCTGCAAAGTTGACCAACTTCATGGAGAGTGCCTTCTAATACTCTAGTGCTGGACTTACATTTAAACTGTGATTTTGCATTCCCTATATAACGCTCATAAAGTTTAAGTAGAAAGTAGATTTAAAAATAATTCTGAGGTAAAGACGACAAAGTATCTCAGTGAAATCAGCACTTCATGAAAATAAGTAGGTTTGGGTTATAATTGTTTCCGGACTTATTTTGGCTCCTTTGGTACCATGTCTTAGATGTTACACAGTTGTTTGCCTAGAGAAGGTTGGTATATGGAGATGGTAATTCCGGTCACTTCAAACAAAAAAAAAAAAAAATCTGAAAAGCCAAGTTTGATAAATATGTATACAAGTTTGTATATTCTATGTCAATCAATGACTGGGAATCCATGCCTTTGAATGGATGTGAAAAATACAACTAGGAGGAGGAAGAAAGAGGACATGGGGATGAGAACATGTGAAAAAGATGGGAAAAGAAGTAGTAATTAAAAAGGAGAATAACAAAAAGGCAAAATAAGGCTCTCAGAAATGACTGAAGGAACAAACAGAAGGCAATGATGAGAGGGACAGAAGTTGTACTCTTAAGTTTTCAGTAGCAGCATTAGTAGACACTTGCATTGTAGCTAAAAATGACAAAAATGGACCATGAATCTCAGTAGATGGATCCAAGAGCAGAGAAAAATTATACTAACACCAAAAATATATTTAAAATTGATTATGTGGACTATGTAGTGAGACTTAATGTTTCCCTAAACCCATACTGTGGTACCACAGCAATGTATTTAGGATAGAAGTCTAGGAAGGATCCATTAAATTTTGTTTGCCACTGTAACACTAGGGTTATTAAGTTTATACACTGCCTCAATTGTATCATATGGGCTATGCCAATCTGGTTGTGGTCAGCCAGCAGAAAATTAACTCACTGAAGAAAATTCTTTGCTGGCTTCATGGAGTATTGTTAGGGAAAATAAGAGAGTTTGCTGTAATGTGTATGCTCTGTACCACAAATTAGATCATGGGCCACTCCAGACTGGAGCACAGGCTGTCATTAATGTCAAGTGAGATGTCCACTGTGATTCCAGACCCTTCCCTCTACTGAGCAGAACTGAAACTCAGGGTGGAGTCCTTCATATTTAATGTGTCTCCTGGACTGCCTGGCACCTTACATATGTAATAATCATATTCATTTTTGTGCCCTTTTGCATTTTACAAAGGATTGAAAAAGTCCATAAAGGAAAACTTCAGAACTTTCTTGGAGGGTGATATCTCACTTGTTTCTTCATAGAGAGGGTAAAAGACCCATATTCCTGACTGGCAGATTTTTTCAGCTGCCAGGGCCATTGACAAACTTTGTGTCAATCTCTCCTACCTATAGTCACCAGATGACTAAACATAGGCTTCTTTGGCAATGCTGCCCCAGCACAGCTATGAAATTGCCCCTGTTACTGGATGGTTTAGGACCTTGACAATAGTTGCATAGAACATACACAGCTACAAAGCTCAAATCTGGTTTGGTTTTTGGATTTTTTTTCTTTGTAGGGAATGGAGACATGACCAAAAGTCTTATCTTGCATAAATCTGTAGGCCACAGTGTGAAACTCAATTTATAATGAATGTTTGCCATACAGTTCTCCCGTAAGTATGAATTTTCATACAAAAGAATTTACGAAGTTAGCATTTTACATCTATGGTAATCAAATATTTTTGTTAAATTTGACCTGTGCTAGGCTTTTCATAGTGGGTAGCGATCACTGCAGCACTTCACATCTCTTCATGTTCATTATATTGGCACAAGATTACTTGAAGAATCATTCGTGGCTTTGGGGAAGTCGTGTTAGTTATTGTTAACAGTGTATTAAATTTATAAACCTTGATTTAAAATTGATAGGTGAAGTTGATGTTATTGATGTCAACAGGACTGGGATTCTAAATGTTAAATGTGGCAAATCAGAATTTGGAAAAATTGCTGCCTTAATCCCAGGCACCTTTAGCCCACTCTTTGTCATCCTAATGCCCTTCTGTTTGATATTTACTTCTTTGGACATTGCTACCTCACTCCTTTTGCAAATCCATGTTAGCATTGATGTCATAAAGTAAGCAGAATGAATGTGTGAAATTGCTTGTAAAATTATCAAATGAAATGAATAGCAAATATGATGACTTTTTTTTTTAAGTTGAATAAGGAAACTGTCAGCAATGATGCACTCTCGTAATGCTTACTAGAGCTGAACAGTATATATATAAGTCTGTGCAAAAGAGGCAGCTAGGCAGATCTCAGGATCCTCAAGGCTTGCCATAGTTCCAGAAGAGAGAGTAGCAGGTCTTTCCACAACTGCTACATATCACTTCAGAGTATAAAAAGGTAAGATTTATATGAACTACCAGTACAATTTGTTTGAGAAAACTGAGTGCATTGTCTGAATTGTATTGCCCAAAGTTTGCAATAGAGGTGCAGCAAATTGGTGTTTTCTTCTGTGGTTGTACTCACCAATGTCTGGAGTTAATGACATCATCATTTAAATCTTTTAATGTATTGAATTAGTTCAACAGAGAATGATCCGAAAAAGGGAAATCAACTATTTCGGTTGCAGAAGCAATTGAGAGAAGGAAGATTAGCCATGAGAACATGAAAGTCGTGCATTATAAAAAGCATTTAAATGTGAGATACATGATTACTGATTTTTATATTTTTATCTCCTTTAGTATCTTCTCTAGAGATATTTAATGAATGTGATTTTTGCAATATTCACTCCTTATAGATACTGCCTAATTAAGAATCAATGGGGATTAAATTAGCAGAATGCAAACAAATTAAGTGGGTTTATATAGACACTGATTTAAAGCTGTCCAAGGCAGATTGTCACTCCATCACCCTACATATTGCCACTCCACTGCCCTATCTTTAGATTATTTTGTCCAAGCAACTATTTTTTTCATATCACTGTAAGATCTGAAAAGGAAATTATATAACACAACAGTAAAAATTAAAGCCTTTGAATAGTTATTGTGATTATTGTATAAAATTTAATTTAGTCTTCCATCCTACTATGGATTTCCTTACACTAGAACCATTATATTTTACAGAATTTTCCACCAGGCATTACAGCATGGTAGGTAAATTAGATGTAAAGTACATCTACCTGAAAAAGTAATATATTTATAATTAGAAATAAATGCTATTTGCAAACAGTTTCATGTCAATAGAAATCTATATTATTCATTCATACCTTTTCATAGGAAAATATTCCCTAACTATTGTAACTGCATAATTTGTATTTTTAAACTGGAGATACAAATCAGACTTTTGAAAGATTCTTTTTTGAAAACTCAATGAAATTAAGCTAGTTAAAATTGCACATAGGTACAAAAGACCTCTGCAGTAATGTATATTGGAAAAACTAGAAAAACATGTTGATCAAAGAAATAACATTCCAGTAAGTTACCGATCAAGATTTGAGAGACATATTTGTAACATACTTTCTGGTGGTTCAAAGTAAGATGTGTTAATTTTTCATCTCCAGTCAGAAAGAAATTAAAACATTTCCATTAGTCTAATGTGCATATGAACAAAATTATCTGGGTAAGATTAGCCTTAGTTTTCCTGCACCTTGACAATAAGATTGCACAGATTTTAGCAGTATCTACTGGCAACCTTAATAACTTAGAGCAAATAAAACCTTTCTTCTGACTGGGAAATTAATTGATTAGCAGGAATAAACGAAACAAATATTATTTTGCTGATCATCTCTTTTTCTTTACAAAACAACTTTGTGTTCCCAAGAATAAAATAAAAATTTCTTCTTTAAAAACTGTGACTTCTTTAACTTGTTGAAAACTGCTGTTGCTGGTTTGGGTTACCAATAGGAAGAACTAAATGTTGAACAAACAAAATTCATTCTAATTTTTAAAAGAACATATTTGACAGAAGTTGAATAGCTTTTGAAAATACTTATTTTATTAATAAGGATTCTCTTGAAAATTGTATTCATTTCAAAAAACTGCATTTCTACATCTTTCTTTTTAGTAATGTCCCCAGATTTTGATTCTGAAAAACTTAGAAAGAAGCTAAAACTGCATTTAACTTTAAACATATTCTTAAGGCATAAAGTAGCTAGTGGGACTGTTCACATCTGAAAGCTCTATAGGACTGAGGCATAAGAGTTAGATCCAAGATATACTGAAAGCATCAGAAATCTGTTTACTGACTACAGTAGGCTTTGAATTTGTGGGGTTTTTTCATAAAAGTTTTATACAAAAGAATAGCTTTTGGTATCTGATATTGCTATAAGGAGGCTGCATTAATGACTAGACTATTGCTTTCATTCCACCTCAGTGCTTTAGGTTTATTTCTAATCTGTATCATGGTTTAACAAAGCTACAGGCAGCTGTAAACTATTTTTCTTTAGTTTTTCAGGTTAAGTAAAAGTATACCAAACTGCTAGCATCCATTAAGCAGGGCAAATTTACTTATGTATGGTGCAATAGCCAGACTTTATTCGGTGTCTAGGTTAACTCATTTACAGCTGTATCAGCTAGCATGGGGGTCACTACATTACAATCAAACCATTTTTTTTGTCCACAGCAGAGTCATCTCCCAAAGAATAGGCAGAGGTTTTTTCCAGCCTATGAAATGTGAAATTGTGCATTCTTTGAGATAAACATTGGATGTCAGTGTTGCACCACGAAATTACAGCTCCAAATGAAACAGTGTAAAGTTCAATACTATAGTTAGGGTTACAATAGGACTGACTATGTGGCCACCATGGTATTTGTTGGTACTATAGCAGAAAATGTGCAAGTGTAGAAATCAAATGTCATATATCAGGACATACAGAAGGCAGAAAAGAGTCTCCATACAAGCTGATGAAAAAATGAGCAACACTGACAGTGGCTTCTGGTGGAGAGAAGGAAATTGACTCCATTGCTTAATAGTACAATCCACCAGAAAATCTTATATTCCATTTCTTTGTTTTGATTAAGATTTGATTAAGACTTTGATTGCCTTAAATATTTTGATACTGACACTGAGGTATTCTAGTAAAATATTTATATTATTCATCAAGATTTTCTTAAAAATTAGGCCTTACAAAGTACCAGAAGCAATACGTTCTTCCTAATGAATAGTAAATTCCTGCCAACAGTCAAGCTTTGCATCTCCAACTATAAGTTATTTTATAATAAAAGGAAGAAAGAGATTTCATAAAAAATCTGCACTGAAACTGGGCAGACTACTGGCACAGAGTAGAAGTCTTACAGCAGTAAGTTTTTTGATGCAGAAGTTTACTTTTTCAGAGATGTTCATATAGCCCCCCCCATCACCCATTTGCACTGCTCAGTGCAGAGCCAACTCTAAATCTCAAGACAGAGTAATCTGTACCTTCTCTACACATCATTCCTTCATAAGTTTCTTATGGCTTCCTCCAGGCCATAGTATATTTAAATTCAGCCTACTGTGACAAAACATTAAAATAGAGAATAGATATGTTTTCACTGAGACTGCCTTATTTTATAAATTATTGAATTTCAATAAATAACTCCTCCATTAGAGCCAGAGGAGTTTGGTGGAGATTATTAGTGGGGAGGGTGTTTTTTCCTGGGTCTTACCTTGCCAGCTACCACTTTACTTCAATGCACTCATCTTTCCTATCTCCCCTTGTTTTTCAGACTGTAACATAAACCTCCATAGGAAAGTGTCATGGATGGCAGAAGGGGTCTTTCAAATACACAAATATCAGTTCAAGTACACGATGAAATTATTTGCAATGACATTTTGCTGATGTGAACTCATTGCAACTTCCGTTGCTTTACAGCAGATTAAAATGGTGATCCATACTGATTTTAAAGTTAGAACAAATGAGCATTTAGCCATTGAATGAATGGCATACTCAATTTTTTGTCAAGGTCAAAAGTACCTAAGCAAATTTTAAAATCTTTTACTTTTCTATACATTCATTCCATAAATTAAAGTGATTCAAAATAATTAAAATTAAACAATATATACTAGTTGATTTTGTAAGTAGATTTCCTCTCATTTCCTGTTTATGCAAAGCACTTTTGAGTCTATTAGCCATCAGCTGCTCATAGTCCATTTTGCATAGCCTAAAGTGAATGGCATTTCTTTGTTCAACAGAGTTTGTCCTATAGGGGATCATGTATCAATAGACTAATACTACTACAGTAAATAATGAAAATTGTAGCAGACGTAATTAGGGGATTAGAGAATGCCTTATTCCCATTGGTAACTATTCACTAAAAGTTAGAACTGTACTACTTGCATAAGTAAACCAGCCATTAATGCAAGTAAGGGAATCGCAGATTGGCTGTGGATCACCACAGTATTTGTACAGACTGTAACACTCTAGTTTACATAGAGTAATCTCACATTAAAGTCAGTGAGACTGGTCAAGTTATTCCAGTGTGTGTGATGAAGACATGGTAATAACGTAGCCATTTCTGTGACATGGTTGAAGCCAACAGAATGACCTGTAACAGTAAGAATTACATCTGGGAGACATTTTTTTCTGCTTTGGTTTACCATTAATATGAACTATATACCCCACATCTTGTATATCCCATATACTCCCATAATGGAAGCCCTTAAGCTGAAATAAAGTATCATGTCAATAGTGCAACAAGCAAAACTTGACATATCATGTCATTAATTGAACACATGCCAGTGTGTGGTTTGGTGGGTTTTTTTTTCCTAAGGAGTCACACCTATTAATAAGTCATCATTCAGAGGCCTACTGCTGCAATGTCTGTTATTTAAAAAAAAAAAACTTTTAAAAGGAGGGTGGAGGGCCAGAAGGAAAGAATGGAGAGGTGCTAATGTGACAGTATCCTTGACAGATTTGCTTTATCTTTTGTCTAGTGAATGAGCTGGAAAAAAATAAAAGTCACACCAATACCCTAGTTTTGCAATAAAACAATATTGTAGAAACAGATCTAATGTTTGCCATCAGCAATACACAGAACGAAGGAGATACAGACCTTTATCTTTGTATTACTGAAGAAAGTGAGGATGCAGTTGCTCTCAGCTTACCTTGCACTCTAGAATAGAGACTAAAGCCTAAAGACTAGAAAAGTCTATAGAAAAGACTGTGTCTTTTGAATGCCTACCCAAGGCACTACAGTCTCCATCCACCGGACATGGACCCTGTCCTTACAGGGTCTCAATATCATCAAGTTTAGATCAGCATTAAGGATGTCTCTTTTCAATGTAATTGATTCAGACATATATAAAGATGATTACATTTCTCTTTGTTGCCTTATTTCTGTTTTGACAGGCAATGAAAATGAAAAGTGTTTATTTTATTGCTGGGCTTCTTTTAATGATAGTTCAAGGCAGCTGGCAAAATCCTCTTCAAGATACAGAGGAGAAATCAAGGTAAATTCTTTAGAACAAACTTCTAGAAACATTTGGCATGAACTTTGTTTTCTTATAGTTTGAAGCAAAACATACTGTGACTTAAAGATAGGTTTTTGTATACTATTACACAGTACTTAATCTACCATTGGAATTGGCAAAAGGTTTTCATATTGCAAAGGATAGCATAGAAGTTTTTGATATTACAAATAGCTGCTTTAGTTATCTAAGAAGACCTTGTAATTGTGCAGTATCCAATCCGTTATGTTGATTCATTTTACTAGCCAGCTAGTGATCAATATGCCACTTGCTTTTACTTTGTGAGAATCTAAAGCAGTATTTTTAAAAGAAAAGTCAAGGCACCTGTAGAATGTACTACAACCATTGCCAATTAACAAGTTATAAACTTTTCACAGATCATTCAAAGCTTCCCAGTCTGAACCATTAGATGAATCTAGACAGCTGAATGAAGTGAAACGTCACTCACAAGGGACATTCACCAGTGATTACAGCAAGTATTTGGACACTAGACGAGCTCAGGACTTTGTGCAATGGTTAATGAGCACTAAAAGAAATGGGTAAGCATTTTGGTCACATTGCTATAGATCTCCACATACAGAAAAAGCCAAAAATCTAGCTGAATTCAGTTTCTTAATTTCAGCTTCCTATCACAGACCATGCATAACCCTCCAATAAGTAAAGTACTTAAGGAAAAATTATATATAATTTAATAATATATAATTTATATTAGATACACACAATTAATATGTAATTAAAAATGGGGAATATATGCAAAATCAGTCAAAAGTATTTGGATAAATCAAGTATAGTATCAGTGTATTAGCTGATATGCCATCTAAAAAGACTATCTCAGCTTCTTTGGGACAGATAGTTTCAGTGAATGAATTAAGTTCAATAGGAATAAGATATGTAAATACAATTTGAACGTCTGGGCCATTGGGCCTTAATAAAACTTTCCTATCTATGGGTACTCTAATCTTGAAGTTTCATTTGTGAAAAGGGAGCTAAGGTTTAAGTTTAGTTGACCACTGGATACTTTACCAGTATCACAAGTATAATGTTAAGGCATGAGTTGGTATGTTTTTTGAAAATACAAGCTTTGATTAAATACAAGCTACCAAGCTGAGAGCAAGAATAATGTAAAAGCATGTAAGTCTATGCCCTGTGTTCTAGAGAAGGTATGTCCACAGAATGCAAAAATCTATTATATTAATGCTTTTAAATCCCTGTGGAAGTCTTTAAAGTAATGATTTCCAGATATTGTATTAACTTAAATTTATAAGCCCAAAATTGTTTGTAATATTCATCTATCGGTCATGGTGGTTTATCATAATATTTAAATAATAACCAATAAAATCTTATCAGTTTATGCATGCTCTGCAATATACTGGCAATAATGATCTAATGACTGTGGAATTCCACTGCAGCCAACAAGGACAGGAGGACAAAGAAAATGACAAATTCCTGGACCAGCTCTCAAGGTATTCTAGTTGCCACAACTTGTTACTCAAAACCAGTTTGAGCTCATTTTCTGTTAAACAAGAAAGAAAACTAGTATTCTTTACAATGTTACCATAACCCAAAAAATACCTATCAAAAGAAATTATCTTGCAGCTACTTTTCACAAGGAAAGAGGAAATGCCTCTATGTTATTTACTCCTGTACCTGTGTTCTATAGCTGTGTGCAATGGCTTCAAGGAATGCCACAGGATGAGAATAGATTTCAGGAAAGGACATTCCAAGTAATAAAGGAGAGTAGAGAATAAGATAAAAAGAAAAACTTGGTATAGAAAAAGGCTGAAGAAAAAAACCACAACTGTTATTTTGAGGAAAAGAAAACCAGTGAGAAGACTAATGAAAGGAAAATGGCCAGGCACCAATTTGCAGAGAGCTGATAAAACATGATACAATGCTCAGCCCTAAGCACTCAGTCCCATGTTACATAAACCACTCATTACAGGAAAGGACAGCACAAGACCTGCTGGAGGCTGGAATTTTGTTTCTTGACAATGTTTTTGGGACGGGGTTGGGAAGTTGGAAATTTGAAACAAATAAAACAAAACCCCAGTGTTTTTGCAAAACAGATTGAAATACCTATATTTGTTCTTCTTTTTGTCAGAAATTCCAAAGAGGATAGCCCAGATCACGAAGATCCTTCCATTCAAAACACAGTCAATATCAGTAACAAATCTGTAATAAAGTTTCTGCTTCAATGAAACAGCATATCTCAACAAAATTAATGTTTCATCATAATGTTCCAAACAACTCTAGTTAGCATGCTGATGAAGAGTGCAGATGGTACTAAATTAGGAGGAATGGTGAAATCCCAAGAAGATAAAAAATAATAGAAAGAGCTAGAGGCCCTGAAAATAGGGTGGAAATTAGCAACTTCTGAAATAGAAATGCTAGGGAACTTGTTCATGGAAAATTTTCCATAATATATCTACTTCTCAGTGCAGCTTGCCTTACTAAGGGGCACTGTGACATAATTTTGTGCTATATCAGAGAAAGAAGCACAATAAGGTATAGGGAGGGAGAAGGAAATCGTCTTTCTCTATTAGGCTGAGAAGATGACCAGGCTTGAAATTGTTCCAAGATTATCACTTGGTCAGAATGACGATTAAAAGGGTATTCACAAAACAACTCAAAATGTAAATTCAAAAGGAATTAAGTCTGAACAGTTTGGCTAAGAAATAAAGAAGACGAAGGTAGGAGGAGTGTCTTGATGGAAATTTTTAGGTTAACACAAGAGGTAACAAGAAGTATGTCTGTAGAATACAATACAGTTTGTTGATCATAGCTAATTGATTAATCTAGCAGACCATTCCAATGCAGCTATATTTGCTTTCAGCACCTGATTTGATTTGTTCAGAACTAGTTCAGGCATCTCTGCACAAAACTGTATTGCATAGCACAGACAATGCTTTCAGAACTTAAAGATATCAAGAAAAAAATATCAAGGGTAATTTGAGAAGAAAAAAAAACCCTCTCCCTAATAGGAAATGCTAGTCTGGTGGGTGGGAAATAGAAATCAATAAAGGTTGAAAAAAAATTAAGTCATTATGCAGCCTGCTTCTAGAGTATTGCTCTTCTTTCAGCAATGCGATCTCCAAACGTCATGCTGAATTCGAGAGACATGCTGAAGGCACCTACACCAGTGATATCACCTCTTATTTGGAAGGTCAAGCTGCCAAAGAGTTCATTGCTTGGTTAGTGAATGGACGAGGAAGAAGAGAGTAAGAATCCATCCATTCCTATTATTAAATTTTGCCTTGCTTTTGAGGTTAGAAATCAACTCTGATGAAACCTTGATGTGGTTTTGATCATTCTTGCTGTACTTCATGTTTTTCTTTTGTAATAGAAGATATTCTGTGGGTGTTAGACTACCACTTTAAATTATTAAGTTCAAATACAGATTAAAACAAACCTGTTCACTATGCTGTTACACTCTAAAAGGTCAAGTTATATTTAAGCTGAATATATTTAAAACTAAACCAAACCTTCCTCTACCACCTTTCCCCCTTCACATAACATTGCTTACAGTCTCCTTAACTATCATTTAAATTATTCAAGTCAGTGTCATCTTAAATTACTTTCTCTTTTTTTCCTTTTCACAGTCAATCTTTTCTTCTGCAATATTTCCAAGATTAAATTTGTACCAATGCCATCAGCTGTACTCCATGTGCTGGTGATCATTCCCAGCAGTAACTGATGACCTCTTTGCCTTTTCCCATGCCCCCCAGAGCCTCCCCAAGTTGCTGCTGCCAAAATAACGATAATTTCCTACAACTGTGACTTATTTTCCTTTTAAAGACACCTCTACTTCTTTTGCTGTTGTTCACAGTTTCATGGACACTGTGCTCCACTGTTTTGACCTACCTATGTATCTGATTTTTTCCATTAATATCATGTTCTCCACATACTCATTGCAGATTTCTCAAGCCTATTCACTTCAACTATTCACTCATGACTTTACATCTTTTTTTATGAGAGTCTTACACTTAGAAAGGCCTTACCTTCAGTCTCCTGCAGGCACCTTCTATCTCATCATAATTCCAACTCTGCATGTGTAGGAGCTACACAATGCACATGCCACTCCACACCTTTTAACTGTTCTGTACTTATTTATGCCTTTAGACTGTAAGCTCTTCGGGGCAGGGATTTCAGTTCATCCTCTGATTATATATGCTACCAGCTGTAAAGTACTATGTAAGTCTCTCGCACTATATAAAAATAATAAATAATAACAATAAAATGTAATCTGTAAGACAAGATTGTGTGTTGTAGTCAAGGAAGACTAAATAGGTAAAAGTAAATTTTGTAAATAATGACAATTGCCTGAAAAAACAGAGTTAAATAAATTAGGTCAGCTATATAGAGAAGGGAAAGGCTGTTGCCACTTCATAGCAATGTTCAGATTTACAGTTGTTTTTCTGTCATATTTTATTTTCATGAGCAGAAATAGGGTATTTCAGTATCTGTAAGAGACAGAGATTACAACCTAGGTGTGATGAGCTAAGCTTAGAAACCTAGAGGGATAATTAAACGCAGACTACCCTTCTGCTTCCCAATATTTAGTATTATTTGTGGTCAAACTTGTATATAGCCTTCCCTGAAATTATTGCATGAAAAGAACCAGTCTGCCTGTCATTGATCCCAGAGCACAGCATGCTTCTGTGTCAGCCCACCTTAAACGAATTCATTAAAATCATCCTGGTTTTGATGGGAGGAAACAAGAGAGGAAAGTTTTCTAAACCAGGCCCTTGGCATAATGGTATTCCAATAGTCAAAAAACGATAGAGCAAGAATGAGGATGTGATTCCAAATATAAAATGCTATTGTACAGCAAACAAGCACATAGATTTTATACAGGTGTTGTAATTGAGTTATTCTAAGCCCCCCAAAAAAGTTGCTGTTCTTAATATCTAGATACTTATGCAATCTAATTTTAAGTATATAACTAGGGTGTAAGTCCAATTAAAACAGAAAAAACATATGAAAATTTGACTAATGTTTTAGTAGTGATATTTCTTAAATAGCAATTCTTAGTAAATCTACTTTGAGTTTTATTGCTGTCTAGTCTACTTGGCACAGCCATTACAGACTGAGATATGTTTTTGCTTCTATGGCTTTTCCAAAAAATGCTAGAAAGGAATTTAGATTCACGTGAAGTAACAGTCCTCATCCGGTAAAGGGAGACTTCCATGTTTTATTCTGTTGTTAAAATAATGCCTCAAAAGATGTTCTGATATACATTGAACTGTACTGAGCCATAACATCATGCTCAACACTTAACTGCTTAAAATCACAGGAAATGTGCAGTGTATTAGAATGCTGAAATGAGGCCCTTTTAAACACTTTGTTTATTTTGATCTGCAAATTGTTTGATAATTTCTTCCCTTTAAAGTTTCCCAGAAAAAGCTCTTGTTGCCGAAGAAATGGGCCGAAGACATGCAGATGGCACTTTCACAAGTGATATCAACAAAGTCCTTGATGACATGGCTGCCAAAGAGTTCCTAAAATGGCTGATTAACACAAAAGTTACTCAAAGGTGCCTGAATTTTTATTGTGTTATTTTTAATATACTGGAGTTTTAAATGTATATGTCACACATAGGGAAAACATTGCTAATTTTTCTCTTAACTATTGACATCTCTCTAACTGTGTTACAAACTTTGTTACAGACAGTACTGAACAATAAGACACTAAACAGAACTCATTCCAAATATAATTTGTATTTTGTATTTAATAGTTTCCTACTTAACTTGAGGGGAGTTTTGCTACTGAAGGTTACCAGAAGTGAGGTCATATTAAATTATTGAAAAATAAAACTCTCCTTTGCATAGGCATTATAAGATAAGAAATTTTTATTGGTAAAATTACACCAATTTGATTATTTCTTTAAAGACCATGATGTAAAACAGTGCCTTAAATTGTGGCTTGTCATTAGGCAATAGGGTACTGTAATCTGAGCTCCTGATAGCTAACTATTTCAGAACCCTCCTTTAGCTTGCCTGTATATCGGCAAATCCTGTTGGAATTGCAACATTTTCTACCTGAGCTCTGTGAACAGGTTAATATTTAAGAATTATTTGTAAACATTAACAAAGCATTTCAAAAATAACAAAATGCCAAATCAAGGCTCATGTAAGTGGTCAGATTTTTTAAAATGTTGGATGTCCACTCTGTAAAAATGAATTATTTTTAGTCTTTTGACTACTGAAGCACCCAAAATGACTAACTGATCTTGGAAATCTGAAAAAAAACATCGTCTCAAAAAATTTAGAAGCTATAGGTAAAGTACAGTTTTTATTAACATTTTAATATTTTTGTGTTTGTAGTTCAGTGTTGAAACAAACAATCTATTAGAAACTATTAAAAACCTTTTCCTTAGGAATAATTGTTTTCAAACTGTTATTAGACAGAGGCATTGAGGGGTCTGTGGAACTATCATCTGCTAACACTTAAACAGAAAAAATACGTTCCACACATATTTCATAAATCTTGGGAGATTTATAATATGTCCTAATTGCTGCTGCTTTCTTTTACAGGGACCTTTTGGGAGAATACCAGTAAAAATGCAGAATAAAAACGGGATAAATGAAGATCTTCATTGCATCAACTGCCAGTTATTAAGAGATTCTGAAATCTGTATTCTGTCATTTACATTGGGTGTAACAAAGCTATGTCACGTTGCATGCCAGGAAATAATTGTACTATAGTTTAGTGTTGCCAAAGGTTTATATATGGAAAACTTATTGTCTAAGGGATGGTTATCTTAACAGCTTTAAGACTATGAAAGTTCCATATCTTCATATTTTCCATTTATTAGGACTGAAGTAACTCTGTTTATATTTAATGATAAAATTATTTTTCTAAAAAGTTGACTTCTACACACAAAGGATTCAATCACCAATTATATGTGTTATTTGTAAGGGCCTGGCAGTTACAAATGCCTGAGAAGTGAATATCCCTCTTAAAACCTTTGTTATAAAAAGGCTAAGCTTTAAGGATATTAAATGATAGCCTTAAATAAATTTTTTCAAGCTTCTTTTCTGTTGACTTTTCATGTGTATATCACTTGTGCCTCTTTGCACTCCATTTCATTTTATTCTAATTCTGTAGTGTCACTGAGATCTTGGAAGTGATTTGTTTGGAATGATAAAACAAACTCAACATTTTGTTTTGTCACATTTTCTCCATAATAATTCTCAGAAAAGAACTATCTGAACTTTTAATTATCTTTAGTTGAAAAAGAAATCATGTAAGATGAAGCCGGAGGGGGAAACAAGACTTAACAGACAAGTATTCTTCATTAGCATAAATTCTTCTTTCTCAGCAAAAGCAGGAGGACAGCTTTGAAAAACCTTAAGTACAATATACTCCATTAGTAGTGGAAACTGCCACATAGTGTCTTCAAATTTTATAAGATTGCCAAGTAAAGCCAACTCAAATGGCCCTGGGGTCACTCTAATCTGCATTGTATTCTTTTCTTCCTTCTTCCTCTGAGAACCGCTTTGTCCGTCAACTCTTGCATCTAGCAACATTCTACTGTAACTTACAAGCATAACTGTCATTTCAGTCACCTGTACCTTCTCCATTATGGTGACAGAACATTTTGCTTGCAGATCTCAGTGTTTCTAGCAACTCAAACTGTTATACTCTCAGCTGGCCAGGGGATGTTTTTGTAGGTATGGTAGTAGCTGCAACTCTCAAGTAGCCACAGGTGGTTATGTACCTCTTCTGACGACTCCCTGAGCCCCCTTTTCTCCCCTTGCTATAACAGCAATATGCCAGGTATGTATATTAAAATGTCCGAAAGGGCAAGTGGTTTAAGAGAAAGTCAAATGGGTTTAGCAAGTATCTAGTAGAGGTTGATGTGAAGCAGGAGCATTGTTGAATCAGAATTAGCACCAGTAACTTTTGCTAGGAATAACTAGTATTGTTTTGGGTCTTACTTGTTTTTCAAAGGCATCTGAAACTTTCACTGATGGTCTAGAATTTCTGGAAAAATAAGATTAGATTGTCCTCCCAAAATGCTACAGCAACCAATATTCTCTGGTTTCAGATCAGGACTGATCATACCCAACTTGGCATCTAGAACAGCTTCTTCACAGCAACAGAAAGTTCTTTTAACTTTCCAACTTTAAACAACTCGGTAGAACTTTGCACTAAAAAAACCACCATAGCATCCAAAATACCACTGGAGATTAAAAAAAAGGTGGGAGGGGGGGAAGAATGTATACATATTTGTTGTTTATTTAATCCCATTTGTACACAGTGCTTCGGTTCCAAGTGCTTCCAGAACTGAAAAAAGATTCAGTTATACACAGTTGGATCCACATGGTCCAGGCTGAAAGGGTACAAACAGCTAACTCTTCTGTTTCCATAGATTGAGCAACTGTCTTTAACATGTTTTATTCCACTATGTCCAGGATATTTAGTGCTCCAAAGGACAGGATTCCTGAGTTACAAATCCATTTTGCTGTGGTGTCTGTCACCAGTGTATTTGAGCACCTCCTGGTGATGGCTTTTTCAACTATGAAAATACTGTTTTCCCACATTTTTACAAATTATATGCTTTTAGGAACAGAAGGGTATAAATTATTTTCTCAAAGTTATGCAACTTGGCTGGAACAAAGCAAAAATATTTAATCTCTTATTTTCTGAGTCCCAATCTACAGCATGAATCAAAAGACACCTTTTCTTCAGAAGTGAGATGAAGTTGAGCATGTTCCAGAAGTTCTAAATGCATGTTTTAGCTCAACAGGACTAGGACTTACACAACCTGAAATCACAGAGCAAGTTCATATGGGATCAAAAAAACTATGAGGTATGTGCTGGGCATTTCTAATATGCACTAGATGAAATTCAGTGAATGGTACAAACACAGGGAGAAATAAATAGCAGTCACTTCTTTTAAAAGTGTCTTTACTAGAAAATAGCTACACATCTGCAGGCTGAGAGAGGGTAGAATAGCTGCAGCATTTAAGCATAGAGAAAATTGCTATTTATGTCTTAATCTTAACTTTGTACTTTAGTAAGGGAGAATTCTAGGCCTTCCATGCTATGAGTGGTACATTGGTAGAGAACTTTAGGAACAGAGCAGCCTGAAGATTCCTTTTAAATAATAGATGGTTTTCAAAGTCTTCAGGCAATGGAGCAACAGCTGTCAGTTACTATGTTGACTGCATTGCCTGTGGTGCTGCTGCTTGTATGAGAGGGCTTCAATTTGGTCTTGGCAAATAAAGGAAGAGAAGCGGGACTGCTTAAGGCAATCAAGCTCAGGAGCGTTTCAGCATTAACCTACAGGGCTACACCCTCACCCATTCTCAGAAACATTAATCTTCTTTTCATCATATGCCCTGGTGTATATGAGGGGTCTTGACTGACATGCTATAAAAGGTGGCACTGCTGCGATGCCCCTCTGCACCTGATGTGAGTTTTAAAGTCTACAAAAGAGTTACGGTATGGGTCCCATCTTATTTGATATACACTGTAAATGTATCACAGATGCAGTTTATGGTGCATAAACTTATTATTATTTTGTTTTCATTCACTCCACACTGACTTCTTCACTCTACTAGAAAACTGAATCTTATACCTTAAGTTGTATGAAAACAGTACCACTGGCCCAGATGTTTTGACTGTATGGTGTACGTGCACCTTCTACAATTCCGTATTCCATGAACACCTGTGTGTATCTGGACTCCTCTGTGTATTTGCACATGTGCTGCCTAGAACTTCCAGTTATAGTAAAAAGTGTTCTCAATATTATCTCCTTTAATAACTGTATTTTATATGCTGAGTGTGCAGCATCCTTCCTCTTCCATCCTATTTACTAAGTATCTGGAAAAATAAGTACATTGAAGCAAAAGAAGACGACTAATTGGAATTAATACAATAAAAATGAACAGAAACCTGAGATACACTAACCATTCAACTATGCTCTAAGGACACGTGGCAAGTATCTTCAGTGGCTGGGAAATTAATTTTATAAAGAAAAATACATAAACTTGAAAGAACTGCATGACAGCCGCTACTTGCCACATTGAAATGGTTGTCCCAATGACATAACCACAGAAAACAGGTTCTTTTCCTCATTTGCTCTCCTGATTTACAGTTAACACTCTCTTCACAATCTTCTCAAACAGAACCAGTGTAATGACAAATTACAAAACTGTCCTTATGCCATTTCAGCCTCAAAATGCAAAGAAACAAAAAGAAATTATTTCTGAAAAAAATAGACATTTTTAATACATTTGGTATCAAAAGATGCACTTAGTTGAGTAGAGCTCGAACAGTCCTCAGTGCTAACAGCACTTTTGCCTTCTCTTCCTCACAGCACATTTGATGTAAGCCACTTGAATCAGTATAAAACTTTCTCCAGCACATATTTTGTCTGCCATAGCCACACATTGAGACATCTGGAACACATTGTTGCACCTGAAACTAGACTGTATACCTTTTAGTCACAAACAGTAATTATTTTTTTTTTGTTCTGCAGAGAGCACTTATGTTTTCCATTTTTCCTGTTTGACTTCTCCAAATATTTCCGAGGAAAGACTCAAATATATAAACAGACTTAGAAAAGTCTTGAGTTTCACTGAGGCTAGAAGTCTGAAGGAGAGATCACATCTGGTAGGCCTACCAAGTGTTTGGAAAACCAACCTTCAGGCCAAAAGCTGTATTTTGGTTCTTTCTAGTAAGTAGCTCTTCTTAATCATACAACTTCTTTATGAATATTTTTGTGTTCAGCATACAATATGATGAACAGCTATGGCTTCTCAAACTTTACTGTGTAGCAGCCACTGCTGGATATTCATTTCTTTAATCTCTTCGCATCATATTAATACATACCTGATTGCAAACGAACACCATGGTATGAAGTAATTTGAAATAATTAGCTGGAACAGCTTTTTAAGTCTCAGGCTATCACAAAAGACAACCTGGCAGAGCACCAGAAGCACAACCATTACAATCATTTTTGGGACCATGGGTATTTTGATCAGACAGGAGGAATTTGAGATTCTTCCAAGGTGTAGAGAATCATTGCTAGGAACTATTGCAACTAAATGGAAAACATATTCCGCTATGTTGACTCTTACTGGATCACTCAGGTGGTTCTGAGTACAGAGTCAGGTCCCATAAGCCTCTCTGGCATGACCAGAGTCAGAAGCACTACAGATGATTAGACATTTTGGTCTAGATAGGTGAATCCAGATTTCCAAAGGTACTTAAAATTGTGTACCCACTGAAACTAGCAGATGATAGGCATATGGTTTGTCAATGTAGGTCTTTTTTTTTTTTTTTTTCTTAGAATTAACCACTGAGAAGCATTAAAACCTTGCAGATAATCTCTCAAAATATTATTAAACTGCAACTTGGCTACCAAAAGCTTGGTAACATTCAGGTACATTTTATCACAAGACCGAGATTATAATTTGACTGTACTATATTTTGATGATCACTACTTAAATGTTTAGAAAACAAAGCATGGATTGGCTGAAATATATATATATATATGTTGTGATTCCTACTCACTGGGAAAAGGAAAATTCATCCCAGGGGTGGGCGGGGGTTTGTTTTGGTTTTCTTTGTTGTTGGTAAGACGAGAGAGTGCACAGTATACCAGACAGATATTTAAGTGGAGCTGTAAGACATTCTGAAACTCTGGTCATGCATCTCAGCACATATGGGATACTAGTTTGAAAAGTAATATAAAAGACTGTCATTTCACTGTGATTTTACTTTATAAAAGTGGACTTATCTATACACAGAAAATCATGTTAAGCAAGCTGTGAATTTGCAGCACATTAGTTCCTCCGTTGTAAATTTACACTGAGCTGCATGGAACCACTGTCAGGGCACATTAATGGCATTCTTAAGGTAAACCGATATAGCTAGCACAGTGTAAATTCGTAACTAGTAGTAACCACTACCTTCAAGGAGAATGGTATACAATAGTGAGTAGAGCATAAGTTTGTATCTAGATGAAGTCTATTACCTTCCATATAGACAAACCTTTAATATTTTTAAATACTTTGGGTTACTCTAAAGGAGGTGTATCTATTATAAAAAGTTACTAAGCCACTTCTAGATACAGATTACTTAAAAAACAGCAGCAAAATGCTAAATGCTGTGCTTAATCTGCAGGAGCGGAATGAAGGAACAAGCAGCACAACTTTAATGAAAGCTCTGACAAGTATTTTGAAGGCAAGACTAAGAATATTTGCTATCTGCCCTGGCTTCGAGTCTCTTCCTCTTGCTTTAGCGGATCACATACGTTTTCTGTTCCATTTCTCAGGTTGTAAAATACCTGCCCCTCTCTCTGATAACAGCTAGTGTTCTGCAAGTAGAGGGGAAAAAAGCTAAGATGGGCCAAACCAAAAGCACAAACCACACCACTCAGTAATTACATTTTGAGGCTAGAATTCTTCTCTTAAAATAATTCCAGAAACTCCCACAGCTTTCTGACTGCTTGGTGATACTCAGCTTTTTAAACAATCAAAGGCTTTATAGTTTTGATTCACAGGTTATTCTCAGTCTTTTCCACCAATTAGTCCTACTATCTCAAAATTCTCCTTAGAAATGGAATTGTCTGATGTGATAACCCAGGGTCACCTTCAGAGCTAAATGTTAAACTGTTATCCAATACTTCGATTTTTCTGGTCTTAATTTAAAATTCCCTTTTGCAGACTTACACATCCACCTCTATTTTATGCCAAGAAGCAGTGCCGAAGAACTAAATCCGAGCCCTTCCTGCAATTTTATCCGCCTTTCCGTGGCTTGATTGCCAGAGAAAGAAGTTCAAAGAGCAGAAACTTTACAAGAAATGCTGGTGTTACCAAAGCGTTAGGGGCTCTGCCCCTAGCGTTTGAAAGGCATTTCCCCTCTGGGGCCCCCGGGCGGCCGTGATCCGATTCCCTACAGAAATCCTCTCAGTGTCAAAGCTCCCTCCTCTTTAAGGTACAGCTGTGCCACCGCGCTCCAAGCGTTTGAACCGAAGGAGAAACCGCAGCTCAAACCCCAACGCGCGAAGCTGCAGAGCCGGCAGGGAATCCGAGACCTCGCACGAACCCCCGGTGCCCGGCGCTGCTCGCTTCCTGCGAGGGACCAGCTCCCGCCCGGCGCCGCTCGCAGGGGCAGTCCCCGAGGGCAGCGGCAGGATCGCATCGCGGAGCCACCGCCCGGCTCCTGCGCCCGGGGCAGCGGCCGCGGCCGGGCCAAGCCCGGCCCCGCCCCGCTCCGCCCCGCTGCGCCGCCCCGCTGCGCCGCTCCGCTCCGCGCCGCTCCGGCAGCCCCGCCGCGCCATGCAGGTGGGTTAGGGGGAGAGAGGGCGGGGGGGCGGCCGCGCACGCCGGCCCTGCGCGGCAGCGGCTGCCGCCTGACGGGACCGACTTCTCCTTGCAGACCTTCCTGAAGTGGCTGCTGGGGATCCTGGGGGTCGCCGTCGTCGTCACGGTCATCGCCGTGCCCCTGGCTCTGCTCACCGGCGGTGAGTCCGCGGCGGGGCCGGGGGGATCCCGGCGGATCCGCAGCCGCGAAGCCCACTGCTGGGGGGGTGGGGGGGAGAGGGAAGTTTTGCTGAAAGTTTAGTGCTTCGGGGAACGGGGTTGATAGAGCCGGAGGTCCTGGGAAGCTGGGAGGTACTTTGTCAAGAAGGTGTCCCACCTGGCAGGATGGGGCGCCGGGGGGGGTGCGCGCGTAGGAAGTCCCTTGATTACCGTGTGAGCTGAGAAAGGGTTAGTTACAAGCATTACCGTTTTCAGCATTTTCCTTTCCTATTGCAGCTGCAGGCTGCAGAACCAGCAGTAAAATGCCAGTTAGTTAGGGTGCATTGAAGAGATAAGATTATATTCCCTCTAATTTGCTTTGTTTGCGCAACTTTTGCTAACATTATTGAGTGAAATTATATGCAGAGCACAGTTACAGAGGTCAGAAAAGTAGGAAGAGATCTGGAATGCGTTTTTGGACTCTGATCGGTTTGTACTTTCTAGGTTGTCCTTGTGGCTCTGGATGTTAATGTGAAACAGCATGGAATCCTAATCAAGCAAAGCATTGCTTCCAGCTGGTAGGGCAGAGCTGCAGGTTAATCACTCTTTTTGTGTTCTTACGGTTAACAGCTGAGCAGTTGTGATACCTAGAATTCAGCACTGCGAACTCTAAGGAAACAAAGTGTTTTCTAGACTAGAGCTTTGTCTAGACTCTGTTCGTGAGGTGCACCCCAAGAAGTGTGAAAATGTGTATGTTGATCTTGACAGCATGTTCAGAAATGAACACGGCAGTTGCTTATGTGCACAGAAAGTTCTGTTGTTTTTTTTGTATGTCAGTTTAAAGGGGCAAAGCTTGTGTCACTAGTGTTCATGTGGCGTAATTTACGTTAAACCTTTTTGCAGTTCAGCTCTGTCATTATTAATATCACAATCATTAAAAACTAGATTTTCAAAGTCCAGATATCTGAATGACATATCTTCTGGGTTAAAACTTGCATCAGTGGATGCTGACTCTCTTTTCTGTTATTTTGGGGCAACTTCTTGCCACTTATCTCAAAAAAGCAAATTTGGGCGGTGACAGAAAATACTCTTAGCTTCAGAAGTTGGAAAGAGCAGGAGAAAGGGTCTTGATAACTTATCAGATGCATGCGTGCAGCCATAACACCTAGTGAAAGTATGCGGGCCTGAACTCTGCTGAAGAGTTGGTGCTTTTCTGCCTTAATGCCGCTGTTACATCTTACTGAAAATCAGATGGGTTTTCTTCTTTCATAAATTGTAGCATACGAATCCTTTTGCTGCAATTCAGAATCAGTCATTGAGTTATATAGTAAATAGATTTTACTTTAAGGAGGCACTTTTGTTGGATGACATGCAGAATATCACCATGCTGTCAGCCTTGGCTTGCATCATGTTGGTTGTAAAAGGGTAGGGCGATGCGTCACTCTTTTTACTGTTGGCTCAAATTAATGTGTGAGAAATTACCTAGCACGCCCAGGTAGTTCACTAGGCCTCTCTGGATAAAATAAGGATTGAGATGAAGAGGTGCCAGTTCAAAAACTTGAATTCCTATCTGTTCCCACATCAGGCCAGCAGTAACATCTGAATAACAACCGTGACCATTACAGTTCAGGAACTGCAGCTTGCTTTTGAATTTTTGACTGAAGGGTGCTAAAGAAATGTTTTCTCTTAGCTGAGAGTGTACAGGTGGTGCACTTGTAATTACTCCTTTATAGGTGAGACCACTTAATCACTGACGGTTTGATTATATGACTTTCATGAAGGACCTCGGGGCATCCAAGTCAGCTGAGGATTCCTCCTGGGTCGGTCAGTACAGGTGCTGGCCTGAGTACAAAATTAAAGGTGGCAAAACTGAGGGGTGGTGGGGAGGAGGAGTAGTTCACATGACTCTGACTGTGTGAAATCATAGTCTGCTCGGAAAAAAGTCATTGTAATTGGATTCAAGTCTTTATTTCATGCCAATGGTTCAAGCATTATGCAGGGAGTGAAAATGATGATTATTGATAGACACAGATAATTTTGAGTTTGGATTTCTTACCTTTGGCCTGCTGTTCTTCTCCCCTCCATGCTTCTCAATGTACTTTAATTTCTTAAGCTTAGTAGTCATGCAGCACAGAATTAGTTTGATAAATTGGCTTCAGTGCTGGGAAAGGTTGTGAAATTTTGCCACTCCAGAGGAGGTCTGGCCTGTTGGCTGGACTGTAGGCCTGGCAAGTGGAACTTCTGCTTTTTTCTCTTGCAGCTGTCTAGCATGGGCAAATACTGCAGACTTAAATTTGCAAAAGGGGTTCCCTAATTTTGGGTGCAGCTCCTCACTATTTACCTTGAGGGTCTTCAGCCAGAACTGTGTACAAAATTCTATATTTTTTGTTTATAGCCACTGCCTATTTTGCTACCTTATTTTACATTTAATAACCACATGGGACTACTTGCATCAGACAGTTTAATGTCAAAACAGCCTTGGGGCTTGTATTTGAAGTCTGCTGATGAAAGCATTGTTATGCTTTGAGGAGCTAATCAAGAGGTGACTACAGTAGCAAGTGGTTACTCTTAAAGCATGAGTATTTTAAAAAAAACTGTGGTCTGTCCATGATTCACTTACCCATTTACTTTTGCTTCTCCCATTTTTTTCTCCTGTAACTTTCTGTGCAAAAGGCAGATTGAAACACCCAGTGGCCGTACACCTTTACCTCTTCTCGAATAGCAGATCTTGTTAGCGCCAGCTGGGCAGGAAGGCCAGGAGCGAGAGGAAGAGTGGCCAATGCTGAGAGCTAGAAGGAGACAGTGCAGTACCTAGTATCATTCTGCTGCCATGAGCAAGTCATAAACAGCCGTATAGTGGGGGGTCCTATACAACTATCTGGTCGCAAACCAGATTCCTTTGCCCAGAGGTCTAATTCTCCAAGAGTGAGATAGCCACTAAATGAGAAGGCTCATCACTGTCATGATTAGATGATACTATGCGTGGGCCTCTGTGGTCTTTTGATAGAAATGTGCCTAGAAGAGGTGGGAAAAGCACAGCAAGTGCTGGGGAAGTTAATGACCTTAAGGTGCCTGAGGGTACTTTGTGAGTCTGATGCCTGACTGATCTGTTGGGTATTACTAGTGGCTGGTAGAAAGCTACTATAAATACAGATAAGAGTTGCTGGCAGCAGGAATCCAGTAAGTTCAGGTTGTCATCTTGGATTTGAAGTTGGAGAATGTTGGGACTGCTGAGACAGCTTTGTGCTTCAAGGACTCAAGAGAGGTGAGGTTGCAGATCTTCCTCACAGCCGCGTTAATGTATAACTGAAAAGGAATAAAAGTCTCTGAAAGGCTGTGATCATTGTTCTGTTGGGGATGGTCCTATCTGCAGTCTTCCCCTGTTTATCCCCTCTGTATTCTGTCCTGAACTAAGCAAATTTGTGACTGGGTGGAGTGGAGGAGTATCTATTGCCAATGTCAACACCCTGCTTGCAACTGAACAGTATGTTTAAAATACAGAGAGGCTTCTGGCTGATAAACAACCATCATATTGGAAGACCTGTGCCATAAGATGAATGAATCTGGCAGCTGTCATCTGTCACAGTTTTTTGGGGATTAAGGGGTCCTATATTATTCCAGTCTCTGAAAGTCATTAGGTTTAAGGGTGTTTAGGGAGAAAGCTAGAAAATCTGTAAGGGAATTTAAATCTATGGATCAGAAATTGATCTTTGAAGTAGAACCTCTTTGAATCTATATAAAAAAATTAAGGTTTAGATAAGAATCTTGATTCTGTGCGGGGGTTTTTTTTTTTTTGGAGAACTGTCACATAAATGGTGAGCAGTAGTTAATTCCAGTAACCTAGCTTTGAAGGACTTAAATCTTTAAAATCATGGCTGAAATTCTCTCCGAAGTTGTGTGGGAGATACAGTAGGTTAATTGCCTTGTTGTGAGTATGCTGTGGACTTGTCTGACCAAACAGTCTTTTGGCTTGAATCGAACTGTTCTAACTATTCTCTTTTCCCCGTGTATTCATGCACCTTGCATTGCATTACAGGATCCTTGTAGTCTTCGTGTTATGTGTGGGTATATTACTTTTTGAGCTAGTGAAGGAAAAGATAGCAAATGGAAATGTTTTCCTGCTGTATGTCCTTGACTTCTGTAACTGTCATTTAACTCAGTTATTTACCTTAATACAAATGTTGAGTAATGTAATACAAAAAAATTTACCAGCAGTGGATTGCTATCTGTTGAACACTTCTGGTGTTTTTATTTCCTTGCTTTGCATGAGATGGGGAAAATTTAAGAGGGACTGTAGAGCTATTGATTACAAAGTTAATGATTACCTCCCTCTGGGGAAATCTCTGCAGCCCCAGAGAGTGATACCTGGGTGAGCTGCCCTGGGAGGTGTCGCGGTGCTCGCCCATTGGTTATGGTCTCTCCTGGATACCCAGTGGCAGATACTGGGTATCAGGTGGGATTCTGGGTTAGGTGAACCTTTGGCCTCACCCAGCACAGTCATTTTTTACTTTCTTCTTTGCTGGAAATCCATTTCTGTGCTCTAACTGTCACATCTGAGGCAGTAACTGGGGGCTTGGGTGTAGGGGGGAAGGTTTTTGAGTGCTTTTTTATGCACGTTGGAAGAGAAATGGGAAGAAGGTTTGGAAAAAATAGCCTGAAATGTCACTTACTTTTCTGACTAACAACTGAATCAGTCAGATTTCCCTTCTTGCATCTCTCACGCTGCTCCTAAATTACATTCTTAGATTGCAGATCATTCTTGCTCTTGTTCTGCTGTCACTTAAAAAGGGTGATACTCATTCACCTTTTCTGATTTTTATCATTTCTCTATCCCTTTCTTTCTCATTACTGCTGAGCATCATGCTTGTACTTGTCTTTCTGTTGTTGTGGTTCTTCCAGTCTCTCTGGGTAGTGGTGAAGATGCAGCAAAGGTTCTGTTATTACTGTTTTTATAGTTTTCCATCACTTTTAATTGTCTACATAATTTCTTGCTCTTTTTTATTATGTGTGGAAATTAGTAAAATGTGCCTTGACACTGGGGAATAAACAATACGTATACCAAAAGTAATTTGTCAACATCTTTAGGTTTTGGTATGGTGATTTGTCATACCATAAACCTTACACAATAGTTAACAACTTGTTTACTTTACACCTTACACCTACAGAAACTGACTGAATTTTTCTCTTGAGAAAGAGTAACATATTACAAAAAAAAAATCCAAAATTGAAACAAAACTGTTTGTCAACTTCATATGAGTACTACTTATATAAAAGGTTAAGAGCCTTCTCCCCAGAAAGACTTACATATGTTTTTGCTGTTATAACAGGGATATTATAATGTAAATATTTCCAGCATATCATTATGACAGTGGAAATACATATATGCTGTTGGGGGTGAGAATAGGGTAGAGATGAAGAGCTAGTCATTTGGAATTTAGAAAAATAAGTCTGTCTCTGGAATAGTCAAAAAAGAAAAATAGCAAGAAAATTCAGCCTTCACAGCCTCTCTGAGGAACCTGAGTGAAAGAAGCTGTTTTGCTAAAATATGAACATACATTGACCTGTATCCAATCTTCAAAGCCAGTAAAATGCTCTTGAATGTCAGCTACTTTATTTTGCAAAATAAACCTGTTTGACACTTTTTTCAGATGGAACCTGAACAAGAACCAAAATGCAGAATTCAATGTATCTTGAGTATCTTTGGTCGGTGGCATAGTGTGGTTGAGTAAGAATATACTGGTAGTGGCCTGTCTCACAAATTAAGAAAATACTTCAACTGGGAGTTTTATGACTATACCCTTACAGCCTGGCGTATGTTTTCATATTCAGTTACTATGTGGAAGGTGTTGACAGAAAATGAAATTTTAATTTTATACACAGCCAACAAATCTTAATAGTGGCCTGATTTTTAGTAATGAGACCTCAGCAAAATATGTATGTCACCAGGGGGAAAAACATTCATCAGTTTGGAAAAATCCCTAAACCTGTTCATCAGCCACCTGTCTTAAATTGCTCCTCCTTTTCCAAGAGAGAATTTTGTTGCTTTCTGAAGCCCCTCTAATTGAAAATGACACTTACTCAGTTAGGAAGGAGAGAAGTGATATTCCCAACTAGACAACTGTGCATGAATATCAAATGCACACTTGTTCATAATCCATCAAATTAAATATTCAGTTAATATAGAATAATTAACCTGAGGAATTAATATTCTCATGGAAACTTAATGAGCAAGAAATCTAGACTAGTAATTTTTTAGAGCGGTCAAATTTCAGGCAGAATTGAGCAAGCAATATTTTAACATTTGCTGAGCATCTTAGACTGAAATCATTGTTTGTTATGGCTCTTGACTTTTATTGCAACAATGGCTGTACAGTCTGTGCTGTGTACATGCAATGTGCTTATTGTTTGGAAATAAGAGTAAAACTGTGATAGCTAATATAAGTATCTTCTTGCTGTGTTCCAGACATCTCATGTATTTAACCTGAAGAAAAATAACCTGAAAAAATTATTGTGAGATGTTATTATGTGTGTGTGTCCCCAAGGACTTTGCACTTTTTTTCTTCAGCATAATGAAAGAAGAGGCTGTCTGTTTAAAAGTATCTGAAAGACAGGGCCTCTGAGAATTGACAGGGCCAGGTTATTATCTTGGTTGATCAGTCACCACGTATGTACTTGAGTGTTTTTATCAACTGTTTTTATCCTAGGTCTTTTGATTTGCACTGGTAGTAACAAAAAAGAAATTATTTAGCCAGATGAATAAAAAAATTGTTTCCCTTCTGGCCTGTGTAGATTTGTATGAGGATAGTTTTTTTGTTTCTATTTAAAAAAAAAGGATGGGGAGGAAGCAGGGAGAGAATCACATATCTGAATTTAAAAGTTGTAGTCTTTGTTTTCAGAGGAAAAGATCACGAAGACTCACAAGCAGATGATGTTATTATGATGATGATGATTATTATTATTACCACCTTTCAGACTTTGGAAAGCGTAGCTTGTGCACTGCAGCCAGTAAGAAAGAAATATTTTTCATAGAAATTGACCACAGCGTGCTGGAGCTGATGACCAAACTCATTAGTTTAACTGAGTTCAAAGTTTCACTTAGTCTTTTCATAGTAATTGAGTACTTGGCTTTAATTTTGCAGTCAAAATAGTAATGTTGCAGTAAACATTAAGATACCTTGGTGAAAAACACAGAGAGAGAGAGATAAATATTTAACCAGTTATTTCATCATAAGCTTATCAGTAAGCGTTTGGGGTTTGTGTTTTTTGTTGGTGTGGGGTTTTTTTGTTTGTTTGTTTGTTTTTTGGTGTTTGGGGTTTTTTTAGATCAGACCTTCCCTGAAAATTTTACTGCTCCTCAGATTTTTTGAGACATTTCTGAAATTTGAGTTTAATGATAAGCAGATGATTCCTAATTGAAGGGTTCATGAACAGGAACAGCAGTATTATGGAATATGTGATAAAGTACAGCAGCTGCTTATCTTTCAAGGACTGTACATCTATTCACATGGATGCCTCATTTCATTCATCTGGACAGCCTTGCCTGTCCAGTGCTCTCAAACATGAGCATGTACGTCTCTGCTTTGCCTGATCTACCCCACAATTGATGTCGGATGCAAATACTAGCAGTCAGGCCTCTGCAGTGAAGTTCCCAGAGTGAGCCTAGAGGGGGAAGGCACTAAGATCGCTTTTCGATTTTTGAGGCGTACACGTATGCATTTCCTGAGATGAGAGTGCCAGAGGTCTTCTGGTTATTTTTTGGCACTTTTGTCACAAAGGTATTTTCATTTAAAATAGCAGCAGAGAAAAGGCATCTATAATTTTTACATGAGTTTGTTGAATGATCTCACTGATAACTCTTTATTTTATGCTTGCTGAATTTATCTTGCAGTAAAGCTATAGTGCCTTCCCACTACTAGTAATTTAGAGCTGGTTAGCTAAAACACATCAATAACCAGCAACAAAAACCCACTTATTTTAGTAGTTAGGTTAAGGAGCTGGGGTGGAACAATTTGCAGTCACATCGAAATCTCTCTTCTGTCTCTTTCTTTCAGAAAGTACCTCTGAGCCTGATTCACGAAGAACATACACTCTACAGAATTACTTGAACAATGACTATAAGCCCAGGACACATAATTTGCAGTGGATTTCAGGTAATTAACTTCTACGTACAAAATGAATGCCAAGAAAATATGCTACCTTCAGTAAACATGTATCTTCATGCTGAGGTGACTACTGTATCCTGAAAAAAAGTTAAATTATTTAATCATGCCATTATAGAAAGGTGTGTAGCTCAAAGAGTTGTGATTTTATTGTGTGTGTGGGGGGGTTCCCCTTAGATACATGTTTGCATTCATGGCAAGCTATATTCTCCCACTGCTAAAAGAGCATACTTACTTCTATGCTTTTTTTGTAGAAGCATGTTATCCTCTGAAGCGTGCCAGCTTCCTGTGCATCAGGCTATCAGGGAACAGGAGGATACAGGGCACTTTTCCTTTTGAATATGCCTAGTGCCCCAAGGGAAAGAGATGCCAGAAGGCGGTGGCTGTGAGTTCACTACTTCGTGAATGTTCTTGTGCTATAAGCATCCTTTCATTACAGAAGTGGCAAACACAACATTGACCAGATTTTTTTAATTTTACTTTGTGCTTAAAAACATAAGGGGGAAAAAGTAGTTACTGATGAGCATTTTACTCACTGTTTATTAGCATCTCTCTTGTTCTTCTAGGAAATCAGTATCTTCACAAAACAGCTGATGGGAACATTCTACGTATCAATGCTGACACCGGAACATCCTCAGTAATCTTGTCAAATGCAACATTAGTACGTTGACTTATGTATAATATATGCAGATGTTGGGAAAGTTACTGAATTTAACACTTTGTTCTGTGCATTTCTTTGGAATCAGTGCTTAATGTGCTCCTTTTGCCTTTTGTTGACAGGCTGAATACAAGGCAACCACAGTTACATTGTCTCCTGATCAAATGTTTGCTCTTCTGCAGTACAACTATACAAAGGTACAAATGCACTTTACTTCTCTGAGGATGAAACTGGGAAATAAAGGTTTGGGAACAACTGAGAGGCTGAGAGAATGTGAGGGAAATGCAGAAGGATGGATGGATGAATGAGGTGGATGTCTCTAGGGGAACAGTGAAGTTGAGCAGGCAGGAGGAGGAGAAGAGAGACTGATACTGTCTGTGAGCTTGGCAGAAGATATATGACTGCCTGAGAAAAGAAGCTGGATTAAAAAGTGGATTGAGAGAGATCACAAGGAGAGTGAGGCTGGATGGTTCATCTGAGAAGACAAGCTAGGAGAGTAGATAGGCATGACTGCCCAAGGAGTTGTGTGAGTAAAGAGAAGTGATAAGTAGACATGGTTGTATACATACACTTGTATTTATATGCTGTGAATATATAGAGTTGTTAGAGTGTGGTGTTAGGACATAAGAATTTAAAACTGAGGTGTATGAAAAGCAGCATGTGCATATAAAAGAAGACTGCCCTCTTGTGCTTGGAGTGGACTTGGGTGTCATTGTCCCCTACTGTCAGCAAGCACGTGAAAAACCTCCAGCATAATGGCTTATCCTGGCCTGGTGCTGAACCATGCAACAAAGGTCAACCTACATTTATGCCAAATGGCACAAAAACCTGACTCTGTGTGCCAGTTGAGGACAGTTACAGAAACCTAATGGAGGTGATAATTTGCTGTACTGCATGTGCCTCTAGAAGCCAGTAACTTTGTTTCCTTTTTTTTTTTTTTTTTTTTTTTTTCTAGTGAGCTGCCTGTTTTGATTGTAAAAAGCTCAGTGCTGACTTGTGCAATGTACAAATGCTCGAGCACTGTGTCACTGACTTCTGTCTATGTGTTCTGGCTTTGCAGTCCAAGAATGCCTCTCACACTGGGCCAGCCACAATCCATGCACTCAGTCATCACTTTTTTTTCTCAGTTTTAGCTTTCTTGCTTGGTACTAAGCCAGTTACATGTTGTCTTTCTGAATTGTTCGGAATTGTTTGACTTTTCACTGCATCGTTAGTGGCCACAAAATGCCTTATGTTTTTCTAGCCGCCTTAGAGATCCCCTCTACTCGTGATTTATTGCTCTATAGTATTTTTGTTTGTTGTAGTCATTAGAGTTAACTTTATTTTAATGCTGAAGCAAGATATTTTAACCTTTATATAATAGTGTGATTGAAACTTATGTTATTATTAATCTTCATTGCAAGAAAACAGAGTAACAAAATGAATCATGAGGATGTAGACACTTCTTATGTAATAGCCATCTGGTTGTGTAGTACTAAGTTATTGTTTTATATCTTCGTACAAATCTTCAAGAACCATCATAGAAGGTAGCTTTATTGTGGCATGTCAACACCGTGGGCTAAATCAAACCTCTTCAGCCCCACGTAGGGAGCACTTTTAAATGTATCTGCATTATCATCGTCATCTTTCTCTCTGTCAGTGCCCACAGAGTGATACAGACTTCAAGAGGCAGGTTTCTGACAGAAAGTCTTTATTTCTGCGGCAATATGAATGGGAATAGGTCACCCTGGAACTGGAGGAACTGCTACAGAAATACTGCTGGGGCTTGTGAGGACTACTAAACAATAAGATGCCAAGTTAAATAACATAGCATGGAAAATGAGACAGAAAATGGCAAGTGCGCCAGTAAGGCAGAAGGAGGAGAATTAACTGTGCATATAGCTACAATAGTCTGCTGTGTAGCTACAAGGATGTTTGAAAATCTGCAACATCTCTGGCCTCTGTATCTCTGTCCTTAATCAGTCAGTGGCCTCTGTCATAGTATTTAAGTGATGATCCCAGAGGGGTGGCAATTCTTTAGTCTTTTCTTAAACCTTGCAGAGATTTGTTACCCTTGTACACTTATTGTGTTCTGTCTGTCTTAAGCAAAACCATGAGGAGGGTTTCCGAGGTAATTCAAACTGTAAGAAATGTGAATCCTGGTGAAATTTATTTTCTTAATATTAAAATAATTCTTTTGCAGTTGTGGAGGCATTCCTATACAGCTTCATATCGCATCTATGATTTCAATAGCAGGTCAGTAACTTTTGCACATGAGATGTAGTTTTAACATTATTTTGCAATGAAATGACATTTCACTGATTTCTCTTAGCTGCATTTTGTTTTTGTTTTTTCCAGTTCTATCTTAGATGGCAAACTACTACCTAATGATATACAATATATATCCTGGTCACCTGTTGGTCACAAACTGGTTAGTAAAGATAAGTGAAACTTATATAAACAGTTGTGTTTGTACATATGACATGGAAGCTCACATTGTCTGTACCCTTGAGGTTTTGGGACTTTCCTACTGCTAGATAAAGTAGCTGAATTAGTTTCCAAATTTACTATTGTTGCTGGAAAGACTCCAAAATACCTCTGTGTGTTTTGTTATTTAATGAAAATGCATTCTTGAAAGTAGTAGTGGCCCCAGTAGTCATGCAATGCACGAATGCACAGGAACTTCATGTTTTTTACAGTTGCAGAAAGTAGCTTATCCCTTTCAAAAGCAGCAGCATTACCATTGTCTACTTAATCATCACTGTGATTCTTATCTTCTAATTATACCGTAATCAGTGAAGTTTTATTTGATGGATGCATGTAGCAGGGATTAGAGGTTCAAAATCTCTCTTGTGTTCTTTCCCACTGTCCTTTTCTTCCTCCTCTCCTCCCCAATCCATGGCAATGGTGACAGCCACTGTGTCTGCAAGGCTTGTGCATTCCCTATGGTGAGCATTGGATATGACTAAAGAGCTATCACAGGAGAATGTGGTGTTTATTCTTATTGCTTGTAGTATAGGGATTATAGAGCCCAACCACAGAAGCAAAGGATGTTGAAAAGAGCTTTCTGCATATCAGAGCAAAGATCTGGAATAAAACGGTGTTGTTTAGTTGTTGCAGAGGAAAAATGGGGGTGATTAGAGAGTCAGGCAGGTGCCAAAAACTAGAAGAGTTCTGAGCACTACTGAAGTAATGCACCATCTTTGCAGATCTGTTGGCAGTGCTGAGACCCCCATCAATGTTTTACCAAAGTACTGATAGTTTTCTGTGAAAGACAGATTAGTGAAAACAATTCCTACTGAAGATAAGTTCGTATCTCAACAGAAAATGTATCAAGTTTTGAAAACCTTGCTATTCAGTAATCATGTAATTTCTCATAGCTGACTGTTTTTTGCATCTAGGCCTGAAGTTAGGTTGCTACACATGATTTGTAATTCAAGTTTGTTAAGTATCAATGATGTTTGGTGAAATGCAGCTTTCAAAGACAGTAATTGTCATCGGATGTAAAAGTAAATTTTCCAGTAGATGATGCAAAGGAAGGAAGTAGGATTTACTCTAATAGTGATTTTTATCACAATGTTTTGCAGGCATATGTTTGGAATAATAATGTTTATATAAAAGCTTCACCAACAGCAGAACCTGTGCAAATCACTGAAAATGGAGTAGAGAATAAAATTTTCAATGGAATACCAGATTGGGTTTATGAAGGTAACTATGTCAAGCATATTTTACTTTGCATTATGATGTAAAAACTTTTGGTTTACTGTAATTATTTTATTATAACTTATCTCATTCCTTATCATCGGAAAATTCAAAATAATCTAAGTCTGTATTTTGACAGAAGCATGTATCCTTACCTGAGCTTAATACCTGGCTAGTGTGAGGATCTAAGAATGGAAATGACTTCACCTAATTTGCAGCGCATCCCTGGAAATCATGATATGTGAATTAGCTTCATATGACAGATTATAAGCATTGCTCTAATGTCTCATTTCAGAACCCCAACAAACAGTCTGCACTTTGGTACCTGAACTTAAAATTAAAAAAAAAACAAACCCAAAACCAAAAAAAACCTATTAAAAACTAATGAGAATAGTGCCTAGGACAGAAAAGCCAACTTATCAGTTATAACTTAAATGAGTTTGCATCTCTTTCAGAGGAAATGTTTGGCACCCATTCTGCTCTCTGGTGGTCTCCAAATGGCAATTTTGTGGCATATGCAGCATTTAATGATACAGAAGTTCCTGTTATAGAGTATTCCTTTTATTCTGAGGACACCTTGCAGTATCCAAAGACCGTTAGAATCCCGTATCCCAAGGTCTGTGTTACTTATTAAACATGGTTGTTCTGCATTTTCATTAAGAGAGTAGTCTCATTTAATCAGTTTCTGGTAATGAAAATATTGTCTGTCTCTCCTCAACAGCTTGCTGTGATTACTCTTTTCTGAAGTCAACAGCATCTGGCAATGTTAAAGTATTTTATTATCTCCAGGGAAAAGCAAAAAGCAAAAAAAAAAAGTATGATTGAAGGTTTTGTTGTTTCACCAGAAAATTTTGAGGTAGCAAGTAGATGTTGAGATAAAAAAGCTCTTAGGGAATTGAAGTTGTACATCTGCCAAATGCTTTGTACCATTGTGTTAACGTTGTGCATGGTGTTGATAATGGAATCTTCTTCAAATAATGTAGCATTTTTAGTTGTTGGATGCTTCCTATATTGGGATGAAGGGGAGGAATCTGCTGATGGAGTTTCTTTGCCCACACGTAAAGTTCTTAGCTGTGAGAGTGAAGCCTTTATTGCATGCAGCTCCTTCTCCTCCCCCTTCCTCTCCACGTGACTTAGTGCCCACTGCTTGTAGCACAGAAGGGACTGGACTAAATGGTGTGAGAGTCAGAGTCCAATACGCTCCAAACAGGTTCTTTCAGATACTGCACATGTGGAGGGTTTCCTGTTTAATACAGATTTAGCTGTGTGAAGTTATTTGACATTACATGGGATTTTGATTTAGCAGAGCGATGCGGCAATGCACTTAAGACACGATACAAGTTACACTTAGAATACAATTGCACTATATTGCTGAATCGCAATACAAACATGATTCTCAATGCCGATCTCCATAATATGCTCACTGCCACAATGCTAGGCAGCCCCATTGCTGGGAAGGAATACATGGGTTGAAAGCATCTCAAGCCCATCACTTTCTTCAGTTCTTTTTGTTCATCATTTGGTTTTTATGCTCTGTGTTGGGCTGAGGCACCTATATATCTCCCCCCCCAACGCTGGTCTGACCAGCTCAGGAGGGTATTTTCACTCTTTTGATTAATGGGGGGCAGAACAGCTGATACAGCTGACTGATCACTCAACTGATGATACACTGTCTGGTGGAAAAGCCGCCCTCGGGTCCTCTTTGTGTCGAGTTCGGCTTTCTGTGCAGCAGCCGTGGTCAATCACTCGCTACCCTTCCCAAGCTTCAGGAGCCCATGGCCTTTGCTTGTCCCCTTGGAGCCTCCTCCAGAGGGGTCACTGATGCTCACAGCTGGGCTCATGGGCAGCTGCAGGTGCCCTGGCCTGAGCATGGTACTTGGGAAGAGACCTAGGTGTGCAATGAACTGCCAATTTAAATTGCACCTTTTATTACAAACCCCACTTGTTTGGAATATTGCTGACTTCTCGAGGTGGGTCAACTACAGCTACCTAACCATTACAGTGAGGACTTGGCTCGTTAACTTCTAGAGAAGCTCTTACTGACACAGTTACATTGCTGTCGGTAGCACTACATTAAAAGTAGTGGGGTGTGTGCTGCAGTCACAGCTTTGATGTATAGGCAGCTATTATATGATCACTTAATGTAAAGTATCAGTTTTCATAAAGAAGCACTTTTCTGTCTGTTAGCAATGGATTTGATTCCCTGTTAGATACTGCGTGTAGCATGTAGGACAAGATATGGCCAAATACTGCTTTGGGTACAGCAAGCCCTATATAGTTATGAATGTTTCCAAATGTAGTAGTCTTTCTTAGGTAGAAACACATAACTAACACTTTCATATAAAAAAATACAAAGGGTAGTTTATGTATCGATCTTAAGAACTGCATTTAGGAACTTGTCTTTTCACATGTTTGAAGTTGGCTGGTTCTACCTGACTGCCTGTAGTAATTTCTTCGTCTATAGTTTCAAATGCTTATTTCACCAAGAATATTCTCTCTTCAGAAGTACAATGAAAAAACTTCTATTTTTAGGCAGGAGCTAAAAATCCAACTGTGCAGCTCTTTATTGTGGATACCAAATTGCTTCCTCATTTCCGCTCTGCTGAAATTTCTCCACCTGCAGAAATAAAATCAGGGTAAGAAATTTTGGTTAAATGTTTGCTTGTTTCTTTTGGTGGGAGAGGAGGAGCTTTTATGTGTGACCACCCTATATTCAGTGTATATGGCAGTTTTTCCCAGTTATGCAGCTCTGGTAGCAACAAGATTTACCAGAGAAAATCTGCACAGAGATTATCCTCCTAGTGATTATATATAGATGGCATATTCCATGTATGTTATATTCAGAATGTGACAAGTTCTTGGCTCATCACATTCAGTGGAGTCTAACTATGGTGAAGTCATTTCACAGTACAACTTTAATATGAGCAAGTTTTGGTATAATCAAATTATAATATATGTATTCCAATTCACGGGGGGGGACGACAAAACAAAACCTCAATGGTAAGTGAAGATTTGATTTCATTGGAAGCAGACTCCTTGCTAAGGCAAGGTATCATGGTTGTCTTCAGATTTATACTTAAAATGTTTGTTTTCTTTGGAAACATGGTGAAAACCAGCACCTCTCACAGTAAATGGAAAATTGTATTTCTCAAAATGCCACTGGAAATGCACAACATGATATAAATGTATTTTGTAAAGAGCAGCTAAATTGATTTAAAATGCATGCACACAGAATTTGGTATCTCAGATCTTGGGTTTTGTTTTTTCTTTTTAACAGTACTGTTGAAATTTTGTAGAGGTTTGCACTTACAAACACGATGGGCATAGAAGCACAGGTTATACTGATCAACTTCAGAAAAAAACAAGAGGTCTGTTAGCTAGCGCATAAAACCAGCATTTTGTGCGTGGTGGTGAAAAAGCTGTAACTGGAATATCAGTGCTATTCCGTTTTGGTCCTCACCACAGTGTAACTAACATCTCTGTGCAAGTTTTTATGAATATGTTGTTCTTCGTCCTTTCTCTACAGTAACACTGCAATAGCTAGATGTTGTATAGCTGTTGTGTGCTGTTTTTCTCCAGAATTTCAGTGCCTCGGAATTAAAAGCCCTTTATGTTTTGGTCAGTTCTGGTTAAGATCTCTGCTGTCTTAGAGTTATGTTTTACCTTTTGTTAACACCTAATGAAAGCTGAACAAGGCTGCTGTGTGATCTGGGGAGAATAACCACTATCTACCTTCCAGCCTTGTACCCATCTGGTTAACACAGGCCTGAGGTATATAGAGTTGATCCATTTTTAAATTAATGTAACACTCTGTGTATCAGGATTAATACAAAGTTAAATCAAGTCTTGAATGATGAATTTAAGGATCAAAACGTACTCTTTCTCCCAGCGGCTGATCCAAATAATGGTTAAGCCTCAGCATGTGTGTCCTGCAAACACTGAGGTGGCCAGAACAAGCCTTGGGGAATTTTGCAAGAGCAAAAGTACATGAGTAGGAAAAGGCAAGTAATGTGCAATGTTGCTGTTGGGTAGTTTTGCTCCTGGAAGCACAAAGTAATGAATATTTGCACAGTATGTGTATTTATACCACTGTATGACAGGAAACGTTAATTTTGGTGGTGGAAAATTCTATTTTTACTTCTTTGGAGCTAAATTCTGCGTAAAACTAAGTTTGAATTGGAGGCATACCTCACTCCATCTCTTGCCTGGGTGGGGATTTTGAGGGGCAGTGCCCTGCAAATGGCTGCCTGTTGCAGCACTATCCAGAGCTCGTTGTATGCGCAGCAGTTGTACCCCCACGTTTGAAGGGGGGCACAGTGCACTTCTGTTCCAGAGGAGAACCTTTATTATTTGTCAAGGAAAGCTGCCAAATTCTGGAATGGCTGTGCTTTGCCACATAAGATGGTAGGTGAAGCTTTTTGCATGAATGACCAGCATGAAATCCATACAGCGTTTAAACACTACTTTTAGCATCATGGGTGCAGGGGGCTCCTGTTGGCTAACAGGAGGAGGAAGGCAATGGATGCTTCTTGTCTGAAATGATCTGTCCTAAAAATAAGTTGTCTTCAGAGTAGAAAGCTCCAGAGGGTGATTGCAGGAATATCCCTTCTCAGCAGCAAATGAGGAAGGGCAATGCAAAACTACTGTACTCTAAACTTGAGTTAATGCGGATAGTTAACATTTCAGGGGTCATTGAAAACTGAAGGTGCATTCCTAGTTCTCTATCATAACCTTAAAATATTTATTATGTTATAATAACAGCATAATAAATAATTTTTTTTTTTTTGGTTTTTCCTTCTACAGTCTGTCTTGTCTGATAGATGATTTATAGTCTCCAGAATTGTTAACTTCTTTCACTTTGAGGGAACAAAAACTGTGGGGCTAATTCCCCTTTTACAAAACAAGGGAAACCACTATTATAGATACATGAAGAATGGCAGTTTCTTTTTTTTCTTTTTTTTTTTTTTTTTTTTTCAAACAAGCTCCTGCAGAGTACTTTTATAATATTATTGGTCTAAAATATACTGTTTGAAGCCAGTGACAGTAGCAATTAAATGACCTACCAACTTCCCAGTCAAATATAAATGCAAAAATAGACCTTTTTCAAACATGATTTCTATACTGCAATCTAGAAATAAACCTGAATGTGGATGGTGACCAGTTGGCATATATTTTTAATCCATCCACAATAATTGTAGTGTTTTCTTTTTCTTTTTTCTCCGCCCGCCCCCCCCCCCCCCCCCCCCCCCCAATGATCACGAAGATACTTACTCTCATCACAAAACTTCCCACATGTTTTTGTTAACTAACTTTGTGGAAAAAGGGAACATGAACTTGGAACTAAGTCAAATGTGCAAATTCCAGTTAAAAATGTATGCTTGCCTTGGTGGGGAGGTTTGTTTTATTTTAGTTCGTAAGGCTTCTAGGAGATAGAAGGGATCTAAAATAGGAAAAGACGAGTACATCTAACAGATTATAATGGTAAACAAAACCAGTAAATTTTATGTGGTGCCTTTTTAAAATTAATATACAGGAATATTCATTAAAATTATATTTTTTTCAGATACTCCAATTCTTCATATCAACTAGTTGGTATTTCAAAGATGAAAGTAAAATATTCAAATAGTAATACCTGTTCTTGGTATGATCTCTCACTCTATTCTAACTAATGGAAATAAGTACTAAATTGAACAAAGATATATATCACTCAGAAAGTGCTTACAAGCGACCAACTTCGTGCATCTAAGGATAAGATTCCAAAATCTAAGGCCCCTACAGCTTAATATTCAGAAGAATTTCCTCTAGATGCACATAATACAAGATTTATGAACAGTCTGGAATAGCTATTATTTTATGCATTAGAGGATCGTGATCTGGCTGTTAGGATTTAATTGCAGTCTTTCTGGAAGTGGGTATGTACAAACCATCTAATTCTTTATTGAATGAATGAAGATAACCAAGGCATCTACAGCAGCAAAAACAATTGACAAAAAAATAGCTCAATTAGGTTTGCATCATTGTTTATTGTTGAAGAGTAGATTGAAATGAAAATAGCTAGATGAGTCTCATTCAGTGAATTGCTGAATGCTGTTGTATAGTATGCTATTACAGAGAGGATTTTAAGTATCTAATGCTATTGCTGTTTTCAGGGATCATTATTTGAGTGTTGTAACATGGGTGACAGATGAAAGGATCTGTCTGCAGTGGCTCAGAAGAATTCAGAATTTTTCAGTCCTCACAGTCTGTGACTTTGAAAGTGCTACTGAAAATTGGTCATGTCCACGGGTAAGAAAAAATGAGGTGGGAGAGTTGCAATGCTTGATAAATGAAACTAGAAAGGAGCAGATTATCTCTGAATGTTTATCTTTGTAGAAACATAGTCTGATGTTAAAATAAACATAATTGTTGTGGGATTGTTTGTTTTTTCTTTCTTAGGAAAAACAACTTACCGAAGAAAGTACAACTGGCTGGATTGGCAGAGTGAGTGTTCAATTTCTAAAACTGCTACCTGTTAATAACACTGATAGTTAAGAAAATTTCACAGGAGCTTCTTGCCAGTTGCAATGCCTCTTGTGTGCAGGCCTGATCCATTCACTTGTTGCATTTTACATGTATAGGAAAAAATGGTCTCAAATGGAGCCGCTATGCCACCCAGCTCCCGGTTTTAAGCTTTCGTGGGTATGGGGTTCTGAACTCCCTGGCTGGGCTGACAGTGCAGCAAGGGCTGGAGCTGTAACTGTGTCCTCCGTGACCTGTGCATCATATTCAGCTTGCCAAAAAGCGGAGTCCTTTCCAGATTCCTTTTTAGTTCTGACCTACTGCTTCGGTAGTGGTAGTTAGGGGAGTGCAGGAGCCAGGATTCGGAATTCCCTTTGTTATGGGGGAGTCATCAGCTGTGCTAGTTTGGCTCCTCTCCAGTCTTCCTGCCACTTCAAGAATGATCTAGGGGATAAAATGTATTAAGAAGTGTATCCTATAACCTTTGAATTGTATTGGAGGAAAGGCGTAGAGGACAAAAGTAATTTTTAGTGTTTCAGGTTGCAACAAACTATTCCAGGTTCTCCTTCAGGGTTTTTATTTATTTATTTTTCCCCCGCTCAAAATATCCATTGAAGAGAACTGGGGACGAGATGCGTATAACTGACCAGATTAAAATTTTCATATGCTTCTGCCAAACCAGTTGCTACTGTTTGGATGATGCTTTTCAAGCTGCCTCTCAGTCCTTTTGTACATGGTAGAGAGTAGGCACCTAATGAACTACACAGAAGATCTGGGGGAAGTGAAGCAGAGATGCAAAAGTTCAGACTTGGAGGGAGAAATGAGTTTCAGAGTTTTTGATGAGAACACTGAGTACACTTTCCACTCCCGCATTTTCCACACACTGATTATGCTTTAGTCACTAATTCACTTTTGAAGTCAAAAATGAAAGTTTAAAGAAATGCAAAGAGGGAGGCAACAGCAGGGATGAAATCATCCGCAGTATGAAGATGAGAGATCAACCCACCTGCTGTCAAATTTGATATGGAAAGGAAGGCCTTAACGCTGACACATTTTGCTTCTCTGCAGCAAAGGCTTCACAATTAGACAATGTGATGATCAAGCTGCAGACTTTGTAAACAGTTGTGCAAAATGAGAGGGCAAAATGCAAGTCTGTGCCATTAAACTAGGTTGTTGGGTTTTTGTTTCTTTTAAAGACACAACCCACATCTTAGGAGCTGTTGGAAGAAAAAGATAATCTCACTGTATGGTTCTTGGATTTGAGAAGGGAGTGGAAAGTAGGGAGGATTGAAGAAGGGATAGGAAAGGTATATTTGTTCTTTCTTTTATTCTTATCTACTTAGGGATGATAAATACAACACTTGACTGATATGGGATATTTTTATATATCTATGTGAGAGACGGATATATACACACAAATATGTATATACAATTCATATAAGTGTACATACAAAATTAAGCAAATTATACATGTGTATAAAATACAGACATAGAGTTTTGTCTTTATATGTGTCTATAGTGGTGGTTTTTTTTAAAAGTAGAGATGAAATGATACTTAATCTAAGAACGCTCAGAACAGCCTGTGTTACTGCATAAGGCTTCCAGGTCATGAGCTAAGTTAGAGCTTGCCAGTTGAGTTGAAGGAAAGTCACACTTTGAAAAAGCAAGACTGCTATAAGGGAGAAGCTAGCAAAATATTTGCCAGGTTATTTTTTGCAAAAATATTGCTAGGGAAGAAGGAGAGATTATCTGGAGCACATGGGTTAGGAAGACTCAAGTTCTGTCATTGCTTCCTGAGTGACCGGAGGCAAGTAACTTCATCTTTCTGTTTCACTCTCCATTTCAAAAATGGATATAGCATCTCAGAGGTAATTGCATTGTGTCAGTTGGCTAATTAAAGTTTAGATGTTTTGGACATTTATCACAGAAATAACTTTTCATTTCATTCATCTCAATTTCATTCCTCTGTTTTTCTCTCTACCATGTGGACCACATCCAAATGACAGTCAGTAGAAGGAATCCATTCATTTCCATCACTCCAAATTGATAAATGGATAGTTCCTTTGTGAAAATATCATTCCATTTTGGGTTCTCTGGCATTCTGTAATCACCTACTTACTAGCAAAATTTCCTCTTGGAAAGCAGCTTGTTTTCTTTGAATAAAAGGGGACATTTTTCACTGTTAAGCTAAAAAAAAGAAAATTAAGAGTTCAAAGAATTTGTTCACAAATACATGTTTTAAAATGAGAAATTCAAGGAAACCATATATTTGCAATTCTTAGATTGCTATAGGTTACAGCTGCATGTTGGCGTTGGACAGAATAAAACAGTGACTTTAAAAGTAGATGCACATATTGTTTCCTAAAATGGTAGGAAACTAGGAACACCTGTGGGACTTCAAATTCAAGGGAGGTAGGAGGGGACATTGATCATTATGAGGGCTAATACTCAAAAAATACTGCTACTTAAGGAGGAAGAAAATATTTTATGTGTGTTTACTTTCAGGGTAATGGCTACAGGTTCTACCTACTAGGTCAGTAGGCAAAAATTTTGCAGTACGTTCAGCGATGCATTGTTTTAAGTATTGAACCTCCTGTTTAGAGATATCAAAACCTAAATTATGATTTTGGTTTTGGAGTTTTGTTGTTTGCTTTGATAGACATCTCTCTTGTGTTCAAGTTTCAGCCATCTGTCCCTCACTTTGCACCCGATAATGCTACCTACTACAAAGTCTTCAGCAATACCGTAGGTTACAAGCACATCCATTACATAAATGGCTCACAGGTAAGTAATAAGGTTTGGGACAGTCACTACTGACTTCAGTTTCTCCTGGTGATCAAGGAGCATCACTTTCTACTTTTTGCCTTGCCTTTTCCCCCCATCCAGGCTGTAGTACCTATTACGGCAGGAAAATGGGAAGTAATCAGCATAGAAGCTGTAACTAATAACTTTTTGTAAGTATTGTAATTAAGCTATTGATTCCTATCAGGAGGGCTTGTAACAAGGGTCTAAGCAAGCAGGGAGGGAGAACAGGAAGAAAGTGTCATTTAACTCATTAAAAAATCTGATCTAAACGTGTAAGATAAACCTTTAAATATTGTAATGTACAGTAAATATTTTACCAAAACCAGTATGTTTTGCTTTTATAGATACTACATTAGTAATGAAAATGGTGGAAAGCCAGGAGGAAGAAATCTTTATAAGTAAGAAATTTTTTCTGCAATATGAGTAAAATATTTGTTAATGAAAAAGATACTTTAAGAAAAAGCATTGCAAAATAAATGATTAGGATGTTCACAGTCTAATGTGGGATGCTATATAGGATATTTAATGAAAATCAGTGTAGTACTATAAACTGTAAAACTATCTAAAATATTTTTTCTGTAAATTTAGTTAATAAAGGTAGATTGTGAAAAGGAATAACCAATTCTCAAGCAACAAACCCCTAAAGAAAACCTCTCATGCTTTTTATGCTATGATTATAATTCCAATATTAATTGAACTCAAAAGTTTAAAGTCTGTTTTCTCTAATTTTTAAATCAGTTAGGACTTTACTGCTGAATTTTAATGTATTTCATTTGGTCATCTTCCTTAAAAAGCATACATTTGTTTAGCATAGCTTAAAAAAAAAGAAGTCTTTCATGTCTGAAATAAAGCTCATCTACTTTACAGAGTGCTCTTGGAAAGCAGTCCAAATTCTCCTAAATGTGTTAGCTGTGAACTGAATAAAGAAAGATGCCAGTATTATTCTGTGTCCTTCAGCAAAGATGCAGAGTATTATCAGCTAGATTGTCATGGTGAGTATATCCGGAATTAATTGACATAAACATGACACACTGATTAGTTGGGTGGGGAAGTTTGCCTCGTCAAGATCTTGATATGCACTGCGTAACAATGATATGTGTTGATATTGTTGGATAAATGCATTGGCAGTGGAAAAACATATTCTGCCCTAGGCTCAAAAGCACCTTGACAAAAATTACCAAGATAAAATTTGATAGTTCTGTCTATCAGTGAACCCGAAAGAGGTGCAAAACACTCCTGTCTGTTGGGCATCTCCTCAAGAGCTGCATGGGGAGCTCTGTAGAAGGAATTTGGAGGCTCTGGGAGCAAGGCGAGCAACAGGCTGGGTAAAGAGAAGCGCTCTATGTGTGGGAATAAAAATAAGATAGATAGTGCTATTAAGAATCTAATGAACGTAATCATAAGTTAAGCAGCGGGACTCTAGTCTGTCTCTGACCTCTAAGTGCTTGTGCTAGACAGTACAAGGGATAAATTAATCAAAGGGTGGGAAAAATAAACTCTCCTCTAAAATTTCCCTTAGATTGAAAGGTATGTTGTTTTTTAAGATGCCAAGATCTTCCTTGATCTATGGGCTAGAAGGACAGACAGCAGAGAGGGAATAGTTCTGTCAGGTTGTAAAAATGGTTGTTTGAAGACGACTGCTGTGGCCTCTGTGACAAGGCTTACTGATTTCCAAACCATGGTCCACAACTGATGGGTAGACTTTGCTAAAGACTGTAAGTTTAATTCTTCAGTACCTCACAATCATGTGGTTTGCCTGTGAGATAGTCTTGAGTATTTTACGGGATCCTGTGGCTTGAGTCTGGGACCTGCTAACTTAAAATCCAGCTTGTGCAGACTGGAGGGAAACAAGTTCTGAGCTTTTATGATTCACCCACTTCCAGTTACTTTACAGGGGTTGTGTTTTGAGACAGCATGCAAACATGAAGGTTTGTGCTCTATCAACAGGTCCTGGCCTGCCCATATCTACTCTGCACAGAAGCAGTGATGATCGAGGTATGGGGTTGTCTTAAAATATAATTTGCATTGAGCCAGAAAATTGCACTGTAAATTTATTTTAATTTTGTTCTCATTGCTTAGTATACTAATTTAAATGTCAGTTATAAAGGGTAAATTTAATTTCAGATAATTACTCTAGTATACTTAACCAGAAGAATAAATTATATAGCTTGGCATACGTTTATTCATAGTTTATTTAATACTATTTTACATTGTGCTAGGAAACAGTGAGTAATGTATGACTGACTGACTGGGTAATTGTTCACTTTTTCTGAAATTGTGTTGAGATGAAAAACGGGGAAACCAGCTTTCTGGTTACTTAAATTACTGAAGGAAAGCTATATCATAAACATTGAATCTGAGAGGAAAAACAAAAAGTGCAGTAAACTAAGACTGCAGTGTAGGTTGTCATCATCTCAGATTGAATTTTTAAAGCAGTTCATAATTAAAGAGCAATGCATTTGAAAATAATATATTCAGTCTTTGACTCTTACTAACTCTGTTATTTAGTCCTCAGGTACTTGGAAAATAACACTCAACTGGAAAATTCATTGAAAGATATTCAGATGCCTTCAAAAAAAATTGGCTCCATTAGTGTAGGTGGATACAGTAAGTTCAAAAACATGTTTTATCTTTCTCTCCCCCTTCCACCAAGTGATTCAAGGTCGTCTGCTGAAAAGCATGACAGAAAAGATAGGTGTATTGGGGATTATTGAAGTTATTCAGCACTCAGAGGCAAGACAAGAATATTTTTTTTTTTGCATTCTGTTTTTCTGAAATCCCAAAATATTCTTATCTAAAATATGCTTTTTCCCTAGTGTGATATCTTGATGTTTTCATGATGAAGTGGCTCATTTTTTCCTTGATAATTACCTGAAAAACCGAAGTCCCTACCACATTAAATAAATAAGTAAGAGGAATGGGAGGTGGGGCACAAAGCATTGTTGAATTTAAATTAAATTCAAGTAGGTCTTAATTTACAGGTACCAAGTCCCTTTGGTTTGTGTTAGTAGGTTGGGATAGTGCAGGAGAAGTTCAGTTATTATCAAAAACCAGACATAGGATCTACATGGAAAAGCTTGGAAAATTATTTAGGCTACATTTCAACAAGATCGCCTTTGACTTTGCGTAGGCGAATATTTGGATTGAATAGTCATGTTCAATAGTCTTATGTACATTCACGCTCCAAGACTACATAAACCTCTGAACACAGACTAGAACAAAATGCTAGAAATTGAACTGCTGATGCTTTGCTGGTGGTGCTCCTCTAAATTTGCACATCTGGGTACAGAAGCTTTCTTGGTGTGCTCCTGGGATGGGGAACATCAGATGGACCAGCAGTGGGAGGCCTGGCACCTGTCTAAATTGTTCTTGTTCCAGCCTTTGCTACTAGCTTTTCTCTTCAGGACAAACTTCCTCTTGATAAAATGAATTAATATTCTTAATGGAATTATATTTTACAAACTGTATTGAGTTCTGCTAGTCATTAACTGTTCTTTTTTATGCCTCCCTTCTTCCACTGCTACCTTATTTATATAATAACTCTCTTTATCTTTGTGTTTTCTGTCTTTTATTTCTGTCACGTTTTTACTAGGGCTAAAGATGAAATCTTGCAGGCAAGATGGAGGTTTAAAGATGTTCTTCGTGCTATCAGTTGTATATTCATCTTTTTATTCCTCTTTGTTCTTACTACTTCATCTCTTCAGGGTAAAAGCTTTTGGGTAAGGGGACTCTATTTTTAATGTCACAAATAGGAGAAATAAACCTATTTATGTAGTCTTACTTCAAGTTCAAGTCTGCTCACAAGTCCATGTATGTTACCAAAGAAGAAATCCACTCCCATGACTATAGAGAATGCCAAAAATTAAAATCAGTATTTTCATGTGTTCAGTTTAGATTGTTACTTTTTCAGTGTTTTAATATTCATATCTGGACAAATTTCTGTAAGGCTTGCACTCTGACTATTACTGCAGTGCAGTCAATCAGCATTGCTTCGTGCATTCTTTGTATCATCAGCTCTTTTAAAATTCATGAGTGAACAATCGAGCCAATTGGTTTGCAGAACATACATGGTGTGCATTTAAAATGTTCAGCTAACTCTCAGCCAGCTTGGGTGGAAAGAGTAACATGGAGGGAACTGGAATCAATGTTGCTTGAGAAATAATAGATATTTGGATGTGTTCCTGGGATGCTTTACAAACTGTCATGCAAAGCCTATCTGGCAGGTTCAAAATATTTAAAATTTCTTTTAAGTCCTGGGAGAGAAATTTGTGTAGAGAAACATTTTTGAACTAGTGTCAGATTTACCACTGTAGAGACTTACCAAGTTTTACATGTAACATTGTTCTACATTATAAACTTACAAATGTTACGAGACAGCATGCTGAATCCCCAAATTTTATTATTATTATTATTGCAGACATTTCAGTTCCAGACTTTCTGTTAACTTAGCTGTAAAACATTAAAAAAAAAAAGAAAAAAATAGCTAGGAACTTTTACATGTATATATTAGGACAGTTCAGATGAAACTACTTTTTAACTTTTAGGGGGTGACTCAAATGTGCTTTTGTATGAATTGCAATGCATGTCAAATCACTTCACTGCAGAACTGACCTAGGTCAAACTCTTTTCACTTTTAGACCTGTGGTATCAAATGATATTGCCTCCCCATTTCGATTTATCAAAGAAGTACCCTCTGCTGCTTGATGTGTAAGTCTTCAAGTTACATGGCAATGTTGTGTTAATAATCACTTTCATCTACTTCAAATGCTCTTAATAAGATCAGGAAACACAAAATTGGCATGTTTTCTAATTACTTCTTGAAGTAGTTTTAAGAGGGAATGAAAAAAATGAAAATCCCAATTTTGTGGTAGTCCTGTACCATAAGATGATGTAATGCTTGACAAGCATATATTTTGCTGGTGGCAGTGAGGCAGATACATTCTGACTTAAAAGCTGGGATGTTAGCTTTAGCTTAGCTCCTTCTCTGCTCTTCTAAGAGTTCATTAGGAATAATATTCAATGAAATTATATTCTGGAATGAAACCTTGAATAAGCTGTGTGTCCTAAAGCTGAAGCAGTGAGTGTGATATTGCATTTTCTCTGTGATATTTGACTGTCAACTGGTACTGGCAAACTGCACCCTGTGGTCAGGATTGCATTTGCTGGTTTTTTCATAAATTCAAGACCATGAGCACGTGCTGTTTGGTCCATTCTTCCTCAGGAACTTCTGGTCATGCTGGTATGTTTTCTTCTAACTGGAAGTTAGTGAAATTTAGCTATTTATTAAAATAGAAATGTTAATATTTTCCTTTTTTTATGAAAAGCTGAATCCACAAGTTAGCTGTTAATTGTTAGATACATCTTTATATGCATAATTTGGTAGCACTATAATACTTTTTATATATACCTACTGAACGTTTTAATGAGCAGTCAGTGCTTTTTCCTTCTTAAGACTTATTTTGGTTTTGATTCTATTTTTATTGACTTAACCTGGGCCTTTGTCACGATCACCTCTGCTTCATGGTGATCTTGGTGGCAGAATTTCCTAGTAGTTTTTTCTTTTGCTTTTAAAACTGGGAAAAATGGGTAATAGAGCCATAAGAGCCACTCTTCCATTTCTTACTCTGTTGAACGGTGGCTAGAGAAGTGCACTGCAAACAGAATTTTACCATCCAGGCACTCACAGAGTGTGATTTCATAGTGCTCAAGTGCTTTTGAATATTTTAAAATAAAAAGTTATAATTTCAGTTTTGCTTCCTTTTTCTCAGCCTGTATAAGAAATAGTTTAGACTGTAGGGAACACTGATGAGAGACTAAAAATGCAGGAAAAGATCTTTTTCCTTTCCCCAAATGAAGGCTATATGTTGATTTCAGACTTTAACCAAAGAAATTCTGGGTAAATGGAACAGAAATGGTTAAAGAGCATTGCTTTGAAACTCAGATGAGTAGATATGCCAACACAAAAATAATTTTGTTTGGATTTCTGTTAAGCTGCTTAAAGTCAAGATAATAGAAGTTTCTTTTTAGGGCAGAAAGCACTAAAACAAATAAAATCTAGTCTGCTTTCTTGATTAACAGTTGATGTTTTAAAAAAGCATATTGCTTTTAGTGTTCAGGCAAAGCGGCAGTTTGGAGTCAGTTGGTGATGCTTTTCTTCTTTGCTCAGTTTAATTTAAAAGTTTACCCTTCTTCAGTGGCTGAAAATTGTCCGCAATAATTGTATTTCAAATGCTTGATGCAAGAATATGTGGAGAGTAAATGCCTGAAATCTGTGGCTCTTTTCACCCAGGTATGCAGGACCCTGTAGTCAGAAAGTAGATTATTCTTTTCGGATCAGCTGGGCTACTTACCTTGCAAGCACCGAGCAGATCATTGTGGCCAGCTTTGATGGCAGAGGAAGTGGATACCAAGGGGATGAAATTCTGCATGCAATAAACCGAAGGCTGGGAACATATGAAGTGGAAGATCAGATAGCAGCAGCCAGGTGAGCTACAGTGAAATGGTCAACAACGTGCTCCTTCTTTTCTGTACTTATTGTGTAGGGGGGGAAAAAGGTGAAGATTTTGAATGGTCATCTTGAAATTACTGGCAAAAACATAACTGAATTCTACATTAATTTTGTATGCTGACATGTGTGATTTACAGGCCAACCATCATTTTACGCTTAGAGGGAAGTGTTAATGCTGTAATACAAGTTCACTATATCTCTGGTTTTATAGAGGTGATAAGTGTCGCGTTAGTACAGGAGCATCCTACCAAGGAACTTGGAGCTGGAAGGTTCGCTCCAAGCTTTTTGCACGTTTCTGTTGTGATGGAGTTATTCGTGTAAACTATTCAGCCTTTACATCATAGTTCATGTTCATCACTTGGTTTATGCTTGTAGAACCTCACGAACCTGAAGAGTGCCAGTATGAATGTCTCAGAATCACAAAGAAGTGATCTTAACAGAGTTTGCTTTTGGGGATTTTAAAATGTTAGGGAGTTTAAAGAAATAGCATTTCAGGATCTTTCTTTTTTAAACTCTGACTGGATTTACAGGTGTCAGCCTGCCCCCTTACTACTGCAATTTGAGTGTTGCTGCTCGCTCTTTAAAACAAAAAGGAAAAGAAAAAGGAAAAAAAAAAAGGGTGAGGCAGGTTGTGAAATCTAACCTAATACAGTACAAATGTCAGTGAGTGTAGTTTGAAGGCTTTTACAGACTGTCCAGGTTTTGGGTTTTCCCACGCACAGATGTTTTCCTGAATTTCTTAGACGCACATGCCTGAAGTATTGTATGTTTTCATGTGCAGCCACTGTGATGAAGTGGGAAATGCTTATTTGTACAATAGAAGGAGACAGACATGATGGAGAATAAGCACATCTGTATAATGGCAGATACCTGTAATTCATTAAACATTTAATTATTCTGTTTGCTTTTAGAACATTTTCTGAAATGGGCTTTGTTGATAAGGACAGAATAGCTATTTGGGGTTGGGTAAGTACTCAAATAAATTTGACTGGCTTATTATTTAATTGTAACAACTGTTTGCTGTGCTGCTGTGTGTGAGGTGCTGGAGTACTTAGTATGAGGCACCTCTAGAGTCATGGCACAGTCCAATAACTGAACTGACGACGTACATCTTACAAGTGCCTGTATACGTTGTCCCTTTGCAAGCATTCAGGAGCCTTTGAAACAGAGATTAGGACTATTAGAAGGATTAAAAACAATTTAAAGGGATACTGCCAAGTTCCTGTGTACTAGATGAACCAATATTAAAAAAAAAAAAATTCTAAGTATATATTCACTACTGTCTCTTTATATTAGTTGGATTACTCTAATTTTTTTTAAAAAAATGTAAAATTACATGTGAACCAGCTGCATGGCACAGTTGTCATGTTTTCACTAGCAGCCTGAAAATACTTAAATCTGCTATATTTTTGTGCTTGACTATATTTTATTTCAGCACTACTTCCAAACAGAGACCAGATTTCTCTGACTTGATGCGTCTTTAAAACCTGTCACAGTAGAGGGGAGTGTTTAATAGCATATACATACCCCGTAGAGGGGAGTGTTTAATAGCGTAGACATACCCCCTCAGCTGCCAGGCTAAGTGCATATGTACTGTTAGCGATATCTATTTGATTCAAACTCTGAACGTTTCTCTGTCCCAGGCTGCTGTTTCACTGCTTTTTCTGGTGTCACAGGGAGTATTCTTGCATGCTGTGTTTAAGCATACTATGTTTAAGTATATGCGGGATTGCATGTAGGATCTTGAATTAAATGGCTAGCTGAAATTTGGTCACTGCTAGTGACAGGCACCAGTGAATAGACTGCTTGATGGCAAGATGATGATGGTGCCTTTAGTAGCTTTTCTTGTGGGGGTAAACATCTCTGTGTTGTATAAAGTCAAGTGTAGTAGTATTAACTTTAGTGGGAGGGAGATTCTTTCTGCAGAAACGGAGGCCTTAATGCATTCCCATCTTACTCCTCGTGAGCCTCAGGAGGAACAGTTGAAGAGCAGTCATCTGTGGAGCTCGGTTGGCATTATGCATCATAGATACTGAACCTGTGGGCAAACAGATTTTCTATATCTCTTGAGTTTTCAGATTGTCAGCCTGTCACTGTGTACATTAATTTTGTTTGCCGTAGGTTTAGCAGTAATATCTTTACTGTGGCCAAGTTAGGCAACATATTTATACATGGGTTTAATTACCAAGTACATGCATTACTTGCTGATCTCATTGGGAGGGCCTAAGTATCGAAGTTGGAGCAAACATTTAAGGACTTTGAACTAAGATACAGTTCCGTTTCCCTGTAATCTGGTTTCAAGACAGGAATGAGATCCAAAAATTGCTCTTCTTTGTGAATGTGGGTGGGCACGTTCTCCGAGATAACCCCTTCAAACTCTAGCGAGGGCAGTCATTTGGGCGGTCGGTGACATTGTTTAGGTATCTCGCTGCCTGGATGCTCAGGCGCGTCAGATATTTACTCATCTGTGTATCAGGCTAGGCTGCAAGTGAGTTTTCTGTGCACCGCAAGGAGCGTGTTGCTGCGCAGTTCCTCCCACAGGCTCAGCAGAAGATCCTTCGCTCCCGTCACAGTCTTGCTCTCGACGCCTGGGAGGAGAGTTAGCAAGTGAGCTGCCGTAGGCCTGCTCCGAGGGAGTTGTAAATTTTCAGATGCCCTGGTGCAACTACTCATTGGCGCGTTGCGGGCCCGAGCTCTGCTGCCACCCACTCCCCCGGCACAGAGAGGGACGCAGCGGTTCAGCAGTGTCTTGTTTCCTGTCTTTCGCTGCTGCCTACAGTGCTACCAAACACTGTCATCCTTAGCTGAGTCACAGTTCAGCGGCATTTGCGCCCTTTTTCCCCAGCAAGTTCTCATTCATCAGCGCCACAGCTGCCATGCGCTGTTTGATGCCTGTTTCCCCGACTGAGCAGGCTGGGTGAGATCTGACCCAAATTCAGAATGGAGTTCATTAATATGAAAAACGCTGAGCCTATAAACGTCTGATGCACCGTTCAGCAGATGGGCCCCATCCTTTTCTTTCCGACTAAAATAACAGCAATGTTTTCTTCTCAGTCTTATGGGGGATATGTGACCTCCATGGTGCTTGGCTCTGGAAGCGGCGTGTTCAAGTGTGGAATAGCGGTTGCCCCTGTGTCACGTTGGCAATATTACGGTATGTGATGGCTTCCTCGTTACAAGGATTCCCATATGTCTTGCAGTGCACATGCTGCAAAGTGTTGATTCATAGCGCAGAACTTTGATTATCTACTAGATGCCATGTAAATGCCACTTGGTCTGTTTTTATGAACTCATGGGTACTGCATTTCAGAATTAAAGCCATTCCCTAAATCTTACTTTCCATTTTAAAAAGTCAGATCCGCAATTCCAGGTAATCTCTTTAACCTTTAATGAAGGCTAAATTATTTTTTTATATTTGTAGTATTACTGTAATGTGTCTGTGTTTGCTTTCCAAAGCTGCCACATGTTCTGAGACCACTACTGTGTGTCAGAAAACCATCGCTATTAGACTTTGCTTCTCAAAAATGCCACTTCTGACAGTGTGCTGTGAGACTTAACATAGAATTTGCATTGTAATTTACTCTCTCAAAGTAACAGAATAGGATTTGAATTGCCGCCTTTTTTTTTTTTTGTCTTTTAGAGCATAAAATTTGGATTTTATAAATTAATTAATCTTAAGAATAGCTTGATGTGAGGAAAACCTGAACAAGTGGACAAGTCTGTACGTGCTTCAAGCTTATACTGTGTGACATTGTAGTTGCGTGGGGCTGTAAATACAGTTACAGGGGCCCTCCTCCCAGATTAAAAAAAATATACGGTTAAAAATATAATATGTGCTGGTACAGTGCAACCACATTTTGACATTTTTCTGGTTTTGATTTGTCCAAAAAAATTCAAGGGTAAGCTTTTCCTGGCAAACCTCTGCTAAATTAAGGTATAATTTATCACTCTGCAACTAGCACAGAGGCTGTATAATAGCATATTATGTGCTCTGGCTAATTCAACAGATCAAATCATACTGCCAGGTATTAGCAGTAGTCAGCTGAGGATGTAGGACTGTTTTCATGATGTCTGGGACATGAATATTACAGTAAGGCAGGAAATATTTTTATTTTTTTTTTAATGAAGATCAAGATCTCTAAAATTCTACTTTTAGTTGGTTAGATAAAGGAAAGGATTATGGAAGCATCCATATTCACCATCAAAAAAAACCAGTGCAACAGCACTGATGAGGAGTCAAATGGACATTAGAATATGGTAACAGAATGTTGATTTGTATGGCTTAAAATAAAGCAACAAATCTGCAAAAATGTTAATATGATATCATGCTGAATAATCTGTGGAAAATCAGAGATACTTGATTTTTACTATATATAACATTGAGCCAAGTGGAATCCTGAGCTACTGCTACATTTTCATTTTATAGATTTTTAGTAGTAAACATTTAGATAAAATATCTAAGACTTTTTCAAATGCTAGTCATTTACTGCAAGATATTCTGTAATTTGTTTAGGATTACTGAAAGAATAACAATAAGGTAACATTGACACAAAGTACTTTATTAATATTCAGCATTCAGGTGTCCATGGCAACAAGAAGATTAAATATTCTGAATAATGATGGTTACCTACACGCCTCATTGTGGAAAACCTGATTATTTTTTTTTTATAATTTCCAGTATGCATTGTTATTGTTTGTATCAGTGGGTAAAATTTCAGATAGACAGACAGACTGAAAATTAAGTAGCAGATTCTGCTTTTGTTTTTTTTTAATTACAGACTCAATATACACGGAGCGATACATGGGCCTTCCTATAGCAAGTGATAATCTGAAGAACTATAATGTAAGAAAGAAATCACTTTATTTCATTTTTTGAAGTGTGTTGTTTCTTTTCTAAGCCACTCCATTTTTCTTTGTACAGTCTACTTCCTTCCCTATGGGAAAAAATAAGTTTGTTTCTTCTTTCCAGCTATAACTGTTGCATTATGTTTTTAGAGGCTGTAGTCTCATGCATTTGGATTTGCATGAGGCAGTTACTTCTTGCTGTATGGTGTGGGGTTTCTGTTGTTTGTTTGGTGTGTTGGTTTCGGGTTTTATTTTTTTACATTCAGTTCCATTTGGCTACTTTGCAGACTGTAAAACAAGCTGTAAAAACTGTTTTATTTTAATCACCAAGAAACAAATTTGTTTTTAAAATTTAATATGCTCGTGGGCAAACTATGCTTTATCTTAAACAACATTTCCACCAAAACAAATGCACTCCAGTTCTTTCTGAAATGTAATTTTTTAAAAGATGGATATTGTGTAAACTTCCTTGCTTTAGGAATCTGCAAGATTTTTTCAGGGAAAGCAAAATCCCCTAAATATCAGGAAACTTTAACAGGTAGGCAAGTCTGTCTGTACTGTGATCCTATGAAACAAATTGCAGACCAACTGAGACACCGGGTGTCCAAGGCTTGGTCTAAAATGACTAATGTTTGCCCAGAAGTGAGGGAATTTCCAGGTGTTCTAATGGGAGCAAAATACCTGTAGATAGATTTTCCTCATTATGGCATGATGAAGTGTTTGACTTGCTCTTCCTTGTGCCAGCTGCTTTTTGTTGCCTCAGGGGCTTTTTGAAGTCACAGGTAGCTGGGTGTAGGGCAGAGCAGCCCAAGCCTTCTGTAAGGTTTTATTAAATTTCAGATCTAGGTGGAAATAGAGTGGCTTTGGGAGAATTGTGAGGGATCTGAGGGGTACTTTGTGCCTTGGTTATTGGGATGTTTCACAGAGGCGTTCAGCCATGGCAATGCTGGAACCAAACATGGGTGTTAGATGCAAAGAGATGGGGCATTCTCTGTGTTTGAGTTGGTAAATAGGCTAGAAGACAGTTTAGCACTGATGGTGTGTCTTGATGTGTTAAAAAAAACATCGGGGGGGGGGGAGAGTGAGGGTGTTGCATTGATTTAAAAGTATGGTAAAACATATAAATACTTTTATATATATATATATATATATATGGGACTGAAACATCTGTTTTGACATGTCAGTACAATAATCTAGTTTTGCCAGCTGCTATATCAGATGTTCTGGTCAAAATTGAGGACAATGGCAGTGACTGCTGGAAGACTTGTTACTGCGTCTGCCTCTTCTAACCAGCGGGCTGCTCAGGCCCACTGGGGACTGACCAGCAGCCTGCAGCCGCCTGCCTGCCTTTTTTTCAAATGTGTTTCTTTAAGGCAGTGGGAACAGTAGGAGGTCTGCGAGGTAGCAGTGTAAATAGAAGTTACTGTCGTCGTGCAGAACGAACGTTAACGCTCTGGGTGCACAAAGTCATTCACCAGCTTCACGGCACAGATGGCAACAGAGGACTGTTTAATCCTTTCAAGCCAGGAGTCGGATTTTCTTGGCATAGTATCCATTGCTGGCAGTGGCCACGTTGAAACTGCCAGTACCAAAGAGCTAAAGGTTTCAAATGTGTTACTCGGAGGACTAATTGGGGAGAATGGTGGCTAGATGGAGGAGGGGTAATGGCACAGATCAGATTGTCACACTTCACTGCTGCTTCTAGAGAAAGGAAAATGCAACTTAAGTCCTCATTTGTTGTTAAAAGCCCCAAATAATGCATTACTTGGAATTTACTTTTCCATATAAACCTGGAGGGGTGGGGTAGCTTGAGAAGCGAGTTTGTTGCTTTTCATGTAGCACCAATGGAAGTGTTGCGGGATTTTGTTGTTGCTGAAGACCCTTGCTGACTTCAGCCCAGCACGTTCTGGCTTACAGCCCCTTTGTTCAATGTCCCAGTCCCAATAGCCAGCCTCCTGGCCCCTTGTTGCTGATGAGAGCTGTTTTCTGAACTGAATGTTTTTTAGCAAGTAGATGCGAAACATGTACCAAAAGCTTTCCTAGCTGAAGCTGTTAAAGCATTTTTTAACTGTTAACTTTGTACCGTCAGGTCTGCGTGCTGCATCGTATATTCTCTATCCTACTGCATCCGCTCTAAAGCTGGCTTGAAAAGTGAAAGGTTGCATAAACTCTGTACTGTGTGCCCTAATTTAAAAGAAATGAGACTGTGTACGTACATGCTTAGAGAAGATATACATGCTGCTAGGTGCCTTCCTAATGCACAGAGTATTATTAATGACTGTGAATGTATAGTCTCAAGAAACTAGTTGTGGTAAGAGGGGTACACCTTACCTTTGCATTACTGTGACGTGAGGTTTCACAGTTACTGAAGGAAGAGAATCCGAGATGTTAAATACTCTGTCAGGTCTGAGGGATGACTCACACTCCTCTGAGTAGGCTAATTAGGTCTGATCAGTGCCTTTTAAGGTAGTTGTGAATTATTAAAAATTAGAGCTTTGTAAAAGAAAGGAGCAAGCATGGGTGGAACTCCCAATATAATTGTGTAGGGATCCTAGGCTGAATGGCAGAGAAGCTGTCTGCTGGGGAAGCAATGTCCCTGATGTAAAAAAAACTTGAGACTAAATCAGGGCAGAGCGCTAGAGGTCAGATACAGTAGCCATGTAAAGCATACCGAAGAGACTGTTCAACTTGTGAGAAGATTATTTTGCAGTTCACTCTGAATTTGATATGCTTTTGGCAAGTGTTTGAAACAGTCATAGATTTGGCAATCTTTTTCTAGCAGATTTGAAATGTTCAGTCCTTAAGAACTGCTGCATCATTAGGTTATGCAAAACAGGGTACAATTTTGTAAATATGCCATCTTGTACTGATTTGACATTTGTTCTATTATCTGAGAATATGCTAAAGGGAGAGAGACCTTCAGTTTCAGCCAAACCTTCACTTGTTTGTGGAGTGCTGGTAAAATGTTGACTGCCGTGTGATTTTTAGAAAAGCCAGTCACATTCAGCAGGGCCCAATTCTCAGTACTTGTACACGTTACCTTTTCAGAGCCTTTGTCCCAGCAGTGTTGACTATGAAACAGAAGGGGTGAATTCAGTTGTATTTATTTGCTGTCCATGTGAGGTTTGTTCAGCTGATGTAGCTGTTGCTTTGTGCTGTAACTGCACCTAACTTGAGATTGCTCCCTATCTTGCAACCTTCTTTTTTGCCAGGAGTACCGTGTCCTTAAAGTGTGTTTTAGGGAAGGGACTCTTCATGTTGAGTATGGGTACAGCTTGCAAGTGATAAAAAAAAACCTGAGAAAGTATCTCCTTTGTGTGCTCCTTCTTTCAGAAGTATTTTACAAATAGCTTTATTTTGTTTATTTAATGCTTGGAGGCGGAAAATAGTGACATCCTTTTTCTAAAAGTGCTTTTGGAAAGTTGAGTTCTCGGAAGCGTAGCTCAAGTCAGGGTTCCACTCGCAGAAGGTTTGCTGTCCCTTAAAGCAGCACTGATTTGCTGGAAGAAAGCTTATAAAGGCAATCTATCAAGTTTCCCTCTGCACATATGGAAAATGTCATGTCAAAGGACACTGCTTGGTTTTTGTGGGGTTGGTTTCGGGGCTTTTTTTGCGTTTTTTTGTTTGTTTGGGTTTTTTTATATTGCTGGGCTATTACTTTCTGAATTGATCTTTTGGTCAGCTGCTGTACCAGTGCTCGTCACTGAATCAAAGTGCTCCCTCCAGATTTTGGCACTCTTGTAACTATCTGTTCTCACTGTGTGATACCAACTTGTTTCAATGGATAGTGTGTATGGATTTCCATATATTAGATGGGATTTCTGGTGCTCTGCAACCTTTCACTATCAAAACCGTGCAATTGCAGTGTCATGGATTGGAGGGTGTTTTTTTCTCTCTGCTGAGCTTGTTTTTTAAATTTGGTTGAATAACTGCAAAGCACTCATTTCACATACAAGAGGGTTGTGGTATGCTATTCTGCCATGACAAAAGGAATTTAATATTTATGGTTGCTTTAAAGATGCATGAGTGTACAACGCGTAAGGAAATTAGAACAATTCTGTGTCTTAGTAATAGAATGTATTTGACTTTTGGGGGGTACTATATGCAAATCCCTGTGTAAGGATACAGCCTTAGTACAAGGTAGGGAAGAAAAAACCAAAACACCACATTTTTTTTTCTAATTTTTACTATTTTTTTCTTTGTCATGTTAGCTCTTAAGTTGCTGCAATATAGAAAAAACTTCCGCATTATTTTCAGCAGAGAACCCCTATAATGTTGCTTATAGAAGGAAATTTAATTCAATGTATATTTGCCCCATTATGCTCGTCTTATCAAGCCTAAAAGGGCTTGTCTCTTGTCCCTTTTCTTCTTCCCACTCTCATGGCAGAGCACTATCCTATTCCCTTTCCTTGCCTTTCCTTGTAAGATTAAAGATCTTACCTGCAATCCTTACTTTCCTCTTTCTTTAGTACCTAGTCACACTAGCAAGTCAGGTGGCTAGTATGTTCTAGGGAATATGTTGTTACTGTATTTTTAAGTTTCTTGATTAATCTTGGTTGCTCTTTTTTTTTAATCACTATATTGTGTTTTAATTCCACAAATGTAGCTTGATTTCTGTTTATAGATTTGGTCTAGTGGTTTTTTCCTTCAGGCATTTCTCTATCATATTTGGAGAAGAGCATTGTGTTAAACTTCTTGTCAGCCATTTTCAGTTGAGATTGATGATGAAATATTAGCTCTGTTGACTTACCTGCAGGTAAACCAGTGTACATTGTGGTGGAGAAGATAACGCGCGTGGTCTCTGCAAGATCTACTCCTCGCTATCATAGAGTGCACTGTTGCCATGGCAACATTTTTTAACTTGCCTGCAGTCGCACAGGAAACCTATGGCAAGTGGTGTGCTGCAGGCTAACAACATGTTAGCAATGCATTAAATGCGTATCTCACTCGCAAAACTCTTCCCCTCTGGAATTGCCTGTTACTTTGCAGACATAACCCTTGGTAATAATTGCAGACCGGTGCAGACTGGCTTGAGTGCGGGCACAGTGCTGTTGGGTATGTGAACATGCTACTTAGGCATGTGAGGGGGGAGCAGGGGTTGTTTTTATCTGAAGGACCCCAGACTGTGTCAAGAGGAATCAAAGTCAGTTGGTAGCAAATCATCTTCTAATAAATAGCACCTTTTTTCTTTTTTTTTTCCTTTAATTTCAGAGTTCAACAGTAATGGCCAGAGCTGAAAAATTCAAGGAAGTTGAATATCTCCTTATTCATGGAACGGCAGATGGTGAGTTGCAGTTAATTAGACATTTTAGTATTACAGACAGGTTCGCAATTCTACTACTGACAAAACAAAAGCATGAAGGGGCAAGGCTGTTACATTTACGTCAATAAAATAATACTGCTTTCTGCAACTAATTTGTGTTTCAGTCAGCAGTGCTGGGGAGTTGACTGTATTCATTGCTTTGCTTTTCCCCCAGAGTGGTATAGAAGCAATTTTTTGTTTATCTTTTTCTTTTTTCTTCCACTTTTCAGATAATGTTCACTTTCAGCAAGCAGCACAGATTTCCAAAGCTCTTGTTGATGCTGAAGTGGATTTTCAGGCAATGGTATGGTTCTGTTTTGGTTTATCATCATACAAATAAGTTTGTATTATGAGAATAATAGCAAAAGCTCCCTGTTGTTAGGTATAAATCCATTACCGTCTTAAATGAAAGTTCACATACTGGCATTTTGTGTTCAGTAGCTGAAATTTTAATGTAACACACCCATGTATCTTCTGTATAAGAAAAAATGTAAAGCAACTCCTTCTTGTATTTGACCCTGTTTACCTAATCTTTCATTTTGTTAATATTTTTGTGTTCTCAGACAAACAGCCAAGCCAATCCCAATCTTTGTATACACTGAAAGTCCAATGAATAATATCTTATGGATAGGATATAACTTCAGCTAAGTCCAAAATAACCTGTCCATCACATTCGGTGTTTCTCTATTGAACTTGTAAGACAAGTAGTTATTTGCCCCTTCTTATGCTGTACATGGAAACTCTTGGACTAAGGTGCAAGCTCTTCCTTTTCTGCCTTCTCCCCGAAGTATAGAAGGAAGCCAAGTGCACCAGTGCATGGTTGTCCTCAGCCAAACTTGCAGGGCTTAGAGGGTGCAGAGATCAGCCACCACCCTAAATTAAGGAGCTGCATATACCCTCCATGTGGACAAGCCATGTATTGTACTTGTACTTTTAGAATGAATAGATGGTATATTCCACACACAAAGCAGGGACAAAAGTATCATAGCAGCTTGCTACCACCATTATGTCTTTGCCTCCACGCTGAATTAGCCTCATGCTGGGATAATTTTAAATGTCTGCACATGGTTTTGTGTCTGTCATGTTTGATTTAGATGTAGCTAGAACTAGAACTAACGTTCTCTGTATTTTTTCTTTCCCACAGTGGTATACTGACAAAGACCATGCCATCACCGGTCAAGCACATAAGCATATTTATACCCATATGAGCCACTTCATAAAGCAGTGTTTCTCACTGCCCTAGCACCAGCATTTTGGTTGTTAGCAATGGTACTTCTCCAGAAAACACTCTAGCTAATGTACACTGAGCCAGTATAAACTTTTATCAATCAAGATGAGATAAGGATCAGCTCTTGGGATACCTGTGTACGCAGTGAAATGCTAATCTTTATAATGATTTCTGTTACCAAGCAACTATTGCATTTTTATTGATTGTGTTTAATAAGGTCTTAAAATCACCAGAGTGTAGGTATGTTGCAGACTTCTAGAAAGCATGGTACTTGCTTGAATCAGTACCTTTTGATATTTTGGTCTAAAAGAGAAACAGTCCCATTTCTATATTAGGGTAATGAATGATGAAAACGTCACAGAGGAACCAATGTGGAGATCAGTTGAGGAATAAAAATAATAATGTTTCCAACAAAAAACCAAAATGAACCCTGTGATTATTTCTGTGAAGATACTGATAAAACTTCAAGCAGATTTTGCAGAAATTACCTAATGCTTGATCAATTATTAATTTAGAAACAATATCAGTAATTACCGCAATGTTAATATTTTCTATGCAGAATGAAACATTGTTTACTGCGATTCCTTGAGTTAGTATTTTCTCTGCGATCTCTTGGATTACAACTGTAGAATTCTTCCAAGGAAAGCATGTAACCAGCTTTCACCACAGATTTTTGAATGATACCTCTTCAAACCAATGGCACTGAATTTCTTTGTTTCCTATCATTGTACTGTGATTTTTGCTTACTTTATAATCAAAAAGGCCGCTACTGTGGGAATCTGCATGGGTAAGATCTTATCTGGGAACTCTAGCAGCCCACCATTGTTTCTCTAAGGGACAGAGAAATTTTTTTAGAAGTTTCCTGTTTACTGATGAATAGGATATATTCCTTGCACTCAAACACAGAACATTACAATGCAAACTAGGAGTCACTTAAAGCAAGGGCTGGACTGTAACTCTCATGTGAACATGCTATTTAGCAAACCTGCTCTTCCTTGCAGCCTACCAGTAAATTTCTGCTTTCTCTTCAGCACTCCAGGTAGGCTTCTTGATCTGAAGATAAGATTAGTTTTCTTAATGTCACTCACACAGGTAGAAAAAAGATGCAACCCACTTGTGCTACAAACTGTGCTCCTTTAAAATAATAAAGACATTAAGTTATGGAAAGTGTAGTCTGTATCACTAAAATGTTGCTCAAGAAACTAACTCCTAGAATTTTACAAAAAGCCATTAATTTTGAGAGAAACTTACAATGAAGTTTCTGCTTTTGTTTAATGGTATCATGTAATGGAGTGTGACGTGATTATCTAACAGTTAGCTTCTTGATATTAGATGCCAGCATGTGATTATGTATGTATTGTGGGTTATTAGTGACATTAGGTGTGAATGTAAAAGTACTCATACAGACAGGTAAAGCATGGGGAGAATGTCAAGACAGTTTGTGCAGCTTGTCCTTAATGAGAAAGATAAGGGGGCCTGAGATGGAAAATAAGGTTTTGGGTTCACAAATAAACTAAAAACTCCTTGACTCACAAAATATGGGTTGGGGGGCAGGGGGGTGCAGAACAAACTGGAGAGGGGTATTACAGCTATAATCTTCAGCTCAATGTATGAGTGGTTCTAATGTGTTAAACTGTTCTGTTAAAGTTCTCTAGGATACAGGCTGTCACTTGCCTCTAAAAGGTTATAGTATCCATGTCTCCTGATTCTTTTGACTCAATGGAAAGTAACATAAATCAGTTTAAAGGTAGATCACAGCAATGCAGATAAGTTATAAAAAAGATGATCATTGTGAACTTCTGGATGGCTTGTGTATGCAAGGGGCAAATAATCAGGGGGTTTTTTAAATGTTATTACAGACACCATCATATAAAGTTATTTCTGTAATCCAAAAGCTACATTAAGTAGCCTCTCATTAACTGCAAAGTATTCCCTCAGTGTAATCGGAGAAGGATTTAAAAAAAACACCTTTCTAACTAAAACTAATAATTACATGGTCTGGATATATCTTTCATTAAGTAAAGATTCAGTTCTTTGTATCTGACCTACCTTACTGATTGCTAGCATCTCACTGGGAAACTCTACTCTCAAGACATAGCCCTGTTTTAACTGTCTAATCTGTGAGGTATAACAAAGTACAGTGCTAATTATCTTATTTGTCGGGAAAGCACTTTCTAAGCTATGCTGCTAATAAAGCATGATGCAACTTTTAAAACAAAAAAATAATGTTTTATTTCTATAGTAAGTCTCCTAATAACCATCAGTTGTGTCTCATTTCCTCTCTGGTAGATCTCCCTCAGCTCCAAAAATAATTCAGACAATAGGACAACAGAGTGGCCTCAGGGAACTGACAGCTTCCTTGAATGCAGGAGCACAGGTAAATACCCAGAACAGGCCAGCTCATTTCATTAATGTACAAAGCCAGCCCTAGGAACCAGTTGTGCCTTAAGTAGTACCACATGCTAGAGTTAGTTAGGCACCTACCAATTACCTTTTTTCCTCTGTATTTTTTCCCATGCGAAATAGATGCTTAAGTTTGTTGTACAGTACGCTTTGTGCTAAATCCTAACAGAAGCAGCTGAATCCAGAGGTGTGAGAACTGTTACTGTTCCCAGGCTGAGAGGCTCCCCATCTTGGGTTTTAAAATTGGTGACGAAGATTAAAGGGATTTAGTAAGATGGAGACAGTACTTTAAGTATTGGGTTTTGGCAGCAGTTCTAGGGTTTAAGGCCTAAAAGTTTTTCAGTAGCAGAAATTTAGGGTCCTGAGAATAGTAGAAGCTCCCACCAATAGGCAGTCAACTAAGCTGCTGTTCAATATTGGACACTTTAAATAGTGTAGCTTAAACTGTATGACCTTACCTCTTGAACAGTAAAAAGACCCAACTACTGCTGCCTGGTCCACATAATCTCTCTCAGGAGCAAGGGCAACCACCTCGTGACCAGTAAATCAGAATTTAACTCCCACTCTCTTTCTAGAGCAGGCCTGTTATGTGCCATCCCTAACAGCACGCTTACTTACCGTTACAGACCAAGTACACTGCCATCAACTACACACAGCAAGCCAACACTGACCACAGTGCATGTTTCAATGAGATTCCACTTGGAAATAGAGCAGGACTGGGCTCTAGAATTCATTAACATGGGAAGCACATTCAAGTGTCAGGTAGACATTTAAAATACCATACCCATACTGCATGCTTGATCTGGATTTTGCAGTGTAAAAATAAAATTGAAAATTAGTTAGGATAAATATTTATTTTCACATAACATTTCTTAATTGTGAAAAACACAATAGTCTATTCACATGTACACATAAAGTTTTGTAATAAATTACATCCAAGAAATTGAGTAGTTTTGACCAGGAATATGAAATGAGAAGTAAATATAGCACTACATTTCCTTTATATTGTGTGTGATTTCAGAATGTTAAGATTAACATTGTAATAGCATTTAAATTCACACAAGAACAGAGTGACTGTTTAGAAATAAAACCACTCTGAAATACTGAACAGAAATACAGAATGCCATTGAATACACTGATTTCTTAATATTCTAATGGTTGGTCAAGTGAAACTAATATGTTTCGATTGTATACATTATCTGTAACAAAGCAACATATTAAAACACCACCAGGCAGCTTCCGGGACAAACCAGTATTGAACTGCTATACTAACCTTAAAACAATTGGAATCTTACAATTTATCATCAAGTACACAAAACAAAGCATTTAACCTTAATGCATCAGCATTTTTTTCCTAAATTTACAAATACAAACATTTAATTCAATGTAAATCCTTCTTTGTGTCCATTAGATATTTTTTTTTCTCCATAAAAATGGCCTTTAATGGGCTTTGATAATGCTAAGTCAAATTTAGAACAGTGACCCTAGTAGTTTGCAGCCAAATGCAGTTATCATTTATGGCTAAAGTAGTAAAACACACTCATACACACAAAAACATTAGAAGGCATACTTTAAATGTGTTGGATGTGAAAAGTTGCTCACGTGAGGTCTACAGAAGGATTATTGTATTTTGGAAAGCTGGGGAATGTTAGAGCCCTGTGGATGAGTTGTTATAAAGATTACAAGACTGTAATTCTTAGTTGTAGGATTCAAAGTAATAGCATAATAATTGAGAGTTAGCTTTCATTTAATAATTTAAAAATTTTATTTTAAAAAAATTTAAAAATCAGTGAATTCCAAATAACGCAATAAAACTTTTGCTCCACATGTCTATTAATTCAATACCTGATCTCACAGTCCTGGTTTTACACAAATGAACAGCTTGAAGGATCAGGCAGTAACAAAATCCATTATGAAAAATGTCTCTGTAATGGCTTTAAAGCCCCATTTTACTTTGCAATGTTGTTTTTATCTTTCAGTCAATATGTATGTGATGGAATAATGAAGAGCTGTAACTAAACCAACAGCAAGATACCCATTCAAGTATTATACACAACTAATCTCTGAAATTAAGAGGTTGATAGTTGCTATTAGAGAGAAGACAATACAAATATGCCCTTTATGTGGCTGTATTTTAGCTAATAAAGAGGAAAATCATTGGGCAGGTGATATAACTGCATGTGGGGTAGTTTGTATCTACAAAATTTTCCCCTATTATAAAATAATGGATTGATTAATGACATAATGCAGTTGTTTGGCCTACCATGGCAACATTCATACAATACAAGATAAAATACTGTAATCACAGATTGCATTTTAAGAAATACTGTACCCCTGTTTCACATCAAAGGATGTGGTGGTGTTTTTCAACTAAGGTAAGAGAATGTTTTAATATATATTTTTAATATATATGTATATATATATATGACTATGTTCCAGTTACATACAAATTTGAATATTAAATACACTGTATTAAATCAAGGAAAACTTCACAAATACAGAATCTGACCCTGCAATCCTCATTGCAAGAGTAATCCATAACTGCAAAAGGACAGCTTGAGGAAGAAAGGATTATCCTTGTTAGTTTGTTCACAGGGTCAGATCAGTTGTTGCCTTAAAAACTTCTTTAATGTTTGCTTGTCAGTTTGGGTCTCCTGAAATCATTTACTCAAGTTCGGTGATTTTTTTTTTTAAAAAAAAAAAAAAAAAAAAGAAAAGAAAAAAAAAAAAGAAATTGGAACAAGTGGTTTCAAGTTCATCTTGAATGAAGATTATTAAGTATTCTCACACAGAAAAAGTAGCAAAATACAGTACAAACCTATTAACAGGAAATTTGAAATAAACTTTGCTTGTTGAATTTATGATACGAATACTAATAAATGGCGAATATCAGCAAAGAACATGAAGATTTTTTGCATTGGCTACTGCAGACTTTTACACAGGTACTAGACAATGTAGACAAGGTGAAATGAGACAAATATTGCACTACATTACCTGTGCTAGTTTGAGATGAAAGACAAAAAGTTACAAGGTCAAATCATTTATATTTAGTCATTGTGGCACTCCTTTCATTTGTTTGTAAAAAAATTAATTGAAGAACAAGTCATAGACAAGTCTCCCGGTCAACACCTTTCCCTGAGTCAGCTTTCTTCTCTTTTCTGATTTCAGCACTAGGAAAAGAAGGAAAAAAAAGTGTTACAGCAGCACTATCATACATATTAATCATCTGCCCGAAAACCAACATTGCACTGGTATTTTAATTAATTTTTCATGCTGCGTAGCACAAACTGGGAAGCAAGTGAAAGTTGCTGTGCTGAATGGTGCAGAGGACATCAGCCAGCATTTTAGTAACAAGGTAGGTACAGAACTTAAGATGTACAGACAGACAAGTCAGCCAGCATGCAAGCAAAGATAGCCACTTTTTTTTTTTTTCTTGTTTTTTGGCAAATACAACTGTTAATTGATTAAATAATGGTAATGGTACAGTTCTCAGACAATACCAGCATTTTCTTAAATGGCGCAAACAAGAGGTCACAATAAGTATTTCTTGTCTTTAAAATGTACATTTAGAAGGAATGTTTCTGAACTAGAGCAGTGCAAGCCAATTTCCAACTGTAATATTTGGCTTTCAGTCTTGACTGGGGAGAGCAGGAGAAGGCCACGGTGGTGAGGAATGACAATATTCCCCATTTGGAGCTTGATATATACTTCTTCATGTATACGTTATAAGGAAATAACTTTTTTTTTTTTTTTTTTAAAGCCTGAAAGATCATAAAAAAGCCGTATCACTAAGAACTCTGAAGCAGAGTTCAAATTTGGATTCAGCATTTTTCCACTTAAAACACTGTTGATTTGCCTACAGAAAGCAATATATGTGCAAAGCAGATGATTTTTTTTATTTTAGTGAAGAGGGTCCTAATTTACAACAGCGTAAATAAATAAAAAGTCATGTTCTTGCAATGAATTTCAATCACACTAGGAAAATGCAGAGGCTTCCACAACACAGGCAAATCAAGCCTTCAACAAAGAGTGGCAGGGTATCTAAAAAAAAGATGGTTCTGAAAACAAACCTGTATCAAGCACATAACCTACCAGGTTTCATGGGAATAATTCCTTAACTAGAATGAATGAGAAATAGGCTGTTACACAAGGCTTAAAGAAAGCAAGAGCAATTCTCAAATTCTTAAGGTGATTCATGCACAATTTTACAATCATCTGACATTTTTCTTCACATAAAAATTGCTTTAAGGATACAATTCAGTTCAGCCAAAGCTTACTTCTAACCCTGTGGCAGCTTCCAGAGGTGTTAATGGAAATAGCTAAAGAATACCAACTTCTGCCACTTCAACTGCCAAATCTGTCACCTGCTGTAGAACAGTGATAGAATTGGGTATGTTACACTTTTTGCACACAAAGGGTATGCAAACAAATTCCTGGGGGGTGAATTTAAAGTGCAGCAGTACAGCAGGCAGTTACCTGTGCTTAATAAAAGCAAACACTGAGGATGTGTTGTGTGCCTTACAGTCTATAATATTTCCACATTTCACATGCCTCTGTGATACCAGGCAAGTCTTCCTTCTATTTAGGATTCACATCTCTGAGCATCTCCTGTGGATGTGGGCTTTAATGCCTCAAGAAATTTGAAAAAAAAGAGGACAAGTCCAGTCTTCTACCAGTAAAACACACATAACTGGTGGATCTGTAAGGGACTTAGAGCCCTCTTCCTCCCTGCCACGGGAGCAGTCTAATAAGCCTGAGAAGGAGGGTTTGGGATGTGGGATTTGCATATCTTCAGGTAGAAAGGGGAACCCATACCATCTACAAAGTGACAGATGCCTCTTTCTCCAACATTTTAAAAGACCAGCTAGGACTACCTTCTACACATCGTCAGATCTTCCGCATATGTTTTGGAATTGCTATCTGAAGGGCTTAATATTATAAGCAAAGACAGAGGAATACTGAATTACATGTACCAAAGAGGGCTATGTTTCAGATAGGTGCCTTGGTGTTCAATTCTACGAAAGCAGACCTTTAGGTAGGTCCCTAGGACTTTTAATAATGAAAAATTAAGGTTGGAAAATTGTAAAGTTCACGTGCCTCTATGGTTAGACAACAGCTCACTAAAATTAAGTCCCCTCTTCGGACCCTTAAATCCTGTTAAGAGTCTGGGATGTAAGAACTGTCACACGCTACACTACTACACAGAGCCAGGGCAGGGCAGAGCTTACGATAGATACTATCCATGCATCAGGCTAAGAAGGCGTTTGTATAACTGGTTAGCCTTTCATTGGCCAAGTCAACTCAGTATTTAATTAGTACGAAGAACTTCCAGATTTTATGTATTCCAAAATCACTCTATGTATGTTGTTAATCGATCAGTGCCTTACATAAACGGCATTACATGAAATCATAGTACAGTATCATTTAATTATCCCCATTAAATAATATTTTGAGATATTTGTATATGAGAAGAGATGTGACAACAGGAAAAGGAGTACTAAACACGGCTGTAGTTGAACTTGAAAAGGCATCAGTAAAATTAATTTCAAAACAACGTGATTTTTTTTTCCCCCTATGGTAAGATACCCTTCACTGCAGGCAATTGTGTAATGTGATACTGGTGATCTTGATCATTTGGGAAAATTATCCTTATGACTGCTACCATTCCAAGCTTTCCTTTTTCTTAGTACTTACTTAGGATTGAATTATATCTTCATGTAATGATACATGCATTTAGGAATATAATGTTTCTTTAGCTCTGTCTCTAATATGATTTAAGATTAGTATTGTCTATGGTTTTGCTTATCAGAAAGCAAGCCTTCCAGGTTTAAAGTTCTTTGAATCTACTTCTATCTGGCAATCTGAGACAAGTTATACCACACGAAAAAGCAGGATTTCAGATTCTTTAAGAGCTTGTTTCCTTTACAACTCACACCTAAAACCATAAACCTGTGATCCCGTAGTTCCTTTTCACCCGAGTCTTTGTTTTCATGAGCAAAGATACAAGAACAGATTGAAAATGAGTTCATTAGAGAATAAGTTTCTATTTTACTGCAGTGGAAATGCCAAATCACCTTTTACCAATGTTGTCTGAACCAGAGTCTATGAGGATGCTCTTTGCTCAAAGCATCTTTGAAAATTTCAGGGAACACCAGTACATGTTTACATAATCTATCATAAAATCAAAGCATGCAACATCCCCCGAAGAACTACAACTACTGCACAGCCAGTGGCTGTGAATGTACTGCATCAGTTTCTTCTCTTTGTCCAGGCTGTGAAAGCCCGGACAACAGAGGCACAGAAGGTAAGAAAACCCTACTGTACATCCTTCTCCCATGCCCCACACTGATTTCACTGTGACAGGATCCTTTTCAGCCCATGTTTAGGGTGGAACACCAATCAGAACTACACTGCTATTTTGATCGTCGGTGGAATAGCATTAACATGATCACATAAGTGGGCTGCTCCATGGGTGTCTGAAATGAAGATTCTCTGGTCATCAACTGTTCCATCTCATTTACGCTGTTTCGGGAAAGGAACAACACTGACGGGCAGCATGCCATTTTAGGGTAACAAAATTAAAAAAATGTATTTCACTACAAAATTTTTTCTCTTACTCTATCTTTTCACCATAAAACAATGACTAGCTGTTTCAAACATGGAGCTTGTTTTGAAAACTAGATTTAGAAATGGGCAGAATATAATTTTATATTTTTAAAAAGTCAAAGAATTCATGAAAAAGGATTCTAGGAATAAATTCAATTTAACATTTAAATGCACTACATCTACAGTTTCTATTTTTAATACACAATAAAATACAAATTTCATATTAAGGACTTTAATGAAGACATTTTACATTCCTATTTGAAATTTCTTTTCATTCTATCCCCCCAAACTACACAAGGTCAAGTCATTTGGGTTGCTAGGTGACACCATTTCGAATTGCAAGATACAATCAAGGAAAAGGTTGGGGGACAGCGTCTTACCTTTGGGCAATCAGCTTCTAGAGTGATTAGGAAGGGGGAGCTTATGACAAAAATGTGATATGAAACAGTTTAGGTAGAAAATAGTTAAATTTAAAATTTATGGGAACAGAGGAAATTTCTCTGACAATCACACTTGTGCTTATATATAATATTTTCTTATTCCCACAATAATTCTGTAGCACAGATAAAACGTCGTTGCTTCATTTTACATTTGTCTAGACGAAATTTTAAAAGTATTTAACTGTTTTGAGGACAAGTGAAGTAGGCAGAAAAATGAAAAGTGATGCAATCTTAAAATTATTTTCATTCCAAATATTAGTAGATTGCACTCAGAGTACTGGGTTCTTCATACAGATATTTCCAGGGCAGTGATGACCACTTCTTTTTCAGGAGGAAAGAACAAAAGCAAGCAGATCAAACACAACAGCTGTTGTGCAATATCCAGGTGTAGGCTGGTGCTTCATTACACAAACATCAGGCATGCCCAACTTCATTTTCCACTGTAGCATAACTAAGTAGCATGCAAATATTTGTGATTTTTTTTTGCCCCCATAAATAGTGCGTTTGTGTTTTGAGCTCAGAATATTATGACTGGACATAAATAAAAGGAAACCTCAAGAAATAAAACTGCAAGATGCTAAAAATCTTTCTAATCCCTAGCAAAATATTCTAATGCTGGTTTGACACCAATATATAAAGTATAATGCAATAAAAAAAAAATTAAAACCTTTTAGAAGGAAAGCTTGACTCCTTATCTTTTGCATTCTCTGAGGATATCAACAATGTCTTCCACACAGCAGTTTTTGCCATTTCATCAGAAATGTTTATCACAGATGGGTCATCTCTAAGCAAGAATAAAAGTAAATACACAAGAAAACAATGAGAAATCAGTCTTTGTTACTTATTAACTCTATAAAAGTCCTTGAAAACTGATAGTGATGACAATAAATAAGTGCAATATAAGTTAAGAAATTGTTAAACCTCAAAAATCCTGAACAATGACTTAAATATTCTCTTAAAACATCTTAGCACTTTAGTATTTTCCTCATCCAACAGCAATTCATTACAGTAACATCAATAAAATATATCGTGTCACTTCCAACTAACAGACAGAGAAAAATGAAGAACTGTGAAATTAAATATTGCCCAAGATCTCACAGCATGCCAGTGGCGTAGTTGGATTAAACAAGAATCGTAAGAGCTCCTAACAGTTCTTAAAATACTTACGCTCTGAAACTCCACCTGCTTTTAAAACAACTGTAAAAGCAATCAAAAAACCTTGACAAAGTCAAAGATTTCAGAGATCTAATAAAAATGCCCAAATAAACAAGCTAATAAGTAGCTTTAAGCAGCACTTTGTAGCCATTATGCCCTTAGCTTTACCTAGACTGCTCCAAATATGTATTCATACACTTAAGAATGATAAAGTCTTAAATGTTTTAAGGGCCTGCCTGTACATTGTTCCTGACTTCATGGTTTACATATGGCTTGACATTCAGTAAGCCGCCAGTAAACTTGTTTTCACAATGTTTTGGGGAACCTCTTTATCAACCAATGTCCTGACTCTTCTTTTTAGCTGTAGGACTGTGACCCTTACAGTACAGAAAGCCAGATATTATCCGGGCAACTGTACCTAAGTAAACACACTATAGATCAATATAAGATAAACGAAGCTAAGTATTGCTAATATAAAACAGAACAAAAGCTGTGGACAAAAGGAGAAAAAAACCGAGACCATTAGAAGTGTGATGAATCAAAAGTAAGAAATAGGCTGGGATTTTTCAGAGACACAGTTAGTTGTTTGCCTTAGGAGACATTAGGGTAACTTCATGTTCAAATGTAAGAAAGGAGGCCACTCTGAGACAGTGTTCCTATGAACTCACATTAATGCAGAGGTTACTATTACCAGATATTTCAAATCTTTATTAAGAACTTTATTTCTGAAAACTGTAAATGACAGTAAGTGCTTACGGGCTGGCTACATGTTACTACTATCTATAACATAGGTTTTCAGGCTTTTTAAGTTTTGTCAACCCTGCATTATGCCTTATCTGCCCTGGACAGCTCTTGATTCACTTACTATCTCACATAGATAGGATCTTAATTAGAATGTTTTAAAATGTTACACTGTAAGAACCTAGTTTTTCTGTTGTGTCTTCAAAACCTTTCCTGGCTCCCCGTTAGCATCAGGGTGAAGGGTTTGACCTGCTCTACATCTTTGTTTCATACTGTGCATGTCAGGGGCCAAGGTTCATTATGAACAACCTGATCCTGCAGTCCTGCCCAAGGGAAAACCTCAACTAGTAGGTCCTTTTCCTAGGCACTGTGAGAGCACGTGGAAACACTAGAAAAGGGCTGAGCTTATTAAATGCTGCAGTATATGGTTCAGTTCACCTATCTGTACTCTACTACCAGACAAACATCCTCCTGACATGCAGTAAGCATTAAGAATAAATATTGTGGCATGTTTATTTGTTTAATTGCAACTCACCTAAAAGAGGAAAGGTATATTTTACCTGTAATGTCCTTCTAGTGGTAACTGAACAGTCCCTTCCTCTTCCATTGCTAACATACTTTGCTCTTCCTAGAAGGAAGAAATTTAGACGTGAGACAGGATATGATGTTGTGAAAAGTGAAATTTATGTACTTTAATCCTCTTCCCCCTTCTCTTTAAGTATTTATCTGAAGTTCTTAAAGTAAGGTACTTCTCAACTCTTAATTTAAATATTTGACATTTAAAACCCTGTATTTTAAAAGACATATCTTCACTTAATGTTATTTTTCAATGTCAAATAGAGGTGACACTTGTAACAATAAAGAAAGAGAAAAATTAGTAACACTGAGTGAGCAACTGTATGGTGAATTTTAAATATCATGCATAACAGCATATATACATTACAATGTTAACACGCAAAATTAGGGAAGTCAAGTTTGCACACACACAGTTTTAATACTGATAAAAGTTTTATTGCGACAAAAGGTAGTGAAACAAGACACCAAAAATAGTTTTCACTTGAACAGGGGAAAAACTTCTGTGAGCAACAGGAAGTGAAGAGAACTAGGAGACGTATCTACCAAAAATCTTTTTGTTAAATAATTACAACTTTAGAAAATCTATTTTAGTGGGAGGGGAGAACAAAACAATACCCCTCAAGCACCACATCCTGCCTGCAAGAACAAAGGAAAACAAGTCTCTGTCTTTCAGACATCAACTCAAGGCTCCACAGGAGGATTCTTAAAGCTTACACCCCTGTTAGGTCACAAAAACCACAGACAGGAGGTTAAAGTGCCTTCACATGAATGTAACCATCAAATCCTGCCCTAAACTGTTGCACTGTGTGTGTGTCTGAGCGTTAGCAGACACCCAGAGACCTCCACATCTTTCTTCCCTTTATTAGATGGCTTTGTAACAGTTTACCCTGATGCCTGTTTGAAAGTGTGAGTTGGCTCTCCCAAAAAGAGAGCTCACCATTTTTCTGGTAGACCACCCAAAACCCTACATGCATCACACACACTGGTAAGTTGGTATTAGCTGGAAGAGCCAGTACAATTTTCCAAAATAGTAGAATTTAAGTCCTCTCTGCACAGAAATTTGTTTCTTCTATGTTTTCCTATTATAACTATTTCAAAAGTCACAACATTTTTTTCTCCAAATGGGAGAAGCCACTTCGTTCATTCCTGTCTCAGGAAAACTTAATTGATTAACATCAAAGTGGCTTCCAAAGGAGGTCTGCGAGGAGAAGGCATGTATAAGATCCACTAGAAATGTACAAAGCCTTGCAAAAACATGGCCTAAAAATATAAAACAACTTAAGTGATGAAATTAGGATCCAATCAAGTAAGTTCCAGATCTTGTCAACTATATTTCTGAATATTCTTGTGGGTAGCAAAACTTCTATTTTTAAAAGCCGTGTGATAGCAACTCTCCAATTAATTCCCTAGGCTACATGTCAGAAGTTTTATTACTAGTTAATTTTGTCATTTCCAGGCTTCACAGCTTCATAAGTTTTTGACAGTTGAACAGTTTTAATAATAGCTCCAAATATTTAGAAATGCCAAAATATGTAAAAATACCCTCTCAAAATAGACAGTGAATGAAATAAAGTAACACGAGTACATTTTCCCAGTTTTGTTTTCTGATGCCATCCTATCAAGCATGGGAAGGAAAGTGACATATAACCAAAACATAAGGATAACAAGGAATCTTTCCAATAACCAGACCCACAAGAAGAGAGCTACCTTGGTTACTTTTGGTTACTCTGAATTGAGATGACAACAGACAGTGTGCTGAAACAACTCTCTGGTCTGCTTCAATTCAAGGGAGAAAACAATGAGTCATGTATTTTAATTTCAGCCTGATAGTTTTAAAGGCACATACTAAATAGTAAATAATCATCATGATGTTTATGACCTAGGTAAAACCTTTTCCCCAAAACATATTCTATGAAAGTATGTTGAATGTGTCAAGGAAAGCGCAGTTGTAGTTCTCCAGGTTTCAGATGAGGCAGTGAGTTGTCAAAGGTCACAGAAGAATCCTAAAGGCAGAGATCTAGTTTTCCTAGTTACCTGTTCAAATTATTGGCTCATGTTCTCTTTCTGCAAATAGACTTACCAGTGGGAATCCTTACACACACCATTTCACTGGTCTCAGATCACATCTCAGGGCATCCCTAAGGATGAATTACTGATTTATCCATTCACATTGTCTAGTTTCTGCAGTACCCTTGTACTACCCAAAGGTTATGTCTTACAAGTCCTGGACTTTTGCAGAGGTCTGCAGGGCATCTTAGAGGTCCTATGCACAACTGTCCCCAGAGCACGCCCACCTACAAGTGACCACAGCCTGCCAAGACCATGTGGCTTCACCTCCCACTGCCACCACAGCCTCACACCATGCTACTATTCAAAAGTGCTGACACAGGACACATGACTCTTATTTAAAATAACCTGGCACCAACATATTCTGCCTGCTGCTCCTGCAGTTAGTGTTTCCCCATCGATACTTGTCCCTCATTCATTTGGGCCCAGTACTGAGGTTCCCTAACAGGTGACATTGATCAGGTGGGTAATAACAGGGACAAAGGACAGAGACGTCCGTCCCTTACCCATACAGTTACTTTATGTTCCAACAGTTTTACATCATATGCAAACAAGCAATTCATGAAGCAGCAGCTAGATGAAAATACTATCAAATAGATGCAAAACTGTTAGAAAGCTACAATCAGGAAAAAATAAGTGTTTCACTGTCAAAATATAGGAACATTCTGAGTAGAAATGTGTAAGAATCTGTCCTGTATCAAGTTTATAAGAAATGACCTGAAATGCATATTCTTTGAAAGGAGATGAGGAGTCCAGATCTGAAACAGTCAACTGGGAGGTAATGCCACAGGCTGTACGTAAAAGTCAGGATTTGGTTAACAGGGGGTAAGCAGCGTCACTGACCTTTTCTTTAGGAAGTGGAAGTAAATTGTTTCTGCAGCAGCAGAAGGAAAATGCTGGCCCACAGTGTAACAGGGATACTGCAGAGGATTACGACACTGCTGAGCAGAGAGGGCACAGGGTGATGGTGTGTGACCTATGCATGGCTCAGATGTAGCTGGACATGCCATGCCCCTCAAATTCTGCAGTGCTCTCCTCAGCATCTCCAGCTGGGACGAGACCAGTCCCAACACAGCATCAAAGTGTCCCAGGCATCTGAGGGCTTTCCTACAGACACAGGTTCATCCCTGCACATCATCTGAGTGGGTCTCAGGAGCAATCCCCAGGAGCTCTGTAGATACTATGTAATATGACAGTATGGCAGCATAAGAATCTACATCTCATAGACATCCCCACCTAAGCCTATTAGATTTGTAACCTTAAAAGGACTTATGTAAAATATGACAATATTACACTTTGGATACTGTTAACAAGTCTGCCTGTTGGCCTTATTTACAGAATTTTCTCTAACTGTCTGAAGGAGAAATTGATAAAGTGCTACACAGCAAAAAAAACCTGAAACCATGACCCACCTCTTTCTCAGCATCTTCCAGTTTCTTTTTCTTGCTCTCAGGCATCAAATCATCTAACCAACTGAGCTCCCGCTTAGTAAAAAAAAAATCCATGAGTTTTCGGACAAATACCAAAGCTAGGACCTGTAAAGATGTTAATTCCAAGAATTAGGAAATTAAGTAAGTAAAACTGACAAATATGCTTGTAGAGGAATACTTTCAAAAGTGACCACAGGTTACAGCTAGAATTTTATTCTTTAATTTGGATATGCCAACAACTGGTCTTCCTTTGTTCAGATGAAATATGGCTTTAAGCATTTAACAGTCACTGAGATCAGTAGATATCTTTTATTTTCAACGAGTGAAATGATCAGAGAGAGATCACTTAAGAAGCAGAACAGATTTGTCTTTTATTTCCAGCAAGACACAGAACTATCAGTAAAAAGTTCCTCAGTGCATTGAACGATCTTCCTTAATGAATGAATGTTATTTCTATAAAATGATTAAGCACTACTCCTTAAATAAAAACATCAAATAATTTTTTAAGAGAAGAATTTTCCCTAAGAGAATATACAGTTGGGCTATCCACACATATAAACAGTGCAACCTAGACTACATGTTATAAGACTATAGGTTATATGTAGAATTTTTCCTTACTTAATCAATTGTCCTTAAACATTGAATCAAAGCAATACTGTAATTACCTGCCCACATTTAATTTTTTTCTTCAATAATAATGATCCACAAGTGCAAAGAAAATGGATTTTTAGAGGAAATAAAAAAATATTTCATACCATCATAGGAAAGACAATGGCAGCTCTTGAAACCTTTATAATCCACAGAAGCACAAGACAACTCAGCTGAATTACAGTGAAGAGATGGACCTTTCTAAGAGGAACATGCCTCAGATAAATAAAATCTGGCTGATGCTTTGCAGGCATCCAGAATAACTTTATCCTGTCAAAAAGCTGAAAGAGAAATTTTTAAAAGTTTGCATCAAAATGAGCTGTAGGATCATCTATGCTGACATTCACACACTGCCTAAGAGATCCTGAATATCTAAGAATTTGGCTTGTTATTCCAAAGGCAAAAACTATGTGGAACTTCAGGAGCACAGAAAAAGACTACCTCAGTTACAATCATAAGCCATGAATCTATACTAGTCCAATGGTGTTAAAGGACTCATCTCTCTGGCTGAGCCACCAGAGTAAGAATGAGAATTGTATTATTTAAGTAAAGTTTAATTATTTGGTTAGTCATACTTCTTAAGTTCCTTTCAACTTTAATACACATTTGTCTCCCTAGGTATTTCTATAGCAGATGTGCTGAGATATTGGATTCTGCTGAATTACATTCTGTATACTCATACTCCAGGAAACATCCTGCTCATAACTGCATAATATGTTATACACAAAGGAAATAGTTACTTTAAAATAGTACTGCTAAGATTTCAAGTCAAGAACCCTTAAAGTTAGGCAAAGTCAGACTTCAAAGTATACGTGAATCAATCGTGAATCAAACTGAATCGAAGCTGGTTGATCCTGTTGGTCATATGCACTATTACACCGCCTTTCCAATAGATTCTAAACTTCTGTTTTTTCAACAACTGAGCTCTGCTTCCTTTAGCACACAAAAAGCTGATCATGGAGGGATCTCATCAGTCTTTTATCTCCTGTGGATGAAACTTTTTCTTTCCCCCCAGCTTACTTCACCAGACACTTTATCCCAGGCTGTTTTCTTTTCCCTATTGCACTTTCTTCACACAACCAGGAACAAAACCAAGAGAAAAAAAAAAGGAAGGAATGCCAGAAAGCCAAGTGCCATGCCATCAGGAACGTACATGAGAGGTTCTTGTTTTTCAGACCTATTTGGCACACTGACCCGAGGCTTTGTGTCAGCTGCTATGGCACAGTGATGATGGTGATGCACCATTTCTCCCTGCATGGATGAGCCATGCTATATTCACACAATCTTCAGGAATTTCAAGTTTCAGGAATTTTTATTGAGCATGTGCAAACTGCATTTTTTTAAAGGCTTATAATTTGGCCAGATTTGAGCAGATTTCATTTTCACAGAAACAGCAAAAAGCACATCCTCCCACAAAAGCCATCTTATCAAATCTCCATTCCTTGTCCCAGCCTGGGGGAGGGAAAAACGGAGGGGGATGCTATCACTTTTCCAAGTAAAGATAGCCAAATTTTAGCATGCCTTAAAAACACTCCTCAATAGTGTACTTTCTCATAGCCTTGTTCTGAGAAACTGCTGAACCATATTAAGTTGAAATTATCTAAACCTCAGTAAAAGCCAAACTATCAACCCAAATGATAAGAGCTAGGTAAAGTTACAAAAGAAGTCTCTGAATAGAAAACAGCAGTCAAAAACCAAGAGATGTTGCCAGCTTTGCCTATAAATAATACAAGAGGTAAAAAAAAAAGCAAGACATTTTTAACTTGCAATCAAAAATTTAAATACAATGAAGGAAACAATCAGGCATTTTCTTTGCTCTTTGTACTTAACAACCTTTTGCACGGTGAAATTCATGTTTTCATCATGTGACTGTTCTTTCTCAATTGTCTTGGAAGATGTTTCAATACCTCAACTTTCAATAACAAAGGCACACTTGAAAATTTGAGTCTTTGTGTCAGATGGGCTAAAAGATTTGACACCATGACATTTAATGCTGCAGTCATCCAGGAGAAATGGTACACAGGATACCATAACCAACCCTGACCTGAATGCTGGAGCACCTGGCTTCTGCCAGGGGCTCCTACTTAAGGCCACTGCAGGAATGCTGCCCTTCCACTAGACTTGCCTTTCGTCCTTGAGGCCAGAAATTAAGTAGCATGGGACTTGCAACAGTTCCCCCCTGCCTGGGGCATTTATTTTCACAGGAAAAACTTTCAAAGTCTTGCCTATGTTCGTTTTAGGGCAAGTTAGCCAAAAGCCTCATATAGGCAAAGTTCAAGATCAAGTGTACCCCTACAAAGGCACTTACTTAGAAGCTGAAAAGGCAGCAGGCAAGCAAGTGAACGGCGAGGCAGGGGAGAGGTAAGATAGTTGCTGCTCAGCTTTTAGGCTCAGCCAAAATTCCCTTGATAAGAAGGGAGAACAGAAAAATCGGCACATAAAAAATAAAAAATTGGAGCACACTACCTAAGGGGAATAGTCTATTTAGAGAGAATTCATTTTCCTTTTTAAGTGAGTCACTTTCAAGAATTTAAGGTTGGCAACATTCTTTTAAGATTATACACAAAAGACAATAAAATAATATCATAAGAATAGCTACAGATTTTATAGAAAGCATCATCAGTAACACATTCTTCATAAACCCATTTTACCTGAATTCCCTTTAGAGATGAAGCACCCATGTAAAGAAATACTCCATAAAGTACTGGCATAGGAATAAACTGCACAAACAAACAGAGAAAGGGAAGAGCATATTAAATACCATTTAACAATTTTAAATGCTTCTAGAAAGACATTCTACACAGTTGAAATTCAACGTGCCATATGCCTGCATTAATCAGACAAGTTGTAAATTCAGAGTCACTCAATTACAAATTAATAATGTTTCTCAGAGTATAAAGCAAAATAAGAATCTGGCTCTATAGTTTTATTTTCCTCTCACAGCCAGTTACCACAATATACTTTATTCACTATTAATAAAATTAACAGAACTACACAAAAAAAATAGAAGTGTTTGATACATACTTAAATTCTTTACTTAAAAAACGCGCAGGAGAGCATCTGAATAGTAAAGCTATAATCCTCAGAAAAATATTCAAGACACACACAAAATACTTCATACTGCTAAAGAAATGTTCTGTGCTGCAAGCATTCAAAAATGGGTGAATGACTTTTATAGAATGACTTTGTAAGAGCCTATTTTAAATGTTCAGACTCTCAGTATACAGTGTGTAGGTAAAGGAATATTTCCACAGATAAGTATCTATTTTAAATACTAAATACACAAAACACATGTTCTGTGTGTTTTCAAAGTGAAGGTTTTTGATATACTTAATAAAATACTGCTGGGAAGTACAAGTTCTAAGGGCTTATTGCCTTCATTGCAACAACGTGCAAGTCTAAATTCTGGTCTTACTGAAGCCAGTGGCAAAACTCTCACTGATTTCACAGAGGCCAGATAATTCTTAAAACCAGTAAGTATTATGTATATAGATTGTATTATACATGCATATAACTAGACACCCAGTTTCAGGACACTGGTGAGCTGTGTTGAGTATACAGGGAGCATGAGACAATTTTCATGTTCATTTCCAAGAAATGAACACAGAAGTTCTCTTGTAACTGTGAAAATATTTTTAAGTTATCCAGAAATCACAAAATGTTTTTAAATTTTCTAAATAGATTCACTTACTGGTATAACTTAGCAAGACTGTTTCATGATAATTTGCCACAGGCCCAAAATATAGACAAAGGGTGAATCTTCATATACAGGTCAATGGCAGAATTCCCTTTGACTTCAGTCAGGCCAGATTTTCATTACAAGGTTTTTGTTTTAAACATGTTAGATGTCCCATTTTATTACGCAAAATCAGAATTCCACTTTAGATTATCATTGTGTAACATTATGCTAGTTAGTAACGTGCCTGGAAAGGGCACTCATTAACCAATACCGTAACAGTGAAATGTTCAGTGCAGTGTGGTATTTATTAACTTTTCCTTACTTCCCCAAATTACCTTCAGGATACTTGTCAAAAAGACAGATGAGCCCATAAGGATAAAAATCATGAGCCCTGTGACTCTTTGCTCCCGGATTCCAAGAAACTTTGGCTGCTCCCCTGGAGCGGAGCACTCTGATTCCAGTTTTAAGCTATTCACATGGGAAATAGAGAGGACAGTGGCTGCAACAAACCATGGCAATCCCATAATAGAGCACACTCCAAGCATGACTGCCACCATGAGTAGGTCGAGATGGTATCCACATCCTTTCTGTTAAAAAAAGTAAGGACAGCAAGAAGATATAAAATGACATCTGAATTAAGAACACTCCTGGCAAGCATTCCTAATGAACACTTAGAGACAATTATAAAAATTGTGACTTGTAGGAAAAAATAGCTTTCTTCTATGTGTTATCCAGGTTGGGTCAGTAATGATGGTAAACTGGTTATCTAAGGGGAATTCCTACTAGTTCACAAGAAATGCTTAATGTTATTAGACTCATTCCAGTTATGAGTTAAGTGTACATATCATAAATCCACTTTACAGTAGGCAGCAAATACCCTTCCTGCTAATAAAAGAGATACTAGTAAGACAATGGAAAATACATAAGTTTTCTGTTTTAACTAACTCTCTCCTGTGGATAACAGGAAGCAAACATCCAGCTGCACTGCCAACTTTCCACTGCACTAATCTTAATAGGCCCTATAATCCATCCTTACAGAGGAGGCAGAAAATTTTGATTCTTTCCTACACAAAAAATCTTAAGTTAATATTTGCAGTCAGTTTATGCTATAAAAGACCATAAACCCACAATGATCCTTTTAAAGTTTTTATAGATGGTAAGCACGGGATAGTAGTAAGTTTTCACTAATGTACTTGCATCTTATCTAAGAACAGATAGCTAGAAATGAAGAGAAATTAAACTATAATTAAGCTATACATGAAATTAAATTATAAAATAATATTCATTATCAGGTATTGTTTTACTGGTTTCCTTATGCAATACTTAAAAAGTAGCACCATAAACACTCATATGAGAAGTCGGTACAAAACCGTTAGTGTTGGAACATCTCTGTAGTAGTCAAATACTCTGTAAATTTACCCACAGGAGGATGTTGTTTTGCTTTTGTAGTAGTGGATAAAACTCTTTGGTCAAATCTCAGATGCATTTAAAAACCTGCAAATACAACCTGCACTTGAAAATGACCAATGATCTGCATCAAGCTTGGTTGCATACATATCTGTTACCATAGCTGAGAGGGATACTTCTTTTCAATTTTAGTAAGTATCCAGGACCACCAGACAGCTGCAAGCATGAGCTCAAGCTATTTTCCTTTAAAAAGTCAGGTATTTAGTTATCTCCATAAAATTGTGCAATATGGCAACAAATCCAGCATCATGGTCTGATGAAACAGTGATGTTCATGCAAACAATGTGAATATGTTGAACCATAATTTTGCCTGTAAACCCATGCAAATGCCTTTTGACATAAAAAAAGTAACTAAACTAAACTTGGAAAGGTTTGCTACAGAGACTGCCAAAAGCTGAAATGTGCACTATTCAGAATTTGCTATGGGAAGTATAAAAAAAGAGGGGAAAACGAGTTGGAAGCAAACAAATCATTTCTTTCTGAAGACAACTTTTACTTCTAAAATGGGAAGCGTCTGGGTTTATGAAAATGTAATCCACATATCGAAATGAAAATGCCATCTTATTTGCTTACATTCTTTAAAAAGGGGAATTCATATAAAGTAAAGAAAATGAAAAGAATCAACTCTAGCAACCTTCCCTCACTCCCCAAAAGTGTTTATGAGTCTTATCTCCAAGACACATCTTGACAAACTCAGAGATGTGTCAAACACAGATATTAGTTAGATGCACAATGCACTCAAAGAAAGAGTTTCATTCTAAATCCTAACAGAGACACCTTTTTTTACCTTCTGACACATTTATGAGGAATGTATCTGCTAATGCATACAGAATCCGAGAGCATTTCCTCACATTCATACATGATCTGAGGAACCTGACATATGGGAAGAAAAGGAAGCATAGCAACAGGTGATGCTACACCAGACCCCAGCAAAACTAAAACGCAGCAAGACAAGGGGGCAGCCAGGAGGACCATCTGACTCCCAGATGCCAGTGCTGAAAAAACACATTCCAAAGCTTGGCAGCAAATTCCTGCATCTGTCAAGTTAACCACATGCAATGCTATGGATTGACATGAAGAGCCAGGCTGACAAAGAGGGCAAAAAAAGAACATATCAAATGTCACAATCATCCAAGAAGAGGCAGTGCAAAGTGAAGGTTGCAAATGCATTTGCTAAAGCAACTTGGGATTGGATTGCTGCTTATTAAAAGTATGTCAAAAAAAGCCTAAGCTCGCTGCATATACATGTACAGAAACCTGCTGCTAGATTTTGCCCAACAGTTTTTCAGAGGGGTGATGTCCCTTTTTCTCTCTCCATCTGTAGGCAACTAAAGTGTTAGAGAACAGAGCAGGAAGTTGTCCTATGTTGTTTTAAGAACCCATTGTGCCTCTAAAGCTCAGTTTTATTCTTCTCCCTTCTTTAAGATAGGAAGGCCATTAAAAAAAAAAATAAATAAAAAAAGATGGGTAGAACCACACAGAAGGATAAAGAGGGGGGGGGGGGGGGGGCGGAAATCTTCTATTACAAAATAGCCCCTGAATAGTTTTTCAAAATCCAATCCAGTAGAACAACACTGTCAATATCTGATGAGGCAATTAATATTATGGTACCTCAGGAAATTATTAAATTCCAGATCTTTTTCTTTAGGTGAATGGGTATCATACTTCCAATACAGCACAGAGGATAGCACTTTTTTGATTCAGAATCTCTGTTCCAAATTACATTCATAAAGTCTTCTGTAAGGCAGCAAATCACTGACACAGGGCACAGTGTCCAACAGAGAAAAAGTATAACAATTTAAAGGGGTGCTATATAACATATAATAAACTAGCATACTCAAGTAGATGAAGGTACATTACATAACCTGAAGCAGAAAACAACAGTGAAAATACAACTATTTGACTGAATACCTTTAGTTTGTGTTCTTTTCTATTGATAATGACAGCTGTGATCTGCTGGTCCATAAAGATAAGGATAGTGCAAAGCAGGGCTGGAATTACAGCAGCTATCACTGTCCACCAAGGATTTGGCCCCAAAGGAGTAATAAACCAGCCACGATCATCTCTGGTGGGCTATAAAAAGAGAGTCATGCATGACCAGTCAGAACTCTAAGGATTCCTTACATTTTAACTTCATAAGAATACACACAAAAACATTACTAGGATATGATTTCCTTTAAAATCAATCTATGTATGTAAGAGCACAGAAAAATGCTAAGCTTCCTGTGATACCAAAAAGAGAAATTACATATAATAAAATCATCTGGTATATTACAGACTTGGTTGTATTTGATACAATGAGCCCAGAATTTGGAAGGCACCCCAGAACATTTCAGTAGTCTAGGATTTGGGTAATTTGAGCCATGTTGGTCCTCACACAGAAGACATTAGGAAGCATGGAGGGGCCTGATGGGAAAGGCTCACTTACACGGGCCACTAATCAGAGAGGTTGCATAGTACTTGGTGAACATGAAAAATTCAGAGTAGCATCACTACTCCCTGATGAGAAAAAAAATATAATAAACCCACGATAGCACACTACTTTGTGAAAATAATAAGGCAGTGCAATTTATCAACAAATTACCTTGAAAGCGTTTGGAACCTGAAGTTTTGGTGATGGAATCCCAATGGCATAGTCAATTAAAACCATGGACAAAATAGTGAGAAAGACAGCAAAATCGCTGACAACAGATCGTACCTAAGATTATTGAAAGAAACGACAATTCATGTATGGGTTAGGATTTATTTTTCTTCCCTGTTTTAAGCCAATTTGTGCTTACAGCTAAAACTGTGCTTATTCTGATACAATTTTCTAACAGAGAAAAGATGCAGTGTCCATTTCACCAGCAGTTAATTGAATTTGCAATGCAGATAGCATTCATGCTTACGCCTGACTAATGACAACTTTTGAATTAAAAAAAAGGCACATACCTTTGTTGGGAAGTATCGGCTAGTTTTGAACTGCTTCAGTGTGGATGACAGTGTTACCGTAGAAAAGAATAAGATGACAGACCAAAAGAGGACATCTGGAACATAAGGGCCATGATGACCACAGGCTCGTCCAACAAACTCTCCATGAAACTTTTTACATTCCTATCAGGGAGAGCAAAGTAGTGCTGTTCTGAAAAATATCCATGCTTACACTGATATTTTCTTTCCAATTACCTTCCAAAATTGCAAGCAGATTGTATTACTAGAAATAGTAAAATAACTTTTAGACATTTATTCTTTTTAAAATTAAAACTCGTAATGTTTGTGTCTAGTCTGCATGGAAAACTCTCAAACCTTCAAAAGAATCTCTTTTTTAACCAGTATTAAATGATGAAGTCACTAAGAGATACCATAAATAAAGTCATTAATATAAAACCAGATTTATTTCAAATTGAACAAGTATACTTATTTATTTTCTGTTTACAAACGCAGATTTGCACTTCTTAATTCCTTCCAAGAGAGGAAAGTGAAGGTCAAAAGCTACTATGAGGAAGGCTGCTCGTGGTGCATTCTCAAGAACTGATTTTTTGTTTTAACTTCACAGGCCAAGCAATTCAATAAAAACTTACTTAGAATGTACAGTTTAGCCTAAAATGAGATCAATAAATTTAATACCACATGGGGGCAGCACATTCCACAAATTATCTTTCTTAAAAAACCTGATCTGCTAAAATGCAGCAAAACCCAAAATCTGTAACATTACTTCTATCCAATATATGATCAAATATGCAGATACAGTAAAAAACATGTCTAGTAATTCTCCAATACCATCCTTAGTTGTCTAAAATGATACTTGTTCCAAGTTAACAAGCACAGAATTAAAGAGTAGTTCTAAAAATGTGAGTTACAAGCTCTAGACTCACAATCCTTTCCTTCTCCTTCCCAAATCCCTCCACACTTACTAAGCAAAAAGAAACACAGCACCCAGAATCAGAGATTTCAGGCAGCAATATTCTGCCAGATCAGGATCTTTTAGTATCAAATGAACTGGGTCATTGACTCATCAGATTCACGTCACAATACTGTGGTTTGACATGTTATGAGAAACCTTGGCTTTGAACAAAGGCTGGCAAAAAAACCCAAAACAAAAACGACAGTTGCTATTTGATGACTGCGAGACAAAGGAGCAGAAAACTTTTTATACTTTTAGAGCAGTAAACCTGGCATAAATATAATGTACTTCTGACTGATGAAATAAAGGTTTCAGGTGGGGAAAAAATTTTTCAGGAAATCCAGAAGAAATTCTCAAGATTCTGGGACATCAAATAGAAAACTTGTCCTGGCCTGAGCTAGACCTTGATGTTGGCACAGCAAAGGGATGAATTTCATCACATACCTACTGAAAAGGATTTTGTCACAATCAGAATAAACATTTTGCTCACTCTCATTTTGTCCTAGATAGCAAAAAAAATTGTTGGTCCTACTGTTGTTTTTAAAAGAGCCAATCTAGATCTTCAGAAACCTGAAACTTAAATCAGACACAAGAAACAACAGGAAGAAATAAGCAGTAAGAAAGACAGTGGGGTGAGACTGACCAAATATTTATAGACAACTAGGTCTAATCTTTTACCGCAATTCTCTAGAACAGGAGAACTGAAGTTTCCTGATGATGCTTGCAAGAAATAAATACATGAAAGTATGAAAAATATCAATCTCTTTGACAACTATAGGGACTCATGGGGAAAGTCGGTCAGTTATACTGCTACCCGTGTAAATTCAAGTTTCAGTAATAAGCTTTTACAGAAGTTTTAAAGGGTTTTATATAATGCAGCCGGTCTTTTACATTTATAGTTAAAACAAAATCTGTTATTTTAAATCTCCTCAGCTGCAAATGTACTCTGAAAAACACTGTCAGAGATCTGAGAAAGTGAGAGGAGGAGTCTGCCCCTGCACAGATGCTCTTAAGAGTGTGCTGCAATTTTGAGAATATTCATTCTGGATTGCTGGAATCCCTCAGGCCAGCAGTTCTCAACTTTCTCTCTGCTGTTGCCACACCAACAGAGTTGAGGAGCAGTCCTTGCTACCAAGACAGGGCAGCCATGGAAGGCAGCTCTTGCTTAACTCATGATAGGAGGACACCAGTTCTTCTGCTTTCCTGCCTTTAGAAGAAAAAACAATATCTGCAGGAGACAATCCACTAGATTGGCTTTTAAGCATTTCATTTGGTTATGCCTACAGAGGTTAATTCAGTTACATTTTTGAGAGAACCCTCCAGCTTTGTGTCTTTTGCACTCAATTCTCTTTGACTGTGTAATGAAATGATCTATTTGTGAGAAAAAGTGGTGGCCTGGTCTCAATATGACATTTTAATCAAGTTGTAAATGCTGCTTTGAAGAAGGCAAACCTGAAGTAATAAATCTTTTAAACCTAGAGAAGTATACCATTTAGAAACAAGTTACATATATATCCATGCAAGCTCCCCAAACTGCTTGTAGCTTGTTCCCCCACTCTGGAAAAAAAAAATTACACAACCAAGATATAATTAACACTTAAGGCCTATATAAAGAGAGAAATTTGGTCACTGAACAGAAAAGGTTACAAAATTTCTCCCCTTCCTCTCCTTTATAGCCTGAAAAGCTCTAAGAATGTTTTAGGAGAAATAAATGCTTTTGAGTCTTTCCACACAAGGGAACTTTGGTTTTGCCATCTGGCAGAATTTAGGACAAATCCGTTGTCATTTGACATGTTTAGACTTAATCTCAGTCAAACTCTTGTGCTAGTGTATCAAGAAGTTTCCAAAGCAGGGCACAAAATGCACATACTTGCTTTAATGTGTACCACCAAAGGCTACAAAATGCTTACAAAAGGAGATAATGCTACACAGTCTATGTTAATCTTTGTTCAGTTAAATATATTTTATGCTTTATCTAAACAAATATCAGAAGAAACATGGCATTTTTTCCAATATATTTGCTGCAGTAGGAGAGACAAAATTATTTATGCTTATGCCTTTATTTATTAAGTTCCAATATTTCACTTACTGACACAGTTAGATTCCCCCATGGCACATCAGATGCAGATATATTGTAGTCCTGCCAGTATTGTAAGGTTTTATTGCTAGGATGTTCTGGTTCCACACAATTGCATCTGAAAAGACAAAGTAATTTTTTTTTCCTTAATAATAAAAATTTGGATTAATATCTGATACATCTATCAACTTTATGACATATTGAAATTATGCTCTACTCTGCCAGATAATTTTAGTTCAAATTAATTCAGTAAACGCATGCTTTGAAGCAGTCTGTAGCTCAGTAGCTAGTGCTATTACTAGAGTATAAATTGCCGTGAGGTGCGTGTGCATATATAGTACGTAACGTGACATATTTAAACCACTGTCCACAGCAAGTTTTTCCACCTATTTTCTTCCTATTTTATTGATACTTCAAGCACAGTTTGTAACACTGAGAATGTGCCAGTCCTGTTCCACCCCCTTATACCTAACACTTCCCTACATGGGGATTAGATGCTATGCACAGTTCCAGGCTGATCCGTTTCTCAAATGCAAACTGTATGTATCCTCTTTCTTTCTCTTTACCAGAACGCCTTTGCATGCAAAACTGCCAAACTGCCCGGTCAACCATCAGGGCTCTGCAAGACTGCCAGCGCCAAAGGCTCTGTGAACTTCTGTGTCCGTTGTTTTTCCTTTCCCCGCAGCAGCTTTAACAGCATGCTTTTCATTTTAAATGGTGTATTTTAAGATACAAAACATGATTAGGTAGTGTAGGCAATTTAAAATCAAAATTAAGTTCTTAAAGCCTCTGAAGCAACCGTGGGAGGCTACTCCTTTGACAAAGGCTTCAAAATACGCAGGATACTCTGTAGGTTCCAAGATGTCAAGTGTGCTTTGCAGTTCCCTTTAAATTAATCCTACTTTTAAAATGTATAGTACTATCTATCCTGATAGTATTTTAATGTACTTATGATGGCTGTAAATAAATTCTGTACTCTCCTTTATGATGAAGTTTTCACGAGTAGCTGGGGACAGGGTAACATCTGACTTATAGAGTGGAGAGCCATTAAGCATACATTTGCATTCCAGTTCTAGAAAAGTATCGGTTTATTCACTTACCTACACCATGTATTTTCTCTGTGGCTGTTTGTTTCCACAAAATGACAATTCTCATCCAGATTTGTAATATTTTCTAAATAAGAAATTCTACCACCTACACTATGAGTACAGAATAGTGCCACTGTATTTCAATTACAATACTATACATGTGACAACAGCTGCATTTTATATATACACAGAGAGAGATGCAGGTTGTCTTTGTGCAATTCCTTGCTTTTATTTTAAATGCAGCTATTTATAAAAGAAAAAATACCAACCCTTACAGCCCATGAACAAAAAAGAAAAGAAAGAAAAAAAAATAGCAACAGCATTCAGAGAAATAGAGGGCCTGAGCCAAAAGTCCTTGATGTAGACTGGACCTTTCAAACATATCCGATATGCTTTTGATCAGGCCCCAAGTGCAGAATGAATGCGTGTTCAATGAGTAGTTTAAAATACTACAAAATGGGTTAAATGAAGCACATCACTACTAGTGAGCTACGGTAGCATAAAAAAGTCAACAAACGGTATGTCTATGTTATCGCAAGGGAGTATTTGATGTTCATGCAACAATACAGAGGTGGCTATTTCAGGTTACTACTGTTTCCTGTGAGCACAGGAGCTCCCTGCCCCCCGATGTCCATCGCCGATCGCAGACTGGCCAGATGCTGGGCGATGGCCCACTGGGGTTTGATTACAGTAGGCCAAGGTGACGTGGGCTGTTCAATCACAGTCACTTTCTCACTAGAAGGGAAGACTGTGCATGTCACCAACACTACATGGTACAGTTACACTTGCTGCAAACTGCAAAATCAGATTTAAAAGTTAGAGAAGCCAAAATGTCTATTCGTTAGTCAGAAACGTGACAATTGAAGCTATAGTTTAATACAGCTCAAGTAGTTCACCTTCAGATGAGATCATCACCTTGTTTATTTCTATATCAATACCACCTTCCTCCTTCACAGCATTCCAGTATGGCCTTTACCAAGTTTCACAGGCATTTACCAATGGCAGATACTTCATCAGCAAGTAAGCAACTTGTGCAAACTCCACCCATGCAGACCAAAATCACGCTGCACCCAGCTTTTGTCACTCAACAGGTGCAGAATTAGGCCCTAACTGTAAAGATCAGATCCTGCTTTCTACCAGAACATCATTCAAACAACAATCTCAGTGTTTCGATATATATAACATTACATTGTTTTCAATATTATACGTCTTTTGGCAACACTGACGTTTTGATGTGAGGCTGTATCATAGTAAAACTGTCTTCCAGCATCACACTAATTGCTTAACATTATAGAAACAAGAGATAGTAAGACACTCCCTGTCCAGCCCAGAAAACACAACTGGAGGTACTGTTCAGTGCCAGAACATAGAAGATTATCTACTAAAATGTGACATTTCATGACAGATGTAATTGCTTCAATGATGACTATTTCCCAACACAACTGACCTGCAAGGAGAAACTCACGTTAGTGAAATAAGGCTTTCTACTTTAATCTTTTAAAACTTTTAGTCTCTTTCACTGTCATTTTTTACTCTGAGAAGTCAGGTCTCAGAAGAAAAAGTAAAATACACTGAATCGTTAACAACTAACACATCTTTCTATTTTCTTGATAAAATATTACTCAGAAGGTTGGAATAAGTAAAAATGTATTGCCTCTTGGAGGTTCAAATGCTCTTAAATTCTCGTAAAGTTGTTTAAAGTGCTGAGCACTTGCCCACTACAAGAGATCTATATGGAGTTTATGCTATTACCAATGAGCAAGAGACTCTACATACACCTGTAAGTATATTTTCTAAGCAACATATTCAGCTCCAAATACAGTACCAACTTAGCAACGTACTCCCATGCTTTTTAGTGATAAGGAGTCAGCAATCATCTTCATTATGCTAAAAGATACAGAATGATTCATTTGATTCTCTTTCATCATGGCTAGCAAGAAACAGCTGTTTTTCATGACTAGAATACAGGCAGGGAAGAATCTGACATTGGTTGTAGTGGCAAAAGTATAGGTGTCACTATAGTGGAAAAAAAAAAAATCTCTGCTGCCAATCTCACAATATACCCATGTCATCACACTGATGACAGAACAATTCTTATTGCATCTTTACACTTTTGGCTACTGCAAGATGTTCTGATCTCCTGGGAGCAATTCAGATGTCAAAACATGGGTGCCTACACACCCCATGGTATCTGTGACATCCATGATGGGGTTGGCACTTATGTGAGAGGGTCTATAGTGACTCATGCCTTTGTTTTCACAGCAGCTGGAGGCTGAGAGATCTAAAATGGCACTAGATACCCAGTCACAGGTCACGCCCTTCTGTATTTAAAATGTCCATATTTTGCGACTAGGCAGAAAACAGTGGAGCTTGCTTTCTCCTAGGGTATTTAAACATCTAATACAGCCTATTACAAAATGGCTTATAAATCTGAGGTAGACTAATAAGCCATTTCGGATGAGACAGTCTTCAGGAAATTGCTGCAGAACTGTCGTAAGATTAGAACTGACAAAAGGGGAAAGTAACAGAAAAACAATGGCCTGAAGCTGCTAGCTAGAAAAATAACCAGAGCGAGGAGTCCTTATTGTCTTCACATCTTCCAAGGTACTCAAGAAATCTCCGGCAAATCAGGATGGGGAACAAAGGTAGATTAGAAATAATGAATTTTAGAACTGGCTAACAAACTGGTATCCTCTAGAGCTTGTACCTCTCTCCCTTTTACAGGAGGATCAAGACTTCAGCTAAGTCTTCAGCACCAATCCAACTGTAACAATATAGGCACTATAGGTCACTGATGGCACCTCCCTTCCCTTCCTTGTCCTCCCAACCTCCTCACATTTTTCCTAGCTCTTTTTGCTTTTCTTTTGTAAGTCTCAATTTCATAAATCTTTCTTTGGACAATGGGAAAGGGAACATGGGTTAGTAAATTAGAAATGTGTTATTTTATATGTAAAGCTGGGGAATAGTTTTCCCCTCCTTTGTAGATCAGCAATAAAAGATAAACATCATTGTTGCTCAACTATCAGTCAGGTGAAAGGTTCTGTACTAAAAAAACTTTCATCCTGACTGTAACTTTCTGTTTACTGCAAAACAAGAAACATGTTTCCTAGGCCTATTTGTTCAACTGAAATTAACCTGGGTCTGCCGGAAGAATTCCTCTGATCTCCACTTCTTACCCTCCATTCTTCAGGCCTGTTCTTCACCATTTTCTTCTCTTTAACCTGTCTTGCACGCTCTCCTCTTTACACAGACTTCAAACATGCAGCATGGTGCTAGCCCATTCTGCTGCCATTACAGCCAGAATAAAAGCTTCGAACAAGAGCTTTGCACAGTGTTTTTGTTAGTAAATAAAACACACCTAAATGGTGCAGCTCCTTTGAAAGCCTCATGGTCATTCATCCCTAGGCAGTTGCCATTTTTCAGTATGTGCTTTCAAGAATAGGAGGCACTTACTATTGATGATTTTATCCAGTTCACAAGGCACCGTTTTGGAGCTCCTGTTTTTCCAGCATGTACATGTTGCAAGCTACACCTATTTATACTAGGTAAGGATCTGATCTATAAAAGATGCAACTGCAGCTTCTTCATGATTAGCCAACATACCATTTCCCCTTCCTAGAAAGGAAAAATCTCTTTCTGGCTCATTTAAGGTAGAGAATGAGATTTGCTCTATATGAATATTTATATTATTTAAAAAACAACAGACAAGTATGACAAATAAGTTACAAAATGTGCTTGTTTAAACAATGTGTCTCACGGAATATCAGAGAACATATTTGGTAATATGAGTAGGAAGTTTTTCCCCTAAGACACAGAGTATGCTCTATGAGAGTGCTGTACACTGATCACATAACAGAGACAGAATAAGAAGATGGTAAGAAATGGAAGGCAACATCACCAATTTTCTTTTGAAAGTAAGGTATTAGAATATATGCATAAGTATTCTTTATGTTGCATTTACAAGGTTGAAGGAAAGTACATCAATAGCAGAATGCTATGCATGTTTAGGTTGTCTCCAAATACACCATCTTCATGTGAATTATGGACACTCGCAGAGTCTTTCATTTTGTCTAACCACTTGTATGGGAAGGGGATGAAAAAATATCATAGATGACTTTTCTCTGCTGTCCCATACCTACAACACCTGTATATCCCTGGCATTATATTTACCATATTCCTTGTCATGTCAACATTCATAATGATGAAATCAAAGTCTCAGTGGAGAAGAAACTGGAAACAAAATAATTAATCCTGATGGGAAATGGACTTGTCAGATAAGTTCTATTCTCAGTATCACAAAACCCTTTCAAAGCACAGCTGTCATGGCAAGACAAGATTTTTTATTCATTTATTCATGAGATCTGCCACCCTGAATTAGACCATTGAGTCAAGTAGCCCATCTCTGACAATCACAAACATCAGTAGGCATCCATGTATATTCTCTTAAGTTGGAAGTCTATGCAGATTAGTTGGTGAAGTTGAGGAGGAAAACAGAAAAGCCTATAAAAGTATCTAAGCAGCACAACAATTTCACACACACATAGAGAGATATAAATCTGAGAGGGGGAAACTGATATTAGAATGAAGACATCTCAAAGAATCAGGTTTCTTTGGATAGCACATCAGGAGGAGAATGTTGTTCTGTCAAGGGGAAAGTCTAGAAAACAGATTTATAATCCCATCGTACTTTTGTTAACCTTGCCTGTCACTCATAAAGGTTGGTTTTTATTAGCTGCCTGGTGCAATATGCAGTCCATGCATTCTTAGCAGCATTATGGTATGCAACTGCCATAAACAGAAGTTAAAGTGCAGAAAAGTAGTGTAATTACGTGGGATATTGACAATTCATCTGAAAGCTTTCACTGAGAAATTGTCTAGGATGTCACTTTACCCTGCTTCCAAAGTTAAAAAATCATGCACCTGAAGAGAAGAGATTCGGTATATGCTGGTTCAGAAATAATATATTGTAATATACTATAATGCTATATACGGTCAGCTTAAGTTTCTTTTGTTCAGGTGTAGTGTATCAATACACATAAATGTCCTGTAACAAAACCACCCAAGGATTTTATCTAGGTCTTTCTGGATTTTGAAGGCATTGTGTAGACCAGCAATCAACTACAGACTGAATGCTGTGGAGAATTGCTTAACGAGAAGATCTCTTTCTAAAGTGGAGGGGAGGAGTAGTAGGAAAGAATGGAGCAAGGTGGGCACTCCCTGGCCTCAAAAGAGAGAGAAAGAGAAAAATGAGTCAATTGGGTTGGGCAGACAATAGGATAAATGGAATAAAGAAAAATAATTTTTGGATTCCAGGGTTTATCAAGAAGCAAAAGGGAACCAGCAGTTAAACTCAATAATGGCAGTTGCATAATTCTCGGAAGAGGGACAGTCTTAGGGAAAAACACACACGATACAGCACAGTTACTTAACTGCTAAAAAAAACCCAACACCCTATGGAGAAGGGAAAAGAAAAACTATATTCATATCTAAGTTCAAAGAAATCATTACAGGAATTGGAATTCAATTGTATGCCTGGGATCCTAATGAGAAATTCTGTGCTTATCATCACTGACTCTTCTCATTCCACCTGCAGCTTTATACAGGGTATAAACCAACATAATTTGCATCCAGTAATAATGTATTTAGATTAAGTTATATAGATAATTAAAGATTTAAAACTTGCTTGTGTAAACAGTGGTATGCACAAAACAATCTTCACAGTGGCTTCTAGAAGCAATGCTTTCTATACCCTGCAAAAGATACTGAGATTGACATGAACTTGGCTCCTTAATTACATCAGAGTGGGATTTTCTACTTCTAATGCTTAAGTGCATGTCAATACCAAGACAGATTGCAATATGCATATTACTATGCCAAGAAATCACTTTAAAATTATTCAATGTAATCTGTTAATAATTGAGTAACTTCTGGTAAAGAATTATTAAAAACAACATGAATTCATCACTCTGAAAAAAGAATTAATAAAAAACAAAATATAAAGTCCCAAGATCTAAGCAACCTCACACTGAGAAAGAATTGATCTTCTGTATTCTAGGATAACTATCTTAAAATGCTTGTTTTTTTAAAGAATACTGGATTGCTTTCTAAATCATGTTCCTTTCATCCACAATGCTTATTTTGGTTTCCTTTTGAGAACCTCTGTTTCTAATCCATCCAGTTGTAGGGGTCTCCTTTCCTAGCAAAAATGGTATCCTAATGTTTTATATACACATTAAAACTGATATGTATCAGTGTTCCAGACAGGATTCACTAACTGAAGATATATTTGCTACAGAGTAGGAAAAAGCAGGAGGAGGAGAGTACAGAAATAAGAGAGTTGCTATGCCAACCTACAAATGCTAATGGCATGACAAATACAAAAAGGTCACAGTAAAAAAAAAAAAAATAAATAAAAAATCAAAAAGTATGTGTATTTTATGTAATAAACAATGCAGCTACTGTATTTAAATTCCTTCAAAACAGTGCAGTTTAAAAAGAAAAAAACTGCAGCACAGTAGCACACTGAAAATCAGGTTGTCTTTTTCCTTCTTTTGATTTAGCTCTTAAAAGCCTTATTCTTTACTGTCCATATCATAAAGTTGGTGTTTTAAGAAAAAGTTACATATGAACACTGAACGGGTTTGCCTGCAGGTAGATCACCTGATGATTAGGGCCAATATTTCAAGAGAGTAACAAACAAGTATAATAAAGAAAATGAGTAAAAAGTGCATCAGGACTAGTTCTACATTAATTAGATCATGCAACAAAAGATATTTTTGTCTTTTTGAGATACATTTCTGTAACAAACTCAAACTCTTATATTCTACCTAAAATGGTAAATACAAATTTTTAAGAAATCTTTTAGGAGGACTTTCAGGTGATTTTCAAATATTTGGGTCTGCTTGATTTAAACAAAAAATAATCATCCCAACTGTTCTGAATGTTCTTTCTATAGTCTTCTAAGGTTTGTTATGGCAGATACTAGTAATGATTTGTATACTCTTAAATATAAGAGGAGATGCATGCAGTACAGCCTTTTACATCAAACTCCTGCAACAGAGACTGTTTATGACAGAATTCAAACCCACCCAAAATACAGAATGGGTTTTCTTTCTCACTTGGAATATGGTTCCAATCTGGTTGAAATACCAACCATTTTAAATTACTATTTTCTTTGTCTCTCAAGTACTCCAAAGGACAGTACTAACAGCATGCCAATGACTTTTCCTGAGTCAAACTCAAGTCTTCACCAGGGCAAAGGCAACAGTACTGGGATGCAGACGCAGCTGTGGACATCAGAGCATCCTCGGAAAGCCCATGGCAGAAGAGATGAGGGCTGGGCCACAGCATACACTGGAAGCTTCAAATATATACAGCGTCCTGACCTATTTATCATCAACTTTTCAAGTGAGCAACAGACGGAAAACAGAAAACACAGAAATTTTACAGTATAACCTGAGTTTTCTAGCATAGAATTGCAGATCCAAGATAAAGTTTTCCATAAGCTTCGGCTGAGCATTCAAAGAGAAATGAGTTGCTCAACCTTTTGAAGTTCACCCATTGCTAATTAAAGAACTGCCAAGGCTTTACTAACAATTAAAAACTTGTCTTTAAAATCCCCAAAGAGGAAAATGCAAACAGCTGTTTTAATTAGCAAAACAGCAGATACTAATTAGCTTCTGTAACAGAGTATGCTGGTCCTTTAAGGACAGGACCATTTTCAGCCCAAGTTTGTTACCGATTTAAACTGGAAGTAGAAGGACTGGAGTCAGATGCTGCAGAAAAAGCTTCTTATTCCTTGTGAAAGGAATATTCCCTAACTTCAAGTACAAAAACAAACAAGATTTTTTTTTTTTTTCAAGTGAGCTTTTATGCTTATTTGTCTTCTAGTTTCTGATTTTTCTGGTACTGAGATATGTGCAGACATTTGAGCAGGGACCAAGGGTTATTTGAAATGTCTTGTCTTGTGGTGATCCCATGGGGATGATAATTGTGATACCTTCATGTTCTGGGCAAATAGTTACTGTGTCTAGACAGAGTAGTATGTGCATATCTGCACAGCACACCTATGGAGTTCAGGCTTCACCAAGCCTGCTGTGAAAGCATTGGTCATTTGGGCAGCTGATGTAGAGCTGCTCCAACAGAGCACATCTTTCCATTCTCCCAACTGTTGGGGCGGTCTTGAAGAACTAAGAAAAACTCAGATGAAGGAGAAGGGAAGGGAGAGAACAGAAGAGGCTGGAATTACTGCTTTGCTGTGTTCAGAGCACAAATCCTTGGAATCAGCAGATGTACTCTTACAAGATAATCGGTACGCATAGTGGTGTTTCCAACAATCAGTTTTAAGGTTAAAAAAATATAAGCCACATCCCATAAGAGCTATGCTGCCTATAACTATGTCTACAGCTAGTCAGTTTGGTATTAGTGGGGTCAGTTCCCATGGACATGATTTCGATAATAAACAGGATATTGCTGAAAGTAGAAGATATAACATAAATGTCAAAAGTGAAATGTAATGCAAGAGTTTAAAAGTCAATTTATTTGTACTATCTACACAGAGTGAAAGAATAACTGAGAATATAGGTATGAAATGATGACCCCATAAATAACTACAAAACTATTATATCAAATAATTTTGATAGCTATATATGTGTTTGAAACCACCAGGCAGTGGTCAATCTTTCTTCCGAAGACACTTGTCCTTCAGGAATTGTGTTTGGAAAATCTAACTCATGTGCTGGTATTCCAACACTGTAGGACAGGACAGGTCAATAGCTGTAACTGGAGGACAACAATTGCTGCTCTTATACCATTCTGTGTGCTCTGCACATTCTACATTCAATGAAGACAATTACGAAGGGCACGCAGCAAGTAAACAACACCCTTCAAAAATCAATTTGGGATTCTGATTAATGAATGGAATTTTAAATAAAACCAAAACCATTTATTTGCAAACATAAGGACTATGATAAAACACTTCCATAAAATACAGAGATACCTATCACTGTACCCCTGTACAATTAAGACTGTTAATCTTATTTCTCCAAAATCTCAAGCAATATCACAGGATTCAGCTAACCATGAATAAAGCTAACTACCCAGGAATCAGTATTTCTATTTGTGTTTATGCTTTTCATTACATATTGTAACATCTCAGCTCTACCTGCTAAATGGTTTCTGAATATTTTTTTGTCTTTGTATAGTATTTCAACATCTGTTTTTCAAAATCATATGAGAACACTGCATTCCCTTTCCCTTTGAGACAACTACTTTGAAGTGGCAAAGGAAACAAAAATAATCCACAAACACTGTGCTATACGAGGCTCTTTAGGGTAAAATAATGACTTTATAGAAGTTAAGTGAAGTTAAATAAGACCAGAATATAACTTCAACAGCATGCATGGTCTATTCTTGATGTTTATTGCTCTCTCTTCAAATTAATAGTCCTTTGTCTACTGATTAAACTATTAGAGAGAAATAGTATTTTTTTTCAGCATGATGAGAGAGTATGTCATAGCAGAACTATAGTTTCTATAATTTAACTTGTTCTGTATATTAAGGTATATAATGTGCATTCACATTCAGGATTTGCTAACTATTTTCCTAGTGATAACATATACAAAGCTCAAATGTTTTCTCTGTTGCTGCATTTTGTTTTTCCCAGCTTAAAATGCAAATGAGACATTTGGTTGAGACACTCCTGTTTTTCCAGTGAACAGAAGATGTGGCACTGTTCAGGCATTGTTCCTTTTGGGGCCCACCCTGCTCATGCAGAGGGTTCAAACGGGTTCAATGAAATAAAAAAGACATTTCTGGAGGGGGTTCTTCTCTGAAAATGCTTTTTAATGACATTTGAGTTGCTGAGGTGATCAGGCTTAACTGGCCTCAGGACAGACTAGGATCTTGTCCTTTACTAGAAGAACATTTTTGTTCTCATATCAGAGAAACAAGTCTATGAGTTTTTATTTCTAAATGAAACTATACTGATTAAATCCATTCATGTTTTTATTCCCCAGGTAGAATACTACCTGTCAAAACTCCACAATAAAGTAAAGCTGCTTAAAAGGAGTCATATTAAAAAATCTTGTTATTATGAACAAATTGATTATGACAAAATCAATCACTGCTGGGAAGCACCTAACAATTCCAAATCCACTTCAGTTCTTGGAGCTTGAACTTTAACTGCCAGAGAGGTTAAAATAAAGGAGGTACATCAAATTATATCCTTTTTAGACAGGTCAATATTTCAATTTGGGAAAAAAAACCAACAGATAAATATGATATAAAAGTGTTGCCTGAACACCCAATAAAATATTATAAATCATCAGTACAAGGTTATAGTAAGAGATCACCGAGTTACACTTCACTAAATAAATATGTGAATAAAGACCTAAAGCTGAGGTCCCTCCAAGTCCTATGTTTTATTCTAGGACTTCCAAGTTGCATGTGTGTAAGCTTTTCCAAACTCCAAGTCAAGATATTTTTACTTATCTTAAGTAAATGTGTACTGCTTGTACACATACCTCCAGCAACTACTGTGTCCATATGCCAGCATCATGCCTAACTCAATAGCTTCCACATGTTAAGTTTGCAACTACTGCAAACCTTTCCTGCTGTGCACTGGTTTGCATCCCTCCCAGAGAAAACATAACCTATGAAAAAAAACCCCAGTGTTAACAGAAGAAATCTTACTTACGAGTACTTAGTCAGCAGATCCAAATCATTATGCATGTTGATTGGATATGTCTCACTGAGATGAAATAGCTTCTCTAAGGCCTCATAAATGAAAATGATGCAGATAAGAGAAGCAAAAGCTTCTTCAGTAAACCGGGTAATGTAGCAGACTAGGGAGCTTGCATCAGTTGCAACAAGGATGATGCACAGGATTGCAGTCCACAGTCCAATGCTAGCTCTCAGAGAAAGGTACGACAACCCATATTCTCTAAAAAAAAAAAAAAAGAAAACAAATTAAACACACTTTATCTTTTGTCCAGCCACAGTAAATGGAGAAGAGGCAGCTCCAAAATTTCCTTTGCCTAGGGATGGGAGATTCTGGGGACAGTCTGAATCAGAAATTATTTACCTATTGTGAACTGAAGATACGGTCAAGTCACCTCTTGACCTGAGCTCTCCTCCCAATTAACAGGACACAAAGAGCTTGCTCTCTCTCCTAGAGTGAGCAAGCGGCTTTGAGAGTAGTCACACACATGAAGGGTACAAGCACCACTCATTTTTTATCCCATATCCTGCCTTATGAAGAGGCAACACCTGCCAATTTCTTCTTAAGCTGCAAGAACAGCTAAAACAACAACTTTCATCAAAATCCTGTATGCTTATTGCATATGATAATAGAGCTCCAAACACAATGGGTGACATTATCACAGAGAACTGAAAGGTCTACCTGAAGGTGATAAAATAGCTTTTGGAGTGCTAAGCAAGATCTCCTACTCTATGTTGTTCAGGAGATCTTGGTGCAGAAGTCCCCATCACAGCAATAAGGCAGAAAAGCAGAAAGGATCAGAGAAGCATGATGGTTGCCAAGATGCAGACATAATTTTTACCCACACTGTGGTAGAGGTATGTCACGTACAGCACATTAATATAAATGTGGGAATATGCTGTTCTGGCATGACTCTTCACCCCTTCTCTGTTCAGGTGGAAGAAGGGCAGGGTCTATATTAGTGACTATTGAAAGATGGCACCACTGCCACTGCACTTGCTTCCTGGGTGCGAGGTAACACCTTCTGCATGAGTTAGGGATGAGATAAACCACAGATTTAAATGTATTGTTTCAGAGTAGAAAATGATACAATTAAAAAATTAAAACAACCAAACCACCATTCTGAAGCTTGCATTCCCTTCAAAACAGGTTAGGGTTTGTTTTTTTTAAAAAACAAACAAAAAAACAACAATTAAAAAAAACCCCACAACCCAAACATCAACCTTTCTGCATTACCACCAATTCACTTGTCTCAGTCACTGCATAATTTTCAGACTCTGAAAGCTTAAGCAATGCACTCCAAAACAAACTGCTGATCTTACTCTGCAGATGTTGGAACTTTGGGATCACTGTCTCTACTTTTACCTAACAACACCCGAGGGATGATGCATATCATGATCTTCACTTACTTGCAAAATTTGAATAAGATCTTCTCAAATACTAAAACTGGTCCTGTGCTGCCAAGTATAGTGAGAGGCTGTCCACCAAAGAGAGAGTAGGCAATTCCAGTCATGGATGCTCCAAACAGCGATTCTATTGCACTCTGAATATGATACAAAGAGAAGTGTCCATAAATTTTCAAACAGGTTATTTTTGCAATGTCTGTAGCGTTCTAAACATTGAAACACCAATATTTAAAGGTGATTCATGCAACAGTAAGAAAATACTAACCACAAACGTAGGAATTTAAGTTTGTTTTAAAAGTTCAGATTTAACACATACTATACGACCTTCAGTTGCTTCTCCAAGCAGACCACCAAATGTGATGACAGGAGACATGCAAGCACAGTAGAGAAACAAAAATGATGCCAGACACTGCAGACTGAGAGCATCCCTGAAGTCACTCCAGAAGAAGGGAGCTTTTCTCTTTATATCTAAAATCAATCCTCCAAAAAATCTAAAAAACATAGAACAGATCAAATTAATGAAAAAGGCATACTAAACTTTGTTCCACAGTACTGCCTTAAATATACTGCAGAGAAGCTATCATTCCTCGATCAAATGATACATACTCTTATAATTCACCCTTCCCAGCAAGAGTTTCTGGGAACCCTTTCTTGATAACTTTCATCAGGAAATTGTGCTTTTAAAACAAACTAATTTGCATATTTCTTTTATAAAATCTCCATCTAATCATCCAGACCCAAAACTTCTGAACAGTTGTTAGCTCCCACACATAAAACCCTATTATTTATTATGTGAAGTGATTCTTTACATTTGTTTAATCAGAGAGCTACCACAGTGCCCATTTGCCGACACGTCTACATATGGAGCTTCACATTCTTTATTTGAGAACCTGTTCCTAAATACACTTGAGGATAGAATTGAATATAGGCCACAATTTTCTAAGAACAAGAAATGTCACCTTTTGTCATTTACACTGTGCTAACTACAATCAAGTATTTAGGAACAGACTCTCCCTTACACTATACCATACAGTTAAAGTAAATATCCCCACAATGCTCTTTTTCTCACAGGCACCCAATATATCAGATGTTGCTGAGGTAAAGAGGAAGATGAAGAGCCACCACCTTCTAAATATTAGCACAATCATTTGAGCTGTCAATCACCAGGTTCACCACTGAGGGAACGGCTTACAGCCAGACTGGCCATCATCTCTTCTGCCCCACTGTGTACACTAACACTGCACCTCAATCTTTAGCCTTATGCAGGTAGGAACGATATTTTAATATCAAGAGGCAGAAAGGTAAAAGAAAAGTCTGTCACACAACTACACTGCACTAAAGCAACCACTAACAGCTGAAGCACTTACAGCACACCACATTAGACCAGAGAACAAAGAATTCCTTGGGGCAGATTTTTCCTTCCAATGTATGTATACTGCAGCCACCATCGTAATCATAGCCTCGTGTACTGGGACACATCATGGCTTACTGAGGTAAAAAAGAAATGCTAGAGCTGCACAACCCTTACAAAACAGTTGTAAGCATTCATAATATATGGCATAAGACTATTCTCAACTTTTCCTTCATGCTGTACAAAAATAAGAAATGTTGAAGTTTAACAGAGGTCTGACCTTTATAAATAATAGAGAAAGGAGCTTGCAATAAATACAATGTGAAAACTCAAATCCTCTTGCCCTCTCCTCCTCTCTGCATATTAGCATGTATGTGGTATGCAAATCAGCAAAAATGCCTGAAAAAATTCATATGCCAAGGCAGTCACTTGAGAGAGAACCAGACCATCATGGTTCCTTTGGAAGTGCATCACTAGAACAATTGAGATTTTGCACATGTTTTCACTAACTTTCCAGTGCGTTGCAGTTCTGGTCCAGAGTGTCCTCCAGGTTGTTCTGCATCCCCATGGGCTGCAGTTCCATTTGGCACTCCCGGGATCTTACGTTTCTCCTACCAGAAGGAAAAGATACTTCTCATGTGTCTTAGTAATTAAAACATAGTTTTAGCAGAGGAAACAGGCTTTGAGAGTTGAAAGGCTAAACATGTAAATTTTATTGTAAGATTCATCAACATAACCTCTTCATAAGCTGTAGAGGAGTTCTGCAAAAAGGAAATAGTAGAAGGAATTGTGGTCTAAGAAATTTAAAGAATGGATCACAGAAAATCTTGTATCAGAAAACATTTTAAAGAGTAGCAAGCCAGGTTGCTTTGACCAATTCTTGCAATAAGCTTAGAACAAAAGCAAACCATAGCTGTTCAGAATAATCAAAGATGTTTATGACCAACTACCCCTGAATTTAAGATCTTTAGATGCAACTGTCTATGTTTATTCAGGAGAGAACTAGTATTGAGCTACACAAAATGTCACCACTATACCGTATGCTTGCAAGACAAGGGTTCTCTTAAAGCAAATTAACAAAAAAAAAAAAAAAAAAAAAAAAAGGCACGCAAAATGTCTATATAGTGACTCTGCTAAATGCTAAATTAATGAGACTTAATTCTACCTAGCAAAAATTCATCACAACATTTAAAAGTGTCTGAATTTTGCAGCGTACAAACCTGAGAGGGAACATTTTTAGGTGGTTCTATTCGAATTGTTGGGTCCCACTCTCCAGGAGGGAGAACAGTAACCTGATCAAGAAACTCATCAATTCCAGACACCAAGTCATTGCGGTCCTTTGCTTTGTAAGCAACATCATGGAACACCTGTGAAAAATGGAGAAGTGTACGTTGGAGGAAAAAGAGATGGAGAAAGGAATACTTTCATAACATTTTTTTACAATGACCCCTTTTCTCTGAAATAGAACACACTTCCTGCAGTACCCACCAAACAAACAAACTCAGCTTCAAATGACTAGAGTTTCTGGTACGTAGTTTTCAAAGAAGCTCAAGCTGCTATGGAAAAAAATGCTTATGGGTGCTAAATGTTCCAGAGATTTTACAGTTTAAAACACAATTAATTCCACTGGGAAGTAACTGTGTAAAATGGAATCTTCTCTGTGAAGATATCCTTGCATGTGAATATTGTTTCTCATTTTGTTAACTCCTTATGGCAGCATAATCTGGGCTGTTACAGGATCATGAAAAGAACTAGAATGCTATTTGTGCATCATCAGAATGATTAGCCACATTTAATCTGGATGATTCCACACTGGAGATTCCCTATTACACACCTCTTCAGTCAGTACAAAATGAATAAAAGCCATTAATAAAAATACCTCATCTGTCATTAGTGTTGCAATTGACCTTCCAATCTCATGGTATTGTTGCCCTTTACCCAGTGGTCCAAGAAGAATAAACAAAAATCTACAAATAAAAGATAAATTAAAAAAAAAGTGAAAGATAGATGGTTGAAAGTAACTATACATACTACAGAAATACTTATTTAAAAATTGGACTAGAAGAACCTCCAAGACAAATATTATATATAATCTCTTTCAAGATCCTCACACATGCATTTAAACATGAAGATCTGGTTAGAAAAAATGTGAAAATAACTTCCAAAAATATATTGTAAGCTTCAGTCAGACTTGATTGAGACTATCAAAACCTTGTTATATAACAAACCTTATCTTACATAATAAATATATGCAATTATAATCTACGTACAGAACACATTATTTAATTCTGTTAATTCAGCAAAATCAACTATTTTATCATAATAGTATTATTGCAATATTGGGGAAGTTAAATTACCCCGAACAAAAATCATTTAAAAATCATTCTTATTCCCATTAAGGCTCTAGACAGCCTCTATCTAGGCTTGGGGCTAGAAGGGTTCTATAAAATGCAGAGGACAGGTTCAAATGAAATAACTGAAGTTCTCAGTTTTGCTAAAATGCAAAAGACAATTTTTTGACTAACATTATTACCTTTTTTTTTAAATAAACATTTTTGCAGAAATTCTTAATTATCCTAATTTTTAATTATTTAATTTTCTTTTGGCCAAAAATCAAGAAATCTGTTGTATTCCTTTTGGTGGGAGGTTTTTTGTGGAAAGTTGGGAAATGTTACAAGGAAAGGCTTCAGAAGATTTTTTCAAAGCCAGCTCAGCCCCTCAATGTTCCTTATACACAGGCAAAAATTATAGAAGACCAAAAAAGTCATATCCAAAGTAACTACAACTTAAAGCAAATTTTGTACTGTTTATCTGACTGGGAGCAAAGATCTGAGTCTCAGCATTGCATTTCATAGCATAACACTCCTTCCTGAGTGTCACAAACAACTGGAATACACTACTGCCTTCTGTCGGAATTCTACTTTTACAGAAACTAAAAGAGGGAAGGTGAAAGAGAGACAGAATAGGTGTACAAACATATGCACAAATACAAAAAAAGTGAGAGACTGCAATAATAGTTAAAGCAGTGAATTCAGATATGGGAGAATCACTTCGGAGTTTTGATCGGAATCAACCCCCGCAGGAAACCATGTATCTGCAGATCTATTTAAATGCTTTCTATCTGACTACAAAGTCTATTTTAGATATTGTTTAAAAATTCCTCATAATTTGTTCTCAGAACCAAAGTACTTCATCAGAAAAAGTTTCAACTTAGAAAAAAATTAATCTAATAAAAATGTATGGTTAAAAGTCACATTCACTACCATGCAAGCATCTACAAAGTAACTTTTAGAGGAGCATGATATTTACAGCATGTTCTTCATCCATTCACTGTCCTTAGTGAATCAAATCACAGTTTGTTTCTTCCCTTTACTCAATTCCTTCTTCATTTTTTTCTTCTGGATATACTTATGCAGTATCACACAAGTAGCTTCAGCAGATGAAATATTCTAAGAAGCTGAATATTTCACTTCAGTATTTCATCTGCAGTATTACCAGTTTGTATAGGATAAACTGTGTATTGTAACCTAACAAGCTATCAATTCTAATTCTGCAAAGAATGATTATCTGCACACACAAATGGCATGTCTCTGAATATACCCATACATAATTTAAAGGGTAAGTGGAAAGATGTCTCTAAGAGATATCTTTGTTAAAGAATGAACCAAATTCATAACTCAATAAATGACAAAGTTGAAGGTCACATCACCCTGTCTCCACAAGTTACTCAGAAAAGCATGAAGAGAAATAAATCCAACTGTACCTTGTTGGAATCGGAACTTCAGCTAGTCCTGTAAGCAGCACTGCAGGAGATAACCTAACAAAAGCAACAACCGCACGGTCCAGGAACTCTAGTTCACCAACTAAGATGTTTGATGCTTCAGCTCCAGGTGGTATCTTTTTCATGAAGTGTAGGTCAACCTGGGAAAGTATATTAAATAACAACCTGAAAGTTATTCACAGGGATTTTTTTCCACCTGATTTGTTGACAGAAACTTTCTGGTCACTGCACTATAATCTTAGTTATTTCAATTACACGGTTTCTACTATTTTTGTCTGTTGAGTAACCTTTTTTAAATAAAAATGTTTCTCAAAACCAAGTAACTGCTCTTTCTAATTTTTCTTGTAAACATAGTTAAAGTACTGCAAAATTAATTTATGAGGACAAAAAATCACATTCAAAGTCTTGTTAAGAATATAGTATTAATTTCCTAGTAATACTTTTTATCAATAATCGTAACAGCATCAATAATTTGTAACAGAATCAGTAAGTCATAACAGTAGAAGAAACGAAGACACTTTATTTTTCCATAATTAACAATTCTGGTGATCATAAATCCATAGTTGCTGTATCATAATTTCAATGAGAAGAACAGGTTCCACTACATGTAATTTTCCTTCTACTACACTAAGTGGGATGTATTTTGGGCTTTGGATTTAATGGAAGACAGTCGCCCATCTGCTGAAAATAACAGAAAATAAGCTACGACCGTGACCGTCTCAAGAGTAAACTGAAAGAACAAAGCAGAATAAAAACCTTAGAGTTTTAAGGCAGTGATGTTGACTTTTGCAGGGACAGTAGGAAAAAAACAGAGAAACAGCTTCATCATGACATTGCTATACAAGCTCCAGGTATTTGCCTAGGAATGTGTTAATTTGTATTTATTTCCTCAGTAGCAGTCTAGAGCTTACTCTGTAACAAAGATCGACATGGAGCAATAGAGTATATAATGTATGTTTGATTTCATTATGCACGAGTATTGTCTACATTTCAAAATGCATGAATTTTGTCATTTGCTTTCCTTTTATTAATCTAAACACAACAACAGCAACCAAATCCAATATAAACTGTTAAAGTGGACCATTTTAATGTCTATCTTACAGCCATCTGTCAGTACTAGTTTGCATAGTTTTTGGTAATATTTAGAAAATTGTTTTCTTGCAAATGGCTCTGGCACTAAATCAGAATTCAGATATAACACAGTTGCCTGTGTAATGAAATCTTATTTCGCTGAGATCACAAAGAGATGTCTAATGCTACCCTAAGCTAATCTAGAACAATGACCAAACACCTCACAAAGTTAAACAAGCATCAAATCAACCTGGAAGATTGGAGACCAAGTACCTTTTCAAGGTAAAGTATCAGCGAGATAAATTCTATCCCCCATTCAAATCACAAAATAACTCGTCAGGGTTCAGTACAAAACCCAAACAGATTCACTTCGCACCTATTTTGGTGTCATAGGTCATTTATAGTTGAGAGAAAGGAAATAGTCTTTCAGGCACATAGCAATGTGCATTCTGTGCCGATTTTACCTTGTGAATGGATTTAACATTTAATAACTAGTGTCTCACGTACGTGCTACATTTGTCACCTTAATGTCCCACTAACATACCAATCACAGGATCAAGATTCAGATCTGAAAGAAATATTCAGTCTCCTGCCTACCAGAAAGTATTTCCAGATATGTTTCCTGTACTATTTATCAGCTTGAGATTCCAAAATCTTTTAGGTAGTGAACAGAGCCCCAGTTAAAAGAAAAATAGCTGGCAGAGAAGCATCAAACTGGGCAAATACACCCGAACCCTGGGTGTTGCTTCCACTGCACAGTGAGAGCAGAGGTGGCCCTGGAGTGAATCTGGGGCAATGGCAGAAGCTACATCCTTCAAATGCTTCATCTAACCTATCCATCATACGTATCTTATCCCAAGAGGTCTTTAGCTGGAGAGAGCTCACATGCATCTTAATCTGCACCCTAACCTGAGCCACATTCATGACCTGGCACTAAATAGTCCCAGTAAGCTCCGATTAAACATAAATTAAATAACTAATGTGGAGGTCATTCCCCTCCAGGGCAACTCAAGGACTGAAAAGAGTAGTGGAGACCTCCCCCAGAAGCAAACAAATTGACATGAGGACAGACAGAAGATACCCAACATCACTTCTTAAGAAAGCCGTGACATACATTAATCAAATTTATTTATAAGCAGGGCCAACCAGTATTCAAAAACAAGTCAATTATTTCACATGGTATTTGAAAGACCAAACTCTGTCAGTATGGAACCAGGGTTTGATTCAGAAATACTGTTTCCACGTGGAGCATAGGAACGTTGCCATGAGAACGGATGCGGGTGCAGTCTCTTTATAAATTTCGTATTTCAAGACAACTAGGGTTCCCTTCAGCCTCTGGCATAAGAAGCAGAGACCAGGCAGATGCAGGTGTTAAACTGCCATGCCCATCCTGCTCAGACATGGGATGAAGTGGTGCTGCGACAGATCATATCCGTATCACCCCCCAAATACAAAGTCCTCACCGTGTCCCCAGAGACAGAGGAGTGACACATTTACAAGTACAAGCATCAGAAATGATGTCTCCCTCTCTGTGCTACTGAAGTAATATTCAAGACAGCTTTTAGTGCCATGTCTCACATTATTCATAAACAGATACCAATACAATCAACACAGTCTCAGTGCTGTACTCAGATTAAGTCAGCTTTTTGAATCAACTCCAAAATTTGGAGTATTAGAAGTAGCCCATGGGAGACAGATTAGCAAGAAGATAATATGTGAGGTAGTCAAAGGTGCTTTTTTGTAGAAGATAAATGAAATTAATATGTGGAACAAAATTGGAGCAAGAAATCACAATACTCAAGAGAAAATTAGTGCACTGCTCTACTTTTCTCTCAATCTGTGCCCATAATTCCAATTATAACCATTGGGAGTTACTGCAATAGCACATTTCAAGGGGAAAGTACTTTACTTAAGCATCTTCAAAAGGATAAATGGATCTTTTTAAAGGCAGTCAAAGAAGGTATTTAGATTACAATCCTTTACTGTTATTTCATTCCTGCAACCAAAAGTTGTTCCCTTCATGTTCATGACAATCTTGTTGGTATCTAACACTGCCAAGCTAGCCAAAAGAAGACATGTTGATCTCTGCTCAGGCCAGTTTAATTAGAAGAGCTCTTTTGATCAGCAAAGCTGCAGCACTACAAAAATAGTGAGTGAAAGATCAAATGATGCAGCCCTCATTCTTGTTTAATACAAACATCATGCAGCTAGATAACAGACTGGGATTTTAATCCTACAACACTCAAAGCAATTGGGGAAAAGTCCAAGAAAAGCACTACCGAAAATCATGTCATTCCCTTTGGGTTGTTATGAGCTTCACCTCTGCACAGCTTAATTTTGAATAGATAGCTTTATTTATATTTGATATCCTTTACAAAATTTTACATCTTGATATTAGAACACTTGCCAAAACAATCAGTTTTAGTTAACACTTTTAATATAAATATCAGGAAACCAAAATCATACTTGACTTTTTAAAAGCATTATAATCTTAGTTTTAAATATTATTAAAGTATTAGCATTAAATTTTTAACAACTTGTCACTGTTTATGTATCTCCTTCCTACCTCTGCAGAACTGTGGTCCATAACACATCCCCAGCCAGCCTCCTTTCTTCTCACTCTCTTTGACAAAAAGATCTGTTTCCCATCTTTATTTCAGCCATATACCATTCCTAGTCTAGCATGTTCAGTCAAGAATTCAAATGGTGCAAATAGCTACTGCTGCTAGGAAATAAGTCTGGCACCAGATGGAGCAATCGCATAACTCTACTTTTAGCTCAGTTGCACTAACATTAAGATTTAACAGACTCAAAGTGCTGTTCTTCAGAATTTTGGTTTAAATCACCTTTCTTCACTTACTCAACCTTTGTTGTATTAATGTGTCAGCTGAAGTCATCTATTCCTGTCAGGTCTGTCATCTGTATCTAATGTGACAGTTTGTTTTAGGTACATACAGACTCCTTAAACAAATTAGGATTCTCCTTTACATTAAAGCTGAGAAGCTGTTTGCTTTTCTTTGCTATCTAACATTGAACTGTCATTGCAATCTCCACTACTGAACAGTTAACATCTTTTGTGAAGTGTACTGAAATATCTTGGCTTGCCAGAAGAATTAAGTTATAGGTTTACAGAAACACATTCTGTTTGAGACATCTGGAATCCACGAGTTCAGGTTATAAAAAGCGTAGTTTGCATTCATGCATTACTTCTACAAAAAGTAAAAATCTGAGAGGTAAATCTGAATTATAAGAATTCTGAATTACTTTCCTACTTAGATAATTTTCTGTTAATTTGTAAAAATTCCCCCTACAAATATACACCTATGACATTGTCATGCAATAAATTCATCTATGTTCCTAAACTGTGATTTCCTGTTACCAGTAATTTATCAAGAAAAAGAAGAATTCTTTTTTGTTATATACAAACTGTGTTGCAGTGCACACAAAACTTTAATGCTGAAGTAAAATTTGCACTTCACAGCTTTTCCTGATACACATGGATTCATTTTATTTAATTTTGAAAATCTATTTGGTAGTCAGGAAGCTCTCTTTACCATTAGTGAACACTTACCTTGCTAAAGTCAACAGTGCTGTTTTCTCTGCTCACATCATTTTTGTTTTCAATACAGGCTGGAGCAGACTGTGGGGAAACAATCTGACCTGCTAAAAAAAGTACCGTTATTACAGAATACTAACAACTACTTCTATAAATAAAGCAACATCTAATGAAATAGCTGTTAAAGAACTACATACATTTCATATCATATGTGTATGAAGCATCTATACATGGCATTTTAATTAAGGACTTATTTAGAATAACACATTCTCAAAAGACAGAACATTTATCACATGCAGTTAGGAATGGGAGAACATAATTTAGAAAATGAGAAAGATACTCTTGAATACTGGAAGACAAACCTTCTATGCCAACCAAACCTTACAATTTTTAAGATACTACATTTGAGGAAAGTCCTGCATTCATATAGTTTTTCCAAGTGGAAAGTCCTGCATTCATATAGTTTTTCTAAGTAATTTGAGGAGCTGCCAATTTTGGGCAACACCTGTCTACAAGAATACTCCTCACTGAGTAAAACAGGATTACTAATTTTCATAAATTTACTCATAAGAATGTCCTGATTATAACAACAGCTATAAACCCGAGCATGAAAGTGGGCTGCTATAAAAATAAGATGTGTTTGAAATTAAAATGATTTAAAAATTCAGTATTAAACAATGTGATTATTGACACCTGTAAAACAAATGTTTCACCAGACACATTTTCAAAGAATTCCAGTGAGGATTTAGTATTTTATAGAAGTTTTAAAAATATCTCAAGATGAGAAGAAGTGTTTAAACATGCCTCAGTCTTGTGTAAGCAAACAGTAAGCCTTGTGACCAACAAAATTTTGCCAACAAAAGCTCAAAAAGAAAAACAGGATTAAGTAACAAGTATATGTCACATAAAGCACATTTTTACTTAATGCGAACATTGTCCCTGTGCACGGCCAGAGGCTGCCACGCACACACCGAGGCTGTGGGGCTGGCAGTAGGGCAGCACACAAACCCCACAGGGTGTCAAGCCATTCCCTGCTTGCCTTCACTCTTCCACCCTCCCTGGCATGGCAGGAGCTGTGCACAGCTCTGAGCACCACAACAAAGTACAGGAAAAAGTACCAAACATATGAGCCAACTATCTCTGACTGCCCTAACACATACCCAGGAATAACTACAGAGTCCAACTGGCCCAGAGTCAGCATCTTGTGCCCAGCATATATTTGTTTCCATAGCAAATAAAGTCTCTCATATGACTGAGAAATGATGATGTGAAAACATTGGTTCTGGTGAAAATCAACCTAAACTTGCACAGTAACAAAGACCATATGTTCACGGTACTTGAAGATGAAGACAGTCAGAAAGTCCTAAGCTAGGCACATCGTCTGGGCAAGTCAAAGAGCCACGGTGTGTCCCCTTCACACCGCTGTCACACACACTTGCAGTCCAAGCATGTCCTCAGCCACAGCCAGGAAACAGAGCGCTTCACGGGATCCAGTCTGGACAGGACAGGGGACTTGCAAGAGTATCTCAACCATTGCCAAAATACTGAAGTATCCAGCTTCTGTCGCAGCTGAGCACTACAGTATCCCCAGTTGAAACACTTGCTCAAGGAAAAGGTTGGTTTTCATGAAAATCAACATCTCATTTTCCACTAGACAAATCTCCCATGACACAAAACAATTTTTAGACTCTTGTGCTGCATCCTGGTAGCATAGCCAGAGAGATTTCACTTTGATTAGGAAGTACAGGAACAGAATGTTTTGAATGTATTGCTAGAAATCTTATTATTAAATGTATCACTTAAAAATGTAAATGTTTCCATTTTCTATTGACAGATCAAAACAAGAATAGAAATTAGGGCTTTTGTTCAGCACTACAGTGAAATAAACAGAGAATGGCAAAAAAACAGACATGACAAGCATGTTCACCCAACGAAGTAGATAAAAATAAATCAGGATTAGAATTTACATATGACAAGAATAAAGGCTTGATTTCAGAAAGCAACATATTAATGTAACATAAAGGAATTCACATTAAAAAAGACTTAATTCCTAAATGTCACAGGAGAGAACTTTTGCAAACTGGAAGCCAGAAATTACTAAGTATGCGAGATGCTTATAAATGGTCATTCAATTTGTCTGTTTTAATTAGAATCTAAAGGAAAAACAGAGTTCCATCATTGTTACACCACCACCTTTACACTATGTATCCCCATACACTACTTCGCACTGTAATTTTTCTCTGTATTGTTTATTTAGCAGTCTTAGATTATTTTACAAGAATCATCCTGTAGTATTAGAACTATTAAAAATAATATATACATTTTATTTCTGTACTATAAGGGGAATTACTTGTAATAATTACTCATACTAATATACATATGTTATGAAGATGTTACAGGAAAGCAACAGAAGTAGTAGTTCATTATCTTTCTGTTGCTAATTAGGGATTTAGGTTTTTTTTTTTTTCCTGGACCCAAAAATTCAAGAAAATGAGAGCAGGGATATCTGCCAGGGAGATAAAAATATTGACCAACAAAGGAGTTGGAGCATGGACCACCTGTTATAAATACTGAAGTTTTAACATCATAATCAGAGGTGTCAAATCCTCTAAACAATTAGCATAACAGTCCAAAGGCTAACTTTTAAACATTGTGTCCACTTTTCTTTTAGGAGAAAAATATGTAAAAATATACATAGTAAGAAATAAAAGCCACAACCAGTAAGTATGTGAAGTTTATAAGAATAGCATATGTTCTTTTTCTGTGCCAACAGAAGACCTCAAACTTTGATATACCCATATGCTGGAGTAATCTGAAAGAACACAAGTTTTACCTTGAGGCAGTAAGAGATGTTTAAATAGCTCTGCAACTTAAGACAGCTTTCTGGATCTTGGAACAAGAAGTTTGCTTTTTTACTGTATCAAATAACAATCAAAAATACAAGGTAGGGAAGACAGGTAATTTCACTTTTCACATGGCAGTCATGGGGAAAGTTTTTTAAAGAGCATCTTAAACACACTGCAGGAATGCATGTTTCTTACGCACCAATACAGTCAGTAAAATGCAAATCTGGAACTTGGTCCCTGTGTGGCCCTTCAGCAGAAACATAAGACAAGGAGTACCGGGTTGGAGAGATTTTTGCTCCTATATACATTTAGTTTGTAAAATGCCTGTATATTTTGCACTAGATAGTAGGCAGATGCAGTGCTATGGTGGCCCTCTCCATAGGAGCAGGACTACAATGCTACATGGTTATTTTTGTATTTGGTAGCTTCCTCTACTTCTGAGCTATGAAGCCACAAAAATTCATAAATTAATTTACTTTTGTGTATAATTTCATGCTGACTTAAAGGACATGTCTTTGGGGTGAATACTGTTAAGTACATGAGCAATTCCCAATGGGGTAGGACCAAAAGCATACTGATGGCAACACCTAGTGAACACTGGCATCGCCACGCTACGCTGGTTTTCCAACGTCATTAAAAATACTCAGTTTGCTAAAGCATGTTGGCAACTATACACATGCTTTATCCTCAAGCCACTTTTGATTTCAGCAACTGATTGTTTCCTCTGAGTGAAGGATGCAGTTATTGGCACAATGATGATCCCATGAAGCAATAATCAATTAAAGAGCTACGTGAATGAAGAGGGGAGCTGTCACATCATACCTAAACTAAAACAAAAAAACCAAACCAAACCAAACCAAAAAAAAACCAAAACCAAACAAAAAAAAACATTTCCTTTCTGATTTCCACCAAAACGTCAACAGTCACCAATGCATCAAACTGCCTCTGGGATACAGGTAGATTAAATCCAAGTTTTCTCCAAATTTTACCTTTATGATATGGGAGCCTTCATAGCATTATGAGCAAAAGAAAAAAAAAACAAAACACAACCACCACCAAACAAACAAAAACTAACACCAAACAAAAACTAACACCAAACCCTAGCTAGGCTTTAAACATTTGGTCTGAGAAAAAACACTTGCGATGGTTTATTACTCTTTGAGTTGGCAATATGGGGTTTAGGCTGGTAGGAATGGTGAAGGCATAAACCACCAACTGCCTATAAGAGGGAATAAGAGCAGCAACAGCCTTGTCACTTATTCAGCTCTTCCATGCCCTGTCCTTGACAGTTCCATTTCAGCGCTCTCAAGCAAAATGTTTATTTACACATTGTATGGGGTAAATACAGCATTTTATTTTTTAAGAGTGCAATGTATTACTTTGAGTCTTTATAAATCTAAAGTTTAAAAGCCTTGATTTATCCTGCAGTCCATCTACATTAAGCATCTGAAGAGCTACATTCTTGGAGAATTTATCACAGAGCCATTCAGATTTTTTAAAGTATCAAACAAATGCACAATGTAGTGTCATTGAAATACCCAGCCCACATACAAAGGAACTTACACCTAAGAGATAAAACCACACTAAAATGGGTGTTAAGGCTTATCTATCTATGTATTAAAACACCAGTATCAGCACACTTTTTAAAATCTTATTTTAAATTGTTGTACATAAAAAAATAGTGGGTTTTTGAGATAATGTGAAATTTCCAGAGCTTTGAATAGAGCAAGAATTCACACCAAAATTATTATGTCATGCAAAGCCAAGCCATTTAAAAATCAAAATCCATCAAAATAAGGTCCGTATTTGTTACACTAATAGAAGTTTGCATTTGAAGATAGAGCTCAGCATTTTGAGACTATTAGTCCTGCCAAATTAAAAAAAAATTAATCCCAGTAAATTAATGTCACATGCAACATACTCTTACTCTGTAAAATTTAAAGCTCAAGACCTTTAACTATGTGTATTGTACTTATTAATCAAAAATCCAAGAGGTCTCCAGAATGCCAATGACAAAAACCAAGAACAATGTATTCAGGTACAAATCACAGTTAATGGAAACAAATGGATGCAAATGACACATCAAACGAAATTCAATCAGAAAAGAATTTGCTTATATTTCTAGACCATATAGGTTTCTTCTCATTCAGAAAAAAAAAAAAAAATCTGATTTGCAAGCCAGCTATAACAATCTCCAGAATTTTCACTGCAACTAATCACCAATTTTCCAAATCTAAATGAATACACTGTCCAGATCAAAAATCAAGGACTGAAAACCAGTAAGTCTTCCTAACTATATGGTAAAATTCTAATATAACAGAGCAGTGATACCATCTTTGCAGGCTGAACTGTATATGCACCTTTAGGCCTCTTGGTGCATAACATTTTAAAACGGTAGAGAACCATGTCACACCCATTGTACCTGTGTAACTGCAAGCAGATTTGGTGCTTACTAATGATACATAATTTAAGAGAATGAGGAAGAAGTCACTTTACCTGTTTTTCTAATGCTACGCCTGAATCTCAAGCATAATTCACATGAAGTCATGCAGTTTTAACTAAAATGCTATGATATGCAGTTTTACAAACTGATGTAAGAAAATGAACTTATAAAGAAATTGCGCTTTTTTTTCCCCAAAACCAATATAATTCCACACAAGCTTCTCTTAAGTGTGCCACAGCTGCTGACAAAGGCCTGAGGTATTTTTTAATCATTATAGCAAGAAGTTGCATGCTGTCAAGAAACTGAGATGAAGACATGGGTGTACATTTGAAATGATCTGAAGCCCAAGCAAGAATAGGTATTTATACTACCTCTGAACCTTCAGGGAGTTTACAGAACCCAAAGGATAGGAGATGAGGAAGATACAGAGATGAGATGAGCCTGTTAGAGACAGACACAACAAAGAGCAAAATAAAGAAATACAAAGATGAATGATACAGTTTTATACATATAGATTACACATTTTATCATGGGTACAAGGAAGTGTGGAGAAAGAAAGAATAAATATCAGATGAAAATGTTCATAAATACAAGTTATATTTCAGTAATATAAAAACCTGGGGATAATACAAGTTGATTAAAATATATACATTTGAGAAGAACACAAAACAAGAAATACAGCATTAGCTAATCTAAGCTAGAATTAACTATCTTTGAGTTTGCCTTCTCTTCAATGAAAGCTGGAGCAATCCACCTGATCCAGATCCAATACTGCCAGAAAACTTGGGTATATATATGGCATTCACTGTGACTTATTCCCAAAATGAAGGAACACGGTCATGCACCTAGGAATGCCTCCCTACCCTTTTCGTATGGCTCCAAGTACTGTCAGTCTCTCTCCACGTTGTAGCATTGACGTCAGAGTTTCACATGCTGTAAGCTAGCTCTGACTTATGGCATAAATGCTTGAACTGATGTTTAGGAGAGATTGGGAAAATGAGGAAAGTAACGAACAACGTCACATAACTGGTAATTTAGACTTACTGGGATACTAAAGCATACTGTCCTAAATTAGACACCCAAGCATAGTCTTAAACCCCTCTGTGTGTGGTCATACTAGCATAAAACAATCAAGAAGTCCAAACCAGCCCATCATACTAACTGAAATAACTGGAAAAAGGCTTGAAAAAGAACATGTCAAAATGAACTGCTCCAGCAACTCATGCTGTTAACTCTGAAGATCCCCAATTTAATATGCCATTGCTTTTCTTCAAGCTCTTTGGCATATTGATAAACTTCTCCTTGGAATTTCAGAATTTCTCAAAATCAGACATGATGTATAGCATAATGCAATTTTTACACTAAAAACATGTCTGCTCTGACATCAAGGGAGAAGAAGCGGTTATAAATGGCATACGTATGGCACAGAAAACAGGCACAAGATCATGTTATTATGGATAAAGAACACTTCAGGAAGGTGCATGGAAATACAATTTACAAGTCACTCAACCGGCCATGCTCCCTTACTTCCTTCCTCTTCAACTTTTATCAGTAAAAGGTCTATTAGATCTCATTACCTATATATATATATATATATATACACACACACACATGTGCTCATACTCTGAAGCCTAGATTAAAAGTGAAACAGCCAGTCAAAAAACTTAAAATGTTTACATGATGAAAACTTCTTTTCTGAACTACATTTTCAACAGATCAGCTACTTTTCCATGCCACAGTTGCTTAAATTCTGAATTGCAGAACCCTTTATAAAAGGGGAGAGGCTTATGTAATTATTTCAGCATTCCTCTAACAATAGAAAGGTATTATGTATTTGCAACTGTCATTAGCTTTTTAGACCATGTCATAGGAATTTACAGGCACAGCTCTCAGGCGTCAGAGTGAAAAACCTATTGATCTCAATAAAAATAAGTTAAATTGCTTTACAAACCAAACTTTCTAAAGATGATTTACTAAGGACAAAGATTCATATTTTTACCTGCCTTTTACAGTATTTATACTATAATTACTTGCCACCCTCTACTTTGGGTATTTGGTGTCAAATTAGATTTTAAAAAAAAAAAATCATTTTTCCTGCTCTTATGCCAAATTTGACTGTCGGTTTTTATTGGAACATCAAAAGCAGGCTTTTAATTCTCACAGTTTTGATGCTTAATGAAAAGTGAAAGTTAAACACAGCATGGCAGCATAAAAAATGCATGGTAAATCCATAGCACCCTGACATCTTAGCCCTGCAGAGGATGTGAAGAAAAGCCATTGTAAACAAAAGATAATACTACTAAATACAAAGCAAATTAATTAGATGGTCTGACGGACTCTTAAACAAAGAAAAGATGGAGGGAGAACATATGTACAACTATCTTCCAGCAAAGATATCGCAGTGGTCTGTCAGCAGCACAGCCATATATTGAATTTAAGTTTTTGTCTTCATTTTCAGACTTTGCTCCTGAATATCTGGAAATTGATACATTAATAAGCTAGCATAGTCAAGAACTTGGACAAAGAAGGGGGTTTGCAACCTCAGCTGTACCACACAACCCAGATGGCAAGGACTTACTGCTCTGAACCACCTATTTTACTTTAAACTACAGACTGCTGAGGATTGTTATCAGTTAAACTATCTACACTAAACCCCAATTTAACCAAACTAAGAATTTCCTTTTGTGCAGAAAAAGTGTCCATGTTCCCCTGCCTCATTTCAACAGGGGCAAATAAGTGGCCCTTCTAAAGCTCTGGCACTTGCAGTTTCTGAAAACTGATCTCTGACAGGGGTGAACTGAGCTGTATGCTCATCAGTAGTACCTGACACGATTTGGTTTTCTCCCTGCAGTTTTCTAGGAATTAAGCTTCTCATCCAGAAAGTAAAAGCAATAACAAAATATTTTACTATTTTAATGTGGTTTTTTGTATTAAAAAGAGAGAACAATATTGCTACTGTTGGCAATATACAGCACATTTTATGCTTATACATTCTACACAATGTTTGTGCACAAATGAGAATAAGCAGACTAAAATGATGTCTTGATTGCATTTTACTAGTTTGTCCTCGGGAAACAAATATGTGTCTCACAGCACATTCTTGACAATAATATAAGGTATTTACATCCCTTAATTTTACTTTCTTTTACACATATTCAGCTGATTTTTCTTTCTAACCTGATCCAGTTATTTTTTAACAACTCATTTTTGTATTGTTATGAGAAGCTTGTACAGACGCTCCATGGCAATCGAAAAAGAAATATATAGCTGCACTGAGCATAACACTGTAACTGAACCCTAGCATTTGGGTCATAAGGCAACGGCAGAAGAAAATGATCAGAAACCCCACTGCTACACCTGGTCAAGCTTCTAAGGACAGCAGAGTTCCTGAAAGCTGAGCATTTCAGTGTAGATTCCTGCATAATTTACACACCATGTACTATGCCAACTAAGAGTATGCCAGAAGAGGTAGCAGTCAGTGTGCCTGAAATTTGGCAGCTCTCCAGAATCATCTCTTTCCCCATTCCTTTAATCCTGGAGTATTGGGGCAATAGTTGCCACTCAAGCCCATGAGCTGCTTATTTGCTGTTGTCTTGAAAAGGGAAAAAATTGTGATTCCTTTTAAAACCAAAAACTTCAGACTAATTTTTCCTCTTCTAAAGCTAATACTAATTTTAGTACAGTTCAGGCAATAAAATAAGATTCAGACTTTTTAATGTAACAGGGTAATGGATGGTAAGAGAGAAACTTAGAATAAACAAATACCTCTTTGCTTTATCACAGCACCATCATCTATTTGAAGAGGTCAATGCAGGAGACTGCCAAATGTGCATTAGCACTTAAAGGATGCAAGTAGAAGAGCAATGCTTCAAACTGATTAAAAGACATCTGTGTCCAAAAAGATTGAGTTTGGAACTCTTCACTGTAATTTAGATAAAAAGCTGATTTACTTTTGTATAAATGGTCCTAAAATTATTTAGATTTGTATTGCTTATGGTGCATTTAACTTAATTAAATTACCATAGTGAAAGTGACTAAGTGTTTTTTTCAACCAGGGCTTAGAGTGCTCTGAGGCATCTCTACATACGCATGTGAACTGGAATTCAGTAGTTTTTCATCTTGCAAAGTAAGCACGGACAAATGAAAACCTTTAAGAATGTGTCTCCCTACTTACAGAATCGCTTAACCACTGAGTATATAAAATTAGTGTGTTTAATATGGACTTAGACGCTGTGCTGATCAGAATCTGTTTGGCGGGGGGATTAGATAGAGAAACTTAGGCAAAAGTGAGATGTTTCTGGAGTGTATTACTGCATCAGTTCTACTAACAGACACAGAAAGTTACTGAAATTGAGCTTATGACACTTTCACAGCTTGCCCTGAGGGGTCTTTTTAAGGACACCTACTGCTTATTTGTTACATAAGATCTAGAGCAAAAAGCTTACAGAATGCAAGCTGACATCTTGCATCCTGTGGAAACTGAGGAATAGAAACATTATAGCATTAACTTTCTTAAGTGTCTCCTTAATATTTGTTTGAAGTCATCAGCAAGAGTTGCACAAATCAACAGGAAAGTTGCCTTAAAAAGGATGGACAATCATCCTACTTACTTTTACTCTTGTGCATCCATATGCATAATCACACACATCTTAATAAATATTATTTTTTCCTTACTCTTAAAATGATATTTTGGCATAATTAATATGCTTCTATTTAATATCCTTTTCAGATGAAATCATATGTTGCCTTGTAGGTCTAAGAGTCTTCCCCAGTGAAGCGGCTAGATTTAGAACTACCTATTAAAACTACAGAGCAAACAGTGAAACAAAAGGTCCTTCTTTGAAACCAAAGTTAATCTTTATACCAACAGCCCCATCTTTCCAGATCAGCTGCACTACTACTCTTTCCCCCTCTGCTCTATGCCTCACAGCACGCAGGTGCCTCTTGCACCCTGCACCTTCCCTGTGCTATGGCTGTTTCTTCACTCCCCACCTCTCCGGGAGCTTCCCAGGGGAGCTCGGTAGGGCCCTGAACCAGAGAGACAGCAGAAGGGACTAAGATTTCACTAAAACTAAGGTGATTTCTGGAATAAGAGCCACTATAGTCCAACGGTGTTAGGACAAAAACATTGTGGGTATCGTGATGATATGGGATACAGAGGCTCAGTAACTCTGCAATGTATAACTAGTGAATTAATTGTAAATATTTGCAAAATTTGGCTGCAAGTTTCATAACACAGGCCTGTGTTTATGTAAATAAGGAAGGGGCAACAAGAAATATCTTTCATTATGATTAACCTATAACAACAGCACAACTTATAAAGGCTTCTGTAAAAGCAAAAAAGAAAAAAGTTAAGCTAATATTTTACTGTAGAACCGCTCTGCAAACGTGCTCTCTCATTTTCATGAACATGATTTTCCAAAAAGTGATTTTCTGAAAAAACAAGGTACAGTTCTTGCAGCATCTCTCCAACAGTGCCATCTTGAAAATGTTTTTCTCATTTTCCAACCCCTCAAACTCAACTCTGAAGTCTGAAGCACCAGCGGAACAATAGTTAATGCATACACTGTCATAGACTTCGAAACTATTCCAACAATCCATGACATTTTAACTAAATAGGTCCTGGGTAGTCAACAGAAGTCAAAAATAGACGTATCACATTTCTGACACTCATGGAGCATGTCCGCAGTTCAGAGCCATACTGTGCGAAGACGTTCGAGCTCCGTCCAAAGGATCGCACAGAGTGCCTAAAGGACAAGTGTTCTCGCGCTGTGCTGCACAGGGATAATGTGCCATGGCAATTACCCAGGACAGAATGGCACTCTAACACAGCTAGCCTGCTTCCAACACCTGAGCCAGTTCCCTTGAATAGCTCTGCACAGCCCTGAATTGTGCAGCATACCTGAATTTCAAATTTAAACAGGTATGTTACTGAATGCATAAGAGGAACCACTCTCATGTAAAAGGTACCACTTTTACACAGTAGCTTTTCAGAGCAGAATCACACTGAGTTCTAGCTGTGGGGTACAAAGCACATGCAGTACTGAACAGGCAGATGTTATTGAAAACTCAAAATGCAAAATAAAGCAACGCATTACCATTTTTATCCATGGAATGGGGCTCAGACTGCTTCTTTCCAATATCAGCAAAGGATCTCACAATTGGGATCCTGTTGCTCAGCTTCTTCTGGTTCTGATGGTGATGCTGTTTCAGTAATGCCTCATGCACTCTGTGACGAACATCCTCACTGAGCTGCCCAGAACCCACCTGCTGGTCCAGAATCATATCTGAAAATATATACAGAAAAATAATAGAAGAGGGGAAAGAGGAAATACTTCATTTTTTTTAATTGCAATAATAAGAATTAGTACCCTACAGGATTACAAATGAAAGGTATCAGTTCCTTTAACACAACAGAATTAAATTGTGAGTTTTATCTAGAAGTGTTTCACCCTTGGGAAAAAAAAAAAAATCAAAAAGGATGCTATTAATGCAAAAAAGTCAATCCCTCAAAAGATATGCAGTTCCCAAATTAAGGTCACCTATGTAACTTTGCAGTCAGTTCCTAAGCACTCACATACATAATGTATTTAAACCCAGTATTATGATGTGTATAAGCTGTCTTCTTCTTTCCAAATAACCCCTACCCCATTTGCTACAAAGGACTGGCATGCTGTGAGGGAACAACTTTTTTATTCCCTTTATACTTACCACAGGAGATCACAGCCTAGCTCTTTATTTCTCATAACTATAATTACAATACTTTCAGTACAATATAAAGAAATCTCAGTTAAGACAATACAGGAAAATTTGCTGCATTATTTGCAAATACTTAATAGGATCTCATTCTACTGCCAGATGTACATGTTCCTGCAAGAGAATCATTACATGGAGGTGTCAGTGAAACTGATCCCCCTGCCAAGAAATTACAACAATTTTTGCAGTCCACTGGCAGAAAATATTCTTACATATTCATACTCAAAACTATTTGTAAATACGTGCATTATATATGTTTCAAATGGGAAAGAATTGTTGAGAATTTTGTGGGATTTTTTAAATTATTATTTTTTTAAATCCTGCTAGCAACAGTAATAAAACTTTAGAGAAAAAGAAAGGAAAAAAAGAAATTCTGCATCAAAGCAAGTAAAACAGCATTTAAGTACACATTGTCCTTATATAGCCATCGGAAGAAACTGTACTGCACAAAAATAGTGATATAATAAGCTGAGTCAAAAACTCTTTGTACTGAAAATTCAGACAGCTAATGATTCTGTGCTGCAGTCAGATTCATGTCTACCAGTAAACTCAGTGGCAAAGCAAGCAGATGAGAAAAAACTAAAAAGCAGATGCATCATCAGTAGAGACGTAATTTGTCAGGTCTTTGATTATTGCCAAGAGCAAGAGAAAAGAAGAGAGATAATAAAAGGCATTAAATAGTTATGCTGGTTAAAAGCAGAGTTTAATTGCTAACAGTCAACTGTGCACTGTATATACATTTAAAAAACACAACAGTTTTTCTGAAGTTCCCAATATCCACCTAACAAGCCAATGTATCGTATACATAATGGCTTTAAGAGCTGAACAACAAATTACCTGCATGTTTCTCTTACTATGAAGAGGCTACCAACAAATCTACATCTCTATGACAGCACACACACAAAGAGACAAGGCTCAGTCCACATATAAATGCAGCTGCCAACAGATGCAAACATGAGCAGTATATCTGCATCTCACAACCGAGTGATGCAGAGGTTTTCGACGTTGCCTTTGACCCTCTCCAGCAATTACATTCTGCACAGTATTAACAACAGTGTTGACCGAACGGCCCATACCAAAGAGTAATACTGCCTGGTGGTGTGCCTAATCTAATAAAATCTGTCTTTGGGGTGTTTCGCCTGACTCTGAAGGGAACTTTTATCTCCAGGGTTAACTCAAACGCCACCAGGTCAGTTATCTCTGCACTCCCAGTCTAGACAAACACAGTTTTTCTATTACTCTCAATTCTGATAGAAGAGAGAGAGAGAGGCATAGCAGCAGGGTGAGTGACAAAAAGGCAAAAAAGAAAGTAACACAAGTTCAAGAGAAAGTCTTCAGTAGAATTTTTCAGAAGGAGCTAAAAATTTGTAACACATGAGAAAAAGAAAAGAAAGCTCCAGCTCGAATAAAAATTTCCTACTGAACTCTACTGCCTTTTGAGGAACTGCCTCTGCCCTGAGGATAAGATTATCTTCTTTCTAGATAGCCTTAGTACATGAATTCACATGTCACAGTTCCCAAAACAGGCCAGTACTTTCTGTAATGTGACAGGGTTCTTTAGAGGAAAAAAACAAATAATAAATATATAACTTAGGGCATCTGTGCTAAAGCAGAATTGAAATTATCCTCTCCCCACTCCTTTATAATTCTGCCAACCAAAAGAAAAATTGTAGAAGATGCAAAAACAAAGATTACCTTCTTTGAGTTGCTCTAAGACAGAAATCAAAAGGAAGAGCTGAAAAAAAAAGTACTCCTCTAGAACAGGCAAATTTAGGGTTGTGGTCATCACCTTGCTTACAGATTAGTGGAACTCCACTTGTATGGTGTCATTCCTGGAATTACATTATTTTCCATATTAAATATTAAAATATATTAACTGCTGAGGATATTAATATTTAAGATGATCCACATGATGAGACAAAATGCCAGGAAAAAGAAAATCATATCCTTATCCTCTTCCTTGTGTAAATGCTCCACTAGACTAGTTAACAGTCACACAAGCCATGGTAGCACCAGCGTGGTGACTAATGATTTTTATTTCCTGCCAAACTGAGAAGAAAGTGGCTTGAGTTTTCTTTTTTTTACAACAACTTCCCCTTTACTGTAGCACCTCTGCCACATGTAAAAAGGGAAGATGCATTCAGATTTGGGAAGAGTGAAGACGTGTTTTCTTGCCTTGATACTCCCCCTCCAGTTGTCGTTCTTTTAATACAGACCCACTTGCAGTAGCAGCTACAGGAGTTTAAATGCAGTCGAACTACTGCCATATTGCTGTACTTTGACCTCTTTTTCCAAGACCTGAACAGATTTGAACAGTAGTAAGAAAGACTGTCTCCATCAGCACCTATCATTATGGGATCCCACTTCAGTTTCTTCCCAAGTTTTTCAATTATCTTTTAAAAGCAAACAGGAGCATTTTAAACATCTCATTTTCAAAAGACTTTATCTCCTTAATTCTGTGAGAAGATGATCCTACATGTTCCCACCCGTTGAAGCTGCACCTACTTTTCTCTGCTGGTTTTGGCTGGGATAGAGTTAGTCTTCTTCATAGTAGCTGGCACGAGGCTATGTTTTGGATTTGTGCTGGAAACAGTGCTGATAATGCCAAGATGCTGTCATTATTGCTGAGCAGTGCTTACCCAGACTCAAGGCCCTTTCTGCTCCTCACCCCAGCCCACCAGCGAGCAGGCTGGGGGGGCACAAGGAGTTGGGAGGGGACCCAGCTGGGACAGCTGACCCCAACTGACCAGAGGGATATTCCAGACCGTCCGATGTCATGCTCAGCATGTAAAGCTGGGGGAAGAAGGGTGGGGGTGACGTTGGGACTGATGCCGTTTGTCTCCCCAAGGAACCGTTATGTGTGATGCAGCCCTGATTTCCTGGAGATGGCCTGCCAACGGGAAGTAGTGAATGAACTCCTTGTTTTTCTTTCCTTGCGTGCATAGCTTATTTAAACTTTTATCTCAACCCATGAGTTTTCTCACTTTTACCCTTCTGATTCTCTCCCCCATCCCACTGTGATGGAGGCAAGCGAGCAGCTGCATGGCACTTGGTTGCCAGCTGGGGTTAAACCACAACATTTTCAAAGCCTGTTTTTCACTCTTGTATCTACAGCATATGGCCATTTCTCCAAACTCCATATGACAAAACAGAGTAAAGAATATGGACCTGAAACTTCACAGCACTGTATCCCAGCTACAATCCTGTGTAACAACAGAGACTCTCCAGGGTTTCTATGCTCAGCAGCAAAGGTTTCGGCATAGTTTTCATTTTTTGTTTTAAAGAATTTTCCTCTTGAACGACCTTTTAAATTCTGCAGAGCCCCCTTCTAGCCAGACACAGCTTACCATTAGATTTTTACAAGGATGCTTCACAACCATATGGAGCTTTCAGCAAGATGCAATGTGTGGAATACCCACCAGCATAGTGTTACGCATTCCATTAATTGCTCACACCATACCACTTCTGCTGACATCAGGAACACTGAAGTAGGATGTGTCTTCTGTAAGGAATCTTGAGTTATACTGGAACCATGAAATCATTTTTTCAAGACAGACATTCTTCCTGCCCTGGTCATTTAAAAAGATTCAAAGAAACTTGGCATTTCATATAATTTCAAGAATGTTTTCTCCATTCAGAGTCAAGTTACAATACATCATTTACATAAAATTGATTATGTGAGTAAATGTGAGCAATGCGAGTACTCAAACAAGCTACTGTAGTAACTCACATGTAACTCCTGATCACCTGTGAATAATTTACCCAGGCTGTGAATTAGAACATCAGGGGTGCAGACACTTCAAATCAGTTCAAATGCAGTGTGGCTCATGCGTTGCCCAACACAGCAAACTGCATCTGTCCCACCTTTAGGGTCAGCAAGGATGCAAAAGCAGGTTGGCTGCTTCCACTCACTCTGGAGACATCTATTACATACTGCAGCTTTGTACAGGGACATGCAGCCAGATCCACTTGGAGTCATCCCAGGTCCAAGCAAATGAGCAATAAGGAGACACTCAAGTGTGGCCACAGCTCATTCCCCATTGCTCCAGCTTCACAGTGTGCCCATCACCTCACATGCAATACTACATGAAACTCCCAGGTGAAACACTGCATAAATTTACAGAAGGCATACTGCATTTGCATCAAAATACCTGTGAAGTCCAAAAAAATATTTTTAACAGATAAACAGGCCAAACTGGGCCTGGCGTTTGCAGTGGTGAGTAAAGAAACAAGATCCAGAGCGCTTTTTTTGTTTTGTTTTGGTTTGGTTTTTAGCTGTGCACCAGATGAAATATAAGTTTTGAATTGCTGGGCTCACATTCTCCTGATATAGATTGACATTGACAGTTTACAGCAGAAGAAACTGAGCCCAGCATATACCAGCAAAGTTGCCAGTATTTACACCTCTCAATCTTCCAAATTTTGTAACTGTGCAGTTGCAGGACAAAATGAGAGATTAATGACAAAAAATATAACACACGGGCTTTTGTGTGCATCATAATTGCAGTGACAGCTGACTACAAAACCTAATTTAAAAGCCAAGGTTTGTTTGGTTTGTGGTGGTTTTCTTTCCCTTAAAGACACAGAAGAAGAAAACACAAGCAACCCTAAAACAGTGCTTTATGGAAGACATTCAGTTGAAACGCTGTCCTTCATCTTAACCTGTCTCTAATAGGAACCTGAATATACACTTCCCTAGTGAGTTAGGCACTAGAAGCAATAGAAAACTAACAATTAGGATTCTTGGGCTGCGTTTGTGAACCAAGACCCGTTTACAGTGTTTACAAGGGTGATTATAAACAAGCTATCTAAGCCAGCAGATTTAGCCCGCTCATCCAAGGAGGCAGAGTGTTCCAGTGCACTGAGAGACAGATTCTATTTCCAGCTCCACCTGAAATTACTTTGTTCAACTCCTCAGCTGAATGACTTGAAAAGGAAAGACGGAGAGTGAAAGAGGTCTGCTTTTTAAAGAGCAAGTATTTCACAAAACTGTCAATACTAGAGACGAGGCTAAAATTCCCAACTTAACAGCTTAGAGAGCAACCACAGTTGCCACAGTGAATGCTACCAAAAGAAGAACAGAGACCTCATAAAACAATATATTTTGCACCTCTAAACAGAACAAGAGCCATGAGTGACATTGGTTTTGTCTCTAGACACAGAATGAAAGCTGAAGTTGGCTTGTGCAATCTAAAAAATTCCCAGATTTGTGGTTAACATGGGAAGATACCAAAAAAACCCACCATGCTACTTAGAAGTTGGTATGAGATTTACAATTTACCCACAGACAAAGGCACAAAACCTCAAAGAGATTTCTCTGTAGAGGTAATCACCACATGGTAAGCTGTAAATAAAGAAAACAAATGCAAAAACCTGGGTAAGTAAGAAGGTGAAAGCTGAACAAAAGACAGGTGTTGGGTCAAACAGAGAAACAGACTGCTCACAGGCAACCCCACGCTTTGTTACAGTGTTTGTAATAAAAGTTAAATTTACCATAAAAGCACTGTCATAAACATAACACAACATGGGTGTTGCAGCTGAAACAAAAGGCTCCAGTGAAATAAAATCTAAACTGGAGCCAGTTTAAATATATCATTATTATGGAGTAATATAGCTTAAAGCAAACAAAGGCTTGTTCAGATTGAAAGCTTAACATGATATTACCGAAATCAATAAAATTGCACACTTGGGATGTAATGCCCTGAGTTGTTGAGCACAGACTCCAGTGACCTCAATCACAAGATTAAGCTGTTACACAGATTGAAAATTCAATCGTGAGGAACATACGAAAAACTGACTGCTTGGGAAAAAACAGTCAGCTCTCTGGATTGGAAAGCATGGGAATATTTAAAATTTAATTTAAAAAATAAACTATTACTACATTTAAGCTATTTAAAATAAATGGGACTATCTAATATTTCAAATGTGCAAGTTGCCAAAGCACCACTGTGCAACACTGAGGCCACATTTTGTATCTGACAAGGTTTGACATTTGTTCACAGTACACTCTGCACAACTACAAGAAAATGCGAGATCTGTGATTCATGTTGTAAAGAAAGTATTGCCATTAAAGGCTGGACCGAACAGTTTTTGAACCAAACAACAGAAAATGGCATCATATGTTAAGTAGAAGAACCTTTTGGGTTCATTCAGTGGTTACAATCAAAAAACCAGATGGTAATCTGAGAAACTACATGGCTTCAAAGGAACTAAATGAAAATATCAAAAGAGAACATTTTCATCTGCCAACTTGAACAACACAGTGAAGCTGCTCTCTAATGGTGCAGCCAGATTCTGGCAAATACCTCCTCGAGAGACAAGTTCCAAAATAAATTGTTTTGATTACATAGATTTTTCAGACTTCCTTTTAGCATATGTTCTATACAGAAGTGATCGATAAAAATATTACTACATCAAATGTTCAAAGGAATTCCTTGTGCATGGAGTGCTAGCTTACCGATATAGGAGCCTCTGCAAAGACATACGAAAAAAGAATGTCACATACTAAAAATAGCAATAAAAAACCCTAAAATATGTTTAATTAAAAAAAAAAAAATTAAACAGGATAAAGTACAGCAGAGGAATTGAGCTCTTTTCAAGAGAAAAGTAAAAGCCATCTTGCAAAAATTTAAGAACAACTTGAGAAACTTCAGGAATAAACATGCTGTTTTGCTGCATGATGACAACATTGGAAATTAATTTCAGAAGTCTCTATTATGGTAAGATATTGTCTGTGAATTCAGCATCACGGCTACCAATAAGCTTTTTATCAACAAAGAAAACTGGGTGGCTGTCCAAAGAAATTTACAGTCTTTTAGATCAAGTCATGTTTTAATAAGACAGTTGGAATGAAAAAGAAACTAATAAAGAATGGACATGCTGGAAGGTAGGATGATTTAAAAATTCTCACCACATCACTGGTGCCAAAATATTTTTACAGCGAACCGTCAGAGTTTCCAGGGATGGAATATAAAATGTTCTGAAAGCCATGCAAGCAGTATAAAAGACGTTTTTCATCTGTAGATTTTACCACAAGCCCATTCAGGTCTAAAACATAGACTTTAATAACAGAAATTTTCAAGGGCTAAGTGCTAAGAGTTTAATGCCCTAGTGAATAAGTGTTTATAGATTAAAAGCCTTGACTAAAACAAATAGGAAGTCTTTGTCTCAATTTAGCAACAAAGATTAAGTATACCTCTTTCAAGGATATGAAATCACTGCATTTACAGAAATACAATTTGATATTGGATTATAGCCCAGATAGCAACACATTACCAACAAATACACACAATACATTTCTCCCTAACAAAGTGTTAGGGCAAGTAAAAAGAAAGTAGGTGTGCACATTTAGTTTACTTGTTCTCAAAAGATATGATGCACTATAGTAATGCAGTAAAATTATCAACAGATTGCATTAAAAACCAAAACTCATAGTAATAATCTACGAATCAGAAGTACAAGAACCAAAGTTAATTTAAGACCACAGGGTATAATCTATCTTTGCAAATTCTCCAACATAGGATACACACAGTAGCATTGAAAAGAACAACCAAAAGTGACCATCAGGATCACTGGACCAGCCTAGCATGAGAATGGCTAGCAAGCAAAATAAGATGACAGTTAAATATTGAAAAAAATTGAAGCCAACAGGTGAGAGCAACCATTTCTTTAAATTCTAAAGTGTCAGGACTGTGAGATACAACTGGAATACATACCAATTCCAGGGTGAAAGCAATGTTTGCATTGTATAGCACACAACAGTAGTATTGTAACTACTGACTGTGAAGAGCAACTGAGCAGAACAGACAAGAAAGGATTTTCCTGAGAGACACAAGTTCTGCCTAATCTTCAAGTCCAGCAGCCATTTATATGGAAAAAAGAGCAGCCTGTCATATTATTTGGAATTATCAAATTTCTAAGATACTTAGCACACCTATCTTGGTGGCGTGCTTGTCACCACTACTATTAGCCTCTCCTCCTCCCAGTGCTGCCCAATGTGTGGCACATTCTTTGTAACATTTTGTAAGCACTGGAGAACACGAACTACATATGTAGCATCAGAGTAACAAATTACAAAGGAACTCGATTGAGGAAGAGGAAAACAGCACTACTACAACACAAATAATAGTAATAGAGAAAAGCAAATGGAATAGGAACTTTATTGGAGGGGGGGGGGGGGGGGGGGGGGGGGCAGAATAATCTCTTCAAAGAAACCTGACACAGAACGTGGGTAATTTACAGAATGATTCACCTGCCAGAAAAACCTGCTGCAAAGTTGTTCAAAAATACCAAACACCCTCTCCCCCTCACGCCCTTCCCCCCCCCCCAAAAAAAGCTCATTGCTTATTGAATCTGCAGGTGGAGAAAAAAAATCCTCTCGCAAAGCAAGACCCATGCAAACCTTATCATGTGTCAGATCACTTTATCAGAAAGGGATGCCTGCCAGTTCAGACAAATAAAACAACAAATGAAATACACCCAAATCTGCTACAACAGATACTTTTGAAGTTAAAATGGTACATGCCAATTCATGAAAGTCATCCTAAAGCCCCTTCTCAGAAGAAACAAGTTGTCCTAATCAAAAAATCAAGATATCCCAGAAGTAAGACTGATTCAAAATAGCATTACAGTAACTCATCAAATACCTCCACTGAAGGACAACTTATATTTGTGATGAGTTTCAAAACAAAATTAGTATTGTGAATGCTCAAATCCTTGGACACACTAACTAAACAAACAAACAAGATGACTACAACTAACTAGGGATTAAGACATTATAAACATGAATTCATTGTGGTCTCACTATACAGTATCTTCCAAGAACAGAAAAAAAGGAAGTTTGCTGAAGTTATTTTTATTGCATTAATCCTTACTTTTTTACCTACTTAAACAAAAACAATTCTGGAAGGGATCTCTTCGCTGTCTACAGAAGTTGAGTGATTTCTGGATTAAAAATGTAAAGCTCAAGCTTGAAAATCCTAGTGTACTATTTAAACGAAAAAGCAATAAAAGAACATCAAGTTGCTGATCTAAGTACTTCTTGCTTATTTTTTAAAAATCAATAAATAATAAAGCAGCATACTGATAAACATCTTTGTTCTTTCAAATCAGCTGCTAATTCTTCATGTTTATCTTTTATCACTATCAAGGCAAATTTTGAAGCTCTGATTCAGACCATGATTCACAGGAGAATCAGATCTCGGCACAGCAGAAACCCACGCAAGTTTCTGCAGATTTGGATTAATAATATCTTGCGTCAGTTTGACATAAACAATTTGGGAAAGGTAAATGCAAAAAGCAGCTACCACTATCTGAGCCGATTTTAAGTCCACTGTTAAATACAGCCCACTGGACAATATCTCGCTTACCTGATACTGTAAATAACCAAAACAAATTTTATGTGGCCCTTATGCTGACCTATATATCATGCATAAAGCAGTTTTCTTGATAATCCTGAATGTTAGAAAATTTTCTTGCTCCGCCTTTTGTACCTTCACATAGACAAAAGTTTTCTATTTTCATTTCTGTATGTTACATTTTCTGTTAATACGCTACCTTGTGCCTGTGACAAGCCAACAAGGCAGCCCCAACAACCACTCATGCACCATCTCTCTGTGCATGTGCTCTTTTCCTAAATTTACATCTGTTAATCATGTTTGATCTTCAAGCAAAGTTTGCAGTATGGAGAATACCATAAATCTAATATAATATTTGTATAAAATAGCAATATTAGTATAATTTGTATAAAATATCAAATCTATGATTTACAGATACAGCACCATTTTCAGAAACATTGTGAAATACAATAAGGTAGAAGCTACATAAAACTTTTAAGTAGATGTGAGATATGCAAGGATACCACTCCAATAACCATCATGAGCACGAGACTAGCTCTTACTACGGGTAGCTAAACAGAAAATTAGAGACCTCACATTACAAAATAGTACAGCTCTTTGCTCTGTGCCTTTTCTGCTAGAAGGGACAGATATTTTTAAACAGCAGCAGCAAGGACACAACACTAGAAAATTGCTAAAGCACATGAGCCCTTGGAGAGCGTGTTATTTTAATGATGAGTTTTGAACTCTAATGTAAATATATTTATAATACATACATTATCCCTGCCTTGATAGACGAGAGAAAATTACTTTATCTTCAGTTCTTGTCTACTAACAAATTTATTTATAAATTATCTAATTCAAATTAGCTGCTGTATTTGGGAAGGGAAATAAACATATCAGACTGTACTGCACAATTCTAGCACAGCCATGCAACCTTTCTAGTTTTAGGACTCCTTGAGGGCGTGTATTACAGGTCTGTACTATACAGCTCCTAACAACCTGTTTTATTACAGTAATAAATGCACTACCAAAACAAAAAGTGCCCTGCAGTAATTAGTTATAGCCTTTACGGGAAACACCAGGAATGCAGAAAATGGTATTCAGTCGCAATCTCACTTATACTTTTGGAAGACAAGACTCATCCATTATGTTCTCTCTTGCTTTCTGCATCTGTTGTTCTCAAAAGCTCTAGAACTGCAACTGCCAAATACACCTTTACTGGAAAAAAATGCAGTCAACTTTAATTAAAGACATTTACGTACCTTAAAATTTTTAAAAACATACACTTAATACTACTGTTCCTGATTTCATTGTCAACTCAGAGACATGTTTTTTAAACTGGTCTGTCTTCATGTTACATAATTATGATGAATACTTCCCTGTAATTTAATTTTTTTTAAGCTAGATTGTCTGCAATTAGCATAGCAGTAGATTCAGTTTGTGGAAGTTAGCACACACATCATTCACAATGTGAGGTGGCACAGTAGAAGCAGAGAACATGCCAGTTCTAATGAAATGTATCCAAACTGTCCTCTCTGCTCCATTTTAATTTTCTCCTTTACTTAAAAACTGATTCTGAAAATAGCAAAGTCTATACAAAAAACAAAAATATTTAGCAGTTGTGTCAGACATTAGATTATTTTCTAACATAAACTGAGTAAAGTATTTCCTAAGAGTTTCTAAACTGAAGTGATTATTATGCAATAGCTTTCTTGTAAGCAGTCTTGTAAGCACTTGATTTTTATGATTAATTTTCATAACTAATAAATGCAACATCAATACATACCTGCAATTTCTTCTATGGAGTTAGCTCTCATGTCCAAAAGAACTGTGCCATTCAGGATACAGCTTCTCAGCTCAAACAAGCTGTGAAGTGACAGTGTGGCAACATATGGTTTGCTCCACCTCTCTCCACCATCCTCTACATCTTCCTCAAACTTCAACCACCTGTACAAACAACCAATTTTATAACTCCATTGTGCATAAGAAATGAAAAATAAATTAATTCCATGGATATTGAAAGATCACTGTTAAACTTTATTCTTTCTTTGTAGGAAATACGAAAAAATTCCCTTGCCTGCTTCTTCCCACATAATGCTGTATTATGCCATCTTTTAAGATAAATTCCAACCACAGAGATGAAGAGAAGTGTATTAAGTAATCATTATTGTACTTTACAAAAAACTTTGAGTAGTTCTTTGGCATACAGTGATATTTCTATGATAGAACTAGTATGAAAAGGATAGAAGAGAAGAATTTGCGGTAGAGAAAAAGAAAAGCTATATGTAATAAGAAGACTAGAGACAACTTTCTCCATTTAGTCTTCACTTTGGACTAAACACAACAGAGAAGAGACATTTTTCTTTTAAATTAACTATATTGACATATTCACACTTCACAGAATCTGCAACCATTATCACCACCATAATGTTTTCACAAAAGACACTGTTACAATCTTTCTTGGTTTAAGTTAGTTACTGCACTAAGCTACTCATAAAGGCAGTAAAACACTATGCAAAATTTAGGCTATTTTTCATTTAAAAGTTCAGTCAATCAAAATGAAAAACCTCACAGGCACATACATGCACACACAAGCAATGTGCAAACACTTGTGAACAGTCTTTCAAGCCCCAGAATATGGGCCTTATTCAGACAAAACAGCCATGTGAATGACATGAAATAGCACTTCAGACTCTAGTAACCACATCGTATCTCACTATTTTGAGTGTCATTTGCCTGTTCTCAGGTTCAGTGTAAAACTGGACAGATTTCAATAAAGGAAAAGGGTACATGAAACTGGCATGAGAGGATCAAGTCTTTTCTTACTAGCCAGATGGATGAACTTTCTTGCGTGACTTAATTGTTTACTGATAAAAATTACACTAAAAATATTAAAAGAATACTAAACAAACAAACAAACAAAAAAAACCACAGAAAAGCCTGTTGACATATGCAAAAGTGTTTTAAATTAAAGTTATTAAGTCTTTCAAGCATACGCAGATGTTGCTGCGTGAAGCCATCCAGCCTGCCAGCTTGGCAAGGTTTGAACAGCTGCGGCCACTGCACAAGCCTCTATCACTTGACTCAACAGCACTCAGCTATTTTATATGGACCAGAGATAGCAGAGAAGTCAAGCAGGGCCTCATACCTTGACAGCACCTTCACACTTCTTTCCAGACAGCAGGGAAGCACAGAGCCTTAACACCTCTAAAGCTGAGCAATTTCCAGTTTTACCAAGCCTCGCAGCCCAGTAACACAGCAAACACAGCTGTCCTGGCTCACCTGCCTAGCTCTGCTCCTACTTGTAAAATAGCCTGTGTACCCATATTTTAGATACTTTCCTCCCTTCAGTCCCTGTGTACCAGATACTTCCCCTCCTAATGCAATCCTGCAAGCAGCCACCACTTCAGTGACCCACTCATCACCAGCATATCTGCTCCCTTCCCAATACATTCCATTTCTTCTAACTGTACCAGCTGCCTCCTGATCACTCTCCCATTATTTGCATAGACAATTTGCCCCTAACTCCTCGTCTCCTCCAAAATCTCCAGTCTCCTGTCTCTAGCCCTCTGCTCTTCTTTGCATTGAAACATTTTTCCCCTCCATTTCCTCTGTGCTGGCCAGTTCCTGTATCTCAGCTCTGCACATGAGAGAGACCTCCTTCTCCTCCGTCAGACTTCTGTTCTCCACTCCCTTCATTGCAACCTCTCTTCTCTTCCCAGCCTAGCCACGCTATCTCCTTTACCTTTTCATTCTTCCAGAGAAGCAGCAAGAGGGACACAGCACAAATAAAAATTTGCTTCCACAGAGTTGAACCGTGAAATTGAATTTGCATATGCAAATGAGGTTTTCCAAATAGATTTTCAAAGCAATATCCAAATGGACATCAAACACAAATTAGCAGACCCCACCAAATTCAAAGCCATGGTTTGAAAGGGATGAGCTACAACAACTGAGGAAAGTTACCAAGAAGCATGTGCGAAGGAAAAAAAGTCCTTCATTTTTTCCATTTTGCAGTTGCACTTGAACTCTGTAAGAAAATGCTGCTCCTAGCTTACTCATGGTGCTCATGTTTCCAAGCTAAAAATATGCTAGACTTATTTGTGGCCATAACATCACAAACATCGTGCATTAATTGTCTTGCGTAAACTATTGCCTCCTAAGACACTGCGAAATATCTACATTTTTATCTTCTCATACCTCTGGTTTTGTGTATGTTTCTAATCTCATGAGGAGTTTTATAAGATTATGACCTTTGCGCTTGGGCATTCCCAATTATTTCTGATGTACCATCATCTTGTTTTATGCTGATTCAAAAAAAGTTTAAAAATCATGCTACGTATAGCCTAAAAACAATGATCCAAGCACAGATTCTTACAGAATATCATCAGAAACCCCATACTGTCATTAGCTTCTGTTCATGTTAATAGGCTTCAACATCGCTTATCTGATTATACTGCTGCAGTCTGTCCTTGATATTACCTATTTTGAATATACTGACCAATTCTAAACAGATTTTAAATGACAGATAAAAGACAAACATGTTCTTAAGAGTTTCATTAAGACAGGTGACTGCACAGAGGCAGGCTCATAACCAGAGCTCGTAACTTACTAGGGACATATGGACAAGAAAAGTCTAAATCATAAAAACAGCTTTAATTAGAGTTTATGGTGTCAATCAGATATCAAAGCTTACGCACAACATAAAAATCCATAGGAAACTATTGCTACTGCTCAAATAATCATACTTGCCATCGTGATCATCTTCATCTGAGTTTCAATCAATCTGAATAGTATAATTCTATGGGTTGCGTCCAATTTCCTACTGTTACTAAAATTTATGTGTTTAAACACATTATTATACATTCTTACTTAATGAGCCAACAGGCTAGTACATAAACGTAAATCATACCCAGCTGAGAGAATTCTACATTTGGAATAAACTTTTGGTTTGATTTAATAAGCATTACATGAGTTTACTCATCAAGGGAAAGCCATGTTTATCACCTTTCACCTTTTCAGAAATATTCCTCTGTTATGTCAGATAATCCTTATTTAACATATCAAATGAGAAACAGCAGCAGAAAACAAACAAATCTCTAATCTTACACATAGTCATTCAATTCTAAGTGTTCAAGTGGTTTTAAAACTCATAATACCTTTTTAACAACCCTCTGAATTCATGTACAAGATTCTAGAAATGGAATCCAGATTCAAGTATGGATCCCAAGGTTTTTCTATTCTTTTTAGTTTCTCAGAGAAAAAGACAATTTAAAATATATTTACTTTTGCAGTTTAACACCTTAAACTGATATGGTTGATAAATATAAGTCTTTCATAATTTCCCAGAAAACAACACCAACCCCATTTGTATATTGAGCTCACATGTCGCATGTATCCCATGTGCCAGTAATACATTTAGAGCTATTTTAGTTGTGTCTGATCACACAGAAGAGGAGCTTCACTCATGATTTTCTTTGACTGGTAAATACTACCACAGGTATATCGATCATACCATGTTAGTTCTTCTCATAGCATACTTGCTGGAACAAAACGTGCCAACAAGAGTTTCAGCAAGGTATGTTACTATAGGAAAAATATTACTCAGATGTGTGCGTGTACACATATACACACATCCATGTGTTACATCTTCTAAAGTCATCTCCATCAATTTTTCAAGAGTCAATAAAAGAGTGTGCACACTTCACTGTACACTCAGTTACAACATTTTGGTGCACAATACAAAGTGCTGAGTTGAACATAATCTATTTTACAGTCTGTTATGTCTGCAGCAGCGAGCTGGAGTATGTACTTACTCACAGCCTGCTCAAGAGTCAATGTTATTAACGTAATCTTACAATCTGTATAAATTTCCACGAGCTTTTGCCTGCCTATGCTGATTAGAAAATGAACCCAAGTAAACAAGCATGTCAGAAACAAAGCAGAAGTGACAAACCTAAGTTTTTTGTGACCTAGTTTCTTTGGAAGAAAGTTTTGACCCAAGGGAGATGCATTTTCGCTTCATATTCGTAATTTTTCCCTAGTACATCCATTTTCTAGTCACTATTAACAATTTACTTTCTAAACTACGGACAGAGGTTTGTTTTCATAACTGTACTGTTTCATTAAAATTCAAGCCTAAACACTTTCCTGTTGGTTCCAAAGTGTCTATTTCTCCCTTACTACATATTCTTTTCTGTTCCAGAAATGTAGTGATATTCTCCCAAAATATTCATTTGATATTAGCAGATTAAGAAGTCCTAACAGCTTGAGTAACACTTGCTACTAATCAGGCACTACTTTCCAGCCATGACCACAAGAGGCTATTAGGATAGATTTGAACATGAATTGCTTTCCTAATAGCTGCAATTTGCACTATTGTGTGTATAAAATAAGCCCAACTGTTACGCCTCAGTGTGTTTCTTCACAAACTTACTGGAAACATTTTTCTTGGAAGAGAAACTATAAGTTATGCATTCTCTACACAATTGTACAGCTGGGCCACATAAAAAAAATGATTATAAGACTTACTATCGATTTTAAAAGGTATGTATTTCTTCCAGCTTGAAATCAATTACTGGGGAAAAAATAATTAATTTTATCACTACATCAACATAACTAAGCTATTCCATTCTGCTCACTAACTAATTCCATGGATGGGACAGCCTAAATCAGATTCTGGAATGGAACAGGTGGTAACAGCAGTGCACTTCCTTGCTCCTACTAATTAATCTGCAGGAAAGTTTTTGCTCAGTGTTATGGGAACTGGAGATTGGCAAACCTTGGAGTCCAACTGGAAACTACTGAGCGCAAAAAACCCCAAACAAATAAACAAACAAAAAAAACTAGAAAAGGACTTACTCTTCCACACAAATGAAACAGGAGTAGAGATTTACCTAAATAACACCAAGCGTCAGTCAAATCTTATCCATGGCTCCCTTTGATATGTAACTCTTTTGATAAACCAAGAACAAAATGTCTCACAGTTTCATGCAGTTTGCTCAAGATATTTTTAAAAAATTTAAGGTTCAACTGTGCATGCACTTTCAATCAAACTGAAAATAAGAAGATACAGATTTACTGCATCAGAGTCAACCCAACCTTTCAGTCCATGCAGAGCTTGGTGAAATAATACAGAACCACTTAGTGCCATCACTCACATTAAATACAATTAATGACCAAGTCTTCCTCTGTATTGTTTGCATTTAAATTCATCTACCTGGAACTATGTCCAAAGCCAGACAGTAAGATTTACAAATACTTCCAGTGGCATTATCCACACAGATGGAAAACATATAATAAGGCTGGAACAGCAACAAACTCGGGGTGTATCCTCTCCATACCATGCTTTTAATCAAATCAGTATTTCTTAAGTCCTGGATCAACCCCCAGTATTGAAAGTGATGCTCTGTATTAGTTTTTAAGTATATGATCTTGCATATTAAACACCATCCCATTTCTATTACCCAAAGTCACCGTGTTCTTTGTGTATGGTATCTTTATCTAATTCTACAGTAACAATACCTAATTTCTTATCATCAGCAAGTTTCATTACTACAAACCTATTTTTTGTCATTAAATAATAAAGCTATTTACCAAGACTAATTCTTCAGAAGTTAGTTGTCACTACCTTCCACACTAATAGTTTAATCTTTCAACACGACCTGCTGTACCTCTTCAATTTTCCTTACCCACTAATAAATTTTTTACACCAGAACACAGTTTCATTGCTGTATCATATCAAATGCTTTACATTAAAAAAATTAGATTCACTGGTTTTTCTTTGTCAGAAAAACAAAAATCAATTATCTGATTAAATAGCACTATTAAGTTAGTCTGACATTCTACACCATTGTATTGCATTTTATCCAATTTTCCACTTAGCTCCAAGTCTACAATTATCCTTTCCTTCAAATGTTGTTCTAAGCCATGCATAGCTCTGAAATCTGACTATCAAGCCTGTTTGTTCCAACCATTTTTATCCTTTCTTGAATAGTGTTTCTGTGTTTGCTATAGTACCACCACCCAGCTGATAGATTCACAGTAGACGTGATTTACCATAATCATGAAATACATGTTCTTTCAGCTTTCTAGGACGGAAATTATTGCACCCTCTTATTTGCACAGATAAAGCACTTTGACTCTTGCCTCTATTTTGAATTTGGTTATTTCACTGCCATCTTCTCCTTTTCTAACAGCCAGCCACCTCATATCAAATGCTGTCTGAAATTTTTTGATCCAAACTGAAAAAGATCATTTATTTTGACCAGTTCTTTCTGCATGGCAGCCCCAATCTTCGTTTTTACCTTATTTCTAAAGCTAAAGAAATTTTTACTATTAGCTATTATACTTCACTCTTCTATTTTCTGAGCTCAAAAAATACAGTTTTCTTGGCTGTTTTTCCTGTCCTTTTTCAAGAATTTCATCTCCTTTCTGTTAAACATTTTTGATTCTTTTGTTCCCAAATGACAATTGGAAAGGCTGTACATTACAAACAGATCAATCTAAATAAAAATTCCTTTATTTCACCTATTCCTTTCAAACTCTAACTTGATTAAATATTTATGCTAAAATTGTTATAATTTTTCAGAAACACAATTCTTCAATGATTTGCAAAGGGATTTTTTTTTTAGTTGAACTAAAGAAGCTGCTATTTCCCTGCTTAAAAATAACATAAGCCACAGTGATTTTTATTTTTAATCACAATAGAAGCTGATACCCTTCCTAGCAGAGGTTCTATATATTCCTCATCAGTATGAGAACACTGCAGACGATTAACTTGATTAGATTTTTCTCTCTCTGAATATTAATAAGATTATTTAGGAACACTACTACATTCATTTTAGAGCACAATCTCCATATAAGAATTTTCTACGTGTAAAGATCTGTATTTAGCATCTGTCTGTGCCTCCTATGGACACATAAGGGAAGGGAAGGTCAGAAAATTCTGTGGCCCTCTCAGACAGCAGGAATTTGCAGTAAAATTACAGGGAAAGCTAACAGCCATATTCATGCCAAACAGCCCACATATGTAGTTCCCCACAAAATCCATTCAGAAATTCCACAGTTTTTATCCTACTGACACCAAAGATGTTGTCCACAGACTTCTGGACACCACTGAGGAGCACTGTCCACAAATACTGGCAGGGAAAGAGAGAATTAAGGTTCTAAGAAGAAAAATGAAGAAAGGATTGCTGGGAAAGGTAAAGTCTTAATGACACTAAGCAAGTCATCTCCCATTTAGGTGCTCAAGGAAACAAATAGTAACAAAAAAAAAGTTCTGTTCCAATATTAATTTTTTTCAGCAGAAATGCAATCTAAACAGTCTTATCACACTAATTCTGCAGAAACAAAATTACCCAGCATTGAATACTCAAAAGTCTCAAAATCAACTGTTCATTGATAGTTAGAATATGTAAAAGTTTTATTGCTCCAAAAGTAATCGCATTCCTTGCTTTAATCATTTTATAATGGTAATTTTATCAGTTTCTTGAGGATTCAAACAGAATATGAAGTTTGAAAGTTTCTTAAAATGATCAGCTAAAATATGAATAAAACCAGTAATTTTTAATTCATATATATGATATGTTTATTTTGATTTGTTTCCCTTGATATTCATTCTGACCTATATTTCATAAATCCAGATGAAAACATTTGGCTCTGGGAAACAACAAATGCTGTTGTAATACTAGCAGTCCAAGGATTAAAATTATGGTTTTATTTAAGCTTTATATCCAAAATCTGTTCCTGAGCTTGCCACAGCTTTGAAATCATTCCTCAATACAGCGGCAACCAATAGCTACAGATAATTTTTAAAAACTCATGAAAACACTCACCTTGCTGTCTCCCTCCACTCTGCGTCCTCTCCTTCACGCCAACAAATTTCATCAAGCTCAGTAAAGAGATCATGAGGAATGTGTTCCTCATCATCATCTTCTGTTCCAAGAATAAACTGCACCCTTTGTGATGGGGTATCTGGGGAAAAATAAAAATATCAAATCCAGAACACCAATATTTTTGCCCTGAGCAAGCAAATACCTAAAATTTCATTAATTATCCAGTCCAGACTCTTTCATCTGTATCACTTACTGCCACACAGAAAACGTGACTATAGTTATGCTGTAAGAACATTCATACACAAACACCTTCAGACTGAGACCTCTTTATTTACTGTAGTTGTCTAGTCTGCTTAATTAAACAAACTCATCTAAAGATAGAACATGATGTACAGAAGTAGTGACTATTGGAAGCTGGAATGGTATCTCACAGAAAAAAGGCAGCACAGATAGAAGCATAGATAGAGCTGATAAAAGTCTTTTACTCCAGTGTTATAAAAACTACTTTGCCACATCATAAGTCTAAATCTACAAATCTAGGTCAGCTCAGAAAGCTGGTATACTAAATTCTTTGTTTTACCTAGCAGAAGAAAGACACCATAAGAAACCTCTCTAATGCCAATATACAACAGGGAACTTCAAAAAGAATACATCTCTTTCTACACCTACCATCCCCTGCCCCTTCATAAACTGTTCCTACATGGTTAGGCTGTTCCAGATGAACACGGTGTTTATCTGTCCCAACTTCCCCATTTTATTCTTCCTGTCTCTCTCTTCCCTTTACATTCCTCTTACCAGTTATTTTTCTTCATAACTTTTCAGTGCAGACCACTAAATATATTTTGGAGACATAGTATTCTTTTTTTGTATCACTCAGAAAATTTCCAGAACTCACAGAGCACCTTAACCTATGTGTATATTCAGTGTTCATAACTCAATGTTGTTAAGTCTTAAAAAAGAAAAAAAACAAAACTATTTGCTTATTTAAATGCAAATCTCAAATGAACAAACTCTAGATGAAATCCAGTGTCTCTAGAAATACATAGTTATTTCTTCTGCTAATGTATTTTAGATTTCTGAGAGAAACCAAAAGTCTTTGTGAGAGCTGATAGGGGCCAGTCAACTGAACAATTGATTATCCAGCAGAACAGTTCAGCGATTCCTTAACATTCTCTAAATGAAGGTCTGTTCTACAACCTTATTTGTAAAACAAGGTACAGTATTTTCCATCTAGCAGTGTACAGCATCACTGCATAGGATCCTCAAGCTCTCTGAATTTTGGAAAAACTGAGATTATAGTACTCATTGAATGCTAGTTAAAGAGCAAATACAGCACTGATCAAAAATAATTAAATGGGCCACTGATACAGGAGATTAAATTCAGCAGTAAATATACCTTTTTGGTAGTAAACTTGCCAGAGCAATGAAACACAAACAATACATGACAGTTTTCACCTGAGGTCTATTTGCTTAAACAGAGTGTAAAGATGTAGTATGGTCAAGCCTACTTACTCCTTCACAAAGCAAGGAAATGAAACCCAGGAAGAAATACAGGGGTGGAGGGAGGAAGACATGGGCTCAGGTACTGCTAAGCTCTAGAGAATGGAACTGCAAGGGGACAGAAATTACTTTTGGTAAATCATTAAAAAACCTCAACAACCTCTTCCACTTCACCCTTTCTTTTATTATTCTTCTCACTGTTCAGTCCTCTTTTTTAAGACCATTTCAACCTCTATTCTAGACCCCCTTCCAGCCTCTCTCTAACTTTTTTTTTTTTTTAATTCTTTATGTTCCTCATATCCACATGTTGGTACATTCTAGAGAAGGATGGAGTAAATACAAACATCAAGATTTAATCTGAGATTAGAAAGTACATTCCAGTCAAGAAGCGTGCAACTTGTGAAGACTATTTCCCAGAAGGACAAAATTCAGCAAGATATGAACTTGCAAACGACAAGTGCACATGTCTAGTGACAGAACATGGAAAACAAGCTACTTCGGTAGAGAGTTGGACTGCAGTAAGGATCTGAGAATAAGCATTGCCAGGAACATCCTGTACCCTTGATAAAATCAGCACTAGAACTGATTTATAGCAACAGCTACTGTTAAGTAATAAATGAGTATCTTTGCACAGCAGAGCTGCAGTTTTATGACAGTTATGATACTCATGCAAATGCACGCTTTCAGTGTTGGAAGGAAAACAGAGGATCAGAAATCTCTTGAAGTCAGGTGAGTAGTAAAAAGGAAACACCTTACTGCTGTGATTTGCTCTTACTGGGTCGTCCGTGTAACATACAGCTACTTTACTGACAACAGTGAAGAATCTATATAAAAGACAAAATATGCACTAAATTTTCTTCTTCCTTGTTAACACACCAGTAAAACTAGCTGCTAGATTCTGGCTATCTTTCTTTGCTGCTGTAATTTGTATTGGTGTCTGAAACCTGCAAACCACAGATTGATTTTCAGATACCAAGCTGGAAACCGGGGGAAAAAAAAAAAAAGTTATTGTTTGCTTTACAGTACAATAATTTTATTTCAAGGACGAAACTCTAGGAGAATTAAACAATAGGAACACAATAAAATAAAAAAAAAATCAGATCTGTTGTTTCTACTTATAAAAACTGAGTTAACAGGATTACTCATATGAGCAATGCCAGATGGATTTGGCTCTTATTCATAGGAGTAATAAATACCAAATATGTCATCAATGTGTTATATGGAAAATGAGTAATATGCGATTCAAAAACAGTATGAAAGAATACTTCAATTGCTGACTGTCAAACTGTAGGAACTTAATCCTCAGTGTAGAAGCATATTTGCAAACTAGGACACACAATGGTTTTTGAAGTATAGGAAAACAGAAATTGGCTTGAATATTATCTCTGTCTATCCCTATTTCAAGTAGTACAGCCAGCGTAAAAAAAAAAAATCCTTCATATTATTATTGCTATTTTTAAAAAGTAATGAAAGTAATCTAGATTAAGCTAAAAAAAATAAATGAATGGGACTAATTGGTTACATTAGTATTTCTATCACTGCTGTTATTTTATATCAGAGCACAGAGATATCAGAAGCAATGTGAATTTAAAGTTCCAAAATAAGCAGCTGATGATTCTCCCAAGAAAATGGCTCATCACCAGTTCAGGGAATCCTCCAGGACCAGCTGGGACTGGGAAGAAAGTCTGGTACAGGAAAGGAGCAGGAGTACCATCCACAACCACCCATGCTTGGCTAATGAGTCATCTCAGTCAGGAAAAGTTGAAGCAGCTTTCTGTTTGCTGTGGCTCCACCAGCCCATGGAGCCTCCTGCCAGACTTTGTGTTATACCTGGGTTTCTCTGGGCTTCTGCTCACATCATCTGTGCAGCCCTCACACAGACATCCAAACTACCTCTGATACCTCAAATTCATTGCATGCAGGGAAAACCTGAGTATTCCAAGTTTAAAAATCTGTAGAACTCCACTGCACTGTTAAAAGGGTAAAAATTAAGACCTGGTGGATACACTATTGTTGAAAGCACAAATTCACACTGGGATTCAGTGTTGCAGAAAGTAACCCTGCAGCAACCCAACATACTGCTCACTACTATAACTCTTTGTAAAGTCATTAACATCCCTAAAACAAAAGCAAGATACGGGCATAGACATGCCAAAACAGCAGTACTGAAAGCCAGAACTGCTAATAACCTAATTCCCAGAGGGCAACCTGAGGAGCTGCCCCCTTGGACAGCGCTGAGTGCAGGCAGGTGGGAATGGTGGCCTACATCACCATCCCACCTTGCAAAACACAGGTAGGAAAGAACCGTAACTGGCACTTCCCCCATTAAGATGTCCCTAAGTGCAACCACAATTCTGGGTCAGGACTGCTCCCTCTTGCCTACGGGAACGAGGTGAAATCAAGACTTGGGCTGGGGTAAGAAAGCAGGATCATTCAGTCCCTCCACATAAATTCAGCCCAGCAGACAACCTGCTCCACTGCATATTCAGAGTGATCCACATCTCCTCAGTGCGTGCCAGGATTTCTCCTGAAACAAACTGCCCTGCCATCAGGCAGAACAGCAGGCAATCTGTCCAAGCCACACCTCAAGCAAAAACACAGCCCTGGGTAGGTATAAAATGTATCCAGATTCTGTCCTCTGCTCTTGATAAACTCTAGAAAGACTGCAAAGATGTATTTCTGGTAACACTCTATTAGCTCAATCGTCAGAACAGGTTTCTGTATTTCTAAGCCTGTTGAGAACCTGCATTTAAGGGTAGTAAGAGTAGGCTAATACTTCTTATTGGGGTCAGTAGATGTAGGGGTGAAAAATTACTTTTTCTACATTGGAAAACATGCTAAATGTTAAAATAAAATTTACATTACAGAAGTTCACATAAGATTGCAAACATCATAGACAAGATTTAATCCATGCCTCATGCTCTTGTACATTCACATTAAAGTAATAATAAATATACAAACTTTTTTTTTTTATTGCTCACTGCACAGGACAGGCTGCAGACAGGGTGTGAAGTGGCGTAACACAGTTTATATCTGTAATAACTCCTTTCAAAGAAAGGGGAAATGGCGTGAAATCACAGGATCACAGAAAAGAAAGGATCATTTCACACAGAGACAAACATTCATCAGCCTCTTGCTTGCACTCACCAAGAAGGAGTGGATGGGGGCTCCCCCGACACCTCCTTCCTGTGCAGATTGGACTTTGCCCTTCAGCTCAGCAACCAGTAAAGGTAGGGATCATAAATTACTTTTTTTTTTTTAATTAGAAAACATGGTAAAAATTAAAACAAATTTAAATTACTGAAGTCCACATAAAACAGTAAATGGCCATACAGCACACTTCTGAAAATCTCTCCACAGACCTTAGAAACCATGTGTTACGTTGGGAGAAAGTATTCCCTCGCTAGCTCCTCTGGCAGTTTATCCCTATATGTATAATCTTGTTTTCAGGAAGTTCTCTCCGCGTTTTCTTCACATGAATTGTTTTCATCACCTCAGGGCTATGACAAATAATGTTATCTTTTGGATCTGACAACATAGACAATTCCCAAGCTTCAATTCTCTTCTTTTTGTTAGACTCTTAAAACTGCAGTTATGATACATTATTTTAATCCAGATTTGCTGCAATCTGTTCCACAGCTGCCCAGAGATTCAAATTTCCAAGTTCATCCTTCAGCAGACAAAGTCTATAGTTAAGGGTAGAATTCTCTTAACAGCCATACTCTTCACAAAAAATTAGAATTGCCCCTTTAATACCCCTTCAAGGTTTGAGGTTAGCTACCAAATAGTCAGCTGAATCCTTTCATTATACTTTCTTCAAGCCCCTCTAGTAACCAAGAAAAGTCCCCCTTTGCAATTCACTTTTTCGCTTGCGTTACCTTTGGAAAGCCTTTCCCGAACCGTGCATACAGTCCTTTGTTAGGCTCACCTCCACGACTGCTCAGCTTCCCTTGCCACATCCAATATCATGAATTACAAATTTAAGCCTCTTTTAAAAGTAGAGATTATTAAAGCCAGATTTCTTAAAAGAACCAACCAAACCTTGCACAAGCCCACAGTGTCTAGTCCTAGAAGACACCACAGGAGGCTGAAATCAAACCCCAGTCCTCACAGCTGTATTCACTTCACCCTCACAAAACCTGGCCTTAAAGACACCCTGCTGAGAGCTAAAGTCTTCCTATTCCACCCCATTTTAAAACAGAAACATAAATATCTTTAAATCGTTAATGGCAAGTACAAGAGAGTTGTTTCACTGGTTACAGGCAAAAAACAGACATCAAAAAACCACTGAAAATCGCCACTAAAATCCACGTGCACACCAAGCCAGCGCAACCCTCCCAGCCAAAGGGAAATGTGCACCAGACTTGCAGTGCCACCATGACCCACAGTGCTGATGGAGCAGTCCCGGCCAGCTTGTGGCCCTGCAGCCCACCAGGGCTGGCACCCATCGCCCCCCCAGTAAACAGCACCAAGGAGCTGCTCTAGGCTAGAAACAGGGGAGCTTTGTCAAACGAGGTTTAATTTGCATCAATTCCCTAATTTAACTCACAGAGCAGCCACAATACTTGCCCCACAAGAAGAGCTGGGGAGGAGAGGAGCTTAAAGCAGGCATGAAACTGGAGCCTACATTACAACAGCAGCATTTCAGCTGGGAACGGTAAATCTCTTCAATAAAGCAAACAGCATTACTGCATTTTTAATTAAAGTGGATAATTTCACTGGATTTCTCCTTTTCTTCCAAAAAATTATGAGGCAAGGTGGTGGAAATCTAGATCTTAAAATCACTTCATTTACAATTTTTACTACCCAAAAAGCCTCTCCATGAGCAAGCCATGTAATCTGCAAATTATGCAGTTCAAAGGCACATCATCACAGCAAAATGGAAACATCTTGTACAACCTCATCTCATCAAGAGACAACAGACAGACAGTGAGAATCAGGTGTGAGGAAAACAAAAATAAAACTTGAGTAACTGATCTGTGCCCCCAAAGGACAGGACTCCTTTTTATTCCACTAACTACATATTCGACATATTATTTGCCTACAAGCGCTGAATCTGCACACTGAGAATACTCGGGTTATTTTTGAAAAGTGACAGTAGGAGATAAAAAAAAAAAAAAAAAAAAAAAGCTTATGAGCTGCCGTCAGAACGTTCTAAAGAATCTATTCTCTGCAAAAACTTTCCCTCAGAAAGCAGCTGGTACAGCTTTCCCAGCCAGGATTCAAAGGGATTACCAGGAAGCTTCCAGCCATGGGTATTACATTGAATACAGGTGTTTTCTAGTAAAGTTGATATAAAGAAGACTGTTTAAGAAATTGTTTTTCACCAGTGGCACCTGTCCACTCTGAGTGGGGCCTGCACACCACCACAGCACTACGTGCACCATGCAGCTCCCTCAAGCAGCGATAGCAGAGCAAGATCTGTGCCTAATGGCACTTCAGAGATGAAATAATAAATTGTACAGTTACAAATTATGACAAAAAAATAATACTTCATCCCATGCTTGGTTAACTGAGCAGTCTGGAGCACTTCATGTCTGAATATTTCAGGCCTTTACTTGTTCCAGCCTCTCTATTACTCAGTTGTTGCATCTTTGGCTTTTATTATACCTCCTTTTACTGCAATGCTTCAAAACAGTGCTAATTTATTCTCTTGTATCATAAAAATCCTAATGCATTTTTCTGACTTACTTCAAAGCATTGGTTTCTATCAGCTGGTCTCGCAGTGCTTATTTTCTCTTTCTTCTTGCACCTGCTAGTTGAAATGTTTTTTCTTTCCTCTCCTCCCTCCCAGTTCCTAAGAATACATCCTCCTACTATTCAGCAGAAATGGGTTAAAAGGTGTCTATAGAGAGAGGGAGTAACGCATTTCTGCATGTTCAATTCAATCAGAATGGATTCATAAATTAAGGGACTATTTTGGATCTGCTCTCTTAGGTAGCACAGTCCCTCATATTGAGTTATGCATGAAGAGTGGGAAGTGCATTTGTCTTCCTTGCAACTTCCTTCAGCCTCTGGGTACTGTTACAACCTTGTGGTCATGGGGAATAAGAGCTATTGATGTTTAGTGGATTCAGATTTATTGCGGGAAGTATCTGTTGCTCCCTCTGTGTAAATAAAGCATAGAAAAACTATGCTTATATTCTCTCTAAAGGCAATGCTTCTCCCCAGGCAGCACAACAACCTGTCTGAAACTCCTGTAAGGAAAATCCATAGTAAAAGCAAGGATATGGATATAGACTACAATTAATCCCTGCACAATTTTGTCTGCTTGCTCTGACTGTGCTTAACCCCTCCATCACTGTACAATTTTCAGATTTGCCTTCATAAGCAAATCCCTTTCACTGTTGCCTACGGGATGCCAGATTTCTGCCTGGATGGACAGATGTCAAGGCTCAGTCAAAGTCTGGTTCTCTGACCAAACTTCCAGAAGTCAGCTAGCCAAGGGGAAAAATCCTCAAATTTTATAACTTAGATATTATTTCAGGGTGGAAAAATTGGATATTTCCAGACTTTTCTGAATGTTTGGTAGTTCTGTCTTTGGCTCCTTTCAATCGTTATCACCCAGGCATTCTGAAGAGTATCTTTAGCATTCTGGATCCAGAGAAGACTTGCATGTTTCTGGCCTATATCTTGTCTGTCCTGGGCTTTATAAAAGTAATAGTTTATGTGACATGACCTACACACCCTTTAATTGGTAGTTATAATACCTTTACAAGTGAAAACGTGACTTACAAAAGTGCAGTCCTGCACTTATGTCAAACAAGTACGCCTGCAGACAAGTGCTGGGTACGCCAAATGCAGTTCAAAACTCTCTTTTTCACATTGCTGCTATTCTACTCTTGGAGCTCTCTTAAACATAGGCTGATTTTCACTTAACACAGAATTGTGTTGAACAGTGCATTTTATTTTATGTACAACTGTCAAAGGCTATTAAGGACAGCTTCAGCCAATTAATTTCTTTTTTTTTTTTCACTTGTGACATCAGGAAGGACACAAGCCTAGGTCTCCAGAAGTTGAAAGAACAGAGCTAAGTTCTCAGCCAAAATGTGTCACATACTGGCACTTAAATAAAACCAGATGACTCAACAGAAGACACTGCTTCATAGTTTAAGATAACTCACTTCTTGGCTAATGTAACTTTCAATTGTTTCTTTTTAATCTGACATTATATGTATATATGCATATTCTTTTCAAAAACTACTTTAATAATTTATGAACTTTGTTGTTTTCCAAGAAACCGGTTTCAATATAGTATTGGGTCTTCATACATTTGAAATACATTCCAGACAGAACCACCACAGCCAATTTTTTCTTCACTGTTCAGTCTTCAAAACATAACTCATATCTACTAAGTTTGAAAAAGTCTTGACTTTGTTTCATTCTCAGTATAATTCAATGTGAAAGATTTGAGTATTTCAAGCTCTTTACAATATACTTAAACATCAGCACTTATAATCTACTTGCTCCAAAGCTTTTTACGTACATAATACAAACCTTGGATTAAAAGAAAGTCTTATAATTACTATTCTGTAACCTGAAATTACATTGGCACATTTCCCTCATGATTTAAATACATTCTTCTACTGCATACTGACAAATTGTTTTCTGTACATGCTTCCATTGTATTTCAATACTTACTACAGCCTTGGACATTTCAGCACATGTGCTTTTTATTTTTGAACAGCAAATAATAGTCTTGTGTTTTGAGACAAAGCTTGACTAATTTATTCATAGCTACCTTTTTCTGTTCTCTATAATATTTTTTTAATTTAAAATTTTGAGAATTTAAGAGTTCTGTATCAGGTTTGTTTATTGAAAGGTATTTTTTTGTGTTTGCTCTCAAGTCCTCAGTTAGCTGACTCATCTCACAATGGCACACTACAGGGTCATGTAAGGAAAAAGGCAAACGTGATCTGGACCACAGTTCATATCTGATAAAACACTACAGCTTCAGTAACATCAACATTATTACAAAACTAATTGCAAAGAACTACAACTCCTCTATGCTACGTTTTGGGGGCAAACACTCCAGAGACTTCACTGAGGGTAGCTGGTGCCATAAAGCACTTGGCACCTCTCAGTGGTGGTGGCAGTCTACCTTTACGAGAACGCTTATGGACAGTCACCTACAGTGGTAGAAATTACAGAGACTTCTCCTGTATTGACTACCACTGGCTGCTGCCCTTCATCAGAGGAACAAATCTTGGCTCTCCAGCAGAGACTGGAGAGGGTCTGGAGGGTTCTCCAAAACCCCACCGCTAGTTGTGTCCAAGCCGTAACAGGACAGAATATGCATAATCATAGTGATGATTATTATTAAAATATCTATGCCAAAAAATTATCTTACCAAAAGGAGGAGACTCTCTCCCATCTTCTAATCCTGAATCTCGCTCTCTGTCTCTCTTTCTATGTTTATGTCCACGGTGCCTATGGCGTCGGTGACTTTTTCTTCCACCCAGTGGCACGTGAACTCCAATGAACAATGTCCGATGGCCTATAGGCAAAAAAAGTTACCTTTTAAAAAGGAGCTGTGGCAACATAGTAACTATATTAATAACCATAACAGCATTAATGATATAATAATTATTATAAGTGTGTAATTGTATAATATTGATTAGTCTAAATGTTAATAGTTGTAACATTATTGATTACAATAACAATGATATAACATCACAGATATACAACCCCTTCATACAGGACAAAATCCCATTATTGAAGTCTTTATGACAGAGTGCCAGATTTTTTTTTTCCTTCAAATTTGCATCTCTGTGTGTGAACTTTCATTAATGCCAGACAGGCGCTCTGTAAAATGTCTTCCAAAAAAGTAACACGAAGAGACACATGGATCTCTCTGCATTGAACATTTGGTAAGTTGCTGTTTGCTTTGTGTGTACAGGAACTTTACAAAACTCATTGCTGTTTATGAGACAAACCTTGACAGAATTCTTGTGGGAAATTCACTGAAGGGAAAAGAAAAAAAAAAAGGAGACCGAAAAAACAATAAACACTATGGAAGCTAGACTGCAAAATCCCTGTACAACTTTATGTGTTCACATCATAAATACACTGCTGGTAGCTTAGGGTGCTTTCATTTCTTCTATTTATTTTTTAAAATATGTAAGAAGGTACACATTGCCATGCCTACCACCATCTTTGAGCCTGAGGAATTTTATGTTGCTGATCAAGCGCAAAAGATTTAGCTCTCTTAGCTATGTGGGCTAACAGGATCAGAGCACAGTAAAGCATTTAGAAGAGGGAGAGCACGGGGGGAAATATGCAGAAAGTACCACAAAACACAACAAATGGAAAGTAATCATGACTCACTACAGGCAGGTCTCCTACATTTATTCAGCGGAAAGGCACAGGCTAGATTACTCATCTCAAATAACATTTATTTTCTCCTTGAAATGAGCATAACACAGCTAGTGGATAATTGCTGCTTTGCTGTAATCATTCAGCAGTGTCAATCATCTGAAAAAGGTCAAGAACACTAAGCTAAGGTAGCACGTGATCTCTAATCCCATGGAGACTCCAGTGGGGGCAGAAAACACAGCAAGGCAGCATTTGTCACAATACATCAAAGAAATTCAAGGTTGACAGGAATTCTCTGTAGAGGCAGAGCTAAAAAAGCTGGAGAAAAGGCTCTGGACACCATGCTAGTTACTTCCTCAACTTTGATTCATGTAGAGGAGACTAGAAAGCCGAGGCATCAATTCTGGGGAGACTATTCTCCCCAAAAGTCAGGAGTCAGGAGATTTTTCTGAAGCAAACGCCACAAGTTGAAAATTTTATTTATCTATTTATTAGCTACCTCTTTCTTCTTGCTTATTACATTTAATCCAAGAAATTATTTAAAGAGAACTGCTGCCTTTGGTGTATTTCAAATGTATTGCAATCAGTGGTGTGTAAAACAAGGAAAAATGTATTCCATAGAAAGAACCCAGTAAAAGATACTGAAGGAACAGCTGTAATGTAGTACTCAACACTCCCCTTCCCCCTTCCTTGGGTAGAAAAAAACCCAAAACAACATTTTGAAAGGAATGGAGTTACCCTTCCTAAGACTTTAATAATTTCCAGAGGTGCAAATAGATGGCTTTTTTAATTTAGTAATTTAATTCATTCCTGCTGCTTTGTGATAGAAGTGGGTATGCTTATCCTAGTTTTCTGCCACTTCAATGCTCAGGTTGTACCTGCGTCAGGAAATGGAGATTCAGGTTCACACTTCAATTAATTTCCAGGGCTGAATGCAGGACTTAAGTCCAGACTGTTCTTTATTCAGTAAACCAGGAAATGGGCCCTAAAATGCCAGAACATTCATGTGTGTCTGAATACCACAATTCTCCCTATACAGACAGAATCAGTTCACACTGAAAAGAAAACAGGAACCTGGAAACTGAAATGGATAAGCAAGAAAAAGCAAAATGGATTTCATTCCTTCTGTGTGAACCTACTGAGGCCAACAGAGTTCTACCAAGGCATAATTTCAATAAACAGAGAGTAACCTAGGTCCTTGTAACAAGGTTCAGGCAAATAAGAGGAAAGAAGAGAAATTGACAGGGGAAAAGGAATAGATTTCTATAGAAAAATGATAGAGCAAAATGCAAAAGTAAAAAATCTGAAAGAGTTAAGAAGTTCTGATTTATTAAAAGACCACAACTGTAGAGCAAAAAAAGACCAGCTGGGAACAAAAGAAAAATTAATGAATTTTAAATTGCTGGCAAAATGACAGTGAATGATAGAAACAGTGAAAAAAAAATAGGTAAGACAAAAGAAATCCAATGACTAAAATGACCTTACTTCAAGTAACCTTTTGATGGTGAAGATTATAAACTAGTGCCTGGAATGTAAGGTCCTTTTTCCTGTACAAGTCGACTGAGACATTACTAAAGAAGAGTTTCCAGTGAGCTCCATAAACTTCCCAAGCCCAGAATGCCAAGCAGGAGGCTCCCCTGCAGTCTCCAGGACAGAGCAGGGCAGAAACACCATGCTTTCTCTGATGGACAATTTCTTGCTGCCTTACTCTGGAGAGGAGCATCCATGCCTGCTCCAATGAAGCTCTTCAACAGATTTTTCTTCCCCTACAGACCTGCATTATTTGAATGTGAGAATAATTTGAAGATGAGAATAAACAAGAACTCTGCTTAATATAAAACTTCTAACAGAAATACCAAATGAACCTTTAAGCCACAATTCTAAAACAAGGTTTTTTCCAAAACAACTTTTTTTCCAAAAATTCTACATTTCAAGAGGATCTAAAGAGGATTTGCTTTTATTCCCATTGCCATAAGCAAGTCCCAAGAATCAGCTAGGCTCTGTCATTTTAATGTTGTGCACAAAAGCAGTTACTAGAAGATTTCTGTCCCAGCATAACATGAATCCAGGTTGCGGATAGCTCCTGAACATCACTGACACCAGTTCCAAGTCACACCAATGGAAGCATATTTCCTCCCCAAAAATGCAAAATTGGGTAAAGAAGACCTTTTCTTCTAACAGCCATTTTTATACCTTCAGCACCTATATTTACTATATGGGTTAAACTGACTAAATTCTCCAAAGAAAGATCATCTATAATTTCAATTTGGCTGAAGTCAATTGCAGGACATCCAATAGGATTCAGATTTGTTCCTTATCATTTATAACTAATTGTATAAGGGCATTTCTTTCATTTAAGAGCTTTTTGTGTGTGTTTTATTATTTACTTCATCAGGATGCCATCTAAAAATGCCTAAATATTGCTTAAATGTTGTAAAATAATCCTGTTCTGCTGTACATTTGCACAGCACCTAGTTTAATTAGTTCATAATTTCTCATTCTTTTGGCAAGGTTACAAAGGCACTGCAGTGTGGGAGATAGTAATAACTGTAAGTTACATCAGGTAGAACCTAAGAACCATTCTCACACAGAATTTATACACAGTTTTAAGAGGTGAGCATAACAAACAATGGATTTATAAGTCTTTAAAGCCAAGTCTTCAAAAATACTATGCTGGGCATCACTTTTGGACAATTTTATCACCTACGCTGCGCACCATGTGCTGTAGAGTCCCATAACCCGAGAAAGGGCTAAAGCTGTTAGCCAAAAATCTACAAATGGATTAATGTTTTGCATTTCATTGCATGTTTACAAAACAGGTTTTTTCAGTTGTATTTTTCCAATGCTTGTGTTTTCTTCCAAAAAATGTTAACAGCTGAAGAGGTCAATTACAGTTTATTTTATTATTACTGTATTCAGTCAGTTTGGTTTGCTTCTCCCCTCTTCCAAGGAACTGTCCTATAATGGGAAAAATCATACTTGAAACATTTCTTTATTCTGTACCTCTCAGCCAAGGACTATGGTGGGTATGTTGTAAGGTATTTTGCACATGCACGCACAGTGAGCCACACGTAATCAGGTCCCTAGAAACATATACAGATGAAATGCACTCAGGTACACACATGCAGATCTGTAGTTCTAGACACCCTTAAGAGATTGGCCTATTGTCCATTCTCAGAAAAAAATTTACATCTAATACATCAAAAAGGATTTCTTCTGCTGATTCTTACTTCAAAACAAATGAAAATTTCTATGCTGAGAAAGGTTTATTCCTCTCCAAGGTTTATGTTATGTTTAATTTATGTTATACTTTTAAAAATAGGAATTAATTTAGATATCAGTGAGCCATAGGACTTATGTGATCTTCCTGAGCTTTTTCAACTAAACTTACATTAACATCAATAGAGTTTTATCACAGAAAGACTATGATTTTGTTCCTGCAAAAATACACTCTGAACTAAAATGTTGATTTATTCAAGATGTGCCGCTAGGAAAGCTAAACGTAAGTGCATGCATAAATATTTTCAGTATTAGGATTTAGGAGTGAATCATTTTTAAAAACTGAACCTCTGAAAAAATACATTCATATACTATGATTATTTATAATCTGAAAGCTTATTAAAGAAATGCAATACACTGAATTGATCTGCTCTGCAATGTCATCTTTATACAATGCTACACATCCACTATTAAATTGTATAAATATTGTTTTGAAAAGAAGACTATTCTTAATCAAATTGCACATAGCTGAGGAACAAAACCCAGAATATACAGTTAGTTCAAATCTATGCATTTATAGTGTAAGAAAGAGGCTTTGGCCCCTTGTGGTTTACCTTTGAAGTGTTAAAACACTCTTTAAGTAAAAATATTTGAAGGATTAAAGAAATAATGACCTTTGTTATACAGTGTTCTTTTTAATTTTTACAGGATTACATTAATAAATCCAAATTATATTATAAAATATTTTAAAGGCATCCTGTTAATTATATTTAATTATACTATTTTATATATAAATAAAATATATTTGATTTTCAGACACATGAAAGCACATACAAGCAGATGTAAAAATCAGGATTTCCCCCAAACTTTTGAAGAAAAAGTGTATTGTGCTGTAAATATATCCACTTTGTGGAGGTATGAATTCTTTGCCCTAGAAAAGACAGATATGAAACATACATTATTCATATGAATACCTTTTGCAGACACATTTCTTAGAATAAAATCTAAGTAGAAGGACTGTTTGGGGTTACTGTATTCTAAAGAAGAAATCCTTCCTTATACCTAAATTGTATTTTAAGAACCCAATAGCAAACTAACCATCTAAAAAGACAACCTCAGAAATACAAGTATTTTCTACATAGCCCTTGAAAATGACAGATGTAACATCTAAAAGTGGTTTTCAGAACCTGGCATTCTGGGTCTTTAAAACAGAAGTTTGTTCTAGCTACCTACCTTATTCATTAAATAAATGGAAAGGAAAAGAAATGTAGTGGGACTTCTCAAGCTTTGAAAACATATATCCCATCATAATTTATGGTGCTTGACAACTTAACTTAGAAACCTCTGGAAATCCCATTATAGTTGTCTGAATGGATGTGACATTGCAAGGGAAAATGGAGATGGAGAGAAAGGAACTGTAAATGTTGCCCTTCATTTAGAAGAATTAAGATCTTTTTAACGGAACAGTAAGAGTACAGATATTTTTGGCCCCAGTGCCTCCCATTCTCCTTCCAATGAAAATTTTAACACAGAAAACACACACCCGTTTGGTAGGAAGAACACACATATGAAGCATGTTCACCTTCCCACTTCCCCATCAGCAGAGGTTCCACGGGCCTCCGTGCTACACCAGGCACGTGGGACTCAAGTGGGTACTTTGAGAGTCCCTTAATGAACCAGCGAAGTCGGGGCCTATCACATAAAAAGTGACTGTCCCAGATCTGAACATCCATGAGCACCAGGTGCCTGCGGTACACCTGCCTGTGCCGCCTTCCACCTGGAACGATCCACATCTGCCTTAGGCACCCGCTGAGACCAAGGCCTTCAGATCCCTGCTCACAGGCGTGACGGACGGGGGACAGATGGGTCTTGAAACATCTCCAGAAAGAGCAAAGGCAGGCTTCTGTGACCTACTAAGGAAACACTGCAAAGTCAAGATGCCTGGAGAGAGAATATTTTGCCAGTGGTTCGAGCCAAGTCTCAAATGACTGCTGACCTCAGCAGGACTGGAGGGGTTTCGCCCTTCTCTGGAAAACACTCAGTGCCTTGAAGCCTCTTTTATGTATTACGAGCTACAGCTGAAACAAATGCAATTTTCCATCCTCTCAAAAATGAACAGTGTGGTAGAGACAGAAAACCAGCAGTCCATGTAGAGTTAAAAGAATTGCCTTTTTGCTCATAGGAGAAAAAGTGATTATGGTGAATTGTGTAGGAGTAGAGAGTACATGACTCATGATCCGTTACTGTAGTGCAGAAGGGAGGCAGAGCTAAAAAGAAAGCAGAAAGGACAAAGGCAATGCTTCCTAAACCAACAGTTTACGTTGCTGTTTGTGGTGATGGCTTGCTCAAGGGACATTTTTCACCTTTATGCCATGCTATAATTTGGAGGAACTGACCTTGAGAAAGCCTTCACAAATTTTTTAGATCATACATGTACCTTATGTTTTAGGTTAAAGTACAACAGAAATTATATAGAAAAAAAAAAAAATTATATCCGTGGCCTAAGAAAGCATTAAGGAATATTGAATATGGAAGATAAGAGCATGTCACTGAAATCACTAAAGTTAAGGACCTTTTAAAGAGCCCTGACAACTGCCCTCCCAACAAATCTCTCCTTTTAACAAAACATTTTTCCAGGTTGTGGCTGGGCTAAAAAGTCTTTTTAACTGCACTTAGGTTCATTCCCTATTTCCCTACGTTGCTTCAGAGGAGTCCAGAGGTGTTGCATGCATGGTTCTATCACCAGATCAGGTCTCAGACCTTGCCACACAATAGATAAAAAAAAAAAAAAGAAAGTCAGCAGACACAGAATGTAAAAGAGAGACACACACACACACTTTCCACTGATGGAAAGCGAAGCTGTAGTTATCGGAGGGAAGAATTTGACCTATATTTCTAAATTAGCAACAAGCAAAGAAAAAAAAAATGCAAGCTCAGTACCAGCACAGCTGTATGTTAAAAACGGAATGATACTGTCTTCTGATGCTACAATTTTGCAGCTTTCACCAATAATGGCAAGTTGGTTTATACCAATTTCATTTATCAAAATTTCACAAGGTGAAATATTTGGAAATACTAGTCCCCACAAATATTGAAAAGGTTTCTTGTCAGTGAAGCTCAGAGCAAAGTCAAACTTCAAAACCCTAGGCTCATGATCAACAAAAGAACGTGGCACTGAGCCAACACTACGTGGTAACTTGTTTGCTTTCATTATTTCATTATTCTTCATGTGAGCTTTCAAAGAGATTTTTGTGAAAATGCCCTGCACAGTTATTCATGAATCTTCAAGGTGAACCCCCTTCCCACAAATAGGGGAACAGCCGGGAAGGGACAAGACACCCATGCAAAGGGACCAAACCAGGCAACTGCCAAGGCAAGAGGGCAAGCACAGCTCAGGAGAAAAGTAAGTGAGATCTCAAGGAATATTCAGACATAGGAAAAAGGTGACAAAACAAGATGAGAGGCACTACAGAAAAATGTGCCTTAGAAATGACAAATGAAACCAGCTAGAGCATGTAATACCTGGTAGACAACAAAATGAAAGAATTCTGTGCCTGTAAAGCCAAAATGGTTCTTTTTAAGAGACCTTTTTGTAGAGACCTACAGCTAAACAACCACATCCGACATTGCAGGCGTAGACTAACCCAAATCTCTGTCCAACTGTTTATATTGGAGCTCTTCCACATCTTCTATTCTACCCCTCTAAGTCTAATGAACATTGCCGCAAGGGGCATGAGATAGGTCAAAGAGAACATCAGGATGAATGGGGCACCCAAGTGAAGCAGAGGCAAGGATGCTTGGAGCAGGCGACCTGTACTGACAGAGTAACAAATTATTTGCAGTAGGCTGTAGCGTCCTGGCAGCCAAAGGGAGGGGAGACCTTGGTCGATGTTCCTGTCTGGCCAAGCAGAATTAGTAGCTGACTTGCTTCTACATGGGGGCAAGGCTGAATCAAGGCCAGCAGGTTAATAACATTTATGTTCTTTCAGTCCTGTGAGCTGCTAGGTCCTACTAATTTTCAGGTAAACAATGCCAGTGGCAGACAGGTCCACTATTATGTTACTTCTATAAAAAGTGTCCAGTCTCTGAGAATAAAAGCTCACTTCAATATCTGGAGCCGCTCAGATTTTCACTAAATAATATATGGAGATTAGAATTCAATCACAAAGAGCTTTTCATATATTAACCCTAACTGTATATAATCAAAATTTCATGAAAATAATTTTTAAATTACTGTCACACACTAACAAATCTAAAAAGAAATAATAACTAAAATAACCATTTTTAAAAGAGAATAATTAAATACTCTGGGATTTCTCTTTTTTTAGTCAGCAGGACATCTACTATCAAAATTAACCTTTGTGCAGGTTTTTAAATACAAAACATCTCTACAAGCACACTAACATTTCAAATTAATTTTTGGTTTATTAAATTTAAATCCTCAGCTTCTGTATCATATTCAGTGTTGCACTAGTGATGTTTATTTCCTAAATTAGCTTGAAGTCCTCTGTGACTTTCAGTAATCACTCCATGTAATCTAAATTTTGTCAAAAGTGTCAGAATGCATATTCTGATGTACAGTGATTTATATACTGGATATGGTGTTTTATGTATCCTGAGAGATGTGAAAGATACAAACAATTTCCCATGAGAGAAATTTTTCCCACACCACTTAGGCAGATAAAAATGTATGAAACATGAAAAGCTTAAGCAAAATCTTGACTTCTCTGAACCAAGGATCATTTTGCGATTTCCTCCAACAGAGCCAGAATTCATCCCTGATTCATGCCTGGACCTCCACCTAACAATTCTATCTCCAGCCATCTCCCTATCAAAGCTGTTTCTCAAACCAGGCCACAGCAACACCCACAGCAATACCCACAGCAGTTCTGAAATCCTGCCACAAAAATCCAGTATCTGAAGCTGACCACCTCTAGCAAGGACAGCCATGGAACAGTCATTTTCACTCTCAGCTGGTACAGAGGGCATAAGCAAAAGACCTTAGTCAGAGTGCACTTAGTGCCAATCGTATTGCATATCTACATAGTCCAAAAGTCTCAGCGTGGGATCTGAGAGACTCTGAGATCTCCAGACACGTACAGATCAATCCAAATATTTCTAACTTATGAGAGAAAAAGTAGGTATATCCATTTTGTTAGAAAACTGTTACTACTGAACATGCATTCAAGCAATGGCAGATAGTCAGAGACAACAACATGGAGTAAGCAAGCTGTCTGAGTGCAACTGGTTGTTGATGTGCACATCTGTTTATGAAAACTTGCCCACCTGCTTCCAGTACAGGTACATGTACAACCTGTCCTTTTGCAATTAAGTACTTTAGCATCCCGAATCAGTGCCCAGTTCTCATTTAGGAATTCCACCACTGATGAAAATAAGAGCATATTTATTTCAGTAGGAATTTTGTCTATACACGCATTGAAAAATAACGTGCAAAATATGTGATTATAACCAGGGGAGATGGGCTTCTTGTTTTGCTTTTAGAAATGCTTTCTCTGTCCCTTCATTAATGCAACAGTCAGACAAATGACCTGTTTGGTATTAGTGCCTGATCTTGACCTTACAACTTGGGAAAAATGAATTACTTGGAAAAATCATTCATGCTGAAAATATGAATGCCAAACTCTGCAAACAATCCACCTCTGAAGCACTACAAAGCTTAAGTAGAAAGATACTATTTGAAGTACACATTGCAAGTATCATTACTGGCACTAAAACGAGCACCACATCTCTTCTCTTCCCAGAAGTACTGCAGTTCCTGTCCTATGTCCCCAGATTTTTACTACATTGCTCAGGGAAAAAAAACACTGATCTAGAGAGACTGAGGCAAAATTCTGGTCTTGTGGATGTTCTTCCAGGCAGCATTAATCACCAAGATATTTTCATGCTTTCAGCAAGATATGTACTTGTAATATATTTGCACAATGGCTGCCCCAAAATATGCAAATACAAGTATTTGCTCAGCCAAGAAATTTCAGATGGAAATTTTAGTACACATTTAAATCAGTATCTCTGACATTTGAATGTTGATGATCTAAAATTAAAAAATAGCAAAATACTTACAATTTTAAGATTTAATCAGAAGAAATTAATACTGATTTTCAGATTTAAACAACCTTTAGTTCTTCCTATGAATTGCAGGTTTTGAAATGTTGCTGATATGGTGCTATTGAAACTTAAACCCTGTCAAAACTAGTCTTTGCTAGAATATTCAGTAACTAGCTATTTACATTTTTAAAACATAAACTCAATTAAATGTCTGTCAAAGAGCTAATTACATAATACATATTAATTATCTAATTATATGATTTTTACTAAGCTATGCAATTAGCACCTGATTATATAATTTCCTATTTTACAGTTGTTATGTCATTAGGAAAAAGGTAAGTTTTCAGCAAAACCCAACACAATGTTCACTGGACAAGAATAAGACAGTGACGTTTATGAGTCACATCCACTGTTTTCAGATGGAAAAGTGCCTAGATGTGCTGTAAAACAAATGGACATGCTATTAACAGCAATTGGATATTAAAATGTACAATCTCTTAAAATCTTTTTATGTCACTTGGTATTTCTGGATGCAGTGATTATATATTTAAAGACACTGATCTGATCTTGGAGTGGACATGAAATTTATCTGAGAAAGCTAACTGCATTATGAAGGATTCTACATTGAGTAATTATTTTGTTAGAACATTATGAAGCACTGTGATTTTACTTTAAAGGAAAGCAGACTCACTAGCTAACTACAGAATTTTTCAGTGTTCTAAACAATTTAAATTGATGGAAAAATTGGGGGGGTGGTCATTGTCATATTCCAATTTCTATTGATAACATCCTAGGAGCAGATTTTTGAAAGAATATTTTCACTGTTATTTCACAGGAACAACTCTATACATATAGGATAGTGGGGAAAAATAGTAATTAAATAGTTTTCAAATTACGTGCTTGTTCAAATTTTGAGATGAGGCTTTAGGTTCCATGTAGTCACATGTGGAATATCATAGTAATCCTGATTGCCTTAATACTTGAGTCTACCCATGTGACTGAGCTTAAAGTTGTCATTCTCCAGAAAGTTGTCCATTTTTGAAATGCCACCTTACCATCATCAGCAATATGACTCACCAAAAGGCTATTTTTGAGGGTAGGCTCACCCCATAAAAAAATCTGTGAGTCAGTATCATGGAGAAGGGAAGGCAGGGAGCATCCATTCTTCTATCAGGTATTTCTCCAAGGACAACAGATACAATAGTTTCACTTTGTCCGAGGATGTGATCAAGGAACTGAAGACTACAGGAGACTAAGTGCAAGATTCAAAAAAGGGGGTTATGTGCCCAAGTCCAAAATTGTCACTGTCAGCCTGATCCACTGACAGCCACTTACCCCTGGAGACACCAAAACCCTAAATGACACCCTAGATCTTCCCCTGCATGTACTCAGACTTGCCTCAGACTGAGCAGAGAGCCACCTACCTCATATATGCTACACTGCGTGACATTTTACATCCTTCTGTGCGAGACTACCTCATACAGACTAACACAGCCAGGCCGCCTTTCAAAATGCAGCCGTGTCTGCTTTTTGAGGCACGGCTGAGGGAAGCATTAACAGGGAGTTGCTGTGCATCATGTTGACATTCACATGAAATCATCAATATGGCCATCATGCAGCAGAGAAAGCAAAATTCATACAGCCAGATAGAAAAGGGGAAAAAAAATGAAGTAATGAAGGGTAGGCATTTAGAAAGCTCAGGTTCATGCACAGATGGAGAAACCTCTCTTTAGACCTGAGGAAGGTAACTTTTCAGATGTAGGATGTTGAAATACATCCCAGATCTTAGTATTTCTTTTTGGCTAGTTCCCGTGGCTCTGTATGACAAAGACAAGAACCTTCCATGTCCCACCACAAGAAGCTAACAATTAAAATCAGCAAGTTCCAGTCTCAGGGATGGGACATCATATGTGAAACAGAAATCCAGTTTCATCCAATAATTATGACTTGGGGGGTCACAAAACTCAATACAAGAGTGCAAGTACAGTAGTAACCAGAGTAAGTTTGGGATCCACTAAACAAACTGAAATGCAACTCTTTCAGAGATTATCTGAATTATTAGGCCAATATCGTAAGACAGTTCTCAACTTCCCACTTTCTTACCCACGGTGATGTTAGGTGGTTTCTGCAGTGTATATTATCAAGTATCTGTCTGATCTGTGACACTCCAGATGTTTTTGTTCAGCTGAAAATGTGGCTAGGCAGCTACGTGAGGATTGTAAAGGAAGTATAGAAGCCATTATAAGTACTAAATCATCAGTCCTGCTTGCATTTACATATTTGGAAAATTAAAGGTAGAAAGACTTATCTAAAGTCATACATGCATGTTTTACAGGACTTGATTATAGATCACTGAAAACTAGCAAACTCCTTCTACCTTCATCTGTATCTGAGCACTGCTGTGAGAAAAAAGTAGTATTTCTATTTCTAAAATAAATTATGAGATTCTACTCTCTTGTCCACTCCCTTTGCATCCCTGCTCAAAATCAGTAAGTTTACACATTAGAATTGCATTTCAGTTCTTTCAGAAGAAAGAGACAATGCAATGCACAGAAAAATAATCTCTCACCTTCCAGATCTTCCTTTTCAAAATGTGTTTTGAGAATGGAGCGAGTTCCGCCTCTATCCACAACAGCCTCTTCATCATTTCTCTGCAAAACAGAAAAAAGAACAGATAAGCTGCTTCACATTTGGAACCTATTGGCAAGATTGTATAGCACTAAGAAACAAAGATGCTTTTAATATTTATTTATTTACTCTTCCTACTCAGAAACAAAGAAGGTTTTAAGAATTTAATTTTCCTTATTAAAATCTATTCCTTTTTGCATCAGTTTTTATTGAGGTATGATTACAGCTAACTTTGACATGAAGAAGTTCTCCTGTTAAAACCTGCAAAATGATGAGTAAACACTGGTTACTGGGAACTAAGAACATGAGTCAACAGGACAACGAAAGAGATGAGAGAAGAAATGTCTGGTTGAGGCAGCTTTATTCTTGTACTCTTGAAGAAAGGGATTGCACATGTATTTTTGTCTTTAGACCAGGAATCTGAGCTACATGCAGAATTCCCAAATTATTAGCACTAACACTCCTTATACTCTGGCAAAGCTAGAGAATGATACTCAGTGACAAGATAAGAAAGAAAACTTTAATACCATGAAAACAACTGGCTTCACTTACTGGTGATTGCAAAGCTTTTGCTTTTCTTTACAAACACCAAGCTGTAATTACAATAAAGGCAGACAGCACACACTAATAGCAGAAAACAGAAAAGCAATTCTTCCTCAGCAACATACATTTCATGTTTAATTTTACACTATAGTCATACATGCATTTTAACTGTATTCTCCACTGCACTATACACATATTATGTGATGAATTAGTGTACTGTGCTCAGGCTAAAAAAGCTACAGAAATTAGTGATTCTGGTCACTTCTGACATGAAAAAAAAAAAAAAAAATCACATTTCCCTAAGTAGAGAAATCTTTTGGGAGTTCAGCAACAAGGCACTGGATGCTAAGCTAAAATGAACATTGGCTTCACTATGAGTTTGACATCACCAACTGCAACAAAAAGAAGTTGCTAAATACAGCCTGTATTTTACAACATGGTTTAGAGTAGTTTCCAGTAAATGATGATCAAGAAAAAACGATGCATTATACAAAACCATCAATTAATATATCATGAATATATATTTACTTGTCATTAGTGGAAGGGTTTTAGTAAGTTATATCAGAACTAGAACTGCTTGATTTCAATATATAAAATCGGTATATTAATGGAAGTCTGAAGCAAGGGGATTTGAATACCAACATTATATGCTAAATATATATCTGTATATAGAATGCAATAGAATATAACAAGAAATTAAACTACAGGAGCACTTATCCTTAAAGAGCAGATGCCCCAGGTAAAAAAATTCGCATCTAGAGCTGGATGTCGTGCATTCTGCATATAAGTTTTTGTTTCAGGCTCCTCTCTTTTTTTAAAAATAGCTGTCATGCTGTAGCTCTCTTATATAGAAAAATCCTAGGAACGTGTCAGCGCCAAGCATCTGGGCTGTTAAAGAAAGGGAGACTGAGAGTGTTACAGTGTCTTTATTAGAGCTTTCCAGCAGATAATAGTACGTAACTAAAATCTGACAATGAGGAAAGGCCTTCTGTTGAAACTGTTTTGTCTTTTAATAATTTAAATTAGGTAATAATCTATTAAAATGTACCAGGGCAGTACAATTTCACGCAAACCATTTGACCATCCTAGGTAAAATGAATCCATTATGTTAAGCAGTTAGATATAACTGGGCATATTTGTCATGCTGGCATGATGCCATGCCCCTGGGTGAATGGTTAGGCAGGATGCCAAAGGCCAAGTATTACAGCCACATCAGAAGTAGTGCTATTCCAGCATAAGGAATAGCCATCGGTATTTTACTGATCCTGAAAGGGCCTTTATGGAAGCAATATTAGGGGAAATTTACAATGGGGAAAATATTAAATTGCTGGACAGTTTATAAAGCCTTTACAGATCATCTAAGTAAACTAAATACAGATTAATTCATTAATATTTATCAAAATATGCTCATACACTTTGACTTCTTCTTTCCCATGTGTTCAGCTTCTGGCAATCTTTTTCTTCCCTGCTTCCTCTTCCTGTAATGTCACAGCAAGTCTCAGCCTAACCTCATTCTCAGAAGTGGGTTTATTCCATTAATATTACAGGGAAAAACAGCTTAACTGGGAGTATTGTGTTGTTGCAAATTCACATGTCAAACTCTGAGCAAAGTCCAATTAAACAGGCCTTGCACTGTACACTCTCACTTCCCAGGGAGCAGTATGAAAGCCACCTTGCATTCACCAGTACAAGAGTCACACTGCATTTAAGCTAGAAGTAATTTCTGTGATTCCTGTACTGCCTCCTTGGAGAAGGAGAGAAGGGAGGGAAGGGCTTGCAAGTAGTTCAGTGCAATTAGGTCTTAATCTCACTTGTAGGTAAGCACTATCACAATACAAGAAACAATAGTGGCAGATGCGCTCTACTTTCCCATGATGACTAGAGACTAGAAACTTAATTTCAGTTGGTAATGCTCTGCTTTTTATTAGCATGTCAGGAAAACTATGAAATAATTATTTTTAAGTGTTGTAATAAATGAGAGTTTGAAACTGAAAGTATAGGCAAGACTAACCATAGGACAGTCATGGAAGATAGAATTAATGCTCTGGATGACTTCTAACATACCAAGCAGCCACAAACCTCCACATTAACATCCTCAAAGCCATGAATCCACTGCAGTTTTGCCCATCAGTTTCAGCAAGATCAGAATAAGGCATGAAAACTAAATGTTTTTCACAGCCGTGCCACGTTTACAAGAGAATTCTACCACTTCTTCCTTTTACCCCATCGGAAGATGATGAAGGTCAGAAATTTTTCATAGTGCACAAATCTGCTACGACTGAGGTATTCAAACCATACTGACATATTGCAGTAGTGTGCAAACAAATGTGTGGACACACTGACCAGGTATGAGTCCTTGGAACTGTCCATTATTGCAATGAGTTGCTTGCTGAGTCCAGTGAACACTGTGGTCTACTGCTTAAAGCATGGGAGAGGGATCCAGGAAGTCCCCAAGCGCTAATCCTGGATCTGCCACTGACTTGCTGTGTGGCCTTGGGAAAGTCACTTAATCTCTGTGCCTCAGCTTCCCCATCTGTAAAATAGGGATAATAATACTTACTTATCTACCTTCCTCACTGGGCTGCTCTGTGCTGTAATATTCACACAGCATGTCAGAACCGTAAAGCACTACAGAAGTGCTAAGTCATTCGATTTAGGAAAGTGCGCGCTTTACCCATGTGAAGAAATGATGATATGAAACAACAGATTGATAAAAATCAACATTTAGGCATAAAATGGTTTTTTTTACATCAAACTAACGTATATTAATACCTTGTAATAGTTTTACAGTGCACAGCTTTGACAACTTAACTGGACAAAGTTTACATAAAAATAAATATACTGGGCTTGCTTTCTGTTGGCCTAATAAGAGCAATGCTACAGAAGCCAGTGGAATTTTACTTCTGTGAAGCTCTTTGTAATTATATTTGTTAATATTCTATGGTTTTATATAGTTATCACACAATGGTTTACCTAAAACACAGGCACAAAACTATTTCCCTAAAGCAGTAAAATATAAGCAAACACACAGCAGAAGAAATAATGTACCTGGGATAAGAGAGTAAGAAAAAGCTGAGGCTTTCATACGGAAACCACAAGCTCCTTAGACACCAGGGCTCAGCAACTCTACTCAGTCCATGATTTCACCTCTTACATTTTCCAAATGAATGCTGAAATGACCTTCACCACACAGCAGCATCTGCTGCCTAGATTTCATAGGAAAAATCTATTTTAATGAAAGAGTCTTATAAATACAGTTGTTACTATTTTTGTCTCTTCATACTAGAAGTTTAAACACACTAGTAAGTATAGAAAAGCAGACAGTAGAGTTGTCCTCTGCATCCTTTACAGTGCAACCGCACATTATAACATTGAAACATGTATTTGAAGTTGAACAAAATTAAAAGGAAATAAACTGCCTTCAAAGATACTTGGCTTCTACTTTTTGGTACGCCATCAGGAAGGAAGAAGGTCACCACGAGTGCTAGGAGTACTGACTTTCAACCCTTAAGTCAACAGCCTGCTTATCAGAGTATAAAGTGAGGCTGCACTTGTTGCCAGGACTTGTAAGTGTATTGGTTAGAAGGAATAAAAAGGCCCATGGTTCCGAAGCCAAAAGCAAATGTCTGAAATGCCCTTTCCACCGATGTACTGATAAAGCTCACTACCCAGGATATTCCAAAGCTAGATAAATGACCTCCTGGAAAGCTACCCAAATTGACGCTGTTTAGCTATGATACAGCCATAACTGCAATTCATGATGTGTTGCAAAGAGGCTTATCCTTAAACCTGTCACTTCCCAGAACTGTGCACTGCCCTTCCACACCTCAGATCAATTTAATTAATGGAGAAACTACACATTTTAAAAAGCTGAGAAATATCATTTTATGACAGATGTTTTCAGGTGGTTTTAGTTATAGCTCATATAAACAGTCTATGCTTTCATCATGTGGTAGATGATCGTGTGGAAAGAAGAGGAAAGTACCATAGAAAGGCATATGACACATTTTTAAACACATGTGCTAATGCAGACACATACACTTGTAGAACTTCAGTATATTTCTAGATGATGGAATTAAGGCATACTCCTTACATGCTGGATGACAAGAAGGTAGGCTAAAGTCTAGGTGATGATACACAGATTTGAAATTATCTATACATAAAAGACACTTGCATATATCATAAAAGCTATCTGAATATTGCACAAAAATTTACTGAAGATCATCTGTGCTGATCGCTACAGTAAATGAAATAATAGTATAACAATACATATACATTAGGAAATGGGAAATTGTTAGGACAATAGGAAATTATTAAATAGTTGCAATGAATATGTCTCACTGTCCTTCCCTTGGTAGGTACTTTGCTCCACTGGAGTGACCTTTGGTGCTAATGTATTTTGAACAGACAAGTCAAAATGGATAACACTAAAATTTTCATTTTACATGGAAAACTAGAAATTATTTCTTTTCTTAATCCTTCTTTCTACCTAATTTTCTTCATTTTCTACTTTTATTTTCTGTCTGTGATATTTGGTCAGTGTTTTCAATAAACTGGATGATTGCTTTTCTTTAAAATACAATGCAAAATCAGCCTCAAAGAGTATTAATATTCCAGAAAATTTTTCAGGGTTTTTAAATCTTTAGGTAAAATCCTTTCCCTTTTTAATTACATTTTTAACACACCCACAGCACAAATCACAACATAACCAAAAAGAATCCTTTTTCAGCATCTTTCTCTCTGTAAAACATATATCACAGCAGAAGCCATTTTGATTTTTTCCACACTAGAAATTATGCATATGACACACCTGCTGACTCATAAGGAAAATAATCATGGAATTAATTACTTCTCCATATAAGCCACTTATTGATGATTAGACAACCTACATAATTCTCAAATGCCATCTGGAACTCAGGAATGCCTGTCAGCATAAAACATTAAATACTGCATTCCTATAAACAATAGAAAGCTGTAATATAAAATTATTTTAGTTATTTTATATTATCAATAATTACATTTACTTAAAAATAGAACTCTAATATATTCATTTCAGTTTATATATTTTATCATAAAGGTAGTGGTATAAACCTTGTGTATTCACCTTTCAAATAGTTTGTTATGAAATTCTAAACATTTATCCAGACATGGCATACACACCATGATTGCCTTCTCAGTCTAAAGATATTCCAGCGTTATCACTTTGTGTTGTTATTTATTTCATGGACCCATTAAACAATATTTGTATTTTTAAGATCATTTTGGTTAAGTTCAGCTTAGCATTTCATAAAGATGGCATTATTAAAGAAATAGAGAAGTGAATTACTTGAACTCAGGAGCTGCCAAGAGCACGTTGGATATATCTTGTAAAGACAATTAACCTAAATGGCTAAAAAACTGTTATATGTAGATGGATGCCTCCCTGTTGCAGAAGGCAAATCACTGATGACTGCCATGTTCAGCCTTGTCCTTTAAACTGTCCTTGAACAGACACAGTCACACAAAACTGATTTAGTGCACAATGTGTACGCCCACAATTTAGATGCTACAATTCTTTTCTCTTTCTGAAGACAAGGGGGGGGGACCTTAATATAATTGCTTTTCCATTCCACTAGCTACACTGTATCATCCTTTTCCCGTCTATCCACCTGTCAAGGAAGACCCATCAAAACACACTTATAATGCAATAAGGTCTGTTCCATAAGGTCTGAAGAATTATTTTTTAAAGTGTCCCTTTAATTGTACTATTTTTGTGGCAGCTTTCTGCAGTAATCACTACTAGTTAGCATAAACCACATATTCCTTTTGGTCAGCTCTACTCCACATAGTTCAGGCTATGCAACAAAGTAGAAAGCAATTAGTTTTCATTCCAGATTTGCATCTTCCCCAGGGCTGCATGTCATATGCATAAAAGCATTCTTCTCTGTCTCTTTTTCCCTCTTTTCTCTTTTTATAGCAAAAGCCAAAATAGTGTTTAGCATGGCTCAATAAAGAAATACCATCTTCTGCAATGCTGCTAAAAATTGCACTAATCAGCACTGGCTCCAAAGAGCTGATTTGTTACTGACTTGAGACTGAGCACACGTTTAATACAATAATGCAATTCCTGTAACATATAAACATGATCCTTACAATATAAACATGACTTTACAAGATAATCATTGCAGACATTAAATCTAAGCACATACTATTGTTGTAAAGTTAATGAGATGAAACACAAGCAGAAAATGCACACACAAATAAAACAAAGCAGTTTTACAAACAAGTAAATGCTCACTAATACATGTAATTCCTGTGTTTATCTACATTGAAGCATCCTGTCCTGGTTATATACCATTATGTACAATATAGCCACTATGACTGCATTTATGATGCATAAATGAATGCATAATCACTAAAATATTTCCTTGTCATTTGATAAGAAATCTTCTTTCTCAGAAAAGCCATTTTAGGTAGAAACAACACATTTCTTACATTTGCAAGGCAAATATTTATCTATTCTTTACACACCTATCCAACTGAAGACAAGATTTCTATTTAAAGAAGATAAAACAGAAATCAAGGCAAAATAGTAACTTAATTTGTTGCAGTAGCTAGATGCCCCACTTTGTGCTCTCCCACCAGAAAAGGACTCTGTTGTACTCACAGCTACAGCACGAAAACAGGGCAGGGGGGGAACATTCCCACTCAAAAGGCTCGATAAACCTGTTGGGGCATCAGTTACATTGATGAAATAATGAACTGTTAAATTCTTTCTGGATTCTGGTACCTATTTTAAGCACCTGCATTTAATTGCAGCTGTGCTTGCCATGTTTTGTATGCCTTGGAGTAAAATTATCAGGAACGCCTAAATGACGTGAGTGCCTTACAAAACCTGAACAAGGCACTTGGGTAATTGTGTTCCTTTGAACATTTTCAGTCGTGGCAAGATTCTCATAACTGCTCCCCTTCCTTCCTATCATATCATATAATATCTGCTGGATTTGTAAGCTAATCTTTATTCAATCACTAGTCTTAGCCAGACCTCTGAATAAGTAAAAGACAGTGTTCCTTGCTGCTATTTAAGGGACGTAGAAGCTGGGTCACATCTGTATGACTAAGATTTTATTCCCTTTGCTTCATATTCTTCTTTGCTACACTGTCAAATACTTAGAAGTTATGGAGGCAAGAACAGCACAGATTTGAAGCTGAGGCGTCGTTATTTTTTCCTCTGTGGTTATTACTTATGTCATCCTAGCGCAGTCCCATTAGCTGAAATCCTCTTTTCTCACTTCATAGCAATGGTTTTGTTAACTACTACAGAGAAAGTCGAACAGCATGAAGATGGATGTGAAGAGTTTATCCAAAGCCCAAATGAGATTTACTTTTAGCTTGTCTGGGCTCTCTCTTGGCCCAATGCCAGGTGAGGATAGGTCCAGGATAACAGCATTATTTAGGTGTAGTTAGAAGTTAAACATGTCGAGTTTAGCCCACTATGCAATAGGATATTACCTGCTGGGCAGCAAATGGAAAGAAGTAAATTATGTTGGTTGCTGGTTTCCTAATCAGCCGTAAGATATATTGGGGTTTAAGTTCGATACACTTCCCATCTCAAAGGATCTGCTTAAAGCCTCAAAAAAGATGACATGTTTTCAGATTTCTTTACCTAGAAATAGGGTCAGGGAGAAGAATCATAGAAAGCAGTCTTCTTGCAGCAGCTACTGATGTGGAAGTAGAAAGTGCATAGAAGAAAAGAGGTCATGACCAAGTTATCAGAACCTGTTTTAACAGCAGCTACAACACAGAAGAGAGGACTTTTTCTCTTCCTTTACAGCCACAAAAATGATGTAGTCTGGAGTCTGCACCTTTTATACAAAAATGTATGCCAACCATAGTTCAAAGCGTCACCTTTTTTTTGATATTGCAACCCAGCATGACCAATAATAAATTAACTCCCTCCCTCAGAAAGACCAATCAGTGTGTTCAGTGATTCTTCTGTTTCTCAGACCTACCCACAATTTTCATTTGTATTTGACAAACACCCTCTACAGCACAGTCCAAGGATTAATCAAGGCAGCAAGGAGGACATCCCAGGACAGAGATATTCTAAACTCAGATTAATTCCATAAAACTTTTGGCACTTAACTGAAGCTGCTGTAACTACAGATGACATCATCATCAACTTTTCCAATAGCCAATGCACAGGATCAGCAAGACCTTAGGTAGACTGACTGTCACTGAAGATTGGCTGAAAATTGTTGAGACTTACAAGAGTCCAATTAGGACTATCTGGAGAGACAGGATAGTAAACTAGATGGACTGTTAGTTTGATTGAGTGTGATCATTCCTACGTAGCCAAACTCATCGCTAACCTTCCAAATAAGTTTGCCAACACTAGTAATATTGTTGCTCTACTAGCAGTGAAGGTAGCCTGACTGACCAAATCTAACTGAAGTGTTAAAAAATAGTATGGCCTTATTGTCAGCCATTGTCAGGAAAAAAATAACTTAGAATACCATACAATTTTCTGTTGCATGCCCAAAGATTAAATTGGATTCCTTGTGGTCCTTCAGAGTTGTCTTCTATATGATCTATTATCCCCCAGAAGAGAAAAGACAATTGTGTTGGGTTTGCTTGGTTTTTTTAAACTGAAACTTGTAAATAACTTCCTTGAAGACAGCTGACAAGTCTTTCTTGGCCAAAATGTATAAATTTAAATATAGAGTTCTCTGAAGAGTTCCCAAATCATCTCTATCTTCAGAGAGTAACTTCAGCAGAAAACGGATGACCCAGTACTTCTCATCTCCAAAGAATTAGGTTGATCTATATGATTTTGTTGTCATCAGTGATTTTGTTATCAAGGCAACTGCAATTGATGTGACTGAAAAACACAGATTTGTATCACGCAAAAATGTTCTGCTGCATGCAAATGAACAGTTACCCAAATGGAAATTGAGACCTTTTGCACTGTCTATATAGTCACAGCGCAAGACAAGAAAAACTCTCCATCTCATAATTAGACAATGACATTCTGATTATCTTTGCTCTCACTCTTTATCTGTCTCGGGTCATCAGTAAGCCATGGTGACCAGGGAGGGCAATGCCAGCGAAAACAGTTAGGACCCACACTATTCACAAAGAAGATAAAAAATAATTATGACCTCCAAGCCACTGATGATATGATCTCCTGACTGGAAGTTCAGGTAGTCTAATTAATTCATACAGGATTAAGAAAGCGGGGTGGGAAAAGAAGAAAAACAGAAAAGAAATCAGTGAGACAATGAAATTGATAATGTGTTCTGGGAAGTAACAGAGCAAATAAACAGATTTCAGATACTAAGTCTGAAGTTACTTGTGCATCACTTCTTCCCAGAGAATGAAATACTACACTGTAAAGAGAATTTTCATATCAAACACTCACTCAAAATATATTGGGAAAGTGATCATGACAGTGGACTAGATAACGAGGGATTTGTATAGTTTAAAAGCCTAGACAGCACAAGCACACAAGATATACAATCAGGAATGTGAAATGTGCTGCCAAAGAATCAAAAGTAAATATGAATTATAAATAGTAGTTGAACTGGTCTTCCTACCTCTGAGAGATCTAAGAATTAGACTTGTACAAATTGCTCGTCTGCTGGAAGCTTTAAACATCATCATTTCCATGACCACCTTGTTCTAGACTAGTCAAGATGTTTCACAATAAAAACAAGCTGAAAGTTAGAAACAACTGATATGACTTTAAGTGTGCTTTATGTTGAAATTACAGAGCATAACTTTTGGAAAGGAAAAGGGACAAGTATTACTATAGAGTAGAAAGTAAAGGTGAACACAGCATTACCACTTTATTACATGTTTTGTCAGCGCTTCTATATGAAAGGATTTTATTGTTAGAAAAGAGCGTTATTATTTTCATTGTCAATTTTCTTGCAATGCCACTAAACTGATAGACCCACATGCAGCTGTAGAGAAGAGCAAGGGAGGATACAACTATGTCCATCAAGGCTTTGAAGGATATTAGCTATCCTTTAACTGTTGTCTACTTCAGGAATTTGGGAGTCTTTTTGGTGGTGGGAGCTATGATATTTGAAATAGAAAGGCTGTCAGGATTGCATTCCTGTTTTGGTAGGGAAGCTTTTCCAAGGCAAAATTTTTTTTCAACACTTCTTGCAGGTATAGTATTTACCTGTTTGTTTATGTATTTACTAGATAACTAGCCTCACACTAAATATCACCATTCAAACTCCAGCTCTTTGATCTAAATGTCCCCAGTGTTCAGTATCTTGAGAAAATGGCAGAAATTACTATATATCAAGTTTTACTGGCACAACACAAGTAATGAAATTTTTGAATTACATATCATTACTTGTATTTCACTATACTGCTCTAAAAGTAAAAACAATTACAAGCACAGTGGTGAAAAACAATATCCAGCAGATGCTCTTCATACCCTTCCTTGCCAAGACAACGCTATTTCCTTTTATTAAAGAATGGATTTTTTTGTGAACACAAAAAAAAATTCTTATCATTTAAGCATTATGCCCCAAGCTACTTGGATCAGTCTTTTATTTATTACAAGTTTGTACCAGGCTTAGTACAATAGGCTCCTCCTCTTCTGGCATGATCTCAATGTAGGTATTAAACAAATAATAATAATCTGCTGATCTGTATTTGTCTTATAAGCATCCTTCTTTATACCTGCAAATTCTGCCTACCTTTTCTTTAACTAGCATTGTTATTAAATATGTATGTGTATGCATGGGTGGAGAAAGAACAATAGTGTCTGTGGGTTCCATTGACATACACACTGCAAATATATGCATGATGTGATAGTCAATAATTCAAATAAATGACTTTATTTATAACTATTTCAGTAGTCATACAATTTAAAAGACATGTTATACCTTGTAGGAATACAAACAATAAACAGCCTCCGGTTAAGAATACTTGGTAACCTAAGTATAGTAAGATATGCACAACTAACAAACCTGCCCAGTCATTAACAGGTTATATTTAATTTTATAGACTACAGAATGAGTTTTGTGGAGGAGCTTCAACAAAGACTGGGCACAGTAAGAGAAAGTGCACTAATGACTGTAAGATGAATAGCAATTCAGAAATCAAAACCGATACTGCCAGTAAAGCAAACAAAAAATTCAACTTTGTGGTAAAATCTCTCTCTTGGAAGGAAAAGGAGAAGGCAAATTTCAAAGCTTTTAAAAGAAAGACTAGAAGTTTGTATTTGAGAAGATGAGTAAATAGACTTTAAAAAGCAAGTGATGTAAGGCAGAGGGCTAAGTGAGGATTATATTAACACCAGTAATCAAGAGACACAAAGCTGTAACTATTAACGTCAGACAGGCAGATGAGATCATAACAGTCACAGTGCTGAGATGAGCAGGGCTTCAACTGATTTACGGCTACATGGACAAACAGGAACTGTCAGACCTCAGAGCTGCATAGAGCAAGGGCACATCAGGAAAGAAAAGAAAACCCAGGAATTGTTTCTGACATGATTATATTCAGGTGACTGCTGAAGACCAAGAAAATTTTCTGAGATAGGTAGAGTTTAACTGGAGTGGGGGAAGACCACTAAAAAATAAAGTAGTGATGCCTTCATAAAGGTTATGCTTATGGCTATATTATCTGAAGTAAGGTGTGGAGGAGGATGCAAAGGCTGAGGATGGATTCCCGAGATATCTAAACACACACCTACATACAGAAAGAGGAGGAGGAGATGGAGGAGAGGAAGACCCACCCCATAAGAAACTGAGTCTGAAAAGAGAGAGAATCAACACGGACGAAATGACAAATGTCCAAGAACAAAAAAATTTAGTGAAGACTATAACATAGCATCACAGAGAGATGACAGATGGAGTGGAGGAGAATAAAGGACAAGCCTGGAATTCCTCCAGGAAGAAGTGGAAGATTAGTGAGATCAACTTCAGTGCACAAGATAGAAACCAGAAGTGTGCAGTTCTAGAAAGGCATTAGAAGACAAGAGATGAAGACAATTGTACAAAGCATACTAAGAGGGTGGGGAAATGAAGGAAGTCTAGAGATAGAGAGCTGGTGAATAGAAGCTTCTGAAGTTGAGGGTTCTTTTGTGTCATTTTTTTTTTTAATATGACAAGACTCAGACATATTTCTTGTGTATGGGAAGGAATTCAAGGAGAGAAACAGAAATGAAAGAAAAGAACAGCAGAAGGTCAGAAGGTGAATAGGGACAGGTTCAAAGACTACCAAACAAAATCTTAATGTCTGTTTCAGTAAACAAGGAGAAAGCTTGAATTTTGACCTTGGTTGGTTACTTAGTTTTAAGAAGTTCACATGGAGAGAGGGAGGAATAGATAAGCTGAATTAATAAAAAATACAGATCAGGCAAAACTGCAAGCAAAGATACTCATAACAGATGACAAAAATCCCAGAGATTAAGAAATACAGAAAATCAGCAGAATCAAAAGATTTGCACCAGACATAGTCAGCAGTATCTCTAAAGCATGGCAGATGGCATTAGGAACTGAGAAACTGGATACTGGGAGTCAGCCAGGACAATGAATTGTCAGAAGGGTTTGGAAGTGTATGAGAAGAACAAAAAAATAGAGCCTAAAGGGAACACTGATAAGCTGACAGGGGAAAGGAAAGTACAGAAGAATACAGGAAATAATATCTGAAATGAAGTCATCAAGATCAACAAAACAGAAGTTTTATAAAGTCCCATTCTTGGAGAGAAAGAGAGAAAATATTGTAAAAGTTCAAATAGTTACAGAAAAGGAACTCAAGAGAACACAGTGCATAGAGAAGACCAACTCAAGTGTGTAGCTGATTGGCACATGGTATACAATTCAAATGAGAAACAGCAGCACCAGGGCAGCTACAAAGTTGGATGGTTATTCATATGGGAACTGAAGGCTGAGAAATTATGAATGGAAGAAAGTTGCAAGTCAAAATCAGACAGAGAGATGGGAATAGGTAGAGCTGTGTGCATGCAGACCATAAAAACATTAGAAAGTAAGGCAGAAGGAAATTTTATTGTTTAAAAAAAAAAAAAAACAAACACAGGAAAAAAAAGATAAACAGCTAGGAGCAGGCAGAGCTTAAGAACAACAGCACAGATGTACCACCTTCTTTGACCCAAATTCAGAGTGGATGTTGTTGGAGGTAACAGTCTCCACAAAAAGGACCATAGATGAGGCCGCGTTAATAATGGGAAGAAAGTTCTGTCGGCTGGAGGAAACAGCAGGAGGTAAAAAGACAACCTCCAGGTTCTTTGAGACCAGTAATATTCCAAAAACATCAAGAAAAAACAAAGAGCAGATAATGGAGGAGATGAGTTTTGCCCCTGAAGGAAAAAAGGAAGCGACAGGAATGGCAGAGAGGAGGCTGAACTGGAGGCAGAGGTAATTTAAGGGAAGAAGGAGAGGACAGAGAATACCAAAAGAAGTGTAATCTGGACATGAGTTGATGTAAGAGCATGAAAATCATCAGAAAGCACAGAGAGAAACAAGCACCAATAAAGCAATCAAAAATAGCATGAGAAAGGATACAGCACCATCCTGATTGTTGCTCTTTCATATATCCTGAAACCTTCTGTTATCTGAACCCATTATTTATACCCTCTCTGAAATACATTAGTTGTTTTAACAAATTACACGGTGATTTAAAATGCTAGTTGATAAGGATGATTTGTTATGACATAGTTATACTAGGAAAAGATTTAATCCACTGAAGCTTACATTGCATACCAAGTCCATATAAGCAGTATTGGTCCGGGCATTTTATACTTGTACACTCTGTAACTATATTAGAATTTCATGCCAACACACGCTAATAAATTTTTTGTAATGTAGAACTGGACTAATCTGAGCCCTATTCTCCCAGGAATTTTAATCGTATTTATGGATCGTTTGCCAGAACAGCGTACTGATTGCTTAATTCTTCTCGAGATATAGTACACAAGAGAGTAAATAACATCACTGGTCAAATGTTCTTTTGCATTCCTGGATGTACAGATGCCTGGGTTCTTGGGGAGGGAGTGTTTGGAGTTTTTTTAAGGAGCTTGTTTTGTTATTTTAAGCCTACTTGTTCTTTTCCAAGCCCAACATCACAGTAATGTGTCTGATATTTTACCAACAGTTGTTTTCAAGTACAAGATTTCTGAAGGCAAAGGACTGTAAACAGAACGAGGCCAGCTAATGTATTTTAAACCATACCTATCTCAGGAAGTTACACAGGACTTTTGGTCCCCAAATAAGGGTGCAGTGAGGCCTGCTATATGTGGGAACCACAGATTACAGCTAACACATTAAAGCTCTAGTAGTTAATCTGCCTGAGAATTAAAAAAAAAAAAAAAAAAGTGAATTGAAATCCATTCCATCCCTGTCACTCTGATACGCTATCAGTCACAAATACGCACACTTAAAGAAAAAGGGGGGGGGGGGGACGGGACCAACACTTAGAAAAGGATTAAGAGTTATGTGTAATAATTTTATTTTCTTTGAGACATTTATGCTCTAGTATAATTTCATCTCCTGATGTATACATAGCAGAATTCAAAACTCAAGGAAGCAGGTTTGTAAACCATCAGAATTACAAATCCATTTCCAAGTGATGGAATTCTCAGTAGACTGGATCATGGCAAGCAAAGATGTCACTCCCCAAAAGGTATGTGAAATCCTACATTAACTTGTACCTTGCACAACTCCTACATAGTCAATTGGAATGAGCAGGATGGAAGCTAAATAAGATTCCAGATAATTTTTTTTAAACTATAGCATTGCCGTGGACTCAACGGAACACTTTAAAAAGTGCATATCGTAAGAGCTTTCCTCTGCCTAGACACAGAATGAGCATACTTTAAACTGGGACAAAGCATAGAAAAAGTCAACAAGAGACTAGAAGCAATAACAGGAAGTTAGAAGAACAGAACTGAAATCTCCCTTGAACCTTTATCTATCCTTCAAACAAAAAAGTCCCAAAGCTTTTATAAGACCACTAAAGACTGAAACTGTGTCTCCCTGTACAGCTTACATTTAAACTGAAGAATTTTTCATAGAGGAAAAAAGAAGAGAGAACCAAAAAAAGCAAATGTCCCCACTTCTCCCTTTAGCAATGGATCTGACTTGCAAAGGGCAGTCAGGAAGCCTGCCATTCACCTCACAATCACTGGAACAGCTAGTTTAGCTTAACTAGCACTCTATCTATGCCCGTTTATTATTTATGTGCTAAAAAAATAAGGGGGGGGGGGGGGGGAAGGGAGTAGCAAGTGACATTTAATTACTAAGGTAAGAAATGTCTCCTTCTCAATAGCATAAAGATAATGCCATTAATAGATACCACTATTATTCCCTTGAAAATTTTATTCATGATTATTCTCATTCTTGTTCATTTTTCGTCACCCTGAATTACAAAAGTAATGCTTATGCCAAAGAATGATAAAAGATTAGCAAAGGTGTGATGACATTTTTAATCTGTCCATGAACAAATGGAAACTCTATGTGACATTATTATCTTGTATTTGTCTATCTTGTGCTTTAAACACTTTCTGAATGTTCCTCAGTTTTCTTGTTACTGTTATGCTGCATTACATTTCTGTGGCGATCCAGCCAGCCTAGAGGTAAAGAGGTATTAAATTTCCATATCGTTCCAACAGAATTACTCTCAAGATTTTTTAGTCAACAAAACCCAGTTTATAATCCCACGTTCTACAGGTGAGACACTGAATGTGTATGTAACATCCTTACTTGAAATTAACTCTGGTACCTTTGAACTGGAAGACCACACATATGATGTCAAGGTCTAAAAAGATTTCCAAACAGCGTTTGTAAACAATCAACCAATAAGCCTGTTGCTGGCCATGGGCAGATTTAGGGAATCTATTATAAAGAACAAAATTACAAGGCACGTAAGTATGATATACTGGAAAACAACTGATCCTGTGGAATGTTCCAGGGAAAGACGTGGCAACTGAGATATCTGAAGGAGATCTGCAGTCCTGTGCTGAGACTGATCAAGAGGTCCTCTGACAAGAGACTAGGAAGTTATAAATACACGTAAATTCAAATTCAGCAGAATTACACTAAGAACCTGATGAAGCAAAGAAAACCCTGCCTTCATGAACACAGACATCTCCCAAAGTGAGGGCTACTGAGCAAAAAGTGCTTCTTGTCTTGGAAATGATGTAACTCCCTGCCATTTTCTGAGAAGAGCAGTGTTGTTCCACAATTGTCTGCTATGTCAGTGTACATCACTATGCCTATCCCAAATAAGTAAAGTGTAAACCAAGAGAGGAAGATATATGGTGATGAACATGCTGAGAAGGCAGGAGCATCCATTATGGGAACAGCATCAGCTCCAGGGCTTAACCAATTTACTTTATAGGATCCCTGCAGCCCAGCTCTGTATAGAAGCAGGTGACAAAAGCGTCCAAAGCCAAAGAGCCTGAATCTTGTTTGCTATGACTGAATAAACAGCGTAAGAGATTCTTCAGTTCACCTGAAGAAATTTTATGCTGTGCATAGTGGAAGATAAAGGTACTATTCTTTACATTCCTATATTAAATTAGAGATCTACAGGTGTGTACAGTGTAGCCAAGCAAAGACAGGAAAATTAATAGGAAATTAAACTAGAAATTGATAATGACAATTTTATGGACATAAAAGGAGGCCCAAGATGGAAACAAAGTCTAAGCGATTACCAGGGAAATCTGTTTATAGCTGATGATACAGCCATTGCTAAAAATGTAAATTTAATCCCTGTCTCAGCAACTGCAAAGGATACTAAAAAGGAAACAATCTAACACTTCTTATCTGTTGAAGCAGGCAAGAAAAGGACCCAGCGCATGTCTCAGATCTGTGCTGAGGTTGCTGCTGCTGTAGATGTTCAGGACACAAGGCAGTGCTAGTAACTACTTCTGACAGCACAGATTACATCTCTCACTGACATCCACAGCAAATAGGCATCTTTGCATTAGAAGTTAGATGGCTGAGAAATTTCAGCACATCTGCACCCTACAAAATAGAAAACCACTCAGGAAAGAGGAGGAGAAGAGCAGAAGGCAGACTGGGCAATAACCAAGCCCAGTGAGTCACTGCAAGACGCTCACTAGCAGCAATGAGAAATTCACTCACAACTACGCGCTGAAGAACTGGCGACAGTACACTGAGATCTAACAGAGGGGACAAGTCTGGCGAAGGCAACGAGGCAACCAAGTGCCTGGAGAAAGAGGTCATCGCTTCCTCCCGGAACAACTGAAGAATGCCAAGACAGCTTTTCGTTTTCGTATGTTTCGCATTTCATATGTTAGGTACACTTAACTGGCAATATCCAGCCACCTCCATTAAATCCTGTGCCCTGGTCGTCTAAGAAGTCTTATTTTTGACATGTATTAGCACAACTACCTCAATGGATATTCTAAAGATAAGATCCAGTCACAGTTAGCAGACACTGAGCTTCATCCTTAATAGTGCTCACAGAACTAGGTCTACGCTTGCCATGTGCAATCTAAGCACCCAGGAATAATCTTCGGCAGAAGATACAATGCTATACGAAATCACTATATTACTGGCATTGTTATGAAATGATAATTTTGTATTTTCCATATGTATTCAATTTTTCTAATGATCATTCACTGTACTCCATTAAACATGTTACGTGCCAGTCAACGTTGAGCTAACACCAACCAACCTCCACTTTCTTATATGCTAGGAGTTGCCTAAATTTAAATTTTAAGTTGTGGTATGTGTAATCACTGTTTAAGACACACATAAATGCATGCAATCTAAAATTTTATGTTCACCAAAATTTATACCTGGAACAGGACTACAAAAGTTAAGACAAACAATGGGGAGAAGAAAAGGGGAAATGGAAGTCTGATTTTATTTTTTTCCCCCAAATTTAAAGTATTTCAGATAACCTTAGCAGGAAAATAGAAAATAAACACTTAAATATCTTTAAAAATTGAATTCAAGAGTGACATCAGCTGGTATAACTGACCTGCATGGCTAACTCTCAGACAGAAACCCCACTAAAGCATAATTATCCGCCTCACATAATAAGCTTGACATAAGGTCTCCACGATGCAAATTCCTATCTCCAGACTCCACACCCGAATAGAATTGCTCAATTGCAGCTCCCCTTACTAATGCAAGGACAAGGTATTTTTCTGCTGTTCTACCTGCAGGATTCAGGCATAAAAGTGACACTGCTTTTCCTGGAAAATTTTAATCGCAGGATTGGGACATTAAACTGATATTGCTTTTGTTAGAATAGTTTTAATTGCCTTAAATGTGGATGCAAACCATATGGGTATGATTTCTTGCACATATTTTAATGACTTTGTATGTCTGCATAAAATCTTTAATAAAGAGAATTTAAACAAGTGAACTCATTATGTTATCAGGAGAGCAACAGATGAATCTTGAATCACTGAAGGCTTCTATATACATTTTTGTTTTATTTAAGCAGCCTGGGGGGGAAAGGGAGAAGCTATTACAAAAATGAGCAAATTTTTACAATACCTTGACACTCCCTCATGTCACTTAATGCCTATTTTACATTTTCATTCAATGCACCAAGCTGAATATTTTTTATCAGTTGATGGTTGCTGCATCAGTTGAGAACATTTGAGAGCTCTGTGCATGCTCTGAGTTTCCACTAGAAATTAACAAATCATTTTTGGTGAGTTGACTAAAAACACAACTTATGAATCCCTGGAGTTCATGTTCCCCATAGTTTACCTTTTTTTTTTTTTTTTTTTTTTAATTAGCGATATCATACTAGATGATACCTTTTTATTCAGTTACTTTAAAATTTGCTTAACTCAAAATATTAAAGCTTAACCTTTCCCTTTAGGAGTTATTCCCTGCTTGTATCAATTGGCATTGGGGAACATAGATTCCATATAAGACATTCCAAAACAACAGGAGGTTTCATCACTAAGACAACTGCTATAAATTAAGCAAAGCTATTTTCAAAGCTTTTCTTTTCCATAAGATTACCAACAAGTATTAGTATCTATAATTATCAGTGCATTCAGTCCTCATTTTTTAAGGATTCCTGTCCAAAGTTTCCCATATTTGACTGACTAGTTAACAGACAATCCAAATTTCCTTACCAGATAATGTGATTCTGCCCCTCTACTCAGCCTTGTTGAGACGTAACTGGAGCACTCTGCCCAGTTCTGGGCTCCCTTCTTACAAGAGACATGGGCATACTGGAGTAAGGCCAGTAAAGGGCCACAAAGGTCACAGAAGGAGAGTGTGAGAGCACTGGGACTGTTTCAGCCCAGAGAATAGGCTCAGAGGAGTCTTATCAGAGCGTACAAATATCTGACTGGGGAGGAAGTAGCAAAGGCTTGGCCAGACTCTTCTCAGTGGTGCCCAGTGACAAGGCAAGAGGAAATGGGCACAAATTAAAATATGAGAAGTATCACTTCAACATAAGAAAAAACTTGATCCCCTTAATAAAACGGAAATAGCAGTATTTCTCCACCTTATCATCAGTCACATCTTGTTATCTCTTACTGGTATATACATTTTTTTTAATTTTTCAGAAAAGCGATGCTCTCCTTTTTAGGGTCACACTGAAATCAGTATGGCATAATGGAAAGCATTATGTAGCTTACTCTGTAGTTTATATTGATTTTACTAATTAATCTATTGGAACTTACCAGAATTATGGATCAGCTTCTACTTACACTTAGCTTCTACTGCAAGAAATTATCATGAGACCAAAGACCCTGACCACAGTAGTGTAACAGCACTCATGTTAATGTTTTTTTATTAATAACTTTTATTGAAAATTCAAGTAAAATAAACATGGTCTTGCAAGGAAACAAGAAACAATATGAACAAGTTGTATTATTTACAAGAGAGAGAGGAGGAGAGAGAATGAACCATAGCTGGGACTGCTTCTTCTCTCCAAAATGCCATTGTAAGTAATGCATAACCATTCTCTTTCACTGCATTAATATGATCACCTTCCCTTCTACTCCCTCTTAGGTGGTCCCACCTCTATAGGAATCAGCTGGGCTAACTATGACTCTATTTTAATTCTTTTTTTAACAGATTACTGTGGCGTTATTGTTGCGATTTATTCACATTTTCATATTGTACCCCAGCAAAACTCATTCAAATAGTCCTTATTCAGAATGATCACGTGGTGATATACTTGGAACACTAAATGGAATAGAGCATCCTTGGAACACTCATCATTTAGCTATATATTTTGTGACCCTGCAGTTAGCTATATTTATGCTATGTTACTTTATGTTTTAGACCTTTCTGATATGCTTATACTAAGACTTCCCTAATTCAGGTCATTAGGCCAAATGACTTGGTATATAAATTAAAGTACTAAACGAGGAAAATTTGACCAGAGAATAGGATCATCTCTCTGGAGGGATACTAATGTAGGGCAAAAGGACTTTAGTTCCTTCAACTCACTCTGAAAGTACTTTTTGCTTCTAGTGTTGTTTTGCCATCTGTGAATGTTTGGCCATGATCTCCTATTTGTCCGAGTGTTGCCATTTCCTTAAAAACTGGCACTATAACATATGAAAAAAGTCAGTAGTGTAGAATCAGGACAGCAATCAGTAATAAGTAAAAGCACTACAAAACTGAGTATGTGCATGAGTGTGAGCATTCATGTTTAGAATTGGTAAATGACACAAATACTGGGCTTCTTGCCCAACCTGCTAGTTAACACTGTTCCTAAAACATCCACACAGAGCTTCGTTTCTTTCTAAGACCTTTATCATCAAGTTCTGCAAATAGGAACGCTTAAAGATAGGGAAATACATACTCACGGATGTGTATTCATTATGCACAATCAAGGGGAAAGAATTCTTTAGTTAGATCCTTCTTTATGCAGCATTCTTCAAATACTGACAGTTGCAATCAACTTGGTTTGAAGAGGGATGGTATAGTTTTAAAGAAGGCATAAAAAAAATTCTTGTTGACACCAGCACACTGCCACTGGATTCAATGACTCCAAATTTGTGCAACATGTCCAAATATCAGCAAGTATATCTTAAACCTGTCTTTTTTGGGTGACGGGGGGGGGAGAGGGTTAAACAAGCAAAATGGTTTGTAGTTTTAAGTTTTCAGATCACTTCAGTCCGATTGCCTGCTCTCGTGTACATCTCTACCTTGCTGCAATTCCTCCTCTTAGAAAAGAACTTCATTTCCTTAATATATTCCTCTGGGGTATTATTCTCTAGTCCCTGCAAGTGAAGAAGGACCTGTAACAGGACTATGTCCTTTGAGTGAAAAACATACTCAAACTCACTTGCAATAGTAATAACGTAATAACATTGTTTCAAAATGGAATGACCTATACACACACTTCCTCAAGCAAGCATTCTTCACCAATTTATTTTCCTCAGTAGATACAGTTTCCACTCTAAACAGGCCGCAATAGAAGTCTATTGCACTATTTGCAGACAATAATCAATGATACCTCTCAAAAACATCTACAGAATGCAGTTTGTAGAATTAATATAAATGATGAAACACAGTGCAAGATAAGCACATGACATACTGCTACAGCTTCCAGTTACACAAAATTCCATGGGGATCTAATTATTTTAAATGAGCAAAGGAGACTTCAGGAACAACAACAAAATACAGGTAAGTCAAGATTTTAAATTATACTTGAATAAGTAAAACAAAGAAGCTGGGGGGAGGATTGGTCCTATTAAAAAGTCCATAAATATCCTGCAAAGCACCAAAACACCATGAAACCAATACTTTCAGGAATTTCATTCCAATGCCAAGAAACAGAATGTACTCATTGTGACTAATACATTAAAATACTGAAAATAAATTCTAACAGATTAAAAAGATCTTGTAGCAAGTGAAAGGTATAGTCAAACCATTCCAAACCTAATCAAGCTTAAGAGTAGGGCAGTCTTTCCCCATTATTAATAAGAATGTAAGCTGGATAAGTAGACTGGGAAACCGTAAATTATGGCCAGTAAAAGTAACAAAACATTTTTTTACAAATAAGTTTTTAATTAAAAATGAAGAGACAACCATTTTTACTGAAGCAATTTGCTGCATATTCTTAAGTTTGGTCTTCTGTGATCTCCCACACACGTTTCCAACAAAATGTTATTAAATGGGGGTGAAACCAGAATACAGTTCTAAATGCAAAATCAAATCCATGTTTCACATGTTTACATTTCTAGGCAGAAATATGAAAATATTTTTAAATCTTGACCACTTAATGCTGTGCTTTAGGGTCAGGAAATATCTCTCACTCCTGCCAATCTGCAGTCCAGTTACATGTGAAAACTGTTGTTCCACAAGGGAAAAAAGCAAGCAACAGAAAAATTGCACACTACTTTCAGGCTTCAGCTGAGCTTTTAAAACACATGGCCAAACACGTTGCCATGGAAATGTTCTGCAAATACATCCAGAATTTCTTAAGATGGAACTGAATATAATTTTTAAAAATAAACTTCTACCATTTCAAATATAATTGCTCTATGATGTATTTAAGGGAAACAATGGCTATTATCTAGCATTTATAACACCTAGGTGATAACAGTGTCTCCAATTCCATTTTGTGCTCGATACATGAAATTAGGCCACTATCTTCCTATGTAAAATACCCATACACTTGGGGTTTATGTACTCTGACTTTCCTATCCATCACCACAATACATTAGCAGATACAAAAGTATCAGCCTTGCAATAAAGTTGGCAACAGTTAAAAACAAAAAGGATGATGCATGCTTCAGTAAAACGAACTTGGTTTTAAAGAACATTCTAAATATTTAAGTTATTAACCTTCTCTTTTACAACCCATTAGTATTTGTATGTGTCAGTGAGTGTAATAATTAAAAAGGGGAGAGTTATCTTGCCAAACTTTCACTGTTATGATCAGTGAGCTATTTTTAAAACTGATTTGAAATGAAGAAAAAAAAAAAAATCTACTACTGCAAAATGAAGCAAGATCTGTGCCTGCAGAATAGCTCAGTCCTGTTACACAACGTGATACGTTGTTTTAAATAACCTGCCACTGTAGGTAAACAGTTGCCTTATACTGCGTTTCATACCACAAACACACACATTCACAATAGCTTTGCATGCCGTGTAAAGATAAAGCAAAATAAAAATGCAATACAATCTTGTCATTTTACTTTACAGCAAAGGTATAACCTTTTACCATGAATTAGTCAAAAGAAATCATATTCACAATAAAAACAGGTTGAAAATATATATGGAATAAGCTTACATTGTTCAAATAGCAGTTAACAACACGTTAGATTTCCAAGATATACATTGCTCTGCTTATGTAAACAGTCTACCCCATAAATCCTGTAGCAAATGCAACATGAGGCAATTAGACAAAGAGATTGTAAATGACCTAAAACTGTAAAACAAACCCTTACCTTAGAAATACTAGTATAAACTATGAGGTCATACCTGATGACTTAGACACTGTAATGTCTCACCGGTTCCGAGCTGCATGACCTTTCTATTTCCAGAGACCCCCAAAAATTGCATTTCCTGTCTTACAAAAGTACATCACAGACCCATCTATCTTTCAAAATCTTCTGGGCTAGTGAAGAAAGCATTAACAGCCATTCTGTCCGTCAGTAAGTGCTGGAGTCATTACCCTCAAGATATCAGATCTTAAATATAGTTTCCTCTGCGCGATTACAGACATCCAGTAGTCAAGGAGGCTGACACAGCTATATCACTGATGCTGCTAATGCCATCTGAAAACAGTAAGCTTACTGCTTAAAGCAATCCTGCATCATCCAAACAGAACAAGCCACATCCTTCAACTCCTCACTTGCGTTTTTTTATAAAACCTAGCGCTGCCATTATAGATTTTGTTTTCATCTGTGGTCAGCTAAAGGAGAAATTAGATATTATGCAACCAGCTTTGCATTAACAAAAGAAAAACAACAGATGAAGTGACATATCGAGGTTATCAAATTTTGCTTGCATGACCACTCCTCGACGAGCACTATCACCGTTCAGGAGAAGCATCACAATCTGATTCAAAGGAAAATTACCAGAAAGAAATTACAAACAATTCACAGGCAGCAAGGCATTTAAATACCTCTGATACTGAAACAGGTATTTTATGCAGTCTTATGAATCTTAGTCCCTATTAAATTAAAAACATTGCTTGCCTATGTATCTTTAGTGTTTATTTTCAATAAATTGCATGATCACTGCATTGTTTCCATTACTCCCTGCTAGCAGCCAGAAAACAGCATGCCTTGAAAATGTGCCAGTATTATGACAGCAAAAATGTGTTTTGATATCAAACAAAACAATCATGCATGAATTTCTTCTGATACAAGAGACCTTTCAAGCTAACAAATGTACAGTATCTTCCTTAGTAATTTTTAAATTATTAAGACTACAACATAATAACTGGACTTTTTATTAAAACACATACTTGATACAAGTGAAATTGATTATTACAAATCATTATTTATATTTATTGTTGCTATTATTATGGCAATAAACTTACACAAACAAAAAAATCACTTCACAGAACTAAGACAAAACAGTGCCATCAATAAACTGAAAAAAGTTACCATTGAACAGTTCCTCTGAATTCTAGACCCACAGAAAAATTACTCATGTTCACACAGTGAGAAAGCCCTGTTGAGGCACTCAGTCCATATGCTTAAACACACAGGAACATCCCCTCAACACATATTGAAATATATTGCTACTGGTCGAATTTTACAGGCAAATAAAACTTGAAGGAAAAAAATCTTCCCTAATTTAACTACAGCTGCATGTTATTCAAATGAATTTGGATGTCCTTCTTTTCTTTGAAATATAAGCAGAAGCTGCAGCTAGAAGTAAATGGTTCTAAATTAATTCACCCAGATCCTATTCTGTTAGTTTAGCATTATTATTATTATTATACTGTTGTAGTAATTGCTTTTTTGAGTAACTTAATCAAATTTAGCTTATAGTCATTCACATTATAGCACTGATAAAAGCAAACTGGTCTCATCCATGAATATCAAATATTTCCCTTTAGAGACAGAAACTGTCTGCTATCAATTTTTAATTGATTCACTTTATACAGTGTGCAACTGCCTCAACGTAAAGACGCTACACCTACAGGGAAAGGAACTTAGCCACACATTTGCACAGGGTCTCCAGTGATGTGTCCTGTAGCCTAGCAGAGGCCAGTCAGTGAAGCCCTAGGAGGCTTTAAAGCGCAGTAGGGAACCAGTTCAGGCCAGACTTGACACTGCTTTTTATATTCTCCAAAAGAGTTAGTCTTGAGGCCCAACAACCTGCCACTGTCTTTTTACTGCTGATGATAGCAGCAGTCTGGGTGCCACTTTGAACATTGTGAATGTTCTCAAAAGCTGCCACTCTTAAAAGTTTTTCCAGAGTAATTCATTAATTCACTTTCAACCTAGTAAATATTATTAAATCTATGTGCACAGGATATAAATACATACACACAAGGATACAAAAGTCCTTTCAAAAAATAGAAATGGGTGATTCAGCAGTAAAAGAAGGGGAAAATAGCCTTCCCTGCATCAGTATGAAATGGGAGTATCTCCCAAGTTAATATTTTTATTTCCAATGGTAATTTAAAAAAAAAAAAAAAAATATATATATATACCAGCACCAAACACTAAGTTATTCACTCCTATGCAAACATTCAGTTCTGCAATACTATATTCCTATCAGTAGCTACTTAAAACTACGTAAGGGAGTACAACCTTGCATCTGTAAGTTGCTGGCAACCACTTCCAAGTCCCCACAAGCCACCTAGGTAGGATACGAAGGCCAGCAGGATGGTAAGAAGTAACCAAATAAAAAACATATGTTGCCAAGGCACCTTTCATAAACATTATGTAGGCTCTCTCTGTGCAAATCTTGTACTACATTATGATGTCCACTCAAAGAGCGAAAAACACAAAGCTAGGAGCTATAACCACAGCTGTCAGAAACATCACTTAAGATTTTCTGCTCACAGACAGTACATAATCTCTCCCCCAGCTGGACATTCGAAGAATTCAAGAGCTAGCAAAAGACAAGACAGAATACTATTTTCCTGAGTTAGGTTAAGATCTCAGTACAAATTATAACTGCACTCAGAAATATACAGTTATTTTTTCATGCATATTATCCCAGCTAGTGGAATCTTTTACCAGAAGTTATTCCATGTTTTTCCTCATGGCAATACAATTACTATTTTGCAAAAGTGAAAATTTTAACATTTCATTAGCAATGTTAAAACAGAGAGATATAAATCTCTCTGAGGGTATAAATACAATACTGTTTTATAAAGTATAGAGATTTATTCTGAGAGATGTTAAAGCAAAAATCTGGTATTCCATTCCCTTTAGAATATCAGCAGGTATCACTTTATACCATACAAAACTCAAAAATATAGTTTGCTTCCATTTCATTTTTCTTTACAGAAAACAAAGAAAGAATAAAAAAAGAAAAAAGCCCATTCAGAATTCCTACGGATTATGCAAGGTGAAATAATGGTCACTTTGAATCTATCAAAATCAGCTTCATATCAAAAAGACCTGACCTAAGCAGTGAGTGAGCAAACAACAGAAGCTCTGTCACTCCACTTTTTAAATTAAATTTAAGTCATGTTTGCTAATACTAATGAATACATAGAGAATGTTTGAGATTAGTGAAAGGTACTGTAGATTGTAAAAGTAAGGTGAGATGATATAGTGCTGTTCCAAAAGAGCTAGAAGAACAAAACTAATGCATATACCTCAGCAGCATTTTGGGGGATCAATTTTACTGTATATTTTTATTAATGACCAGAGCACCATTTGGGTTTGTTCAAAGATTTCTGATACTGGAAGGTGCCGATAATATATTAGGAATAGAACATCACCAGGAAGACATGGATTACCTTTAGGACCACAAGAATAAAATTGGTGTAAAACTTAATAAAGCAAAATGCAAAAGATGTGAACTTAGAAATTATTAAGTTTCTGCTAAGAATTGAGAGCTCAGCAGTTGAAAATTACAGTGGATGAAACTGTGGGGACAAAGCTGATCACAGAGTAATTATGAGCTACCAACAAGATGTCCCTATGGAAATGAAATCTTAGAATTATCAAGGAAGATATTTCTAGTACATCAACATCAACATTAATGCAGTAACTTGAAGCTCTATTAAAATCTTGATTCTGAACATCTATGCCTAAAAAAATGAATTCAAACTGCAAGAGATAAAGGCTTCTAAAATGGTCAAGAAAATTTTGAGAAGAAACTGAAAACATTTCCTTTGTTTAGCTTAACAATCAAAAGACTAAGGGGGAGATCTGTCTAGGTGCCAAGACAGAAGTGCCAAGGAAGAAGAAAAAACATTCAAATAAAAGAACCATTTTGGAACAAGCACAAATCCATACAAAGTTGTCATTAATGTTTGGGGGTTTTTTAACTATAAGAGGTTGAAGGTCTGCAAGAGTGGAAAATCAAACTCAAAGATCAAGAGCATGCCTTTCACTCCTATATTTCTACAAGAGACGATCACGAAAACGCAGACAAGAGAAGAAGAAAAGCAGAAACTTAAGGTACAGCAGAACTGGTACCAAGAGCAGCACCTAAGGAAAAAACAGAGATTGCCCTGGAGCTCAACGCTGATTGGAAATAAATTTAGAATCCTGAATCAAAAAAAGTAAACAAAAAAAACCCCAACTCTATTACCGTTGGTTTCTCCTGTACTGAAAACACCAAGCTTTCATCTCAATATGTAGAATGGTATTAACACTGTAAATAGCTCAGCAATTTCTCTTAACCAAAATAATTCATCAGTTCTTAAGTTTCAGCTGATTGCTCACATCAACACAGATTAAAAAAATATCTTCGTACTTGAGTGGAATAAGCTCAAAAGTAATTAATGATAGCCCATTCCCCTTTAATCCTAACGACAGGACTGTTTCAATTACCTTTCTCTAGTCTACGTATGTATCTAGTTCTCCCGTGAAATTATTGGGACGTTTTTGTTATAAAGTGTAAATACCCTTCCTCTAGACAAAAAGGAATACCATTTAAAAGATACAAGTTTAAATTTAATTAACTGAGTCAAAACTTGTTATATTTTATGGACATACTTACTATGTTCTCTCAAATGAGATACTGTTCAAAGACTCTCCTTTTGTGATTATTTCAACAGGCGTTACATAAGTCTAATCAGCTCATCTGTGGATAACCATGACTGTGTTCAAAGGATACTCAAAACATTTATAAAACAAAACAGGAAACGAGCAGAGGCAGACCTGAACCATGGCTACATAGTCAAAATTTGCATATGAACTGCTTGGTTCCAATTCTGCCTAAAAGTCAATGTAGCTGTATCAAAACCTGCCTTTCCAAATACCCCACTGTCAGTGTTGCTGTATCGTAGCACTAAAACTCAAGCTTGTACCTCAGACCAGTCCCTGATGATCTAGATCACTGCACTACAGGTTGCCAAAAAAGTGGAATAAATGTATAATACACAGTTTTAAAACAATGAAAAGAAAGGAAGATTTCTATACATTATTTTACCTTTAAAAACAACTTTAAAATGTCCGTGTAGAGAAAACAGACATTTCCTTTCTCTCAGACTGCTGAGGAGCAATCCTATACTTACAGTGTAAGTAAGACATTAGTTACTTATATTTGTTCTTGGAAAAATACAGAAAATAAAAGAGTACAAAATCTCCTCAAAGTTTGCAATTGCACATTTATTTTCTTAGCAAAATTATATTTACGTAAATCATGTGTTCTAGAAAATTATTTGCAAAACTAGATTGAAATTATAACTTTTAAACGTGTGTCTAGAAGGTGAATAGGTTATATTTAAAATGACCATGCCTTCCTTTTCCGACCTCAAAGAAAGCAAAGCTTTCTATCTTTTTAAGCATCTCAGCAGTACTGTAACTTGTGACATGGCCTGGGAAAACCTTTCTCCTTTTTCTAACTAAGGACACAGCTGACCAAGGGCTTAACTTGCAACCATTGGGGATGCTACAATCGATTACAGGAAAACACTTTCCTCAAAAAGGTGATGATGGAATTTGGACTCCATGTTGTACAGCACAACAGAAATTTCTTTTCCTGATATACAAAGAAATAACAATTTAATAAAAAATGCTGGAATCTGTTAGCAAAGCAAGTGCTACCAGCCTTCCCACAGAAGGAAGAGCAGGACAGGTGATGCTGCTCTGGGTATCTCCCAAATATTATACAATACTGAAGCTGCAGCTTAGTTATATTGCACACCTCTTACCTTCCTTTCTTTTGATCCTTTTAATCTCTCCCTTGTCCCTGAAGAGGAAGAAAAGCTTCTTTTTCTTAAGAAAAATTTGTCAGTTCACTAATCCTAGCTTCTTATCCGCCTCAGAATAGATCTGACTTTTCTAAATATTTTGCATTAAAAAGTTCTCTTTCAAAGAAGAGAAATGTTAAATTTTGACATATAATTACCATTATCCTCTCTGCTAGCAGAAAATGATGGCAAAATGCCAACTTGCTTGTCTGCTACAGATAAGACATTTCCAAGCTTCCATCCTTCCCTTTAGAGAAAACAGAAGGGGAAGACCAGCCAGGAGAAAGCCTACCCTGTCAGCTGATCCTGTAAGAAATAAAATTAATATTCTCCTAGCAGAAATCATTTTCCTCCGAGCCTGAGGTAAATGATATGCCTTACCATATGTTATGATGGTCCTTTCAAGAATGACAAATTTGATGAATTTTTCCTGGATGGTCTTTCTCTCATCCAATCTCTTCTCATCACCTCCAGCTTCTGCTGCAGGCAAACTCTCAAGAGGCATAAATCAGCATAGCATCACCAAATTATATAACTCCTACCCACTGGGGATTAAGCCTTTTCTATTTCAGACTTAGCACAAAAAAGTGTCTGTACATTCTTCAATAATCTTTTCGATCTGTGTAAAGCTTCAGAGAATTACCCTGACACATTGCTGAGCTTCGACACCTACATAGCCATTGTGTGCACTGGATTAAATTATAAAATTAGAGATATTAACTATATAAACTAGACAAATTCATAGATACTGATGGATAAAAATGGGGAAGAATATAATTTCTTAGAACAATTCAAAACACTTTAAAAATTTAATTGCCCATATACTTTTTTAAAATATTTAAAACACAAACTGAAATTTTGCTTCAGTTCAAACAAGGGCAAAAAAAGGCAAAAGACAGGTTCAGGCAAGTCTCTTGACTGTATATAAAAATATCAGCATATTTTTACTTTGATTACAAACTCAGCCATGCACTTCTCTTTAGTTCACCTATATTTCTAAGCAATCAAAATGTTTGAATACCTTTGCAAATCCCCAGATACCAGCTTACTTGCACATCATTTGTGCATCACGGTCCTTTTGAAAGTTTTACTTTTATCAGTAAAATATAGACAGGCAGAATAGATAGATATAAATACAGATGTTTTAAAAATCCATCTACCCACACTTAAAATTTTCTCATTTGCTATAAAATATACTGATTCCAAATGAGAATGAGAATAAATAAAGATCAATTTTAGCCAATATTACTGTCAAAACTCATCCAAAAATAAAACTGCTGGACACGTCAGTTAACCCAAAATTTTCCAGGCTGGTTTAAACGCTTATTTCAGTCATGTAAAACAAGTGGTTTTGTATGCTTAAATATGAGAAGACAAACCTAACTTTGGTTATGCAAAATACCCTTTGGAGTCTTAGAAGATTATAATGTGGGATGAGAATTTCAAAGGTTGGGAGGGAAGGTCACTGCTTTGAAGGGAGGCAACGGGGGAAAAGAGCTGTTACAAGAGTATAACTTAGGATTAGGTTAGTAGTCTTGACAAAACCATGACAGGAACAAAGCAAGACAGTAAAAAGCACTTTATAAATGCAATTTATCACATAAATATGTAACATATCAGACAGATTACTACCTTATTTTATCACTTCTACAGCTAAAAAAATAAATAATAAATAAAATTATCAACAGCTAAATTCCAAAATCAATTCTGAAAAGTGAGCTCTGAAACAAACATTTGCTTCCTTGTGAAGTTAACAAAATGGTGCACATGGAGAGCAAACAGGCGAAGATTAACTGCACCAGCTCTGTCTTGCCACCCTTCCTCTAGGAGGGGACACAGAAAAGCTATTCAAGCAGCACACACTTCACTATAAGCTAACTGTCTTATTTATGACTGTCCAAGGCCAGGCATCCACAGCCTAAACAGGCACTGGGTTGGGGGTAGCCCCCCTCTGGTAGATGTAGGAAGAACACAGGAAAGGGAGAAGAAAGAAAAGTCCCCCCAAACTAGAGGCAGGCCCCAAAGCTGATGTTGGGATGCTCTGGATTAAATTATAAAATTAGAGATACTAACTATATAAACTAGACAAATTCATAGATACTTATGGATAAAAATGGGGAAGAATATATAATTTCTTAAAACAATTCAAAATGCTTTAAAAATTTTATTTCCCATATTTTTTTAAAAAATATTTAAAACACAATTTTACACTCAATAATGCAAGGACATAGATAAAAATGTTAAGATCTCAAGGAAGAAAAAAAAAAAAAGCCAATGATTGCTTCAAAGTTAGAAAACTGGGACAAAATGCCCATTGGAACATACAGAGTCTCCCGCAGGAGCTTCAAAAGTCAGACTGTGCCTGCTTTTATATTTAAACTGCCTTTCAGCTAACTACTTCAGTACAAGACACTTGCAAAAGAGTAAAAGTGTAAAGGACAAAGAAAGATAAAAGAACACTGAAATGAATAAAGTGTAATACTTAGACACATTCCAGTCATCGGGACTTTCCTGGTTTTGAAGGGGGTTTGCTGATTTTTCTATATGCTTGTCTTAGAGTAACAAGCAACAGTAAAAAAAAAAAAAAAAACAAACAAAAACAAAAAAACCCCTTATCAATTCTTGTGAATACTAGTTCTATTAAACACTGTTTCCCGCTTTAAGTAAAGGGAATATTGCAAACACCAGAGTGAAATTGTAATACCTGGAGTGCAATAGCAGGTCTCTTGGAATAGCCCCATTGTAAAGACTCTTTACGCTTAAATAAAAATATTAACTGTGGTGCCATGTAAATGTTAACTTTTTTTCTTTTTGCCAAAGGTGCAAAGTCTTTTATTTCCATGATTCTTCATAGTCATTCTCTCTTCATATACATAAACAAGTAAAGTGTATCATTTCTCATCCTAAACTATTGCATGAACTTGGACTGCCTGATGGATTTTTTGCACATTACACACAAAACATAGTTACTGTTTGACAGTTTAAAACCTAACTGACCACATCTATTGTGGCTAAATATACCCAGGATAATAAACCTCTCCATTTGTCCTGAAAAAGAAATTCAGCATCAGCCAATTTCACCTTTTCTTTTTCCATCCCCCTCAGAGAGGGAGAAAAACAGTGGTGGGACTGCCTCCCCAGATAGTGACATGGCAGGCACAAGATTCCTGAATTAGACAATTCCTTTCCTACTCTCATCTCCCTCCAGTGATCATCAGTGGAACCACCATACATCCACCACAGCCCTCTTTCAGGCCTTCCTGCTCTCTTAGAGACTTAGTGTTTTCCAAGTTCGGGATTAAAAAAAAAAGCAGATGAGTTTGGAAAGAAATCCAAGGCTAAGTGAGAAAGAAAACATGTCAGTCTGCTTCTGCAAGCAAGCAGTCATTACATCCCTTCATAATCTCCCCTGCTCAAAACCCCTTTTCAAACTTCCTCTTAGGTTACAGCTGTGAGCCAATTTCCATACAAATTTCAGAGAAAAGGGTAACGACAAAGCAAGGGAACTGTCACCACAAGACAGTTGTCTAGCAGTCTCATTGTACTCCTCAGAGGGTATGTGGCTTCAGCCTGTGCTATCTCCAATGTTTCAAAAGACATTACCATACATACTTGGACTAAAACCTCATCACTGAGTTCTCAGACCAGACTCAGGAACTAAATGAAGGCCCATACCAACACTAAATTTGTATTGATAAAAAGATGTGACATCAATCCATCAGAAAAATATTCAGTGACAGGATTTCCATTCTTCCCCTCATTCTCCAACATCCTCTCTAAAATACATGTCACTGAGGCATAAATGCTCTCAATGAAAAAATGTTCCCAAATTTGATACAAAAATGTTATGCTGTTTTCTCTTTGTTAGAAGGAAATATTGACATTTAATACTGTGCAATTCATGAAAGTACATGGTTAAAAACTGACTTCAAACTATGTCACCTGTAGAACAGTCTCACATTGGGAAATGGTGCTAGCTCTACTATCTGGGACTTTCAAAGCTCAGCTGGATAAAACGCTGTAAATCTCCTGCACAAAGCAACCTTTTGTTATCAATGCACTAAAAAATTGTACTTAGTGTCACACTTCATTACTTGTTTAGCCATATCATGCGATACACTGAAGTCTCAAATATCAGGTAACTTAAATAACTTACATGGATGTAAGTTATTTAATTACTTAAATAACTTACATGGGATCACATCACTGTAACACCACCAACCAATATAACTCCTTAAATTATTTCGGTTCTTGGATTGGCTTAAGGTAAAAAAAAAAAATAAATGCAGTTTACTATGAAAAAACTTTTAGGAAACAAATGCAAATTTTAACACTGCCTGCTGTTTGCAATTTTGTAATGAGATAACATCATGAAGACAGTCACATAGCATTGAATATTGTAACTATCAAGCTTGTTTTATATAAATTATTTGAATTCTAACAGATAACCTCTAAGTTTTGGATTTATTTCTACTTTTATTACTGAAAAACAAAAGGTAATGAAATGTTTAAGGACATTAATTAGTTAATTCATTATCTCATTAATTTGAAGAGTTTTCAGATAAATTTCTAAAAGCTAGGGTTTTCAGAAGTGAAGCAGAAGATACGAAAAAACACATAAAGATTTGAGTTAGTTTTAAATAACTGGAATTCTAACTTCATTAAGTACATCTAAGGAATAATATTTTTGTTAGTTCCTCCCAAATCTATTTTTCAAGAAGTTCTTGACTGCCTTGACACCACAAATTTCACCTCAGATATAATCCCAAGAACACCTGTGTTATTTCAATAGTCTGATTATTCTCAGATCCCTATATAATACTTCTACATATTGATTCTTCATCAAGTCACAAACCCAATTTCTGTTTTTAAGGATAAGTTCTACAGTTTAACATGCTCCATGTTGTGTGCAAACTCAAAGGAGAATAGTATGTAAACGGAGAATCATGAAAAGAATCACATGACACACACTATTAGTAAAAGTTTTGAAGACTTCAACTATCTACAGCATTTTCCAATTGCTGGCCAGAGACAACATAAATCTTAATTGCAGCCTTGTCCCTACCCTACAAAGAAAATAAGTTTATTTTGAAAAGAAATATATGGCAGCCAGCACCCACTTGGTAGCAAGCTGATGAGAGACCTCTATCTATTATTTCATAAGTTCTTCCTCATTATTAAAGTTTTTACTTGCACAACTCATGCAAAAGCCAGTTTACCATAAATCATTTTAAATACCACAGCTATATGAATCCCTATAAATAACTCATTCAAGAAAGTAATTAGCAAAAAAAGATTACAAAATTCACTCAATAGCAGAAGTATTTGGAATAAACACAATAGAAATAATTCATGCTAATGTAAAAGATAGTACTTTGCATTATGAGCCAAGAAAAGCAGTTCAAACCATATCATAAAAAGAAAATTCTCATAAATGTTTCATTTTTTTTAAATTACTTTCTTACTTCACTTAGCCTCCAGCAGCCAATAGACCATAGTCTTATATATAGTCAGAATATTCTAAGTCATCAGAAACCACTCGTTCACTCAACAAGGAAGAGAGAAAGGTGGCTAGGGAAACCAAATCAGAGCTTCAATTCAAGGTAGTGTTTTATCTGGGCCTGTTGCCTCTTTCTCACCTTGAAAACCAAAAAATGTCTTTCACCATGAGGAGAAACAGAATGAGTCTGACTAGAAAACATGAGTTCTCTATTCAAATAGATGCTCCATGTACTCACCTCATTATCTCTCCCAAGAATAAAATGCCTAAAAATGCATTTTAAGTGAAAACCTGAATCTCTCATTCCTAGCACCGTCATAATCTAGTTCAAGAAAAATGCATTGCTCTCACTTGCTCATGTTCTCAAGCCCCTCTACCAACTTGACATTCCTAACTCTAAGCCTATTTTCCAGGTCATCAGTATGACATTTGCACAAAGCCTTACAGCCACTGGTGTTTATAGCTAGGCAGCATTATGCCCACGTGGAAACTTACACTATCTCTTGCTTTTGCTACCAGTAAGGTAAGCAAAGCCTTTGGGTCTTCTAAAAAGAAGTTCCAGACAATTTCAAGCTTTACAGAGACATCTTCATGTGTATTAATCATACAGGATATTTTGGAGCACTGGGCACTCCACCTAGATGGTGCACAAGGCAATGCCAAAGACTGACCACCAGCCTCTCAGATGATCAGGAAGCCAAAGATCCTCATAAGGTACCAAGCACAACAGGCCATTCTGGTTAGAGAAAACAGAAAACACATTGACATGACAAGAGAAATGTCTATTTCCACTCAGCTCAACCTTTTTTGCAGTTCCATAGTTTTTCTTGTACATGATTTCCTTTCTCATAACCCAAGACATACTGAACTTCAGGCAGCTATCAGAAGTATTAAAATAGCAGGTTCTTTTTAAAATTCATTTTTCAAGCAGCTTAAAAAATTAGTATTCAACAGTTACCTTCCTGATTTTAATAGCTCAAGTGCGGGGGGGGGGGGGGGGGGGGGTGTTAAAGAAATACATGTATGGCGTTTTATTATTATTACAATAATAAATAATAAAGGACTTCCAGTTTGAACCAGTGCTACCAGCAAAGCAATGAAAGGAGGTGAAAGGCACAAAAAGCAGAAGACAGAGCCAAGGATTTCTTTTGCTTCTTCCCAGTGGGGGACCCTGGACAGGCTCTGGGACACCTGGCATCAGCAGGGTCCCAATGTCTGTTCAGGTTCATGCACTCATTTTCCCCCAGGCAGAGCCCTCCCAGGGTGCTCCTCCTGCTCCTTTCCCAGCAGACTGCTGCTTGACCTTCCACATTGAGCACTACCCCTCTACCCAGTCTGTCAAGCTAGTCCATATACTAAATTAGTAAATATAGACTACTAATTATTCATACAGTCCAGTCTGACACATTAGATTGAATGTCATGGCTATCCTGAAGGTAGAAAATGTTGAGTTTTACATAACATGTTCATTAAATGCAGTGAACTAATTAAAGTATGTTAATTAGGTAATAGACAAAAAGAACTTAGTATTTGGTAGAGACTGGTCACTGTTAATACCTTGTATTGTGTTAATACCTTGGCCGTATTTTTATGCTTAATGAGCAAAAGGAAAAGCTGATTATTCAGAAAAAGAAAAAAAAAAAAAATCACATGTGTTACGTGTTGGAAAAATAGCCTCAGGTGACAGAGGAAATACATACCAAAGGAACTGGCACTCTAACAAAGAAAGTATCATTTCAAACCCCATAAACAACCTGCTGTCGCTGGGAATTTTACATATTCAGATTCTAGGAAGCAATACTTAATACTTAAAAAAGATGTTAATAAAATCACAAAAATCTGATTTTATTTGCACAAGTAATCTGTTCTCTCTGTACTATGTAAACATTTTTCCCAGTTTTTTACTTTACATTATAAAAATTGAGATCAAGGCTTTCCTATCAAATGCTTTAGTTAGAAAAACTCAGAATCAAGAAATTATTAATTAAACTCCTACTCACACAGGGCAAATGTTGGTGGGAAATATACATACATAGCCTGGCACTGGGAATAAAGCCCATGTAATGCTCTATATGCATTTAAAACATACGCCAGGCTTATGTTAAAACTTTTTTTTTTTTCATTCCATATCTTATCACCCCGCTTTTCACTTGATTTGAAAGGGCATGACCAAACCTAGAAAGCATTTTGATGTACATGTTAGAAAGAAAAAAAATCTAGTTAGCACACTCAATAAAACAAAGACCTGTACTTTCTTCAGAAGACAACTGGAATAATTACACTAACAAAGATGACAGACATGGTGATAGTAAACCACTCCGGACAAAAGCAAACTACTCGATTTCTCTCTTAAGTTCAGCAGCATACATTCTGGATATTATTACTCAGTCATGAAAAAGTGAATCCTAGTACAAAAGACTAAAAGACAGATTCAGAAAGGGAACCTCATACTCGCAATGAAATTTGTACAGACTTTAGATAAATTCAAAGCAAGTCTTAAAGCTTAAAAAAATAAAAAAAAACAAACCACACACACACAAACATACAAACAGAAACAAAACAATCCAGACAGATCGGCAGCCACACAGGCCTAGGGCCCCCCCGCCCCCCTTTTTTTTAATTTTAATATTAAAGTTCCATTTGTAGCTAAAATTCTGCTGTGAGACATCTCAGTCTCAACAGAGCAAAGAAACTTGATGCCTAACCAGACCCTAAAACCAGCGACGGCCTGGGCTCAAGGTGTTGCTCTCACCTCAGTGTGTCTGCTCACCTTTCTCTGTTGTTCCCTGAAAAACATATATCCAATGCCACCTAGAATACAGAGGTGACTACTGCTTTGTTTTCTAGCAATACTGTCACGCCATCCACCCTTGTTTGTTCCACTTTACTACTGGAGAAAATAGGTCTGCTTCTCTTCTCTGCTTGAAAGGATTCGGGCACTTTCTTCCCACACCTCTAGAAAATGGCCCCAATGGGAGGGGGGGATAAGATCTGCTTCACAGTTGCAACACTTTTCAGGGACAACAGAAACCGGGTTTTATCATTTTAAAAAAGGGAAAGGAGTTGAACTCAGGTCTCCCCACGTCCTGCATTATTACATTAACTACTGAACCACTGATAGAAGGAAAGCCATGAGCACGGCCACCATTTTCCCAGAGGAGAGAGAGGGTCAGGGAGCTGTGGGAGGAGGCCGACCCTCAGGCACCCTGCCGAGCCACCTAACCCAGACCCTCGCACTAGGCACCAACACCTGCACTGAGTTCAGGAGTCTGCACTGAAAATGAAGCCCAAAACCTTCATAAATGCCCAGGAAACTTAGAAGCTTTAGCCCTGTCAAATGTCAGACACCTAGGTGATTTCAGGTGAGCTGTCACACCAGCACAACGCCGCCGCGGCTGCCAGCTTGGCGTACTCGGGCTAACAGGATACTCCCCTGAGTAGACATAGTTAGCAGAGGCACAGTGTCATGCTGCTGCATGCCTCCAGTTCTGGGTTTATTTTATCCACACACAGTCAAAAACACACGAATCACATTTGCAAATTTTGCCCTAGCACGTTTTTCCACGCCAAGACGGCAGCCACCCTTCAGGCAAGGCCTGAAGAGAACTACTGGAACCGGCTCAAACTCACAACAGGCTGCAAGGTTCACAAACATTATTATCCCTAATGCTCACTGCTTAAGTGTAAGCTTATTAACACCAACTTCTGAGTACTCGATTGCAAGGTCTTTCACCTCTCCCTAGTTATGACCTTTCTGAGAAAATTTAGTCTTAAGTAAACTTCCTTCAAGAACATACCACGCCACTGCCCAGCACTAACAAATACCTACTTAGGGAGGATAACATACTAAGTATGCAGGACAGACCATATTAACGTGAGTTACACTCAAATTCACAAGAACCACAACCGTTGTGTAAAGTTTCTTACCCTAAAAATTAACTGAGGTGTCTAATGGAACAGCTTTTTTTGGTTACGGTTTGTCCTCCAGAAGAATTCACAGAATTGGAACTGTAGAGCTTTTGTCAGGAGAAAGCTGCAACACTTCCTGTAACACATTTCTGTAACACATTAATAGCTTCAAATGCAATTAACTGCTCTACCAAGAGTTCATGTATCTCTATGGGCCAAATATTTCCCTCAGCACATGCACCCTTTCCAGTCCCTTCTCTCTGCACTTCACATAGTTACCTGCAAAGGATTTATTATAAGTGAGTCCAATTATGCATATAGTTATTATCAAACAAGGGTGTTGAATTAATGAAGCCCTGTGGATACACAAAAAGCAGAATGTGAACCAATTCCATGGGATGTACTTCCCTGGTGCATTTTCCACGATACATAAACTGAAATGCAATGAATGACTGTTTCACTGCTCAGCTGTGCAAAATAACTGCAAGAGATTTTTGTTTTAATTTTCAAAAATCACCTTAACAATAAGAACCCAGGAAATCCAACAAGGAGTCTCCCATCATCGTTACATAGCATACTTTCTGGAATAAGTTAAATAGATGAAAGAACAATGATGGTTCTGGTTTTGAGAGACAATGATGTAACATCATCCTCACAAGGAGCTCAGGTACTAAGATGATAAGCATTACAATACTTCTTAAAAAAATTAAAAATGTAGCAAATAATCTGTTAGGAAAAGCATGGTTCATTCCCACTTCCATTTCTGTTCATATTTTACCAATACCTGTGCCTTGACAGCTGATTTTAAGTGTCCTAAAGGCATTTTACAAATCTTAATAATTTAGGCTGTAGGCCAGGATTTAATTTCTTAAAATTCACCTTTTAAATTTGGCTTAAAGACCCTAAGCTGGTGAAGAGAGGTATATTCAAATGCTCCCCCAAAGTTTAATGAAAACCAGACAATTAAGTGGTCAACAAATATGTTCATTTAAAAAAGAAGAGATGATGAACAAAAGGCTTAAATGGTTTAAGGAAAGATGATAACAAAGTACTATTTAAACTGAGGGTTAAGGAGAATGATTTAGGATGGTTTAAGCAGGCATAATTCAAAACAACATTTGTAAGTTTTCCATTGTAAAATTAAACTTCCGCAAGAACTGTCAAACAACGAGATTATTAAAGGCTGTGGAACTCAACAAACTGAACAAAACTGAAAACCCAACTTTCCAGACATCCAGAAGTGCTAGACTGAACTAAGTACAAAGTAAAAGCTGACTCTTTCCTAATACAACTGCTAGAAACAATAAAGAAATCCTCTGCATTGTCAGAAAGTAAATATCCTCACTAATCTTATCCATTTCCCAGATAATGGCTCACAGCTAAATTAACTTTTAATTGTAAAGGGTAAGAACATTTCTGGCCTAAAGGAATCAGGTAAAGAGACTCAATCAAATAATAATCAAGTGAACATTTATTTGTGCATTCCTTAGCAGGAGATAACCACATAAGGGGAGAAAAATCTTCCTTGATAGGTGACACGACTTAGAAAACCAACCTAATCTTGTCAGCAAGACAAGAAAATGGAAATAAAAGAAAATTGCTGCAAGGATTTATATGAGGTTCTACAACTTCAGAAAGAAAATTAAATTTGGAAGTACTTTTGAATGGTAATAAATAAAATAAGGGGATAATGTAACACATTCAGGAGATTTTCAGATGTCATTAAAAATTAATAAGCATCAACATCACATATGCAACATTAAAAAACCCTCAATCTTCATATTTCATCATCTAAATTTTGTAACGAGGTGCTGGGGAATATGCCAAAATCTCTGTTACTAGTATATCAGAACAATTACTGCTGTGATTCTTCTACCAAAAAATTACTACTGTGATATTTATAACACGTAGACTAAATATAAGTAAGCCTCCAAGCCAAAGTAAATTATTCAGATGATAAATGTCTTTCAGTGCATTTTTTGTCATTTATTCTAACAACAGTTGCCCTATTTTCAGAAACTTTATATCATTCAGCCTTAACAAGTCTTTTCCAGAGGGACAAAGACTATTAAATCCATTTTCCAATCATACCTAGCTGGAGAAAATTCTGGCTCCTTAAGTGAACATAATCCTTTGATATGTGAAGATTTTTTTCTTTTAAAGCCTTGGTATTTATGCTAGGAAAATTACCATATTTTCCCTATGTAAATAATAATAAAGCCAATGTTTTATTCCTATTTTGAAACTACAGTCAATAAACTGGCGTCAAATTACGAACTGCAAAAAACCTGTATCAGTTAAAAAAAATAAACCTGGGAACATGATAAACATGTACACAGTATATACTAGTAACTTGGAAATGCTGTCCCTTCCTTCCATTTCAAAATTTCACTATAGTCAAAGTATTAAATTTTCTCCATCTAGATAGATTACTGTAATTTAATGCATGTAATGTAATGCAACTGATGATGCATGGGTGCAATCCCCTTTTTTTTGCCAGCCGTCTCTGATTATCCTCATTTATGCCATCCTGAGCATCCCCAGCCCATGATCAATTTCTTCAAAATATTTACAGTCAAATCTAACTGAAGACTGTGATCCTAATCAAATCAAGTATATGTAGATCAAAGACTGAATGGCAGCCTATGAACAGCGCAAAGACTTCAGCATGCTCTCTTAATGCCAATCACTAAGAATTTTAGGAAGGAGTAGAAAAATAATTGTGGCTGCAAATAATCTGGTGCTAGAATGAACTCCCACAGTAGGTCAGCCAAATCATGCACCATTACAAAATTCTGCAAACAGGTCTAGTTTAACTAAAGCCTCTCTACTCTAAAAATGATAGTTATAACACTGTACCTTCCTTATGTAATAAAAACCTATCAACAAGAAACATACCAAAATAAATTTTAAAAACACAACACAAAAAAAATCCAAAACAAAGGAAAAAAAGAAAAAAAACCACAACACAAAACAACCTTACAGGTTGATATGTACAGAAAGCACTCAATTAGGCTGTAATACTTCAGTGAAGGAAGATTCCATCAATTACTATAGTAACTGGATGAAGTTCCATGAATTAAAAAGAAACTAATTAGGAAAATTAACAAGAAAAGAATCTCAACTCTCGTGTAATCTATTATGCAACTTTTTCAATACATTATGCAACAACATCAAACCTCTGCAATGTGCCAGTAATCCCCATCCTGTGCATGGTACCATAAATGTCCACTAGCAGGTCCAGCCACGATTCACTGGGGTGGATCAGTTATTCACCTTGGAAGTGGGGGATACCTGTTCAAGTGCTCTCACAGCTCCTGGAGAGAAACTGCAGCTAGATCACCCATGCTTTAAGGGAATACTCTGAGGTAAAAAATAGAGTCCCTCTACTTTTTTTCCTGTTTGTTTTAGAAGTCACCAAAATAAGACATTTTGGAAACACCAGTACAAATTATAGCAGCAATTCAGATATTATATTTCAGCAATGTGACCTGAAATTTCCCTACACTCTGTAAAGAGTAAGAATTATGAAATACAGATGCTAATCACTTAGAATTTTATGTCTTGTCATAGTGATCCATTCTGGTTATAGTGATCCAGAAGATGTTTTCAAGCCACAAATGGACCATTGAGAGTGTACTCCTATTTTAGTCTATGCTCATCTTTGTTACCTCTGACTTACACGTTTTAATGTACAAAGAAGTAAATGACAGAACAGTAATTTTTTTTTTCCCCAAATGAAAACCAGTAGCAGAAAGTATCCCATTAGAGGGATCACAAAGAAAATACAGTTTGAGAACAGACTCATCATTGCTGAAGGGGATGAAAGCTAAAAGGTACCTAGAGAAACAAGCATCTTTAAGCATTTGACTAACCACATGTACAGGAAACTCTGCCACAGGCACCTTGCCTACATAGCTCTCTCTCCACATTCTGCCCTTTTCTGCCCTAGGCAAAGCAGATCAATTTAAAACAAAATTGATACAAACATTATTTAAATGAGCTTGTAGGTCATTTTAGTTAAACAGACTATTTTAACCTTGTTCTGCAGTTAGATTTTTAGATATTTTCAAAAAAAGAGATCTATTCTCATTCATGAGTATAACACTGCAAGTATACTGAAGTGGAAACCAAGATATATTAGGTCTGGTCAGTTTTTAAAAGCCAGGAGGATTCAATTTATGTTTATATAGTTCCTTAGGTGACTGTACATTTCTTAATACATTATTTGTTCAGTGTTAATTTTGCACTATTTTGTCAGAAAATTACAGCATTTAATTGCTAGTTGGTTTGATGTTGTTGCTTTTTTTAATCAGAGAAGTTGCCCAACAGTCTAGTTCAGTGAAAATACTATGCCAAACCTAGTTACACTTTTTTTTGAAATCTCAGTAGGAACTTCCATGTATTTTTGATGTCTAAATGTCTTTGAAAATTTGTGTGCATATCCTTTAAATTTCAAGAGTTAGATCTCATTTTCTCCAGTATATTCCATATATATATATATGTGTGGAAGAAAGGCTTTCTTGCTTTTTCAATTCCCAGCTGGGTTCTCAACTTTGAATGAATCCTGAATTGACCCATCAATCAGCTCTATCACACTTACACATCTGCAAGTAATACAGTCTTGGTTTAGCTGGCTGAAAGTGCAGACAGCTGAAGCAGCACAAAACCCAATGATTAGGATCCTGAGTTTCTAAGTTAATTTCAGACTGCTGCCATTGTAGCTCTCAGCTGTCAGGATTAGAAAACCAATATTGTAAAGAACCATATGCACAATCATGCCAAGTGATAAACTACTTCTGATGGTGGGGACAATGGACAAAGAGAGAACCAACGAAGAGGAGAAAAACAGAAAACAAAATGCAAAGGATGAAGATGCTAGCATATGAAAACAGGATGCTATTGCATGTTTGACTAAACAGTAAAACTACTATGGAAATACCCTGAGAGAGAGAGAAATCCCATTTTCAGCTTTTAATATTAATTTTTGGCAACTCCATTCATTTCAATCAAGTTACACTGCATTGCACCTTCCCGAATAAAATTTGGCCAAGTCTTACAAGCCAAATAAACCAAAAATATGTATGGAAAAAACTTCTGTATCTGGACATTTCACTATTATAGATCAGATTCAAACCTAGAGACTGTGACTGAAATATTGGTAAAAAAATTGGAGATTTTTTTAAGCCCAAACTTCTAAACCTGAGCATTAACCTTTAAAATAGAATTCAAGCTTTGTTTCTCAGCAAAACACAATAAAAATCTGAGAACTTAATTCTTTAATCCTGACACAGAGAATATTTTCTTAGATTTTCTTCTTATGAATGTTTCAAAACAGCATCTAGTCTCACCCAGTCCTGCAAGGAAAATGTTTCATAAACATCTCTTTTCTACAGATCTTTGCATTCAATTTTTATTCTAGCATCCCTGCACACTGTTTTAAATGTTATTTTTAAATATTTGCAGTGGTGTATATTAGAAGCCTGGTTTTGTGCCTCTCCTGATCCATCTGAAGATGTACGTGAAACAACGACCATGAATTTTGCATGCAGTGGTACTGTCAAAATGATCGGAAAAAAAATTGATTTTCCAACATATTGAGTGTTTACGCATCTGAAAAATAGATCTTACTAAGAGTGTGCATGACTATATTGCTTGATTCTAGAGACCAGGATTCTCTTAGGTGAAATTGCAGAGTAAATGGAGACCAAAATCTTATCTCAATTTTGGTATCCAAAGACTGAAGCACCAAAACTAGTGGGGACCTTTGAAAGCAACAAATTTTTTAACTCCCAGAAACGCTACAATGTTGTTTTCTGATTACAACAGCCACCTGTTGTCATCATCCCGGCAATAAGCTCTCTTTGCTTGCCAAAGTAAAGCACACAATGAAGATGCAAAGAAAGTGTGCAGAGCAGCAGCAAAGCGAAAAACTACATGCCATCTAGGGCCCCTCAGTTGAATAACACAGCTGGTACCCGAATGAATCAACCAAGCAAAATCCAATACAATAGTCTGTCATTACTACAATTGAAGTGAAAGCACCTGGCATCCCTCATCAGCTCCTTCAATGACTCTCCCTGGCTCAGTGGCAGCCTTGTGCCCTCCTTTGAAGTTCATAATTGAATCTGCAAAAGAATATACAACTATTTGCCCATTGTAAAAAGCAAGTACTCGGCATGTCCTGCCAAGCTGTAGCCTATAAATCGCTGGGCAACACACCCACAGTGATTGCTGAAACTGCTTGAAAGCAATCTGCATTAAAAAAAAAAAATGAGATCTGTAACAACAACCAGAGCTACGACGTTAACAAAACTCCTAAAATTCAGCAAAGGGAGGTGCTTTGGGAAGAAGGACAGCAGTTAGCAAGCCTGTGAAGGTGTCCACATATGCTTGCAAGAAAACAAGAATGTGTGGGCAGAGCAGAACAAGGTTCCTCTTCCTTTACTACTGAATTAAGCAAGAACATAGTCTGACAGACCTCTCCCAGCTCATTGTTGCCCACTGCTGAAACAGCAAACATTTGACAAGTGCTACATTTTCCTACGTTTGGGACCCCTCGGTCAGGAACATCCTTCTCCTGAAATATCCAATCCAACAAAAAGATTTAACTGATCAGAAAGAAAATGAACTCTCTGGCACAAGAAAGTAAAGACAGTGCATGGGCAACCTCAACTCACTTTGAACCACCTGCTATTTTAAAATGATCTCATCCACAGATGAACAAATCATTAGTAAGACCAAAGAGAGTTATTCTCTTTCCACAGAAACATCTCAGATGTAGACCATCACTGCCAAGCTAACAATGACAAACCCAATTTCATGGGCCCTAGGAAGGAAAGCAAAAACAGAACTGCAGAAATCTTTGAAATGCAGTATCTTGTCTCAGGCTGCCTCACTACTTGGTTCTTACAGGACAAGAAAAAAAGGGAACTAGCAAACGGTCTTTCCTCTGGTATTCAGTCCCAGTTTCTAGTAATCAGCAGTTTAAAGTTTTCCTAAGCTGGTGATTGCATCTGTTGAATTAGCATCATTGTGTTTAATTACCTAATTCCTTTCTAACCTATTTACCCTTATAGCCTCCACAATATCCCACATCACTAAGTTTTGCACTTGAAAGCTGTACTTCTGGAAAAATTGTTTCTCTCATTTTTAACTTAGTGATTGATCATTTCATTGAAATTCACTATTTCTGCTATAATGAAATAGTTAGGCTTTATTCTGTATTCACTTTTTCTTTATTTTTCACGGTATCACAGCCTGTCTCCTGAATTGCCTCATCGCGTTCCTCAGGTGTCAGTATTGGGACCAGCGCTGTTTAACATCTTTGTCGAACAGTGGGATGGAGTGCACCCTCAGCAAGTTTGCCGACAACACCAAGTTGTGTGGTGCAATCAACAAGCTGGAGGGAAGGGATGCCATCCAGAGGGACCTTGACAGGCTTGAGAGGTGGACCTGTGTGAACCTCATGAAGTTCAACAAGGCCAAGTGCAAGGTCGTGCACATGGGTCGAGACAATCCCAGTCACAAATACAGGCTGGGCAACGAGTGGATTAAGGGCAGCCCTGAGGAGGAGGACTTGGAGGTATTGCTTGATGAGAAGCTCAACATGACCTGGCAATGTGCACTTGCAGCCCAGAAAGCCAACCATATCCTGGGCTGCATCAAAAGAAGCGTAACCAGCAGGTTGAGCAAAGTGGTTCTCCCCCTCTACTCCGCTCTCATGAGACCCCACCTGGAGCACTGCATTCACCTCCGGGGCCCCCAACATAAGAAGGACATGGACCTGTTGGAGTGAGTCCCGATGAACAGAGGGCTGGAGCACCTCTCCTATGAAGGCAGGCTGAGAGTTGAGGTTGTTCAGCCTAGAAAAAAAAAGGCAAGGCTCTGGGGAGACCTTAATAGCATCCTTCCAGTACCTAAAGGGGGCCTACAAGAAAGCTGGAGAGGGACTTTTTACAAGGTCATGTAGTGATAGGACAAGGCATGATACCTTTAAACTGAAAGAGAACAGATTTAGATTAGATATAAGGAAGAAAGTCTTCACTGCAAGCGTGGTGAGGCACTGGAAGAGGTTGCCCAGAGAGGTTGTGGATGCCCCGTCCCTGGAAGTGTTCAAGGCCAGGTTGGATGGGGCTTTGAGCAACCTGGTCTAGTGGAAGGTGTCCCTGCCCACGGCAGGGGGGTTGGAATTGATGATCTTTAAGGTCCCTTCCAACCCAAAATACTTTGTGATTCTACAATTTCCAGAACAACTCCTAAACTATGTAGCTTCAATTTGAAGCTATTTCCTCACTGGTCAAGAAATGCTGAATGACACAACCTCAAAATATGATCCAGAGTTTACAGTCCTGAAATTAAAAGCTCAGGGAAAGCCCAGTCTGAGGTTGCCAGCACTGAGGGCTATCATCAATGACATTAGCTGAGACCATTCCAGAAGGTGACTGTCACTACCACATGAAAGCTGTGGATAGATTAGATAACATTTAGTATTCCTCATTTTCTCTTGAGGAAAGACAAAAGATATGCAGAAGGTACTCCGAAAGGTTTTTCTATATTGTGTCCGTATCAGCAGCTGCGTAACTCTCACCTGCCCTTAAAGATAGGTGTACACTTGTGTGAAGCACAGGCAACAGAAGTGCAGGAGGAAACGCCCGAGTAGAGCACAGCACTGAAAAGGAGCACAACCTGGACAACAATCATCCTAGACAGCACAAAGAAAACCATTCTAGGGAGAGATGGAATTTGTTACAGAAAAAGGATACTAAGAGCCAGCAGTAGCACCTAAAACTCAAGAGACTGGCTCAAAAGATGAGATTTAAAAAGAAGCACGCTAGGATGATTTTTGCCTTCTAGATTATCAAGACTGACATTTTCACATTTCCATCTCTACTATGAAAGCTAAAATCTTGCCTATTTTATTTTTACCTTTTAAATAAAAATCTAGAATATAGGTGTTTTCTTGGCATTGGTGTTACAAGATTGCAGGATTATAGCAAAAACACAAAAGTTAACAATAATGATTCGATACTGAATTTTCTTTTTAATTTCTTGCTCTTTTCATTAGACTCGCAATTCATATCCATGTCTTGCATCACTCATGTTCATAATATGTCTGTCATCTTAGCACTTCTAAACGATAGGAACTTTCCTATCACTTGTATTCCTATCCCCATCAATCAAGATACATAAAATGAAACACTTGAAATTGAGACTTTGTGAAGGAATCCCATTGCTGACTGTGGATTGAGTGGCTCTCCCATTCCAAATAAGAAAAGGAAAAAAAATTTTTATTTTTTTTTTTTTAATACTACAACCAATTTTAAAGGCACTTGTTGGAAGCTGCTTTAAGGCTTAGAATATTGTAATAACTCTCAGTGTGATTTTCGTGCCTTGAAAAAGTTTGATCATTAGGAAATGCTGAGCACCTGCCATCTCAAAACAAAGCCTGGGTTTAGATCATTCAAATGAAGTACTACTAGTACTATAACACAGTATTAATAACAAACCAAAGGAAAATTTATTTAGTCTTGTATTTCTTGGAAGATGAAAACATTCATTTGAATTGAATATTTGCCACCAGGCAGAAATTTTAAAAAAGATTCCCATTAGAATGAAAAATATTTTCATATTTGCATATATACAGACACAAAAAACACACCTTTCTTAACAGACAAGAAAAGCCTGCTGGAAATATACTAAATGTTAGCAGGAAAATAATCAGTTACATTGTAGACTAAACTAACTAAATCACTCATAATAATTACAAATCAGTATTATTTTCCTTTACAAAATCTATCAGTAGCAGAAATAAACCCACTCTTAGTAAAAAAATGAGTTTTTAAAACCTGTACTGTAACTGTAAAGCATTAACAGTACTGTATTACAGTTTGCACAGACCATTTTTCAACTGTTTTGTTTTTGCTCAAGACAATCTTGCCAGACTTATTTTAATGACATTTTTTACTTTTAAATGAATATTCATAATGGAAGTACTATGTAAACAGTTATTTCTGCAATCACTGTGAAATTAAAAATTTGACGTTCAAAGATCAAAGTATAGCAGGTAGCAGAAGAACAGTCTCTGGGTTACAGTATTTGAATTAGATTAATCATAATCCTCTAGAATTTTTAAATTTCATATCCATAAAACAGCACTTCCTGAATGCATAAAATTTGCTATTTGTTGTGTCAAGAAAATTAAAAGTTTTATTAGCCTGAAAAAAAAAAACAAATTTGGAAATAAAAGCACAAACTAAGACGTATTTTTAATTCTGTCCATTCACAATTTATAACTATTATTATTTACACTCTTACAACAAGCATTTTATGTGATTACAGTCATAAGGGTTATGCTGCAATAGCTCAGTCATTTCCATGAGCAAACAGGAGAATAACAAACTAGAGAAAAAGTAGATTCTATTATTTTTGCACTCCCAGAATCCTATTTGTTTGCGATCAAGCCAATAAACAAGTTTATTATTCATGTGTGTACTGTCCTAGCTCCTGAATTGGCTAGTCATGGACCAGGACCCCTTCATGACAGACCCTGCACACACCCAGAAGAAAAATAGGGTCCTCATCCCAAAAGGTTCACACAATTTTTTGCCTAAACAAATAAACAAAAAATACAACTACCTCAACTCAGTGGCTCATTTACAGCATCTTATCCATGCTGTACTGAACTACTTTGTTTATTCTTACATGATACCAAGCACAAAGCTGATTACCCTAATGTTATCAAGGGTAAACCTACCTTGCATTTATGTAAGGTCAGTGCATGCAACTAAAGAATCAGAAGAAAAGGCTCTGATGCTACCTACCTCACAGCAGGTGTTTTTTTGTACAGCCATCCTTTGTATGCAAGTCAAGGGAGAACAGATAGACACAAACAAACATGAAATAATGCATAACTTCTGAAGAGTGCCACAGTTATAATTTTAATAGCCTAAAAGTCACCGAGAATTGGTTTTGTAAAGATTACCTTTTTCTAATGTTGTCATTGAAACACTACTCAAAATTTTTGTATGACAAGTTGCTCTAAATACCAGACCACTTCTGGAATCACAATTTCCAGACTTTAAGATGAAAAAATGGTTTCAGAACAAGAACACTACTTTTCCACCAGATGTTCTCAGGTCCTACACTGGATGCTTCATCAAAACCTACATTCTTTTTGTTGAACTACCCAAGACATTTAAGTGGTATGAATGTGCACACACCTGGATTGTACAGGTCTCGAGTCATTCACACAAAAATAAACAAAAGTCAAACAAAAAAAAACATTTAGTCAAGTTTTACGCATTTACATGTTTTGGTAATAACTTTCACTACATGTCTTCACTCTTAATATTTCCATATCTATTTCTTTCAAAGATTCTTTTAAGAAGTTCAATCTGTTCTGCCTAGCTTAACTTTTTTTATAGACATACATATATTAACAAGTTTCATACTGATGGAGAAATTTGGGGGAAGAAGGCAGGGTAAGATAGCTTTGGGATTTAGGGGGTTTTGCCTGTAATGTCTTGGGATTTGCAAGCTATAATCCTGTTACCATGTACATCTCATTGTACCTGCTAATGGGAACATGGTTCCTGCAGCAGATGCTAGTCCAAGGCAAATCCCTCATCATGGGTACAGTGGAGATATCCAGTTCTCAAAACCAACCTTTTTTCCTCCACAAATCTGCTTCTGCTGGCTGCATGTCTTGTTAATACATGCGTAGTCTTTAATGACTTAATATTTTGCAAGGCAACAAAGTTTTTGCTGCTTGTTTTTTGCCCAAATTTGGCCAATGTAGAAGCACTGGACATAGACGTGGAAAAAAATCATGGTTCACAAATATTTGGTGGAGAGTTACTAGGCTTTTGCTCATTTATTTCTTAAGCTTCTCTTCAATGCATCTTCTCCACTCCAGAAGTAACTGCAGTTTTCTCTTGCTCTGGGCAATACTGGCTTGCATTTAGAAACATCTCACCTACTCTTAGTTATGGCTAGGCAAATAGAAGAAAATTTTCATGTATTTGCTGGCCAAAGTAAATCAATTCAGATACAGCAGGCGCAGACTCAAACTTCTAGGCAAGATGAAGTGAAACGAACACAGTCAAACTACACGAACTATAGATCACTGAAAAACATTTCATCTTCTCTAAAACCGAATGTGGCTTTTTCTTTAAAAGTTACTTTGAAAGTCTAACCTTTTCTTCCAATGTCATTTTAGAGGAAAGTCCTGTGAGTTACATGAGGTTTCAGTGGGTACTCCATAGAAGGGGTTTTCTCAGTCCATTTCCCTACAAGATGAAGACTGGAAGGGTTTATTCCAAAAGCAAGAGGCAAATTTGATTTTAATGAAGAAGAAAGCCAGCTAGATGGCTACAGAAAAACTCCTTTCCATGAAACTGGTGAGGATAAGCATGAAGACTTCTGCACTGCTTAATACTATTTTTGAGAGCATGTTCACCTATTCTGGATTCATCCAGATGCTTCTCTCAAAAAAATATGGAATTCACCTATTATTAGAATTTTCACATGGGAAGATTCTCGGAAGAGTATGAAACACAGCTTTGCGAGTGCTTTTACAGCTCATTGCCACATTTAATTTCAGAAACTATTATAATGTTGCAATAAAAACAAGTGGACAGTTAAGTATTTCACTATAACACACTCATTAAGAGGAAAAACAGAATAAAGTAGAAGCTTTATAAAAGATAATTATATAGTCAGTCAAGTGTTATGTTTGAGCATTTCTACCTTCTCTTCAAATAAAGGGAAAGGATGACAGTAATCAAAGGAGATAGATAATACGGGTTACAACCTAAATTATGACATTTTCTGCAAAAATGTAAAGTCTCAGAATACATCAGACTTGCAGAGACTGCATGAACATTTGTACTGGTGATCGGCATTGATTGGGCATGCAGTGATAGGACAAGGGGTAATGGTTTTAAACTGAAAGAGCATAGATTTAGATTAGATGTAAGGAAGAAGTTCTTCACTGTGAGGGTGGTGAGACACTGGAAGAGGTTGCCCGGAGAGGTTGTGGATGCCCCATCCCTGGAAGTGTTCAAGGCCAGGTTGGATGGGCCTTTGAGCAACCTGGTCTAGTGGAAGGTGTCCCTCAGGGGTTTGGAACTAGATGATCTTTAAGGTCCCTTCCAACCCAAACTGTCCTACGATTCTGTGATACTTTCAGAACCTATATGAGTCCCAAACAAGGTAGCAGTAACCTCAAAAGAACTGGGAACTGTGGGTTGTTTCCAAGATCATCATTAAGATGGCTGGCAACAACTGCTGCATAGATTTGTGGGTAAGGGAGTAGAAGGGAACACTACTTTTATTCTATAAATTCATTTCAAACACCAATAGATATAATATCTCTTCTGTTAGCACAATAATGTACTGTTCTGGGACACTCTGGTTCTATTTTGGTACTTGCCTAAATAGGTCACAAAAATGATTAAAAGAAATTCTTAAAGCATGCTGATTTTTCTGAAAAAGGATACAGGTTATCCACATTTTCATGAACGCAAAGGTAGAAGAATGCTCACTCTTCCACAGGCAACATGAAATTACAATTTTTTTACATATTTCATACTACAGAGCATACCAGAAGAATATATCAGCTTCCTTATGAATTTTCAGATCATAAACTTGCAATCTTTTCAATTTTGCATCAATATACTCAAGATGCTGGTGGTGCAACCTCATAATTCTGCATTCTTAGGAGATGATACCAAACTTTATTGATTTCCACTCCAGCAGAACAGGTGAAAATTTTTTTTGTTATTAAGGACAATAGTGGTTCAACCACTTCTGCATGGCTATTCAGCAGTCCTTCGGAACAGTGTATCTATAAGCTCAACCTTGAATCCCAAGCTAAAGAACAAATCTCCACAGCAAATGACCTTACCGTTATCATCACTTAGCTGCAGTTCAAATGAAAAATACCAACTTCCTACATTTAACAGAGCATATAATTTATAAATTCAGCTAAAAGCTCAAGATTCACTTTTGTTTTACAGCTGTTGTAATAGGCTTTGTCTTATGAGATAAGCAGATGAAATAATTAAACAAGAACGAGAATGACATCTTCAACTCTATGAGGTGGGCCTTGAAAAAGATGCACATTTCTAGAGCTGCAGTTAGACTTTATTGATTGTTGCATGGGAATTTTTGCAACTTCCTCAAGCTGACTTTAGACATCATTATGCTGCTTAATTACAAAAAGAAAGCTTTCGTACTTTCCTGTATCTTTTCAGTATGTATGTCCAAAAAAAAAAAAAAAGTCAACACCTCAATTTGTGAAGAAACAGATCGATATTTTTCTTAGTTGAATTTTAACAATATGATTGATAGGGTTCCTGTTTGGCTATTGGGAAACTGTCAAAGATACAGATAGATATATTGATGGATAGATGGGTGTTGAAAGCAAAATCCTCTTTCTAGAAATACACTCTAGCACAAATTTATTGATTGCATCTTTGGTCCAACCAGAACTAGGAAAGACTGCAGGATCTTATCCTGGAATTACTTTTTTTTTTTTTTTGTGCTTCATTTTACAACAGAAATATAACTTTACTGAATGAAATAGTTCCATCTTAGTATTCAGAAATTTGATGTTTCAGTCCACTAACAAAACACAAAATTGAAAATTTTACTGAATTGTAATTACAAATACTGAGCACATCAATATAATGCAGCCCTTTTTTATTTCTGATTTGCATTCTACAATCACAAATAAAATTATTCAAATTTACCAGTAGCATTTTCCCGTACCCCAAAATTAAAATGCTTGAGAAGAAAAAACAAACCTGCAATCCTGAAGTTATTTTTTATTCCCCTGTGTATTCTATTCTTTGATTCTATAAAGAAAAACTATGAAAACTACTAGTCAGTACCAATAAAAAATCTAAAGCACTTATGATCTGATACACAATCTCCCAGATTGTACCTTTATTTCCTGTTGATGTTTACAACACTATAAACATCCTTAACACCACACAATCACCACAGAGTTTTCCCTGGGAAAGATCTGACATGAAATCACATTCTTGCTGATGGCTGCTTACTTCTAAAATAAAACCCTTGTACACATTCATATCTTGAAAAGGAAGTTTACATGTACATACAATCTTCCTCTCCAGAAATGACATGGTATTTCGCTATTGAATTTAATGACATATTTGCCAGACTAATTACAGTTTAAGTATCTATTTGCTATTTTTGCCAGAATCTAATAGCAGGGTTTGGGTTTTTTTCCATCCTTACATAGTTTCAGTGACTATGAATGCTTCTACAGAGAATTTAGCGCAATTGTTAGTGACTGATATCTGGAACAATTCCTCAGAACAGTGGCTTTGGACCAGTTTTTCTTGATTTATAGCATTTTGAGTACTTTTAATATAGGTTTCCAGAAAAAGGTGCAAAACCATCTAAATCTCTCTCCAAAAAGCAACACAAACATGCAATACTTTCTGGAATTTGAGTGTGATAGCTACAAATTGATTTGCTCCCAGTGAAACTTGTCCTGGAACTTCTTGCAGCCCCACTGTTGCAGACAGACTCCTATGCTCTTTAAAAACTCAACAGGACTCAAAGAAGGCTTAAAAATCTACATTTAAGATTAGCATTTTGCAGAGACAAATTCATAAATAATGTTACATTTTATATTTTTGTATGGTTTTAAAACCTGCCTGCAGTCACAAAACTGGATGAATGGTAGGCATTTTTCTTTTTAATGTACTCTTTGAATGTGTTTATAGCAAACGTAAATACTTATAGTACATTCAAGATTCAAGTGGACTTAACTGAAGGTATCAACATTTATAATCCAGGTAAACTGCTCCTTTCTCCTCAGTTTGCACATAATATATCATCCATCTATAAAACAGTCTTTACGAAAAGACAAGAGTGAGCCCTTGTCACAGAATGATAGGATTGGAAGAGATCTCCTGAGGTCTAGTCCATCACTCAGCCCTAAAGCAGCAATAACTGTATATGCATCTTTCCTGTCAGATATTTGTCTTACTTGTTTTTACAGATGGATAACGGAGATTCGAAAAACAGACTAGACAATTTGTTCCACTGCTTCATTATCCTTAGCACTAGATAGCTTTCCTTAACATCCTTTTAATACTGTCCCATAACCTGTTCTTCTTTTCCTATTTAGTAGGGATATAAGAAAGAAACCAGTCTTTTTTGCAGCAGCAACCTTTTACATACTGAATGTGCGTGTCTCCATGGTCAGGCTAAGGAATCCTAGCTTTTTCAAATCTTCTTTCATATTTTTTGGGCCCCTGCTGATTTTTGGTTTTGTTCTTGAATTGCTCTATAATTGCTATTCTTTTCTCAAAACAAAGCACGTAGTACTGTACTAATCAGCTAATACCTTACAAATGCCAAATATTACCTCACATACCTTGAAGTCTTCATCTCTCCTAAATATCCTACTGTGCCTGTTTCTTTGCAGCAAGATCCTGCTCTGTTTGATTAAAACTGAGACCCTGCAAATCTTGACATATCTTTCACATCTCCACTGAATTCCAAAATCTACTTATAATCAACTTCACAATGTCTCATAAATAGCTAATTAAACAAAGTGAAAAGGCTCCAGTAGGTGGGCAGGGAAAACAGTGAAGATATGGAAGAATCAGGATTCAAGATCCTGTTTTGCCCCAGCTGCACAAAGGCATGAGCTGGCTTTCCTGCTTCTGTTCCTCCATTTCTTTCCCTGTGCCATAACCAAATCAATTCTTCCCCATGCAACTTAATCAGCTCCCTCTTTCCTTTTCATACCAGTCAGCCATAACATCTTCAATTCTCCAAGTTTGCACAAATCTCTCCACACTCTCAATTTTACCCTCATTTCACCCTGCAGCTTCCCCCCCCCCCACCCCCCCAAGACATTTCTTTCCTTCTATTTTTAGCAATTGCCTTTATCATCTATTCCAACTTTCACCTTGCCTATCCTAACCAACAACCTTGTAGAAGCGGGGTGGATTTTAATCATCTTTAAATATGCTAAGCTTATTTTTTCATTTCATGAGAATAACTTTTAAACTTCACCAACACTGAAAATTGTGCTGAACGCATTAAGTCCTCCATTAAGTTGGACAACATAAAAATGGCATTATTATTACAAAGGGAGTCACAGTGGCATGAGTCTTCAAAAGGTTGGGTTTTTTACAATGCAGACCTGAACATACATGTTACAGCGTATTACAGAAGTGAAAGTAACGTGCTATGCATATGGCTTTCTCTTCTCATATCAGATACACAGCTAATTATTCAAGACGACTTACAGTGGATTAAGTTTTCCCTCACCTGCTTAAATACTCTCATCTACTGAGGCTGTAAACATTACTTATTTAAGAGGCATTAAAGGATATCAGTGGAAGTATTTTGATTTAGAATTGATTCTATATTTTTTTCCCCAAAGAAAAAAGTAAAAAGGGAAGATGCAATTATTAGCAGAAGAAATTGAAAGCATATATTTAACAAGTAGAAATTGTGGGAAGAACTCAAACCATAGATGCATTGAAGTGGGAAGATTTCCACACAGTATTCATAGTTTTTCTTATTTTTGCACAAATATGTATCAGGCTGCCAATTACTCTTAAACTGTGACACCACAGTATACCATATGATCCAGAGCAATCTTTTTTAATCATGAAATTGGCAAATATGGGGCAGGGGGGAAGTTAAATAAATACGTGTCCCTGATTCTTATTTAATTGCATTCTAGCATTTTCCTGGAAAAATTTTTTTTTTTTTTCTTTTCACTTAGAACTTGGAATCAGGCAATAGAAAAGAAAATACCCAAAGCAGCAATTCAATCCTAAATTTATACTTGTAATTAGGTTTTGGGGTTTTATTTTCGATGGGGCCATTATCTCAGTACTCTTGTCTTGAAAATGTAATACTGCCTCTGTATTTTTCCAAAAGAATCACAACATTCCTGTAGTCTCTATAAACTTGCCTTAACTGTTGCTATAATGCTAAATTTTGGTGAAGTGAACTGGGAATTAGCTCCGTTATACAAACTGTGGGGTCAGGCTCTGCCATCCATTCTCATAATGAGCAATACATTTCATCTGCAAGTCTCGTCGGAGGTCCCACTCAGCATCAACAAAAGCAAAAGAATTTGGCCTGTTAGTGTGAGCAGCTTCCCACACTCACCTGCTACATTAAAAATAGTTACTACCCAAGATCTCGCTATACCATTCTCCCACATACAGAAGCCTAAGCAGTAATAACTGCATGCCATTTGCAGCAGCAACAACAGTGCTTGATACAAACAGTATCTTACCTAGTGCATACACATCATGTCAAACCATAGTGCATGCATATGCGTTATATATATCTGTGGACATATATCAGCAATGCCATGCTTTAAGGTCTTGTATCTACCAGATTTTAAAAATAAATAGACAAATAAATAAAACAAAGCAGCTTTTGAATTTTAAGGCTGAATGAAGAAGGCGAGAGAATATGAACTTTGAAAGGAAGAGTCCATTTGGCTTTACATATATGGGTTTTACTGTTACCTTCAGAAAACACAGGAAAGCAACACGCCAAGCATAAACATAGTTACCAAAAATATATGCACTCTGTCTATACATGCTCTTTATATCCAAAACATCAAACCTCTGTCAGATGACAACCCTGTTTTGAAAGCCAATTTTGACTTGCATACAAGAGAGATCCAGAACGGGCAGAAACAAATACACTACAAATAACTTTTGCTATGAATACACTTAAGTGTATTAAGTGCCTTAAGTGACAATTTGCAAAATAATTTACATGCAATGAGATTATACATGTATACAGACAAACTAACAATATCTGGTCCTTTGATTAGAAATCAATACAAGATCTTTGTAGAGAAGATCTGCAGATTGTTTCTCCCATTCTGTAAACAAATGATGACTCCTCAGCAATCTTTCAATTACTCACAGCTATTTTAAAGCACTCTGAATAATCATACTGAAAAAAAGATACTCGATGACTGATAAATAAAACATTAGATGATACAGAAAGCATACAAGTCTGTATTTTGTTACCATGTTAGTATATGCATTGAACAATAAAAACAAGACTATATTTATGTTTTCAACAGCAGTTTGAACAAACTGTTTCCAGGTGAACAATTCCCTTTTTCATTTATTTCTACAATATTGCACTTATAGACAATTTGCAATAGATTTCTAATAATTTTCACAGAAATTTGCCCACACTGCAAAAAAATTGAGATGCAGTAGCCTAACCACTAACAAAGGTGCTGTTGTTGTGCAAGAACTGTTTCTAAAAGGAGTTCGTGAAAAGAGACTGATAAGGAAATAATTTAACTCCTCAGAACCACAGACAACAACGTATTTTATCATTTTTCAAATTGCTAGGGATTGGGCGTTTTAATTAGAAGCTTGTGTAATAAATCAACAACAATATATGACTAACTACAATAAAAATAGGTTCCACTTTGTAGACTATTGGATTTTGGTGGGAAATTACATTGAGGCTTCAAAATCTTTGAGCACCTTTAGAAGATAAAATTAATCAAGAACTATATTCATTATCTTTAAAACATATCATGTGTTACAGTTTCACAAAACAAACAAACAAACAAAAAAAATTAACTCTGTTGCATACACCAAACCCATTAGACTAAGCTCTTGAAGAAACAAGCTCAGCTGGGAGCCTTTTCCTTCGTACCCAGAGTCCACCTAACTGGGATGATGCTTGGGAACAGAACTATATCTGTTTTACAGCCTGCATTCCTGTTCCATTTGTTTCCAGTCAAGATGAGGACTGATCCCTAAAACAGAGGTACTCTAAAGGTACTGCTACATCACAGTGTTACCTCCCAGGCTAACAGTGCTGAAGCTAGCACCGATTCCTGCTCCTTAAGCTCTGCCATGACTCCAGGTACAAGACTCCCACCATGCAAAAGCCATTTCTCTGCAGGGCTCTGGACATTAGACAGGCTGAGACTGCCAGAACACATACAAACACTTTACTGCTTGACGCACAGAGAAAACGCCACGAGGACAGAGAAATCTCGAAGACTGAAGAAGCTGCACCTTTACCATCCCTGTGGCAGGAAAGCAACGTTGCCTTGTTGACCTGCAGAGGCCCTCTCAGAAACAGCAAGAGAGGACTGAGGAAGAGGATGCACCACAATATATACCACATGGAGTATAGCGGTCTCCCTTCCCTACCTGAAACAAACACAACAGCTGCTGAACTAGTTAGCTGTAGTTAACAGGGGTGGAAACCAGGCCACAAACTCAACGAGCAACAGCACTGATGGGGACCTGCAGCTCAGCAGACAGGTACTGCACCAGGGCAGGGCTCTGCCAGTCAGGGCTGCAAAGGGAACCGGAGACAATTCTCCCCTTACCAGCACACAAGAAATACTATCTTCTTTGGTCCTCTCAACCACAGCAACGGCCTTTTTTTTCTGCGCACAGCCCTGGAGGAACAAAACTTAAAGCCAGACAGCACAAGGCAACCCTGTACGTCGCACCTCCTGAAAGCTGACTCCTCTGACTCCCTGCACAGTGGCCGTCGCACAACCAGAGACAACACATATTGACAAAGCGAGACCAGCACGTAGACTAGCAAGGTGTGAGTGAGAGCGAGACTGCTACCGCCTACAGACTACCGCACTGGTGTGAAACACGGAGGACTAAGCCCTCCACAGAATCAGTGCCCGTGAACTGCAGATGGAAACGGGGTTTACACTGAGTTGTCTCTCTAAGGAAAGGAACTGGGCAGCCAGTCTGTCAGGGAAAAAGACAGGAGCTTCTTCTACTCCAGTGTCAGAAACTGCAAGAGCAGCAAGTAACAAGAATTAGGAATCATAAAGGGTATCCAGAGAGCAACAGGAAAAACTGTCCCTGCCACAAGCAGAAAGGAAAGGCCAAAGGTAAACTCACACGCTGTAGCAACCTGCCACCTGACTGCAAAATGGACCACATCGACAGATGACGGGAACAGACCCTAGGAAAAACGGGCTTGCCACAAGTGCATCTCATCAACCTGCAGCAGCTGAGACTTGTCTCTTTCAAGCTTTGTCAATGTTGTGCAGCTCATCCTGCTAACACAGAGCCATTTCAGGAGCCAGCAAAGCCTCTGCAGACCTCTGCGGTGCATTCACAGGGATGTGTACGCACAGTCAGACGCTCCATATATGCACGAGAGACTTCTCCCTGCCCCAGACAGGCTGATTTCCAGTGCGAGACAGGAACCACCATTCACAAACAGAATCTCTGTGTGAGATTCAAGATCGACGCCCACGCTTACACCTTGTGCGAGTCTGCAAACCCTGCGTTTGGGGGAGGCCAGGCAGGAAAGAGGGTCCCCACCGACCCAACGGCGTAAAAAGTCCCCCACCAACTGAGCCCCTTCCTACTTGCCCAGGAAACGCTGCCCAGCCGTAGCTGTGCAACCGCACTGTGCTCAGAGGCAAAGGTACTCCGCGTACCCCCCCCCCCCCCCCCCCCGGCGACAGTAACGCCACAGATTACCCTCGCAGACGAGCACAAGAAACTGCGACACCACGGCACGAAGCGGAGACCGGGATCCGGAGGGAGACAGACCCTGCCGTGCAGCTGGCAGACCTCAGCAGATTTCTCTGCGGTCTGGAAGCGAGGGAGGGCCAGGGACCTGCAGAGGCAGCCCCGGCCCCGGAGCGGGATCCCCACGGAGCAGCCCACAGGTGCTCGCTCCGCAGCACTGCCCCACCGCCGGCGAGCGGGGGGGACAAGGGGCAGCCGGCGAAAGGAGAAGTCGAAGGCAGGGGGACGCGGGGAGAGGGGGTACCGAGGGGATGCCTGAAGCGGGGGGAGCCGGACGGCAGGGCGCTCGGCCCGGCGGGACACACGCAAACAAGCACACGCCGCTCCATCCCCGAGCGCCCAGACACCGCCGCCGCCGCCGCATCGCCCGGCGCCGGAGCGAGCCAACCTGTTTCCCCGCGCACCCAGAAACCGGCTCCGACCCCCAGCACAGGCGGGCAGGAAGACGCACGCCCCCCCTCCCCGGCTGCCTCCCCGCGGGGCGCGTCGCACCCCCTGCCGCGGCCGGGGCCGCGCTGCGGCAGCCGTACCGTGGGCAGCAGCGGCTCCATCTGCGCCCCTTGGTCCTGGGTCTCCATGCGGCGGCGGGGCCGCGGCGGCGCCCTCCCCGCCGCCCGCCCGGGCGCGCTCCGCGGGAGCCGCTGGGCTGCGCTGGGCTCCGCGCGCGCGCCCGCCGCCGCCGCCGCCGCCGCGCTCCCTCCGCGGACCGGGTGGCGCGGAGGCAGGAAGCGCGCGCCAGTCACATGGCTCCGCGCACCGCCGGCCCCAGCGCGGGGGGAGGCAGGAGCCGGATCCACCTGCGGGATGCGGCCGGATCCTGCCGCCGCCCCCGGCGGGGCGGCGAAGGCGGGAGGACCTCGCCCCTGCACGGCTGCGCCGGCGAACCGGAGCCGCGAGCTCCTCCGCACGGCACCGCTCCCCGCGGCCGCAGGGGGAGCGGGCTGCGTGTCCGAAGAGGAAGGCGCGGGGAGCGGGGGGAGCGGGGGGAGCGGGGGCAGCGGACCCCGCAGCCCACCCACCCCCCCACCCCGGGGACCGAGACGCCGCTCGGGAGTTTCCCACTTTGCGCCGGGCTTCGGCCACGGTCCCCCCGAGGCTGTTGCTTCGGGGCAGTCTGGGGCCAAGATTCATTTCGATTTAATTCAGCGCCACACGGGCGCTGGAACGCTGACCCTCTGCTCCGTCCTGCCAGGCTTCGACCCTCAAACACAGGCGGCACCTTCAAAACAGAGATCTGTCCCACCCTCCACTAAAATAACCCCACTCCCCCCTTCTACCCGCAAGTTACAAACACCTATCCTTCCGGATACAGGTAATTTAATAGCAGTCTTACCCCCTGCCTCGCCCGATTTTATCATTCAAGCAAGCCTGCGGGAGCATTTAGCTTCTCCTAGTGCGTCTGGCTCTACAACGCAATGGGTACGTGCAGCCATACCGAAACCCCAACAAGCTACGCAAACAATCGTCGAAGCCTAAATTTGGCTATCCCGGTGAGCAGAAGGACACTTGGGCCCCCACGGCACTTGTACTATTAAGGACACAAGCACGATGCTGCCTACCAGGACAGCTGAGCTAGAGAACTTCCCATATTCACTTCCCAGCACATCTCCCCCCCAAAAACGCACCCATGCAAATCTGTGTGCGTATGAATCAAAATGAAGAGAGATCTGACTAGGAAAATTAAGCTAACAAGTAAACTTCTGTCTCCCTCTTAACGCTGATTTCCTTGCCAAAGCAGCAGGCCATCCCCTACGTTTTGGATATCCTTTGCAGTCTAAAAGCAGATTAATAAATAGTTTCGCTAGATCCGATTTAATTCCATCTGCCATGAGGCATGTTCTTCAAGTCTCCTAAAGATCTTCCAGGTTGATTTATTTGTACATCAACGAAGCAAGACAGAGCTGGGGAGGTAGTATAAAGAAAAGGGGTGTCAAAGCTCGTTCTTACAAAGAAGGGGGCTATTTTTGTGAGACACAATTGACAATTTAGTCTTTGTACAAAGTGATACATACATGTAACACGGTACAGAAAGACGGACAACACTGTGGTCCAGATTCTGGGACAGAAGCCAGATGCATATTTTCATAACATGATTACTGATCTACAGTAATTAACATAGGAGGTCATTCAGGTCACTAGAGGTAAAGCTGTGTCAGCATTTGTGCAGTAAAACCCTGGTTGTAGGAGCTTATAATTAAGCTATAAAAGTCATGATGAAGCTGGGAAAGGAATGTGTTTAAAAGTGATTTTACTTCTTTAAAGAAAAAAGCTTTAAAGTGAATATACCACTTGTGAAAATGGGAAGCCCAAAAACCTTCTGTCTACAGGCAGCTATTTCAATAAACATTAGTATAAGCATCCTTAGTCTTCTCTACCTAAATAGCTCAAGCTTGTCCAAGAGCATTTTTTAAATAAGGTACTGGAATACATCAAGCTCAATAGCATCTACGCACCTTTCACTCCCCAAAAGATTCCCCCAAAACACGCTCGTTCACACATACACATCTGAAAGCAAAGCCCAAGAACAAATCAGATTTTACGAAGATCACGAGGAAGGGTATCAGCTTACTGTGTACATGATGCTATTCCCCAACATTTCACAGTGAGAAACAGGATCAAGACCACGAGCACGCAAATGGTGAGCTACAAAGGAGTTACTGAATGGGCCATCAAAAGAGAGTTAGGATCAATCATGTCATTGTTTTTGCAAAGGTTCTTTGTCAGAGTGCTTTACAGCCAGGAGTTTGCCATTATTGAATAATAGATTAAATATGGAAAAACTCTGTTAAATAACAAACCTCCCCAAGTCACTCTGTATCATCCTGCTCCACTCACACAAAAATATCACAGATGTCCATACCTACAAAGTCACAAATTAAAAGCCAAAGTCAAAGTGCAAGTCATTCTTTCAACAGCTGTGACGAACATGCTTCAATATGAAGATCCAAAATGTTGAATCCAGAAGCTCCAAAGCCAAAGGTTTTCCACACAAAAAAAGTGGAAGACCATAAATGACTGAGATGAAAGTTCTACTTTTAATCAAACATAACTAAGATACCAATTTTTTTTTTAGTGTCATCCTAGCCATATATCTCACCAAAGAGAGAATTAAGAGAAAGTAATATTTATTCTTTAATTGCTTTATAACTGCATTTGAATTGTTTTCCCTTTCTTCAGGTTGGCTTCTTTCACTATTGCATCTGATGTGAGCCATACTCCCAGGCATGTCCAGCAATTTTCTCTTTTGCAGTATTACTCTATTACAATAATAATGCCACTTCTCATCCCAAAAGAATTAGCTTTAAAATCATGAGGTAGAGCAGGCTTTAGCGTAAAGTTTGAACTTTCAGTACATAACTAGGTGATATTTTCAAGCTTTTGTACATGAAGGCTAAGGAAGAAAGAAGAGGTTCTCAAGTCATCAATAATTTGAGAAACTTGAACACAAAACCAGGTGTTCTGAAATCATGACATGAAGATACACTTGAGTTTTAAGTTTTTAAGAATATCTAGGATGTGCTATTGAAATAAATACTTTTGTGGCATATGTCAGACTCTAATTTTGTCTTTAATATATATTTCTAGTGCATTACATAAATGAAATGGCAAGGGCTTCTATATTTAGTTTTACAATGATAAAGCTCCTAAAGCAAACCTCAATGGGAAAAAGGGTAAATATTTTTCTTGTTCAATAATGTTCTGAATTTAGGTCAGAAACTGACCTGATCCTTGCCTGGTGTCATCTTTCAGAAGAAAATAAAGACAGCAACAGTTGATTTTTATTCTTCTCCTTCCTAAAATTGCCTCTTACCCCTTTGGCCTGCAGCAAGCCAGTAACTCAGATGTTCTCCTGAATCATGGTCAATGTTTTAAAACCTACTGAACAGAGGTTTCATCCCTTAAAATCTGCTCACAAGGGCTATGTTTTATATATAAAGGGAAATACATTCAGAGGGCTCAGCCCATTCTCAAAGTACTTTGGAGGTATATAGCATAGATTTTGGAGGCGTATGGCGTATACTTACCTACCTGGGTTTGACATAAAAATGGTCAGGGATGTAAGTAATTCCTACTGGCTTGAACATCACTGACATAGCTCTGTGTATACAAAAATAGATGCGTCTTAAGATCCAGCTCCAAAATGAAGGCCTAAAATTCGCAGAGTTCAAGCTCATGAGAGGTCTTGCAATACTTCTCTTACTATGTCTCTGTAATAAAAGTTCTGGGTTTCTACCTAAAGAGTATTCCCTAATTATCAAGTGACAGGTACTTCCTCCACCTAAGTCCCAAGAAGTTATTCTGATATAATAAGTGATGCTATTTGTAGATGTATATTTTTATATATGCAAAAAAGCTGTCACAGAAGCATAGTATCACTTATTGGCCCAGTACCGCTCACATTTTTAGTTATACCTTTCTGTCAGTTTTCATTTTGTGATCAAAATATAGCTATAATTTAGAAGAAATGCTTGATTTAAGCCATTTATCTGAACACAATTCCTGTTCTAGGAAGACATCCTGGGTGTATTGGCTCTTCTCCCAGTTTAGCCATAAAATATGTCACTCTACCAGGATGGGGGGGGGGGGGGGGGGGGGGCAGGGAATAGCTACTAGGCAAGAGTGAACCCTTGATTTCCACTGAGTTGTTAGTTACGAAACTGAACATGAGAACTACTTTAAAGTGTCCCCATAGTAGAAATATGGTTGAAACCTAATTCATTCGTTTATGTCCATGTCCAGTACTCTCAGCATGTTCTTAATTCCAAAAAGAACCTGCACTCTGTCAGACCTAACAAGGTTGCCAGTAGATTTTAGCACCATAGTGAACAATTTCACAAAATATTCAAAATCAGAAAGGGCTAGGGTTAAATCATTTTGCCCTCTCTTGACTCTTGCCTAAGCTCAAGCCTCAAATACACTGGTAAACAAAATGCACGCACAACACACATTAGTTCAAATGCTCATACTGTGCGTATTTATCGTAAAAATATTTCTTTAATGAAGGGAAAACTTTTTTAAAAATTGCAGGTTATTTTCAGCTTGTTACAGATATTTCTATTTCAAGTAAAATTGCAAATTAATTTCTAAGCTTCAGGGGGGGAAGAAATCACTACCAAGCAACCAAAATCCTTTTCATTCTATTTTTGCCTTCTTGATCATACAAGATGAAACCGTAATGGGTGGACCTCTCAAACTGCATTTCATGCTAATAAAAAAAGTGAACTACCTTTAGATATCAAAAGGAACATCCCATCACTATAACCTATTCCTAAGAAATTTTTTTTCCCTGTAATTAGAGATTCCTGACAAAAAGGTAACAAAGGGGAGGAGAAAAAAAAACATAAATTCTGGCAGCAGTTTTTCCTCTCTCCATTCTTCCTCCCCATCTGAAAATAAATAACCATCTGGATCATTGTACCGCCTTTGTGACAGGTGGTACTCAGTTATGTTTCTAATTTCATTGGAAAGTGGTAACGGCTCTTTCTTTTGCTAATACACTCTGTCTGCAATTATTTGACTCTGAGTTAATTCATTTGAAATATGATCCAAAAAGGTTCAGTGCTGATTGGGATGTATTCTTTGATTGTGACATAATCTCTTTTTTTCTATTGGCATCAGAACTGGAAAAAAATATTCTAATAATTGTCTCACTAATATAACTTCTCGCATTTCTCAGCCAAAAAAAGCAATGCCAATGAAATATGTCTGTGTCCACAAGCCCAATCCTACAACTCCTGTAAAACAGTGAGACAATCTGTGTTGGTAAAGAGCACCAAATATTTGTTACTTCCTTAATTTTCCCCAAAATGGATAATCTACCAAAGGTTATGAATTTTATGGTATTCCGATTCTAAGCTGGGCCTTTGATATTTGATATTTGCTACATTAATATTAGAGAATACTATTTTTAAATCTAAAATAAAATTAAGCAGTGTTAAAGACTCTTTACCTAATAAAATAAAATAATACATAAAATGAATTAATACATAAGCTTGCTAATTATTAAGATAGCTACCCTTTCTAGGCTTATTTTTCAAGTGGAAGAAATTCCTCAGACATATCATCCATTTAATCTTTCTAAATAAAATATGTTGAATCAGGCTCTAATTAATCACTGACCTAAATAATCCTTCAGAAAGATTAAGCTATCTTAATTTAAAACCTGCAAGGGAGGGATAATATACTGTTTCTTGCTCAGTTATTCTAACAGAAAACTATAACTAAACATGTAGCTTAACAGACGTAAGACAACGCTTGTCTAGATTGAGCTTCAAGTCATTGGATCTTGCTACACCTCTTATTTCTAGGCCAAGAAGTCCTCTAACATCAGGAACATTTTCTTTATATAGGCAGGTACTGTGTTAATACTTCTCTTCCTTTATAGTGCTTCTAATTCCTTACTGCAAGAGAAGACTTCGCACCTTTGTCATGGCTCCTCTGACCTATTCCAATTTGCACAGGAACACCACAATATTCCAAAACTTGGCTTAACAACGTAGCATTCAGAAGCTAGACTATATATGCCTCTGACCTCTGGATCATCCCCGGTTTTCCACATCATGAAACATGATCGTTTCCTTATGTATTGCACCACAAGGAGAGTTCTAACGGGGCCATCTACAGGGTCAGATGATGGTTATTGGGAAAGATGGATGAGGCTGGTTGTGGTTTTATTTGTTTGCAGTATTTCAAATTTGCAAATACATACTAAAGTAAAGATTATGAAGCGCGTGTACCTACTTTTACCTTTTAAATCCTAATCATATCCTTTGTCTGTCACTTGCCTTCGACTATAAGCACTTCAGCAGGGGGTCTACCAGGCTCTGTAACAGACCACACTGATCGAGCGGCCTTACTGTGATCGAGCAAACAGCACAGAACTTCAGCCAGGAGCTTTTGCACAGGGATTGATGTAACTGTAAAAAACAATCTATGCCTCGAGATGTGTACAATTTATGAACAGTAATATTTTGTGCGTGTATCTAAGCCACCAAAGCTATCTGTGTTAATCCCAGAAACAGAAGCACTAAGCTGTGAGAACTAGACTCACCTGCACCCAAGCCACGTGGGTCGTTGAAGCAGTGCGGGGTTTGCATGGCGACATGCCTGAGCAGTTAGCTTTGGACAGGGAATTTACACAGATATTCAGCTGTGTCTCACCCAGCTAGAAAGTTAAGATTGCATATGAAAGGAATACCAGAACAGTATTAATGTGGTGTCATAGCCATCACCCCCTCAGGGAGCCTCAAATATGGGCTCTTCTCACCCTTCCTAATACATACACCTAGGATGACTTGCTTCCTTTAACTTAGCACAGTCCCAGGCCAGGGTCTCCGCTATTTGCTCCGAAATCAGATTAGCATGGAATTAACAACAAGATTCACACCAAAGGCACAGTTAATAGCTTCTGTACACAGGAGTAAACTCTAGACTTCCACACAGTTTCAGCAAAAAAGGTACCCAAATTAACTCTTGTGGTTCAGATTCGATTCTCAAAAATTCATCAGCTATTCAAACTTTCTTAGTTACAAAACTGAATAAAAGAACTGCCTACATATTTTAAAGTGTCCCCATAGTAGAAATGTTTGAAGCCTACCTAATTCAGTCATTTATGTCTCTCTGATGCTCCCTCCACCTTCATAATTCAAAAAACAAAATGCACTCAAAAGGTTGCCAGCAGATTTAGTAGGAGAGTAAACAATTTCATACAATACTCAAAACTGGAAAATGGGAGGACTAGGATTAGTGCAAATTTATCAGAAAAATATTCCTTTAATAAAGAGAAACCTTTAAAAGATGGTTTATTTCTCACCTTTTACTGGTATTTGCATTTGAAGTAAAACCACAAATTAATTTCCAAGCTTCAGTAACCAGAAAACAATTAAAGAAAATATTTCTGTAAAATGTACATACATTGATGTAAACCCAGACAAGCTTAACAATACCAAACAAAAGATGAAGTCTTGACTCTATGGAGTCCACAGAAATTCTGCCATCAACTTTTGTGGCAGTAAGATCTCACCTCAAAATTTTATCTTTTTAAGTTTGTACTGATTACATTTTTCCTGTTATATTTTAAAAAATACAGCATGATACGTGCTTTGGTACAGAAAACAAGTAAGGGCTGAATTATTTTGTCTCCTTGCAATGTTGATGGTCCAACTAAACTCACATTTAATCAAAGGCCTGCTGGCATGAAGCTTTTGTAGCCTAGTCATATACTAAGGAATATATGTATATATATTTTTTCACCCAGGTGCAGAAGATTAGACTGAAACTCAGGAAACTTGTGGTTTATTTCTGATTATGCCACTGACAAGCTTAGAACCTCATGTACTAATATGTATTTCCCCAAATCATTAAGTAATTTTCCAACACATTCCCCTTGTCAGATACTGAACAGTCCCCACCAGAAGAGGGGAAAATACCATATCCATTTTTCTCCTTACAGCTTGGGTAAGAAGCATTATCCCAACTGCTGGGATTCTCAACCTTGTCTTGATTTGCAGGCAAGCCAGGGGCGTTTTTTTGCAACACCACTTGGGCTAAATCAATTACTCCTAGCAGAAAAAGCACCCACCTCCTCCTCAAGTTTTCAGAATATGAAGTTTATTCAACACAAGTCAAATCTAAAGGGGGTGTGGAGGGGAGCCAAACCCACAGAAAGTAATTTCTTCATTAAAATTTTGAAAACAAAGCTACTAAAGTTTCAAATATTCCAATAAAAACCCCACTCTGGATTGTAAGTAACACTGAAGTTCCTCAGTAATTAAACCAGTGCTACAGGTAATTTATAGAGCTGGCAATCCAGCTCCCTCTCTACCCATCACCTTTGGTAGGAACCTGGCCCTCACAGAGTTCTTCTAGCGGACACGATTATTTTCTCCTCCTCTGGGAGCATACTCTCAGATACCAAATAAAAATGAACGGACAATAATTCTTACTGTATTTTCTAATCACCCATTCCTTCCAGCCTGAGCAGCCTTCTTGCCATACAGAAAGATTTTTATAACAAATACTTTAGAAATCATATAATATGAGAAGTGTTCATTGTAAGCATGTTTTACTAGTTTCATAATTTCTAGCTCTCTACTGGCTTTTCACAAAAAATATATCCACGTGTAACACATTACTGACAAAGATGACAGCATTGGCTTTAAAAGTGCTCCCTATGCCTACAGGAAAAACATTTGCTAATACTGACCTACCAGTGAAATAGAAATACAGGTCCTTTTTATTTTTCCACATGCTACATTTCCAGAAAAAATATCTTACCTGAAATCCAGAATCCAGGATCCTGACTGGCTTGCGATTTCACAAGACGAGCAGCTGGTATAAACTGGCACAGCTCCAATACAGTCAAATGGGCTTTAAGAGATGAAAGCGCGTTCCTTACTGAAGTAGCCAAACCAAAAATAGGGATTTGAAAAGAATTTCCACTGAATTGCAATTGCTTTCTTTCATACATACTGCAATAGTTACTACAAAGTAGTACAAAATATTTACAAAGTAGTAACTATTCTCTTCAAAGAAAAATACTTTTCACTTGAGCTTTTAAATTCTGCAGAGAAAAAGTTCATCCACATTCCCCAATAGGCGGGTAATGAGGACACAAAGTGAAATCTTTACTGAATTACTGGCCTCACTGAAGTCAATGATAACAATTCCTTGGCTTTGTAAGAATTTCACTGCACTAGATTTCCATCAGGAAAACTACACAGTACTTGATAGACCCCTGCTTCATTATATTTGATAATAGTGACAGTAATAAAAAAATACATTGGGGATCCCAATGCACCACTGTTAGAGATACATATTCTGTAAACTGCAACATACTTCAAAGTATTTGTCCTAAAGCTCAGAACTAAACCAAGCATATTGGGCCTAGCCAACCTGATTGCCTACCATAATAAAATGGCTGTATTTGTGGGCAAGGGAATGACAAGCACTGTCATCTACCTTGACATTAGCAAGGCTTTCAATGCAGTCCCCCCCCATAGTATCCTTGCAGAGAAACTGAGGAGGTATGAACTGGATGGGTGAACCACAAAGTCTGTGAGAAGCTGGATGGGCCTTCTGGCCTGAAGGCTGGTGGTCAATGGTTCAAAATCTCACTGCAGCCAGCTACAAGTGGTGCCCATCTCCAGTCAGTCAATTCTGGGGATGATCCTGCCTAATGCCTCAAGTATTTAACATCGATGACCCACATGATGGGACAGAACGAGCCCTCCTGAAGCCCATGGAGAGGCACCCAGCTGGGTGAAGTGGTTGATACACTGGAGGACCAGGCAGCCATTCATGAAGATCTCGCCAAACTGGGAGAGTCAGCTGACAGAAACCTCATGAAGTTTAACAAGAAGTGCAGAGTCCTGTACCTGGGATGGGTCAACTGTATGGGCTGAATTAGAAAGATCACAGCCAGCAGGTACAAAGATGTGATTATTCCCCTCTGCTTGGCACACACAAAGCCACATCTGAAATAACATGCCTCTGGGTTTGGGCCCCCATTACACAGAGGAAGATCAACAAACTAGACTCTGTTCAAAGTCCATACTTATAGCATTGACAACCTAAACTTCCGTGAGCAATCTAGACTCATTGGATAGTTTATAGAGAGAAAAAGGCATTTCTCAGCTATAATTCATCTCACCCTAAGGTAAACATTTAAGGTACATCATAATCTAGGAGTACCTGTTCCTCTCCAATGACTTCAAAAGGATTTCATACAAATTGCTCAGATGCCAATAGCCACATTTGACACATCTAACACTGTCAGAGTAACCCCCCAAGCTGTCTTGCATTAGACCTGAAAAAAGAAAGGTAATTTACAGAGTAAATATCAGCATAAAGTCTGAACGCCACTTTTTATCCAATTTTTACCAAAGTTAAACACACTACCCACATAACTGAGCTCAAAACTTTTGCTTGGGAAAAGAAGGGAAAATTATGCTCAAATACAATTGTACTTTCCTTCTTGAGCTGAAAAAAACATAAGATTAAAATTCCAGGTATAAAGAGAAAAATGAGAAGTACTAATATGGCAATATTACAGGAATTATTTTTATAACATTAAACACATAGATTAAATGGTTTGTACAAATTATTACCAGAGCAGTAGAGAACTCTGGTAAGAGTTCTCAAAAAATCTTATCTGCATGTCTGTGGATCTCTAAGACAGGGAGTGTGGGGTTTCTGTATCTCATCTATTTATAGGGTCTTTAAGCCCATTAAGAGATTAAAAAAAAGGCACGCAAGCCATGTAGTACATGTAATCTCTTTGCCATTTCTGCAAATACATTATTTGTAGATTTGTAAGTCTAAAGACACAGATGTAAATCCACTGCCTAGCCATTGCATTACACCCAGCAATGCCCATAGTAGTGCTCTAGTCTGAGGAATTGTTGACTGTTCCTAAAAAACACAGACAACACACTGACACAGGTAAAATATGTTACCACCTGCCAGCAGGTCCAGAAGCTGCCAAAGCTTCCAGAATTCCTCTAGTACTCTCACTGCACACGTGAAAACACATCAGAGTTAAAGTGTGAGGTTATCAGGATCACCTGAAGCATCAACCATAAATATGCTGACTGAACTACACTGCTGGAAACCTACCTTGGGGCACTGCTGCATAATTTGACATTGATATCAGGTTGTGTGTCCTGAAAACAGTGATGGACTGATTAAAACCTTGACCAAAATTATGTCATAAACTGTGCTCAACATCTAGAACAACTTAGACTGTGGGACACTGATGTCTAAACTGTCTAAAGGACCAAAGACTGCTTCTCATCTCCCACATTTCCCCCTCTGACATATACATATCAAAACAAGACCATTGTACCGTTTCTCCCCCAGTGCCCTGGTTGCCACAAAGAGGAAACTATGACATAAGAAAGCTGTAGTGTGCTGCAGCCGAGACAAGCGGGACACTAAGAGCACAGGGCTTGTCCCAGGTATACCATGAAGCACTCAGAGAGACTGGGAAGTGCGTAGAAGCCAGAGCCTTTTCATGAGAACAAATCATTCTGCACTACCCCAAGAACCAATGGTCATCAAGATAATGCTACAGGTCACAACGACAAGAAATTCACATCTCAAATGGCTGGCATCATACCTGGACCACTTTTGTAAAACCCACATTTTGCTTGAATTTTGCTACCTCTTGCTAGATCTAGTGAAAAGATTACAAGTTCAGAAGTATATCCATTCTTTTCCCACCACACTAAGAGACATGTTTCGTCTCCATACAGACGTTGGTTTCTCTCACATCCTCAGGCCAAGCTGCAACTACACAACTGGAATATATTAAGTCACTTGAATTGTATTCAGGGTTGGCAGGAAGTTAACCTGTTTAGGGGTAAGAGCACTTTTATGCATGTCAATGCTCCTAGCACTGGAGATAATTTATATTTTATTATATTTCTTGGTGTTATTTCAGAGAATGTAACTATATTTTTATTGTAGCAGCATGCACATTCATACCTCAGCCATGCCTAAATTACTAAGCTATCATAATGCTGGCAGTGGAACTGTGGTAGCACCAAGTATGCTACAAGTTTAATCGCTGTTTCCTCTGGTGGAATTGGTAGTATTGAAAGTCTAACCTCCATTTGCCTAATAATGACTATGACAGGCTAACAGATGTAAGATATGCTGACCATAACTGAGGAGCACGTCCCTGTAAGATCTTTCAGGATGCTTTATGTTTTGAGATCATTCAAAAGGAGCAAACAAAATGATCACACCAGCGCATTTCCATATGATTCTGTAGGTCATCTTCAGAAACTTCAAAAATTACTGAAAAGGGGTTTAACAAATTCAGCATGGAAACTTTGCCATTTCCCCATGACAAGAAAAACTGTAAGGATGTGATGATACGTGATTATTAATATTGTATTTAATACTGAATTTTTATAACAAAATTTAAACAAATTTTCTAATAACAAAAATGGAAAAAAAGCCTGTATCTCAAAGGGAAATCTAGCCCAAGATACCCTTGTGAGTATTATTTTCTCAAGTTCTGCCATTTCTTTTTAGCTCATGAACAAACCCTCAGGTGAGAGGAGCACATTTTCACCTCAGCTGATTGCTGCTGTTTGTCCAAATCACAAGGCTACCATAAATCAGAAAAAGAATATAATTTAATGCCTAGAGGTAGTGAAAAACAATTTAATGGAAGACATTTTTCTCTTCCTTGTGAAATGTCTGTAATAAATTACCCGTTTTCCAGGCAGAACTATTCAGGAATGACAATGTATCACCAGGCTGGCTTAAATACAAGAAAACCATTCACGCTGTGGAACAGTAAATACCTGTTTGGGGATATTAAATAGAAGGAAGGTAAAGAAAATTCTCCAACTACTAATGAATTTGCAGAATTTACTGTCAGGAAAGAAAGAATTCAATATCCAAATTTCGTCTGTAGAAAGAGAATGAAGAACCTCTGAGACACGAGGGATACTGCCAACCATCTATAGTAAATTAAAGCAATTGTGATTACATCTCGGGTACAGCTTGTCCAAATTTGCAAAACATATTTTGCACAGCTTTTGGTAACTGTGCATAGCCACAAGCCTTAGAGCATAGAGCCTTAGAGTCATGTGAAAAGGCAATTCCACATTTGTCTGAAACTCCATACACTGGTGAATTACCTGAAGCATGACACGCAGAGCTACAAGAATATGTTAGTTGTGTAACCACAGATGGAGGCCTGACAAGTTCATCAGCACACTTGACATAAGGGTCCTTGCAGTAACTCTCATCTGCCACTGCAGAAGCAGCAAATATGAAAAATATTCCCCATTTTGAATAGGAACTCAAAAACTGTCATGCAATAAGAATATATTAATTACTTTTTCCATCATATATAACTGATCCTGAAACTTTATCTAGAGAGTAATATTAAAATAGGAACCTTGTCTGGTATCTCTCTAAGATCCAGACTCCCCGTTTAACAGGGACCATCATCATACAAGATGATTTTTATATTTATTTATTTATTTATATAGTTCTCTCTTCCATCCCAGCAAAATGCAACAAAAACAGACAATCTTTGTGGTGTATGAATGCAAGGCATCAAGTTATTAACTGTTCTTCCATGGCACTATTATGGGATGTTTTCAACAGAAAATATATTGGTCACTGGTTGTGCTTATGACACTTGCTAGCTAGTGGCCAGACACTGCAAAAGAAGTGGTCAACTTGCAGAAGGCCCTTTCCATACTGCTGAACAAGGTTCAGATATGGGAAACAAGCACAAGTCTTATCAAAATTCTGAAGTGGCACCCTCCCATATCTCAAATACAGAGCCAGTGAGAAAGTTAATGCAAACCACAGAGTTGAAAGACCCTGTGGCAGATTAAAGTTGATTTACCTTCCTCTGATAAAAATCACCTCAGAACACAGCAGCCTTTTATAATTACAATTCCACCTTAAGCTATGCTTGGACATGAAGTTAAGGTTTTTCCTCCTCTAAGTGCAGATAGATCATTATGGAAACTGTTAACTTTTCCAAGTGATGCCAGCTTGAGCTGGCTCAGTTTCATTTAACTGGAAGCTCTTACCTGCCTCAAAGTGATGTGAAGAAGCAAAGCAGTGCCGCAGTGCACAGATGAAAGGTGGCAAAAAGTAATGCATGCCACTGAACTCCCCCCCACCCACTTAAAGCAACCCACCTAACAAACATATGCCAGCTGTGAAGAGAAATAAGGTACTACTCTGTTTAGTAATGCACAACCTGATTAGTGACTAAAGAAATAAGGCATGCCACTTTTATACACAATTCAACGATTGAAGTAAATGTGAACAAGTAAGAAAAACAGTAAGATACTGATATTACCATATGCCCTGTCACTCTCCAGAAAGGATTAAAAGCTAAAGTTGATTCTATGGGAACTCAGAAATTGTCTTAGTGCACTGACATTAAGTTTCAATGGCTGCAGTGTCATAGGGAAAGATGGAAAATAAGTGGAGAGAGGACTGGAAGTGATTTTTATAGTTAACTTCATTTGCCTGACATGTTTGCTGTGTCTAAGTCACACTTTGAAACAAGACCACCACGCTATGCCTGAAATTGGTGGGTTTCCCCAGAGGTTCACTTTTAAGCACATACTAAAGCTACACCTCCAGCATTTCAGATCAGAGCCAGGAGTACAGTCTTGTCCTCAGCACAATGAAAGAGGGCAATGTGCCAAATCTGGCCCAGACTTGAACTCCAGTAAAAATTGTTAAACACAAAGTGCAACTGTCTAAGGTCAAGTCCCAGGTGTTTTGTTCAAGTGAAGCACGGATGATCTCGAACTCTTAAGAAAACTGAATGTAACATTCATGTCACGAGCTAGTCACAAAAACAGTGTTCCTATGATAAAAGTAGGAGCTATTTTTTTCAGCTTTCATCAAGCTGTACCTTTTGAATAAGTAGGAGCTGGGTCTCAACTAACTTTAAAGTGTACAAAATTTCACCAGAACAATGGGATATTGCAAAATATTAATCACTGCCCACAAATAATTTTTAGAAACGACATCAAGGTTGTTCAATAGCACTTACAGCACTGGGCATTTCTCCACACCTTTTCTGAGCTAAACAAACTGAGAAAATTTTTTGAACTTCACATTGAAATAGGACTTCTAGAAGAATGGCTTGCTTTTAATATAGTGAACCTGCCTGAAGCTAAGAATTAAAGTAAATTACTTAAAAAAAAAAAAAAGTCAGTATCATGGTCAGAAGAATTCTTCAACCATTTCAGAATGATCCCTTGCAAAACTTAAGATAAATTCCTCCTCAAAAATAACTGGAAAGGCAACATGTCCAAGATATGTAATGCCTGTTACAGGTCTGCATCTATAAAACCTCTTCCCAGCCACACAAAAACCCTCTCATATGTTACCTAGTCGTTTGCTTTCTCTTGAGTTAAAAGACCCTATTTTGGAATGCCTTCTGTTGTCAGTGACATGGGCTTTAGTGCCACTCAGTGTTCAAATGACACAACTGCAGGGAGTTGTTGTACCAGAGCACCCAGTAGCATGATACGCAGTGGAATGATACTTTATTAATTTGTAGAAAACAGCTGAATTTTAGAAGAGAGGATGATGTTGATCCTTCACTTGATCTCATCGTCAGCCTCAATAACTCTGTTTTGGAAAAGCATAAAAGTCACAGTGGGGTTTTCAGAGGAATTTGACGTTCAGCATGAAATGATACATGAACTAGTAAACTGTCACAGCCGTTAAGAAGTAAAAAAATCAACAGCAGAGAAGAAGGTACAGTGAAAGAAGCTTGCAGGGCACAGGAGATGAGACAAAGTGAGAGGGAGCTAGAAGAAACGTTTAGCAAGTACATGCAAGTGAGAGAAGGACAAAGTGAACACAAAGAGAATGGGACAACAAAACAAGCCATTAGGAAAAGTCAGGTAGGCTATTGCTGTCTTTTGGGTAACCTGGGGAAAAATTCGTCTTCATCAAAATGCAGATCTTGAATTCAGAAACATTACAGCCTAAGGGATGAGAAGCAATCCCATATACTATATTCCTTTTTTCTCCCTCTTTTTCCTTCCTGATTCCCATTAATTATTTTTGTTATTTTGGGGTGGGTTTTTTTTGTTTTAACCTAAAAACCCACTCAGAGAATACACTTTTGAAACACATTGCCAAAATAAGGGTTCTGCTATCAACATCCTTTGTAAGTGAAAGGCAAACAACTTGCAGGGGAAGAGAAAAACCAAAACAAACAAACAAAAAAAACATTATCTGTTCTACTGACAGTAATTCCCACAAAGAGAAATATCTTACAAGAGCTTTCCATAATATGAATAGGAGCTGCAGTCAGACCAGGAAAGATATCCTCCCAGGCCAGTAAATGTCAGAAAATTTAAAAATGTAAATGAAAACAAAAATTGAGTAGGAGATACTGCTTATTGTGAAAGAAAATTCTATTTGCCCAACCAGAATAAGATGAAGCTAAGAAATACACTGAGAAGCAAGCTAGCCAAGAAGATCATCAAATACCAGAAACAGAGACCACATTTTGCACAGGGATGTTAAGACTGTCCATAGCTGGATACTGTCACTCCCTGTCCTGCCAGCCTCACCTGACCTACACAAACACCAATTCTGATGAGCAGAGAAACACCAAAGGGCTGTATTGTTATTTATAATACATCAGGGTATCATTATCACACACAACAACTAGCATGCAACCTTGCAATAAAGACAATTTCTTCAACAGATTAAGCCCTCAAAAAATTACCAGTCTCAGAAATACAGAAGAGCACAGAGAGCCCCCCTCAGCTGGCCTGAGGGCAACGCATGTCTACCAGAGGAGACGGGTTGCTGCAGTATGGCATCACAAAAGGGTGCTGAAGGAACACAAACTGTTTGGGGCTTGTATTCTCTTTTCTGCTTGAATTTATGTAAAATTCCTAATGAATAGAAGTTAATTAGCTACACTTAAGACTGATACACAACTACAGCCATAGGGAATAAACAGGTTCACCAGCTGCTGTATTACTCCAACTACGCTGTAAATTGCTGCATGCTATTAACATACTCTCCTGGCTTCAATAAAGAAAATCTTATTGAAATCAGTAGCACACATTTCCTATTTCAGTGAGACATTGCAAAATTAAAATGATATGTAGTAAAAACAATATGTGTGAGCCACCTGCTTACTGTATGATAGAATAGATTGGCATAGAATGACAGCTGCTGCACAGCCAACATTTCAGATACTGTACTACCTTGCCAACTGGACTTAAATTCACACATGATTTCCTTGACTAGCACTGAATGAATTTTTGCTGCTATAAATATGCATTGGCAATTGTGATGAATCAACCTGGATACTAAGGGTCACTTAATTCAAATACATCAAGAACTGTATCCAGTGCAAAAAGCCACCAGAGCAAATATTGGTGAGTCAGGACTGTTTTGATGACCTACATGTAAAGAATACACCTTGACCCATGATAAAGGGCTGCCAATAATGAAGATAGCCCCTGCAGAGCTTGCCAGATACTTATAGCACAAAAAGCTATATGTTAAAACCAAAGAACTAATTAATCATTGCATGCTTCCTCATGCTAGCCTGGAGTCTGTGAGAGTTACCATAACCAAGAGCCTTATATAGGCACCTAGAGCCAGATTCAGATAGCCTAAACTCCACTAAGTTCTTACACCTATCCTAGGCCTATTCTACACCTGCATTTAGTTTTTAGCAGACTCAAGGCAGGTCACAGCTCTACCTGTTGGTTGGGCTTTCTCAATCCCTCTTCAGCCTCATGTGGTTCTCAGCGCTGCTCACTCACAGTGGTTTAGTGAAAGGCAGGCTATTTGATATTGCTTCCAATTCCCACTGATTTCAATTAGAGCCATGTGTCTAATTATGTTTGCAGATCTGTTTTTGCTGGTTTTGTATTAAGGGGATATCTAGAAACAGTAAATGTTTCTTTTAATCTAACTTTCTATGCTAGCAGTTTATGTCTAAAGTCAGTGCTGACAGGAGCTCTAACAAGGAACCGCTGCTTTAGATTTCCCCGATAATAAAATACTCTTTGCATATGTAATAATAAATAGTCTGGGTCTGCAACAGGAAATAATTTTATAAGTATGAATACTATTTACAGTTCTTGAACAAGCGACAATACTGTAGCGTTCATAAAAGTGCAGGTTTGGGGTAAAAATCAGTAATCTATTTTAACCAATACAAATGCCAATATCCCATCTGCTAAGTCTCTTTATTTTATATCAGTCTGCCATTTTCTCTTAGTGGTAGCATCAATAAACATTGTTGGTAATCATCTGCTTGTGCTCTAATGTGGCATATTCAGTTTCATTGAACAAAGCCAGGCTGAAGATCCCTGAAGATATTAAAAAAAAAAAAAAAAAAAAAAAGTGACTTGTTTAGCTGGGATTCAGACCCACGTCTCTGATTTAAGAATGACTCAAAGTTGCATCATCACCAAACCTGAACACAAGTAGTTTTTATCCTATACAAAGCTAAATGCTAATAGTGTTATTTATCCCAACGAAATGTTCAATTACATGGGTTTTTTCCTCATTTTGCCAAGTGCAGTGCAACATTGTAAAAAAAAAAAAAGCCATCAATTTGAGGAGTTCACCAAAACAGTATTTGTATCTGATGATGTGTAACAGGATTCCAGCTGGAGAATACCACTTAGATTTAAGAAAGGGTTTGTTTTGCTTTCTCTCCTTTCAGATAGATTTGGAATTCACAGACATGAAAGGCTGGCTAACAAAGCCTAGATTCAGGCTTTCCTTAGCCAGTATTTGCCATAAAATTCTCAAACATATCTAGCACTAAAACACTATTACAAAGGCATGTTTTGCTTCTCTGGCATTGTAAAACTACAGTTACATTAATTAAATTAATCACAGCCATTCATAGTTAAAACAGGCCTGATAATCAGTGGTGAATTGTAATAGGCCACTTACTCTGAAAAACTAGATGATAAGCCCTGGCTTGCACGGTAACTTCAAACCCTCACAGATTTTGAGTTCCCATCAGGCTTCTTGGGCTTCTAACAGGAGCAAGGGAACAAGAAACTTGCATCCTTCAGCCTTAGGAGGCTTATCAGTAAAACGGGGAGGATCTGAAACTGTCCAGTTGTGAGATCAAGCTGATACACAGGTTACCAAAAAGGTGGAAGCTGGAATAGCAGACTGGCAAGGAACCCTCTGGCAATCAGCTAAGTTTCTTGACTTTCCTTGCTTCTTCAAACAAACCATCTCCATTAAAAATGCCACTTAAAAAAAAAAAAAAAAAAAAAAAAAAAGCATTCTCTGATGTGAAAATGTTCCATTGCAGATTATTGTCAGGACAGGCAGCTTGTCTCATGGGTCACCAGTCCCTGAACAGCCCATGCTCCTGGAGGTCCTCTACATAGAGAAGTGGAGGGGACAGAGCTCAGCACCACCAAGGACCAGGAGCTCCAGGTTAGGCTCCAGAATTAGGCTAGTTCTGCCATCAGGACATACCCTGTAAAATGAAAGATTCTCATGCCTGTCAACTAATACTGTACCCTGCCCTGTGCTTTCTGAAGGCATCATTTTTGACATGAGACGTAAAACCACAGATTTGTTGTTTCTAAATTTGACATACCGATCTTGAGTTTGGGGAGGAAACAGTAGCTTCTGCTAACAGGAATCAGAAACGTCTTTTGGGAGGTGGCGTGTAAAACTATGTCCTCAGAAAAGAAGTTTAGCTTTTAGCGAAAACTCCAATGTTAACAGCACTGCTCTCCCAAGTGACTAGGACCCACTTTTCAAAGGAAAGACTGCAAAAGTACAAATATACTAAGTTCACAAATTATATTCTTGTACGTTTGAGTCATCTGTATAGTCACTGATGACAAAAAAGGTATGACCTCAGCAGAGAACTGCTGTCAAGGTATCAAAATCACCTAAACAATGTACTACCTTTATTCTTCAAATAATATTATTTTCTATAACATTTATACTGTGAGTGAGGCTTATATTTTACACAACAGCACTCATAAAAGGCAAAACAAATACCAACCGTTGGGGGGGGGAAAAATATTTAAAATTTATAAGTTAAAATGTTCGAATATTGATATTATGTAATTAATTCTGTAGATGTGGCTTGACAGTATACAACATAACAGATTATTTAGAGCACAGGCACTGGCAGGCCCACTGTGGTCCCAGCTGGCCTGCTGCCTGCATCCTGGGCTATACACTTTCTGTGCAAGGAATAAATCCTGCTTTAAAATATTACACGGGTCTGAGATTTACTATTCGGCAGCGTCGCCTACGCCAATGTTCAGGCAGAGCGGCGCAGCCCTACCCTACCAAACAGGGTGGCAGCGGGAGCAGGGCCGGGCAGCAGGCCCGGCCGGAGGGCCCACTGCCGCCCGGGCAGGCCCCGGGAGCCGCGACGGGGAATGGCCGCTCCTGCCTCAATGACGGCGGTAGCACGTTGTCCCCATCCTCTCCCCGGCGAAACGAATGTATCATTAGAAGCCGAGAAAGAAATCTATATTAAGATACTGCTAATGTTCTAACAAAGTGACACAAACGAGTTACACTGCTAACAACTCACCTTCTTCCTACTCTAGGTATTTATAGCAATCTCTGAAATTCTACTGATACACCACAGTCTATTAATTCTGCTGGTCCCCCCCCAAAAGAGTAGCATAAACAAGGGACAAAGTGAAATCTCTAAAATAGAATTTCCTCCCCACAGTTTATTTAAGTTAGATATTTAGGACTGAGCTTATCAAGCCAACTGGTAGGCATCCTGCACATGGCATAGCACCTCGCACCAGCTCTCTGCGTGTGCTGAATCATGGCGACTGATTTTACAGAAGCCACTGGTACATTCACATGTTACAGAGCAGGAGCAAGCCTTTCATTATGACAGTCTCTTAAATACAAAGTTGTTAATAAAAAAAGTTAAAAACCAATTGACCAATTATTAAATGACCTTAGAATGAAATATGCTGTTACTGTACTTGAGCTAGCGCAGCACCAGTAAATATCTCTCAAAGAAAAAGCAAAGTCTTCTATGACAGAAACCAATTTGATATGGAAATGGGTCAACAGTTGCTTAAGATGTAGCACAGTTTTGATTTGATCTGCTATATTTGGACTCTGTATGAGGCGCTTCCAGTAACATCGGTATTGCTTATACATGAGACTTTTGCATAATCACTGTATGAAGCATTAGAATTCTTCAAACCAAGAATGATTTTCAAAACGACTATACATCTATGTTAATAACGTGGATACAACAGTATTTGCTGAAGAAAAAGAACAACTGTTTTCTAAAACAATCAGGATTCACGATAGATTGCTTGGCAGACTATTGTTCAAAAGCCCACACAGTCCTTATCGAAGAGAAGCCCAAACACACCCATGGGCACCAACTTATGCATAACACTGAGCTCAGAGTACATGCTGGTCAAACAAGGAAAAAATATTTTAAAAAATTGGACATACATTTATTTTACAAATTAACTCCTGTATTTGCAGCAAACTGTTTTTTATATTGTTACTTTTCAGATATGATCACAGTTTGAGTTGTTCTTGTCTTAAGAAAACAACCAGATTTCATTTTCAGATTTTTCTTTCAAGGGTATTGTATAACCTTATACTTCCACATACCTCAGCTGTCAGCTTTCCAGCCCACCTTGTTATTCCCATGCAGTCCCTAGTAATCCTTGTTATCACCAAAGGGATAGTGGTGATTGAAAGCCAGTTTCACTCCTGAAAACTATAAAAGATCATTTCACCATACTTACCACCATGTTAGGGAACCTTACCCAGCCAGCAATGAATTCTCGTTCTTTTTACTTGCTTGGCCTCTACTCACATATGCTCCCAATACAACCTCATTGGTTCTTCTTTGCCCTTGTGTTCTGCTGTCTGGCCTTGGGAGGAACAACACACGTATGTAATATTTTCCTTTAAGTATGTGGTAACAATGAATATAAGCATTCACATCCTAAAAGTCAAGTACACGCATTGAAAATCAGCTATTGACTCCTGCAGAGCAATCATACAAAGGAACGTGACCTTGGTCACGGATGAGGTCCTGGCAGCCCTCACTGCACAGAGCTGCTGCGCATGGGCAATGTTAGAAAACAAAAAACTGTAGTGACCATTTTCAATCAACCTCTGTATGCTCTTTGACATCAAAAGAGGACACATTCAGATTATATTAGCATAGGTCGTAACATTAGCATATTATCTTTGCAGAGACCTAAATATGTTATTGTAGCCATAGTAAGCCAGAGGTTTGCTGAAATCTAGGGAAGTAGGAATGCTAAGTCTTCACACAGAAAACAAAATGAGACAAAAATGCACCAAGCTATTTGTGATTAATAATAATGACTCTAAAGACAGTCTATTTCCAATTAATAATAATGACTCTAAAGCCAACGTGAATTATAATTACAGGGGTTACTAACCTTTACAGAGTCGACATGAATATCCATTGGATTCCACTGTGCGTACTGTGTCTTATATACCAATAAAGGTGATATTCTGAGAACAAAAGTCTCTACAATACATATCTCTACAAGGGTGCAGCCCATTCAGTCAAAGCATATTTTAACCTAATAATTCCTATAGCATATTGCAATTATTAGACTAACTGCTATTAGTGAAAACCAAACTACTCAGTCCTGTGTCTGGCTCTCTAACAGATGTCATACATAATGTTTAACAAGTAGTTCATGTCTCTTGACACCATTTTACCACTTGTAAAATAAGAATGCTTTGAGATCGTTGAATGGTAGACATTATAGAAGTAGAAAGCACTGACTATTATTTGTTGTATTATTATTATTATTATTTAATGTAACATATGGATGCAAAATTCTGGCTTGTTTGACCAGAAAGACAGCCATATATGTTTAAAATTAAATTAGCATAGAAAAAAATTAAGCAAACAGACTATCTCAAATAGGAAATGAAATAAACAGTATGGAGCTCTTTAAATACATAACAAGTAATCAGCGAAAGGGCTATGAACGGAACCTGAGTGGGAAGCTTGTGACCAGTGAGCCTGATATTGCTGGAAGCCTGAATGAAAGTTAAAAGGCTCCATGACTAGGCCAGACTATACAGGCAATTAGAAGTGCTGAATGTTGCCAAGGCATCAGGCCAACAAGAATTACAACTCAACAAACTGAATGAAGGAGAGTAGGGGGAGAAAAAAAAGAAAAACTAAAAAAAAAAGGAAAGGCTTTAATTAAATATTTGAGATCTCACAAGGGATGGGGAAAGTGCCAGGTAACTGGAAGATGGTTAACTAAATGGAGGGGGTCTGTTCGCTCATTAATGCGTGGGGGAATTTACAAGTGTAACTTCTACTACCATTAATTGGAGCTACAGTAAATGAGTGATGCCAATATATACTGGTGGGGAAAGGCTCTTGTTACCTTGATGGGTCTTACCTGGTAAGTGTTTATTAAAGAGTTTATGCATTGATTTTTGGATCTGAATGAAAAAGGTCACCAAGATGGAACTTCTTGAAATAAAAGTCTGTACTACTTTAAATGCAGGATGATCCTAGAATAAAGCAATATTTTTGTAAGAACTTTTCTTAGCAGCATCTTTTCAGAATTGTGCAAACATTTACTTCTCTCTGCCCTACACCTCAGAAATCCTAAAATAACCCCGCGGGACACGCATCAGATTCAAAGTGGATAAAGTAACTTCATTTCTGCAGTTCCTTGTCAGAAGGGTCACCAGTTGGGATGATTTAATTGTGCCTGTGCCGAAATGAGACAGGGAAATCAAGCCAGCAGGTCACTCACCCGCAAAGAAACAGTAGGAAAGAGGAGAACAGAAGTACTTGTGAAAGGACCTAACGTTGGCAAGGGTAGGGGAAGAATTGCAAGTGTACTTTGTCACTGGACCCAATTAGAAACTCTATAGATGTAATTACTTCAGATAAGCATATATACATTTTTATGCAGCTCCAAATTCCACGGTTTTCACAACATCTATCACATGCCAAATTTTAAATGCATGTTAGTTATAATACACCACTCTGCTATCCACCGTTCCTCCATTAAATCCAAAGTTTGCTTCAAAACAAAATTTTAAGCTTCATTGTTCCCACAGCAGTACAATGAAGTCAGAAATTATTCACAGACTAAAAAGATTTGTGGTTTTTTCAGCTGCAATCAGAGAAGTTTTGGAATATGTAAAGTATACTGTATTTTCAGAGCCCATGAATGTAAACCAGAAAAGATAGCTTTAGTAACTCATGCAGGTACATAAGTGGAGAAGTAAGGGCCAGGAAGCTTATATCAGGGTCCCATGCTGATTATTTTATCAGTATTTCTAACTGAAAAGGAGAAACCATCAGAGTTTCAGAGCATGGTATTAAAAAAAGGGCAGAATTCAGCATCTGTTCTCCACATGAGTATATATCATAGGATGGTTCAGAATACAGAATCTATTTAAAAAAAAAAAATCCACAACAAAAAAAGGCTATAAGCCTTCACAGTCCTGAGGCCACATAAAATCTTTTTAAAAAAACTCAAACTGCCCTCAGATGTTCAAGATGTTCACTTGGTCTCTCAAGTGAAATGTGTCTATACAAATATATTTTAAAAGACTTCGTATTCTCAACTTTTATTAACGCTTTACCAGAAAAGTGGTCAGGTAGCCACCTCAATAAGTCCAACGATTTTGAAACTTATAGACCAATTTGAACTTGGACTCTTACTTCATTACAGGAATAATACCATATACCTTAAAGAGTAAAGGAAAGCTTTAGCACAATAAATTAAGACTACAACTAACAGTAAATGACAGAGATATCAGTTAAAGTATTTACTGTTCTTAAAGACACAAATCATTTCATATCATCACAGGGTTACCTTATAAAAAGCAACTGCCAAGAACGATTAATTTTCTTCTCTTGCCTATCCTCATGAAAATAGGGACATCTGTAAAGGACAGAACAGATCCACATCTACAATTGCTATGAAAGAGTTTATTTCAAAAGGACATCTTTTATGGCCATAACAGAATTGAATATTAGACAACAATCAGTTCACCCATTATTTTTATATAGAACATAAATGCTGACACAAAAGCCAAAGTCAATATTACTAGCCAAATCTGTTAAATTTCTCAAGATTAAGATGGGAAAAAATGGAGAATTTTCACATTAAGGTGGTGGGCTATACTGTAGCTTAATTTATAATTTCCAGGCGTATAAGGCAAGCATAGACAGACCATATGTCTTTTCTTGGCCTTTAAATGCTCCTATTTTCCACTAGACTTGCCTTTTTCTCCATCTATTGGCAGCCATACCATTTGCTATTCAGGTGATTGGCTGTAATGAGCCAACTCCTGTTTCCGTATGAATAACCACTTTTTTTCCCCAATTACTTAAGCTGCCAGCAAGTCACTGGTGTCATGTTCTTTGATGCAAATCTGACTGTCAATAGAGAACAGGACTACATAAAGAGAGAATTTATGATGATACCCTTAGCTTAATATTTTTCGTAAATGCTATTCAGTTTAGCTTCCAGGGAATATGGGGAAGGCAGCAATGGTCCACAGCAAGAATATCTTTAATTGGCTTTGTGCTCCACATGCCCTTGTAATCAGCCTTCCCATATGGCAGTCTGAAATAAATTTATCAATCTCCATTTATGTATTTATGTCACTTTAAAAGGTCCATTTTAGTCAATATCAAAATCTATAAAAATGTCACATTTAATTTTAAAACTGTATTTTAAAAGTTAGAACACTGAATACACAGTTTGATATTTACAATTTTTTGAAATAAGCAGACACACAGAAAAGCATGGGGAGAGAGGAAAGCTTCTGAGGCCAACGAGCACCAGTTATTAACAATACGAGAACTAAATATATCATTTTAACTCACTTTTTTGAAAGGTCATTTTTTATTAATCTTCCTTAAATGGGCTTGGATATTTTTCACTTAAAGGGAAACAGCTTACATTTTGCAAGCCAAGAGACCTTCTTGGAATCCACCACAATAAGTATGATCATGGGGCAAGGGGCAGACTCCTTCCTGGTGTTAGCACTCCTGATTGCGAGCACCATGTTTGACAGTAAATAGCTACAGAACAAAATTCTTTTCCATCGAAAAATTGCTATCTTAAAATTCTAATACAGAACAATAAAAGCAATGCTACCCAGTATTCAAGGCCTAGTCTATTTACTACCTACCTTCAAACCTGTATCATTTCAGGAAGCCTCCTCAGATCTCCATCAAGTAGATTTTCCAAGTGTTGCCCATTTTTTTCCAGGTGATTCCAATTAAACACCATTTTAAGCCTCTGAGCAATTTCTTGAACATCTGCTTCCACAATATAGATACCAGCAGCCAATCTAAGGAGAAAGACATTTTCAGTACATATTAAAAACTGCTATTGACCCTACAAAACTCAGATTCAGTTCTGCATGTTCCCAGGTGCTCTCAGTCAGGACTTTACCTATGAACTAATTAGCTCCTGTAGGAGGATCTTTTATAACAGCAGGTGTCCTAAACAACTACTACTCTTCTGCTGACAGGATTTCTGGGTTGGGTTTTTTATCATTAAAAACAAAATAATAAATTATTGTTTACATTAGGTTACAGCACTTTTCAGAGCTGAGACAAAATAAGAACGCAGCAAAGGGAAGACAGGTAAAAAGCAAAATTATTTCTTTAATAGTCTGATAAGAATTATATCATCTTTGATTGTGCTGATTTACAAACAGGAAAGGTCCTGTCTAATCTCTGTAAAGGAAGAGGAAGAGAAAATAGCTGCTAAACCTGAAATTCATTAGTGAAATGCATTTAATATCTAAATGAAACATGCAAAAATACAGAATTTTTTTAAGTTTAAAGTTGCTGTTTAATGACAGCCTGGTTTTATTAGTATTACTGGGCTAAAACTTGTTTTTAGATGCACACATAAAATCAGAGCAGCTCACAGGTTTCTCCAATTACTCAAAATCAGTACTGGATTTGTCTCAGTACTAAGCAAGGGGTTTTTTGCCCACATGCTGGAATAGCACATAAATAAAAATAAATGTGTGTTGTCATTTATTAACTTTGACACAGGAGCTAACTAGAATTTGTACAAATAATTTTATAGAGGTTTTTTTCACCAATGCATTTTAAAAGGTGTTTTAAGACCATTGCCCATTATATACTCAAGCAAAACTGGCTGCCACAAACTCTAAAGGAGCATTACTGATCAGGTAGCAGGTCAAAGGCATTTAGACACTGGAAGGGACAACTAGGTGCTTCATTGGATTTCCAAAAGTCAAGGTACCTACCTGCTCTCTAGTTGCCTAAATGCTTTCAAATCTCTTAATAAATACTAATGGACTAATACAAGGCACAGAATAGCTGGAGCCTACATTTGAAATCTGCTCTCAAACCTCATTTGCAGATTGGCCAGATGGTAATTAGTGTGGAGGTGTTCTCCAGGCAGACTTGCTTTCAGGGCAGGGTTTTTTAAATCTTATTGGGGTTGGGGGAGGAGGAAAGGAAGTCTTTTTTTTTTTTTTCCCAGTTAATATTAGAAACAGCTAGGAAAGGGTGAATAAAAGCTGAGCTACAACAGAATATTCTCTAGTTTGTTATATTTAAGAAAGTGCTTGCAATTTAATCCAGAGAGACCAATAAACAGAAGACTAAAATAAAAAGGCAGAAGGCTGCAGTGTCAAAGTGCTGTTAAAGTACATGAGAAAAGCAATCCACTTGGGGTTCATTGTAACACTTCTAATAATGAGCTTCCCATATTTAGACACAAGAGATAGCAAATTCAAACCCCCTGGAAAGGATACAATACAGTTATACAACAACATAGCAAACTGTATTTGTTTTGTTATTACTACCTCTGCACCCTATGGTTTCTTTAGGGAAGATGATATGATATCTTTATACTGTGGTGTGTAAAATAGTCTGAAATCTCTTTCTGACACCACTAACTTACCAAAATCCTTCCCAAATTGTGAAAGACCTCCAACTTGATGATAAGCTTGATCTTAAGCGTCACTAAAAAAATAATATGTTTTGTTACTGCATTTCTCTCTGAGAGGTTTTCAAAATCCTTCCAGTCAGTACATGAGATAGGATACATATTGTCGGGGATAAGTTGTTAAAGTGAATTTGAAATGTGCTTCTCAAAATATCGTTTACACATTTACCAGATGGTAAAATAAACATGTAAATTGTTATCGAGTATACACCAACTTTATACTACAATTTTACCCACTGTAGAAATGGTGTAAAAATGTTGAATATAGTGTTACTTGTTCATTTAATAGTTTATTAACATTTTAAATACATTTGGAGAATTACTTCCAAAGAAAAAAATTACTTACAAAAGCCTCATTTTAAGCCATTGTTCAAGCCAAATTAACCTACTTGCTTCTACATTTATCATTTACCTTATCAATAATATGATTAGCACAATTATAGTTGGTTTCTAAGTATTTGCCTATGCATCAACATTATGCATGTTTAATGAAATTCATTTTAAAAGATAAATTTAAGTTGAACAAAGTGCTAAAAATGTAAGTAATTTCAAGAAGTATAGTCACCAACATCTTAGTTAAAGTAGCTGTTATTAGACCAACAGGTCATTTTGCCACTGGAATTTACTCCTTCATGAGCCACCACACACATTCAGAAATATAAGGATGTGAATACTTTATGTATGACAAAATAAAGGGTGTGTGCTAACAAACCCCTGTATCCAAAGAGCCTAATATATGCACTATTTAGCGATATGCAGGAATTAAAATCTTCCAGCTCAAAGAGTAACCCTTGGCCTTCTCTAAAATAAAAGATCCCATACATGTAATCACTTGTTAATGATCCTGGTAGAAGACAACAGACGAAGGATTTTGATGGAAGACTGTTGCTTGTACTACCTATGATTGTTCTCTCCTTTTGGTGTTCTACCAACCCAGCACACTGTGCTATAGGATTTTCTTTCCCACCTTTCAGATTATGCCAGCTCCTTTTTTAAAAAAATAACTTCATTATTTTGCTGTATTAGATTTAATAACTTTCCTTATCTATGAGGACATATATTCACTCAGCATATTTTATTTTTTGTCATGCACCCAGCAGACTCTGACCTAATTACTCCTTAGAAATGAGCATACCAACTAGTCTTTAAAATATCCAAGGACTTTTTTGGTCAACCCACAATAGGGTCTTGGATTCTCACCTGAGTTTTGTCTGAATTATTTTTTTCAGAGGCTTTTCACAGCTTCTAAATTCAATCTCATGGCAGCCATTAAGCTCCTCTTTGCTATTACACTGTGGTTTTACTATCATATGCCCTCGGCAGTTAAGGTGTTATCACATAGGTACAAATAGTACATGATTCTCAAAAGTAACAGCACAGAGTTAACTTAAGAGATAAGTTAACTTCATTAGTGAATTCTGGAGAAGCTTGCATATCCAACCAATATCCAGTATTGGTAGGTGCCACAACATAAAAAACTCCCAACCAAAATTATCTTTAAAGAATGTCTGCCCTGTACAGGGAGCTAGCACAAAAGTGATAAATAATAAGCTTTAACAAACCTGCCTGGTTTCTCTGACTCAGACTATGGAAGCTTGTGATTTAAGATTCAGAAGTCCTGCTGAAAAACAAAGTGCCAAAAGCTGCTCCACACTGGGTGCCTGATGAGGGCTCCAGCAGGATCTTCTAGGAAAAGGTGAAAAACAAACCAATTTGCCTGTGAGCACTTTTAAAACACCACTTGGAATTTGCTGCTTCACCAATTTACCTTTTGGATTATGCTCTGCAGCTGAAGTGTTTTGCAAAAAGACACAGAAATATTTGATGATATTGAAGACATTGCAGTAGTAAGTTTTTCATATGGGAATAAATAATAACATAACTATATACCCCCAACATCTCTGGAAAGGGCTGGTTTAGAAATCATTAGGCAGAAAGACAAGTTCAAACTTAAAAAAAATAACCCAAGTGGGGCAGGGAGAAGATGGACTGATGTATGCAGACAGGAGGTGTCCAACGGCACACCTGCAATTACCAGTATACCTCTATATACAAATCAAGAAAAATGTGAGGAAGCTTAAAAGTCTGACTAACAAAATCCCTAGTGCATTCAAGTCATGTCTTGCCTTTGGTGTACAAACATGTACTATAGACTAAAACACTAAACACGAGAGGGAACTGATGAAGAAAGCATTGTCTTCAGAGCCTGAGCCACAGAGCACCAAACACCTCTGCCAACTAACTTTGAAGCAGAGCCTGAGCCAACACTTCTATAAAAGCAGGGTGAGGACTGGAAACTTGTAGCATATGCTGCTATTTACATAACTAATTGTAGCATGCACAGTCAAAAAACAGCCTCTAGCTTTAGCATATACACGCAAAATAATTGATTTTATGTACAGAAAATTAGAAACTGTCAGAAACAAAGCCACTAGTAACAGCCATGAGGAAGAATTTAGATGCATCTCCTAGATTGCAGAGGCTAATCTTCACATAGTTGTGTGGTTTACAGCTAGAATATAAATCTAGACAAGATTCAATGACAGCTGATACCCTATCCAAGCTTTCTGTAAAACTGACATGCACCATAGTCTGATGGTGGAGATGCACGAGAAAAATTTTCCCAGTCTCAGACGAGATGTGGTTTGTCATTGCAGATACTGTAATACAAGATGAAACTTTGCAAGGGATATTGCAAATATAATAATAATCTAATCTTACACAAAAAAAATGGAGGAAAAATGTGATGGCATAGAATAAAAGCACTAGCCAAGTTGCTCCTAGATATCTGATGAAAAATAGAAGGACACCAAGATGTGGAAAAATACAGAAGATGGATGAAAGCCGCATTATATTAGCTACTTTTCTGTAAAAAAACAAAACAAACAAACAAAAATGCATAAAACTCAGGATTTCTCAGGCAAAAATGTGTTTGTGTAACCCAGAAAAAAATGCGTATTGGTTCTAGAATCTTCTCCTATTATTCAGAAATAACATTATTTGAGACAACATTTAACCCTATAGATTAAATCTGTATTGGCTAGACATGACATACTTACTCTTGCAATTACAGAATAGACTAGAATTTGTTACAAGTTTAAATATTTTTATAAAAGAATAAATTTTAAGCAGGTTATTTTACAATATCCTCTGGCCAGTAGTCTTTTGGAAAATGGTGTTAAAATTGTAAAAAAAAAAAATAAGAATAAATTAAAAAAAAATAAAAAAAGCTATGAAGAATCAAGCTTAGATCAGCAGAGGCCCCATAAATTATAATGCAACACCCATAAAACTAGGAGTCCACCTGTTACATGCTACTTAAGAAAAAAAAAAAAACAGAAACAGACACCCTGGTTATGCAACTACTAATGCAAAAAATATTTACATTGCAGATTCTTACAAAATGTGTCACGTTAAATGTTTTATATGAGTTAAACCCTTTAGAATCACAAGAAACTATATGTAAATGTAAATTTAAGTTTGGGTACAAAAGAGAGCATGAATCTCATCCTCTTCATTAATCCTGAGCAAGGCTTTCCTTGTTTAAGTATCCACCACAGGAGGAGTTGAAGGATAGAGCACTCGTCTACATGCCCAAGCTCTAAACAGAACAAGCCACGGAGCAGCCAGTGAAGTGCCCCCCCCCCCCCCCCAGTAAGGAAAAGGATGGAAAAGAGCAAGGCAGAGGCTGGAGCTCATGGGAAGCTTGGAGATCTACCAGCAGAAGAGACCAGAGGCTACTTGGGGACTACTGGTGGATTTGCATCAGCTTGGCGCTCTGCTGTTTCATCACCCAGGTCTACAGCGATGCATGCATTACCCTAAACAACTCTCTGAGGGCAGGTTTCAGGTTATAGCTAAGCTCGTCTCATACCTACCTGTGACAGGTATCACCAGCTTCCTGCTGTCCTGCCTTTGCACCCACCAGCCTGGCAGCCTTTCCCATGCAATAGCACCACCACCATCCAAGTGACTTCAGAGAGCTGAACTGACAGCAAACCAACCCCCGTGAAAAGGGTTGGATACACAGAACTACACTTAAAATCTCCTAGATCCTTATCCTGAGGCAGCTGTAGATATCAAAATAAAGTCAAAATTAAATATAATTACCACTCAGCACAGTGTGTATTTAGCACAAGCATTACCCTTGTCCCTCTATAGCTGGGAAATGTGACCACAGTGACAGAACTGCATTTTAATTACCAAGGGAAAAAAAACACCCCAAACCCCACAACAGATAACACTGCTAAAGCAAAACATACTTAGGCCCTGATCCTGCAAAGGCTTACATGCACGTATATGCTAAACTTTACACTGTCACGGGATGATTATTTGTGCTGTTTCTCCAGTTATAATGTATTTGGAAAATAAGCATATACTGATAATGAACTACCATGGGGTTTGGCCTTTTAGGTTACATCTGTCTAAATGGCGTACAGGGAAATATATTCTTGAAGCAATCTTACATCCACATGTTGTTACAGTAAATTTTTATGTTAATTTTTAAAGGCCCATTTTTCATTTCTGTCATTGCACTTCACGTTACTTTATTTTACGTCTACTTATACAAATGAATCAGTTTGCAAATAAAGATCAATTTTAAAATAATTTTCATTTATATCAATGATCAGAGAGAAGTTATAAGTGAACAATATATGGAAACACAACTGAAACTGAAATGTTTAAAAATACAATACTAAATGTTAACATCTGAGGGGGTTTATAGGATTTTTTTAAAGGAAAAAAAAAAAATAGAGCCACACTAGATAAGACTGCAAGTAACGTGAAAAAGATTTGGGCATTAGAAAATCCCAGACACATATAAGAAGGACTGGAAATATCTCATTAATTTCCTTCCAATCTATTTCTGAACATTTCTCATATATTAAAAGAATAGAGTTGGCCTAAATATTGCCCCTTGAAAGGGACAAATTCTTGTTTAACCCACACCAAGCAAACTGGTTTTGATTCAATTATGAAGACAATTAAAGCATCAAAATCAACCTTGACAATAAGCAGAAGTGAAGCTTCAATTATTCTTATAATCTAAACACAGGGAAATAAAAATGTAAGTACAGTAAGATATTAGTTGATGCTTTTATAATTAACACAGGAAAAACAAATATGTATAACAGATTAATACTTGGCCCTATTCATTCCATCAAACAGCACCTGCTTTGGATAGTATCTAAACCACAAGAGGAAACAATCCAACGATACAAATCAGTATTGAACCACTGAAGCCAATGAAACAACGTAATTGTACACCAGCTGAGGATTTAATCCACAGTGTTCTGACCCCAACTCCACGACAAATACCAGTCCTCAATGAATATCTGAAATAACAGCTCGATAATGAACCCAAGAATAAAATTATAAAAAGTGTGGAAATCATTTAGAACAGCAAGCACTGGAGATTTTTCAGTGAGATTTTCATCATTTCTAAACGTGGGCTACTAAACCACTCGGAGACTTCTGAAAAATGCCCCTACCCCTCATCACTTACAGACGGTGCTTTCCATAGGAAATTCAGGAACTGTCAAGAGAAAGCAAAACCTTTTACCTCTTTTTCAGTACCTTGCATCTAATTCAAGTGGCATGTTCCCTTCTCCTAACGCAAGAGTAAGCTGAGCTACCAGAAGAGAGCTTACACCAAGCTTAAAGTAATACCTATGTACAAAGCCATCATGCTTTAGAAGTATAGTGGTAAGGCGGTGGCAACGCGGGGAGAGGAGAGATGCTTTAAGGGTTTGCTGAAAGGGGATGCAGCATGGGCAGCAGTTATTGCTCTACGTTATTGCACCACAGATCTAATTTAGTAAAATGTAGGCACCGATCACAGAACAACAGGCATGACGGGAGGTGCTGCTGCCAGGCCCTCGGGTGGGATCCCCAGACGATACGGGGTGAGCACCGACTCTCCCCAGGGCCAGAGAGCAACCACCATATTTCCTCAGCGTCTTCAGCAGAAGGTCTATGGAAGACAGAGATGCGACAATCTAGTTGTAGTCGACTCCCGATAAATAACGCCTCCCCTTCACCAAACATTTCCACAAAGCTAAATAAGCTTTAACCAGGGTGTTGATCAATCACCAAAAGCATTTGTTAGCTTACATTTATGATTTCAGTTTAATTCTCGGTGGGTGGGTGTCTCCGTCTAAACTAGGACACCTTTCAGCAACCTAAAATTTCTCTCAACTCAATGGTGTTGCTCTCTTACCCTTAAGTCCCAGACCAGTATTATCCGCTTGTGGATAAACAAAAGCAGTCAATGTGTAACTAAATATAATTCAAGGAAGAAGCCTACTTACAAAAATGAATTCCATTAGCACAGCCCATAGAAATTAAGATGTGACTTTCAGAAAGTTTAAATTCTGTGTCAGTGTCATCACTTAGGAAAAAAAAAAAAAAAAAAAGGAAAGAAAAAAAAAAAAATTACCCAAACAAGCCAAAAAAAAATATATTACAGATGATTGAAGTAGGAGCTTGTATGATGCGCTTTGGTAACTCATCAATGCAGTGTTTCTACTATATTAAAAAAATCAAATTATTAAGTGTATTCTAAATCAGTCAGTCACTTCAAGGTACACGACTATCACAATTATTGAAAAAGGCCTTGATCCTGAAAACATTTATGTCTGTGAATTTTTAGACAAGTGAATAGTCTTTGTAGGACTGACCTCTTACTTTACGTTATTCACACATATGAACTTGCACGCACGATCAGAGACTAAGGCAGGAATACACATTTACAAGCTATCAACATTTTACCTAAAATGTCTCTTAAAACGGATTCAAAGTCATTACCAGCTGTTTCTTATTTAAAGCTTAAGAAATAAGTGCTTGCTAATATCAAATATAGTATAGTATAGATAGTTTTACATAGAAGTAATGCAGTTTTCATCCATTCTGACTTCAGTTAAAAAAAAAAAAATTAAAATTGACCTAAAAAGTCAACTTAAGACCAACAAGATCATTCGTACTCATATCAGTCCCTTAGTGTTAGAAATACTGCAACTATGAGAAATTGCAGTGATAGCATGAATAAAACATCACAGATTTTATTGTGTAATGTATTCTATAAGGCCAAAAGTTACATCTAATCAGCAACAGCAGCCATGGATCTTTACGAATTAATGATTATTCTACATCTGTAAGAAGGAAAATATTACGTATGCTCAAAAATTCAAGAGTTATATATACATATATATTTGAACCAATTTCTTTTTCCTCAGGTATACATATTTGAACAAATGGACAGCTTTCAAGTGATCACACTCTGAAATAAGCAGTGCTTTTGTTTGTGCATTCCCAGATTAATATGCATTCTGATAAATGCATTAAATGTTATCACTAAGCTGTGCGGCTCTCTAGACCTACCACAAATATATTACATCTCTTTAGCTGGAGAGAACGGGGTACTGAACGCAAACAGTCTGCTGCCTTCCATCTACTTATCACTCCACTATTTCAATTTTTTTTCTTTGACTTTGCCCCCATATCTTAGCAAGTGACACATTCCCCACTAGAGACTACATTCATGACAAGTTTTAATACTTAAAATGAAAACTTGTGTCCATTCTGCACAGAAACAGTACCTGGAAAGCATACTTTCATGCAAAATCCTTTTTTCTGCTTTTCCCAATACACACACACATTCTTTTTTTGTATCACAGCAATTTTAAAATTGTCCTATGTAATTTAAATAAGATTTCCAAAAACAGTAACCTTTTACAGGGATAAATCAGAGCATTTCCAGTAATTTGCAAGGGACATACAAAGCACCTGAAAACACAGACTGTGAAGAAAACCATTTTAACTGTAGCAACAGCACTCACTGCATAATGTTATAAGGAAAATTATGCAATTAGGTCTCTTATCAGACTTATGAAAATTCAGATTTATGCCAGTTGGGGGGAAAAAAAAAAATAAATCATTGTTCACCACATCTCCCTTGAGCACTACCTAAGGGAGGGGAGTGATGACCAGACAGCGAAAATTAAGAAGAACGTGTCCCACCTTACGCCTATTCTGCCAATCTGTCGCGGTTGTTCTTCTAGCTCCATAGGTTTACATGATTTTTTTTTTTTTCCTAATTTTTTTCTTTTTTTTTTTTTTTTTTTTTTTTTTTTTTTTGCTGACAAGTAATACAAGACAGATTCTTGCCTTCTTAGGATCTTGCAATCTAGTTTAGACATAGCACGTCAAGTGGTGATGAAAGAAGGTTAGGGTGGGTTTGAAAAGATGAGGATTCCAACAGTAAACGATGCAGAGACATCAGTTTGGTAATGTACACATGTTTTGCATGATTCATTGGACCAAAATGGCCAAAGGAACTTAAAAAGCTGTCAAAGGCATCTTTACCTCTGACCTACCTAGTCATCCATCTGCTTCCTCATACTGTCAATCAAAACCCTCCCATCCTTATCACTATTCTATTACACACATTTTCCACAACCATTTCTCCTCCAGCTCTTAAAAAATATCTTAGCAAACATTTCAATCAGTCATTAAAAACCTTGTTAAAATATGCAATGTGTCATCAAATATGCATAGCGTACTTGTGCAAAATCTGCAGAGCGTAAATCACTGTATTACATTTGATACAGTATTAATGCGAAACATCGTAGAAAGTATTGCCAATAAGAACTTTGAATTACTTTCTACGGATCGGACCTTGATTTTGGGTTGTATCAAATAAAGCGAAGAAAGGGCAACCGAATAGATTATTTTACACAATAATTGAATTAAAAGCCCGTTCAGCATGCCTAGAATGATAATACAAATTATACTTCATGTAAAATTCATGCAATTAGTTGCTGGTCTAACAAATTCATCCACGGGGTTTTGCTTCGACTAAACCGAGCGCGCTGCAAGTACATTATCATTTCCATACACTGGGTCAAAACCTGCATGTTCGATCCTAGGTGAACGCAAACATTTTAATGTGTCGGTAAACATACGTTTAGCGGATACGCAGGTGCGCCTCTAATAATAATAATAATCTAAAAAACTGTAAGAGGAATAAAGTGACCTACCGAGAGGAAATAGCCTTTTTTACTTCTGCAGCCCTCATCGCTTCCAACCTCTCGCAGAAATAGTTACGGAATTATCCTGTCGAAATAGTTATGGAATAACATTAACCACTCACGCTCAGGGAAGGATTTTGTTCAGACCTGTCACGCGTTACGCCTTTACTCCAGACCCGCTGGAAATAACGCCCCGCACGCTCGTTTCGGACCAGCGCTCTGCCCGAGCTGACCGCCCGGCCGGGGGTCCGGCGGGAGCCCCCCGCGCCCCGCCGCCGCAGCCGGGAGGCGGGCGGCAGCGGGCTCCCCGCCTCGGAACGCCGCCGCGCCTCGGCCCGCTCCCGTTGCCCTCTCGGGGGGCAACGCGGCGGGACGGGCGGCGCCGGGAGGGGCGGCTTTTGCCGCCCGACAGCGGGCAACGAGGCCCGCCAACGTTTCATTTCTCACAGCCTCGCTCCCCCGGCTACGGAGGGCGCCGGCGCGGGCCCCTCACCCCGCCGCCGAGGGGGCAGCCGGGGACCCGCGGGCGGCGGAGGGCTGCGGGCGACGCGCGGCTGGGGGGGGGGGGGGGGGGGACACACGGGACGACGACGACGGGACGACGCGGGCGGCGCCGCGGCCTCCGCCGCTCGGTGCGAGGCGGCCGGGGAAGGGCGCGCACCCCCCGCCGCCCCGGCTGCCCGCGCTCCCCCGAGGGGTGCTCTGCCGCCTGACGGCCCGGGCCGCCCGCCCCTCACGGCGGGGCGAGGGGGGGTGTGTGGGGGGGGGAGGCGGTGGCACTGGCCCTCCACGGCCCTTCTCCTGGCGGGGGGGGTCCCGCGGCCGCGCAGCCCCCACCGCCGCCCCGGGGGCGGCACCGTGAGCCCGACGGCCGCCGCCGCGGCCGCGCGGCCCTTGCGCCCCTCCGCGCGTGTCACACCCCACACCCACACCCCCGCCCCGCGCACCGGGCGCGTGGCCCAGCGCGGGCCGCTGCAGCGGGCGGAGGCGTGGGGGCCGCAGGGGCCCGGCTCAGGTAGAGCCCCGCACCTTGCCGGGAGGGGGGGGGGGGGGGGAGTGCAATTGGGCTGCTCAGGCCCCCCCCCCCCCCCCCCCCCCGTCAATACCGCGACAGGACAAAATCGGCGTGGCGGCTCCGCACCCGCGCTTACCGCGCCGAGGAATCAAGACTAAAACCGGCCTTTTAGCCCAAGCACCTGTGCACCGCGACCCACGCAGGTGCCCGGGGATGGCGCCTTTCCTAAAGCCCCCAGAGAGGCGATTTTTAAAGGGGGGGGGGGGGGGAAGCAGCATCCCCCCACCCCCCCGCCAGAAGGTGGGCAGAGGCTGTGGCGCGGGAGTGGGGGCTCCTCCACCGCTGCTCCGCTCCCGCGCAGCGGGGACGGCGGCTCCTCCGACAGGGCAGCCGCCCCGGGAGGCCCGGCCGGGCCCCTTCGCCGGCACCGCGGGGGCTCCGCCGTCGCCCGCCCCGGCAGGGCAGGCTGCGGGCGGGCAGCGCTGCGCCCCTCGCCTCTGCTCCGCCAGCAAAGGTGTCCCCGTGTCCCGTCCCGTCCCCCCCCCCCCCCCCCACCAGGCACCTCTCCCGCCTGCAAAACGCTGTCAGGGTTTTCGAACGTCAAAGACGGGGATAATTTTAAGCCTCTCAAACCCGACGGGGTGTCATCTCCCTCTTTCTCCGACTGCAAAGCTCCACGCTTGGCCACGCGCTGTGCGGACTCCCCCCACCCCCCCAAAAAAGAAGGCGACCGACCCCTGGGCGAAGGGGCCGGCTCCGGCCGGGAGGGGAAGCGGCAGGACCCCCGCCCGGCAGCGGGGCCGGAGAGGGGCGAGCGGCCGCCAGCCGGTTCCCCTCGGCCTCGCCTCGCTTCGTACTTGCAAAACGGCGAAGCGCTCTCCGACACGACGTTAACGTTTTGCCAGGTTTATTTTACTTGTTATACACAGACGATACAAACGGGCAAAAACCGAAACATTTCTCAATGGAGCATGTACTGGTATAAATTATTCAGTTCCACAGACGTAACAGAACAAATATAAAAATCACAACATTCGATTTACAGAAGAGTCAAAAATATACACACGTTTATGACCCTGAATTTCTATTAGGAAATTTCCCCGTCGAGTGTAATCTAGACTGAATATTTAGCCTGATGCATATTTCAGTTTGTAATTTTTTTTCCATATAAAAATGCATTAATTGTATAGATTTGCTACTCAAAATTCGAAGACTTACTATTCTGCTTCGCCGGGGGGGGGGGGGGGGGAGACCTGGAGGGATACGAGTTCTCCTTCATTAATATAATAAGAGGTTTACAGGAAAGATCGCTCTTACTTTCGATGTGCATTGGATTCCCCAGGAAGTCAGATCTCGGTTAGCTACTTTATGAAAAAGTCAATTCCAAAACTAAATGCAGTAAAATATACAACTCACAATTCATCTTCACTGGACTACACTATGGTTACCAACAATTCAGTCGTCTATATCTTTTTTTTTTTTTTTTTTTTTTTTTTTTTTAGATTATTCATTACAAAGATTTACAGCAATATAAAGAAAGAGGGGGGAAACTGCAAAGAAATTTGAAAAGAGTTTGTCAGCATATTTGGCACCTGCAGGGACCAGTAATGGATTTGGCACTTGGGGGCGAGGGGGAGGGGGGGAGGAATACCACAAAAAAAAATAATATTGCTGCTGTCGAGCTATTCCTTTTAAAGAAAAATACAGAGGCAGTTAATTTTGCTTTTGGAAGGCGTCATGCTACTTTAATCGACTTTTCTACGAGACATATTTCTGTTCTTTTGAAGGGAAAGCTGAGCTATTCCTTAGCTGTGTTAGCCCAGGGCACAGCGTAATTATTTCATGCGAGGAGTTGCAGAGAAAGTGAGAAACCCATTACTCGCTGCTACAGCCATGGACCACTCTACATTTCCAGAGGCATTTAGAAAGAGTGTTTACCTGGGGAGGGGCAGGAAGAAGAGGGAGCAAAAGGGGGAGGGCGGGGGTGGTAAAGAAATTTAAACAGGATCTAAGTTTTGTGACTTAACAATGAAAACAAAATTAAAAAGTCCGAACAAATAAGGAAGAAACAGAACCCAAGAAAAGTAATCGGTTACAATGAATTAAATACTATGTACAGGCATTTCACAGGCTCTTTTTCCCCCACCATTACTGTTATCCCCTAGTATCCATCCGTGGTAAAAGGAAGGAAGCGCTGTACGGTTTGAGAGAGTCTAAGCATCCTACTTATCAGTGGGTTTCGGAGCGGCGGTGCCCCCCGCGCCCCCGGGGCGCCGCCGGGCCGGGCCGGGCCGGGCCGGGCCGGGCGGGGAGCGGCGGCAGCCGCGGCTCTGCCTCCCTGCCGGACCGGGCCGGGCCGGGCCGGGCCGGGCCGGGGGTACGGATGGGGCAGCTAGGGGCGGGGGTCAGTGCGCTAACGCGGAGGAGTTATTGTGCAAAAGGACGGCGGGGCCGGGCGGGCCGCGCCTAGCTGTGCGAGTAGAAGCCGTAGTAGCCGATGTCCTTGGCGCAGGTCTTTTCGCAGTCCCGCTGGGTGAGCACCTCGCTCTTGAGGGGCGAGGAGCTCTCGGACACCGGGGTGTCCGAGGGGGAGATCCGCCTCCTTTTGGCCTGCTCGTAAATCCCAGAATCGGTGGAGTCGATGGACTTAATGGACGACGGCGTCTCGATCCAGCTGGAATCGGACAAATCTTTGGGCTTGGAGTCCTCGGCGCCCGGCAAGGGGGACCGCTCGGGGGCCAGGCTCTCCGCCTCCTCCCCCAGGTAGGGGTTGCCGGCGGCCATGCGCGCCGCCGCCGCGCTGTTGGGCCAGCAGGAGAGCACGGAGCCCGACTTGCTGCAGTACTGCGGGGGGCTGCGGGCCCCCCAGCCCGAGGGGTCGGCGTAGTAGCCCAGCGGCCGCCCGGCGCAGCCGGCCGCCTGCAGCGGCAGCGCCTTGACGCCGGCGGCCGCGTAGGAAAGCAGCGTGGCGGCGTTGCCGGCGAAGTCGGTGGCCGTGTCGTAGGCGGAGGCGGCGAAGTCGAGGCGGTTGTTGGCGGGGGCGACGAACCAGCGCTGCGGCGAGGGGGCCCCCGGGTCCTCGGCTTGCTGTGGGGAGAGCAGCCCGTTGGTGTGGGGCACGCTGCGGTCGGCGCCGGGCCCCGGGCCGGCTCCTGCCCCGGGGTGGAAGCGGGACTTGGCGTAGTTACTCACGAACTGGTCCTGGAGGAAGGAGCCGGCCATGGCGTAGCGGGCCCCGGGCACGATCTGCGAGCGGGGCGAGTCGTTGGGGGAAGGCGTCAGCCGGTCCATGTCGCAGCCCGTGTAGATCCTGCCCAAGACAAGGGGAGAGAGCTGGGTGTCCGCCGCCGCCCGGCGCCCTCCTGGGCGCGGCACCCGGCCGGCCGCAGCCCTCGGGGGACGGACGGACGGACGGGACGGGACGGGACTGGACGGGACGGGACGGGACGGCGGCCGCCCCAGCCCTGCCCGGGGCCTAGCGCTCCTCTGCGGGCTGCGGCCTCCGGCGCCAGGAGCGCCGAGGGCCTTAACGGGGGGCCGGGAGGGGGTGGGTGGTGGGAGGCGAGGAGAGCAGGTCTTTCGGGACCGGTTGGCCGTTCATTGCCGGGGCTGAGATCTCTCGCTCCGGCCCGAGCCCGGCAGCCCAGCGGCGTCCCATCCCGCGCGGTGACGCCTGACCCGTCCTGCCATATGCGCAACAGGCAACCCGGTCATTTGCCGCGAGCAGCGTGAATGGCAGACTACGGAATCGTATCGGCTGTGTAACACTTATTATTGGGAGTCGCAGACGAACCATCAACATTTTACCGAGTTTAAATTAAGCTAATCTTTAAACACCTACTGTAGGAAACGTAAAACCAGACACATCCAGTGTTCCCTGCGTGGCCTATATATAATTCTCCCATGCTGGGCTGCAATTTGCGATTATAAAAACTTTAATGGATGAATAACTACTATCTGTATTTAATTCAGGCTAAAACTGTGCTTTAATTAACCCTCCACGCCTCCTGGAATTTCTTATCCAAAATAAACTTGGCCCTTAAACAAATCCGACGTGCTAGACAACATTGAAGCTTCCCCCTCCCCCCGTCTCCTTTCAAGTGACGCCCTATAAAGTTTTTTTTCCCATTAAAAAGAGAAAAGCGCTTGCGGTTGGGGCGAAGGCCACGCAGCCTCTCTCAAGGCCGCGCATCTTCAGAGCTCCCAGAAGAGGGGGCGGGCACGGCCGCCGCTCTCCGTGGCACCGGGGACCGCCGTTCCCCTCCCGCCGGCGGCCCGGCTCCGCCGCCGCAGCCCCCGCGACCCTCGCCCGTGGGTCGAGAGCGGCCGCACCACGAGCATCCCGCCGAGGAGAGCCGGTGCCTGGGCCCCGGGCCCCTCTCGCACTGGTTCAGGCCTCGGCGTCGTTTCCAGCCCGGGACCGAAATCCCGCTGCCGGGGGATGCTGGACGGCTGGCGGAGCTGAAGGAGGCTTAAGCCGGCGCTGAAGGTACGCGCGGGCTTGGGCGCTCCGAGGGAGGCCGCTCCCCGCCGCAGTTTAGGGAAGAAAGAGGAGGTTTCCCCTCCCAAAGCCGGAGCCCCCTCCCGCAGAGCCGGGCCCTGCAGCGGGGCGGGTGAGCTTCCAAGCCGCCCGCCCCCCCGGGCGTGCGGGCCGCCCTGTGCCCACCACCTCCCGCTGGCCCGGCCCGGGCAGGGGGGCGCCGGGTGGGCCGGACCCCCTGGCCGCCAGCGGCTGCCAGGCCGGGATGTCCCCATTCGGCTCCCGAGGGCCGGGAAAGGCGGAGGGGGGCGGGGGGCGGGGGCGAGGGCTGGTGCGGCCCCCCCCCCAGAGCAGCACTCGGGCGGCACCAGGCGCATCTTCCCGCGGGGGGCACGGCCGGGTGGGTCTCACGGCTGAGCCTGGAAACAGGCGGACCCCGGGCCGACGGGCAGAGGTAGCGCGGGGGCAAACCGCGATTAAAACTTGGGAAGATTTAGCTCCACCCAGAAGGAAGAGGGGGGGAATTAAAAAAAAAAAACAACAACAAAAAAAACCCAACGACCCAAAAAAAACCCAAACACACACACACAAAAAAAAAAGCCTCCAACCCCAGAGAAGACCAAAACGAGACCAAGAAATTTTCCTCCGGACACCGGCTCTGCGGACGCCGGGATCATGCAGAGACGGCGGGATGCTCGGGGACTGAGCCCGGGATGGTGGGGTGCTTCTTTCGGACCCCTTGCGCGCAAGTGAGAGGGGAATTTGGAGAGGGGCGCAAAGATCCGTGCCAGGAGGAAAAACCCGACCACACGACCCCGCCGCAAGTGCCAAAGCGAGATGCGGGCTCAGGTGCGGGCAGCGCGGCCCCTGGCGCGGAGGCGGCCGCGGGCTGTGCGGGGCTGCGTGGAGCCCAGCCGCAGGGACAGCCCCTCCGCGGCCCCGCCGGGGGAGCTTGCGGGTGCCTCCCTCCCGGAGGGCTCTGGAAAAGCCTGACATTACACGTTTCGGTGCGAAACGAAGCCAGCCCGCATGCTAAAGCTTCCCCCCCCCTTTGCGATGTGTGCGCAGCCGGCAGAAGGGTAATAAAAATCCGCTTTACTTACGTGTCATAATTGTCTCGGAAGCCTTTTGCGAAGGGGTTGTGGTCTATTTTCAGCTGTGTGATCTAGGGGAAGAGAAGATGAGAGCGCACGTTGTGAAAGCCTGAAAAACGTACCCTGCTGCAGCCAACACATTTTTTAAAGGATCAGGCTTTACTCTAGTCGGTCCGGTTGCCTTTAAAACGTGAAAAATAAAGCTTTGGCGGGCTTACGGGTATCACGGTGTAATGTTAAGGTTTATTTTGTTGTAAAAAGTACGGTAAATTTGAACATTTGACCCCGTGTTTTGAGACGTGTCGGTATTCCTACCGCACGGGTGCGAATACACTTAAATCCAGAAATGAGGTAAAACGTACCGCAGAACGGTAGCTAGGAGTTTACATTCGCATCGAGCAAAATAATTAAAGCAAGAATGCGGACTGAACATATGTCATTTGAAAAAGGGGTCACCAGTCTGCAGCAAAGCCAGACCACTCCGAAACGCAGCCAGGCGTTAACGAGCTTTTAATTTGAGGAAGTTGCTCCGTGTGTCCCCCCCCCCCCGTCGTCCCCCCCCGGCGCAATCAATGAGGTTGTTAATTGATCTTTGCAGACTCAAAGCTTAAGCTAACAGTTAACTGAGCCGTTTCCGACTGGGAAGATAAACGCCCAGCTCCGGCCGGAGCGGCACCGCCGCCGGCAGGATTGCTGCCCGGCCCGGCGCGGGGGGGGAGCGCAGGGCCGCGGCGGGCGGCCGGCGCGGGGCTCCCGGGGCAAACGCGGAGCGGAGAGGGCGGCCGGGACCACCCTCGGGGCTCGCCAGCCTCGGGCAGGGCGGAATGGCACAAAGCGGGGCGGTAGGCAGCCCCGTCTGCCGGCGCCGGGGCAGGGAGCGCAGCGGCCGGGCAGGGCCGGGCCGGGCCGGGCCGGGCTGGGCTCGGCGGGGTGCCGAGCGGGGAGCTCGGGCGACCGTACGCGGAATAAACCGGGGAGGTCTTTACATCGGTGTTCTGGTAGGCGGTGACTGCTATGAACTGGGTCTCGGGGAAGGTGAAGGTCTGCACTCTGCCCGGCTGGTTGGTGTCCTCCGTCCCGTCTTCGTTCACCTCCACAACGTGCAAGCGGGGCTGATACTTGTGGAGGGACTGCAAAACCACCATCTGCCAGACAGAAGGAAAGGAGGGAGGGGGCCGCGGGAAGAGGAGGACATTAGAGCGAGAAGGACGGGGAGAGCGATGCCCGCGGGCGGCGGGACACCCCTCCACCCTCCCTTCCCCGGGACGAATGCGGGCTCCCCCGGCCCCAGCGGGCAGCCGCGTCCGCCAGGGCAACGCGTTCGGGGTCGACGAGGCCCGTGGCAAAACAAACGGGAGGGCTTTTCCTCCTCTGCCCCCCCTCTTCTTTTCCCCGAGCGACGCGATCTGCGAAAAATACACGTCCTTTCGGAAACGGCAGGATTTTGCCTGAAGCGTTAAAAACGAAGCCTGGCAGAGCGTCTGCCTTTCCCCCACTGACCTGCCCGTTGTTGTTTGATGCTCCTTTATTGTTTGTAAGTTTTAGTTTCCCAAAGGAGATTTCCTGGCGCATCCAGTGGGCTCCCGTGTTGGGGGAGTCGGGGTGCATGTACACCCGGTTTCCTAAGCAAAACAACAAAAAACACAACCACATCACAGTTCTCGCGTATACCCCGCTTCTGCCGCTGCAGCGGCACACGGGGTCGAAGGACCCCGTTAAAGTTAGCGGTATTTTACTGCCGAAGCTCCCTTCATTTTGACCGCGAAGGATTAAAACAGCGTTTTCCGAACACCTTTTGCTTTCTCCTCCACCCTCCTTTTCTTTTTTTTTTTTTTTTTCCTTAAAAAAAAAAAAAAAGCATCATTGGCCCATTCATTCTCGTTTAAGAAGTCGCCAGAGCCAGTCCACAAAGGCTTTAATTAATCATTCTCACCTACATATGTGTCGGGAAAAGTGTTAATTGGAGGAACTTGCCTTGTACATTGGTGTCCGCCTTGCCGCAAGGAACCCATTTGCCTCCCTGAAATCTCCAGTGGTTGGGATCCGCCAAAATTACATCCACAAAAATATTGTAGTGAGCCGTGGGGTCGAGACCAGAAATATTAAAACTTAGGAAAGGGAACATGCGCCTATAAAAAAGGAAAGGGAAAAAAAAAAAAAAAAGGAAAGAAGGAAAGCAAGCCACCGGCAGCGACAGGCACACGCGGAGGAACCAGCCCGTTGTGCGTTATCCTCACGGCTCCCGGGAGCGGCCGGGAAATAAAAATCAAAAGAAACTCCCTCCCCGAAACGTCGAGCTTTCCGCGGGGCAGGGGCGAGGGCAGCGGGCGCGGGGACCGGCGGGGAGGCAGGGAGGGCTGCCCCGGCGGGGACCGGCACCGGCGGCACCGGCAGCGGCGCGCCCGGCGCCCGGCGCGGGGGCCCCGGCGGCGGGCGGGCGGGCGGGCGGGCGGGCGGCTCCCCCGGGGCGGCGGAGGCTCCGGGCGGCTCCCCCGGCGGAGCCCGGCGGCTCAGCCCCGACACCCGGCGAGGGTCCGCGCCGTGGCTTACCTCCCCTGCTTCGTGATGATCATCTCCGTCTGGTGCCGGTGAAATTTCAGCCAGAGTGGCCTGTTGCACAGGTAGACCTGAGCCTTGCCGGGAACTAGCCCCGGCTGGGTGGAGGAGAACTGGTAGAAAGGTGCCCCTTGGTAGGAATGGCCGTACTGCTGGGGGTAAGGGTAGCCCGCCGTGGGGTAGCCTTGCGGAGAAGAGTTGGACAGGAGGCTGTTATAAGCTCCGTTGGTGATCACAGGATGGTGAGCCATGTAGCGGCTGGGGCTGGCGATGGAGAAGGCTGGGTGAGCAGGTCCATGCTGGCTGGGGTAAGGGAACATGGTACTAGGAGCAGAGGCAGCAGACTGGGGCTGGCTGGACTGAGAGAGCAGATAGCGATCTGCAGCAGATCCATCGAAACTGTGACGAAGCTCAGAGACCCCGTCCAAGACGGGAGAGAGTTTATTTCTCTGGACGTCCCCTGGTGTGTCCTTGGAGTCAGGAAAATTGTCTGTATCTGACTGATTCGTCATCCCCCTGGTAATTTTTTTCAAAGGTGAACTTCTCTCCAGGTTGTCAGTGGTCGAGATAATGGGATGATCATGCAAGGCAAGCTCAGATCCGCCTGCATGTGGGTAACTGCTGCTCACATTGAGAAATTTCTTGGAGAGCATGATAGAGGGAGAAAGACAATGCTCCAGCTGCATAGCTCTAGCACCACAGTAATAACCCTTCAGTCCCTGGATCTGAAAGGGCTCCTTAGTATCAGAAGCTAGACATCCTGGGACCCTCACTAGACAGAAAGCACTTCATCCACCAAATGCTTCCCAAACGTTTGATTTACTTTTTTTTTTTTTTTTTTTTTTTTTTTTTTTTTTTCCTCCCTTCCCTGGGAGAAGAGATTGGCCAATTGACACTATGCAGCAATCAGGAAAGACTCACTTTTGATCTTGCTGCTTGTGGAGAGGATGAAACGGCTTCTGCCATTGGTTAACCGCTGACAGTAATTTAATTAGATAGACATTAATTAGGATAATCACCTGGCTCCTGGTCGCGACGATCATGGCAAATTGAAGGAGATGATTTTATTGTGAGATAGAAGGAAGGGGAAGGGGGAAGGGAAGAGTGTGTTTGCTGTAAGAGCTCATTATTATGTGACCTTTCCAGCAAATTTTTTTTTTTTTTTTTTTTTTTTTTTTTTTTACTACGGCTGGAAAATAAATCCAAACCCCTGCGATTCCCCAAATATTGCGCGCGTGTCCCCCCGCCTTTGTGTGCCAGGGAGGAGACGGGGTGCTGGGGGCTCCGGGGACCGGCTGCGCGGGGAGCGCCGGGCTGGGCGGCCGCTGCCCTCGGCTCACCTCCGCAATTTGCCTCCCCTTTCGGAGGGCGCAGCCCCTCTCTCCCCCAGCTCCTGCGAGCGACCCCCCCCCCCCCACCCCGCCGGCGCAACGCCCCCACCCCTTCCCACCCGTGCCTGCTTCGCGGGGGAAAAGACACCCTCCGTCGACAGCGGCCGCGTATCGCCTCTTTCGAGTCCTGAAATAATCATAAACCCCGCAGCCGAAGCGCCCTAATGTATCTGCCGCGGTGTTTACGGGTTCTTCAGTAAATAAATATTTCATCCGGGAGCCGCGATGCCGGCATCGCTTATCAGCAGAACGGCGCGGAAGGCATGCGGCTGCCCGCCCGGCTCCGGATTCCTCTCCCCTCGGTGCCTGCCTTCCCTCCGCGACGCGGTCCCGCCGGCCCCGCGGGGAGGGCAGACACCCTGCCCGGCGCATCCCTCGTCAGCCGCCGCCGCCGCCGCCGCCGCCGCGGCCCGGGCGGCAGCCTTAGGGCGGCGGCGGCGGCGGCGGGGAAACCCAAACCGGGGCGGCGCGGCGGCGGGAGGCGCCGGCCCAGCCGAGCCCCGGCCCCCGGGCGCTGCCGGAGAGCGGCCGGCGGCCCCCGGGGCGGGCGCCGAGCGCGGCCCCGCGCGCCTTCGGGGCGGGGGGGACGCGACACGGCGGCCGCCCGCCGGGGACCCCCCGCTAGCGGGAGGGACCGGCCGGCCGGCGGGTCCCGCAGCGCGTCCGTGCGCTTGAGCCTCGGGCTAACGGGAAGCGGGACCCCCCGGGGCGCGAGGAGACGCGCCCGAGGGGTCCAGGGGACGCGCTCGCCCCCCCCGGCCCGGGCAGGCACCAGCCTCACCCTCCCTCCCTAGGCCAGGTCCCGAGTTTTTTTTCAAGCGCCGGCTTTTGGCCCGGGGAGGAGCTCTCCCGGTCCGTTTTTCGTAGCGTTTTCCCCTGCGCGGTTTGGACCTCAGGTATTTTGCAAACCGCGTCTCTTTCCAGGTGACGGCAGCAGCCGGCTGCCAAGTGCGCCGATAGGTAACGCAGCCTGGACCACTGCATAACAAAACCAAGACCAGCGTATAACCGAGCATCTGAAGCCGGGCCGAAACTTTGCAGGCTCAAATCCAGAGAAGATTAGGACCGGGATGACTTGTCACACCGCGTATTTCAACGTTCTCGAAGCCCACGGCCATTTATTTTGCCGTTGCTTAACCGTGAGCTAGTTCGGTTATCGGGTGCTTCACAGAAGCCGGCATACGCTCTCTGCAAGGACGTTATTCTAATAACATAATTTGCGGAGCAGTTCACCGTTTTACTCGCCGTCAGGTGGTACAGCAAACGCGACTTTCCATACTACACCTTCTCCTTTCACTGCTAAGGAAATAGTTTTGTTACTGTAACTAATGTTTCGACACTTGTTTCACCAGCGGGCTCACCCTTCCCTTTCTCTGCTCAAAACCGACAGAGAGGTAATGGACTTATATAGGCGGGAGACGGGTCGAAATGCAGATAAACCCTGGGAAACGCTGCCCTGCATTACGGAGCTACACCCATATAGATGCAGAGCTGCAATGAATTCAGTGGTATACTGCCAATCACATGGAAGTGCTAATATATGCCAAAAATCTTCAGTGCACAACTCCTAAACTGGTATAATAGGGGGATATGCAATGGCAGGTGGTGTTATAGAATCGTCATAGAAAGAAGGAGAGAGGTTTGCTAATACAATATGCCCGTCCTTCATGCTGACAGGTGACGAGGGGTCAAGCTGCTAATGAAGGTCTGCTCCGTTGCGGCTGGAGGCTCAGAAGGTGGCTGCTTGAAAACCTCTCTCTTCCTCCAAGACGGTCTATGAGCTGCTGCCTTTCAGGTTACTGCACGCACGCATTCTTCCAAATCCTCTGTGTAGCTCCTAAAGCACTGGACAAAAATGAGGAAAGATGCCCCGAAAAACAGCCTTTTGATTATTCACGAAACAGTAAATGGAAAATTGTGCCTCCAAGTCAAAACTGAGGAGTAGCTAGAAAGCAGGGTACCACAGCACAAGCTCACGCTACAGGAGATCTGCGTCTCCAACAGACTCCCTTCAGCTACCCTCTGCAAGATGTACATTTGTCAAAATTAATTTAGAATATGCAAGACTCACTGGTTTGTCTCCCTGCTTGCACCGGCCTTCCACGCATGTATACACCGCAGCACTGCGATAGCTTCTCTCCTGCTCTGCAGTGCCATGTTACCCACGACCTGCCAAACTATGTTTCCCTCGTGGTGTTACACGTGCACGTGGGAGTAGATAGCGGCAGGGATGCAGAGCCCCACTGGCAGACGAGCCCCGGGGCAGGTCCCCCAATCTCCCTGCGGTGCGCGCATTGGACAACGGCAAGGCCCAGATACAGCCTTCCTTGATGATACGCAGGTTTTTAGTGCCAACCGCCAGAAAGCACTTCCATTTAACTATATGCAGGCAAATGTGGTTTGGTACGTCTCCATTTTCCCAGTCTGATATTCTACTCCCTACTGTGGGGGCAGAGGGAAGGCCATAAGGAGGGCAGCTGCAAAAATCTGCATGTTTCCCACTGAAGTAAGCGCATGCTAAATATACTTAGAGAGAGTTATTCTAAAATAGTAAATTAAAAGGCCTAAATAAGACATTTCAAACAAAAGAAAAACCTTTGAATGGTAAAGAATAAATAAATAGAAAAATACTGGGCACAAAGTAGAAAATAGACAATTTTATGGGCTATTTCTTTACTATGCAAGAAGCAACATAAATTTAAAAAAAAACATCTCCAACACAAAAAGATGCATCTAGTTTTAAAATATTTGCCTGCCACAATTGTTGCCATTTATTTAGAAAAAACACAACCCCAGTAAACAAAATATTGTGAGTGACACAGAAAGAGAACACTTCTGCCCAGGCAAAAGAATCAATCAGCCTAAGTACCATCCAATGCTTAAAAAACAAACAAACAAACAAAAAAGCCCAACCAGCCCCCTGCCCAAAACCCAAAGTCACTCCTCAAACCTAGTTATTTGGCTTTGCCTGCTTAAAACCAAGCAGCCAACCCACCTGCCTTCCTGTGAGCGTTTCCCTCTCTAGTCAGTGGAAACGGTTTTAAATGTCATATTCCAGTTGGGACTCTTTCCATATATTTATGTATATGGACATCTCATGTACGTTCTCTTTCACAGGAGGGAGGGTTCACGTAACCTAGAACAGCCTCTAGCACTTTAATGTTTATTCTCAGAATACTGCTATTTATGACACCACTTGTGAGAGTTGTGTGATTCAGTTATCAGCATAACTGAATTCATTTTCTTAAGGTCAATTGTCTTCTGTGGATATTAGGGTTTGAATAATATTGAAAGGGAGCTGGCAGGGGAATTTTCAGCATTTTGGTTTTTGTACATCCTCAGAATTCAGCATGACTGCAATTTATTTATTTTTTTTTAATCTCAGTGAGAGTATCTGGTAATCAACGGGAGCCAAATTGCATTAGAGAATTTTTGCTGTCCTAGAAATTAATATCTCAGTAGTTTTACAGTGGGTAGAAATAAACCTTTACCAACACTTTTCCTGCACCGTTAATTCCCACCGTCCATTCTCAAAAAAGGCCTTCCAGAACTTAAGACAGGTTTGTAAATGTATTTTTATTATGTTGCAACAATCAAAATATATATGTACTACTGATTTTCCCCCCAAATATTAAATGAAAATGTAATACATTTTTGCCCACGCTGTGTTCTTGAATGCTTTGGAATCTGTAAAGACCCTGACATAAAGAAACTGAAGCAACTGCACAATTAGAGACTGAAAGGTGTTATAGTGCTGCACTTACATTGCAAATGAAGTCAGATGTCTGTGTTTAATCAAATATAGCCTCAACAGTCTCTGTTTTGTGAGTATTAGAAACAATAAACAAATATACACAGAAAGCATCACAAACAGTAAATCGGTTATTTAAATACAACTGTATCCAACATAGCAGCTAAACACTGGACAATGTTTGAGGTCATCAGCACATCCACATGCTCTTCTAAATGACGTTTGGGGTCCTGAAATACAAAGGATGCCATGAGAGAAATGACTGAAACATGTCTGAAGGATTTCATTTACTTCAGGTCTAATTAAGGTGATTGTGAGTTAAGGAACACAGGCCAGTAATACTCCTAAATTTTCCATTCTAATGAGACCTCACAAAAGACTGAATTTCCATGAATAAGACTGTATTAGTCCATACTATCACTCAGTATCTAAGTTGAGGATAGGAAGTAAATTTCTATCCAGCATCTGAAGAGTAACCATGACAGCTATGAGTTTCAAGGACAACACACAGTATGTGGAATCTACTATACGTCTCACTAAGGCCAATATTTTAATCTTAGTTCTGGTACATTGCAATTTGTTTTCAGATCTTTGTACAAATGTGTGTTCTAATCTTGTAAAGACTCAAGCATGATCTAACACAGTCTTTGAATAGTTGTGTTGACTACAAGAAAATTAGCATATTTATACCCATAAAAAATGAAAAAATGCACAATGCTATGTTGAAATGTTCTGAAAAGTTGAATGTTAATCCTGAGCAGTGTTCTGAAAATACACATCCCCACACACTATTACTCAAATGATGTGGGCATTTGCGGGCATCTGCATAGAACAATAAGATTATTTCTGGTTGAAAACCATACTCATGCGCTTCTTCAGTTTCAGAACCGAGATTAAATAATTAATCTCCAAATACTGCAAAATTATCAGGCATATTTAAAAGACCCTCTAAACCTTATTGTAGCATTCTTGTGTGTAAAGAAACTAAAACACGGAAGACAAGCATGTGTGAGATTTTTACCTTTTTTTAATAGATTTATTGTCAAAATCTAATGAACCCATCTAAGTTTATATAAAAGTGTACCACAAAAATCTTTAAGCTGTCCTTCTTAAATAACTAGTTTTCAAAGATCATACAGTTCTCCAATATTCTCTCTGTTCCTAGCAAATTATGCAACCTAATAACATAATATCCCTATTGTGAGCAGCTGTTTGTCTACAAAGCTTTTTATACAAGTTGCATAAAAACACCACATGGAAATTACTTAACAACCATTTTGTAATTTAAAGAAAGCTTAATTTTATCAGGAAAAAATTATTTTCTTTTTAAAGAATTGTATCAAAATAGATTATTTTTCTTCACGTATGTGTAATGATTTAAACAACTAGTGAAGCTCAAGTTCCGTTTGAGATCACATCACAACCGTTAAAATACAACCCTTCTTACATGTTTTATTTTATATATGTATTTATGTATGTGTAGGTGTGCATAAACTCCATTGTTCTGAATGCTACAGAAATACACGAGTGACTGAACAATGGTGCAGATGTGTTATGACATAGCTGCTAGAAGCTGACACATAAGAGCAATCCAGAATCCTTTAAATTCTTCTACTGCTACTAGCAATACAATAAGTACTGGTTCTTTAAGGACACAGTGGTTATTTTTAAAGCTACTTCTTGTTTCCACTGCCCTTTCTGAATTTGAACACAACCTCTTACACACTTGTTTTGCTCTCCTTTCCCTCACCAAAGCACTTTTTCTCAACCTTTATGCTGAAATCAAACATAGAAATAGTTTTCCGTTAAGTCTTCTATAAAGACATTATATCCTGACATTGCAAAGGGACAGAATGAATTGAGTGGGTGTTTTCAGTTTCAGCTATGGCACTAAACTTTCTTCCTTCAACAGCAATACAAAGCAATACAACTTACTTGCATACGCATGTATTGGGGCTAAGCACTGACAGTGTGTTCATGAACTGGAGATGGGGGTGAGCTGGCTCTTTAGCCATGACAATGGATAAACAACACTCCCACATTTTTTCAATTATTACTATTTTTTAAAAGTCCTAACAGTTTTGGCCTCTCTAACAGACTTTGATATCTTTATGCCTCTTCTTGGAAAGAAATTAGAAAAGAAAAAAAACCCACAACCAAACCAAAACAAACCTACCAAGTCTCAACACTGCTCCTCAGCATGTAATACAAATGCATGTGGAACACGACTTGTGGATATTCTGCCAATTACCTATAGTCAAAAGCTTTGTTCCTTACACAACAATCTTCAACAAAAATAAATTCATTATTTGGAGCGTAGAAAATATCTTGCACATAGAACTAAAATCACCTACGCACACATACAAGAATTAATATTTAGAATGAACGAAGCATATCATTCCACCTCACTCTAATTCATCACACCTCACCTGCTTGCCAACATTTTTTATTGCCAGCTGTTCAGGTGTCATCTTATCTTCTTCTTCAACAGCCTGTGAAAGAAACACAGAAAAGGTCAGTGTTTCAGATTTCATTTACTTTTTCCCCAAGCCACAAGATCCTCAAAATATAATTCTCTTTCTCAAAAAAAAAAAAAAAAAAAAAAAAAAAAAAAAAAAAAAAAATCAAACAGCAACACATTTCAGAAAGTCAAAAGGAAAGGTACTTCAGCTTCTCAGCAGACGTGGGTTTAATTACTAAGTGTTAGTGCAAAAGATCAAGGCAAATACTCATGAATGGTTTTATTGTCAGATATTCACAAAACTGTTTTTAAGCAAAAATCTTAAATGAGCTATATCAACAGTTAAAGATAGTTGAAGATAATTAAACTAGTAAAGCAGAACCAAAAATAATGTTACCTAGATTGTTTCAACTACTGGAGGTTTGATCTCAATAAATTTGTATACTGTTTAAAGTCACTGATTTTAATACATTTTTATAATGTTCCTTTGCCTGCAAACACGGTGTCTTTATGAAGTAAATCTACTAACTTAACTAGTGAATGTAATATTGAATTTTGTTTTTAAGCACTTCTAGGAAGTTAAAAAATAGCACTCATCAAGAATGACTGACATGCTTACTACTCACTGAGTGCTTGCTGAGATCTAGTACTTATAAAAAATATTTCTAAGTGTCAGTATTAAAACAGTACAAATAACTGATTTCTCTTTCTTACAACACCAATAATAATTTTTTTATCTAAAAAGAACATTGAACTGGGCTCCAGAAGGTGTTCTAAATACTTACTATCTATCTACTGGAATGATACAGGTAAATAACCTTTATTCTGCTATACTGGTCAAGTAGTCCTTGACTGAAGGAATGAAGAATACAGTCAACTGCTTATTTTGATCTACAGGAATCTTATATTCTCTTCACTAAGTAAAAATACAAAATTAATGCTATTACTCACATTTCAAAGCAAAAGGTGTAATTAAACACTTTGCTACTTTAGGGCAAAAAGTCAGGTGGCAAAGCCTGAAAAGCTAATGGACAACTTCACATAGAAATGATACATAGTTGACTAAGAAGAAACACAGTCTCCACAAGGCTATTAAAGCCACACTTGTACCTAATGTAACCAAATGCCAAGAAATTCTTTGCTGAAAACAGATTTTACAAATCAAATAACCACTAAGATCCAAAAGAGTTCCTGCAACAATTATTTTGTTCTTACAGTCTAGTCATTTACAAGTCATTCTGAATAAAGCTTGTGATAATCAACTTCTAAAATTAAGTAATAAATTTCTTCACTTCATAAACACAGCTACAGTTATACTATCATTATGGGATATGAATACCTTGTTATAATTCTTTGCTAATTCTAACATCTCCTTCACTACTGTTTCATTGAGTTTGCAATGTTCACTGTAGTCTTGAAGTGTCAAACCTTCCATCCAACTCTTCTTATGCAAATTTAGCAACATCTGCAAAACAAAACCTCTTCAGAGCATTCATCGTAAAATACATTCAAAATACTATGAAGACCTCTTTGACAGACAGAAAAACAATTTTTAATAGTAAGAATGTAATAAAAATTATTGATCTTACAATCTTTAAATACAGGAAATACAATAATCGACTATTCTGCTAGAGCAGATGACAGATTTTGCATAAATTTTTAAAGATCAAACTTCTTGAACCCTAAATATGAAAATGTGGCATGGAAGCCAGGATCGCATGTACTTTGACAGGAATACTTAGGTTTTTCTTACGTAATTTTTTATTTTTGCTGTAGGTCGAGAATGCAGAATTGCATTGTAGGAGAGCTAGCAGAAAGGTGACTATTTCAGCTGGCAAATAAGGAACGGTTGAAGCTTCTGTCCTCTGATGAAGTTGAAAAATATTTTAATGCTTGGATTAAATGTATGAAGTAGTTATTTATGCTTCACTGATTGTCCCAAACTGTATGCAAGCAGGTGCCACAGTTGTGATGTAGTGAACTTCAAAAGCAACTAAAGCATGACTTGCATGTGCATCCTCCTACAACGTAAACATAACATGATAAAGCGATGCAGAGTTTTGATGCTGATAAATGCCAGCACTACTAGAAATATCTGAAATGTTTTACTTGACACTCTGATGTCATTCTTGAAAGAGTGAAGGAATAGCTACAATGACAATTTCCTGATTTTCATGAATAAAGAAAGTGTATTTTGTGGATCTCCTGCACACTTGAGGACTGTAGGGAGGACCCTTTCAGCAGTTTCAGCTTGCCCTCAATTTGCAAACATTTGCTACAGACATCTTTGAGAACCAGTAAGCCCTGTAATTGCTATCACCTGAATAAAAGTGCCTGTTTCATCCTAAGTATAGCTTCCAAAGAAACCCAGCTTTGGAACATATGAACTGAGAGGAAAGTTTGTGTCATAATTTGTATTAGCAAGATCTTAGTTACTGACAGAAGGAGTTGTAGGCAAACTGCATATGGACAGTTTAGCTAGGCTATCTGGATTTTAAAATTATGGTTTGCTGTGATGGGCTCCTCATCTAATACATGAAGCATATACTCTTCTTACTACAGATGGAGATAACAGATCACCACCACCACGAGGGGGTTTGAGATATGTATGAACCTTCCTTCTGAAAGATGTGTGGAGGTAGTTGCTGCCTCACAGATTAAAGTTTCCCTAACTTGGTCAAGTTTATTCTCCTACTTGCAAAGGTAATAACTTACACATGTGAAGCCATTAAAGAAAATACACACTTGGAACTTCAGAAAAGGCTGGATTGGCCACACTGTTGTATTTGAATGCAAACAATAACCTCCGGAAGCTTCGTGGACACTTCCTGAGAGCTGGTTTTGTTGAATCAGTTACTCTTTTCAGTAACAGTGAGGTCTTGAAAGTCTGATGCCATCCTAAAAAGGGTTGTGCATTTCACAAATTCTTTTCAACTCCCTGATTTGCATGCATTTTCTTCTGTTACTCAGAACTGGGCTTTTTTATTACTTCTAGCCCTGTAAGAAGTCAAAATTAAGCGAGAAAACTATTCTGACCATTTAGTCATGAATTCCAACTACGACATCAATTTATAACCCTAACAAGGCCATGAACATACATAGGCATAACTGACGACAAAATTTGTCTTTTTCAACTTCTGTAGCTGATAAATGAGCTTGCTTGGTTTTTTTTCTGTTTGTTTCTCTGGTTGAGACTGTCAAGCGAGATTTTACTTGTAACTGAGGAAGTCTGATACAAAAGTAACTGACAATATTTGGTGTCAGTAACTGAACAATATTTTTTCTGTAAATGCAAGACATCACTACTTCCTGATACTCAGTCAAGTTTTGGGGAGCTCCATTCATACTAACTGGAAGCACCTTCTGTCAATGTGATTATAGCCAATAAAACCCCTGAGATTCCTTGGTTACATATTTTCCAAAATGGAATTATAGTCTTCTAGCTTCAGAAATTCCAGCCTGTGAAAACCTAAGGCAGCCAGTATATCTTTCAGCTTCATCACTGAAAACTTGAAACTTTGCACAAACCTGTTAAGTGTAGAGAACAGCACGAGGACTTTCCATAAAGCGTGTGGACTGAAATATTGTCAAACTATTTATATGAATATTAGAATGTGGTTTCGGAAGGTTTCATCATCATGACTACACATCTAAGTGCCTTCTGGAAGAGAAGTTGTCTACTCCAGAAGAGCTAAAACAACTACTGAAAGTATCAGCAGTTGCAATCAGAATATTGTCACAAATGTTAAATAGTTTGTATCGTGTTTTTTTGTCCTCTGAATAAAAGCTAAAACAATTACCTTTTGTTCTAGTTCATTCTTTCTGTAGTTGATGGTGATGGAATAGTAATGTCTGTTTAGTCCATGAATTAGTGCCTGTAAAATTCAGGGAAAAGTTTGCATAAAAATTACCCACCATTGAAATGAAGAAATATTAGAAGGGAAGAGTTCATTTAAATAGTCATCTTCAAACATCACTTAAATAAAAGAAAAAAACACGAAGAAACAATACACAGAGACTGTAACTAGGTATCAAGTAAATATACCTGTTCCTATTTCTCTTTCAGCATTCGTTAACTGACAGTTATACTTTCTATTTCTAAACCACGGATTTTTTCACACAATAACAACTATCATAGGAAAAAGTGGTAACTGCCTGCAAACATTTGACCAATACATATGCACAAACATATTCCTCTCAAATCCTTCCTCTCTCAATAAATTTGGTTATCACTTCTCTTAAAATATAAGGCTCTTAGTAAAAAAAAAAAGCAAGTTGGCTATCTATTTATTTGCAACCACTGCCAACATTCCCAAGTTCATTCTCTAAGGTACAATACAAAGAGAGAGTAGCTGAAGCAGTGATTAAACACATCAAGTATCAGTTAGACAATGTGCATCAAATTAACCTTGGATATGAAAGCTAATTTTCTTTTTTAACTTTAAATTTAAAAAAGCCTCTCTCTCATTTATAATTATGTCCTTTGCAAATTTGTCCTTAAACATATATATCACAATCTGATCAACTGAGATTACGTTAAGTGACACCTATATGCATGTATCTTCTATTTTGCTTATGTGCATTACAGAATTAATATTTTTTTTTTTTTTACATTTATGACTTAAGGGTGAGTTGGATTAATATTTGGCAGGTGGGGGGGGTTAAGAAAATCTTGTGATAAATCCTTATCGCAACTAAAATAATCTCTTTTTCAAATAAAATTTTACATATGAAGTATACATTTAGAAATGAGATATGATAAATCATACATAAAATATGCAGAATTAGTGGTAAATATTTCTTGTGTTTCAATCATTCCACCTATTTATGTTTAAATATATTCTTTACTGCTGTGTAGAATGAATGTGTATTTGCATCTTATGCAACTTAATATTTCAGCATTCCAAAATTATCTGTATGAAAGCTGAAAATGTTCTCACACATACATTTTAAACAGATTTCTTTTGCAAACACATATACAAAGATACAAAACTACTTGAATGATTACATTTATAAGAACCAGCAGTTACAGATAACCGTTGCTTATACCACTTACTATAATTAAAATCACAAAATACAGGTTTTATCATCAATAAAGTAATTCATGGTTGAAACTATTAGCAATAAGTAGTTTCCGCTGCTATTTTCTTATCCTACTCAAAATGACTACATAGGAGGTTTTGGGGTTTCTGTTTAAACTCAGTGGTAGATATTTAGGGAGTTTTCTAATGCTCCTGAAATTTGACAAACAACTTTGCCTTCCCCCACTACCCTCTCTCTTTCCTCTCCCCTTCCAAAACCACTCTTTAGAAGAGTAGACAAATGTGAAAGGAAAACAACTGTTCCAATTCAAACCTGAACAGTAGTTGTAGTTTAGCCACTGCAACAGGTTAAATTAAAACCCATAAAACACTTTAAAGCAAAGCTTGTTCTTTGTGTGTTTTGTTTGAAATGGAAACCACCATTCCGACAAGGCTTACAAATTAGATGCACTAAGAGCAAGTAAAAAAGCTGTTGATAAGGGAACACAAGAAAAAAAAACACAAAAAAAGGAACGAAGTCAAGCCACACACTATTCTTATTCCTGAGATTTTAAGGAATGTCTTAAAATCCCTGCTTCTAGCCCAGCTGAAATCAATATTTAAGTTTGCTGCTGAGCTCAACTGGGCCAGAATTTTATTCATGAACTTAGAATAAAAGCTGAACAACACTGCAAGAGCCCTTCCAGTTTTAAGAACAGAGTATCATTTTAAACTATGATTTTTAGCTTAATGGTGACATTTGTAACAGCTCACTGTCAACTTGCAAAGAACCAACACAAATGAAAAATACCCGCTCTAGCAACAGAAACCCAGAACTCCCATGGCCAAAATACACCATGCTGTACTGACAGTGACCTTAAAATAATGAAGTTGAACAATACTACCAGGGTTTACAGGGGAGATCATTACACACGGTCCAGAAAAGCCAGTTAGAAAAGCCCTGAAACATGCAAGCACGGGCTCGCCTATATCCAATCAAGAGTATTAGCTGCTTATTTCATACTCATTATAGTTCGCAGTTTTTACCAATTCAAAAATCAGAAGTAAAACACAACCACCTCCTGAAGCAGACACTCTTTCACGGTCTGATTTTTTTTTTTTGGCTAGCATTTTTATAAATAGTAAAGAATTTCAACACATTAGTAATAAAAAACAACTGATCTTTTGAAAGACAGGGGCATGGTGATCTAGTAACTCCCAAAGGACAGCTCCCTTACAGCAGAAGTTTATCTAGCAAATATTACTTTTATTGTTCAAGTAACAGATCAAAAGAGCAGGAAGTAGGCTTCATAGTTGCAAGTACAGATGCCTTTTAGAATGCATAGTAATGGAAAAAAGTTTTCTAGAGAGAAAAAAGGCAAAAACACTGAGGCAGAAGAACGACACAGATAAAAGCATTAATCACTCCAGAGGATACTTGTTTCAGGACAGAAGCTATTTCTCAAAATAAAGGTTTGTTTCATTGAAGACCAACATTTTTGTCTTACTAGTGAAAGCCAACTTCAGAAATCCAACTCTGAACATTTAAGTTTCACAAATGCTTGCAACGAAATATAAGACAACATACTCAAAAGAAACATTACATTTGAAGCGAAGCAAACATCCTATTTATCCACTGAATCTCCTACTCCACCATGCTTCAGAAAATTACTGCATTACATAAAAATCAGAGATTAATTATTTAAGACACAATACAAGGTTAAATCTAGATTACATATTAGGTAAGAACCTGTATAAGCATACAGTAGAAAGACAAGATTATTAAGGAAGAGGGAACTTTTTCCACAATTTGCTTCAGAATAATTTATCTTTAGGAAAGGTGAGAGGTTAATAAGCAGCAGTTTTTAAGTTGCAGTACTGAAAACAGTACCTATCTTGCATCACATGGTATGTCATCAATTGTCACTTTTAAAAGTTTGCATTTCCATAAATCTGTACTTCAACCTTCGCAGTACATACTTCACATGCATTCATGCTTAGGTAGTTAATTTAGGGCTCAATTTTAAACCCTTCACATATATAACTCCACTGATGAATCACATCAATTATAAATGAATGCAGAAAAATTCTATAGAGAGAACAATAAACAATTTGTAGCTTATTGGTTTTAGGTACCTTTCCCCAAAATTGCTGAATAAATCTTGCAATTTACAGGACTATCAACACTGGGTTTACCTGGATAGATGGCTTGTTTAAGTGACCCAGATTCGAAGTTGTTTGTCTTGGTTCATGTCCCAAGACCATCATATTAGCATTGATCAACCTGAAGGCATCAATAACAACCTGTAAAAACAAGATGTCAAGTCAATTCTTTTTAGAAAATGCAACTAATAGTGCCAAGCAACAGTGGACAAGGCACAATCAACTCTCATCTGTTTTTGGCCTTTATCCAGAAAATCATTTAATTATAATATTAATAAAAAAGAGCCTCCTGCTGGCTATGCTATCAGCACACCACACTACCTTGTATTGTAAGGTGACACCAATTATTACCTTTTGCATGGAGCTGTAAGTTTTATATACGTGATATCATCATATAACATTGAATTTTTTATGTATGCTTACTCTAAGCTTCAAAGGCATGCATATGTTTGTCACCTAAATCTTATCCAATCAAAATGAATGACAGAGAGAGACTAAAACTGAAAGTGAGCACAAGCTAAGGGACTAAGTCTAAAGCCCAGTCCTGTCACATCAATTATACTACCACAATACTTGAAATGACAACAAAATTATAGCCAGCAAGGAACTTGCCCCATGTATTCCCTTCTAGTCAGATGCTTTTTGCTTCTTGTGACTACGAAAGGGTCTATAAACTGCCTGATGGATTAGAAAGTCCTTGTCAGTGTCATACTCAGGAGTACAAAATAGAGTAAAAGAAAACCAAGGTCATTTATGATTTAAAGGTACACGGTAGGTAGTATTCAGTGCTATTTCATTGCAAATAAAGTAAACCCATCACTGATTTTTATTCTGTCCTGTGCTGAATTTGTCTATGAAAAATCTTTGGAAATACGACTTCATGGCCCCATACAATAAAACCCTCACCCCTACCCAATGCCTCTGTGAGGTGAAACAGAACTGAGAACATAGCAACAATACACTCAAACTCAGTCTTACTGGGTACTCTCCATTACAGATTTGTAACTGCAAGACGAGACTTCTCGTTTAGGCCCCAGTCTTAACTGGGCCAGTGCACGTACAGCCTTGTACATCCACAGAAGCAGTACCAGGCATACTTTACAGGCATCGTGTCTGCATATGTTTGAAGAGTTATTGTAGCTCATTGAACTAAAGAGTTTAAGTCTCCTTTTAACAGCTTTTCTACAACGTTTTTTATTCCATTCCTCTCCATACTATGGGTTGGACAACAGATGCATTTATATGGCTGCTTTGATATTTTGAGGCATTAGACCTGAACCAAATCTTTTATGTTGAATAAAAAAGAAATCAACCACTGTCACTGCAAGTCTGCAGAGAAAGCAGCATCGAGTCTCCCACCTTGTTCTAGTACTTTCCATTTACACAAATATTAATAACTAACTACATGTGCAATTTATTAGGAGCACTTTATAAATATCGAGGTTATTCATATGGAGATAAAATTAATTGGCAACTATTTATAACAAAGAAAAATTATCAAAGTGTAAACGGAAAAAGCTTAATAACTTATCACCTGCTGCATTTACTTTTGAGACCCAACTATTTCAGTTGTGTTGAGTGACTCAGTGCCACTAAGGGCTATTGCCTGGACTCCCCTGACAGGCCAGATCCTATGTCAAGTCTCAAAACTGCATGCAGAAAACGTACAAAAAAAATCTTCTTTATTAAAAATGTTAGGTTGTGACCCAATTAAAGTCAGTTAACAGTGACAATTTTTTCTGAACAATAATAAAACCAAAACATATTTCAGATTTACTATGCATCAGAAGCATGCCATCTGATACTAATGCTACAAAAAAAGGAATTAAATTTTAAAAAGCGTAATTCTCAAAAAGATCTGAAACAGTTTCCATATATACATTCTTTATAGTAACAAACAAAATAATTTTATTTTTTCGGTTTTTATCACTATTAGATTTTTTCTTTATCTCAAAACACTTGACAAGCTTTTGTATATATATCTGTGTTCCATTTCAACCAGATGCTCTAATTTATGCACACCTGGAAATACCCAACCATAACAAACAGGCAGTATAAATTTAAAACTCAAGCAAAGCAAAAAAATTCCACACCACAGGTTCTTCAGAGACTAGCTAGATAAGGGGAAAAAAAATCCAAGCAAGTAAAAATTTACCCTGAGGAGCAAGAAACATGAACTTGGCAGTATACTATAATCACAAGGAGCTGCTTTATAACTTACTAACAGTCATGCTTCTAGATTTGAATTTAACTGAGAACTTCGCTAGACAAGGTCGAGCTTATCCAAGAACAAATGGCATTGTCCAGCATGGATTTGTTTTGGGACTTGAGTCACGTAAAATGAAAAGAAAACCCAATATAAAAAAAAATGATTAAATGTGGTTTTGATAATAAATTCAACATTTCAGTTGGTGTTCTCAAGGTTATGTTTGGATAAATTTCACATTAAAATATGAGAACTAGCTGCTAAAATATTTGGGTGAATCTGAATATTACTCTAGCATCTTAATTCTGACCAGAAGTAATTTTTCTTATGTTTCAGGTACTACCTGTGTGGGAAAGGATTGCCCGCTCTATCTGTCCTCCTGAAGGAATGAAATGCATGTATTTCCTAAGTAGAACAAATATCAATCTAACAGAAAGTGGTATGAAATATTAAATCACAAATCACAAATATTAAGCTTTAGAAAGGAATAAAAGCGCAATTTCTACCATCTCAGAGGGCTACAAAAAGTACACATGTGAATGATATTTCTCGTCTCAGTTGCACTGTGACAACCAACGGTAACTAAATACTTTAACTACACTAAGATTAAAGGAATTTGCTGCTATCACTATAGCAACCATCTTAAAGAAACTAACATGCTCAACAACCTGGAGGCTAAATTTAGACCTAATACGCAATAAAAACATAAATACAACAATAAATCCTACATATTCATTTCTATGAAATGTAATAGCTTTTTTTCACAGTAAGCGCAAATCAGTCCCTCCTTTAGACGATTATATCAAAATAGACTCATTAATGTCCAGTGTATTAATGAGCAATGGGTGAAGTAGGTGTTAATTATGCCACAGTAAGATTCAAGAAAAAAACCCCAGTGAGCACTTGAAGGTGTGTACAAGCTGAAGTCTCCCCTCTAAATTTGTATATTTTGAAGTACAGCATGATGCAATCAGATGACAGCAACATGGTCACCCCGTATTCTACAATGGAAACTTTAGACACAGTATTTTGAATAAATAACCTCTAAGGATTAATTAAAAGCAGTACAAAAACCTGCGCAGTTATTTTTCTTGTAAGAAGTCAGTATTTCTCATCCAAAAATTTTAAGCTTTCATTGTACTTAGATTACCTAATGCAGCGCAGCGTGCACTGTTTTAGTGAAAACTATCGTTTCCAAGCTTCAGGCTAAATTCCCTTTCTGTAAAGACACAAAAAGTTAAACAAAAGTCTGTGCCATTGGGATATTTTCCAGATATGTGAAGGTAAATATATTTTTTTAAATGCACTTCCATAGTGCAACTCTTTCACCACTCTGACCATTTAATTCTTCCTAGTATAAGTGTCTTCAGACTTTTCAGAGGTCATTTCAACAGCAGACAGCTTATAACAAAACCATTAGCAGTTTGGCTAGCTTAAGGAAACCTCTTACTTTCCTTTTTTGTTTATTATCACTGCATGAATCTGCAGCATATGAGAGTTTATAATTTCTCAGGCTTGTTAAATTCATGTTAAAGGTCTGTTTTCTTGTTGAATAAATTTTGTTCATATAATGCTGCCTATTTCATATACTGAGTCTTTAATAGCACCTTTGGTCTATGCGCAACTCACAGATCAAAACAGAGGACTAAAATAGGGGTTGATGATGCTATTTACATGTGTGATTCCTGCTGTCTTCTTGTTAGTAGCTTTAATATAATAGAAGACCTTGTCTGTTTTGTAATTAACACATCTTTACTGGAGAGATATTTGGAAGTGATTGCTGTGAATATACTGGTTAGTAAAATAAACACAATCACACACCACTTTCTGTTATCAGACAAATTTGTGAATTGTACACATTATACTCCAGATCAACAAACTGTGATATAACAGCCAAGTAGAAGACACATTTATATAACCCTTTATTTTTCTGAAAATATGTATTCAATCTGACCTTGCAAATATAATTAGCTTGTGGGATGTGTGGATTTCAGTACCATGGATGCTTTACTAATTGCAGCTCTTGGAAAAAGATACTAAATATTTGGAAGCTGCCAATACAAAATAAAAACTGCATCTTTTTGTACATCTGTCTTAGCTTCAAAAAGCATAATAATCTAAAAAACAATAACTATAAAGCATTTTTTAAGCATTTCTCTAGTGTCAACAACCCACAGTCCAGCCCACGTAATATATTTTTAGAAAAAAATTTACAATTATCTTCAGTGTACTTTAATAAATTTGAGAATAGCTACAATTAATATGATTCATAGTTATTCATAATCTGAAGACAAGCGCTGGACTCCTCAATTGCTAACTAGAAAAAATCTGGCCTTTATAGCCTGCACATAGTTATTAAAAATAATGGCTTGATTAAAATTTAGGATGCTTAGTAGCCAGACTTATTTCAGCTGCTTCTGAGAGGGTGAATGCCATATATATATATTACCACTTTTTCTAAAACAGGCTTAATAACTTTGTGGGATATTTTTTACAAAAAAAAAATAAATTTATAAATTCAAGAGTACTTTACACACTTGATTCTTAAATCCCTCCAATATCGAATGTACAAACAATACTGAAACAAAAATAGTCCTGTTTTGCAAGACCCACTATATTTTAATGGTAAACTTCAGTTAGAAATAAGTCAGCCTTTTATGTTTAAATTAAAAAAAATTCTAACATCAGTATTCTTTCCAGTGAAGAATCTATGACATATGGTGACTATCTTTAAAAATGTATTGTGTCCTTGGAATTCAAATAGCAATGTATTGCTTATGCCATATATTTATGAACAAACATACCAGTGCTTAAAGACAACTCTGTGAAGGGTATAATGTGGTTATGCCAGGTGTGGAAAAAGAAGTAATGTCCCATCTAAAATCTCTTTTATCACCTGCAACTGACCTGTTATCAACTGCTTAGTTTGTTTCTAGATTCTTTAAAAATGAAATGGAACATGTGACCTGAGAAGTGCAGCTCGGGTTTATGACCATTTCGTTATTTATGCTGCCATGCACTGTTAGACAACTACAAGTGAAGAACATCTTCTGTCCCCTGTAAGCCCACAACATAAAAAATTCAAAGAAATCTTACTTTTTATGCCATTTCCAATGAAAAGCACTAAGAACTGAAACTGACTCATGCCAAATGCATATCACTGAATTGCTGTGATTGTGAGTTTGAAGTTTGCAACATGGAAATTATTTATAAAATGTCAATTTTAGCTCTGGAAAATATATTCCTAGGAGTATGTGCATTTTCCTTCTCTGTCCTTAGAGAATTGCTTACTTGTGGTCAAATCCGCAGTACAACTTGAATATCCATACTGGGAGGGGAGAGAACTACAGTATAATACATTTATCTTGACAAGTGAGGGCATGCATCCATAACTCCCAAGTAGCAAAGCCACAAGTTTTAAAGCTATATGCCTTAATGAAGATAAATGGACTATTCTACATCCACCATGCCAAAAGGAAATTAAACATTTAATACTTTTCAACAAAAAGTCTTCTTGGAACTTTTTTTGTTTTAAGGACAGACATGAACTGAAGTAACCTATGTAAATGGTTTAGTAGGTAAACACACATCACTTAATTAAATCACAAGAAGTCCAAAGGACATTGCATAACAAATTTTTAAAACACCAGCATTGATATTAACAGTTTTGGCATCCCATTTAAAAAAATTAGGAAGTAAAATATGCAAAATGTTATTCTGAATATGTGCAACTACCATAAAAAACGTTGGTTTTCAAACAAAATGGTAACAAAACAGTGGTATACTGGCAGTAATGAAACAGTTCAATACTTTGTAGTTTATGGCCAGGTTTAGAAAAACACACTGTGAACTGAAAACACTGAGTGGCCTACGCTATAGTGCAGATACAATTAATCTCTTATAAATGTGATTCTTCAGGGAAAAGAGCATCAATCTTTACTGAATCAACAGGAATCAAACCAACACAAATGTATCTACTTCCTTATTCTCCAAATCAGGCTCCTATAGACACTCGGTTCTTGCCTAGATCAATTTAAGATGTTTGCATCTCTGATATGCAGGCTACTGCACCAAATGCTCTGTTCAGTCAATGTTAAGAAATACCGCAGTACTATACGAGTATCTAAATGCACTAGACATGGTACGAAATGTACTGAAATGTACCCTTGAAATTTCAACCAAAATTACACATTGTAAAGTTATCTTCTCTATTTTAGAATTTTTCCCTTTACAATAGAAAAGTGTTAGCAAGTCCAGTTCTAGCAATGGAAGTTGTTCCGGGTATAAAAGATTCTGACATAAAGTTTTAGGTATCACATGTTTTAAAATATATTTTCTTGTAAAATATTATCTGCATAATAATTCACAATAAACAGACGTCTCCAAAGCAGTAGTGACAATATAGTCAATTTACTGTTTTGTTTAGTTGTTTTTAATTAATACATTCAAGCTGTACCCTAATGACTGTTGAATTCACATGTGCCTAGGGAAGACTTATTAAGGTAAAGGTTATTAAGACAAATGCACCAAGTAGGGAGGGGGAGTTGGGTATATAAAGAAAATCTTGTTAGGTGGCTCCAAGCTACTTAGCATGCTCACAAACTTAGTGGGCTATTTTAAATTTCAAATTTCAGGCATTATAATAGTCTCCCCACACATCTCATTTTAAGGATTGCTTTTTTTCTGCCGCCTTAAAAAAACAGTCACCATCTCCAATCCTGTGGTTAATTCAAACAAACAAGGGAAAAGGAAAAGGTCAAAGGAAAAATGATAGCACTCTGATAAAAGAGCGGAGGTCTGAAAACATGGAATCTTTCAGAAAACTAGTGTAACACTTGTTCAGCTGAAGAAAATTGTTTAGGCTAGATGATAATTCTAACATTCAGAAGAGTAATTGTTAAATCTCTGTCTGCTTTTGTTTCACTCTTTCAGACTATCAAGTAATTACCAAGTTATAAAACCATTCACATACATATTTGTCTTGGTAAGTTGGGAGGATTTGCAACACAAAAAAATGTCTCAGGAAAGGAGTTCAGCTGCCTTTCCCTACATAAGTCACCAAGCTGAAATAGTGTAGTGCATAGAATATTTAATCTAAACTGGAAAGTAAAAGTAACAGGAGAGATCAAAACTATTTGCAAATTGCTATTCTTATGGTTGGCACTCAGCAAAATAACCATCTCTTACTCCAAAGAGTTAAAAACTGAAATCAGCAATTAACAAAACCATACTGCTCATATACATAAGTAATCACGCAAAGGTTGCCACCTAGATTTAGAAATACCAATGGGCAAAAAAAGAGGAAGAGGAGTGTTTTAAGGAAGAGGTTGCCAGAACAGGTCATCCAGCAAATGAAAAGCAAAGCTCTGTTCAACCATATGATCTGTTGGTTTCATGGTGGCATTTTATCCTACGCCTACATAAATTTTGTCCATTCTGAAAAATGGACAAAATCTTATTAGCACAATAAGAATTAAAAACATGTTGGAATACTACAAAATTTCCAAGTACAGTATTTGAGCCACCAACCTTTTACAATAGGCATAGAGTGCTTTATCGTTCTAAATACAAATCTGAATATTTAAAGATACCATTTTTCTTTGTTAACAGCTCAAAAGGACTTTGAGACCTGCACCTTGCTCAAGATGACCTTGGCTTTGGACAGACGCAACTTCATTATGGACCTCTAGGAGCACCTCAGCTAAGTTCTCTTCCCCTCAGCTCTTCATTTGTACAAGGAGGATAAATCCAGCACCTCTCTCTCTCTGCCCAGAGAATAGCTATTGTAGGACAAATAATACTTTTTTTTTTTTTTTTAAAACCCATACAGTATAACTGTCCCTTTTGGGGCCTTCCAGGAGCATGATAAGAAAAGAACAAATGATATACAGTTCATCACATTTGTTGCTCCTGTTAAAATAAAATTCTAAAGATCTCATAAATTGAACAAAATGAAGCAATTTATGACTTCCACTGAAAAGAAACTGCTTTAACAAAATGGTTTTAGACTACAGCCCACATTCTGGCTACTCTTTGAAGTATCAAACCTTCCAATTCCAGAAGACGTTACTTGAACCACAGAACAAGATTCTTCAATGATGTATGTGGCAGGAGACAGTCGTAATAAACTGAAATGAGGAGCTGCTAACTGTACACAAGGGAAAAAATATAACTGCAAGAATAATAAAGTACTGGAACAGGTATTCCCGTGAAGCTGTTGCATCTCAAGACTCAAGTGGACAAAACCCTAAGCGAGCTGGTCTGAACTCAATATTGACAGTGTGCTCCGCACAAAGTTGGACTAGATGACCTCCTGGAATTATTTTGATTTACCCGGCTACCCAAATGTACATGTTTTTTTCTTCTTGTACCCTCTAAATGAGATTAAGATAAGGGTAAATTACCAGAGCAAAAACCTCTTTTATGAAAGTGGCAGGATATGGTTTAAGCACAAGATTAAGATGCGTAGCATATTTGTTTTTATCTGTCAGGTGTTTAACATGCAAAGTAGAATTTATAAAACATTATTGCAAAGACAAGTCTTTTCCTCAGCAAACAATTTAAAAAAGCATTTTTGCCATAAATCAAGAGATCTTCCTGCAAATACCTCTGACAGTGACTTGCTAGGAAAAACTATGGTATAACGGACATGAAATTTTGCTGTATGAACAAGAAATTTTGCTACATATCCTACTAAACACCACAAGTGCCAACAAACTTCTCAGATGTACAAAATGGACTTCTGGAAATTTTGAATTTTACCGATCCTTATGCCAGCAATTATTAGGGAAGGGAAACCAATGAACTTCCTCAGAACACCAAACCATTTTAAATGGTGACTTTTATAATAAAGATTTAAAGTTTAAAACAGTTCAAAAAAGAAAATACCACTTTTTTCTTAATTTAACATATATGTGTGCAACACAGTAAGTTAATGCTTTTGGAGTTAAAGACACTATGTTACAGTGGGTTTAGTGTAGTTATATTTTCCTTAAGAGGTGAGGAACAGCTGCTAAGTTAAGGTCCAAAAAAAAATTATTTTTAACATTTGGCAAAGGTATATAGTTCTCTCTACAGACATTTCAAAATGTATGTTGGAAATAAATATGAAATGTCAATATTTAGCTTTATTCCAGATCTTTAATGAAATTACTGCTTCTGTGGAATATTCTAAATATGTATTACAACTTCCATTGCACAGACTGGAAAACTGGAGGGGGTAAAATAAAGGTTTATTGGATGAAGCAACAGCTAGCCAGGCTGCTCCACTGGCCATATTTCACCATGTTTACTTTGACTTCACTCATAGAAATCAAATTAAAAAAAAGCCAAAACACAAAGCTTTTTTCTCTCTGGGTTCTGATAACATCGACCTTCAGTTAAAATTCACTGATCTGTTCTGAGTTTATTTTAGAGACAGCTAGAACATTATTAGCCCAAAAATGGCAATATACGGTACAGAGTCATGAAAAAGCATACTGTGTGTGCAAGAATACGTATGTAAAGTAATAAGATCACTATTTAGAATTACTTGTCCTTCATGTGTCCTATTATATTTATGTAATAATATCCCAGTCCTAAAATGGTCATTAAAGCAGTTGGCATTTAATCCACACATCTATATGAGGGTTTTATTTTTATATAAGGCATTTATATTACTTTTTATTTTTGCTCATTGGCTTTAAGACAACTTTTGTTTTTTTTTTTAACTGATGAGTATTACATGTATTCTTATCTTTAAACTGCAATCATACTCACCCGTCCTACTAGGTGTTTGGAACACATGTATCCAGACAAGGACAGCTAACAAAAGTTAACAAGTTTTTGCTTGCTACAAGTGACAGGGCAAACTGCTTTTTAATGCTTTAGCTAGTCAAGGTGAACCCGAGGCTCCTCATCAGAATTCATTTCAACTTCCCAACACATGAAAATAACCTCAGCCCCGGTTATTCTTCACTAGCACAACCATGACTGCTTCACTGACTATAAGCCATAGCAATTTATATGGGCATGGACCTGCCCTGAGGCAGGTTTAAAATTAGCTAATGTGTTATTTTGGACTTTGTTTTTAAATACATCTAATCTCAGTCAAAACAACACCATATTAAAATCATCTATGCCACATGTTCACTATAATTTTTTGCCAGACAGTTATGCTAGGAAAAGGTATAATGAGTGACGGTCTTGGACTCACATAGCTACATATACGAGCAAAAGCCCACCTGTATAGTGGCTACTACACCAGCAAAATTACCTCTGCAAGCAGTTCTTCTTTGGCTGGCACTGAGAAAAACTGGGTACTTCCCTGAAATAGGCTTAGCTTCAGTTGTTTAACACACAAAGAGGCACTGGACACCATAGTAAGGCAGCCATGCACATGAAGCAGTCAAACCTCACCTAAGAAATCCCCTTGAGCTCTAATATATCTGTTCTTCTCTCAGTTCATCTAAAATCAAAATACATTTTAATATAAGCGATCTTGCCGACCAGGATCATAAAAATCATACACATTCCATAGCCCAATCTCACCCCCAAACCCAAAAAATTAATTAGAAGAAGTACTCATAATTTGGGGGATTCTCTTTATTTCTAAGCTTTTAAGGATGCACTTGTCAGAAATGTGACAGATGTAAACCTTTTTTTAATGTGAAACCTGAGAATGTAATTTAATCTGACTGTAGCAGCTAGACACGTATGAAAAACAAACATTACAAGACTTCCAGTGATCTCAAATACTGGCAGCAATGCTGTAAGAAGAGCTGTAATTGAGAAACATATAGATGGACAAAAATTTATTCATATTCAAAATAAATATGCCAAAGATTATTTTCTTGAAGAGAACAAAGATGCTTAAAGATGGCATCTGTGTCAGAGTGGCAAAAAAATATTTTCCTTTTTTTAAAAAAAAAAAAAAAAAACAAACCAAAAAACCCCCCAAAACTAAGCACTTAGTGAGCAAGTGTGATACAACAGTAGTGTGACTTACTGGGAGGCTTTTCTCCTTAATGTATTTAATACCTAGTGAGGTCTAAATTAATTACTAGTCTAGTCCTGAAAATTATATTTTGACAAAATAAAAAGAATCCTATTTCAACATTTCTATTGGAGTGGAAAAATAAGAAAAAGCAAAAGGAAAAAGTTCTAGAAAAAATAAGTCTGGAGTAATTAAATATTCTACTGCATCTTCCCCCCCCCCCCCCCCCCCCCGCAAAACTACCTAAATTTTCTTCTACTCTTTATGCAATTTAAAAGGGAGCAAAATAGTTTCAGATGTCTAATAGCTTCCAAACAACCAGAAGCTATTAATTTTTCAATTGCCTGTTACATAAACGAATTTGCTATAAAAAACAGAATTGAAAAAACCCAACTGAAAATGCAACTGTAGCTTCAGAATATTCTATTATGAAATTAAGGGAACCTGTAGTGGAATTGTTTGGTAGCTTCAATATGATCTGTCTCACAGGAAATATTATACTACAGCTTTACAGACGATGAACACTTACTTTTTAAATATTTATAAATTTACATTAATATCATCTATATATACCATGACGCATTTCAATAATTATTCTACAATACAATGGGAGTGCATGCTCAAACAAAACACCTCAGCAGTATTTTAAAGCAGTAAACCACCTAGCCAATTTCTGTATGTTCTGTAGTTTTTCTAATCCATTCTCCCTGTGGTTGAGCAAAATCGAATTGCCTCTCACATTTGCAGACAGCTCTGTGAAGGTGATAATAGAGCTGCTCCCTGCTGTCATGAGGCAGGAAATAGGAAAATGGCATATGGGGCTAGAAAGAAATAAAAAGAGAACTAAACAAGAACAAAAGAGATTTCAACAAAGGACAACTATAGCCCAATATGCTTTGCAAGTTAATCTCTTTTCATAATCATTTAACATACTTAATCATTTATCTGAACACTTCTCAAACTCAAATGCTTGATACCAAGTCTTCTGTAAAGTTTTATTGCCCAAAACATTTGGAATAGAAAGGATACTAAAAGCCATCATATGCAATGCCTATAAATCAATGCCTTCTTAGTACCCACATTAAGGGGCTGAACCTATTCCAATCTGTTAGTAATTGATCTTAGATTTTCTGGCTAAAATGTAATATCTGTAACAATGTATAGTTGAATTATTAGTTGCAAACATGTTGAGTGACACCTAAATAGCAAAATATTAAGGGAGGATTATGACTGGTTATGTGTACTGACAATATCAAAGACTTTCAGCCTGTTTAAGGACTACTGATGCAAGATGCAGAATAAACTAAAAATGATCTTTTCATTTGCAATGAGAATTTTTTTTTTTAATGCAGAATGGGCCTCCAAAAAATCAAGAACTTACACATATTTACAGTGCTTCTATATTAAATCTTACTGAAGTACTTAAAAAAAAAAAAAGCAAGCCTACAATACCTTTCCTTTTACACTCTGAATGGGATCCACCACCACAGCAACAGCTCTTTCTGATAAGGCTTCAAAGCTCTGCTGAGTATTGATATCTACACCAGACAACCAACAGCCAAAGCCAGGGTGACTATGATACCAACCAACTACCATCTCAGGTCTGAAATAAAGAGGACATTGAGATTCTTAAATATAAAAACATGTAACACAAGAAGAAATAGTAATGTATAAGGGCATAAATTAGGATGAGCTGTGGAAAAAACACCATTAGAAATATTTAAATTACTCACCATAGCATGGTGAAAACATGGACATGAATAAACGCGACAAAAGAAGGCTATCATTAAGGGATGCACATTAGCAATGGTAGATCATGCTTTCAGTTTTTCACCCTGTTACCACACCTTCCCTGAACCAGTTTTTACCCTTTCAGCACTTGAGTAAATATCTACTCTTTAACTCCTTGGCGTCGAGGGTTGAATTTTCACGGCAGAAAGTCCATTTCAGACATGGGCAACGGGAACCAACGGTGGGAAAGGATTAAATATCAATTAAACCAGCAGTAGAACTAGGAACTCAGTCAAAAAGCAATTTGCACTGTTCTGTTCAGCTGCTGAGCCTTTTGCTAACATTAATTTTGAAGTTTTTCCCACAGTAAAAGAATTTGAGCAAGGAAACGACAACTGTTCAGAGGTAGGAGTGAAATAAAAATTTGTTTAAATACTAGGATCTTTTACAAAATTATTTTCCCTTTCTTTTCATTAAAATTGTTCATAAATAAGCTAAAACTTGGTAATTTTGTATCTTAATCAGAAAAAAATAAAAAAAAATAATCTCTTAAGCAGGTACTGTCTAGTAACTGCCTATACTAAATTGAGCAGCATTCTAATCTTTCTGTGCAATAATCAAAGCTGTAGGTTTAACATGAGTGACAACCTCCTGACAACTGAAATGCAGGAGGTGGACTGAATTACATGCTCTGCTACTCACCCGATTTCTGGGCCAATTACTTCTTTTTAAACATTATTAATACCCCCTATATCACTACTTTTGCAGAAAGCCAGCTGTTTCTTTTAAACAACATGCAGGGAGTATTTGTTACTGTCAGCCCTATTTAGGGTGACTTACCTTCCTGTCTGTTTCAGCATATCCAACATTTTTGCTTGAAATACAGGATCAACTGCCTCCACACTGACACCCTGATGTAGAAGACAGACAAAAGTCATAGTAGTTGTACATAAAGCAATATTGTCTTTTAACATGTTACTTTCCACAGACAAAAATTCAAACACCGTTCATAAGCATCTGTTTAAAAGGGGAACCTCACTCCTTTAGAACTACTTGATAGAACACCCTTAAATGTAAAATATAATTTTTATAAATACATTTCAATGTGATTTTTAAGATGCTGAAAGAAGATTTTGAATTGCTATTTAAGTCATCTCTACTATGAGTAAACATGATTGAATAGGCATAGGAATTCATCTTTTCCTCTTTTTGTTCTGCAAACTCTGGCCCATTGTTTCTCACAAGTTTAGCCCTACAGGTTTTATTCAAGATAAATATCACATACCAGCTTTTTGCAGATTCTACTTATACTATAACATGCATGGAATAAACTCAGGACAAAAGAATCTGAAAATTTCATTGATGTGCAGCTCTGAATTACAAAGGGGTCCATGCTTCTTTTAAGAATAATATTTCATTCAAGTTACACAAAAAAAAGCATCATAAATTCCAATTATACCCACTGGCTCATCTTCTCTTTAAAATATCTCTTCATAACATGAATATTCTTATTTAAAATTAAAATACGTAATTTTTTTCACGTCACAAAAATATCATTTAAGAGACATGCCACTGTAAGAGCTGTTGAAGAGAGCAAGTTTGAAGTATATCTTATAGCACTATCACACTTCAGGGCATGATACACTTCTAATCAAGCTTTTTACATTTTGAATTCTTCCCCTGGCTCATAGTATATGAGTTCTTGAAGTTACCAATTTATAAGTCTTATAAGTGATATTATACCAATATATGTATACATACGTAAAGACCAACATCTCCATATATTGATACACACACTACACACTTACATACTAGTCTTTGCTAAAGAACCAAACCAAAACAAAAAAACCTGAAAATTTGTTTTAACTAATTGTTTTTTCCTGAAACCCTTAAATCCATTAGACACGTTTGCATTGTACCTAGTAGGTTATACCTTAAGATTGTATAAATGACATAAAGCAGGAAAAGCTTTTTTAAAAATATTTACCATAAGGAAAAGCAAACAAGCAAACAAAATTATCAAGGTCTAGTTGCAAAGAACTCACCGTTCCTGACTGTGGCATTGCAAAAACATCAATCACTCTCACAGTGTAATCATCAACAAATTCCCCGAGCATCAGACCCATAACTTCCATAGGGACACCAGCACGACCATGCTTCAACATCTGGAATTAAGACCAAATGACACTGTATGTTTAACAGGAGGTTCAAGTTTGACTTGGGATAGTTCTTTCAGCCTTTGTTGATCTATAGATAAGTTGCAACTTGTAGCACTTTTGGAAACTGTAAGGAACTACAGAATAGTAAAAATGAAGTCAACAAAAAAGAAGTAATTAAAATAAGTTTCTTACTCTGAGTGTTCCAAACAGTATTAATTTATTTTAAAAATTAGTCTGACTAGCACCTAAGGAGCACAAGTCCATAAACTTTGGATAGCTGCCAGGTGCTTTATCTCCAGCACTACACACAGATGCAGTACACACAGAACACTTACTTTCAGCAGTGCAAGGGAAGAGATATAAACCTGTTCGGCTGTATCGACCGCAGGAGCATCTGTTGGTGGCCCCTATGAAAAGAATAAATAATTATTTTCTCCACCATTGTTATTCTGAAGTTTCTAAACATTTTCTTTTGTTTTCCATATTACAAAACTTACAGAAAAATGCATATATAATTGTGACTTTGTGTTAGATGAAGTTCTTACAAACAAAACCAAGAAAAAGCACACCCAAACCCCAAACACTTCTTTACAGTGCCTTCTTCATTAGCCTATTTTATAATACAAGTCACCTAGCCATCATCCCATCTCCCCCGCGCCCCAAAACAATACCAGTCTAAAGAGCAACCTAATAGGAATCATTCAAATAAACTGGCAAGTATTGCACTGGCTACAAACCTGTTACAAGACATACAGACTAAGAGTCAGATAAGTTTCCATTAGTCAGCCTTACCGCAATGCTAACCTTCATCAGCTGTAAAATACGGCCAGTTCTCCAATTAACTACGCGTTTCTTACAGTGGTGTGAATGTAAATGCTGCTGGGCTAGCATGATTAACTGGCACCAACACAAACAGCAATTTCCCTTTGCTTCATCAGCTTTCAGCTAAAGAGGACTTGCAGATAAAGGCTATGGGAGTACTTTGCAGATACACTGGTACAGTGAGAGAAAAAACGGACCTCCGATCCCTAGGTGGAAAAGCTGTGAACAAAATACTTTGCTCTTTGCCTTATGAGTAGTTATTCAAAAATTAGCACAACTGTCCCAGGTGTGAATGATTGGTTGAAACAGGTTCTGTGTACTGTTGAAAATGAAAAACACAGGAGGCAGCAGTTTAAAATGCCCCTTTCTCGAGGAGCAAGAGACATATTGCTCTTATATACAGAATTCCATATCAGCGTACCTCGTTACAGCCAATTAACAGTACATTCATTACTTTATTACCAAATTGTGTACAACAAATTTCCACTGAAAATACAAAAGGTTACTTCTGCACTAAGTGATGTAAACTTAGAAGGGCAACAAAGAAACTATGAAGTACAGTTAAAAAAAAAGATACTCCCTGTTAAGTTAAAGGAGGAAAACAATGGTGCCTTTAGACAAACATTTTGTAGATTTAGAATTTTGAGTCCACAGTTATAAGCAAAAATGGGGAAAAAAAGGGGGAATTTTTGAGTAAATTCTTCATTTTTCACTTAAAGTGGAAAAATTCAGTACAACACGTGTCCACTGCACATCAAACAGAAGACATAGCGATTGACACAAGCCATCACCTCCTGAAGATAAAACCAGGAACTTAAGTAATCAGCATATTAAGTTTGTATAGTAATTGTCCTTTCTGCATACTTTCACTTTTACACACACAGAAAAACCATCACCTGGCCTTCGGAACACTTTAAAGTCAGCAAGAAAAGTCAGTTGTGTTCCCCCCTTCCCCTCCCCTGTCAACAAATTCCTTCTCTATTAGCCCCAGATCCAATCTTTATATTTTGAAACTCACATACATGCATGGATCTGTCAACCACAACTGTTTCCTAACACCTTCAAACCTTTATTTCCAACTTTGATACTGCTGACCATCACCTCTTGATATTTGCTCTCCCTCACTTCTTACTACTCATTGCTAATTCTGTCACTTTGCCCTTTCCATCAGCAATCTTCCAGCAGGTTTAACTTTTCACCTTTTCAAAGGTCCACTTTTAAGCAATTTCACTTCATCAAGTATTTCCCTGACTAGCCATAGACCAACAGTGACTTGCTCCAGTCGAGGTGTCCCTCTACACTTATGATGAAAAACTCTATGAGCAGTTCTTCAGAATGTTTCACAGAACTAGATTCACAGGGCTCCTGAATCACTTATTCCAAATTTACTACAACTAAATTGTTTGACTTACGAAGTTTCAAATGCCCAATCATTTTCTGATACTGTTACTATGGGGTTTTTTCCTCCATAAATATGTACGTTTACTTTCTTAACTGTATCTCTCCTGCTTTAAGTCTATTCCAGACGATCTTCTTTTCACTCAGAAGTCTTAATACTTCAGAAAACACACAGACTCATATTTCCACTTAATCACTGCTAAGAATACAGCACAGATGAGTTGGGTTTAACTTAAAAAAACCAAACAAACCAACAAAAAAACAACAAACAATTTATTAGTTTGATAACAACCCCTTTCTTCATACATAAAGCTCTTTTCCATTCTTCTACCAGTTCTAGATCAGAGAGGGTCTGAAGTGATGGTAAAAGTACAAACACAGTAACTCTCTGCTTTAGGAAGAACCATAACATCCATGCTGTGATCACCATAGTATTCTACATTTGTCCCAGATTTTGTTTAACATTTCACTGTAAGCAAGCATCCCATTACACTATTCAGTATTCTTTAAAATAAGGAATAGCATAAAAAAGTAATCTCCCCTGAACTAGCATAAGTAGTTCTGAGATTTCTGGAAGGCTAATGTTGATGTTTGATTGAAACTAGCTTCTCAAAAATCTGGGACTTGAACTGAAGTTTATTCCACAGACCATGGCTCTTGAATAGGCTCTCCTTGTGTGGAATCTCTAATGTCTGTTAAGATGTCAGATCACACTGACACCCTTCCTGCATCTGAGGCATTAATCACATCTCTGTCCCCTATGTAGACACCTGTGTTCACAACTCATAAGAGTTTAATTATTCCTCATAACTTTTCCCATTTTAAAATCAGTCAGCAGATTCAACACTTAGAGAGGAGGCAACGACAAACATTATTACATTTTGTTTCCATAACAAGGCAACTAAATTACCTTTAGTTTAAGCAAAGCTAGGAACTAAAGCAAGGTGTTACCCTACTGTACTCATTCCTAATATTTCCTTTTATTATTTCTATACTCCTTGGAGGTTTCAAATGCTTGTTTACCTTGGTGATGGTCCAGAAGAGGGGATATTTAACATTATCAATCCTTTAGGCATTCTATGAGATAAAGTAGTTTCTGTTTTCAAAACTTATATTAAAAGTTCTCCTGCCAGCTGCCAGCACCCATAGCCAACAATTCATTTTCAGCACAGGAAACATTGCTAATTCATAAAGGAATGCATCACTTGTGTAAGTCAACTAGCTTAGCACCTTTTTTCTTTTTAAAGCCATAGTATTCACTGTGAATGATTCTGCACACTAAATGTGAGTTTAAATATATAAATGACTACAGTAAGTGTTAGGAGATATTAACTGCAAACTTCACTGTTTCACTTTAAGCACATGCCTGAGCTAGCAAAAATATTAAAGATTAGCTTCCACTCTTACCATGCAGTTCAACCAATTTACCTGAACTCTTAAAAAATTAACTAGTGGTAGTATACAATGCAAATATAATGTCGATTTATTAACTCTCAGTCTTCTTATAAACTACAGCACATATTAAGTATTTCCTTGGTCACAAATGCTTCTTTTGTGAAGACCTCACTATCTCCTTTCAGTCTGCTCTGTTCTCCTTAGAGATTATAATTACTCGCTAAATTATGAGAAAAGGAAACAGTTCATTGCACTGTATGAATTATGTTTAAATTCCATGTTAATATTCCTTCGTTTTGAATATAGATTAGAATGAACTGCTCAAAAGAGTTCTGAGATTATTGATGTACCAATTCAGGAGTTTTGAGAAGGAAAGGATCCATAGGTCAAAACCTGTCCAGAATCCACCTTCACAACAGATTTAGTTTCGCATTATTTTTCTACCAAAGATAAACTGGCATATGACATACTTTAGGCACACACTTGTCTTTCTACAGAGAATTATAAACCCAAAGTTCACCAAATTCTTAACCTAAAACTTTTAAAGATTTAACAGATAAAAGCAACAGAGTAGATCTTGAGTCTTTAAAGTAGTTTACTTGGCTTTAGACAATGCCATTTGAAAAAAAGCAGACATTTGGAAACTGGAACCACTTTACTTCCATTTCCAACCACTTCCTTTTCCATGAACGCCTGATAATCTAACACAGCCTTGGAGTGACAGCCACAGCTTCTACGTGCTAGCTACACAGTATGTGGGAGCTAGCCATGGGTTACAAGTTTTAAGATTTCTTTGGCCTGTTTCTGCTAATCTTCCACAGAAGTTTATGCATTTCTTTCATGAAGCAAAGAGGAAGAAAGACTTTATTAGCTAATCTCTACATGGAGGCAAAGTATTCTGCACTGACCCTCCACAGCATGTGCTATTATCACTGTTCATAAACTGCACTGCCTGCCAACTTTAACAAAGGAGCACCATCTTTATCAAGCACAGTACCAAATTAAATTAACTGGTGTCAGAAATCAAAACAAGAAAGCATTTGTACCTGCAATGCAAAAGATCTGCTGGTATTTTTGGTTACATTATGGTATTCAAAGAAGGTCAGACAGTTCTCCCACTGCACAGTTTTGTAAGAGTGCCCATCTTACTGCAAAACAGCAAATACTGCCTTCGTTCTGTCTGACCACAGCTTTAATGGATAATTTCTTGGGGAAGTGGAGATAAATGGTATTTGGAAACTGCAAGGAATATTAACATTCTTTCCCAAGCATTTCTGTATAAGCTGGAGACAGTAATTATTAAAATTAAAAAACTAGTCTGAAAAAAATACTGTTATTCTGCTACTTACTGAAAAATGGATATTTCTTCTGAATCAACTATACATGCTGTCAGTCAGTGAAATGAGCTGCTTGGTGGCCAGCCATCTCATAAAACCCAACCAAACTGGTTTTGTTTTTGTTTAGAATGGCAGAATCCCAATTTCAATAACAATTGATAAAATTAAGTTACCACTATTGAAATACATATTATTTTTGCTTAGTTTTATTCAGAAAGACTTGTAATGGAAAAATAATCACATTCAAGTTACGAACAGAAGATTACATTGTAATATTAAATCATGCATGATACTATTTTTGTTTCAAACAGTTAAAGAGAATTTCCAACATAAAAAGCAGCCCCTTACTTGGACAGCCCTTGTTGACGAAGTGTTAAAGGCATTTGCCATTCTAACAGGATAAAAACTAATCCCTTGAAGTGTTATCTACTCAGGCCTTTTAGCAAATTTGTTAACGCTTTTAGGTATATTACTCCACCTTTCTCTTAGTGTGAACTGGTATCAATTATTTAGCCAATTTTATTATGTTATTAAAATACCTGCTGATTAAATGTGAAATAAAGTGTCATTTTAGAGCACTGCTCTTTATTTGTACTATTTTACATTTTTTTCAAATAGGTATAGAAAGTGGACTCAATTAATTACATGAGCAACTGAGAAATATTCCACAAATGGAGACACTTTCTATTGTTTAAATGGATCTTAAGCACTGCTCTGGTGTCACACTAATAGCACAAAAGATGATTTTGAAATACATCATAGCTGTTTCAATAAAGAAACGCAGTTTTGCAGGGGCAACTGTAATAAAATAAAGGCAGTGAACTAAAGTGCTGTAGAGAAAATCTCAGCTTTATTACACCAAACAGCATATTTCTGTGTAAAATATAAGAACCGCTACAATCATTGCTACTTTTTTTTTTTTTTTTAATTTTTGCAATTGGAACAATTTAAATGTGAACACAGGACACATAAGCAAACACTGACCACTATAGTGTTTCTTTCTTTCCCAGTAAGGTAAGAAAGAACCTTTTAATAGTTTAAATTTGTGAGTATTAAACAACTAGTGTGAAAAACAAGCTGCATGTAAAATATTTCCACTGCCTCTGCTTCAATGACTAGCTGAGGCAACCTGTTATAGGAGGTGTTAATTGGCAATAGGAGTACAAGTCAGAAGCATGTTCCCCATCGTCCTAACCCAGCAAGGCTAGGTCATTAAAGTGGAAATGAATTCTTTCATGCCGACTTAACCCTTTCAGTACGTATTTTCAGCTGTTATACCTAAAGACAATTGAGAAAGATTAACTAAAAAAAACAAGACAAAAAACTTGCATTACTTTTGAATTTTAAAAAAAGTATTCACCCCTCCATACTTCTTCCCTTTTATCTACCTCCTCCAAAACAAGTGTTTCAGAAAATCATGACATTTACTATGTAGGTGGTGGGGGGGAGAAGGGCAACTGGGGCATAAATGCAATGACAATCATTGTAAAATAATAATAAGTTATCATATTAAAGGGTGTGTGGGAAGATCAGGCACTTAAAGTGAGCTTAAAACTACCATTTTGTGAAGGTAAATCCAATGGTGGGTGCATAGCTTGGTATGAGGGCGAAAAAAACCCACCACATTAGAGAATACTACCTACAGAGAGGACACAAACTCAAGCAAGCTTGCAGAGGCAGCAGAGGTATTAGTGATAATAAAAAGACCTTAAAAGTTCACCAGAGTACCACTGCTCTTCTCTACTTACCCTTTGTCAGTAAGTGGTATGACCTGATGATATATTGAAATAAAGAATAAGAGACTTCTTATATCAGTATAGTGCTTTTTACACATTGCCAAGCCTAAAAATCTAAACAAAATTATGATTGTGGAGCAATTTTTTCTATACTGAGACAATACACTTAGAGAAAATACTAATTCGTATTCCATCAGTGGACGTGGTGAAGGGAGTAAGCTATATTCCCAGATCTCAATGGTTCTAGCAAAATTGTCATGACAAGCGCCAGAAGCCATGTATTACGTTTTCCACAGTACAGGAAGTTAACATGATCAGTCATGACAGAGAAAATGATCCAGTTCATAAAAAATTGGAAAAATCATAGAGTTCATTGAAAGGGAAAAATATATTACTTTGGACTGTGAATCACACACTAATTAGTAGCAATTTGAAATTTTATTGCAGTTTTCAAGCTAGTACACACACAATTTTACAGTTAGTTCCACATCAACAGGATTATATTTTGAAGCTAGCATTATGTCTAAACAGTTTGTATGTTTAGGCCCATTTTTATACCAATTATAATCAAGCATACATAACAGACCACAAAATACCATAAGTCTCAACAAACAGGCTAGATTTCTGAAAGGATCACATTGTCTTGTTACACCATATGTCAGATGAAACAAAAATTGTAGTAATATGTTTAGTCTCATAGACAGTCTCATAGACTCCAAAATGGAGTAGGGATACTAGGGAATTATTATGGCATCAATTGCTACTTTAAATTAAAAATATCTGCAAAAAACCCTTAACAGGCTAGGTAAAAAAAACTTGCCTCAATATGTTTTACAAAATCCTGTCTCCTGAAAAAAGTTTATCCAGGTTCACATTTATAACTGAACTCCATAAACAGCAATATAGATGGACTTGAAATCTATAATGTTTGCCATCTCCCCTCCTCTTCAAAAACCAAAATTACAGAACACAGAACTTTGTATAGCTTTGAACAGTTGGTTAAATGGGTTGGCATCACCAGTTGGCAAACACCTCTTCAGTGCAGAGCCAAAACTTTACCACTTACCTTTTGTTTGTTTGGGTTTTTTGTTTCTGTGGGTTTTGGGGTTTTTTTAACATAAGCAGAACTTAAAACAAAAATAAGCTCTAGTTCACTGGGACACTCCAGAGAACCTGGCCAGAATTTTAGTTAAAGAAAAAAAGAAAGAAAGGAAGCCACCAAAGTTTAGCTTATGTTTCTATCCTACCCATCTATCAGTAATCTCTCTTGCACTATTAACAGTTTCATGGAAGAGGTATAGTAATCCAACATGGGCATATGCAGGATTTCCCATATACCTCTAGAATGTAGTGTGTTTTGCTTATTTAATTGCCCCAAACTGTCAAAATTTTAAAAGGTCTTTTACAGAAAGCAGCACTCCTGTTTTCCAATACTACCATTGAAAATATTCTCAAAGACTGAGGCTTACAGCTTACTAAAAAAAAATAAAATACTTTCCAGGATTTGGCATCAAATTATGCTAGTCAGATTTATTTTGAGGTTAGATTACTACAATGTACTTCACAGAAAGTCAATCTACTTAGTCTAATTCTAATCAGAAATATTTATTACCCAATATTAACATGTATTCATGATATAGTTATTTAAATGTATCATCTTGATGCAATTTGCAATAGTCAGACTTTCTGCAATGTCCCCAACACAACTGTTGCATGAAATGGCCACCAAGCGTAGTTCTTCCTCATTCTAGTGTTTCCTCTCTCTTTACCCCACACAATCTAAAAATTCATCAAGACATGCAAAAAAGCAAGGGAAGGTATGCTGTGTCGCTGCAGTTAATATTCCTCATTATCAAGCATAAGGACAATTTGGACTAGATGACCTTTAAAGGTCCCTTCCAACCCAAACCATTCTATGATTCCATGACAACATTATGGTTATCAAAAAGCCATAAGATCAGGGACACAAATTCTCAGTGACATTGTATGTGTTTTTGAAAAGAACTACTATTTTTCACAACCTCAAGCTACTGGGAAAAGAGAAAATCCAGACAATACAAAGGTCAGTTTCACTCCAGAGTAAACCAGGACTAACCTGTTATCTATTCCTATCACCATTACAGAAGGTATTGGGATTTAGAAATGGGAGCCTCAAGGCAGATAACGAGTCAGCATTTGTACATTTTGTCTGCCTCCAGAAGTCTTGCTCTAATCCAGATTTTTAATTACCTTATTCTAGACACAGTTCTGCCAAGAAGGCAAGTTAGCCTTCAGCAGGTGCTGTCTGAGGTCACCCTAAAGTACACTTTGTGCAGCAGAGCAGTTAAAAGGGATTTACTCAATATGTAAAACAATGCACTGGGTTCTATATGTCTATAGACTCTCTGTTGTGAAGAGCTGGTCCTCTGGACACAAGCAGGTGAACTGGGAGACTGAGCGGCAATATGTAGGAAGGTTAGTCATTTGTAACACTTTTTAAAAACAATATAAAACCCCACACCAGTATTAATACAAAAAGAACACTTCAAACTTCCAGGAAAAACTGAAGAGGACTCTTCTACACTGCAAGAAGCCCTTGTTCAAAGGTGCTGCATAGTAGCACTGCATGGGATTTCAGAAAGAAGAAACAATTTCTAAGAGAAATAAATTAAATCAATCACTGTAAGGGGGCTGTTTCCTGCTTACAGAAAGGAACATACAGAAAGGAACAGATGTAGTGCAAAAAGGCACCAAGATGTTTGCTCTTGTTTGGTCTTTCCCCCCCCGTTCTTTCTCATTATGGCTACGTTCATTTCTTTGTCCAAGCCCCTTTGCCTCTTCTGGGGAAAAGTTGGTTGGACTACACTAGCAATTAAATTGAGGAGAGAGAAGCTAATTGCCTAATTATTAGAAATAAGGAAGTTTAAGATCTGAGGCCAAGAGGTGGCAGCTAAAAATGGTCTCCAGAGTTCATAGGAAAATAGAAGATCAGAGGAAACTGATAATCCTCAGGTACAACCCACTAGCTTTATTATTTTCAGTTTTGTGTTTGTCTGTGAATAATATGTAAGGTATGACTGTAGTGCAGCCCATCATACTTTAAGGCAGCTTTTATCACACGAAGTACACACTGTGTTGTAAGTACAATCATATGACTGTTCCTGAACCAATTCTACCATGTTTCCCCTCTCCCATTAGCACTTTTGGATATAAATCATGTTACAATCACTCAACTATTTCAAGTGTAGGAAATACAGCCTTTAGCAGTCCCCACCAACTTTCAAATAAGCCTATACTACCCATGGAGCTGTCATCACCTCCAGTGTAAGCAGACCCAGGCCACACCAGTACCCTGAACTTGATATGAAGCTTTCCGTTGAACAGCCCTGTATTGAACCACTAACCAATGCAGTAAAATAATCATCCCAGTCAAAAAACCAGCACAGTTTACTATATCTATGGTGGTTTTTTTCTCCTTAAAACAAAATCATATATTTCAGTCATATAAACTGACACTGAGACTTTCTACAGGAGATAACATAGGCAATCGATTAAGACTTTTGAACTTTTTATGGGAGTTGAGGTTGGATGTTTTTAAATGGATGAAAAAACATTTATCACTGAGAAAATTTCTCTACTCTTTAAATGGGTTGATAGCTTCTGGGGAAAAAAAAGTAGAACTGGAATAACCCACCCAAATTGTATACCATCTTACTGACTGGGAGGTATATTGGAATTCTAGAAATACTACCATTCTTAGTACTTGAGAACTTTGCTGGAAAATGTCTCAAAAGCAATGGCACAGAAACAATGCACCATTTTAAGAGCTGTAATTCAGATTTATTCCCCTGGCAGAGTATTCTCAAAAGGAGTATCTGAAGCTTCAAATACATGTGAGAAGCAGACAATAGCTTATCACCACAACTCAAACCAAATAAAGCATATACACGCAGGAGACACACAAAGGAAAAAGTCATACAGGTGCAACAGATACCGAGACACCAAAACACTTTACAGCTTTCCGAAAGAAAAAGCACTTTATTACATTAAAGACAACATATTTGCACCCTTCAAACTAAACCCCAACCTGTTTCACAAATCAATTAACCAAAACAATTTTCAATAAGATACTAAGGTGTTGGGGTTTTTTTCTGGTTGGGTTTTTGGGGTTTGGGGGTTTTTTGCAGGGGATGGATGGGGGTGTGTGTTTGGGTTTGTTTTGGTTTTGAGTTTTTTTGTTGTTGGGGGAGGGAGGGTTGGTTTTTTGTTGGTTTTTTGTTGGTTTTTGTTGGTTTTTTTTGTTGGTTTGTTTTGTTTTTTTTTTTACATAGGGAATCTTAGGATGCAGATTAGCCAGCTAGAACAAATACTTTACTTCAAGAGACACATCAGCTTAATGAATTAACTCAAGGAAACTTGTATTTAATTGTTAATTGGGAATGATCTACACAGAGGCTGACCCTCCTTTGCCTGCCAGATCACCAACTCTTATTCTGAAGCCCTGCAGAATACTGAGGCAGTAGTGCTCTTTTCCAATAATGATTCTGGCTAGATCAGCAGATGAAACAGAACTTTAGATCAGTGGCAGGTCTCCCAAGTTCCCACGGTGCCATAGATTTACTAAATGGGATCAGCATGTTCTAAAAAAACATGATAATACGAGGGAAAAAGGTTCTACAGCACCAAGCAGTGCAATGCTTGAAACCTCATAATCAAAGTGACAGTTTTCAAGTGCCATTTACAATGCCCTAATCTGGAAACATCCCAGCTAACCCATCTGATCAACTATTTCACAGATGGAAGCACTTGATGGCTAATTGGCAAGTCCATTATTCAAATAAAATAGCTATCTGCACTTCTATTTTCTATATTCCAAGTCAAGGTGTAAACACTCCTTATAAGACACAGGTCACTTCTCTGTCTCTCCCTCCCTTCCCATTTGGATTTTTTCCCTTCCCCTCTGCCATCAAATATGTTAATTCAGAAATACAGAATCAGTTTTATTTTCCATTTATTGCACCAGAACAGTTGCCTGCACCAACAGAGCAATGTAAATTAATATTTTCAAAAATCCATCAAGTAATGAAAAATTATTTCAACAGCATTTTAAAAGTGTCATTAATTATTTCACTGCTTCCTATCACATCTGGATTCAGAAAAACAGACAGGAGGTGTTAGCATGGACAAGAACTTGTATAGCTTGGATTATTGTTCTGAAAGCATTGGGGAGAGCGCTCTGCTAAAAATGCACTTAATTTACTTACACTCTTAAACGGTATGCAGTATGATTGCCTAATAGAGGCATATGCGGAACTGATTTCACTAGCAAACAATAGTTCAGTGTACAAAATGAAGAGGAGTGTTGCTCCAAATTCCTGCCTGCTACATAAGTAGAATGCTTTCACATATCCCACAAAGCCTGTTAATTTGTCTGCAGCAAAGGTACAATGCAAAGTGAAGTATTAAATCACTAGTGAAATTCTTTGGTAGGCAGTGTTCCAGGGGGATGAACAGGGAGAGACAGAAAAGAGTCAACCAGGAAAGGGAAGATAACTAAAATAACCCAACATGACAAGGGGCAGGAGGAAGAAAAAAAGAGACCATACAAGAGAAGGAAAACAAGGGTGTTGCCAAAATCTGAACTCCCATGAACTACAGAAGGCAAATTAAATTAATAAGCATTTTGTCTGGGACATCACAACACCTTCAAACTTTAACTGTTTCCCCACAACTCTTTTAAAAAGCTTCAATCACTCCTTCTTATGCATATATAATGAGAGCAGAAATTCAAATGCCTACAATACCAGGCATGCGAAAAACAATTTCTGCATGAAGCAGTGTTGCAAAGAAGGTCTTATTTATCAAGTTCAAAACTAAACACAGGTACCTTCCCACACAAAGAACACAAAGTTAACGACCAAGTTCACTGCCAGAAAATACTGTGGATGGCTTATGTGATGCCAAAAGCTACCAGATTCTCTTCCTTCCTCTCTTGTCCACCTGCTGCCCCATTAAGACAGTCCTTTGTCCATCTAAGACTAAAAGAGAGGAAATGGCTCAAAATTTCTAAGCCACGAGTGACTGGAAGGAAAGTTGATTGTTGAAATATCACTTGAAGATCACTTCCTTAAAAGATTTGTTCATTAGCCACATGAAGACAGGCTTAGGGTCAACAGAATTTAGCACTGACCACCTCTGGACAATTTAACATTAAAGGCCAATCAGCCACTCAACAGCATGCTGAAATAGCAAGTAGTAAGAAAAGAACCACGAATTCACTGAAAGCAGTTTTCAAGTGGAATGCAAGACAAGAAAAGACTTCAAAAAAAAGTTGTAAAAACATGAATCCAAAAAGCACTTGGGACAACATATTTGAGTGTGAAACTGAAGAAACAAGCAAACAAAAACCAAACAAGATAGAGGTGGTTCTACCACAGGGGAAAGAACCCAGTAACTACTGTTGAAGAAGCTAAGGCAAGTCAATGATAAAGAAACCCTTGGCAGAGCTCAAATAGGAACTGTGCTGACCAAACATTTGCTGTTAACTTGAACATTAGTTACAAAGCAAATCAAAGGGACTGTTCCCAGACCTTATGTGATGCAGTCCTTTTGCTAAGCAAACCCCTAGCTACAAGAAAAAAAAAAAATCCCCAAGTTGTGCTATAAAATTACTTTGAAAATGCTTCTGTTTTTCTACAAGACTACACACGCAGATGATTCTTACGTTAGAAAGAATAACTCGCTCAACAGATGTTTTTACTGTGTTCAACCTTAAAAGCAAAACCTTCCGAGACAGAACTGTGACAGCAATAAGAGAAACAAAAAGCTTTGTAGAGTTGTTTAAAACACTCTAGTGCAAACAAATGGTAACAACTTTGTTTACTTTCTAGCAGGACGAAGTATGTCCAAGAAATACCCAACTCTTCACTTCCACCTCAAAGCCATCTGAATCACTCTGGATTATCTCTCAGTCTCAAATATCAATCAATCAATATTCAGAACAGAAGTGATCCTCGAACATCCATTGAAACACCTTAAAAGGACATAAAATTATTCTTTTTGAAAAGCCTTCCTGCTGATTCAATAAACCAAAAGACTACAAAAGTAGTCAAGATATACAGTGCAAGCAGCAACTTGCATAAAGAGCAATTCATTTTTCTGCCTTTTTTTTTTAATCCAACACATAGTCATCAATTCTTTTAAGAGACAATTCCATATTTAAACAAACATAGAGCAGCTTTGCAGGCCAAAGCTGCCAGAGGAGTTCAGCTAGCTTCTTCTGCATGTTATGTTCTATTGTCTGCCACAATTTTCTAGCGAGCTTTAAGTTAAAGCTGAGAAATTCAGAAAGCAGCAGAGAGAGTTAACTGTAAATTTGAAAAACAGCTTTGATATGCGTCAAGTTCAGAGAGGACTAAGAAGTGAAAGCTTGAGTGATTAGACTGCGCAGATGTTAAAAAAAAATGAAGAGTCATGAAGCAGGCTGGCAGCTCAGAGGAACAAGAGAAATAACTGTTTAAGAAAGTGAAACTAAAAATAACTGAGGGCTGCTTGAAGATTCACTAAGAGAGCGTGAATAGAATTTCAGCTATAAAAAGGAAAAAAATTATGCACCAAAAGTTACAGCTTATTTGGCAAAACACCTAGAGGCTGTAAATCAGCTCAGAATATTTCACCAAATGCTTCAGTATTAAACCACTCCTTTCCTAATTATACTGGACACAAACACACTACACACAACCAAAAGAAGCTGTGGGTTTAGCAATTTCAATCATCCCAGAAGCACACTCGCACACACATCATGAAGCCTAAGACAAACAGAACGGATTCCTCCAGAAGAACAAGAGTCTGGATTCTCAACTTAGAGCAGAGCCCCAGAGGCAGATGAGGAAAGCAGAAAAAGGCCAGCTACTGAGACCAGCCAAGACTATGAAGAAAATTACACTGGGGCCCCTTCCTTAAGGAAATAATTCTTTCTACAATCCTCAGACAAAGAAGTTCCTAATTTTATTTTTTTCCTGTATCCACAGTAGTCACTACAACGTAGTAAGATCAGCTCGATTTTATTTTTGAAGACTGCTGCCCATGCCAGCTGGCCAAGGAAAAAAGCACTAGGACTTGCTCTAGTGGTAGAAGAAGCCATACAATGTGTGTAGGTCTCCCACTGGAACAGGACAACTGCCAGGGAGGCCTTTTTGCTATGAGTAGAGTTACGGAAGTGAGGACAACAGCAAACAAGAGAAGACACAATAAAACACACATATAGGTGGCTATAACTACCTGCAAGTGATAAATTCAACTCAAATTACCTCCTGAAATTTAGATATACTTCAGTATCTTATTATGCCCATCACAATGTATTCCATGGACTGAAACATATAATTTATGAAGGGGCAAGTGGGTATCCTCAGCCATTTAGAACAATCTTCATGTTCTGAAAATCCGTATTATTAGAAATTGATTTCTTAATTTTATTCTGTGTTTCCAGTGCTTTTCAATCCAAACTTTAAAATGTTCAGACACCAAATGAAAGATTTGTAAACATTCTGTAAACTCAGTGCCAACACAAGAGTTCATACTGACAAAAAAAAACCAGTCAGGCTGTAACAATGATTTGCATACACTTACATAGCTTCTCTAGAGTTAGAGATTATTACTATGAGCTCTGTTTTATTATATTTAAAAATGGCATTAAACAAAAAAAAGGAATATTCCAGAATTGATTAATATTAAAGAGAAGATACTGACAAGCTATATACTAACCTGTCCCAGACCAGGCATACCTCCTCCAAGTCGCAGAAGTCTGTCCATATTTCTACAAAAACAGAAACAAAGAAAAATGTTCCCAAGCTCTGAAGTGTTTACTAAATTGCTATCTATATAATTCACCTTCAGTCACTCAGTATGTCAAAAATATTGGTGGTAATTACAACACAACATCAGACTTCCTGTTAATTAACACCACATATTAATTCAAGAAGCTGTCTTCCATGCTAATTAACAGACCTTGTTTTATTGCTTTGGTTTTGGGTTATCCCCATTTCTGAAGACAAGCACTCTTGTCAAACTTTTCAAAACTTTCCTATCATTCAATTAATTGAGAGATTTTTGTTGCTTAAGAACAGCACCTACATCCAGGAAGTGCCTAAAACTTATTAGATATACAATCAAGTTTACTCCAATTTGTTCAGAAAGCATCAATAAAAATGTGAAAGTAAGGATTTTAGCATCCTCATTAGTAAGTTCTGCACTAATTAACTTACAGCTTGTCAGTTATCATCAAAACTACATGTGAAAGACACTGAGCAGATTATGGATCTCTGAATTAGCATCAAAGGCTTTTTTTTAATGAACTCATTATACTAAAAGAAATACTGTAAAGTAAACATTTAGTGTGTATATAGTTAGAACACTAGTGACAGTACAGTCATTTAATACATTTCCTGTGTTGTGTGTGCCATTGCTTTAGTGCAAGATTATTCCAATCAACACAACTAACTTGTTACTTTATTAAAAAAAAACACCCAAAGCTTTTCTACCTTGCAACTTTCAAAGGAGTGATCTCCAGGAATAAGAATTGTTAAGGTGCCCAACTAAAAAAAAAAAAACAAAACCCAAAAACCACTGAAGTTTGTATCTCTGCAGTTTATTCACTTTCTATTGTTGAAAAGCAATCTAGTATTTAATTGTGGGCATCTAAGAAAGGGTTCTGTCCTAGCTGTAACGGACTTTTATCTTGCTTAGTTAGCTTTTTCAACTTCTTAGCTTTATACAACAAAACTCAGTGATAAAATAATCAAAAACTACTGAATATTACTTTTTAAACAGCTGCTCTCAACAAATCAAGCTATTTCCAAGGTTTACAGACATTAGTAAATTTTACTGGCTTATTTTATTCGTGAAATAGAAGACACAAAGTAAAGCATCAGAAACTATGATCTCAGTTGCACAAGTTTTAATACAACACAACAAAACCTGTTCAGGTGGTAAGAACAATCGAGAACAGCAAGTAATGATAGTTCCAAAATACATTCATCCTCCCAATGGATGTCACATTACACATAAGAGAATTACATACCTAATTTCAACAGACTGCATTAACAATACTGAGACAAGCATTTGAACCTACTAGTAGACAAGATTATCTAACTCCTACTTTAATCATGTATGGAATTTCACCCATTTCAAACAACAACATCTAAGACACATGGATCAATAAAACTTGCTGCATTTGCTAATTTCACTTTTCCAGTTTAATGTACTAACAAGCTATTAGCTTCATTTGATTCAATCCCTTGATTTTGTAGAATATGCAAACCCAACAACTGCAGCCTCAACTTACTCCAAGTACTTTCTTAAAGCTACCTTGGCACTACATGAATTAAAAAGGTGTTTATTAAAGGGTCAATGGTTATGCTTTTCTTTTCAGACAGTCATTGAAACCAAGCTTCTTCATTACGGGCAAAAGTTGCACACAAAGTATATATACTTTTCTATCCCGAACTACAGTAAATTCCAAATCTAGTTGTAGGATTTCCATGGAAAGGTTAAGTTGCTGTTTAAAGCTATTACGTAAAACATGGTAAATGGCTTCAATAAAACAGTCACAAGTACAAATTAACACCAACTACATTTCATTTTACCCCTCTGTGGTAGATACTCCTCCATTGAAACTCACAATGATTCATCTTTCATGACACTAATGAGGGCTGAAGAGTAGCTGAGAAGTAGATTTAAACTACTAACATTATTATTTTAATCAATCATGGTTGTATGTTTATTTTAAGAACCTCTTAGTGTCTACAACTGGTAACCATAAAACTGGTCTTCCCTACAACTACAGCAACTTTGATAAGCTGATGAGATGTATTACCTATGTTGTACATGTTCAGATTCTCAAAACAGTAGCACAGAGAAAAAATCTCTACAAATCAGTTCTAGATACACTGCAAATTATTTCACTAGCTCTGTGGCTTGACTCTGGTTAGAGTTTTGGCAACTAATACTTTTACTTACTTATTTGTAACTGAAGGTGTTTTAGTAGGTTATAGTACATTCAGACTTAAACATATTTGTTTACTCTGTATAAACATCTGAAGAATTTAGGTTAGCAATTCAAATTTAAAACAATTTTAATTTTTGTTAATCCACTGTGCCCAAATATTATTTAAGCTATTAATGCCGTTTATGAAATAATGCTTTTGTAAACCTTAAAACAGCTTGAGCAAAATTTTTAGACCTTAATTGAGATAACTTTAGCCTTTACAGATAAAGCAAGTACGCATTTCCAACCTGGTGCTCAGCAAGAGGTGATTGCAGAACAAACTCGGCAACAGCTCCCACTTTTTGACTACAAAGATGATGCCAGCAGGTCTCTTTCCTATAGAAGGTAATAGAAAGGAGGGGAAGGGCAGAAAACCAGTAAAATTTAGAAAGAGTAGCACATATAAAAAGAAATGTTACACTGATGACCTACAAAAGGACAAAGCACCATTGAATAACCAAAAGAATGTTGGTGGGGGTTTTTTTGTTTTCGTTTTTTTACTTGTACCATATAATCCCTGGAAGCAGTGCATGCCATGTCTTGCCCAAGTACCCATAACACTGAAAGAAGTTTCCAAGTTTCTCAAAATTACAAGGAAGAGTAAAGTATTTTAATAACCCATTTAAGCAATTTAAAGCTAATCAATAACTTAAAATGCTGTTAGAAACTGAAACTATGGTCCTTTATTACTATTTTAGAAGATTTTGCCATAGCCAAGATGACCTAAGCACACAGGTAAAGAGCAGTCTGCAGGTACGGACAGTTTTCTTGTTTACATCAGCAGGAGCAGTTGGTGTGACTGGGAAAGTCACAGAGGTCTTTAGGTTTGCCTGAATTCAGGTTGAGAAAGGCTGCTTCACATTCACTTTCGCAGTTAAAAGTCATGTTATCCTCCTCCCAGAGAACACTGCCCACTAATTGCATCCACTCAATCATTTGTAGTGCAGTGTTTTAAAACAGATCTGTGAAATGATCTGTGGCCATGATTTGATAGACGTTTTTTTCAATGTCAATGTTAACATAAGGAGCAGTGGGGAAGCTGCTGTTGCTGCTTACCAACTTGATGCTGCTTTCTCAGTACTGCCAGGACAGCCATTTGTGCAGCCTTGCAGTAAACTGATAGGCTAACAAAAATGCTGGTTTTAACCCTGTTCACTTCTCTGAGAGGATTCACACTGCATCCCAGAAACAGTTGTCTTGGCATAACAGAAAAAGAGGTCTTGGAAGAGCTGATTCCTTCTAACGCTAATCCAGACTCCAGAAGACATTTATGTCAAATCATTCTTTAAGCTGAAGCTGCCCAAAGAATGCCTTTGGGTTTTGGTGTTGGTTGAGGTGTTTTTGGTAGGGGTTTTGGTGTTTGTTTGGTTTTTGGGTTTTTTTTTAAAGTAACAGAGGTAATTTAACAGAGACTGTTCTGAACCTTATCTCCAAGAAGCACAAGAGCAAAGGAAGATGTGCTAATCTTCCTAGAAAGTAAGAGGAGAAAGAACAAGTCAGAGTTTCTCAGTGCTGACAGGCTGGGGTGGAACTCCACCAACAAGTAAAAGAAAAGTTGCTACATTTCTGCCAGCTTTGCATAACAAAAAATCCAGGAAAGATCAGATGAGACAGGACCACAACAGCCAACAGTTATATTTGCACAGGCTGCAACAAAACTGCAACCAATTCACAAGTGGGCTTCAGAGTTACAACCCAATTCACTTCTAACCAGCTGGCCACCCAGGCGTCTTGCATTCCCTTCCCCACTTCCTACAAGGATATTAAAGAAACAGATCTCTGTGAGCTTGGTCAGTTCCCTGGGGGAGGCACACAACATGTTAACCGATAGTTGAGAATTTCCCCTCTCTGCTGCAAAGTGCAAAAGGCTAGTTTTGATTATACACTTACCTGTTGTTTTTTCTCTATATATAGAGACACACATATATATACTTACAGATATATATATATAAAAACCACAGAAAAGTAAACAAACAGTTCACAGTAAGTCTCGCCTCCTTTCCTTCCAGAGTCAGCAAAAAGTATTTTGATAATATTTCCTTCTGTCTGCAAGGAAGAGTTAGCAGTCTCTGTTTTAAGTGAAGCTTTAAGGAAAGGAGTACACATATCAAATAGTTCCGTATCAGAAAATTGCAGAAGGCCAGTTATAATGATAATAAGCTTGCATTTTGGTGCACTGCAGGATTTAGATGACATGCACTCATCATTGAGATCAATGTGGTCACTGATGGCTTAAAATAAAAGTTAAGTAGCTTCTCTGTTTGTGTATGTCCATGATTGGAACATCTCAGCTAAAAAACCTTGATCATAGGATGGTATTTAAAAATCCCAAACCTCCACTATTGCAATTTTCTTTTAACTGTCCTGGCCTCAAAAGAGAAAAGTCTGTGGTTATTAATAATGCAGTGGAAGTATACACAGAGCATCTCAGAACTTATCTGAAAACAGAAATTTTTTAAGCCCATGTCTAATATTGTTCATAATACTACTGTTAGGTAACTGTAATAATTGGTAAGAGTTGTCCATTTGGAGGGCTCTGGTTCACCATTCAGTTGTTGGTTACTACTTTCAAGTCACTTCAATGGCGACTTAAATGCTGACTTTTAATAATGAAAATATTTTTTCCTTAGGTAACATTGGGATGAAATTATATAAATGCATTATGCACACATGTATGTATACATATAGGTATAAACCAATAGCTACTGTGCTTATACTTGGCACGTTTCAGCACATATTTTGAAATCCTACTTGAAACACAGTCTTAAGTTACTGTATCTCTTTGCATGAGACACATGAGTTTCACACTACAGCGCGCTATTTTTATCTAGCATTAACACTGCATGACACAATCCCTCAACGAAATAGGGTTCTCCCAGGTTGACAACTTTCTAGTAAAAAAAAATAAAAAAAATCAAAATTAGCTTCGACATACATGGAAGAGAAAACACTGGCTACTAAACTGCCCTATTAATGGAGAGAGTATTCAGGCTAGACTCAGGTGAGAGCAATTTACTCCACACTTTGCAATCTGTAAACTGAGTGACTTCATGCAAATAATTTAATCTTTGGTAACTCAGTTTCTCCACCTGAGACTACATACTATGCTTTGTATAAGCACTTCCAGATGTCCTGTTGAGAAGTTCCACATGGCACGTGAATTAACAATTTTATTAACAGCAACTAAAAAAGTTGTTAAAGGTTTTTGCTCCAACTGTAACAATTTCAACTTCACTAGGGATAATAAACAGCTACAACGGTAAATTAGCTGAGGAATTGCATCTTGCAGAGAAACATCATTTCACCAAGAAAAGAACAAAAACTCACAGCAGGTAAAGTCAACAAACACTGAAAAAAAGAACCTTGAACCAGAACAGAAACTTCACCTGTGACAATGGGGCCTGAAGTCTATCTTCCTATACATTTTATATGAAAGAGAAGAACAAATTACTGAAAACTGATTTTTTTTTTTTTTATTAAAGCTAAAGACAAACCATGCCATGAATGAATGCAGTCTCAGTAGCGCAAGTCCAGAGCTACATGACTATTTTGCTTCCAAAATGCTGTCAGCTCTGTAAACCTGAGGTTTCTGGACCATATAGACCTCAATCTCAATAAACCTGAGCTGGACCAGAAAGTGTGCAGATTAGCTTCTCTGACTCTGCTTCCTGATATCCAGAAGCCCAGCGAACCTAATTCTACTACATTCATTGCTGGGCTGGAGTTACTGAAGTAACCCAGACCCAAGCTGACTACTCTAAAGGCACTTAAGTACATCCCAACCAAACTTACAGGTAAGTGAAGATTCATTGACAAATCACACCACCACAAAACCTCACAAAATTAATTTTATAGTATATATAAAGTAATAAGCTTCTCTGAACTCTGCAGAAGAGGGGGGTATACACGCAAGTGTTGTGGAACTGTTTCCCGTCACCAGCACCAGCAAGTACTCATCACACTGGTGTTCTATTATTCAAGGTATCCTAACTACCTGTCCTTTCCCGTCATCCTAGATGTTAGGAGATAATTGTAGCTACTATTAGCATACACTCCATAATGCCTGTCAAGATTGAAACACTTCCAAGAAAGTCACAAACTAATTTATATTTTGGTATTATTTAATGTTAATTTTGAAGTATGGTCTAACTTATCATTGTCTTCAAATGAATACCCCTGATGTGGCATGTTATAACAGCTGATGGATGACAAGTTACCCATTAAGCTATGGGCAAAACCTAGTTGCTCAAAGTCAGACTAAGTGGTTCGGAAGCAATTCATCCGCAAGCCAATTTCTGGATTCCTTCACGAACACAGACCTTTTCCTTGTTTCCATAACACAAGCTCACAAACAGTGCTCTTCTCCGCAGGACCTTCTTCCAAGGGTACTCCCTACATCCGAGGCATACGGTACACCTTGGACTCACAGGGGGTGAAAGCTTTACAATTAATACAAACCTGTCAGACTTTTCAGCTTGCCTAGTACCTTTCCAGCTATACACAGCTTTCAAATACATTTGCATAAAACTTTTTTTACGAGAAGTCCACCTCGATCCTCGTCGTTTTTCTGTTTTTCAACAGCGTACCGGAAACATGCGCAACTTCAAGGGGCGGCATCAGCGCACGTTCAGATTTGTCAGCTGTTTACAAGTACCCAACTACGTCGCATAACTTTGTTCCAAAAACGACACGCAAGTCTGCTGCATACTAGAGACAGCACTGTTCCTTTTTATTATCGCTCCTTTTCTACTCACTTCGGCTTCGTCTTTCCCGACACGGATTAAAGATTTCTCCCCCTCCCCGCACCCCAGCCCGCGCTTTGCCCTGGCTCCCCCTCCCCCCTCCCCGCACCTCCAGCCCCACACCGCCGGGGACGGCCGCCGCGCTTCGCTCCAGAAGCGGCAGCGTTTCGATCCGCCGAGTCCCTCTGACGGGAAACCGCCCGCAGGATAAACTCCCGCTCGGAGGCACCCCCCGCGGCACTCGGCGCCCCGAAACACCGGCCAGCGGCTGCAAAACCGGGCGCCGCCGAGGCCAAACGCGACGGCTGCTCTCGGCCGGGAAGAGGCAGGGCCGCCCCGGGCCGGTAAGGCGCCGAGGCCCAGGCGGCCCGCCCCGGCGGCGGGGGTACCCCGCGGCCCGGCCGCCTCCTGCCGCCTGTGCGCAGGCCGGCCGCCCCAGCACTGCCGCTGCCCGAGGTCGCTCAAACGTCCTTCCGTCGGGACCGGCACAAGCGCGGCCAGGCACCGCCGGCACCGCGGGGCCCAGCGTGCTCCCCGCCCGGGCCGGTGCCCCACGGGGAGAAAACCGCCGCTGCCCCCCCCCCCCCCCCGAGGCTGCCCGCGGAGGGGACGGCGCCGCTCCCATCCCCGCGACCCGCCTCACTGCCCGGCGCTCGGGCCCACTCCCCGCGGGCCCCACTCCCGCCGCCGCCGCCACGCAGAGGCCGCCCCGCGCCGCAGCGAGGCCCCCAAGGGCCGCGCCGGGCCCCCGGGGATCCCGGTGACCGGGGCGCCCGTCCCGCCGGGCCCTCACCTCCGCGCGGAGCCCTCCCCGGCCGCGCCGCCTCGGCCCGGGCCGCCGTGAATCAGCCGGATTTCATTCAAACCGAGTCCGCCCAGGCCTCCGCAAGGACTTCCCGGTTCAAAGGGCACGCGGCGGGGGCTTCCGGTCCCGCAGCCCGGGAAGGGGAAAGGAAGGGGGGCTGGGAGCCATGGCAACGCGGCCCGCCTGGCAACGGCGCGTGCCGCCGGCGGGATCGCGCCCGGGAGCGGCTGCGGCCGTTAAACCGTCCTCTTCTCTGCGGGGCGGAGCGAGAAAGGGGCCCTCTCCCGGGTGTCGCGGGAGAGCGTGGGCCGCGGCGGTACCCCGGCGCTCCGAGAGGAGAGGGCGAGCTGTGGCCGGCCTGGGCCTGAGGCCGCCGAGAGCCTGGCGAGAGTAGCGAGTGGGGCGCCTGAGAAGCCGCTGAGGCAGCGGGATGCCGTGGTCGCACCCGCGTTGTCCGTCCGTTGCGCTGGCTGGATTGTGGGCTGACAAATCCGTAGCTGTCACAGTTACTTTTGGGAGCAGAGGCCTTCAGAGGGACGCGGTCTCTAAGTGACGCCGAGTGGGAAGTGGCACATGCTGATCTGAAGCGCTTAAACTGCTTTGCCGTAAAGTTAACTTCTGAGTTGACTTTGTCTGTAGCTCAGAATCAAATTGCAGCCGAATGGCACCTGTGCTCAAATAACTAGACGGTAGGGTGGCAGAAGAGCCAACGAATGGGTCATCAAATAAATAAAAGAAGGATTACTGTAATAGGAACAGTACCACATGTACTCCTCTCAAAAACAGTATTACAGAAGATGATTTAGAGAAGAGTGATAAGAACGGTCATCTGTATAAAAACAGCATAAGCAGAAATGGAAAAGAGTCACAATTTTTGCCATACAAAGAAGACAAGTAAGAGATAATCAGATAAAAGCATGCATGCTGATGAATGATGCAGAGAAGCAAACTGGAATTTCTATTATGTTAACACAGGAGCAAAAACTCTCTTGTAAATTAAAAGAGGAAAATACAAGGCTGAGGAAATAGTATTTTCAGACAGTATCTGAACATGTTGTAGAACTCGGTGCCTCAGGAACTCATTATGGCTAAAACAATACAATTGTTTAGAAGTTAATTTGTGTCTAGCAAACTGAAATATTACAAATATTTTAGAAAGTATTGGACAACTTAAGAACCTATAAAAGCAATTTATTAGGACTGTGTCTAAAGTTTCCACCACGAATGAACAAGAAGAGCATTATGGTTCGGTTTTGAAAGCCCCTTTAAGAATTAAGAGTGTAATATTACAAGATGGTCAGCATTTTCTGCTCACAGACAACTATATGGAAGCAGGTGGAAAGGTACTATGTTATAAATTATACTGGGATAACCTCAGACAGATATGGTCACCCCTTCCATGACACTTTAGTAAACTCGGAAGTGTTAGGTTTTTATACCATGATGTGTAAAATGAATCAAAAGAAAGAGAAAGTGTATTACCATGACACCTGCTATTCTGCTTTTCAAGAGTGGCAACCTTTTTGAAAAACAATATTCCTATAATTGTCTCTCCCATCCTTTTTCAGATCTTTACTAGGCTGAGGGAATCACAAGAGTTAAAATTTCCAAAAGATTCTTAAAAAGCTAAAGGCTTAAAATGTAGTTTGTATTGTGGGTCACTCATTTCTTTTTCACGTTACTAATGAAAAATCTATTAGTGCAGTTTATTGCTGCACCCACAGCCAAATTATTCAGAAAAACAGAGTAAAGACGGAAGTATGTCCGTCTGTGTGTGTGCTTTTATCTATGTATGTTTGTCTTATACAAAAGACAACTTGCATCCTGCTTCAAACAGGCTCTTACATTCTTTCCTGTTTTAACCTAGCAAAAACTTAGCTCCTACAGTCTTGAGACTGTATTTTGAGACTTCTGCATATTTTAATGTTCTCAAAAGTCATTACAATAATTATGTGGTCAAAGGTTCTTTCTTTTTTTGTGTGTGTGATTACATTAAAAAGGTAAAGTATTAATTCAGTGAACTGAAATGCATTATGTATTTTCCTGATTTGTACTGTGTTTTCAAGAGAAATCCTTTTATTCCTCCATGTTCACTGGAATTCTGATACCTTAATGAGAAATACTCATTGTATTTCAATTGTCACTCTGCAGTCATGTGTCTTTAAGGAACTCCACACTTCTGAAAAAAAGAAAGAAACAAAAATATTTATGAAAAGTGAGCATTCCTCTGGGTTAGTGTGTATGGTAAGGAAAAGCAAGATAGTTAGATCTTTGTAATTTACCTATACCCATTGACTTAAAAGAGGTATGTCATTTCAAACCATGTGAAGATTTGGCCCTTCTTCTTTGAAATAGAGAGTGAAACAGACTTTCATTCTTATTCCTAATTACATTTCAAGTCATAGTATTGACTTTTTTAATATATACATTTATTGAAATTTTATAAATAAATATAGTTGCAGAAGAAGAAAAAAGGAGAAAATAGGAGAAATATTTACATTAGAAAGTATAGTGAATTAATTGGATATATAGAGGCAGTATCATAGTTGGTACTTATGACAGATGGTATTTTATATTTTGATATAAAAAAGATATATTCTTAATCGTATATGTCAAAGAAAAGAGACCATATGTTGTTAAACAGTTCCAAATTGTCATTTAATCTGAAGGGCACTCTCTTGCGTGCTACTGAATCCCTCATTGTTTTGGTCTAGCCAACGCTAATCCACAGAAGTTTTTTATTTACTCTTTTGCTGTAATGCAGTGCTGAATGAAAATGTTCAAGATTTGTTCCCTTTTTTTATTACTTGGGTGGCTGTCATAGGGGATAAAAGCTTCTTTTGATTGGACCCTTACATTCTTCCAGTTTTCCCCATACTAACCTACCCTTGCTTATAGTAAAACGATCAACAGGGATCAGACTTGCTAGGAGGTCACACCGTTTTTTTCCTGACTCCTGGCTTACCTGGTATATGATTTTCCCCCAAGTCTGTTTGTGATTGGGTTAAACCAGCAATATTCCTGCAGCTCTGTAATTAATGAGTACAATTTTACAGAGCTGAGTGACAAAATTGAAGAGTTGTGTGTAGAACACAAGGAGTACACTGAGAGATTGGCCACAATTTTCCTGCAGATCAAATATATAGACAAGTAGAATGCTGTTTGTGCTAGGGCAGGAGGAAGTCTCGAGGACTTTGTTATATTAACCACCACCCCACCCCCCCGCCCCCCAACAACAGAAGATACAATTTTAGAAAGCCTGAGATTACAGTACACAATGCACTGTGGATTGGACAAAACATTAGAGTTATGGACAACTATATTTTCTATGTTTAAGCATGTAGAACAGAGCATAGGAAATTAATATGCATTGGGGAGTTCAAGAGCTGATAACATCCTTGTGAGAGGATAATAGAGTCAGAAGCAGCACGCTATTTTTTTTGTATTTGCTTAGAACTATGTTTGGTAGTCAAACACTGAAAAAGTAATAGAGGAATAGTAGTTTCTTAAACTGTAGCCTTTTACCCTGGGAATGAACTGGAGCTCTGTCTTGGCAAACCTGTGTATGGGAAAATGGTTTCTTCTGTCATACTTGGCAAGCACTCAAAACAGTTGGAAGTGCTTACGATGACCTCTGTGACATCCCCAACAGCTTGTAAAATGCCTGATCAACTCTTTGCTGCATACAAACTAATAACAGGTCTTGTCACAGACAATGCATAAAATTTTACAAGATTAGTTAAAGATAGTATGTTAGAGTGAGATTACTTTTTTTAGTCTTCTCAACAATTCTACAATCAGCTGCAGAAGGCTGTTAGAGGTTTGAAAGAGGCTTCATTAATCATGAAGCATATGATTATTGAAAACCTGCAAACAAAACTATTTTCATCTCTTCCAGAACATAGACCTGCCCATTAAAGTATGACAAGTATAAACCCAAATTAATTTGGGTGAGAAGAATGGTAACAATGTATTTGGATATAATCCATCCCAGTTTAGAAGGGAGAGAATATTAAGAAAGCAAACATTCCCTACAGTGAGCCATAATAACTATCCCCCCCCCGCCCCCCCCTCAACTGGAGCCAAAAGATCTTGTTTATATTGAAAGTTTCAGTATTTGCCAGCCAATACAAGTTTCATATACAGTCCTAAAGGAAACTGGACTTTTGTCTGTCTATTTAAAGTGATGGCTGAGTTGTGAGAACTATCTACAAACCATCTGGAGAAGATAAGGCCAAGAAAAAATCAGTCTTGCTGGAAATGCTTGTGTTGGGGGTGTCTATGGAAAATTTTTATGAGGAAACAGAGAAGTGGGTTTGTGTCCCTGGCAATTGCAAAGGTGCTACTCCGTGAGAGACAGATTATTTAAATAACTGTGTAGAAGACTGTAAATTGAAGACTGTAAATTAAGAGAAAGGTGGTATGTAAAGTGGACATACTGTGGGTTTTTTCTGGATTACTGTGGGATGGAACGATGTTCCACCTAATTCTTTTTTTTTTTTTTTTTTTTTATTTCAGTGGGAGTTTTCCCCCTTATTTGTGACACAATAAAAATAAATTTTACACTTCCTTTAGTACTTAAGATATTTCTGTTGTTGGACTGAAATATTCCTTTACAAAAGTGCTGTGTAACTGGTGTAATGCTTTTCACCAATGTCAGGTAGTGAGAGCCAGGAAATAAAGACAATGTCAATCACTTCTGTGGCTATGCCTGTGTTAGGAAGTAGTACAGAATAGTAGGAACAAATCTGCAGGGCTAGACAGGCAACCGTGCTATGTTTTTTTCAGTATTTTTTACTTTGGATAGCTCTAATTGAGTCCCATAGAGTGAATGCCCATTTGCAACTGAAGTGTATTAAGCATGTTCCTGGTCTGCAGTTTTTCCTATGAAAGAATCCACTTCCAGCACTCCCAGACAGCTTCACGGTGCAAACCAAAGCACTGAAGTGCACCAGAATAGAGAGTTTTGCTTTAAAGGCGTACTGTGGATCCAAACTTAAAGATGCATGTAGACGTCATCATTATTTTTTATTGTGGCAAGAGTTAACCCACAGTATGGAAAGAAAACATGGCAGAAAGCTGGAGAAGAGTGAAATAAAATTTAGGAAGGTGAAGTCCTCCACATTGCTACACATGGCATGCCCAAAGCACTGGATATATACAATATGTTCTATGGAGAGCCTGAGGGACCTGTAAACTGCCAGATAAAAACCATTCAGTGAGTATTTTGATCCTCACAAGAATGTCACTTGGGAAAGGCACATTTTTTACAAGAAACCAGCTGCCAGATGAGACCATTGACCATTGTTAAGATCTTTAAAATAAAGCCAAGTAATGTGAATTGGAGCAGTTAACAGATGGATGAATTACTTGTGATATAAGTGATAACCAAGTCAAAGCAAGGTGAGAAAAGGACTTGACATTGCAAAGAACAGCGGATATTTGCAGGGCTAGTAAAGACTGCTTCCCAAATAAAAGTGTTAGCTAGTGGTGAAAGAACTGGAGTGTATCTAATTAAAAATGCATACCAAAGCATAAAGAGAGAATACAAGGGTAAACAAATGGCAGAGACCAGACTTGTTTTCAATAGATGTAAAATCAATCACAACATGGTGAAAAGGTCTCACACAAGAGGTTCAGTGTCCTGTATACAATGAAAGCAGCCATTTTGCAGAAAATAGATTGCTTTCAACTCAACTTGTAAAGATATGCTAAAGAAAAGCTATCCATGACTATACTGCTGGAGGACATAACGATGGTGACAACAGCGAAAGTAATTATAATGACTTACTAAAGGGATGGTAGGGATGATACTATTCTATAAAAACAGGTTTTCTGCTCAGCCAGAACTTTTTCCTTTGAAATTTCCTCACGAATAGGGATGCAATTTGTAAGTTTTGGAAATTCTCTGATGACACAAAAGTAATGAAGAATTGCTACATAGCTTCATTCCACAGTGCTCTCCATAACAAATTAAATCTGTAGAGATTACATTACTCTAATAAGCACAGTAGTATAGCAGAGAATAAGGTATTTGCAGTCTTGGTGCCTCTACAGAACAAGGTTCTCTTCATTATTTGTGATTTACAATGTTATTAGGAAGTGAAAGAACCTGTACTTTCTATTTAAATAGAAACTGGAACTAAACACAAAACATGTATCTAACTTGAAATTTGTGACTTCCACATAGCCTTCCTCTTCAGAGTTATGCAAGCTATTGATCAGACGATGCTGACTCTTCTCTTTAGGATGGTTTCAGTTCTTGTAGTCCACCAAGATACACCCCATGGCATTTTTCCCCTTCATTGCCCTGACTCTTTCTTCCATGTCCTTCTTAGTAGAATTCTCTGCTATGATTGTAAACATTAAAGCATGCAGGATCCTTATTGTGTTTGGAACTTTTCTGAGATAATACAAATTATAAACAGCTAGCTAGATAAACTTAGATATTTCTCCTTCTAGGTTGGTTTAGAAAATAGCTATTTTATTAATTAAACATATAAATCATACTTCAGTCAGTCCAGCTTTTTGTAATATGAGGCACTGCTAGAAGGAAAAGGAAAATAATATATAGCATAATCGTTTCTTGACTATGCACAATTTGTACAGTTGTGATCATGTCTTGTTCTTTGTGTTGATCACAGTAAAAATACTAGAAGCATGTAGAAAATGTTTCTTTCATTCCTGTAGTACCTGAATTATCAGAAATATGATTTTGGGGAATTTTATTCTACTGAATAGGCAAGCTTCTTACAAACATTGATAGAAATATAATTTGGATAGGCAGAGTACTTGCAATTGGCCTATTCAGGTAAGGCAAGATCCTTATTTTAGTTATATTGGCTCTGTGCCATAAATAAATACAGTAGCAATTTATCTCATCTCACTAGCTATCTTGATTCAGTTGATTAAAGGCTATAAACTGACTTTAATTATACGTTGTAACAGTTGGTATTTGGAGACCTAAATATTTGGAACCATGTGGTGGCAGTTTGAATCTCCATTGTAGAAATGATCTGAAGAAACTCTTAATACTGCCTAGATTTCTAATTTCAGACTTTTTTTTTTTTTCATTTATGTGTCTCCAGATTTTTTTCTTCATTTAGAGAGTCCTGATTCTTTTATCTTGAACTACTAAACACTTTTTTTTTTTTTTTTCTATCTTATTCCATGTCCAGGGTTCAGTCCAAGCACCAGTTGAACCTAAGCATTTCCTCTGCAAAGGTAGGATGTGGAAAATATGATCCATTTCAGATATTTTTTGCTAAGAAAATCAAACATATTTTTATCTCTTGCAGAGACGGTAGATGCAAATATTACACTTGCACATACTACTTTTTAGAAAAATATTGGCGTATCTGTCTTTTGAGTTTCTGAGAACTGATGAGGCAACTCTCAAGTACTTAAGACATCATCGATCCCTTCTGTGAATAGTTTATGTTAATTTTAAATTAAATTTAATTAATTTAAATCAAATTTAAAATTAATTTTTTAATTTTATTTCAGATTTAGTTACTCTGCTAAAAAGAGTAAATAGGACTCCCTTGTTTATTCTTGCTGTTAAAGTGTTAGTCGTCACAGCACTGCCTAAATAATTATATTTTGTCTCACTGATAAAAATTAGTCTAAATGCAGATAGGCAGAATATCACACAGATAAGCAGAATGTTTGAGGCAAAAGTAAATACAAAAGCTTGTTGCAATTAAGTAAAAATATTGAAATGACATAATGAAAAATGGATATTCATTAAGTTTTTTTAATTATTGTATTGCTGGTATCTAAGTTGCTGGGTTGTTAAAATGTGATACAATACACAATCTATAATCATGGTTCGGAGCCGTTTTAAGATAATGGATTTGAATTAATATAGTAGAGAAACATCTTACCTTATTTTGAGACCACAGATTTTTCTATCTACCTGATTAAACCAATGTAACTGGTTTAATAGCCAAGAGTACTTCATCCGCAAATTTAAATGGCCAAGAAAAGACTACAGTATCTGCTACCTAGTTTTGTTAATATTCAAACTTTGTTGATAGTAGCCCAAACCTTAAAGTTCTTTTTGGCTCTTGTTTTATTTCAACAAACTATTTATGTCAGTATATGGCAGTATAGACTTATGCAGTCATCAAAAATTTCAGTGGACTCCTTTAGATATGTCGTACATTTTGATTATACTGACATATATAAATTTGTTTTTCTTAATTGCCTTTCACAGATTGCTTTAGAAGCAGAGTTTGAGGACTAAGAATTAGTCCACAGACACTTTTTTTCCATAGTCCGCAGATCCCAAAGTTAACACCGGTGGTTTAAAAATGCTTTAGAGTCTTTGAGTAGTTTTCATGTATAGGCCATGAAATTACAATGTTTAAAATATCTGAAATATAGTATGATGATTCATGGGGCATGTGTGCAATAGGGAATTTTGGGTGGAATAAATGCAATTGTTAGTCTCAAGGTTCTTTTTCTTACAGTAATTATACTCCCTAGAAACTACCTCATGGCATCAGAGCCTTATAAGAGTATTTTTGTGTAATTTCAGAGCTTGGGTTTTTTTACTAGTGTTTGTATACTTAAAATTCCCACTGTGTTGGCCTTTGTGTAGTACCCTTCTCAGGATTTGTCGAACAAGCTAATATAATTATTTGCTCCTTTCAGCTTAGTTTTATGCTCAGTATTGGGAAGAAGTTTCCCTTCTCCACAAAACTTGAATATAGAAATTAATTAAATTACATATTTCCAAGTTACCTGAAAAATAAGTTAAATCAAGAGTGATAATCTCATCTAGCTAACAATTACCTTTTGTTTTCAACATCCTTCACTTGCTGTTTTCAGCAACTGTGAATATCCTCTAAAAAATCATCAATCCTTTGTTGCATATTTCTTTATGAGCACAGATGCTTACAACTTCTATTGAGTGACTGTAAATAACATCATTTTTAATTAGAAATGCGCTGATTTAAAACTGCCTGCTCATCTTAGCTCCATCTTTCAGGTAACTGGAGCTGCTAATTACTTTCAAAAACCTAGGTCAAATGGTCACTATCTGAATTCATTAACCACTCAGCAAAATATGTCTCTCTCTAAAAAAAAAACAGAAAAACTTTACAAATATGTTTAAAGGTCAAATTTTGTGCTCTACTTTACCCATTGACTTGGTTCTTGGTAACAGATCTAGGATTTTGTAATGGTAGTAATACACAAATAGTTAATATTCTTTAAATGAGTAGTAGGTAAAATAGCTCTGTTCTTTTGTAATGGAAGACAACAAAATGTATTCTTAATGTTATACATAAGCAGTAACCTTAAGGATCTCCATCCCACTGAAGAACGTTCAGAAACAGTTCATTCAGATTTTCTCTATACAATCTTTTATGTTGTTGTTTCTCAAGTGAGTAAGAGAAAAATAATCCCCAGTAGCAATCATCACATGTAGACTACCAAATAATCTGTTCAAATAATCATCAAAATTGGATATAGAGCCCAGGTCTTTAAACCATGACTTCTGACCCTCTACGTGGGACATAATTTTTAAATAAATGTTTTCTAGTTTTAATTTTTGAGAAAACAATTTGAAGCTGTTGTAACTTTTTAGCTTGCTGACAGTGTGCATGTTGTTCAATCTAGATCTGTACTTCTGTGTGACTGATACTGTTATACACAGAAATACTTAAGTAACAAAGAATTTTGTAAATGCAAACCACCCTTACTGTCTTGAAGGGTAAGAATAGGCTGCCTGCTGTGTGAAAAGTAATCATGCTTCTAATTATTTGAAAATACCTTTGATAGTGCAGTTAGTTTTCAAACAGCCATTAGACTTAAAGTTGGTGAGCTATTTACAATATTAATGTGGTGTAGGCCTAATTTTATGGTACTTCTTTCAGCTCTTTTTAATTTCCTGAGTGTTTGTTACATTTTCTTCGCTGCTTACCAGTAAAATTCTAGCTAGTTTTGATACTTCCCTTGTAATTTAAAATTGCCTTCAGATATACTTTACTGATGTGGATTATATTCATGTCATGAATGAAATAGAGTAATGTTTTTCTTACTCTACTTATGTGTTGTTATAACTACATGCTGTTACAATATAGGTAAGTTTTGTTCCTTGTTGCTTCTATCATTGTGTTTTACTATACAAATAGAAAAAAAACTTAAATAATATCAAGCCTTTCTTATGACGAGAAAGCAGCTATCCCTTATATATTTTGAATGAAGTGGTATTTTTAAGGAGGAAGAATCCACTCTGCCTAAATTTGAACATACCAATCTATTGCCTCTTGAGGTCTTTGTCATTTTGCCAGTTGAATAAGCAGGGTGCTTTTTCTGTAGAAGCAGCTAAATATATGCTAAATATATGCTGTTTCATAAAGCTTACTAAAGAATGATGGCTTTATTTTATTTTACATTGACTGATGCCAGTAGGAGGGGAAGGCATGTATTATTATGTAGTATTGCACACAAATTTATTTCATGTTTGCATGGAGAATATATTTATATTTCTTTAGAAAAAATGGTTAAGAGAGATCTTCAAACACAAGGAAATACTGTGAATAATGCTGTCTTTCCCTTTTTAAGAGTTACAAATGTATTCTATATGACTCAAGCCATCCTGGCATAAAATGTTCTACAATGCCCAAGAAATAAGACCAATATCTGGTCTTATTGGTCTATATTTGGTCAATACTGGTCTTTAAAGCTCAGAAATTCCAGAGTGGCATGATCAACCTAGCTGGCAGTCCTCTTATTTTAGACCACAACTGCCATTACCTTTAAGAACAGCATATAGTAAAGGTCCTGACTACAAATGGTCATCAGAATTCTATGGTATTTTCTATAATAGCTGAATGCTAAATTCTCCTTTAGTTAATTCTTCATCTAATTCATGATATTGCAGTCAATGGGAATGCTATTACTAGTATCAATTAACAGCAAGAAGATCTTTTTGGGTACATTTTCCTTTTCCTACATGAAGCTATTGCAGATAATGGCAAAGGAACAGGTGTGCCTCAGTATAGACAAAACCATTCCTCTATAGTGCAGTATGTTCAAAAATGAAGTGAAGAACTTTATCTTTGATTTGGATGAAAAAAGTTAGATCACAAGATCATTAGTATTTATTACCATTGATATTAAATATATTAAATATCTATGCTAGCTGCATGCATTTGTTCTGCAAATGTTGGTGGAAAATAAGGCCATGCATATTCCTACAACAAAGCTGTTCATTGTATAATTTAGTTTTCAGCTGAGTCTGAACTTACTGCAGGTGAAAATAAGATGATCCAGATCTGTCAGCACTGATATACATGTAGGTGGTTCCATTATTATAATTTGTGAAATGCTCGCAAGCTGTCTTTGTGAGGGTGCTTATATAGAGTAATGTATTAAAAAGAAGCAAGATGTTCTACCTTATGATGGCATTGCAGTTGTGCAGTTTGTGTAAAGTGATCAAATGTTTCTAAAATACACATGAAAAGTTTTTGAAGAGGAAAATTGAGCATTCTTGTTATAAGATTTGTGTATAAGGTAATACTACATACTTTAAGAAGAATTTCCTGCTTTTTATGTGACAGATATGTTTCAATCAAATGAAACTGATAAGTATTTATAAACCAGATGCTCTTTTCATGAGCTGTGAGTTACTATAAGAATAACACTGCTGTTCTTCCATGGAACATTGGTATTAGTTGCAGAACTGTCCCTCTTTCTTGAATAAAGAATTGTTGCGCTAATACCAACAGAATTTCTGTACTTTTTTCACTGTTTTGAGAATATCACTCTGCTTTTTTCAATCCTTTCTTAAATTGTACTTCCAGCTGTTGTTTAAATTTGCAGTGATAAGCACATGTAGTATGTGTAATAGGTGTTGGAACTAGTCTGCAACTCTGATTAAAATAAATGATTGAAAAAAAAACCCCACCCTTATTTCAAATATCTACTTTTGATAAACTTACTAAAAAAAATAGTTTTTAACTGTAATATGATAATAGAACTGGATATAATCCAGTACTTTATAAACTGACTTTCAGTCCTCTCCCCTCCTCCCCACCATGTTCAGAATAGTAGCAAAACAATGCTTATATTAAGAGGTTTTATTAAGACTGGCTGATATATTTAGAAAAAAACAGATAAGGTTCTGGACACATGGTCTTTTCATAGAGTCATTCTGCTTCATTTACTTCCAGCAAAGCAAAAAGAAAAAAATTATTTCTGAAATGACACTGATTTAAGCTTGCACTCTTTTAACCGTATGGATATGCCATTTCAGAGGTCTGCTTGGGATGTTTGGTCCACATATGAATCCATGTTTGAGCTTGAATAAGGAAAATGGCCAGCTCCATGATCCAGTAAATTCTTTATGAAAAGAGAATTACTTCTAGTCACCTAAAATGAGCTAATCCTGCGAATGCTTAACCATATTTCCTACTTTAGTCACATGATTATGGACACCTTTGGATGAATAGAGCATTCCTTATCTGTAAAAAATTGCTCGATGGGCACCTAAACAAGCAGGGTATTCCTCATCATGTGAAATTAAGGGTAAAGTATATTTTATCTATTCATGAAAATTAAATTCCTGCACTGAAGTGTAGTTGACTATGTAAGAAATAAAGTATTGAAAAATAGCTTCCAATTGTGTAGCCCTTTTTATCTACCTGAATTGTGAATATGGGAACCATCAAATTTTCGTATAAATAGCAGCTCTGCTTTTCTCCTCTTAAGTTCTGGCCAGTGTGCCATTTTTGAAATATTCAAACAAAGAAACCACAAACCGCTAGTCACACCACAATACCAGCTTGTGTTTACATTTTCAGCTCTCCAGATCATGATCCTATTGAGTGCACATAGAGCGAGTGCGTGTACACGCGCCCATCCACCATCAGGAGGAACGAAACTGTAAACACAAGCTGGTATTTTGGTGGGGGCACACTAATATGGCGGTTGGTGGGGTCAGAAGGTGGAGGGTGAATTATGGATCCAGAATTTCCTTTTATTTTTCTCTTTAAGTCAGGCTGCTTGCACAGTAGCTGCTTTTCAAACTGAAATGTTTAGTTGTTTTAAAAGAGTAGGGCCTAGTTTGATTAATTTTAAACTGTGTATTCAGACTTGCAAGAAGATGGATGAAAGCACTAATATTTGACATACTTAAACTAGACAATGAATTATAAACTATATTACAGGGAATTCTGCTTGCATGAGTGGAGGGTGGACAAGAATGATGTCACAGTATTTACCATTTATGGAATTCTTTGCTGAACTATCTAGCAAATCATCTTGCTTAATATTAAACTAAACACTAAAGAAATTGTTAAAAATAATATGGTGAGAGAAAAGTGACTATCTTTAAATTTGGACAATCTAAGATATATATTTGAATATAAACTCTTAAGGTATAGAGCACTTGATGGGTAGACTGAAGAGATTAAATATATTTAATTAGATGTCTCTGAGAACTTCTTTATGTTATTTATTGCTTAATTTAAATATGCTTGCAAGTCTCTATTTTTTTTTATCGGCTATATTTAACTAAAGCTAGAGTGCCTGAACAAAGCTTTTATCTAGAGAAGACTTGGTTTTGCTGCTTACAGATTAGCTGTTGCCATTAATCTTTATGGAATTTTCATATTTGCGACTATCTGAAGTTGATAAGTCTTCCTTACTGGCCATTTGTAGCCATTTTATCCTGCCTTCTCCAAGAAGAAGAATAGAGGGGTATTGCTGAAAGGAGAGGTATATTGCTATTTTGAGAGAACAGAACACTGGAATGCGTGATCAAGCCATGGCTTTAAGGAACAGTACAGAGGCATGAACAAAAGGGAGGTTGTTGTCTTCAGAAGGAAAATAGTCTCCCTCTAAAATCTAACTAGTCTGATAACTTCTCCTAGGGTGAGAGCAGCATGTCCTAATTTTCGGTCCTGCTATCATATTAGCAGTATGTCGTGTTAACAACAGCATTTCTGAGCTCACTCCTTTAAATGCTATATGTTGTTCTTAGTTCCACAGCAGACATTTTAAAGCACTGTGAAATAAATCAGATTATAGATACTAAAATAGCTGCTTTATAAATTATTTTAAAAGTAAATAACCTTAATAATAAAAATGCAGACATAATCTTTTTTTCTTAAAAACTGCAAATGCATTTTATTATTTGCAAGTTTGATTACTATAGCACACAATGCCTGTATTTATCTGATCCTTTTTAAAAAAATGTTATATGTTAGAGGGAGCACAGGACTGGAAAAAACCCCACCCTATAGGCTTTGTTATGAACTGCCTACACTTTATGGAAATTGCATAACTTCTTAGTACATGTCTGGTTAAATAGAGTGAAGAAGGCTGTTGACCTGCACTTAAAGGACTTGTGAAATTTAATATGCATATATTTTGAGCATTTGGAATTACTAACTGGAAGAGACAGATAATTGCTTATCCTTATAATTATTGTGATCCTTTTGGAACAATAATATTCAGAAGACTGTAATTCAGCCTCAAAATCTGAAAAGACACCACAAAGCTTTAAAAAAGTCAAGATCAGGCTGCTTAATGTAATTAAGTAAGTCTGAAACCAAGATATTTTCATCTGCACCTTTAGGTAGTTCATAAAATACCAGAGAGAGATTAGAGAAAACACCAAAAAGGGATACAATTTCCTTCTTACGGCTGTCACATTTGTGCTATTAAATCACTGATATTTTTTACAGGTAAGCTATTTGTGTGAAAAATCATGTTTTGGTTTGATTTAATGGAAGCTGAGATTCTCAGTGTAATCCATCACACAATATTGGGATATTCTCAGTAAAATCATGAGAGTTAGCAAACTGCTGAAAGCTTAGTGAACTAAAGCTGTAGTAGAATGAGTTGGTAGTTGGTGGGAGGTCCCATCTCACACTCCCATCTAAATACATGGTTGATAATGTTTTGTTCTAACAAGTTTCTTGTCTGTCTTTTTTTTTTTAAATTTAGATCTCCTTTCTTTCATGCTGGTAGGCAACAAGATGTGCCCCATTTTAGAGGTGACTTCCCTCCACCTAGACTTGCTACTTATTTCTGTGGACCTTTCATCTCATTCTGATCTCTCTATTCATGGCCAAGGAACCCATCCAACAGCAAGAACGAACTAACCTTTCAAAGACTTCCCTAGCCTTAAGATAAAGTTTCTTCTCTGGTAGGGCAGAGCAATAGAGATCCACCAGGCAACCCATCAGTACTGTGAAGAGACGTAGTTGTAAGAGATCTGCTCAGTGTTTTTCCCAGACCTTAAGAGAAAACTAGTTAGCAGGAAGTGCTGAATGTGAATCTTGCTAATGTTTCTCCCATATGCATGTTTTCTACTAGTAACTTTACTACATTTTACTCTAAAATGTGTTTCTATGAAATCTTGTCTATCCAATTCATTATCTTCTTCTGATTTATGGCTTCATAAATTTTTCTTACAGAATTCTTACAGAATTGTTATGGTGTCATACGAATGAACATTAGACTAACCAGTAAGAATACTATAGCCGCAGTGGTTACTATAGCTATATAGCTATTAGTAATATAAAGCTACAGCCCTGGTTTTTTATATAAATTCCTTCTTTAATACAGAGCAGAAAAAAGTAAAATTGGGAAGATTGTATTTCTGAATGCCACAGCTGAGGGAATTGGCAGAGATCAGTCACTCTTTAATTCCAGCTTAAAATGCGCCAAAGATTAAAAAAACTAATACTAAACTAATAAGAAGAAATTTCCTAGAGCTGGTATGCAGTTGAATGATTGGCGTGAATAGGAACTACATAGCCAAATCCCTCCTGTATACACTTTTGCCTTCTGCCAACACGCTGCGATGACAATTTCACTTAATTTATTAATAGAAATAATTATTAGCATAATTTTTAGCTGTCAAACTGTGGATTGTCTTTCATATTTACTATGTATATATTGCATATGTTTTAATGCAGTACATAGAAGAAAACTTCTGAAGTTATATCTCTTTACATAATTTCAGATTTTGTATTCAGATTTAGAAGTAGTACTGAAAATATTCACCAAGTATATAAATATTATATAGTAAATAGTTTCATAACGTATAAACTGATTTTGACAACACAGCCCCCAATAGAGGATTACTTTCAAAATTATTTAACTGGAAAATTTCTTCTGCAAGAACTATTCTTTTAAAAGACTTTTACTGACATTTCAGAGTAATGTAATATATATTTCCATATAGTAAAGAGTAAAACACTTTTAAAAATGCATTGCATTACATTTACAATTAAATGTTTTTAAAATGTTCTTTGAAGGGTCAGATTAAATCTTGCATAGCTAAAACTCAGGTCAGCATCGAGTATAATCAACTGGTGGACTCACATGTGATATGCCAAATGGCTGAAAATACATTAGATGAAGTAAGTTCCTATTACTATTACTATCACTGTAATTGATGTGCCTGTTGGTTTTTTTTCTTGGGGGAGGAGTATGGAATGACTTGCCTTATGTTTGTTTTGAGGAAGTTCCTTCAGAATTAGATCTTATTTACAGTAAATCCAAGGCTGTGGTTCCACTGAAGCTGAAGCCAATCTAAATGTTGATTGCTGCAAACCCTACTTTTGGCCATATGTTACCACTGCTTTCCCTTGAGCTCTCTTTGCTGTGCTCTTCTCCAGCATTTTCACTGGCACCTTCATTCATTTGACTTTAAACTGAATCTCTTGTAGCTCAATGGCCTGCTACTAACCCAGAGAAGTATACTTTATAAGATCGGTTTTCTATCTCTTTGGCTTCACTGTGGGGTCAGATCAATACCTATGCCAGGGAGGCATGCAACCAGGTTCAGGAACAAAAAAGAAGCAGGATAATCTCTTTTGATAGGGGCTTGCGTTTAGACCAGCCTAGTTGTATTGTCAGGCTGCACCCTGAATAATATTCTGCCATGGAACAACTCACCTCTGTGGGAAGGCGGTGGGGGGACAGCATCATCCAAACACTACTGCTGATGCAAGGAGTAGGCAGAAACACTTGGCAGAAAGCACACAAGCAGCTCTGATGTAGAGCAGCTCAAAGTGTCATGAAACTACAGCTTTAACTAATGAAATTGGATAGTTGGCTATGTGTTGCTTAGGAATTGTCAGAATACGTTAGCCTGTAATTTAAAACAATGTCATGTTTATATTGAAACAGAAATAGTGTAGTAATGGGTTAAATGTGTTGGTTTAGGATGACACATTGGAGCAGTTTGAAATTAGTCTTGTAACATTCAGTTATTAAATTACTGTTCAATAATTGTTGTATGATTATTATAATTAATATTTTGTAAATATTTAAGAATGGGAATCTGAACCCAATTTCTTTTACATCCATGGAAGTTCTGTTTCTCAGTGCAGGATTAGACATACTCTCAAATTCCCTAAAACTCATGAGTGACAGGATCTTGTTACAAAACTGGTCACTCAGCTATGTGTTATAGCAGTAGACCCCAGCAAATTTTAAACATTTAGATCTGTCTGCTGTCAAGTCTTTCTTCTTATGAAAGAATGTCCTGTTATTGCATTAATTGTTCCAGGACTACCAGTACTTCTAAAGTGATACACAGGGCCTTTTTAAAATATAATAAATAAAGACTTATTTCCAAAGTATTTACAAAAAGAAACTCAGTAGCTTAAATTGTGTTATATTAGATGTGCAGTATTGCATAATTTTAATTATCTTGAAGCTTTGTATCTAAATCGTATTAATGAGGTTAATATCCATAAGAAGACAGATTTAGAATCTCATTGCTAAAACTGGTCAAATAATTCATAATGAATTATTCACCTTGTTTTTTTCATGAACTCTTGGTGAACAGATTGTGATTTTCTCAGAAGGATTAATTATTCAAAGTTATTCACCAAAAAACTTAATAATTCTTGGGCTCAGAGCAATACTTGGTGAGCAATATACTGTGAACATCTGACCAGCCCCAGTATTGCAGATCATACAAAAGTGGATTTTTTTCCCATTGTGACCTTTCCCGATCAGTTCAGGACTCCCTGAGATGAAATGTTTGTAAGAATTTTTTTCTCATACTGTCTAGGGAACTGTCCCTTTAATTCTGACAGAGACATACAGTAGCAGTCCTAAAACTAATATAATATTGTCTCTGCCTTTCAGTTACTAAATATTGTACGCTGTATTATGCCTTTACCTAGTTTTCCATTTCTTACTCTTCAAGAGATGATTCATTGTCAGTTACATATGGATGGTGTGGGTTTATATATTGAATTACACATTCAAAATTTTCTTAGAATTATTGCTGAAAATGTTCTGTGTAAGTGAATAATATTTTAAATTGCTTATCTAAGCCAAATTAATTAATATGTTTTAATACTACCTAATTTGTGTATTATTCAGAACAAGACTTTTTTTGTAGTAGTAGTAGTAGTAGTTTATATCCATAGGCTCATTGCTTTCTCCAGCTCTCAAATATGGAAGTTACCAATCTCCACTGTGATCTCTTCACTTTCTGCAAAAGCATCTCCAGTGGAATGACTACAGTGGCTGGAATAGTCATGGATTAGCCAGGGTTATTCAGGTTTTGCAAATATCTAGAAATGTTGGTTCAGTCCCATCTTATACTATTTTCCTGTATAGTTCTTCCTTTCTTTCTCAAGAAAAATCCAATTCTGAAGTTGGTACTGGAGGCAGTATTCTAGAGAATCTTCTTGTGGCTCTTCTTTTCCGGAATTCTCCATTCTTTTATTTTTAACTTTCATAAGCAATTTGGTCTACAATGTTCAAATCAGATCCTTCAAATGCAACAATGTAGCATCACCTTTTAATGTTGGAAGACTCCGTATCACTGAAATGCTTAAATACTGTAAAGAAAACAAAAGGAAGAAAACAAAGCCTTTTGCATTGTTCTGATGAATCAAATGGAAATAGCCAACATAGGTAGCTTACTGGCACTGTGACTCTGCTATTACCATCACATTTAATGGACTTGTTTTCTTCTTCAACCTTTGCTGTTCACAGCTTCTCTTTAGTAATGTCAGGAGAATGTACTTGTAAGACTACATCCAATTATCTTCTGCCCCAATGTATGGCTGTAAAAGTTGAAGGATTGCTTTCTACAGCACAAAAATTGGTACTGTATTGGTGGACAAAGTTTTGAAACTCCCTGTGAGTGATTTGTCATTCTTATCTGTTGTCTCAGGACCATGGAGAAGAGTCCAATAATGAAATATTAGAATACTTGAAAGTGTAAAGCTGTTCAATTAACATGAAAATTGATTTATTATAGTTCTGTTTCCTATATCCCCGTATATCCTTAACTTGTCTTTACTGCCATCCCCTCAGTATCCCAAGTAATCCTTAGATTACCTCTATATCTTAAAAACCTCCAAGACATCCTCTGTGTCTTTAATGGAACATCCCCAGAATATTTCTGGCTTTTCCCATAACCTCTAGTTTTGAGTTCTGGCCTGCCAGCTAGGTAAGAGACATCACGTGGTTGAGACTGGTCCAATAGCTCATGTAGGTTTTGTCATCAACCAGCTGCTGCCAAATAGAGCAAATAATGGTTGGCTGCTTTGAGCCTTTTCCCTAGTATTAACAGGGTTATTCTTATTCATAACAATTTATAAAAAAAATCAGTATCTTAATGCATATTACTCAGTCAAACTTGGTTGAACTTTGCCAACAGATTTAAAAATTATTAGGACATAGGCCGTAAATCCCTAAACCCCCCTTTTTTCTTATTTTCTCTGAAGACCAGAACTTTAAAAAACAGCACCACATTATCTCCTAAAGCAGGATAAATGAACACATAAAAGTGTCTGAGTAGCATAGTACTCAGAAAAAAAGAAAAAAAAAGAAAGAATAATTATGCTCTTTGCACAATTGTATTTATACCTATATCTGATACAAAGGTTCCTAGATAAGAGTTATATGGAAACCATACCCAAAGTTGAGAGAGAGATTATGATCTACAACTCCAGATGTCACACAACTCTCCAAGCACTGCATGCAGTTATATAGCACCACATGTTTTCCAGTACACAGTTTTAATTAAGTGAACTGAGGATGGAGGCCCAAATCCTGTTTTCCTTAATAATGAAAATAATCCCACTATTTTTGTTCTGAATTTCCTGGATATAGTTGATTTTCATGAAAGTGTAAACATCAGAATTATTTTTATTAGGTTGTGCCTTACATTGTTCGAGATTGTATTTTGAGTGTTATCTAAGCCTGTTCTTTAAACTTAGCTGATTAAGGACATTTATGTCATCATTAGAACAGAAGCAGCAAAGGATTTGTGTGAATGCAGAATGGTTTTTATATATATATATATACATATATATATATATTCACGAGAAGGCTTGAAGGCCATTCTTTGTCCAAATTAAAACTTGAAAAGCAAATTCTTTAACGGGAGAAATTATCAGATCCTGTGATATTTAATATAAACATTGGGATACTGATGTGGGTAAATAATATGAAACTTTAAAATATACTAAAACTAAAGCACTTTTAAAGAACGGTTATGTTCTATGTGTTTATGAGACACTGAAAAAAAATAAAGAAGTGGATCAACAAAGGTGTTGAAGAAGTATTTGCAATCTGGAAAAAGTAATCCCAAATAACAATCCAGACAAGCACGGAGATGGGAAACCCATTTCAATGTAAATACTGCTGTTGAATATCCTACAAACAGATTTTCCTGTGTGTGTCCGGTCGAATTATTGTTTTAGTCAAGCTAGTCTTCCTTTTGCTGTAGTCGACTTTAGGTGAGGATTTATATCATTCTGCCTTTGGGACCCTAGGATTTCAAGAAAAATTATCCCTCTGAGAGATCTGACTCTTTAAGGATCCCTGAAGATAAATGTGTATATATTCCAGGTCCGGCTGAAAACCGGAACGTATGGATCTGTTTATATCCCCACTTTTCTCTAACTTGTGTGGGGTATCGATTTGATGATGGAACAGACTAGCGAAGGATTATATTCTAAATCTAAATATATTTTCTTTGTCTGACTGAATTATCGGGTGCTGTTTAGAAAGCCGCCCTTGGGCTTGGGTAGGGAGAGCCTGTTTTGAAGGCAGAGGGGAGGGGGCAGTCAGATTTAAGGCTATTGCGTGACTGAGGAAGTAGTAGCGCAGAAAAACCCTTGGCTTGCGCGGTAGCAGACGCTGTTCAGAAACGCGGGGCTGGTTCGCCTGCCGTGCCTGCCCGCCGGTGCGGCGGGAGGCTGCGCTGCTCCGCTGTCCCCTGCGCTGAGCTGCGCCGAGCCGAGCCGAGCCGAGCCGAGCCGAGCCGGGCCGGGCCGGACCGGGCCGAGCCGAGCCGGGCCGGGCCGAGCCGAGCCGAGCCGGGCCGAGCCGGGCCGAGCCGGGCCGAGCCGAGCCGAGCCGCTGCGCGTTGCCGGCCGGCTCGAGCGGCGCCTGGGAGCGACATCTCGCTCCTCGCCTGCATCACGTTCCGAAACAGCGTCTGTTTGCAACCGAAATACAACTGAAGTATGGGAACACAGAGATGTTTCAACTAAAAATGTCATTAATGCCTAATAAAATGGAAAAGGATTAGTGTGGGAGTGTAAGTGGCAGCGGGAAAAGACGGCAGAAGTGGCGGTGGTCCGAGGCAGGCTCCCGCCGCACGGCAGGCTGCAGCACAAGCAGTGCCACGCAAGTCCCTTCCTGAGGCACCTGCCCCTGGAGAAGAGCAAACTTCCTGGCCTGCCTTCGGGGAGAATCCGCATTGGCTTCCTAATCCTGAACGCGCCGAGATCGTTATTCGTGAAAATGAGAGTGTTGAGAATCCACAGATTATCGAAAACATTAGCTAATCGCCCCACGCCTGTCCTGGAAGAGAGAAACAGACATTGGGGAAAGCGCTGGGGACGGGCTGGTGTGAAATGCAGCAGCCTTGCAAAGCCTTTCCAGCTCCAGCCTGCTATTACAAGAAAAGGATCATGTGAGGATCCTTTGAAAGGCAATGCTCTGACTAAAGCAAGCAACTGCATTAATTGGGAGTCTTGTATTCATACATGCTGGGCTAAATAAAGCAAGCTGGTTTGCTGCGGCAGGCTGGGGAAAATATATAAAGCTAATCCCTTCAATTACTTTGTCGTTGATTAGAGTATCCGTAACAAATGCACAGTCCTAAGAGTTCCATGTAGCACGGAACATCTTTTCAGGGAACAGGATAAGCATCCTAAACTAAAACAAAATGACCAAACTTTTTTTTTTTTTTTTTTTTTTTTTTTTTTTTTTTGGTCATTTGAGGGGGCGGAAGCGGAGGGAAGCGCGAATTGCCACGATTCCCTACTTTCGAGAGCTGAAGCTACAAGGTATCCCCCCTTTTTTTTATCGCCTGAAGTTAACTTTCATGATGGAGAAAAGCCCGGCAGGACAACAAAGCTTTGATCTTTGTGTGAAGGAAGAAAGTAATAGAGTGAAAGTCTCTCCAGAGGGTAATTATTCTTTGGCCGCTCAGGCAAGAAGTTCCCTGTCACTGTTAAGGTTAATATTAAGGTAGCTCCGCTATACTTTCTCATATTAAAAAAAAAAAAATCCTCCCCAGAATGTTATACTATTAATTGCCAATTTGCATATGTGTGCAGCTGCTGTTTTGGCTCCGATCTTCCATCCGATAAGCTTGCTGGAGGTATCACAGAGCACTTGGCAGCTTTCCTATTTGAAAAGAAAGCCTTCCTAACTACAGAACAGCTGATAGTCTATCAGTGATAGACCCTGATGGCGTGAATTACAATTACACTACTTTTCACACTAAATCTGGGTGATAGCTACTTGGAAAGAAGTTTCATCATTTTTTACCACAAACTGGAAAAAGAATTACATGGTCATGCTGTGCTTTTAAAGGCAGTTTGGTTCGCTTTTGTCTATTTAACACCTAATTCCGAGGAGTCCATAGGCATCTGGAGATCTGAACGTCGCGTAATGAATTCACTGTTTAGATGGGAGATTTTTTAAATCTACCTCAAATTACATTTATTAACAAGGCGAGCAGGAAGTGTTAGAGTTGTTAGACGCTTCATTTATTAAATAATTTGTGGGTATTTTCAGTTGTCATATCCAGAGTCATGGGGGTTTACTTATTTTTTAATTAGCAATTCCAAAACAATGCTACTGCAATTTAACAATTCATCACGTAATCTGGGGCTGTTCAGTTCAGCCACTAATGCTAGATAATTCAGATTGTTATTTTGATCTGTTTATAACTCATTTTGTTGTGATAGGAGAACTGCTGCCATGAAATTAAATGGCATGATTTCCTATAGACCTTGTTGCGACCTAGAAGCTATCTATATTGTCTTTGCCTACCTATATCCTTAACGTTATCCTTAACATTATACCTGGTATAGCAAAGCAATAGTAATTTAAAAATTTCACTTGTTTGTTCTCTCACTGCATGATTGGTCCCTATTTCGCCTTAGTGTGTTTTTGTATACCACTGCGGAGGAGGAGGTGGAGAGAAATGCAAGTGTCAAAGTAAATTTAATTGTAAGAGTAAGTCACCCACATTGCTGCCAAGGTCACGAAGTCTAAACTTTTTCCTTTATATGCCAGCAAGTTAATTTAGCGAGGTGCTGCCCTGATAGTTAAATGTAGCTGTTTAAGTGTCTTACAAAGACACGGTGGAAAGCCTGACTCCTGACGTAGCTAACCTAACAGAAAATAGACTTTGTTTTCCTTTTTTAGTTGCTTGCTTTATTAGATTTCTCACTCTCGCAGATTATCCAAAAACTACCCATTGATTGATCGCCCGTAGAGCTGCATTTGGTGTAAAGAAAAACTTCACAGCTTTATTGGCTCCCAGGAGACAAAACAAACATAACAAGATATTCGTATTAATACAAACAATGCAACAAATGAGAAAATCATCACATTTAAATAAGACGGTAAAGTCAGTCCAGTGTACATCTCAGCCTCTGATATACTAGACATGGCAGCTCAACTAATCACCAGCGCTCTCAGGCACGGGTCCCTATGGGACTTGCGTTATTGCTCACAGCATCTCATCGCGAACACAGTTAACCTAAGAAAATGCCACCAAATAAAACTTTAAGAACCCGGTTTAACGGTATTTTACTGCAGCTTTACAACTCTAAAGATAAAGGTTGAGATTAATCTGTTTCTTTAAAAAGATTTTGAATGGGTTTTTTTGTGAGTGCTTGGACCGGGAAGTTGTTGCTCATTTTTTAGGGCACCACACACCTAATCGTAACAAGGCGTTTACTTTGGGAAGAGAAAGCAAGAAGATTCGAACTTTCTGCCATTTCTTCTGAAGACAAAGAAGGGGACGTGTCCCCTTAGCCTTGGTAAAAAACAAGTCCAAGGAACAGTTTTGTTTTTAAGCTTTTAAATATCCCCTCCCAATGCAAACACACCCACACACGCCACGAACTTTTTTTGTTTAAAAGAAAGCTAATGCCCTCTTAGCTTCATCTCGGGAACATCACAAAAGGAAAGGGACCGATTTTGAAGGATGGCAAGCCAGTAAGCCCACTCTCTGTGTTATTTCCTCCAAACTCTTTATCAAACGACGCAACCAGGCTGCTATATAGTAACATTTTCTTGACCGGCATTTTCTTATAATAGCCATTTTCTTCACCCTTTAATGGAAAAGTCACTTAGGCCCAGTGGGAAACACGGACCTTCTGAAATGCTGTGGGAGTCTTATCGTCCTTATCATCTTGTTACCCTCACGCAAAGGGCTAGGTAATTGCTGTTCTGCCATTCTGCTAGTCTCTTCTCTTTGATAGAAGGACTAAAATCAAAGTGAAGCTGGATTTGTTGGCCATAGGATTCCCTCGAAGCCCATAAGAGGTTTGACAGCTCTGAGAATCGCATCACGTTCCAGGTCTTGCATCCATTTTCCACCGGATGGTGGGGTCGAAAAAGGCTGAAGGGACTGCCTTTTCGTTCTGTGTTTGTAGCGTCTTCGAGCCGGACGGGCATTTCTTGGCATTCCTGAGCTTCTACATGAAATAAAGAGCTTATAAATGCTCACTGCATTTACGCCCATTGAGTTTTAATGGACTTGTGATCTTGAATGCATGGCTACAGGCTCTCTGCTAATAACATCAACATTGGTCTTTTTTCACACTTGACCGTCGATCCCCGTACACGCCCGCCGCGACAGAGCTTTGCGTAAAACTTCGGGCGCACAAGGTGTACGGTATCGAGTCCTCTCTGCGGGTATCGCTTGTATTGCCTCTTTCGTGAGTAGGTCGGTACGACTTATATGAAGGAGCAACACGCACGCGTTTAAATAATTAAAAAACCCCATGTAAAACTAAGCTAAGTTTAAAAGAATTTGTAAAGCATACGGCATTTTGTTCTCTTAGAAGAAGCATTCACAGGTTACTACACGTGTCTTCAAATAGTTGCAATTGCAGTCGTGGCATATAATGTCAAGTTATCATTACGCAAAGTAAATTTAAAAATGACAACTCTTAAAACCTTGCTAAGGTGTAGGAAGCGATTTCATGACCAACTGATACAATATTTCGTATTACTTTCCAGCTATGTATTCCTCTCAGATTTATCCTGCCTGAAATGTACGCGTGTGTGTATATACACAAAATTATATGAAATAAAAACTTCGGAGAAAGGCAGGGAGTAGTATGCTGACGGAGATTTCAGAAATTATACAAAAGAGTGAAAGGAAGTCTTAATGGTAGAAGGAAACCTGCTGTTCCTGTTCCCTGGGTGGAAGGAGGGCTAAACCTGGCGGCTTTATGCTAGAAGACTTGTATCGTTCTTTGAATACTTAGGGACACTAAACTCCCTGAATAAAGAAATCAGATGAATGTGTTCTAATTAGGGATATTCCTGTTGCTACTGTCTTGTATCACTTGAGGCAACTGGGAATCTATAAGTAACAAGCTTATTTGATCTGTATCAACTGCACTTAAATGGACACATGGATGAGAACTCTATTAAAAAATCAGTGTATGCGATTTTGGCTGCTGAGTCTCCGTGGGCTTTCACATCTCGGATGGCATGGAGCCCGAGGTTTCTCTCCCGTGCTCCTATCGAGCTTGGACCTGGCTTCTTTACGCCCCCACCCTTATGTCCAGAGTTATGTACATGTTTCCACATATTAAAAATGTAGTCTACACGGCTCGGATTGACAACACTATCAGAGCCTCTCCAGACGTATCCATCGCCAGGTCTCCGTGCGCTTTGAACGGTTATCACTCAAACCAGCTAGTTCCGTTGGTCTGGTTCTGTACTGGAAGAGAACTTGCACAAGACTCCAATGACATTTTTCTCCTGCTCACTTCACATTCTGTACCTCCTCCTACAACTCCTGTAATCCCTTTAACCCATGAGAAAGCTCCAACGCTCGGCTTTTGATAAATTGATGGGTCGGATGGCCTTTCACCTGGTTGTCACCGCTGGAAAAAGTGCTAATGGACATTTGTAGATAGGATTCTCGCCCGACCGGAGGCTCAGTTTCTGCTGTGCAGGCACGGTCTTGTCACACAAAGGCTCGGCTCCACGCCCCGTCTGTACGTATACTCTTTTGCATGCACACTGACCCCAGGAATAGTTTATGTGGTTTTTCAGGGCACCTGTTGTAAGCAGATGTTCTGACAGTCTCACAGTCCGCTATCTCAACGACTTGTTCCATTCCGTTACCCCGCGGACGTGAGTAACCCCTGTACTCAGGGAGCCTTGTGATGGCGAGAAGGGCAGTTAATCAATATTAAAAAAAAAAAACAAAAAACAACCACCAAATAGAACATTACTTGTCACTCCTTTGCCGGCGGTCAATTATAAAGAAGAAACTTTGAATGGCAGCGTATCAGTAACGTCAGGAGGGGTGGCAGTGCGGCTGTACGGGCTGCCTGGGTTCATCCATCATTACCTAGCAAATGAGCCGACTAGCTGGTGGGCAGGTACAGAAGCCCTGGCAGGCAAGCAAGAGAAGAGATTATTTTTGCATATCTTCTGTGAATCTCCGGGGAATTCGGTGGCGTTCCTGATCTCAAATGCTTGTAATTAAGAGGATGGCATCTTTGGGCTGGAGAATTCCGCAGAAAATCATTTTCACAGCACCTAGAGGGCTTGAAGTCGCGCTTGATGACAGATGGGAAACCTTTATGAAGGCTCCGTAACCTTTTGCCCTGAGAGACTATACTTTTTGACACTGCAGGATTGGGAGGATATAGATGTTTTTACTCGGGTGATAGTGTGGTGATTTAAAAAAAAAAACGAGTCATTTATCGAAGTATTTTAATGAACTATGCAAACAGCGAAAACCTGACAAAGCTTGTGTCACTGCTGAGAGCGAAAACATAACTATTAACCATAGAGTGTTTTGCTTATGGAGACTTTTATATTGCACAGAAATAAGATATAGGAAAAGACTAGCAGATAAGATTTCGTGTTTCATCTTTTCAGATCACGACCTCAGGAATGCCATGCCACTTCCATTAATCCTTTTCTCGACTTAAAGATGCCTGTGAATATGAATAAAGTTGTATTTAAAAAACGATAGAAAGAAAGAGAGAAAGAGAAAACAAGACTCATTCACATTCCGAGTCTGCTTTCTGTCTCACACGTATTACATTTCACAAAACAGATAGAAACAATAGAGCTTATTAAGAAAAACTTGTTTTGAATGGCAAATTAAGCATAATGAAAATACACACGTTTTTACAAGTAGTTATTTTTTCCACCAATTGAATATTTTAAACCTTTTTAAAGTATGCACTTGTCTCTGCAAAATGTTTTTCTTTTAGCTCATTTTCACCATATCACCCTGCTATATATATCTATTTAAAATTTTAATTCGGTCAGCTTAGAGACCTTGATAAGTACAGCACCTTGTCTGCGGCCAGACATTAACCAATAGGGGTGCCCTACCCCAGCTATTTATGAGCAATATCAGTGTTGCTTTCCAGGCTGAACAGGCTGATGCACAGATCAGTCCACACTATGGCTTCGTAGGCAGGAAAAAAACTTATTATTATATTCGAGAAGCTATCTCAGCATTCGTCTTTGACGCAAATACCTTTTTGATGCGGCATAAATCATCAAAATAGATATAATAATTTGTTACCAGTTTGGAAAATTATGTGAAATCAAGAAACAATCCAAGAGTCTTTTAATGAAAACTAAACTTGACCTAATGAAAAGTCAATTCCTCCTTTCATCCTTACGTACAGTTTAAAAAAATTATTACGGATAACAGCAAAGAAAGGCAAGTTTTTATCTCCATCCCCCATATGTCTAAATTCAGAAGCACAGAAAAAATAAGCTCCTTGAAAAAGGGCACAAAGGTTATCTTGAATTTTGCTTTATATTGTAAATCTATTAAATCAGTATTCCCGATTTGCACAAACTTGTGTATCTAGTGTTATAAAATCTCTTAAAACATAGAGCACTCGAATGTTGAGCATTAAGGTGGACTGCATTTTTCTGCTTCTTAGGTATTGCAGCGATCTGGGAATTTATTTTTACAGCCTGAGATGTCAGTATGCCACAGAAGCATGAAAATCTCACCATCTGTATGCTCATGGACAATCTCATCAAGTACACTCAACGACAGACTTAGAATAACAAAATTTAAACGCTATTACTACAGCCTATCCATACATGCACTCAAATCTCTTTTAAATAGCATTCAACCTGAGTTATCACGCTGCTTACCTCAGGCCTAAAACAGTTTAATCCCTTTCAGTGTTTGCTTACCCACATGAATCCTGTCGTAAAACAGGCACATGCTATTTGAAATAACACTTGTTAAATTAAATGGGAGGTTACACAGAGACGCATATAATTTAATTTTGCCGAGTGCTGATCCGTAACCCAGTGAAGGTTCAGGAGTGGAGCAGTGGCTTCACCTGGCACCTTACCTAATGTGCCGGGCAGTGTCCTTCTGGATATGTGTTACTTGTCAGTGCCAGGAAACAAGGGTATGTTTTACTTGGAACTCTGTTATAGCAGACACTATGTAGTTTAGATTAACTCCTTTCAGTAGTACAGCATCAATGTGTTATTCCCTTAACATAAAACATACAGATTATGTAAATCTGTAATAAATACTATTTTGAAGTGTATAGTAATCAGAAATCTTTCAGGGCAGGATGGAATGGAAACTGAGAAATATTGGAGAGTAAACATTCCAACGCTCATTCCTCTGCTTCTCCCTGGCAGAGCAGAGCACTCGCTGTCGCTGGGCTGCTAACGCTCCAGCACTAGGGTTTGCCCTCTGAGTCCCTCCGAGCGTGGACCTTCTGGGAGAGCTAGGGCCAAAGCGATCCTGCACAAAGCATTTCTCCTCTCTCTGCAGACCCTGTCGCCCCTTTTCGTGAACGGGAAGGGTTGTTCCTGGTCCGAGGGAAGGCCAGCCCTTTTTGTACCTCCTCACAGGGTGCAAACTGGGTACGTGCGGTCATTCAGGCTCGCAAGGCCAAGCAACCTGAGAGGCAAAAGGCCCAAGAGAGGCCGTACAGCTTGCTTACAACATGTGTAGCATTCCGGACTCTAGTGACTGTGCAGAGCTAAGAGGGCAACGCAGCCCCTGGAGCCCGTCAGTAATTGGCACAGCTCTGCATTTCCCTCACCTTTGCGGGCCTGGCCTGGGGCTTCGGCGGTAGGTTGTCTCTTACCAGGCAACACCGCTCTGCGCTGCCGGCTATCGTCTGTCCTCCGGCGGGGAAGGGGGAGCCGGGATGTCAGCATAAAGAACCCACAGGACGTGTACGAAGAGCTCCCTCCTCGCCTCTGCCCCTTGCGAGAACGCATACTGACGGGCTCCTGGCAGCCTGGGCACCAAGGGCGAGGTCTGCAATCTACCACTGATACCCACCAGCCTGCCAGATCCCCCCGGGTGCTGCCCGCCCCGCCGCGCCGTCCCACCGGGACTCTCTCTGGGTTACCACCTCTGCCGGGTGTGGTGCTGTCTGCTGCGGAGGGGCCTGATTGTGTCGGGCTTGCCATGCGGCCAGCGAGAAGGAGGGATCGCGGCAGGCAGGCAGGCGGAGGGAGGGAAGGAGGGAGGGAGAGAGGGAGGGAAGGAAGGAAGGAAGGAAGGAGGCCGGGCTGATTAGCATGCAGCAGCGCTCGCAAGCCCGGCTCCATTGTTTTAACACCTCCCCTCTCCTCCGCGCCAATCTGTCACCGTTCAGCAGGCGAACGCTGCTGCCTCGAATGCTGCTCTTCTCAAATGAGACGGATAATTAGCTGCCCCGCACGAATGGCGCACTCTTCTCACCCCTGATTGCTATCACCTTCTTGCTCCTGGCAGTTTTGACACCTCGTAATCAGCCTGCTGCTTTTTCTCTTTTCTTTCCCTATTTCTGATTTTTTTCTCCCCCTTCCTTCAGTTTTTTTTTTTTTTTTTTTTTAATGCAATCCCAGTTGCCATTTGGATTGAGACTCCTCTGTTGAGTTAACCTTGTATGATTGCGGGGGAAAGGGGAATGTACGGTGGGGAGGAGAAGAAATCGCCTCCGAGTCTCATCTGCTGAGTGAACCATGGGTGGGGGTAGGAGCATCTCGGCTTGATCCTCCAGTGCTTTTGTTCGTAAGGGGGAACAGCCTCTCCTGAGCATCCTCTGAATTAACATTATCTCCGATGGGGAAGGATCGTGTGTGGAGCGACTCCTCCGCTCAGTTAAGGGAGAAAAGCCTGCACTTCTGTTGAGTTATCTGTTTAGTTAAATTGAGCAATATGAGGAGGTGATTTTAAAAGTAACTTCACACGGCCAGGAAGCGCTCTCTACCTCCTGGGTAGGCAGGGAAGGAAGGTAACTTCTCCTGAGCCTCTCAGTGAATTCACTGTGTTTCATGGGAGTCGGAAGGGAAGTCCGACTGGGGTGCGAGATGGCAGAGGGAACTTCTTCCCTTCCCATTCCAGAGAAAGGAGAGACCTCAGTTAATGCTCTGGCGACTTCTGTGAGATCTTAAAAAAACAGAGGACTCGTGGAATCTGTCACAGGAGCGTTTTCCTCTCCTCTAACAAGCACTGACAGTCTAATTACTGGAGCTACGAGCAGCTGTCGAGTTAGCCGGAGAGGCAGAGGAGCTACATGTGTTCTCCTCGGCCGCCGGCACCGAGCCCTTGCGCCAGGCTGAGGCAGCCGTGGCGCCACAGCACGCCCCTCAGAAACCTCCACACAGGCGAGGGGAGCGGTTCGCTTCCTTGCTGTCAAGTCAGAACTAGAGGTCCCGCGAACAGGGGCTGTGAGCGTGGGGCTTCACGCGTCGCGTACTGTCGGCGCGGGGCGGCGGGACAGGGGAACCCCTACGGGAGCCCTGCAAGCAGCTTCAGCCCCGGGGCTGCCCCGGGAAGGACTCCGCTAGCCCCGGGAGAGGAGGAATTCGGCAGTACGCCTTGGCACGAGCCTGCGGCTCTCTCGAGTTCCGCTTCCTCCCCCCAGATTTCTTATTATTATTTCTAATGAAGTCCCACTTCCCATTTGGATTCAACCTCCTCCGCTGAGTTGAGCCTGTGTGGAAGGGGGAGCGGAGGGGAGGAACACCGAGCCTCCTCTGGTGAGTGTAATAAAGCAGATGTCCCTCCTGGCAGCAGCAGCCCTCCTCCAGGAAAGCTGTATGAGTGGGGCCCACTTAGGGACCGCACTCGCCTCCCGCTTCAAGTCGCTCACAACTGCTTAGCCTGAGATTTATTTAGTTATTTTTAAACCAGACTGGTGCCCCTCGCAGCGGTCTGATCGGTGAGCCTATCTGGACGTCCTCGGGCAGCAACGGTCTGAAGCACGCGGAATTAAACAGCTTCTTCCTAAGACGCCGCGCTAGGCAGGAGCTCCCAAAGTGGAGAGGAAACATTCCAACCGTCCTCCATAGCGGGAGACGGATGGGTTCTGCTGGTCGACAAAAGCCTTCGGACAACCGCGTCCCACCCGCTTTCCCTCTGCCCCCCGCCCCGCCCCGGCTGCAGGGGAGGCCGCAGCTCTGCCGGCGGGGCCGGGGTGCCAGGCTGCCTCCAGCAACAAAGAGCCGCGGCCCAGTGCGGGGACTGGGGCTCGGCGCAGGGCTGCCTCCTCTGCCCGCCGAAGAGCTCATGGGGAAAGGCGGGGGGGGGGAGGAACAGATGACTTTATTTGCTTTAAAGGCGATTTGCAGTTTGTTCAGCTCTTAATAACGCGAGCTCCTGAGCTCGAATTTCACGGTTGAGAGGACAAGTCGGTTTTGCGCCGGGCTGGCTGGAGATGCGCGAATCCCCTTCTCTCCTCCCAATCCTGGAACTTCTGCCTCTCCCAGGAACCACCCTCCGCCGTGCTCTCCGGGGAGGTACTTCACACGCCACACGGCGAGGCCAGGGATGAACCTGTCCGCCTCAGCGCTGGGGACCGCCGGGGGTTCGGAGCTGTTGTTAATAGTAACAAACTCTTTATCCAGGTCATGTAGCAGACATGCACTGTACACTGCTGTTTATTACAGTATACTCTGTTGACAGCCAGTCACAAACACGAGATGCTTAAGATAGAGAAAATAATTGCCGAAAAATCCACTTCTAAAAATTATGCAGGTGTTAATTCTTCCAGCAATTGGTCATCTGCGAACAGATCTTTAAAAAGAGAAACTGTTGTGCTTTGTTGCTATAAAAATATTAACGCTAATTATCAAATATCAGGACTAAAACCTATACTCAGTTCAAATGGAAAAAAAACCCCTCCAAGTTGCCCTTTATCATTAATTTAAATTACTTAGTAAAGCCCCCCCCCCCCTTTAATTTGATCCCAGTAAATCCAGAAAATGTGTAAACTTTATCAGAAAGCAATGTTTCACCTAAACACAAATTTAAATTGCATTGAGAAAGCCACTAAGCATATTCAGGTTAAAAATGAAGACACTGAGATTTGGGTGATAAGGTTTTCCCCTTTCCTTTCTAGGCTGTAACACACTTGAGTAGTCCTTCATAGCAAACCAGAAGGAAAGGTAAATAATCTTTGGTATTCTTAGTTTTAGGGAAAGTTTAACCTTTTCTCGCTCTATCCTTCATACTAATATAACCTTTTCCATTAAAGCATTTTTACTAATTATTAATGATAGAAAGGTACAGGAACAAAATCGTTATTTTTTTTGTAACATGTAACAGAAATCCATAAAATTGCTACCATTAGATTTTGGCAAAAGGGTCATTTATGTCCCGTGTTTGATTACTCTCTCTAGTAAACAATTCATCTGGGAAAGTCAACCATTCAGTTACATTAGTGAACAAGCCTATCCTAATTTTGGCACTCCTGGCATTCAGTTACTGTGATGATTTTAGAAGAATCTGAATTAAGAGGTTCACTATTGTAAGTTAAATTTCAAAATTTTATAATAGAAATGAAAAATGAGAGCGTACTTCTCTTCCTGTTTACTTCAAGGAGAACATAATCACATCACTGGATACTGAGAAAAAAAATATCCTAGCATTACACCAATTTCCCCAGCCAGATTAAGGCATTACTCCTGCAAGTCCATACTCATTGATATGACTTTGGGCCTATTCATGCAATGATTAATTGCAAAAAAACCCCCAAACAAACCCAACCAAAAAAAGTTGTTTAGCATCATTCTCAAAGGTAATATTGAAGCATAAAAAGCAATACTATGAATTACTGACAGTTTAATTTTACCTTGTCAAAGGACAATTAAAAATGTGCTTATCTGACAATTTCAGCCATGAGTTCTTGTTACAAGAAGTCTTAATTCTTAAATTCTTAGCATATCTATTGAATAAAAAAAAAAAAATCAAATGTATGCAGAAACAGTGATCCATTGAATTCTCATACATTAAGACTGTACTTTAAAGTGGGAATTCAGATGCCGAAGAAAATCTTCCTTAGATGTTATAGATGGTGGGAAAACTTCTCGACAGAATTCACATATTCCACACTGATTCAGTTCAGAGTCTGTATAAGCTTGTGCCAGCAAATCATTGTCTCGAGGCTGCCAAATGAGCTAAAAGAAACAGAAAATGATTATTGCTGTGGTTTACATTATGCTGTGGTTTATATTGATAAATTAAAAACCCCTGCCTCTTTAAACTAGGTGTCCTTTACACCTGTCTGGCCAGAGACATTAACTAGAGAGTTCTCATTTAAGAAAAGCAAGATAGGACTTTCATTTTTTTAAAGTTCTATAAACATGCTATCCTTGCAAACACTTAAAATGCCTTGTTATCTAATAATGATAAATACTGCTATGAGCAAAAGTCTGTAATATCAATCTGATACATATTAAGGCTTTTCTTTAACTTTGCATTTCAGTATTTTACTGTAGAAGTTAATAGTACATAATAGCCATTTAATAGAAATGAGAAAACCCATTTTTACCTTAGAATAAAATGTTTCTTGTACAGGGTTAATGTGAATATTTTATTTCTCTTCTTATTGACACATAACTAGTTTTCAGTTTACTTACAAAATGACTAGAACCAATGTCATATGGCTTAACTTAGTTATTTGCTCTGACTACCTTTTAGTGTAATTGTGTCTCAAACAATCTGTTTTGGGATTGATTCTGCCATGACAGCATCAAACGCAATGGGACCATCTGAATATCTATCCATACATTCAGGCAATTCTGTAAACTATGCTAAACTTGGTTCAGCAGCTGTTCTGCTCTTGGTCCCTGAGCTAGTTAGTTTAAAGCCAGCAAGTCTGTTTACCTGACATTGGAGTTCAAGGGACTTCAGCCTGATACATACTTTAAGTCAAGAGTGCACACTAATTATTTAGCATCAGACCAGGTAAGAATCAAAAAGTCTTCTACCAGTTTTCAAAGTAAAGTTAAAATTAAGTTTAATTACTTTAGTATTAGCAGCACAAGATAAAATACATAGTTATGTTATACGGCCAGGATGATTAGGTTTTGAGTAAATTGAAAACTAAATGCATACTGCTGTGACTGCAAAGTAGACAGAATGGCAGCAAGCTGGTATGAGCTCTACGTGGGGATGGAACCTAGAAGAGGAGAGCGTCCTACAGTTTTTTTGGCTCAGTTTTCTTCTCTCTTGCTTCACTCGCACATGGAAAGGCAAGCAAGAATACTTCAGAAAGTAGTTTCTTGAGAAGTTTTAGATTTCTTGCTATCGATACTTACCCAAGAATTTTAATTTTCAGCTCTTATTCAAATTTCATCATGCCAAATAGTTAGAATCTATTGTTTATTCCTCCCATGGTAACTCACTGTACAACCAACCTGGCTTTCATAGTAGTTAAACCTTCTTTTTAAATCAGCTAAACTTCTTGGAGTCAATTTCCTGTCCATTCCCTATTTAAACAGTGTTTAGCTTATCAGATAGCAATGGCAGATTTACTGTCTTTCATTATGGTCAGCAATCCATATAATTAAATTGACTAATTAGTAATTAAGTGCAATCACACCACTTTTTTCAGCTCAAAGAGTCTACTTATTGTATGTTGCTGGTGTAAATTGCATATTAAATCTATCCAGACACTGACACACTTAAACATCCCTGCAGAAATGTGTTTAGAATTACTTGTTTCTAATAACTTACAATGTAAAGCACCATTTGAAAAAAGATAAAATAGTATTGCAAAAGCCCCACAAAGGACATAGTAAGATTTCTAATCTTGGAAGCACAAGGGGAGGTACTCTTTCAGCAATCCACTGAGGCAGGCACTTAACTTCCACTTCTTTCTCTAAGTGTTAAGCATGTGCTTGATATGCTTTTCAGAATAGGGATATATTTAAGCAGATGTTCCATTTCAAAAACATTAATATTCAGATTTAGATCAATAGACTATCAATTTGCTTTTAAAATCATGAACCTTCTTAGAAATATTTCTGGTAGAAACAACCCCCTCAAACTGTGAATACCAATAAACACATGCATCTATATGCAAGTCTCAGTTAAATGTAGTCTGTAAAATCCTAGGTCCACTAATATCCATGTTTATTTTAATCTGCTGCTCTTTTCAGTCACATGTTTTTTTTAAAAAGTTACATCCTAAGAAAACAGTATTGAGTTTTCACTTTTAGTATCCACATAGAAGGAAAGAGCTAAATTTATTACAGCAACTGAGAGCAGTTCCAAGAACTTACTGTTGCCAAATCTATTGCATTTATGGGGTTTTCCATTTTATAAGTTAACATATGTAGTAAATACTTGAAAGTTTTATCTACACTAGGGAAAAAAAAAATCAGGTATAGAATTCCTCCTTACTGGAGCTTCACCAGTGGCAGGGATGATGAAAGCTGTAAGCAGTGCAACTACTCCTTAGAAAGTTCGTAAAAATACTAAGAACAAGTTTATGCATAAACCTTTGCTAAGGTTTATATAGTTGAAAGGGCACGTATGCAAGTAACTTTTAAAAAAAATTACTATTTTATTCTACATATGTATTATCTGTGAATCAAACCTTTAGCACAATTAACAGAAAAAACTCTAAAGCTGAGTCCAATTCACTGGGAAAAATGCTTAACCTCTTCTGAAGGCAGCTGAATAAAGGTGATTGATGTTTAAATATATGGATATACAGAGAACATATATTTAATGGATTCTTAAGTAATACCGGCTTGTTTCAAACAAGCTCCTGGATAAGATACAACATTTTATTCAATGTTCTATATGTTCTACGGTGCTATTGTAGATATGACTTGCAAACACTGAAACAGTTCACTATTAGCTTTCTTTTCTCCAAGTGTTAGCATTGTTACATTTTTTGCCACAAAGCAGATAATTTACATTTTAAATGATGGCTCCGAATTAATTTATTTTGCAGAAATACCAATGATCAAACCAAAGGCTTACTGCTATTCAACCGTAATTCTTCTCTACCTTTTAAGCTGCATACTCCCCTATCAATTTATAATCACATACCAGCTGTTTCACTTGCTGTATGTAATATACAATGCAGGGTGCCATCTATTGAAAAATGAATACACAGACTAACTAGTAAAAGAACAAGCTGGAGAGCAAATACAGAAAAAGAGGATAGTAACAAGCAATGGAGTGAATGCTTCACAGCTCCACAGGAATTCTACCAGGGATAAAATAAATGGTTTCATTTGTTTAACTCAGTCACAACTTTAACTGAGGACCCAATGAAAAATAAAGCACAATAAAAACTGTGATTAGGAAGTTGGTATAAAATTGAGATCTCCCACATTACAAATACGTATTTAAAATACATTTTGAAAAATCAGGCTTATAGTTCAAAATACAATGATGAAGAACAGCAGACTTTCCATGCTTTAAACTCTTAATCCAAAACTGGTTTGCAATAGAAAATTAAACTCGGCTGGATGTGTTTTAGGAGAAGAAAACATCAAAGCTATCGTGTCCTACGCTTTCCAAATGCTAGTTTTGCATGTCATGCAGTGGCCAAATTGAGAGGTAAAGCTCTTCTGCTGCACGTACCTTGTCATTACCAAAGAACACAAAAACACATAAACGTAAATAGTAAAAATATGCCAAATCCACCCTCACAGAATTCCTAAATATCGCCATTTGCTTATTCTTGAAAAGCTGTCCTCTCACAAGGTGTGAGAGAAGCCACAGAAATGTAAAAAAAAAAATCAGTCTATAAAGGTCCATAATAACTTTGCAAGCAATTTCAGTTGAGAAAGGATGTTACACTAAAGAAGCAAAGTATTCAGAGATGTCATTGTTGGAACCTGCTGAAATGTTTTTCTGCATTACAGCAACTGGGCCTTGCTTTCAGAACCTCCCATGGACTTTGAGTAGCTATAACTGAAATTCAAGCCCAAAGTACCCATATAAACCTAAAATAAAGTATTTTAGTGACCTTCCTTTCATTTGAAAAAATAAATACGCTTTCCCCCTTGACTGCTTGAACTATGAAGAAAGAAATTTAAGTTTACTTAGAGGGGAGGAATAGGGTGCTGTTTATACCTCAGACTGAGATAAAAAGTAGATCATTTTTCCACAGTGAAGTATTTATCTGTTCAGCTTTTTAATTAGTCCATTTGTGATATTCTCTGCTGTACATTAAAAACAATTAAAACAATTATGTGTCCTATTCAACTGAGATCAAGTGTAGAAAGAAAGCAATCTAGGGGGCAACTTACAATTAATGACAGCTTGGAAATAGATATAGAAACAATTAATATCTAAATGAACTGAAATTTGTGCAAGCATATCCAGTGCTTACATCTGCTTGAATTCCTGCCTTTTCACTGGAAAAGTGCCTTGTATACATACTTCAATGTCAGGAAGAAGAACTGTCAAGAGATATCGCCTTAAAAAAAGACTGATGAGATACCTCATAAAATATGTTAATCCTGTCTCAAAGATCCTTGCAAAGTGGTTGTCTGAATCATTGCCATTTTTTTAAATGTACAGTATTTATAGAAAGATACCTGATGAGGACCTCTGATGGTTGTCCCAGCAGCTTCTAAAGAAGAAAAAATTACTTCAGGTACACCCTGGTTTGTGTGCTTAGGTACAAATGTGAAACCAGTGTCTGTTGTTTTTAAACATGTTTTGTCACAGGCATTTTCTATGGGCATGTTTGCATGATTTGGGGGGTTTGTTTTGTCAACAGTAGTTAAGCTTTGTAAAGCTGAGGTCATGAGATCAACTCCATGAGCTTCAAATGAGTTAGGTTCCAATTTACTGAGGTTAACAGCACGGTCTCTGTGCTCCAGGTTAAAATGATGATCTTGAAGCATGTTTTCAGCTATACCAGTACAAGGAACTGTTGGTTTTTCCTGAGTGCTCTGCAAGAAAGCAGAGTCATTGTCTGTAGGTGGAAACTTGACATTAAATTTAGAAAGTGATTCTACAGAGTTGTTGTCCTCATCTTGGCCCACTCCTCTTGGTGTGATAGATGTGATGCATGATGCACCTCTATTTATATCCTTTATAACCCGAGGCTTAAAAAGCTCTTCTGCTTGTTCATCAGTTTTATCAGTACACTGTATCGGCATGGAAAACTGTATTTCTGCGAAAAAAGAATGAAGAAAACATTAAATAGTCAACTGAAGTATAGTTATTAAAGGTGTGGTGTTGAGGAATTTTTCCTGAGTGGTTTTTGATCTTCCTTCTTGGCTTTTTAACCTTTATTTTTTCTCTTTGAAATCAGTTTGAGGCATAGTTCTCTTTCAAAAACATTAGCTCCGACACAAAAACTATCAGAGCAGAAATAAAAGGAAATAATTCTGTTCTAATAATTCTCTTTCTCTTTGATTTATGTCTATAAACACTTTCATTTTATTGAAAATTATGTTGTCCCATACTCTTAACACATACTTGCATATATTAACTGAAGTGTTCTGGCAGAAATAGAAGCTGGAACCAACACCATTTCACATGGTGCCAAGAACATGTTAGGCACCATGAGCACGATTTTAGAAGGTATTCAGGTACCAAACTCCCACTAGGTTTCCAAATTAGGTAAATATTTAAACAATAACTACTCAGAAGTGGGACCATATTTTCCCTTTGTTTTGAGAACTGCTCCTTCATTTTCGGCACTTTATTAACAAAAATGGTAATAATATATATGGTTACTCTTAATCAGGTGAGATAATAACTTCAGTACACATTTATTGTATAGCAGCCTTCTGATGTCACTCAGATATTGTACTAAAGTGGGCCACAGAAGTAACAGAAATCAAGCCAATTATATCATGTATAGCTTTTCACACAACTGAGTTAGGCACTTATTTAAGGAAAACAAATCCATTCTGAAGTAAGTTGCCAAGCATTCATCCCCCCAAATAATAAAGTTTAGTAGTGTACAATCAGAATATAACAATACAGTTCAGAAATAGCAATTTGAAGCCACAAGCCACCCATGAGCACTTCATGTAACAAAACTTCAGTAACGGTATAACCTAAATTAAAAGCAAGTGCTGAAATGTGTGTCTTTTGCTTCAACTGTGTAAGTTTGACAGGTGTTTTTTGAAATCACTTAAAAGTCTGATCCTACTATTAAGAAAAGCTAGTAAGGAATACCCATATTAACATTATATTACATGTAAGCATTAAGAAAACTGGACATTCTCTTCCAGGTACAATAAAAATCAAGCCTTTCTGTTGTTTTCAGGAAGTGTTGGATTAAGCTCTTGTCCCATATAATAAAACAGTATTCAAAACTCTGCACAAGGAAGTCTAGAAAATAAGTCCTCTGACTGTCCTCAGTCCGGCAGTTTTCCTCTAACAGATATGGGGCTAGAGACATTCATAACAGACATCTTTCGAACTGACAGCTAAATTAAAAGCAAGCAAGTGCTGTCATTCACACAATATGATAGGATATCACATGTAGTAAGTGCCTGCCTCTCACTCCAAGGGACAAAACAATTACAAGAGCCATTGATGTGATGACTGTCTTTTATAGCATGTGATTTGGAGCATTCGTCATAGAATGCCAAAACTGGCGGTGCGTTTTCTTGGTGAAATACTGAGCACCATGTGAACAGACTTGAAAAAGGCAGATGGTAAACAGTAGAAGTACTTCTATGTATGTGTAATTTACAGTATTTTCAAATATAAAGCAAAGCTTTCAAACAGTTGAATCACAATAAGAGCTTAAGTATGATATTACCAGTTTCAGGTTCTGGCTTTATCTTAAATTTACTCAGTTGGTCTGTTTGTTCTCTGGCTAGCATACATATTCGATGACACTCTTCTTTCATGTCCTGGAAAATAGTCTCCAGATTCTCCCTGGAAGATCAAAATTGTAAATTAAAGAGTCAACCAATTCAGCTTGTTGTGACCTTTAATCTAGTCACACCCACAAACCAGAGAAAAACAATAGCGTAAGCTACTTTTCTTGGATACCTTGTTCCTCAACATATGTATGCGTATTTTTGTTCTCCTCAGTAAAAGCAAGCAGAAAAGGGAAAAGAAAATGTTGTCAAAGAGCTGTTTAGTCATATCATACACACATACATTTGAGCTTAGGGCCTGACCCTGCAGGGACACCCTGCCCCGCCCCCCCCCCCCCCCCCCCCCCCCCCAAAAAAAAATCCAGCTTTTACATTTCTTTCAGTTCCCTCAGGTATTTTGTGGAACAGCTTATCTTTCACAAGGGTACTGTTTCCATCTCATTCTAGGGAAAATAAGATGCTGCTGCTGTGAACATTGTTCTCCACTGCTTTCTGTGCACTTCAGACTTTGTAGGAGAAGGAACACACAAGCATTTGTTACTGCTCCTTCCTTCTCTGTCTACCTGACATTTTGGAGAGGGGCTTGTGAACTCATTTCTTCTCTGTTTTATACAATATCACATGACTTCTCCTTTTATTTTGAGGGATTTTTTTAATTGTATCTTTTCCAGAGTATCATATGGACATCCGATATTTAGTTATCTGCACTGAGAATGGTAAAAATAGTTCTTCATTCTGGCATGAGTTTTATTTGCCCAAAGGCACTATGTTATTCAGTTATTGATGCATCCATAAAATTCCATTGTGAAGTTTTGATAAGCTTGCTGAGTAATTAATATTTCTAAGCACAGTATCATGGATTTTATAAAATGAACTTCAAGCATGATAAAAGTGAAGTTGGTGACAAACTGGATTTGTGTTCTCTTTTGCATCTTTGTACCAAAAGAGCTCAAAACAGATTTTTCTTTAATCCAGTGAATTGTTTTCCTTTTTATCGCTTATTCTTATAGCAATCAGAAGTGTCATGAGCTGTGTTCCTACTTCTGCTGTGTTTCTCTTTTTGAAGATATAATGTCTATTTGTATCTCATTTGAAAACAATCTACAGAAGGAGTTAAAAGTTGCTACTGTTAATACTTACATTCTGACCATTTTTCAGGTGTTTTGATAAAGAAGAAATTAAAAAATATTCTTAACACAAGTTTCTAATCAGAGCTTTAAAATATCCATATGATTAGATGAATCAATCTTAATTTGCTATACATTTGTGATACTACAATCTTACTAGTGTAAGATTACCAGTAATCTTACCAGTCACATACCTCTTTCCAAGAAAACAGTAAAGTAAGGGAGCTACTTGAGAGCAGGGAGACAGAAGACAGGTAAAGATTTGTCATTTTTTAGATATAAATCAGTAAAGACAAAAAAGTCTTTATCATATCACAGTCTTATTTCCTCTCTTTCTTATTATAAAGCAGTAGTAGTGAGTCAGACTAAAGATCCACGTAGTTCACCTAGCCTATGTCTGAGAGCAGCCAAAAGCAGATGCCTAGGCAAGAGTATAAGACGACAGCAAGAATTTATGACAGTTTTCCCTAATATTCTCCTAGCCTCACCTTAGAGAATCCTCTACTTGACCTCAGCAAAATTGTTAGAAGTGGTATTAATGCCTAACCTGTGAAAAATGCAAACCTAAGACTTTGGTCAATATTTTTGCCAAAACAGAAGAGGGAATACTTGCTTAGGAAATATACTGCTCTTGGTCCCTTCGTCATAGCAAGGGCTAGCTGGCTTCAGCTTACAGATAAACCTGGTTTCAAACTCTCTCATTTAGGATGGATCAGGCCAAGAATTATTCCTTCATGCTGACTACCAGACCTCCTCCTGGCAAGCGCAGCAGGCTCCTCTGCTGTGCTGCCATCAGTTAATTCATTAGGGTTGTACATTCCTGTTCTGAAGAGACTTAATGCTTATCCAAAACCCAGCATTAACATCCACTGCTGTTTCCCACAGTTCAACCTCCTGCTGAACCAAGTGGCTATTTTTCTTCCTCCCAACTTATCCCTATATACTTGCAAAGCCCCAGCTATGACTCCACATAGTTGCTGGCTTTATTACCTTCTCACACCGGCTCTTTGACCCCTCCTGCTCCTCCCTTCCCCCCATCCATTTTTTAAGGTACTGTGCAGAAAAGAGGGAAATGGCTGGTCTTATTTAATGGCAGAAAAAACAATTAAAAGCAAATTAAAAAAATGCTGCAGAAGTATTTACCTTTCAGGCATAGGTGAAATACCAGATATCCCTAGCGATAATTCAGGCTTATCTGGAACAACTTTCTTACTTTTCACCTTGAAGTAAAATATGAAAATATTGATCACAGGTTAGCACATTAATTTTGCTCTTCACCCTGATATAAATAAAGATGTCATGGGATCCTTCTCCTATTCCTTCTGGAAGCTCTCAAAACATTCACAAAATGACAAAAGCAGCTTTTTACTGTTTGTGTGAAATTCCTATTTTTAGTTTAACTTAGCAACCCAGTGTGGCATTCCTCTGCTCATAATCCCTTGAAAGGAAACTGGTTCTAAGAATATTGCTTGACTGTAATTCTGTTTCAATCATGTATAAGGTAAGATTATGTATTATGTATAAACTTGTTAGTGAGGTATCCAGCTATTTTAGCTCTTAAAAACCAATTTATTCACTGAAATTTTCAACGAACACATCACAAGCTAGTATCTCAAGCATTCTAGCAGGTTTTAAAATAAGTTATTAACTTTGACTACCACCTTGTGGTTCACTCTAGTATTACATAGTTTTAAATCTGCAAGGTATCAAAGAGAGTTTTTATAATAACCAGTCATTAAAAGCTGCAGTTCCACTAGATCTACGTTACCAGATGGCCTCGGTAGTTCATATGTGCTCCAAATCAGACACAGAACTTGATCATATGTCTGCCAAATCAGCTGATTTCAGTGATACATTGTTTATAATCACAGACCCATAGCATACAGGTTTGTCTTACCTTGCACTAAACTGCAACTGCAGCTCCCATAGACACATTTGAGCTGCCTTACACCTAGCAACATGGGTTACAAATGCTTGCCACAGTAACTTAAGCAATGCTTGGCAAGTCTAATAGCAACAAGTTATGTGTTGCTGTGGTCCTACCCTTACCTAGTTCACTTTAAATTAGCTAGCTATAATATGTTTACACAGTCAGATTCACATCCGTGACTGCACTCTAGCTATCCCACAAGGACAGAATAGCACTCTGCACACTATTCTGTAACAAATGTAGGGTGGCATAAAAGTGAAAAAAGCAACTCAGTCTTGGTGAGAACTTCCAACTGAAAATTATAAACCAGAAAAGCTAATCTGGAGTTTTCACAATTACTAAAATTTTAATGACATAACATAAAGTAATTAACACACAAACCAAGAAATATATATTTAATAGTTCAGTGTTTCCTATGTGCTTTATATACTTTAATCATTTCCTAGTAATTATATAATGCTGAAATTTAAAAAGTTTCTTAGAATAATTAGTATAAACATGTTTGAAAGAAGTACTAATTTACAGATGTTTGGTTTTTTCATTTTATCTCTACTTGGTTTCTTATCTTACCTCCCTTTTATACATTGGCATCTGTATACCCTTTTGTGCTTCGTTTAATTCTTTCAATTTGCTTTTCAGAGTTCTTATTTTATCTTCTTGGTTGGAAATAATAGATACAAGCTTCCTTTCCTTTTGATTGTTTTTGTCCTCAAGTTGCTTCAATTTCATGCTCTCATTTTCTAACTGTTCCTAAAAAATAATTTTAGAAACACCAGTACAATTAATAAAATTGAGGCTTGTGGAATATCACTGTTCAGCAGTCTGGAATAAACTAAATTAAGCTTTTGCAACATAAGTAAGGGTCAGTCTTATTTATTACATTATTAATTTTAAACTGATAGTAAAGACCTTCTACCACTACACATAGATGTAACTCATCATATATGATTACTCAAAACAACTATATGTTCTGAATTTCTGAATGTCCTATTAGTGTTTATAAAAAATAAAGACAGTCTCTTGGTTCACTTACTATATCATTTACATTAACATTTTATGTACAATATATTGTATGTACAATATATAAAATAATATTTCATTAATTTCAATCAATCTTAAACAATTCTGAAGAAGGTGATACTCTGCATCTACCTTAATTTTCAAGCAGACCCTTGAACAGAATCATAGAATCACAGAATCATAGAATATCTCAAGTTGGAAGGGACCCATAAAGATCATTGAGTCCAACTCCCTGCTCCTCACAGGACTACCTAAAACTAAACCGTATGAGTAAGAGTGTCATCCAGATGCTCCTTGAACTCTAAGAGGCTTGGTGCTGTGACCACTTCCCTGGGGAGCCTGTTCCAGTGACCGACCACCTTTTCAGTGAAGAACATTTTCCTAATGTCCAACCTGAACTTCCCCTGATGCAGCTTCATTCCATTTCCTCGTGCCCCATCACTGGTCACCAGAGAGAGATCAGCACCTCCCCCTCCGCTGCCCCCCCTTGAAGAAATTGTAGATTGCGATGAGGTCACCCCTCAGCCTTCTCTTCTCCAAGCTGAACAAACCAAGTGACCTCAGCTGCTCCTTGTAAGTCTTGCCCTCGAGGCCTTTCAGCTTCTTGGTCACCCTCCTCTGGACACACTCTAATAGTTTGATGTCCTTCTTATATTGAGGTGCCCAAAACTGCACGCAGGTCTCAAGGTGGGGCTGCACCAGTGCAGTGTAGAGTGGGACAATCACCTCCGTCCACCAGCTAGCTATGTTGTGCTTGATGCACCCCAGGACATAATTGGCCCTTTTGACTGCCAGGGCACAGTATTGACTCCTATAAAAAAAAAAACAACCAAAAAACCCAAACAGCAAAAGAGAAAAAAAGGAGAAATATTTTTTTATATAGTTCTGGAAAAAAACAACCAAACAAGAAGACTAGATTTTAGGCTAAACAATCCACATATCATCTTCTGTAACTGATGCTACAGTCAGTAGCTAGATTTCATTTTCTCAAATGGCACAAGAAGAACACTAGGAAGAATTACAGTACTATGAGGGACAGAAAATTCATAGCAAGTTAAGGAAGTATCTGATGAATGAGAAAAGATAATCATATCTGGTAATGTGGGAAAAAACCCGATTTATGTTAAGAGATTGAGACATGCGTAAAAGTATTCCTAACAGATCTGAAAATACTTTGAAGAAAGTTATAGCAGGGCCAGATGCTGAACATAATTTTATAACTATATACCTTTTCCATGTTCTTTAAAGACTACAAAGTCACAGTAGCTATAGTATGGGGAACTGCTTTTTACCATTCCAGGAAAGTGAAGGCAGTGATATTCTATCGTGTGGGTTCACAGACCCCAAGCTACTACTGAGCCATTATTTGGTCACAGGGTTCCCAAACATTAGAATCATAAAATTGTTTGGGTTGGAAGGGACCTTTAAAGGTCATCTAGTCCAACCACCCCCTGCAATGAGCAGGGACATATTCAACTAGATCAGGTTGCTCAGAGCCCCATCCAACCTGACCTTGAATGTTTCCAGGGATGGGGCATCTACCACCTCTCTGGGCAACCTGATCCTGTGTTTCACCACCCTCATTGTGAAAAAAAAGCCAATGGGATGCAGCGTCTCCTGTATTTTCCTTTGAAAAAGATTTGCTGGAAATCCAAACACCTATGAAAAAGCTTATGTCAAAGACAACACCTGCCCTTGAAGAACAACGCCAAGTAAAATAACTTTCACTGAGCCTGTGATACAGCATTGGTCTGAACATACAGAATTTATCTGTTTGGGACTATTACAGCTCCAAATAACATGTGGGCTTTCAAAAGCTTTCAGATAACTGGGAGCACTGCAGTAATGGCCAGTAGTTCTCTTTCATTTCTCCTACCTTCTCCTGCAGGAAGTGGGGACAAGATTTAAGCAAGCAGTGAGAAAAGCCACATGGGAAACAATGCGAGAAAAGCCATGCAATATGTTGCAATGAAGATATATCAGTACATACTGATGTAAATCACCATTCTTGCACACCATCAGGATATCACACCAGGAAAAACACTGGAGAAACAATTACACCTTTTTGGATCTTTCAATAGTACAGCCCTTCATAGCTTGATGATCTTACAGTTTCTAATACTAGTATGAGTTTGGGTGTTTGCAACAATGTGGTAACATTTATAAACCGGCTGAAGTTTATAAAGCTAATACCATGACAAATAAGTATGTCACACAGGTCATACCTGCTCAGTTAAGTCCTTGGCCATACAATGGATCTTTTAAGCATGCTGCTATTAGCAGCCAGCAAAGAGGTTCTCTCTGTATTATGAACAGATTATATCTTCTCTTTTGGAGAGGCTTGATAGGATCAGAGGATAATTCAAGTTGGAAGGCACCTTAAGGGTTCTCTAGCTCTTGATCAAAGCAGGGTCAGTTACTATGTCTGATCAGGTTACTCGGTTTGGTGTTGAATTCCCCAAGGATGGAGACTGCACAACCTCTCCGGGCAACCTTTTCCAATGCCTGGCTGTCCTCATGGTGAAAAGTTCTCCCTTATGTCATCTGAACCTTTCATGTTTCAACTGCCCATTCTCTCTCATCCTCTTGCCGTGCACCACCGTTAAGAGCCTGGCTCCATCTGCCTGATAACCTCAATGCAGGTATTGGAAAGCTATTAGCTTCACCTGAAGCCATCTCTTCTCCAGGCTGGACAAGTCCAGTTTCTGCAGCTTCTTCTCATGGCATATCTCAGTGAGGCCTCTGCTGAACTCACTCTAGTCTTTCCTGTACTGGAGGTCCCCAGACTGGATGTAGTATTCTAGATGCGGCCCAATGAATGCTGAACAGAGGGAGATACTCGCTTCCCTGGGTGTGCTAGCTGTGCTCCTGTTAATACAGCCCAGGAAGCTGTTGCCCTTCTTTTCTGCCAGGACACACTGCTGGCTCACGTTCAGCTTGCTGTCTAACAAAACCCCAGCTCCTTTCCAGCAGAGCTGCTCCACAGCCAGTCAGTCCCCAGACTGTACTGCTACAAAGACAGGTCCTTTTATTTTTCTCTGAAGTGTGCTATAAAGGCCTGTTTCATTCAGTGGCTTCCTAGAATAAACACACTGTCATAGGGTTTCAAGGAAAAATATTATTCAACTGATGAACTAGTGTAAGTGGTCTCAAAGAATATTAACTGTAACTTTTAACAGTTTAATCACAAACTCTTCTTTATTATTGGGTAGAGATAGCTTGAACAGATGAAGCAATAACAAAAAAGGCTATCGATACCACAATTTCTTGTATCAGGTAACACGGCCTAATTAATCCTACTGCATACATCACACCAGCAGCAAAGAACAGCTAAATGCATAAAATTGTCAGCCAGCATAAAATCATGAAGTACAGCTTTCTTTGCATCAAAGGTAGGAAACAAAGTGACACTAGAGAAGCTGGTATTGACTGGAACACACAACTGTACAAGATTGCTGTGGTAGCTGCTCTTAGTTATGCAAGTCATTTTAGCATGATAATTTTGAGCACAAGGAGGAGTACCATAAATCTGCCATTCCTCTGCTTATGTCCTGCATGAAAAGCCCCTAAACATTTATTGCAGGATGAACAGTTTTGTATACCAAATGCATTATTCATTCCTGACACACAGTTTCGTCCTCTTTTTCATGGCACAAGAAATTCTGATCAACAAACTTGACACGGTGTTTAACACTGAGGTTCTTGACCCAGGAAAACATGAAGATGAGCATGTTTTCTTGTCACAGGTATTGACTTTAGCTTAATGTTTTATGGAGTTTACAAGGATTCTGATGTCTGACTCTGTACTAAAAATAGCATGCAGAAGCAGCTTTACTTCACATTGCCTAATCTCGCTTACTAAAGTTTTCTGTTTGCTGAGCAGCCTTGGCTCTGAAACAGTAACTGGATCTACATTCTTCCTAGTTAATACAGTTTAGCCAGGCTATACTCAAACAGGCAGCAATTTAGGTCCCTTAGGTCTCCTTAAGCAGGGGACTGAAAAAAATCTGATAATCTTGTATATAGCTTAGTACTGACCACCAAACCAATCTGGTCCACTCAACTCTTTCAGTGAAGATGAATGTGAACAAAAACAAAACCCAAAGCATTTTATGACACACTGGCAACAGAATTTGACAACAGCAGGTAAAATACACAAGTATGGCCACCTATTGGAAATACAGAAAAACTAACCCCTCCCTCATTTTAAACCTCTGAAATTTAAGCTCTAACCATGCACCTATTACAATTAATCCAGGATTTCTATTAACTTTACTGGAGAACAGAATATAGTCCACTGAGAAACTCCATAGGACTTAGCAAAAGATAGTTTCAATAGCTATCGATAAACCCAGGCACCTCCAGCCACAGGAAAGACTCTAAGTTTCAAGGAAAGACAGGAAGAAACAGCAACATTTTAACTTAAAAGCTGTAATAACAATTTATTATCTGGAACTGTACATTTTGCAAGCCTGAAATTTTTGGTGGAGAAGTAAAATAAAGCAGTGAATGCAGTAGAGGACAATGACTGTAGACATAATTTAGTTGGTATAGAGCAGAATGTGGATAGACTATGATTAGAAAAACACAGGCTTTCAAATAGAATATTTGAGCTTCCAAATTTCAACAGCTGAAGAAGCCAATACTTTATTGAATTAGATACAAGAAAACTATACTGGGTCAGTGACAGGATGATGGATTTTTGGTCTAACAGGTGTCAAAATATGATGTCTAGGGAGTACAAGAAAACAGGAGGCACTCATGATGCATCCTTTAATAAATTCCCAGACCTTCTTAGTAATAGGTTCTATGTATTTATTAACTCTCAACAGATTTCTTTTTCATGAAGTTGTCCAATTTTCCCTTGAAGCAGGAAGTTCCACTGGTTGACTGTCTATCCTGTGAAGAATCAGCTCCTTTTGCCTTTTTTTTTTTTTTTTTAACATGGGACATGATTTTTTTTTTTTTTTTAACTTTTAACTTTTACTTCATTTATTCAGAAAGATAGGGAAGTGGGAACTCATAGGTTAACTCGATGTGGTCTTGGTGATTTGCTGCTGTTCATTTTCCCCAGCTTGTTCCATACATTCATTCCATGCAGTTTACCTTATTATCAATCACACATCAGAAGTTCTACATTTAAAAAGTGCAAAAATTGGTAGCTGCCATAAAAACATGTAGCACGTTTATGACAATACAATTAGTTTTCCATCATCTTCATCAGGAATTTGGGGTTACATGGTTCTCCTCCCCTGCGTTTATTCAGTAAAATGAGGACTTGTGTATAGAGACTGCTGTGTATCTCCACTCACAGCCAGCCCATGAATGGCATGGCCAAGACACAGCCAGAGCTAACAGAAGTGTGCATACCTCTGCTGTGCTGTCTGGACATCTTTTATCACTCTTGCCAGGTTAGTGGAAGCTTACTAGGCACAACACCAAACATTAGGGTCCTCCTTATATTGGAAGGATGGTACAAAGATATCCACGTGCCTTTGCAGAAGTCAGCCTTGGTCCAGTCAACCATATTTTCCTCAAGGTCCATGCTCTCAACACTTAGAGGAAGGGAGCTACTACATTCCCAGTAACAGGAATGTAGAATAGGCTGGGTCAGCCTGACTTGGCACTCTGGGGATCTCTACTGATCCCCTCTGAAAGGATCTTATTTGTATAGCACTGTGCCTGGGTTTAAATGCAGACAGACTGTATAATTAATAGTTGATTCTGCATGGAGTTATATCAGAAATATTTCTGTTTATGGCACAGTGTGGCAGGTACACCTCCATAACACACAGATGAAGCAAAATCTAGATAAACTACCTGAGAAGCCATTGCAATAACTGACTACAGAAAAAAAATGCAGATAAAGACAAATAACTTACATTCCATTAAGAAAATAGCCCCTGAAATAATGATTCCAGCTTCTCATGCATTGCCTGTAATCTTCTGTATAGATTGCATCATTTCTCAGTGGTTCCCCATGAGAAGAGCAGATAACACAGCTTCCTTTCTCCTACTCATTATATGACTAAGTTACTTAAAACTATTGTCCTTGAGCAAGCATTCAGAAACAAGAATATGAAATATTAGGCTTGGTCTAATGGACATGGACTCCATGTGCAACTGTAAGACATAATTTTCATCCAACTCAAGACAGAGAAATGCAAAAATATGCAAAGATGTTCCATCAAAGAATTAACCCTTTAGCTGTGTTGTATTCCAAATAAATGCAAAGACTAGGAAAGAAATGACATCTTGTGATTACAGATTCTAGTGTAGAAAAATTATATAAAGACTTTTTTTAAATAAAAGGAGTGTATGTAAGTCTTTGGTAATAGTATGTTTAAAATGTTTGCAAAGGCTTAGTCTCAAATCAGATTCCTTCAAGATAATTAAGCAAGCATCAGTAATCCAATTAAATTATTTTAAAATTAACATTTCTGATATTAAAAAAAAGCATTTATGTGAATTCAGAGTAATTAATTTTTTACAGCTCAGGTTTAAGAAACAAATTAATTATTTTTAAATCCAGTATTTGATTTTGTATAAGGGTCTTTTTATGATTCTTACAAGATCCCTGCTATGGAGATTCATATTCAAAAATAAGAGATTTTATGTTACAAGACAGTTCTCAGAAAACACAGTAGGATAACTTAGGATAAGAACAGTGCAACTTTGTGCATCTCTGTCACTGTCTTTTCTCAATATGCAAAATCCATCCAAGGTATTTCCCATCTATTCTGCACTATTGCTTTACTCTTACTCCTGTTACTCTCAACAGGCTATAGTGAAAATCTCGGTATTACTTCAGTGAAGAAGGGCAGAAGAGACATCGTATTAAAACTGGCTATTTAAAAAACCCAAACAAATCATCAGACTCTCCAGAGCAGCGGATAGTTCACTCTCCATCACTTTTTGAGTGCAGATTCTCTATTTCTTGCAAAAATACACAGACTGGTTGTAGTGTGAAAAGCTCTTGTGAGAGAAAGAGAAATCCCCTTCTTGACCACTGGTTTTGGCAGGTTAAGAAATAAATAAGCAAGTAAGTTCCTACTTTATGATCAAAACTATTCTAGGGAGCTCGATGGCCAAACAGTGATTGCACTGAGAAGGATCAAAGATAGATGCTTAGTTCACCTAAGTAGACTGCAGTGGCACAACACTCATGCACTTCAGGTGAGGATGTTGTGTTAGAAGAAGTGCAGTTCAAAGGCACCAATAAAAATCTCACTTATCTCTATAGGTTCTCCTAGTATAATCACAGCACAAATGTGATGTGATGTTAAAGATACTGCAGGTGACCATACCTTTAAGAGTTTTTCTCTTTGCTTTGCTACATTCAGTTTTTCAGAGAGCTGGCTGAAAGATAAGTTGGACGTTTCGAAGTCTTCATGCATCAGTATGTAGGGATGCACATTACCTTAAAGAAAAGAAGCAGCTGATTGTCACTGCATTTTTCCCCAGCCAGCTTCTAAGTACAAGCAAAATTAAAAGAAGCTAGGCTTATACTAACTTCTTTATTTTCTCTGAGCAAGCCTTCATCATAAACAAATAAGAGAAGCCCAATTCTGTGCTTACAGACAATGCAAGACTAAACCAGCAATAAAGAATGTACATGTACTCTTAAAAGGAAAAGCCAACCACTTCGCTAGTATTTATGAAAACCAGGAGTGTTAGGCTAGTGTGAATAAATATTTAATGAGCATGGCAGATTAACACATGCTTACTTTGACTCTTTTCTCTTATTTGTGTAATACAGTCAAACAGTGGAAAATTATCCATCAATGACTATTTGATTTGAAAGAGAATTATCTGCTTATAAAGCTTTGGTTATCCAGTAAGATTAGCATCACAAGACTCATCTAACATAAAAGACGTATAACCATAGCACTTGCATCTAGAACAACCTAAGCCAAACTTATTAATAGATAATTGTAAAATTAATATGTAACAACTTTGTTTTTAGTTCTAGTGAATGATTTAAACCCATTATTTTCATAACTTTTATTGGCTTCAGTGTAAGCAGGTTCTTACCTCTAAAGAAAATCTCACCATTTCTTGAAGAGGATAAAGAGAGACCTCAGAAGTGTTGCATTTTATAAATAGATTTTGAAACCGCACAGTTGTGTTAACTCTCACGATCACAGAAAAGTAAGATACTGCTTTGAGAGATGTATATTGTAAAAACTGAAGCAACAAAGTCAGAACTATTCATCAATGCAACACAGCATTAAAAGAAATAATGTGCAAACTGGAGTACATACCTCTATTAGCATTCCGAGCAGCTAACTGTGATTTCAGTTTTGCAATAATGCTGTTTTGAAGCTCTATCTTTTCCTGCTGTTCACGTATTTGCTGCATGTAGTTTTCTGTCTGCAAATATAATTTAATTAGCATTAATCTTATTCCGTTTTGACTACGGGTCTCCTATTTGGCATATAAAAAGCAGGTCTAATTTTTAAAGATAATTGTAGCTGTGGACCTATGCTTGAAAACCCAACTACAGTCACCTTTGGCAAGTCTGTATTTTTGAAATTGCACTGATTAGAAAAGGTATTATAGGACATAAATCCTGATTCTCAGTAACTGTTTCAACTGCGGCAGTTGTAAAGGATAGGATAACTTTTAAGTTAGGATTCTTCATTCATAGCCATAGAATACTTCAGGTTTAAAATTAGAATTTTAGTATTCTTCAGAATGCTGGTCAGTTAGTTTATCTATAGAAAGATGTAAACTTCTTCCCCCAGATTTTCTAATATGGGGGGAAAAGCAAGCAAGCAGCCCCATTCTTCATCTAACTATACTCCATCTCATGCTATAAACAGGCTGTACAGAGCCTAATATGACTGCTCACATTTCACCAAAGTGTATAAATATTATTAGACAGCCAGTTAATTGAACAAATGGTCAGGTGGGAAGGAAGATGCTAATATTCAAAACCTATTATTTCATTAGCACATGCCTAATGTTGCAGTTACAGTAGTGCTGAAAACAAGCAAGAAAACTTGCGAAGTCCCAGCAAGGAAACTTACAGGAATGCACCAAATTTTTCTAAACTTAAGAATATGTCTATTACTGAACAGGTCATGACCTGGGACAAGATTAGTCACTGTTTTCAGGTCTATTCATAGGTTATCCATACTATCCAATCTAATTCTCAAATCTCAGTCACATTTAAATTCCACACACCCCTACTGCCCAATGTGTTTGTCTGTAAAGCAGACAGGAAAAAAAATAATCTACAAGCAAAATTTATTTTAAAAGGCCAGGTAGTAATTGTACTATGAGAGTTCATGAGTTTGTTTAAAAAAAAAAAAAAGTGATCAAAGAGCAGTACACTCCAGCAGCTATAAGAGACCTCATGAAGCAGAAAAATCACTGAGAACCAAATTGAAAATGTACAACAGCAATGTCTTGTCAACACTTCTGTACAGAGCACAGACATGACAGCTAAAACAGACAGAAGAGAAGATGCTTTTGACAGCCAGTGTGCACAAATTATTCCTTGAGTCAGATGGCAGCAACAAGTTACCAACTAGAAGATCTGCATGACAACCAACCATCCATCTGTATCAAACACCATCTGGCCGAGATGACTCTGGCTTCTGTGTGCTTGACATGGCTCCCAGCTCTAGAGACTGGCAAAACAAGTGGCCTATCGGTAACTTAAGTAGTAAACTGTTAACAACAGAATGGTGGACAATCCAATAATGTGTGAAGGCCACACAATGAACAGAGGAAGTTACTAAAGTAAAGCGTGGTAGAAAGGTAATTAAAAAAACAGGAGTTTGGTTAAAAAACATGAAAAACAACAGAAACACCCCCACCCCCCCCAACTAATTATAGTATCAACTCTTCTTGAAAAAATACTTTTGTTCTCTTTTGAAGTCATGAAATCCAACTACTGAAATTTTGATTAGGACAAAGATTTGAACTGGTAGTAATCCTTTATGAAAGGCTTTCAGTTTTCATTTCTGAACCAGAGAAAATGCAGAGAGAAATCTTGCAAGCATTCAGTTCACTTAACACTGATAATCTCACACACTTCTCTTGTTTTCTTCCATAGACTTTAGAAGGGCTATCTGACCTTGTACTTGACATCTTGTTTCTTCGGCAGAAGTTTCTTTCATGTATTGTTACATGACCCAGGAGAATTAACTTGACTGGCTTTCCTTCAAATAATTAACTGTTCATCACAAGGTACAAAATATAAAAGATTCCCAAACATTCTAAAATGTGTTGCCTTTTATGAAGTTAGTTGCAGTTTCAGCACAGAATGTATTGACACGCTACTTGTGCTTATTAAGTACAGAAAACACTACAGATTTGCACCAGCACTGCTTCAACAGACTAGAATGGAGATTGACTGCATAGTGGGTGACTGCACACATGACTGACTTGTCACCTGCTCTGCTGTGCCTTGGCTAGTTTATTTTGCTATGCAAGGGGACAGTGGAATTGTGCCCAGATATCAGAATATTCTCTACTAGACCTTTCCCCGTTCGCAATTCTACTACTGCTTCCATAACTTGACACCGAGTATGGTTCAGCTGCCCCTGAACAAAGTCTCAGCCTACCAGTTTTATGGAAGTATCAGAAAGTCCTGTAGCATCAAAAATATTCAAGCCTTCCTGTAACAGAGGTTCCACTGCTGGGCAGAATATGCATGATAAAATTAGTATGACAATGCCCCAAACTGACAGCTTTGCAATATGCTGGCATACATGATGAGAAGTCCTAGAAGAGTTTTGGCTGAAGTAATGTATTCTACAACAGACTAAGTAAAAATTCAAAGGTGCTCCTTACTGGTCAGAATGCTTCCAGAATCTTTCTGTTACTTCATAATTAAAGAATAATTGTACAGATTATTTTTTTAAAAAAATCAATAATTAGTCTAATAATTTTAAGGAAAGTTTGCTGTAAATGTTTCAACACACAAACTCTGTTGTCCTAATAGTTTGCACAGTGCTTAACATATTAGAGTATTTGACCTTTACATCAAGTAAACTAGTAATTCATATGGCGTATCTGCCTATTAAGAAAAAAGATTTAATTTCAGCTATTTACATTAATAATTTAAAAAAGTAATTTTTTAAGAAAGCAAATTAAATTTCAAAAAGTACTTCATTAAAGCTAGGTAGATTTTATATACATCTTTGCTGTTTACATTAAAAGACTTCATTAATCCTCCAAAACAGACAACACTTTTCTCACCTTTAAAACTACAAAAAAATTAAAGGTCAAAAACCTGAAACCCACCTACTATATTCACAGCCTAATGAGTTACTCTGCAGCGTACTGGTCTGGTTTCATAAGGGCAATTTCCAACTTTAACAGATGCACTAAAGTGCGCATAGCTAAAGTGAAACTGAAATCTACATGTACCACCGTCCTCCATGGGAGGGATGCCTTTAAAGATACAATTCAGAACCCAATGCATACTTTTTGCTGTAGTTCTTTCACAGCATGGTCCCTATCCATGCATGCTTGTCGATAGGCTTCATAAGCTTTGTTAAGCTGCTCTCCGATGTTTTTGTCCATAATTCCCAATGTTGTTTCATCACTGAAAAGATGGTCAAGTTAACAGACCTGAAAAGTAATCAGAAGGGAAAAGAGAGAATGCTAAGAAATAGAAGTATGTAACTAAAAACATATATAACATGACTTGTATTACTATCAAATTCAAGTAATATGTGCAGTATGTTTGAGCATTAACTCACATAGTAGTTTGAACTATAGCTCTGCTCACCTCAACATTTAATTTTATGTCCAGGGATAGGTTTAAGCAATAGCCAAATAAAAGCATGTTAACTCTGAATCTAATTCTGGGTGTACAGAATGTAAATGTATGTGTAGTTACAGCGTTTGAGGACTGAGATTTAAAATTGGTGCATATCACCAGTTACCATATTTTAAGACATTTTCAACACTTTATGTTTACTCAGTTGTGAATTAACAGATAGCATTAAAAACCCCAAAACTCAGCTTTCGGCATTAAGCAATAAAAAGATGAAAGCTCAATAACATTAAGTCACATGGACATATCTTATTCTATGCCATATTTGAAAATGGCAACACAAGCAACACTACAAGGTGAATCAAAACATCTTTTATCTAGAAATCAGTAATACCAACCACTAAGAATTAGCAAGACTCAGACCTTTTCACACAATACTATCAACTTTTTACACTTTGTGAGCAATTTCAGTAACAATTTCTGAAACTACAGCTCATGACACATAAGACTACAACACTATAAAATGTCACAGACTTCAATTTCAAGACAGAGTGAACTTTGCTAACATAGGTCCTTTGCTTCTTTAGTAATACATGACATGAATTTTAAGATAAAAATTTATCATAATGTAAAGTACAGTAGAGGACAGGTTAGTGAAGTTTCAAAAAAACCAAAACCAACCAAACAACCCCCAAAGTACCAGCATTAAGGAATAAATAAATAAATAAATCAGTAATTCACATCTCCTCTCCTGATATTTAAAGTACGGTTACCTCACAGTACACAGTATGGACAGCCACAATCATCTCTCACTATCTTCTGGGATTATGCATAAACCACAGATACTATTAAGGAAAGTGGTGCAGTCACAAGAAGATAAGCCAAGCAAGAAGGGTATGAGGATAACTTGCCTTGGACCCTGGTCAAAATTCTAAGGATCACAGCTTGAAGCTTTTATTCACGTTTTCTTGCTCTTGAATATCTTCTGTATCATAGAGCCTGAATACAGAAGTGTGGTTTGACTTTCCTAGAAGGTGCAACAGACATATGGATGTCACACCTTTTGTCCTGCAAACTTCATTTTAATGATTTGTGTGTATTGCAAAAGCAATTGTATCTCAACTCTGGCATGGCTGTACTGGCAAAGTGAATTCTTTATTTGCTTGGAATCATTTAGGGATCGCTTGACCTAACAAGTATTAAATCCAAGTTTATAAGTTTTGTGTAAAACACCTACATTGTTTCATGTGAAAGGTTGGTTTGGATTTTTGTTGGTTTTTTTTTTGTTTTTTTGGTTTGTTTTTTTTTGCTAAACACCAGTTCAGTAGTTCATAATCTTAGGTCCATGCATACTGTCTCAAAGCATTGTTAGTAACACAGGCTACTTCATCCACACCCTTCCTTCCCCAGAGACTATCTCTCCACTAACTGGAATATTCATTCTAATATCTGGAGCACATCTTTAAATAAATGGGTAGGCTTTTTTTCCCCGTTTCAAATGAAGGACTATTTTATGTAGTTCAGTGAATAAAATCAGACATTACAGCTGACTGCAGGGGCGGGTACTAAATTGTAGAAGGGTATTGTTATGGCTGAAAGTTATTTAAAGTGTGCTCTCATATTCTTAAAAAAATTGCAGAGTTTACAGTGATGTTGATTTTGTACTCTGGAATTCTCCAGAGACACTTGTAACAATTTACATAGTAAACGGCAATGTCCTGTACATATAAAAGGTAACTTCAAAAAATGAGTGCAATGGGATTTAAAAGACTATGTTCAGCTTCTAATAGAGGGAATGGGGTTCAGCTTCATATGATTCATAGTTCATAGAAAATGAAGGCATTAATTTCATTCACACAAATTCAAATCTCAATTTGAAAAACCGTATTTAGAATTTATACCTAAATTCCAGCATTTTACTTACTGATTGATTGAGACTGGGAGTATTAACAAAGAGTTCTGCTCTTATCTAGACTGCTGGTACCAAAAGTAAAGGATCCAAGAGGCAGCATTGTAGCACTGGACCCGATTTCCTACTTGGTAGGGAAAAATAAGGAGAATGTAGCTAATTTCCTGGTAGCTCCCTAAAATCCAGACTCCATGCAGTAAGAAAGGGGCAATAGAAGTCACTACTAGTGACCCTTTAAGATGGAACTGTAACTAGAAGAATTGGTCATATATTGCCCCATACCCTAGACACTCATTTCTGCTTCCACCTCACCCTTCCCTTTCTTCCAGCACAAGCAGCCTTACTGTGAACCATATCAGCAAACCAATCCAGTTTAAAACTAAATGCTAAAGGTATTTTTGCTGTGTTATTTTTAATGCAGATCAGCTCCACAGACCACTTCAAATGGCATGATAACACAAGGAAACCAGCACAGGAGCAGAAAACACGAGCAAAAGGCAGACAGAACTCCCGTGTTCAATGGCAGCATTGTCTTTGAAATTGTAACATGAAGTCATGGTTATGTAACAGTGATGTAAGTCTGCACTGCCACAGAAAAGCATACTCCTGCTTTCCCCTATCTTTGGCCATGTATTTTTGCCACTTACTTGTATCGATATTAGCATTTTTCTGCTACACAGTTGAGCATGCCAAAGTAGCTCCCTACCTCCTCAAAAAAGCAACAACAATCCCTCTAAAAAAACAACCCCAAAATTAAAGCTGGAGCTAGCTCACTGTGAGGCTGCTGGAGCACTACTACCAACACAAGGAGGCAGTGGGAACATGAGACTACTTGTGGGCAGGACTGCAGCAGTCTAGATTTAGATTGGATTAAAACTACTCCGTAGTCACACCCTGAACTGCCTGCTGCTGGAATAAATAACTGCTTCTTATGTTATCTATCTCATATCCAGAACTCCTTGCAGTTAGAAAAACTGGCTCCTTTTCCTGCTTCTCCTCATAGGCATCAATATTTATCAGGGAATTTGCCAACTGTTCCTTGTCATTTACTCTTCTCCCTACATGCAGTTAGGAGGAAAAAAAACCCTAACCATCCTAAATTAAAAAACACAAACACAAACCAACCCCCCCCCCCAAACAAATATCCCCACTCTTTTAACCAGGCTTAGTTATGCTGTATCCACACAGCAACTGGAACATAGTCAGCCCAAAGGTGACAACCCTGGTCTTTAGCAACTGACATTCTAGATATTAATTCGACTCACAATTATTAACAGTAATATATAGCCAGAGCAGATGCAGCAATACAAAATGTTGCATTTATTTTAACAGGGACAGAATTAGAGAAAGAGATTAGCTCCAGAATTTGTCTGATGAGAGGGTCCTGCAAATGTACCTGTGAATGCTGTGTTGCCAGAGCTATGGCAATGAGAATGAGAATTTCATCTTTGAGTAAAGACTTGAACACTGGAAAACAACTGGGTATAGCAAATGTTGTAAGAGAAACTTTTGAGTAAACAAACCGAATGAAACCTGTGGATGCTCTTAAAATACTTGCTTCAAATGAGAAGCATTTTGCTGATATAGGTGGGGGGAAAAAAAAAAAAAGCAGTAATATGAATTTTCTATGAGTCAAATGCCAAAAAAGCCCCAACACAAAGATTAGCAACATACTGCCGCATACATCCTGAAATCCCAGCTCCACAGATCACTAAAGAGGCACATTTTGAGTTTTCATAGTGCCTCAGAAAACACCTTAAATTCTGAAAAAAAGGTTTTAGCTAATCGTGTATATACACATTCACTCATAATACACATGCCTACCTCTCACAGGTTCATATGAGAACATAGATGCCATCCAGTAGCGAGTACTTCTTTACATATTTCTGCTTTCAAAACAGCTTCTTCAATGGAAATATTTTGTAAGTTACACTGCCATCATCTTGGGAACTGTAAACCTGTTGAGGTAATCATTCGTGAGAGACTGAAAGCTCACTGCCCTTTCGCTTTGGGCTTGGTTTTTTGGTAGTGTTTTGCTGTTGTTGGTTTTGTCTAACGGACAGAAGTCCCGCTTCGCCCGACCGCGGGAAGAGTCGGAAACCCAGCAGGAGCCCCGAATGCCACGCCGGCGTCACAGCCCGGGGCGCAGCCAGCCAGCCAGCCAGCCCCTCCGCGCTCAGGGAAAGAGACGGTGACTATCGCAGAGCTGGGGTTTTACGCCCCCCCCCCCCCCGGCCCCCCTCCTGCCCATGGAGACACTTCGCCTCTTTCTGCTCCTCCGCTCGCCGCCGCGGGCGACCGCCACCCGCGAGCGAGCCCGCTGCCCCGCCGCCCTCGCTGCCGCGGCCCTCCCGGAGCGGCGGGGCGGGGGAAGGCGGCGGCGGCGGCGGCCCCCCGCCCCGGCCCTGCCGCAGGCACCGAGCGCGCCTCCGCGCGCCAACGACGCGCCCCCTGCCCCGCTCCCGACACCGGGCAAAGCGGCGCCGGAGGGGGGGAACCGGCGCCCCCGGGAGCGGGTGGCGGAAGCGCGGAGGGGCCGAGGGCAGGGGCGGCGGCGGCGGAGCCCGCCGCCAGGCGCCATGGCCCGCGCCCCAGCCCCCTGGGCCGAGCGCCCGCCGCTCCCCGCGGAAGGGAGAGGAGCGGCTTGAGAAGCGCCTCAGACTTACGAGCGCCTCACGGAGCCCACGGCCGCTCCCGGCACAGGGCGCTCGCTCCTGCCCCGGCACCTTAACCCAGGAACCAGAACTGACTTCCTGTCGTGCCTCTCCCCGCCCTGTGACGGGGCGCCGCGGCGCCGGTCGGTCGGTCGGGTCGGGTCGGGTCGGGTCGGGTCGGGTGGGGTCGGGGCAGCGGCCGCTGGAGGCGGCGGGCGCCGCTAGCAGGCAGGGGCTGCGCCGGGATGGCCGCCTAGGCGCGGCACGGCGCGGCGCGGCGCCTTCCCCGCCGCCGCCGCTCGCCGCCAAGGCGGAACAAAGCTGGGCTCTGCGGCCCCGCGCAAGGGTCGGCGCCTCTCGGCTCTCCTCCGTCTGTGTTGCGATGCCTTTTTCGCCTGACTGCAGCCAGGCACCCCCCTCTAGCAGGGTCTGTGCTGCTCCTGACTTCCACAGGCCCCTTCCTATGTCAGTCTTTCCACCATTGAGCGTGATTTGTACATAACAGTACTTGTAACGTGATGATACTTTTTACCCCCCGAGTACCTTCTGTCTAAAGGGCCTTTTACTTTTGTAGGTTACTGAGGTGGCATTTCCCCCCCTGCATTTAATTCGTGCAGGCAATGAATTTTATAGATAAGAATATAGTGGAAACGCACAGTTTTAATTTTGCTGCTGCTCCAAGCCCTTCTCTCTTTAGGTCACATATATGAGTACAACTTTTTTCCTGAAGGTGTGTAGGAGGGTGGGAGCAATGGGAGAAAATGAGGTGTTTCTTACATACTTGCATAGGCTACAGTCACAGACCTAGCGGCAGAGAAGTATTACTGATTTTGAATTATAGCCTCAGCTGCCTCTGAACCCCGGTGAACATAGCCACGCAGCCAGGCCACGGTGTTTCGTCTGCTAGAGCAGAACTTTCCCCTTTGCACACTCACAGATCAGAACCTGCATTTCAGCTGTGACAACCTTACCTACTGTGGGTGTGTGCACTTGGAAGCTCGAGGACTGAGCTCAAACATAGTCACAGAAAAGTAGCCAGGCGTTGTTCTCTGAACTCTTTTGAAGGTTATTTCTATTATAATTTACCTTTCCTGCTAAATCTTTAACAACTCTTTTGGTCTGTTTTGGCCTGTACTAAGACTAAAGAGACTAACAGACAGATAGTTTAATGAGCCAATAAATATACTTCCTGGTTAGCCACTTTTAAGGACTTTAGTTGAGGTTCTAATGAACTATTAAGGTTCAGAGAGGGTTTGCTCTGTTAGCATGTTTCCAAGAAAGGGGGACTCGGTTTCCTCTTTCAGAGACTGACTGTTTGAGATGTCCAAGCTAAGGTTTCATTCAACCAGGTCTTTAAAAAAAGGGGGGGAAGGGATGACAAAAAGACGCTATTGTTTCTTTTTTAATTTCTACATTTCTAATTTTTATTCAGTCCTGCCAAGTAGTTCTGCATTTAAAATGGTAATGCATATCTCAGTTAGTAACTGAAATAAAACCTGCAATTATTAAATTCAGATCAATGTATGTAAATATAATTTAACTGACGCTTTATTTAAAAAGATAAGATGCAGAAAAGTACAAGTAGGTGTTACCCGATGATAAACATGTATCAAATAAGATTATGGCTACCTGAATTTGAATGGAACCATAACATATATACCATCTCTGAAACACTATCCTTGCAAGTTAGTTGTTATAGGAAACAAAAGTTTGTTTATTAAATTCTAGAAATGCCCTTAATGTAAATTTGCTGTGAAGGTCTCAAACCCGACAAAGCAAAACTGACAACTGTCTACAAACATGCCTTTTCAAATCACATGCATTATTCTTTTAGTACTTTATCAGTGATATTCTTTTACAATAAAGCATGAGAGAAGCTGGTCTTTCCTCTATCTTCATGATTTAGTGTTTTTTTTTCTTTACTACATTTCCTCCCCAAATACGATGTCTATTACAAGATTTACAGTAATCCAACTTGACATTCTTAGAGGCTTTCTTTGAGTAAATTGTTAAATAGAAGAAAGGAAAAATACCTGTGAAAATAATATAAACCCTACATTGTACAGCTAACTTGATCTCTAACTTTGATCTTTTAGAGTGGCTTCTGCTTTACAGTCAATTATTTTTTGTCCTTTTTCTCCTCATCTTGCTTTCTTTTTCTCTTTTTCTGCTTCCTCCTCTTCAGTCTCTGTATTTGCTTCCCTATAGCTATTCCAGTAACAACTTTCTGTATGTCCATCCCACATCAATATTTCACATTTCTATGTCATTGTTAAAGCAGAATTATTTTCCTATATGTAGTCTTCACAAGATAACTGGGAAGAAAAAGCATATGTCAGTATAGTTAAAAATTATTTAAATTTTAGAAATCCACTAATCTTAAAAACAGTTTCACACCACTTATCTAGAGTTTGGAAGTGGTGGTGAAGAGGTTCATGTCTGTATTGTTTTATTTCACTTTGTCTTCAGGCTCAGAGGGAGTCTTGACTGATTGTACTTAGAAACATTGAGGCGGCGGAGTTAGCAAGTTGATACTTTTTCAGAGTGAAAATTCAAAAGTTTGCTCTGAGTAGGTCAAGCAGTCTATTTAAATACCTCACATCACCTGTATACAGTTTACTGTTTGACATTACTTATGAAATGGTATTTTAACAGGAATTTTACTTAGTCTTTACTGGTGTTTTACCACTGTGCTTGTTGGTTAAACTGTGCTGAAGTCTCCAGAGGAACTGATCGCTCTTCAGGTAAGCTTCTGGTGCAGCAGTTGCCAAAAGGCTGTATTTCAGTAAAGGTTTAAATCTGATTCCTTTATACAAGTTTAACCTTATAAACATAAATTGGCTTCTACTAGCTGTCAGAGGTTAAAATGTTTCTTGCAATGTAGCCATGCGTTCAGACACTAGGTGGCTCACGTCAGATGTTTAAGCCTTTTCCAGAACTTTTAAACTGTGGTCCCAAATTAATTTGTGGCGCGGAGCTGGGTGCTAAAAGAGTCTGTGCTACTCTACGGTGTTTCTCCGTTCAATAGCTTGTTGTTATTGTTTTATCAAAATAAAACGCGTATTTTGCTCTCGAAATGCCTTTCCTGGTCAGAAAAGGAGAATTGTGGATTAATTTGACCGAATGTTGTTGTTCCACAGTAAGAAGGAAGGTGAAGCTGAATCTTATTTTTTTTCCAACAGCAAGAGCAGTTAGTTGATGAGCCTGTGGAAACCTTAGTATATGCAGTGCCGATAAGGTATGTATTTTGCCTACAGGTTGTAACAGACAAAACCTGGGTTCCAGAAGCTAACTAAAGAATATTTAATCAAAGTGCAGATATACAGACTTGGTGCACTAGAAGCAACATAAATGTAGTGTTAGTACAATTATAAAGTTTGTAGCTCATCTGGTACTTTTTCTATATATCTAGATGCAGAAGCTGGTAAGTATAATTTACTGATTGTCTTCACAAAGTGTAGAAGCCAACGGTTTGGATTTTCTTTCCTCATCTCTTTAGTAACAGTATAGGCAATTTTTATGTTGCCTGGGAGGAATGTCAACAGGATTATGAAATGTGGTTCTGTACTTCAGTACTGCCTATGACTAATATTAGCTGGGAACTTCCACTGAGAAATACCCAACTGAGGAACTTCCTTAAATGCAACTGCAAACACACAGTCATTCTCTGAAGCAAAGACGTTAGCAGAAACAGCCTGCAAACTGGCTTTGGACCCAGTGCAACATTCCTTACTCCTGTAAGTGATGTCAGTGATTTCTGGAGACTCACTACCCCGGGGAAAGGTTACCCTGCATGAAAAGCGAGCAGTGCATGAACAGGCAACCGTGCATGCTTGGGAACAGTTAACATACATAGCAACTATTGTACTGAATGTAATACATACTTTTTAACATGTTGTGAAGAAAAAGCCAGTGATGATAATGACACCAATACAAAGTAGCAACAGCTTTGTAAAACTAATGCTATTCATCTATATAGAATGTAACCTGTGTTACATATAGAGTGCAACAAGATGGAGGGTGAAATACTTCTTAGAGAATAGCCATTCTTAGTGAAGCTCTGGAGGAACTTAATTATGCAGACCCTTGAGCTCTGTTTAAGTTTTATCCTTATCGTGTCTTCCTCCCTCCCCCCCCCTCCCCCAGATCACTGTATAGTGAAGCTGAGTTTCTGTAGAACAATGTAGAGAAAACACTTGATGGAAAATTCGTTTTCTCTAGCATCAGTGCCTTTTTGCCATAGAGACAAGTATTGAGGAGATTTTACACATAAGCATTAATTCCTTAGACCTGTCAATGTGAAGAAGTGAGATATTTTGATATCGACTGCATTACATAGGCCTTCTCCCTCTGTTCCTTGTTAAAATTCAGGAAATCTTAGTAGCTGATTTAGATAGAGCTACATTATATTCAGTGTCTAATTTAAAAAACATGATTGATATAAGGTGCCTTTGCACTTTTTGTTGAATGTTGTTTGATCCCAAGCCCTTATTCAGGCTGTCAGTGTGGAGTAAGAGTGGAAGAAGTCAACGAAGAGATGTATTTGAAATAACACATTTCATTTCTGGAATCTTATGACCTCTTTTCCTCTTCTGCAAAAAGGGGAACAATGTAGTGCAGCAAGATCACAGATTCCATGGTATTATTTTTGTTTCTGTAGTCTCATAAAATTCCAGAGTTTGGGGAAAAGGAAGAGACAGGTGTTGATGCAAAGTCATTAAGTTAATGGTCCTGTGTTAGTATACCTATAGAACTTCTTGTCAAAACTGTTCAGGATGTGAAAATTTTGGATGTGTTCAAGGGGAGATTGGGCAAGTAAGTACTTGAGAGATTCACTGAGGGAAACTAAAGAGACAGGCAGCATCAATCTCAGGAAGTTCTCTGACCTGAAAATAGCTGGCAGCTGGGAGAAGACTCTGAGGAAGTATTACATATGCTTGCCCTGTTCTTATTCTTCCCAGGGCATTGATTTCTAGCCACTGCTGAAGAGAAGATGGGTCTGAACCAATGTGGCATATGTTCTTATGTTAATGACTTCATGCTGATACAAATGTGTAGGAATTTCTCTACATTAAACAATCTCCTGTAAAACACAGGATACTGTAAAAGGATAGGGAACATTACTATTGCAGAAGCTCCAGAAGATCTTGGAACATCAATTCAGAATTATTTCTTATTATTTTAGAATATCCATTTGAAAGATAAAACCTTTGAGCAGGTTTATTAGTCAGTGAATTTTATCTGGTTTGTGAAAAGACACTGTGTGTAGTTTGACTATGTTTACAGTTAAATTGTGATGACCAACAGATCAGCTGCATAATATCATGGCTTTCATTCTTAGTAATCATTCTAACTGCACACAAAACTTAACAGAAGGTATGTCTATGTAAATACACAGCAAGGCAACCTTCTTGATTGGTGGGCTGCAAAGAGATCTTGAGGAAAAGGCCTCACAAAGAGTAGTGGTTAGTGATTTTTTCCATTCTTTAGCTGGTGACAGCATCTAACTATTTAATGCAATTTGTTTAGTACAGGAGTTTGAACTGGGTTTTCATATACGCCAGTTAATATTGTTCTAGTTAAAAACTGTACAATGGAATAAACTTTCCAGGCTTCCTCCTAAAGCAAAATTTATAGGGAAAGCTAGTAAAATGCTTTGATTCTGTTCCATTTTTTAAGGAAAACACAAATCCCATTTAATTATTTTTACAAGATGACAGAGCAATTGAAAATAATATATCTATAACTGCCCTGACACATAGAGTTGGTAGACTTCCTTTCAACATGATTTGGTTGTATGTTATAGTGGAATTTGAAAATAAATAGTTCTGTTTCTCTGCACAGTGAAAAAATATTTTGGAATGATTCATCTCTGCAGTCTTTTTCTTGTTGATATAGTTGTTCCAGCTCCTCATGTTAATTTTTAAGTTGTTTTATAAATTAAAAGATGGCTTTGTGACTTCAACAGAGTGCTTTTCTTGATTCTTACTCATAGTCATCCTATGAGAGTTTGGTGGGTCTAAGCTTGACTAATTAGAATGTGTAAGACAAAATAAGATGCTCAGATGAGTGTTTCTGTAAATCTTACAATGTACCATTGCAGTGAAGTTCTTTACCCAAGTAAACCAAAAAGATCTGAGCAGTCATTGAGCAGTCAGGCTGCTCAAGTTTTAACTAAAATTTCTTGGTGTCTGCATGCACCAAAGATAAATCAGCAGCTGTGCCTGCTGAATTTTATGGTAACTCTTCCCTGTCTTTAAGCAAAGAAAGCTTGAAGCTATGTGCTGTGTAGTGGCTTACAACATACTGACACCGTGCTTGGCTGAATACAGCCTCGTTGTCTGTGAAGCTAAGAGGACTAAATGCTAAAGAAAAATGCAGACCAGCTTCTTGCAAATGATTTTTGTTCTTACCATGTTGAAAACAGTAATATGTGTACAAAAACATAAAGAATAAAAAAGGATAATTCATTGAGTGTTCTCAGTTCTAATACAGAAAATACATCACTGGTAATAACTCTGACTTTCTGAAAGAGTTGTCACACTTTAAGATTTATTCCTGGTGAAGTAGGGAGAGAAACACATGATCAATAGGTTTGGGCCTTCTTGCATAATTAGTGGCAAAATGCACGCGCACACGTGCACGCGCACACACACACACACGCTCACTTCCTTCGTCTGGCACAGCTTCAGTCTTCTTATTCACCAGCTGCTAAGTCATTTTCATATCCGTAGCTGCTTCCTCTGAGTGAAAACACACCTGCTCTTCTAGCATTGTATCCATTTATTGTTGGCTTCCTAGAAGCAAAAGATGTAAGAGAATTTTGGCTTGTAGCAGAGATCTGAATAAGCATGGGATAACTCAAAACTGCCACACTCTTATAAAGCTATTATATGTTAATTTGTCTGTATTAATTACCAATTCCCTTCACTAGATACACACTGAGAATTAAATGTTCTAAGTGGTATTTTGCTCACGTTATTTTTTGTCTGTGCCATTTGGAAATACATTTATTTGACTAGGTTTTGACCATTGCTTTAGTGTTACCACATACCTGCCAGCGCTCTTAAATAGCACTGCAATCAGTTTATTGTGTATTAAATCAAATAGGAGAATTCTATACAGAACTGAAAAATCATTCCCTGCAACAGTGAGTAACCACCGCATTTTAGATTGCATATTTAGATTTTAATATGGGGAGTAAACCCAGGAAAATAAAGTAATAGATGTCGGGTTAGTTAGGAATAAGAAAGTAGCTCCTTTCCTGGTGCTCAGCTTTACCTTTCCATCCATACTCTGAAGTACAGCCAAATTGATAGCTGTCTCTAAAGCCCTCTTTTAGATTTGATCTACACTATGGCCTGGACCTTATAGAAGTGATCTCAAATTTCTTCTCCAAGTTCTTCAGAGGCAATATACTCCTACTTTGTTGACAGATAATAGAGTAGCTAAAGACAAGAATCACAGAACAAATTTAGGGTTATGGTACCAGCAGCTTCATGGAGGCTGCTACAGCCTCAGCTGTATAGCTTCTTTCCTACACAAAGTATGGGACTTGCTGAAAAGCAATGCTTTAAGTAGAGCTGCTGTCTCTGGGAAATATTTTGTAGTCCTGGATCCCTTCTAGTCACATCTCTTGGAGATGAAAATTCAATTTTGCATGGACTAATTAGGGCAGATCACAGAGATTATAATTCTCCAGTCTCATAGCTACAACAATCTTTGGGTTCCAGCCTCCATTCTAACGGTTTGCATGTTTTATGGCGCAATAGGCAGTAGGTCATTCCTACTTCGCTGCTTTTAACAATCAGCTTTACTGACTGATTTTGTATTTTACTGGTGCCTAGAACCAGTCCTCTGAAGATACCATCCTTGCCAAAGGCAGCATCAGCTTTACCTAAACCATTTCTAACATATGTTTGCCTGTTTTGAAGATCTATATTGGTGATAAAGATTTCACAGCCTCCCAAGGGACCTTCTGTTCTTTCTTACAGATTTTTTTTCTAAATCTCTAATTATTCTTCAGTTGAACCACACTTTCCACAAGGTACAATGAACAAACTGGACAATATGCTCCAGCTGAGACTTTCCATCATAATTTTCAACAAATACATGCTGACTGTTTTATATCCTTAAAACAGGACAAAAACTTAAGCTTGTTCAATTATTTGCTCCAGTATTTTTCTCAGAATGAAAGTAAAGCAGAACAGTATGTAATTCCTTGGTTTCTTCTGTTCTCTCATCTTAAAGATAAACATGACGTCTGTCCTTTTTCATTCTTTTAGAAGCTCATCTGCTCTCCACAAGTTCTCAAAGATAATTGCTAATGGCTCTAAAATGTCTTTATTATGTTCTCTAAGCATTCTGAGAGGAATTTCTTCAAGCCCAGCTGGTTTAAAAATATTTTATCTAAGTTATCATTCTAGCCTGTATTCTCTCCCCTTGTCACTGATACTAATTATTTTAGCCAGCTGATTGAGGTTGACCCTTCCAGTGAAGAAAAGTAAAAAAGGTATAAGCCTTTTCAATACTGTCTCTGATTGTCCTTTCTCTCCACTGAGTATTGGGTCTCTCTTTCCTTTGTCTTTGTCTTGCTACACATGTATTATCAGAATACATCTCTTCTGCCTTGCTATTTATCCCATTTTGTGCCTTGACTTTTCTGATTTTGCCATCATTTTACGTTGTTGTGTTACTCTTTTACACTCAGTAATTTAACTTAGGGCATGGAAAGTGGAAACTTTATTGAGCTTAAGGTAGTTAAAAAAAATTCTTACTGTTATTTAGCATGTTGGGATTTTTTAAAGCACATTTGTTATTTTGTCCCTAGCATTGGGGTGGTTTGTGTTAGCTCTTGTTTTTCTAAAAGAGATGGACAATCTCTTAAATGTCTTGATTTATTTTTTTCAAGGATCATAATGATGTCTGCATACTGGATTTAGGCACTTAAAATGTCTGTAGAGATCTAGTCCTGACTGATTTGCCAAAAGTCACACTGTATACATTTATGTTAGAGATAGGTCTGAGGCACCGAAATGTCTTGCTCACATCAGTGGCTTCTGATTCCTGCCTATTTTTTTATCTGATTAAAGCAGGATTATTTGGTTACTATCTGATTTGTGTAGGTTTATTTTGTGCTAGCAAATTGCCTTACTTACCAGTCCTTCTTTGCGTGCCCTTCATTGTCCTTGTTTATTTCTACATTGTCTTGGGAAGAAAAAAAAAAAGAACGAAAGAAAGAAAAAAAGTTTCAGTATGTATTTTTCCCATCTGGTTAGTCCAGCACTCTTCTTAATTAGTAAAATGCCATCCTGTCAGATTCTCTCCTGCCAGGAAGTCATTCAGCTACCAAATCACTTCTTCACCTCCATCATATATTTTAACATTTGAAAACAGCAAAACTGTAAGATATCATATTCTTCCTTACAAGAGAAAAAGCAAAATCAACTACAGCAATGCTAATTAAGTGTAGTTTAGGATTAATTTGAATTTAAACCAGGCCTCATGGGATTTCAGAGCACGCACCCAGAGTGTCATAAAATATGTAACAGCACTTCTTCTCAATTAACATTCATTTATTTGGGAACAATAAAAAGCAGCACAAATAGGCACAACCTGTTCCTTACTCTTTCCCCAGTAGATTATGCTCTGCCCAGACTGCTTTCCCTACTGATTATTCCAAAGGCCAGCTCCTTCTTATATCTGGACAATACCAGACTGAAACAAGTATCACCGTATTACCTTTCTTGAGGCTTAAACCTCTTTTTCCATCACAAAGCCACTTAAAGACAATGTATTGTCTATTAAATCATAAGCCTTATATTTGAATACATCAACTGTGTTGCAAAAACATAGTTACTGTGTTTCTTTTCCATTGTGCCAAATGGAATACCAGCCATTTTAAGATTACTGTATGGTTTAATTAATTTATTTTAAAAATCCTTGTCATATTAATACAAATATTTAAATCAGTCAATACCATCATACTTATTATAAATAACAAGGTTAATAAATGCTAAAATTAACTGTTCTTTCAAAAAAAAAAGTACAGTCTCAAGGAAAAACCTAAACTACATCTGTATTTGGAATATATAAATGTATTTGAATTGTTCGTAAACAATTAGGAAACGTAAGAGAAAAATATGAAGGTACAAAACTTCATGGACAATTTTTGTAGAATTTGCTGAAGAGGAATTCAATAGGAGAGAATTCTGTATATTCATATCATTTAATAGAGATTATAGCATTTTTCTAGCTTTGTTAATTTTTTTGTAAATGCTATAGAATATATAACAAAAATCTGTTTCTCTTAAATTCTGTAGGAATTTTTGCTTTTACATGGAAGCAATTTGAAAATAAATATTATCTATAATTACACCAACTGGGTATTTCTCCCAAAGTATTTCTGCTATATTCTGACTCCTCTCTGGTGTGGGCTTTGCTATGTTTTCTGGCCACCTGGCAGGTATGTTGAGCTGAGCTTTAAATAAAATGGAGCAGAAGTACAAAGGGTAAAGTAAACTACTCAGAGAATTTTCTGCACGTAGAACTCACTTCCCTAGGCATCCACTTCTAGTTGCTGTCTCTGAATCAATAAGGGCATTCTTATGCAGGAACTTCTACTTATGTGGAAGTAAGCAAGGAAAGACTAGGTGATTGTGGCTTAGCACTGGGTGCCATCGGTTCTGTAGATGTGACTGTTCCCAGGTGTGAGAAAGCTGAATAAGCTCATTGTATAGACATATCAGGTTTTAGGTTTTACCACTAGTAGCCCAGCAGAGGACGAGAGCAATTATGGTTTTTCTTCCATAGTGTGGCTTGTGAAAAGTGTTTTGTGCTAATTGAATGATAAGAATTTTCTTTGAGTAAAGGCCATGTCCATAGTGTGCAGCCAGGCTAAAATGTTATGCAAATGTAATGCAAAACGTAACACTAGTTCACCTTAATTCTTATTTATCCTTAAACTCCAACTAAAGAAACTGAAGATGCCCAGGCATCACTTTAGTAACTGAGCAAATCTTTCTTCTTGCTTCCAGCAACATAGTCATATAAGGTGTCAGCATTTCAGCCAGTAGGCAGAGACCCTGTGAATATTCCTCGGTTCCCTGAAGCTCTCCCTAGCATACTTACACTGTTCTCTCAGACTGGATTCACTCCAAGAAATAAGTATAGCAAAGCCAGTATTTTAGAACATGGAAACAACCTCCCCCCAACTGGTCTTTATTAATCACTGTCTCTTTGGACAGCATTTTGCTTCCCTAAGTGTTTGTCAGATTTGTGCCCCAGGCATGCATACTTGAGAAATACAGTTTTATTTGGGTATTGAATAACACAATACATCTCATTAGTAATGAGATGCTTTTTCTGACAGAAAATAAGACTTATTAAACATGACTGTTGTGTTCATTCAATGTCTAAACAGTACCTTGCTGCAAATCCCAATCTACTTGAGCAGACATACAGTAAAATACCATGGGTAATACTTCATTATATCATTAGCACCAATGATAATAAACAGCAATAATGAATCTCTTGGCCTCTTTTATATTAAAAGAAATGAGAGCGTAATGTCACACTACAGGAAAAAAAACAGTAGCTGACAAGAGGTTGAGATGGGTATACAGTATAATGAAAAAGGTTAATTATGGAGAGATATCAGACACCGATTATTTCATCTGTAATAGTAGTGTTCTGTTACATTGTAAATACAGCTTTCACTCCTATTCCTACTTTTCGTGGCCAACTAATATGCAAAGCATCTTAGGAATGGTCCTGTATATTGGGAATTTTTGCCAACAAAACTGAGAAATGCAAGGTAAAGCTTCCTTTCTTTCAGCCAGACACTGTCTTTCAGCATGCATTGGTCTTTCTGTTTGTTCTTTCTCCCCCAGAATCGTTTCCATTCCTTCTAGATCCTCTTGTCTTCATCCTCTGTTGCTTCTGCATGGCCTGTAAGAGTTTCTCAGTTTTTGCTCTGCCTTTGCCCAGATTCCACCAACTGTCTCCAACTCAGCTATTCCCTCCTATTCTGCTTCTTATACCTCAGAAGCCTCCTAGCCTTTGAATTCTATGGCCACCACAACTTTTCCCAGTTAGAGACTTCTTCACAATGGCTTGAATATGTTTCTAGCGTATGTATTCTGGCCTGACAAACACCAGCCCATAGACTGGCAGCATAAGAGGCTTCCCAGGTGCTTAAGATAAGGAAACAAAAAGATTTTTATCTTTTGCTGCCTTAATACTTCAGTTGAAAAATACATGAAGTGGAAAGGTAGTGGAAAAAGTAGTATGGAAAGCAGGAATTCACCTGCCTTTAAAGACGTGACCAAAGAGGAAAAAAAAGGATGAGATGAAGAAAACATTGCTGTAACAAGGGATTCATAAGTACAGACTGAGTTATATGTGGCGAGTTCATCTGTACCTAGATGATGATTCCGAATTTTCAACTAGCAACCTGGAAGGAGCCATGACTGTTGTCAGCTTTGAGTTATTTCTAAAGAGCAGCTGCAGTTGTAAAAAGACAAATCCTATTTGCCAAGATGCAGGCTTGCTCATGACTGTAAGAATAACAAAGGACCCTGGATTATGGAAAATTAAAAGATATGAGTCTTGAAGCAAATTCTAGTAGTGATAGAAGGTAAAACAGAGGACTACTTGTGTTCTAGCCTGCATAGTTCTAGTTAACTCTCCAGCCATCCTTACCTTTTCCCTGACAAGCACATTTTTCACTGTCTGATCTCACCCCCTCCACAACATTCAGGGTAATGTTCAGACTGAATCTTTAAATCCACTCATCATTCAGAGTATATTAGACTGGGTTTTTAACCAAATTGTTGTTCTTGTTGTTTAAACCTGTAAGTTTTCAAAATAAATTGACTTGAAAGCAGACATCTATCTACATTCTTTGGATGTCTGAAGGCCCTACAAATGTCAGCCTGGCAGCAAGGGTAATGAATATACAATGATTATATTACCAGACTTATTTATTTTATCAGATTTATTTATCTTCCTCATCTCCACCCCTATTTCATTTTGACATCTGAATGTGTTTGGCATTAGGGTAATGTTAAAAAAACCCACCCCAACAAATAGCTTGGCTAAGATTGATTGAACTGCTTCTAAGAGAACAAGAACTGACTTGAACTTTTTTTTTTTTTAATTAAAAAATATGGCATTTACCTGAAGCTTATCCAACTCTTTTGGGATTTTTCCCATCTGTGCTGCAGGTACCATTTCCCTATTATTTTTAACTTTTTTCTTGCTAATGCTTGAAGATGAGTATGCATACATTGCTAGTAAGCACGTCTCAGCTAGCAGCTACATAAATAATACAAAAAATAAAAATAGGTTACTGGAAAATACAAAAGCACTAAAAGATTTGAAATGCTGTCAAATACAAAAGGTGTTTGGGGAAATTATTAAAAATGTTGTCCTCTTATGACCTTCATTTTCATATTTCTCATACGTGTGTATAATAAAACAGCATGATTTATTAAATACATAGTTTGGCATTTGGGTTCACCGTATGTTTTTGAATATCAAAACGATAGCGATTCCACCTCAACAGTTTTTTCTTATAATGTACTTTGAACAGAACATTACAGATGGTGCTCCTTGATTGCTCACAAAATTTTAGGTTTGTAGTTTTCTGAATAATTCTCTTAAGTTATCTAATGGATTTCAAGATTTTGTGTCAGGTCATTGAGGCAATGGTGAACTTCCAGGTGAAACTCAGTGTTATTTCATGGTAAGCAATAACATAGAGCCCTGTAAGTTTTATCTGTGGAAGGTGTTCTCAAATTAATCAAATTTTGCATCAATACAGTTTTGTAACTTGGATTATCATTTGTCCATTCATAATTTCACAGATCACCCTACCCATTCACAATCCCATAACTTCCTTCTGGCAACACAAGTGCAAAAAGAAGGTGTATACGAGGTGTGAGCATGGACAGGCTATCAAGAGGGAATATTGAAGCATTGCTTGAGCATGCAAGGATGGAATTAGAAAGACCAGAGCTGAGCTAGAACTGAAACTAAAAGGGATGTGAACAGCAAAAAAAAAGCCAAACAAACTTGTCAGGGTACACTGGCAGCAAAAGGGAGACCTGGGAAAACATTGCCCTTTGATGAACGAGGCAGGTAATCTAATAATGAGGGTGAAGGCTGACACCAATGCTGTCTTTGTTTCTGTCTTCATTGGCAACGTCTGCTCTCAGGCCTCGCAGGTCTCTGTTCCTAGCAGCAAAGCTTGGGGGAAAAAGTTAGTGTCCACAATGGACAACTGAATCAGAATCGGCTTGAGTAAACTGGGCATATGTAAGTCCATGGGACAGATGGGATTTATCTGGTGGTGCTAAAGGAGTTGCTTGTTGTTGTGTAAGGCCTCTCTAAAAATCTTTTGAAAAGTTGTGATGATTAGGGAAAGCTCCTGATACCTAGCAAAATGACAAATATTATGCCCATCTTCTGAAAAGGCAAGGAGGAGGATCTGGTGAACTACAGACCTGTATTCCTACCCAAAGTATAGGAACAAGGTATTTATAAACATGTCATTTCTAAAGAGATAGGATGATTTGTTCTAAACCATAGATTTTCATAAGTCTTTATTATTACATTTTAGTAAATAGGTTTGGGGTCTTGATTTTCTTTCTATCATACTTCTTCCTGCAAAAATTCTTTTGAAAATGTCTCCATGCAACAGCTGACTCCCACACTGGGTCTTTCCTACAGAATATTGATGGCCAGGGACTACAAACTGAGGACTATTAGGTGAGCATCAGCTTGGATATAACTTGAGCTTGGAACTATGGATTCAGCTCCTGGCATATGTTCGGTAAATTATTTGCCTAGTCCAGAAGAAAGTTATACAATTTAATTTTGGAATTTGGCTTAATATTTACAAAACAGAGCTAGCAAGGAGAGAGAGCAGGTTCTATTTTGGTTTAAAAAGAGTTACATTTTTCCTTCTACTTAGGAGGTGATAGACCCTGGTTTACTTTGTCTCCTTTTCTGCACTCCTCTTTTTCACCAACCCCATATGGGTAGAGCAGCATCTGCAACCTCAGTTTAGCTTTCTTTTCTTCTGGCAACAGTCTGTGTGGTTTTTCTTCAGAGCTAAGACAGCCTTGGGCTTGCTAAGGTGCTTTATGGTGAGCTTCATACTGTTGAACTTGATGACTAAATGAATGTTTTCTTTTAAATTCTTTGAACTGGTATTCTAAACTTCTCAAAACTAGGTAGCTCTTACCAAAAGGCTTTACTATTCTTCCCTGGCCCAAGCAGTGAGCCAGCATTTGAGACCTTGTATGATTCATTGCTATATGAATGAGTTAATTAATGGTTGAAAATGCTTTGGTGTTCTTTGATTTGTTTTCTGATCAGGTAATACAAAATCTGTTTTTCAGTGAATACTTTATGACTAAAAAGCAACAGACAGTTCTTTGCTAACAATTTCTGTGTCTGACTTCTCAGTTACTCCTGCTCCCCAAAGTAGCTGCCTAGACTCTCTTCTGAGGTCTAGCACACGACTGTCCTGTGCTTTGCTGGCCCTTTTTTTGCTCTTTCTAAAGTTGCAGTCCCTCCAAAGAGGAACCTTGGCTTATAGCATCACCGTTCATCAGATCTGTGTACAATTTAGTGTCATTTGTTTCTATGATAGTTTCTAGCTGTCTCGTTAAAATGCTTCTTCCAATTAGGATAACCAAGAATTACCTGACTCTAATTAGGTTTCTGTTTGCTTGCAGATCAAACACAGGCTTGATGGCTTTATGATTTTCATTATAAATATATCCTAAACATTTCTAACGCACAGAAATGTGGATAGATTCCACTTCCCCACAACTAACACAGAAGTTCTCTAGTCCTCTTTGCTTCTTCTACTCTTGTAATTTAATATGCAACAGTAGACGGCTATAATCCCTGCTTTGTACCATACTCTGTCGTGATGCTTGCTACGTTCTCTGCTTTCTTTGCCTATGGCTGGTCTACCAATATTGGTGATGATAACTTCTTCTCCTGGGCACACTGTGAATGAAAGGTCTGTGGTTTATTTACAAGGGAATCAAAACATTCTGAACATTCTGTTCACCATTTGTCATTGACTTTTTGGCCTTCTCAAAAATACGTAGTTTTTACCAAGTTCCCCCATCATCACTATCATCTGACCTGCACCTTTAGTACTAGCAGGGAAGCCTTCAGGCAGATGGCTTTCTGATTTCCTCAGGTCTTTTTCCCCTGTACCAGTGAAGCCTGCTCAAAAGACTCCTCATCAAAATAGTGCTGTAAATAAGTGTCCAAGCTAGAATGATTGACTTCACAAGAAAGGTGATAATGGTGTTATAAATTTATTGTATGATAAGTTTGCCTGCTATGTGCAATCTCTTGCTGACTAATTAAGGTGCTTTTGAGAATATCTCCTTTACACTCATCAAGCCTTAGATTCTTCTGTTAAACTTGAATTGTACTGTAGAGAGAATTCTACATGTCAATTTATAATTTCTCCTCAATACAGCAAGTCATCATATCATTTTATATTTTGACATTTAGAGAACTTGTTATTTGCAAAAACATTTCTATGCACATTGTAATAGAGGCTCTTACTGATTATTCATGACATACCCCTGGATACTGCTGTTATTTCTGCAACCTACTCTTGAAGCCAAATCAGTTATTTAGAAGCCATGGGGATTGTGACATTAATTAAAATATTAAACAGTCTAGTTCTATCAAAGTGCTTGATCCTGTGATCTTTCCCAGGTGAGCTAAATGTAAAGAGAGGATACTACATTTGCAAAGCTGTGAGCAATACACATGCGTATATTTCTTTTAAAAGAGAAAAACACACGGGTCACAAAACATATGGTATTCTTTCTTCGTCTGTCATTCACTAGATTGTGCTTGTAACGTTAGAACTTTATGTACCAGTTTTAATTCAGCTTCAAGGAACTAGAGATTTTTAGAGCCCTCTGTATTAGAATAGTCACGAAGGATATTTTACAACTACATTTGTGTGTTCCAACTCAGGGAATTCTGACGTCTATCAGTATTTCAGAGACTGAACATCTCCTTTCTTATTTGAAGTTATACTGCTTCCATGAATCTTACTTTGCTGAAGCTTCTGTCCAGCTGTAGCAATACCAGTTTTTCAGGTGAAAAACTATTATTAGAAAAGTACTGTTGAGATTTGAGTTGTCTTTCTATATTATTTTATAACTGGAAATAGAAAGAACCATGCACCGTACACTGCATTATGATAAACTCCGAATGAAACATTAATAGGTAATTTATTGGATTGGTCACAAATTTGGAAGTTTGTTGGGAAGGATAAGGAGAGTTTTCAGATTTGAATGTAGTAAATATGGCCAATAAAGTTTAGCTGTCAAAAATTCCTAACTGATACAATACAGAAATACCTAAGCTGTCTTTTAATAGTTGTGTTTGGTTTTTTTTTTCCCCTCATTCCAACACTGTGGTATAGGGGCAGTGAGTATTTGAAAGAATGTTACTAGCACTGCAAAAGCACCTTTTTTCAGCACAAGTTAACACAGAGGGTGGGCGACTACAGTGGAAAGTCAGTTGTGTGGGTATATGCTGAAAGGAACTTCTGCAGGAAGAGGTGTGATAGAAAGAAAACCTATAATCCAAACATATTTGCACAAAGGCAATAATTAATAGAGAAAGGTTCTATGATAAACCATGGATTTTCATAAGAAGCTGTCCTATTTCTTCAGAAACGACATGTCTCTAAATACCTTTGTTTCTATACTTTGAATGGAAAAAAAAGGTAACATCCTGAATAAAAAAAAAATAATAAAAAATCACAAACAGAAAGAGCAAAAAGAACTGAGGTCCTGTAAGATACAAAAAAGAAAAGGTTCCATGTCTGACAAGAGGAGTGAAGACTAAACCACTTGGCTTAGAGGGCATGGTCGACTGTTGGACTCGATGACCTTAAAGGTTTTTTCCAACCTGGGCAATTCTATGATTCTATGATTATATGAAAAAAATGATATGTGGTTTGGTGATGGCCAAGTTTCTTATGGTCAGGTCTCTTTATTCCCAGTGATGTGTTCAGCTCAGGCCAAAATAGCTATGTTTCTTGGCACTTCACTTGATATAATAAAATGCTGCAGGACCTCCCCCTGTTCCTCCTATAGCACACATACTAGATTAGTCCAAACTCCTCTACTCAGATCTGGTAGATCTGGCATATGGGCTACCAGCTGCCTATAAAACACTGGTTATCTTCATTTTACAGCAGGAAGAAAGCCTCTTTAGTTAGGCATTATATATATATATATTCTATCAGCATGCCTATTTTTATTTGAGTTTCTTTCATCTCTCAACATATTTAGGTTTTAGATCATGAGTTTTGAATTGTTTTGAACTAAATAAACAGAAATGTCTTTGCAGCAGTATGCTGCAGCTTAAGAATATGTCATGTTCTGACCTATGAGAGAGAGAGGAGAATGTCATACCTATACCATAGCATTAATCTGAGGCAACTAAGGGATGTTTCTCAAACACTGAGTGAGGACAGTGTAAGTTCAGGAAAAGCTGGCTGACCAGAAATATTGGCAGAAGCTGAGGGATACTGGTTACTACTACTATTTGCACAATGCTTTAAAGCCAGGTAGCCATGAGAGATTTAAAATTCCAGCAAGTTTTTTGCTACTTCTAGCTTATCTGGTTCTTCTCTGACTTCTTCAGTGATGACCATCCATAGAGTCACTTAGAAGTCTGTTACCATTTCTAGACATATCTAACAGAATGAATAATACTAGTACATTTTCTTTCTTCCAGGACTGCAGAAATCTATGCACAATTTACTACAGATATAAAACTGTAAAGCTTTGTGTTCTTTGGTACTGTGATGATATCATTTGTACTATCGGATATAAAATTTTTAGTTACATTTCCTGTTCAGAGACTGTTTAAAGTTTCAGAATGGCAGATGGGTGCTTTTTTAGCCTTACAATGAGAAGTAATAAGCAGCAGTACAACACTCACTAACAGTTTTCTGTATTTTTTTACTGAAATAACAACTATTGAAATATCAGTATTTATTCATTGGATTTGTTCATCTGCATCTCCACAGGCCATAGATGTCCTTGGCCTCTTTATTTTTTTTACCAGATGGCAGTCACAACTGCTTTTTCGTCCACTTGTTCTGTATTTATATATTTCAAACAGATTTTTAAATGGATCTCATGGCCTAGTGTGATCATTTAAAACATTTATATCAAAAACATTTTCCCCCATGTTTTAAACAAATAGAAATACAACATTCCTCCTTAGCTAATAAATTCTTATACTTTTTTCTCTGTAATTCTGTGAGATAGACTTTGCAGGAAATTATCCTCTGGTTATCAGATCTTTAGAGATACATGGGCTGGAAATAAAGAACAGAACTGATCATGTCAACTCTTAGGTTCATATTTTCTCCTCTAAGGATGGGAATATTAACCAAGCAGACCTAGCCAAAAAGATGAGATGATGAAGAAAAAAGGTGCACCTCCATAGCATTATACTTAGAATCACAGAGTAATTTAGGTTGGAAGAGGTTTCTGAAGATCATTTAGCCCAACCTTGCGCTCAAAGCTGGGTCAGCTTCAAAGTTAGATGTGGTTCCTGAGGAACTCATGCAGTTGAATTTCAAAATTCTCAAAAAAAGAGGGAATTTCACAACTTGTCTGAGCAGCCTGTTCCAGTGCTAAATCACTTCTGTAAACCTCCTAGCTATGCCCTTGCTAAATACAGCCTTCATCACCGCAATGGGAAAAGGGGAGACCTGGTTACCCAGGACACGGTGAAGGCTGAGGTACTCAATGACATTTTTGCCTCAGTCTTCACCGGCAAGTGCTCCAGCCACAATGCCCAAGACGCAGAAGGCAAAAGCAGGGACTGGGAGAATGAAGAACCACCCACTGTAGGAGAAGATCAAGTCTGAGACCATCTAAGGAACCTGAAGGTACACAAGTCCATGGGACCTGATGAGATGCATCCAGGGGTCCTGACAGAACTGGTGGATGAAGTGGCTAAGCCACTATCCATCATATTTGAGAAGTTGTGGCAGTCTGGGGAAGTTCCCACTGACTGGAAAAGGGGAAAACATAACCCCCATTTTTAAAAAGGGAAAAAAGGAAGACCTGGGAACTACAGGCCAGTCAGTCTTACCTGTGTGCCCGGCAAGATCATGGAGCAGATTCTCCTGGAAACCATGCTAGGACACATGGAAAATAAGGAGGTGGCTGGTGACAGCCAACATGGCTTCACTAAGGGCAAATTGTGCCTGACAAATCTGGTGGCCTTCAACAACGGGCTTACAGCAGTGGTGGATAAGGGAAGAGCAATGGACATCCTCTACCTGGACTTGTGCAAAGTGTTTGATACTGTCCCGCGTGACATTCTTGTCTCTAAATTGGAGAGAGACATGGATTTGACAGATGGACCGCTTGGTGGATAAGGAATTGGCTGGCTGGATGTACTCAAAGAGTTGCAGTCAATGGCTCAATGTCCGAGTGGAGAGCAGTGATGAGTGGCGTTTGTCGGGTTGGTATTGGGACTGGCACTGTTTAACATCTTTGTCGGCAACATGGACAGTGGGATGGAGTGCACCCTCAGCAAGTTTGCTGACAACACCAAGCTGTGTGGTGTGATTGACACGCTGGAGGGAAGAGATGCCATCCAGAGGGACCTTGACAGGCTTGAGAGGTGGACCTGTGTGAACCTCATGAAGATCAACAAGGCCAAGTGCAAGGTCCTGCACATGGGTTGGGTCCTGAGTACAAATACAGGCTGGATGATGAGTGGATTGAGAGCAGCCCTGTGGAGAAGGACTTGGGGGTATTAGTGGATGAAAAACTGAGTATGACCTGGCAATGTGCTTTTGCACCCAGAAAGCCAATCACATTCTGGGCTGCATCAAAAGAAATGTGGCCAGCAGGTCAAGGGAGGTGATTCTCCCCCTCTACCCTGCTCTTGTGAGACCCCACCTGGAGTACTGTGTTCAGCTCTGGGGACCCCAGCACAAGAAAGACACGGACCTTGAGTGGGTCCATGAAGATGGTTAGGAGGCTGGAGCACCTCCCCTATGAGGATGCTAAGGCAGTTGAGGTTGTTTAACCTGGAGAGGAGAAGGCTCTGGGGAGACCTTATAGTGGCCTTCTAGTACTTAAAGGGGCCTACAGGAAAGATGGGGAGGGATGCTTTAACAGGGATTGTACTGACAGGGCAAGGGGTAACAGCTTTAAACTGAAAGACGGTAGATTTAGATTTAATTTAGATATTAGGAAAAAAATCATTACTGTGAGGGTTGTGAGGCACTGGAACAGGTTGCCCAGAGAAGCTGTGGATGCCCCATCCCTGGAAGTGTTCAAGGCCAGGCTGGATGGGGCTTTAAGCAACCTGGTCTGGTGGAAGGTGTCCCTGCCCACGGCAGGGGGGTTGGAATTAGATGATCTTTAAGGTCCCTTCCAACCCAAACTATTCTGTGATTCTATGAATCACAACTGATTCATGTTCAACTTGCTCACCAGGACCCCAGGTCCTTTTCTGCATAGATGCTATCTAGCCAGTTGGTGTCCTGTTTTTTCTCCCCTCCACTCCCAACTTTTCCCTTCCTTTCCCCATAACATTTCACTCAGTTGTTTTCTGGATTTTTTTTGGTAAGGGACTGTCTGCTGGTTCTATAAATATAAATCTACCATGTATGTCCTTTCTCTGCTATAAAACTTCCTGTTAAGCCTGTGGGGTTGTGAAGGGACTGCAAGGCCTATGCATTTTGGTTTTCCTTGGTGAATCTTCCAGAAGCTGCTGATCTGAAGGAGCTCAACCACCTCCCTGAAGATGAAATGGGAGCCTTCATGTCCTCATGAAGAAATACATAGAAGTTCTGTAGGTGTAAAATTTATTTTTAATTTGAGATGTAAGTACTATTTCATTAGATTCTAGAAATGGTCCTTGCTTTCTACTCTCACAATTTGTCTTGTATGTATTTTGTATATGTAGCTTCTAAAAGCATTTAGGAGATTCATCTTAGAAACTACATAGGAAATATAATCAGCATACCACTAAAACCTTCAAAATAGATTTACTTACGGATAGTAAAATGGGAACACTGAAAACGTTATAGGAATAAGAGAGTTCCATGTTGCAGTGGTAGAAAAGGAGCAGAAAGGCTATTGAACTAATTGTATAATAAGTTATTAAAAGAACTGCTTTGGTGACAGATGGAAATAAACACTGCTGCATGAATAATAATCATGTTTTTCCCTACCCAAAGATCAACTCTAGACATTCTGTCTGAATTAATTTTCCTTTAAATTAAGAGAAGAAAAACTAAACAGAAAACAAAAGCATTAATGAAATCCCTGCATATGACTCCTTTGTAATATGCTGGCTTAACTTTCCCTCAAAAATAGAGGCTATCCTCATGTACAAAACATTTAGAAATGTACATGTATATGACATAAAAAGCAGAGAGAAATAACATACCACATTACATCAGTAAGAATTCAAAGAATAATTGCAGCTAAAAAAAAAACCTTACAAAAAACCCAAACAAAGATCCTCCCTCAAAACTGTCAAAAAATGGACTCCTCACAAGAAATTAATTACAAGAAACAGAAGTACATTCTGCATAGAAATGATGGTCATATGAAAATAGAAGCCACATACTGATACCTAGTACTCCCCCTCTGTCTGTATAAATAAACGACCCTCTCTTTCTTATTCAGTCCTCTCTTCACAGTTTCTTCAAATCAGATTAAGTTGTTCAGGACAGCCAGTATTGTTTTCTGTGTATTTGTACAGTATGTGAACTCTCAAAGTCTGAGACCTCTAGTGCGCTGTCATAACAGAAATAAGAACTGAAGTAATAATCATGATAATGAAGTAGGGAGGTAATTCTGTAATTTTTACATAAGTGTAATTCCCATTGATTCTGAGATAAGTTCTGCCAAAAAGGTATGAAAACATGATTAGGCGGGTGGTACTTAAAATCTTCTGTGTCAGCTCTTTTGTTTTCCAGCTACCAAGGTTTATGCGTTGCTTATTTCCAAGTAGGAACATTTTCATTTTCCATTTTGTAAAGCACTAAGCATATTCTTTGGCCTAAATAAATAATGAGTTCTAAAACAGAAATGTCCCTCAGACTGGCTATCAGAGACATGCACTGATCTTGTTTGTATTGACAGACGGTTCAACTCTGATTTTTTGTATTGTTATGTCTTTAAGCCTGTGAGGTTACACACCTGAAACTATTTTAGTTTCTGAATTGACCAAAGCTAGTCCTACTGCAAAAAGCAGGTATTTCATGTACCAGAAGTCTGAAACAATTATATGTCTTTCCTAAGTAATCAGCATAATTTTTCCTAAGTGTAGCATATGGCAGGCACACTTACACCCTAAGATGCCCTTTTTATTGCTGAGTACTGAACTGAGCTGCAATTTCATATACATATATTATTTTTGTATGATAGCCATTACAATGACATTCATATTTTAATATTACCTATGACAATACCAGTTATTTGAATTTGCTCTGAAAATTTTGTCATGAGTATTCAGTTATACCTTGTGTTCAGCTGTAGGTGTGCATGTACTCAGATAAGTTCAAGTTAGGCAAAACAGTTTCCTGAAAGAACAACCAATACAAATGCTTCCCCAATCAGTCTGTCACAGGGTAAAGATTCACACAGGCTCCACTTTCAGTGTCAGGATAAGAAGTGAGTGAGGGTCTTTTCAGAGGTATGGCTGAAGAACAGTCATGTATTAGAAATCAAGGTGAGAATACCTCTGGGGACAGACTAAATGAGAACTGAATCCAGTATGTGTAACTGACCCTCAGGAGAAATTTAGCACTGTGCTGAATGCCATCTGGGACCTGGGCACTAAACTGTGAGAATTAGGTATTGAATAGATATGTTGCTTATTCATCTTGCACAAGTCTTCCTCGCTATGCAAGTTTCATTCAGAAGGCAGCATGGAAATCTGACGCTGCTTTTGTGTATTGCACAGTTCAAATGTTACGTTTGTTGCTCAGTAGCTCTTACTTCAGTGAGCTTTTTGGATGAAAAAAGCCAGCTGTGTTCTACAAGATTCAGTTAGGTAGTCCAACAGAGTTTTATGGGTAATTTTTATAGATAGTTAGACATGCTAGAGAGGTAATTTTGAGAAACCAAGAGCTTGAATAGTCATACTGTCACCACAGGCTATTAATAATCTCTTTTTTTTAAAATAGGAAAAGTCTTCATTGCTATCCAGCACCAGGATTGACTTTCCATGTGACCCTGTAAAAATTCTGTTTTCCTCCTCATCTTGCCCTTGTCCTGCTTTTCCTTTGGCCAATGTTTCACACTTCAGCTCTCAATTTAATTTAAATAGAGAATTCTTCAGTACCAAATAATTCACTCTGTACTGCAATGTTCTTTATGCATCTGAAGCACATACAAATGATGAATAATACCATCATTTTACAGTGAACAACAGCCTTGTAGTTTGTATACACAGTACAAATCAGCATTTATCTAGATTTTATATTAAAATCAAAGGGGAAAAATAGATTTTTAAATAGCTACTTTACAAAGTAAAGAGAAACCTCCTGCACCTGCAATAGCTCTAGAACATAAAATGTTCTGGCTTGGCTCCAGCTACTGTGAGCAAATCCTTGACTATAGCTTTGAATGGTGGGAGATCAGTATACTTCAGAAGAACTAATTTACCTTTTCCCCCACTTTGGAAAATCCAAAATGACGATCTCCCTTCAAATTGTAATTTAAGAAACACATATATTTCAGAGGTAGTTCAGATGAGCTTCAGACACATAGAAGCTCAAGAGAAGGTTGCATTTAGTCAATTAATCAATTTTATGTTGTTCTTGTTTGTTTTATTTTATGTGTCTCTGAGACGAAACTCCAGGGAGGAAAAAAACCAGCAGATCAGATCAGATCAGCTTGGTGACCACCACGATTTCTGTTAAAAAATTGTAATCCCTTGACATCATGCAGACACCCTAGATACCCACCCACTTTAGGATTGCCCCACATTTAGTAACACTGCTCATTTCTGCAGCACATTAGGCCTCCCATTGCTATGTGCTGCACAATACCAAACTGCATCTCTGTAAAGGCACCGTGAGTTGAATGATCCATTCGTAATTAAAGTAGAACTCTAATGCGTTTTCCCCACCTCCCACATACCTATTTTTACCACTTTCCTTGTTCTGACTCAGAGAAGATGTGGAGGGAAGTGCTGAGGCCCTGCCTAACATACAGCATCCCCGGAAACCACTGCCCTCCCACGCGGTTTGCATCTGCACAGGAAGGATTGCGTGAGCAAGCTACTGCCATCGCGTGCTGCGTACCCCAGTGTGTCTTTGACCAAGATCCAGCTCCTAACAGCAATATTGAGTCCTCAGGACTCAGCATATTGCTACCAATTCAGACGTTTATGCTATTGTATTGTATCTACTAGCTAGCTCAATTCTCAGAGAGCTCGAAGAACTGGAAGGTGGGGGAAACTTTCTGCCGTACACAGATCCCACAGTGGCAATCGCAGAAGCTGGGACACTCTACATTTGGAATGCAAAATAATGAAGAAGGGGATGGCATGCTTACACAAACAGACGTGCCAAAAGAGAAAGGTTGTCTAAAACTCTGTGTGTCTACATTTTAGGTGTTTCCCTCCCGTACCATGTTAGAAGCTTAGATACTCAAAGTTCCTAGATTCCAAAATTCCTCAAAAAAACCTTCCTTCCTCCACTTCTTACCCCCCCCCCCCCCCCCTAAGAACTTATGCCCTGTTTCTGTGTTTTACTGTGTGTAAACACTGGAAAATGAAGTCATGCCGATTAGGGACCTGAGTGCAGGTCTCCTTTCTCACAGAGGAGTGCCCTTCTCACTAGTCTCAAATCAGGTTCTTGCTTATAAGTTTCTTTACTGGCTCCTAGAAACTTGTAGTCAGCAGGAATCATGCAGTAGCTCAAGAGTCTGTGCTCAAACCTCACACCTATTTAGTGGAAATGAAATTGGTCTGAAGAAATACTCCTGGAGGGGAAGACCCACCAACTTGGTCCATCTCTGATTTCTCTTCAGCTTTGATCCTGGAATCCAAGCTCTGACCTTCTTGCCTTTTAGCCATGATTCCTACTGGAATCATCCTGCCTAGATCTATTACATTTCTGCCTGCTCCTCACGGTGGACCCTTCTGGTTGACTTCACTGACTTCTGCATCTGTTTTTGCTTTTTCCATTTGGATCAATGAATGTGGGCTCTCTAGCACCCAGACTGGGCCTTGTATTTGTCCCTGGCCATTCTTTGCTTTGAACTGCTGCTTCACTTGTTCCCTCCAGTTCTTGGCTTTGATTCACCTTGACTGTTGTGTGTGGTTTGTATCTGTATATCAAATCCAGCCCCGGCCTAACCGTGGATATATTCTGAGAGTCCATAGCCCGTAACAGCTAAGTAGATAGGCTGTATAGTGCTGAAGTCATTCTGTGGAACTGGGCAAGGAGTCTTTTGTATTCACATACTAAGGCAGGAAAAGAATATGTTCAGGTATATCTTTTTATAAAATTCTTATTGAGTCTGACAAACAGTTAAGTCTTATCAAGCCAATATATAATCACATTACAGCCATTTCAGCATCTCAAAAAGCATTTGAAAAGTATTAGCCACTTCAAGCTAATCACGCTTTTGAAGACCAACTTTGTGGAAATGGGGTGAACTATGTTCCAAAATATGATGTAAATTGAACCATGACATAAAACTTGCCATTTCATTAACAATTAATTAACTCATTTTTATTTCTAACTATGATATATCATTAATTCTAATTTAAGTATTTCTTCTCATTTACTGGTGCTCATATGTATTATATGACTGACTATTCACAGGATCTTGGACAAGAGTATTTAACTGGTTTTCAGATATGGTGCAGAAGACCACAGTGTTGCATACATTCTAAATGTAGTAAATGCAAAATACAAAACCAAATAACTAAGAACACCCTGTGTTAGAGGACCTTTTTGGTCAGATAAAATATAATGTGGAAATTTTATATAAAAAGTAGTTGAAATGGAATTGTATTTGCTAATATGTTGCATAAACACTGAACTTCAATGGATTTTTATTTTTTTAGCTCTTCTTAATTTTACAATGAAATCTCTTTGATGGAATGTCTAGCTTCTGTACTTACAGAGCACAAAATGTACCAAGTATGCAATGTTTTTATCTCACTGAATGACAAATACTATCACTTGCATTAAGGTACAAATATTTTCTGCTACTTGACAAAGTGAACCAGAGTCACTGTGTCCTAATAATTTCCTCTGAAGACTGGGAAAGTCCAGTTTTTTGAAAGTAATGCTGGGGAAGTATGTCTGCACTTTTTGGAAGAGGGGAAAAATATCCTGGAAATAGCTGGTACATTAGAGGGCTATGTCAAGTTATCACAGCAGCTTTTGAAATATAGGGTTCTGGTGTTTGGCCCTGCTCATTAGAGAAATTGATGTAGCCTTAAAAATACAGAAGGATTTAAAAGCCAGTTTATGTTGTCACAGGGATTTCTGTAGGAACTGTTGTCATCTTTGCCCATTAAAATCTCAAGTCTTTTTTTTCCCCCTTATGTCCAAGACCTCATATATTGGAGTCATATGATTCAGGGCTGGGTATAGGAGTTGTACCTGAGCAAGTCACCAAGGAGAAAAAGAGCTCTAATACTAAGCTGCTGCTGTGGGTGTACCTTCTAGTATGACTTCATTGAGCACAGGGTCCAGCTAAGGAGCACAAACTCTTTTGTAGTTTAGTGAAGCACCACAGATTCTCTAGAGAGATCAGAAATTAAGGGATCATAGATGAGTTGGGTCACTTATATCTGGTACATTTGGTCACAGAGCAAATGAGTGCTACACGAGGCTAGATGGAGTGGGATGTGACCAGCTCTCTGAATCCCTCTCTCTTTGGCAAATCTATAGCTCTCATTAAGTTCTTTGGTTTGTGAAGCTTCTACACTGGAGAGACCAAAATCATTATTTTCTTCAAATATATGGGGCTGACAGTACTGGCCTAATAATCACTTTCCTCCAAACCTTCCTGCATATGATCTATTTCTAGCTGCTTATAATTTTTCATATTGTCAACTGTTAATGATTTAACTATTAGTCACTTTAACTAGTGAGCATCTTCCTCACCCTACATTTTCACAACTCTTTAGAAAAAAATTGCAAACAACAGTAATTTCTCAGAATAAATCAGGGGGAAAAGTACATCATTTTCTCCTTCTAAATTGAATGGAATAACCTTTATTTGAGATGCTGAAGTGAAGTGTGAGTTAAGGAAAGGACTGAGAATGTGACTGAAACTATACTTTTTGACATAGATATGCTTTTGTCACCCCTCTGAAAATCCTGATTCTGGTTTAGTTGTAAGCCCTTGAAGCATTCTAGCAGGTTTAAATATTTGAATACATCTTAATCTAGAAATCAGTTTGTTTAATCTAGACATCAACTAAATCTGTGCTGATTCCGGCATCATGTCTCTTTGTGATGACCAGACTGCCATCCACACAAAATGACTTTTTATGTTGGAAGCCAGTACACTCTGGACTGAGATAAGCACACTTTTTACTGGCTGCAGCCAGCTTCCTTTTAAGATGTTTTTGGTTCAGGTAAAACACCTACTATCATGAAAAATAGGGGAGAAAATACTGGATGAAAAATTGAATGAAAAAGGAAGCAACAGCTGGAGTAAGTGGGAGAATTGTGGACTGGAAAAGGAAATGTAATGAGATTAGAAGAAAAGGAAAGCTGAGAGTAGGAGATGGGGTGTGAAGTGGTCCACAGAAAAGTTGTACATCTAACTCTGTTTCTTACTGAATGGATATGATGTTCTGTCAAAATTTTTGATCACAAATCACATGTTTTTGTTCTTTGCATTTATTTGAGGGGTGAAAGTAATACTGCTTCCTCTTTCTTGATATACTGTACCTGGGTATTGGTCAAATTCTGTATGAAGTGTTGAAGAGAAGTTTGGAGCTTACTGATATTAAATGCAAGTTGCTGTCTTTTTATGGTTATTTGTATCATTTGTTCCTTGAAATTTTTGAGATTGCTGAGGCTTAAGTAAAGACTTTTCTTCTCTGGCATATCAAAGAAGAACTGAAATGCTGTTCCAACACACAGGATTTAAATCCTAATTATTAGTGGACATCTAATTTGTATATATTACAATATACACTTTATAAATTAAATATTTAAAATAATATCATTTGTTTATATCTGCCAGGACTTTATATCCCATGCACTTCCCCCTGGAATAAATGATCCAGGAGCTTTACATACAGTAAGCGGCAAAGGAAAATGTAATCAAGCTTGAATGTATTACTGCCCTTTAGAGCCTAAAAACCTGAAAGTTTGTCTTCGCCCAAGGACTTGTTAGGAATTGGAGAACTGGCAAAATGTTGATATCACAGGAGAGTGGCATTGGAACAATTAAATGAAGGAATTTTTAGTTGCAACGTGTACTTTTTGGCCAGAGGTGTAGAATGGTGTAGAGAGTAAGCGAATTTTGTAAGAAGACTTTCAGCAAAATCAAAGATCAGGAGGCAGAAACACAAGGATCATTTTTTTCTGAACTTTTTATCTTTGACACGCAAAAAAAGAAAAACAGAAAAATAGCAATTTAAAATGCAGATTATAGTTAAAGAATACAGCTCTCTGTTCTTGTTTTGTATATTAGCAGCCTTCTAAGCTTTGGCAAGAGTCATCCTGAGCTTTGAATTCAGGTTTTAGCAGAAAAATAAATAAATCCAAAATATCCCCAAGTACCTTATCTTTCAAAGCAATATGAGGGATATAGCTGTAATGTTTCAATATTGTAAAATTGCTTCCATCTGAGGTGGTTCAAATCCATGACTTTCAAGTGGACATAGGAAAGTATAGACTGCCTCTCAATTCCTTTCAATTTTGACTTCTAATTGCCCAGCTTTATCAATGTAAAGACCAAAAGGCAAAGCAAATTTACTACATATACTGAAAAATTTATCAGCACAGAGCCCATCTCTTCGTTTGCCAACAGATTGACCTGAATTTTGTAGAGCTGTCCTATGTGCCGCTGGAATTCAACAAAAATAACTGCAATTAATATTTCTTCTGCCATATGCCATCTTACAGTAGAAGAATATTTTATTATTACCTTGTTTAAAATTAGGTTTTTAAATTGGTGATCTTTTAGAAAATAAAAACATTTTTCATGGCTGGCAGGAGGTGCATAAACAAGTGTATGAAGACCAGTTGCATTCAATTTTAAGACTTGGTAACTCAGATAATTATGCAGAACTAATTAATTCAAAATCTGTTTATCAACAGTAGTTTGTAGCTCCAGCATTTCATACCAGAGGCATTAACAAAGGCTTATCACCTGCTTTCTTGTTGCGTTTTAGCTCAATGGCAAATCAATAGGCAGAGTATGGAAAAAATACCATTCCTACAACTAACAGTTTACAGGACTCACAAGAACTTTTAATATCTGTTACCAATTAGTTTTCCTGGCTTAAACTAAAATAAATTCTAAATGGAAATGGGATGTGTTAAAACATCAATATTTCTACTTTTGATACAGATAAAAGCTATGTGAAAAGGAAATTTGAAATACAAAGAAATATTTAAAGAATTTAAATAATTGTTTAAGTATTAGGCTATTATCCTTGGCAAAATACTCACTGTGCAGTACTTGTACAGTATTATGGATGGATTAAATCTACCTGTTGAAGAACTGATGCTATTGTTTTTATTACTCTGTCCTTTCTGCTTCACATTCTGTTCTTTTATTTTTTTTTCTGATGTTGTGCTTTGAGGCCCAGGTTTTCATTCACTGTTACTTGTACTGCTGTAGAAATATTAACTAACAAAAGCAGAGGTATACAAAGTGCTTCCCATGGGTGTTTTTTCACATTTTTCTCCAAGTTTGTAGTATATTCTAATATGGGAATAGCTTGATGTCTGTTATTCAGTGTGTGAGGTCTCAAACATTCACCTAAGAAAATGTAGTTCTGCACCTGAGAGGTTTGTATTTCTGTTCAGCAATATACTGAAAGAGTTATTATATGAAAACATACATAATTCCATATTTTTCTAGATCTAAGCTGCAGAATACCAAAGTCAGCTGACTTCAAGATGTGGTTGTGGAGTGTCTTCACCGAACCCAGTTCCTAATGTCTTTCTAAATATTAAATTCTGATTGAACGAGTAGCTATGGCTACATAAGTACAATCGCTTCTTATAGAATCCATAGATGAAATCCTGTTCCCAATGAAATCAGTTACATAAGGTGATTCCAGCATGACTCAGATACCCACAAAAGGTGACTGCCATGAACCTGCAGATATTCATGGGCTGTATTTACATTTGTGTAAAATTAGCCATATATATAAATGTTGACAAAGTTTGAGCCACCGTCACAAGGCTATTGTTGTGCTAACAATTTATTTTTTTATTTTTTACCAAATCTTTCACTACTTATTACACCCGTTGGTAACTGCTTGTTAGTAGCTCATTCCCTTTTTTGGAATATACTTCCTCTCTAGAGAGATCAGTGCTTATGCATGTTTACTAACAAAATTGTGTGCTGAGGTACATTTCTATCAATATTGCCAAATCATATTTAAACAAAGTTTTGGAATAAAATGTAATTGTTTCATCAGTGTGTTTTAGTTATTGATCTGTAGCAGAGAAGACAGTCCAGTTAAAGGAGACAGAAATACAGACTAGCTGGATTTTATTGCAGGTATGAAGCACATTCTCTTTTCCAGATAAACTATATTTACTTATATATTAGTCATACCTTTAAAATTTATGGAGCAAAGCACAGGAAAAATTAGACACTGTGCTCAGTGTAGTAAAACATGCAAAATTTTAGCAACAAAGAATTTAGTTCCGAAAGTACATATTGTATTGCCTGCTCACAACAAGCTATAGGTAAAGATAAGTGACAGTCAAGGGTTAAATTACGAAATTTTGCATTTTTATTTCTTATCATTTATGAGATTGTTAAATGTCAGAAAGTGGAATTTTTTTTTACTATCAGTATAAAACTGAACATACTGTGAGACATAAGGTAGCAGGTGTCTTGGCTCTAAACTATCAAGTCTGTGGGCATTCTGTTATAACAGGTGCTCCAAAAATTTGAACAGATTTTAACAAGAGCTGTATGGGCTTTTTAATTAGCCTGGTTACTCAGCATGTGGAGAAAGCACTAGGTATGTGCTTAAAACATCATTGTATCTTGCAAACAAATGTTTCACATACCAATAGTCATTCTTTTGGTTATTATCTTAAAATTCCTTTCTATCTGATGCTAGGATTTGATCCTTATATTCATTCCTCTTATAATATATCCTACCTGAAAAGAATCATCATACTAAAAAAAAGTGTTGAATAACATATATTCTCTCCTTTGGAAGTAAGCGTTTAGAAGCTTGGATTTACCTGATACTTAGCTGTGATTTTACTTGGCATTAGAGAACTATGAGAAGGCACACAGCAAAGAAATTCTCTGCTTTGAATCTCTCAGTTTTAACTACAAAGTGTCTTCTCTTCACTTCCAGTTCTGCTTTTTCCATTATTGTTAAGTTCCTCACAAGATTTTTTAGAAGAGACAATGCAATAAACTGTAAAAACAAAACAAAATAATTAGAAATGTCTTGATTTTACGATCAATATGATTGATTAGATATGATTTGATAGATATGATTTTAGAAAATAATGTAAATGCATGACTATAGCATGTAATGTTAAAATAATGCCATATAAATTCATTTGTGCTATAATGTTGGTTTAAAAAGAATAAGCCAAAGAATAAGTGACACTACAGGGGGGGGAGAAAAAAGGAACAAACTGATGGCTTACATAAGATTTTTGTGCGATCTGTCCTGTGGTGAAAATTAAGATTTTAATTTATTAATAGTTTTATTTTCAGGTCAAAATTAATGTTACTAGTTGTGTCTGTGATACTGACACAAGTATCTGCTGCTGGTATTCATCTAGAGATCTTTGCATCTATAAGGATTTTGTTGCTATAAAGTTTAATATTGCACATCTTAAATTACAGAAATCAGTTTTTTTAACTCAGTAGAGATTGTTGAGATATTATATGGAGGATTTCACACTTGAAACATTCCTGTCAAAATATCTTTAATCATTTGGTCTAAGATTAAAAATACCAAGACACATTTTGATCCATATAAAATGCACACTTTAAAAAGTGTGCTTAATTTAAAAAATGCTTATATCTGCATTTTTTTTAAAGGAACTTCTCTCTCACATAAATACATGTAAGAAATGTACATTTTATGATTTCACTGTGAATTCATTCTCTTTCCGTGTGCTATTATTTAGTTGTTACAAACCAAGACATGCTCAGCAGTAAGAAGCACAAGAATAGTCAATGACCATTTATTGCCTGAAGTCATAATTTTTAACACTCTTACTCTATTTTTTTAAAATTTAGAAATCCCAACCAATTTATGAGCTTGATGGAAAACAAAAATGGGAACATATTTATGCAGCGGAATGAAGGTAGTACTTGTTGCCATAGATGTTAGTTTGCAGAGGTAACAATAGTGGTGAAAATACAGCAGAACAAGCGTTAGTATGTGTTAGCCACCCAAAATCCCCATAGATTTTGTAATCTGTTTTCTGCTGGAGGGTAGGACCCTTGCCATTGCATTTCTGTTAGGTAACATGGTTAACAGAAGCAGATTACAGTAGTGCGTATTTCCATCACAGCCGAGACTGTGACTTGAGCATCAAGTTGCCTTGGGCAGCAATACTAGCTCGATTTCTGACCCCACCATTTCCCATCACTTGCTCCTGTTTCTGCTCCTGTACTACATACGAAGCTCTCAGTTGTGCCAATGCAGTTGATTGTGGATTATGTTATAGGGCAAATTTGCCTCTTTTAGAAAGCGGATATATTAAGCCAATAATGCTGCTGAATATAATGTATCATCAAACTATGGTCTCGTTTTGCTGTGAAAATATAACCTATGTACACATTAAGTCTGCTGGGAGTCAGTATCAAATCTGAAAACAATTAAATGGGCTCTGAAATGACAGATACAGAGAAGATGACTGTCAGGGAGACTTTGAAGTGGTAATAACTTTGAAAATGTAGCCTTCCTCTTTATTACCATAATTTTTCCCTCAAGTAAGGGCCTTCATTTCAGTCTTCCAAGGGCTAGAGAACAATGACCCTTTTAGCATCATTTTCTAGATTCATCGTCATTCTACATTATCTGCATAATCATGAAAATTGAAATTAGAAGTATCAGCCCTGCTGGAGGATGATTTGCATCATTTGCATTTGAAGTGCCACGTAGGAAAATCTGTAATGATATTCAGGTAGTAATGGGTGAAAAATACAGCAAATGAAACTGTAGGAGGATGGCAATCTAAAGTTAGAAATCATTACAGTAATAGTAAGTAATGAAGGTTATGAGATGAAACCATATGGAGTTGCAGCAACCTATTTCTAAATTTTATAGGGCTAGTCAGTTAATGATCAGAACTAGAACAAGCCATTCTTTTTAGATCTGGAGTTATAAACAAGAAGCCTATTTGTCAAAACCGAGCTATGTCTTAATGCAATGTTTTTCTTGCAAATGTGGAAGCCCTAATTGGATGTTACATTAAGATAGATGCTAAGTACGAGTGATAAAGCAAAATGTTTTTGGAAGGTGATAAGTAAATTTTTTAACATTTCTAATTGCTGTCTTATGTTAAGATTGATTTTGTATGATACAGATATTTGTACTAGATATAAATATATAGGTTAAAGTAAATACAGGGAATTGGTCATGCAGAATAAAGCCAGCACTAAGGATTTCACCTGTTAGGCAAGATTTGAAAAGGGTTTCAGCTTTCACAAATTTGTCCATTGAATAGTTATGGAAGATACAGTTTTGTAAAAAAAAAACCCATGAAGCTGTGTGCCCCACCTAGATAGCTAGAAATCTAGCTAATCTATTTGCCAGTATAAATTCTGCATATGGCAATTCCATTAATTAATATTAAAAATATTACAGCTATAAATCTTGTAAAGATTTAGGACTTAGTCATTAAAATAATTACAATTCTTAGTAATATTAATAGTTCTATTAGTTTATGTAAGCACAGGAGAGCAATATGGAATTAAATTAAGGCATTCATTTAAATATTTGCAGGTTTACAGTCCTTGAAGAAGCTCTTGAAAATATAGCTAAAAATTATCTAGTCACATAAGAAGATGCCATTTTCAAAGAAAAGTTAATAATTCCATAGATCACTGGAAGAGATATTAAATGATGTGCTCCACAGTCATCACTGTTTGTTTCCCACTGAATTTCACCATCCCACTGACTGCTCATTTTCAGGGACACATAATATAGACTTGCTAAAATGTGCCCAATTTTGGAAAATTTCATCCCGAAAACAACTCTTAAGGAAAAAGTTGTGATTATGAAGAGCAGAAAAAATTAAATGAAAAATGAAGAGTTACGACACTAATTACAGTTTATTTTTTATTTTTTTAGCATTTAGTTTGGCAGCTGTCACTGTCTTTTATGGTACAGTGTCTGAGGTGAATTAGGATTCAGCTGATCTTGGAGTCAGTTGACAATGCTGTTTATATTTAGAGGAAAGGAAAAAGGTTGATGTTTCCTCTGTCTTCCTCATTAGGGCTAACTGACTGAGCCAATTTTATTGCTATCTTAAAGGCAGTTAAAAAAGATCATGTGGCTGTTCCCTAAATGAATTGTTTTGCAAAATGCTGTTGTCTTTTTAAGGATACTCCATCGTTAGGCTGGATAAACGGTTCTTATTAAAATTTTGAAGTATGCATGTCATCACTTTGATAGACAAAGAAAAGTATGTGAATTATTTTACCTTTCACAGTCTAACCTAGGAACTGCAAGGGTTGAAATTTTATACAACTGTGTTGAGTTTTGCAGAACATGAATTAAAGGGGTCACGAAATCAAAACCAAATTTAGTCTCAAATTTTTATCTTTAACAGCTACTAAGTGGTACTTTCTGCAAAATAATGCAATTGATATGAATAGTGACAGACCTTTAAAATCTTTTCCTGAAACTGTGCTGTCTGATGGTTGCTTAATAAACGTTCTAAGGAAAAGCAGTTAGCAGGTAGGACTAATGTATATTTTAACAGCCTTGAAACTAATTTAAAAAATTTGCTGTGCACACTGCAGTGATATAATGGAAGTCATCTTAATTCATTAATATCTTTGTAATTTTAGACATAGCTCTTCTGTTAATAATGCAGTATTTGTTTCATGATTAGTGCAGCACTGACTCCACTGACATTAAATTATAGATGAAATGCATATTACTTTTCAGAACATTTAGTACAATGATTTAATCATGTTTTTACTTTGATAACTGTATTTGGATAATAAACAATGCTTATAAATTTATATAATGTGTGTTACATCATACATTACAATAATACTAATAGAAGATAAAAGAAAGCAAACCTTTAGTTCTGTAATTTGAAATAAATATAAACTGACATTTGAGAGCTCATGAGAGAAAAAAAGAAAAAAAAAACCAACAAAAGAGGAAAGAAAGGAGAAACTGTAAATGAAACACAAGAGGGAAAGTCCCAGCAGTTCTAATTAAAGATATTTCAACGTTAGAACTACAGCATCCACCCACATGTCATTCTTGCATGACATGCAACAGATCACCAGTTCCTTGTACAAAATAATTTTTCCTATAATTTTTATCAATAACAGCAAAAGTGAGAGTTTCTGCATAATCATATAAATAAATTGTACAGAAAAGCAGTAATTATAGTAAATCTGCCTGTAACCAAAAAGTGATTGTTAAAGTAACTTTCAAGAAACTCTGCCAGCCATATATTATCCAGTATTTTACTGTCTACACTGCTTTCCTTCATCAAGTAGGAGATAATGGCGCAGCCTGGAGGAGGTGACTAGCTCATTGCATATGTAAAAAAAGTAAAATGCATGTTTCCTTTATTTCATTCAAAAAGGACAGAAGTGAGAACAAAAAGCCAAGCATATTCATGACAGTGGCAGATGGTGCCAACCTTGCACAGCTATTTTCTTTGATTATTGGCTACTTATTATACTTTTAAAAATGAGAGACAAAGCCAGAAAGCTGTGGTTCTAGAAGAAGATAATGAAGTCACACTGACATAGGTCATCGTCCTGAATATCACATACAGATTTGTTTTGGTTTTCTATAGAATTATCCTTGATTTCTCCTTTCACTTTGTATTTTCTCTAGGAAACCGCCTAAACTGAATACAGATCTCATTATGTTCACACCGATATTAGGCAGTTTGAGATTAGGTGGAATAAATTTGCCTGTGCCATTTTAGAACACATTTAATTATTACAGTCTTTAAGAACGTCCTTTTTCTTTTCAAAGAATAACATTAACTCACAGTAGGCAGTGTCTTATTTGTTTAACCACTGTCAAACAGTGGGTGTGGATTTTGGATTTTGAATTTTGAATATCCAGTTCTGAGAACTACATTTACTGTGCTGAATCATACAGAACTTGGCACAGCTTTGAAAAAAATTAATGCTGGATTCAGAATGGTGGCATTTTTCGAAGTGTCTAAGTAAACATCGGGACGTTTTTGAGTACTTTTATTTTTTTCTTTCCTGCTCAGAAGATTCTATTGCATAGTATGGTCACAGTTAGATGCATGTTTAATGAAAATAAAAACTACAGCCAAGTTAGAATGAAAGAGAAAGGAAAGTCTACCAAGGCCCCATTTATGATTATTGATTCTAACACTCTTTCAAGCAATAAAAGGCCAGTGGAGAAAGCAGTATCTTTTCCATCGAGTGAATGAATCACATTGCCATTACAAAGGAACTAGAGAATGAACAGGAGGGTTTGGGGACCAAACACTGAGAACAAATAAGGTTTTTCCTACCCAGGAATATGACCAGTCAGGCTCTTCTTAAAAAGTAAATTTCTTTTGCCAGCAGTAGAAGAAAATTCAAACAAACATGAAGTGGATGCTGAGCTCAGAAAGAGCCTTCACCAACAGAGGAAAATGCATCACTATTGTTTCCAGAGCAGGGGGGGACATTATAAACAAATTAGGTTAGTCTAATAATGAGGTCTGAAGAGATTTTTATTGCTATGTATAGCCATTTGGATTTGTAATTCTTGTGTCTGGAGCAGTGCTTTAATGCTAACGATGTTATAAACCTGCTGGTGTGACTGTGTTACAAAGGGGACTGCAAAGAGAAACATCAGGTCACTGAACCTATGATCCTTTAATATTTGTTTCAAATAATTATCTCAGAATTGGAAAGCTCTGTGATTTGTTCATGTTTTAGTCTTAACCAGTTGCCATTTTAGATCATGCATGGTCAGGAGAATGAGATAGAGTCTTGGAAGTGGTACAGCTTCTTGATAAATGATAAGCTTATCCCATACCATGCATCAGCTTCTAAAAAATAGCTCTGTTGTCATAATTCCAGTTTTAAGAATCCCAATTTCCCCCTTACTATAAGAAATACAGCAATGAGCTTTTAACATATAACAGAGCTCCTTGTGCTGCTTCCTTTCCTCAGTTTCTTTGAACTACCTCTAACAGATCCTCAATGTACAAATGCTTTCTAGCAAAAAAATGTAATCAGGGATTCAGTTTCATATTCTGGGGCTGGGGCTGTGCTTTGCTCTAATTTACTGTTGTGTCCCTCTTTCCTCAACTGTTAACCACTCTTAGTTATGAGAAGTACCACCTTATCACCTTCTTAAAGTAGGAGCATATAGAGGGTATTTTGTTCAACTTGCCCTTGCTATCCTAGTACTGCAGCATTGTCTTTAGGGGCTTGGTAGTCTTTGATGGCGCAGCAGAGAGATTGGGTATGGATCCTCTTTACTTTACAGTCTTAGATATAATAAAGCAACGCATGGCCCAACATGCAGTAGTTCTGATTCCTGGAGAATCAGAAAAGTTTACTGGTACCTATTAATTATGTATCATTCATTATGATATATATATTTTTTGTTTGTTTGTTTATTATTATCACTATGACGTATTTTATGCAGTGCTATTAAAAATAAATACATTCATTTTGAAAAAGAATTATCCTCCACTAAACCAATAGATGTACACATGCAAAGATACAGTATGGCAGAATTATCTGAAAACCTTGACAACAAATCTGCCAGTCTTCTCATCCCAAACCTATATAACATGTACTTGACTGAGATGGAAAAGTCAAGATGTGCCACAGCTCAGACATGCAGAAACACTAGTATCTGTTTTAAAAGTAAGCACACATGTAAGCCTCAAGACTATCAGGAACCTGGTGCATTTTTTCTGCAGTTTCTCAAAGTCAGTCATTTTATGCCTGCTTGTTTTTGTTTGTTTGTTTGTGCTATAAATTTCTTGATTCTGTCTTTTGGTATGTGATTGTACAAAGGCCAGCAAACTGAGAGGAAGAGTTCTTTTAAAGCATTTTTTGTATATAGGGTTGAGTCTGGATTGTAACACATTCTTCCTGAGCAAAATTACCGAATAAGTGTCCTTCAGCTATTAAATTTAAAAGTGATGCAATATTCACAGAGCTACTTAAAATTAAAAATTTAAAATATCAGTGGGAAATAATAATAATAATAGTTAAATTTTACTGAAGACTTCCAGACAATACATTCTGGAATACAAGGAATCACTTGTGAGTTCTGCTGATGAAAAAGGAAAATATGAAGAGTTAGGATCATTTATATTGAAGAAGATGGGATAGAAAGCATGGTGATCCACAATCCATGGATAGTGAGGTAGTGAAAAAAGATATCTTCACTGAAGAACAATGACTTCATATTAGACAGCACATGATAAAATACATTTGCTGGGCTTGCACTTATATTTTTGAGGCACCAGAGTACTCACTGACTTGTGTAAGTAAAAAAATGCAAACTTGGACCCTGCATTTTCCATGATCTTTGGTTCATGTCAACTTTATGTTAATTACCAGTGCCTTTGGATAGGCAAACATATGCAGTCTATCTCTGTGAATCACAGAATCACACTATTCATGAGTACATAGTACCGGACGATGGATAAACTGTCCCCAGTCCATAACACCAATAAAATCCATAATATTGCTGCTAAAAATTAATGAACCTCATCTGAAGAGCCATTTTTTCCTTTCAAACAATATAGTGGATCTAGGCAAAAGATAAAACTCACAGAAGCTTTTATGTATTAAAACCTGAGCCAGTTGGCTGCCTTGGTTAGGGTGACCAAATAACAGCAAAACCAAAATCTTCATTTGCTTTGAAGGCCTCATGCTGAATGAGAAGCTGTTGTTGAGATAGAGATACTCTTTGCAAGCACTTTCATTTTCTTTTTGGACTCTCAAGAGAACAGAAAATTGAAGCGATAAAGTATGTCTGTCCCTTTGAGATCAGAAAAGCTCGGAATGTACATACTTGGAAGAACTGAAGTTGATCAAACCGAAGCGCTGAAGCTATGAAACCGTGGAGACATTTGACCCTATGAAATACTGACTTCACTGAAAACTACATTAGGTGTTTCCTATTGCAGAAAGTAGTATGAAATTTCTTTGTATTGGATGAGCTCTATGCTACTCAGGAGTTTGTTCTGCAAAGAAGTTGATGAAGCTGTCACTCGTAGCCCTCGATGGATAACTCATGTAAAACTCACAAAGCAAGCATTTCTCAGCATGCCTTCCTAGCCATCTTTGCTGAATACAGGTGTTTAAAGATCCAAAATCTAGCCAGCACAAAGAGAGATTTCTTTATTATGCAGAACTGTGTCACTGGGTAGGAATAAAAGAAACAAGAAGTGATTGTTCTTGGTAGCTTGGTATGTAAAAACATTGCCAAAATTGTATGTTGTTGCATGTATGTGTTAACTATAGTTACCTCTGTAAATAGAGCTGTACTTTTTCTGCAACAGAAATTTATTCTAATACTTTTATACTTTTTCTTCCTTAGTGGTATAATAACTACTGTGCCATATATATAGAAATTACTCCCAAGAATGTAACAAGCAGGATTCACACATTTAAATGAATTTAAAAAAAAAGCTGAACTGTTTCCAAATTCTTCTATCCAAGCATCACTTAAGAAACTGTTTGTTCAGTTCAGTTTCATCTCTGCAGCTGCCAAACCACTTCAGTTCTGCCAGCTCTGCTCTCTGATTGCAAAATAAAGGGTGGTCACTTCACAGTGTATGCAAGAAATATTATAATTTTGTGAAAATTATGACATTTAAGAAATCCTTTCAATACGAAATTGCTAGGCTATCCTGCTACATGCCTATTTAGCAAAGAAAAAAAAAGAAGAATATTTTATATTCACTTCTCCATGCCTTCCTAAAATATTAGTGAATATAGTATACTGGGTTTGCATTTTCTAAGACTGATGCACTTTGCTGCAGCTTACATTCATAAATATTTTTGTAGTATAATAGTCTGTCAAAACAAATCTGTTTTCCTCATTTGTGTGCATGCAGAAGGGTGTTCTTACTGCTTTTTGTCCATCTCTAAAGATAACAATAGGACAATAGTAACTTCACAATGTAGCAAAGCTTTTCTTTTTTCTTTTTCCTTTTTTTCTCCTCAAAAATCAGAGGATGTGTGAAAAAATGAAACAAATATCCCCTTATTATATGAAAAATGTTGCTATGTAAATGCATTAACCATTTTCATAGCTCATGTCTGCAGATCAGTCTCCTGTGTCCATACTGTGTGCAGAAACACAAAGACATAATACATATGAAACTGCAACCTGTTTTATTGAGATGAAATGCAGATAATTACAACACTTTAATGCTTTGTCACATATATTTTTTGAATTTTCAGAAAAATAATCTCAGTGATTCACTAGTCTCTAAATGAAAGGTCTCCACTTGATGGAAAGTAAAATATATGAATATATCATATCACTTTTAATCGCAAATATAATTTAAAGCGACACAGAGAGGGAAAAAACCAGTAAGCTGCTTATTGATAATTTTTCTTAAGTTCCAAGCAGTTTTCTTCTCAGGAAAATAATATCCCTCAGCTGCAGAAGAAATTAAAGTGTACTTAGAGATAAAGAAAGAACAGAATATTAAGGGTTTTGTTTTCATAAGGCTTTTTTCCTTGATAATAAAAATATTTGAGTATAAGTGCTGACACAGAAAAGTTATTAGAAATAACAGAATACCAGGATGTCAATTTCTGCAATATAGAAGCAAAAAGGAAGGAACTTCTAGTGTTGGGTTTTTTTAATGGAACAAATGTGAAAGTGAGAACTATTATAGCATTCTGATTTTTCCCGTGACTAGAATTTTATTTTATTCAGGGTCCTGTTTCTTATCAGATCATGTTCTGTGTTTTTCCCATGCTGACCTGTATTTTGCTTGGTGGGAAATCTCATTCTGCTCAGAGAGATTCATTGTGGGGTGAGAAATCATTTCGAAGGCTGCTTTTTGTTCACCTTGCATTATCACTGTAAAGGGCTAAAACTGACTGTAAGGCAATACCAAATCATAACGGTAGGGTCTTGCACCCATTTTCTACTTAATGTGTCTTGTAATTTACATTAATCCTGAATTGGATCTAATATGAGTAAAAATTATAGAAATAGGTATTGCGCTTTTTCACTAAGAAATATTTTTGAGAGGGACAGTCAGTTTATTTTTCTTCATATTATTCTCATAACTAGTTCTCGATTTAAGTACAGATACTGAGAATTAGAAGTAATTCTAGCATACCTCTTACACAGGATATTATGTAAACATTAGCATTTGTTTGTCAAATACTATTTTGCATATACTTGTGCAGACCCACTGAACTGAATATATGCACAGAGATATGTCCTCTATGAAATCGTTAACCCAGAGAAATATATCCTTTGCAACACAGCTTCATGCCAATCGCCACTTCAGTAAACACTGCCACATCATAATGACTGCTCTCCAGGAATTAGCAATGAGTTTGTTTATAATCAAGTTTATCAATATTTATAAAGTACTGCACTTAAGGGGATAATATATTGATAAAATACTGTTCTAAAATGCATTACATTTCCACATTATATTTAATGGCTAAAAATACATGTAGTGGGTGTGGAGTAATAGGGGCCATACCCCACCCCCACAAACAGTTTCTTTATCACCCCATCTGCTACCCCAAATGCTAACTCTCAGGAACACCACTGCTTTGCAGCATGTTTTATTATTCAAGCTTTGGTGGGAGGAGAGCTGCAGAAAGAAAGTGTTAACTGTAGAGAAAGGGAGGGTCAAACCAAGACCCAGAATAAGCTATATTGCTCCACTAATGCCAGGACAGTGGCACAAACTTCCGCTGGATCTGAACTGGCTACTAAATAACATTAGATTAGATTAAAACCTGCTAGAAAAAAAGGAACAGTGAGAGGGAGGTCTAAACACATTTGTCAAAGAATTAATAAAGAGGCTAAAGGTATTTACGTAGGCAGGGAACATATGGAAGAGGAACAAGGCAGACTTTGAGAAGAAATTATTTAGCTTCATTAAAAAAAATACAGAACAAAGATAAGGCTAGGGGAAAAAAAGAAAGTTGACACTGTTTTCATATTGCCTTTCTATTTTTCCAAAAGGAAGCAGGAGGTTGGGGCCTGATCCAAAGTGCACAGAAGTCAAGCAAAGATTCCTATTGCTTTGGATCGGGTACTTTGGAATGAAAGAAATCCTGCTAAATAAGTATCAAATACTGATGAGTGTTAATGGGGGTTTAAGAGACAAAGCGTCCAGTTTGAAGCACTTATTGGCGATGTCTACACTATCACCACTTGCCAAAAACATTTCCATCATTGTGCAACGGTTGAGCTTTATAACTGACTTCCAGCATTTTAATCTCACCCAGTTCAGAGCAGGTGAGGAGCTGGCTGAATATAACTCATCGAGATGATTTTGGGGGTGACAACACTGTTCATAAAAGTAAGTCAAATTCAGTAAGCAATTTCATTTGAAAAAAAACAGCTGGGGAAAAGACAAAGGGGAAAGTGAGAAAAATCGAAGGTTATTTTTAATATATTCAAAATTTTTTAAATTTGTTTTTGATCTTAGTAGTTTTAAAAAAATTGGACTCTTTTAAATAAAAATTTCTTAAAATGGAAGAATCCTGAAAGGGAGCAAAAATGTTTTGGTTTAGGACAGTTGAAATTGTTTAGGACAACACAAAATTAATTATTTCTCTGATTATGTGATTCATCTGTCAATCTGCAAATTCCATCATTCGTACAGCTCTCAACTAGGTAATACACTTACAGCCAAAATGACTAGCCAATATTCTGGCCCTCATTGGCACATATCTATTAGGATGTCAATCTGACCATATGAACCATGTTTTCTTTCAAAAAATCCCATTGGTTTACAATGACTACATAGAGATCATCCCTGCATTCAGTCAGAACTACCAAGGTACAATATTCATATTCCCAGTTGCAAGCCAGACAGCATTCCCTTAAAAGATACCCTATTTTCTGTTTGCTGTTTTGCCATGGTAATTTTATTTGTTTGGTTTTTTTTTTTTTTTTTTTTTTTTTTTTTTCTTGGTTGCTTTCTCCTGTCTTTAGGTGTTATATAAGTGTTTATAGACTAGACTGACCTTTATGCTAAAATGTACAGCATGCACCGATACACCCAAAGGTCTGTATGTTTAGTGAAAGGAAACTGTAGTTCCTGGCCCTACACTAGTTGTTCATCAAGCTGGGAGGGTGAAGAATGAAAGCATCATACCAGAAGATGTATTATTAACTTTCCTTTATGTAGTTCTCTGCTCCTGTAAAGACTCTGGTGAGTCAGAGAGTCAGTCTCAGATGGTGAAGAGTCAAGGTGATGGTCTGTTTCTACTGCACTCAAACAAAACTTGGGATAAAATACAAGATCTACATGTGGAAAAAACACAGGTCAGTGTTAGAAAGTATGAAAGGTTGTGTCTTGATGTTAAACTGAACAGTGTCCTGTTAATTTATACATGCCTCAGAGCCTTTTAAGTTTTCTGGCACTGGATAATCATATCATAGTATAAATAATCAAGTCAGTTTTCAATTTTCCAAGCCAAAAGATTCCATGCAGTATACTCAGCAGTGATCCTTTATGAGGTACTATAAAAAGCCAAATTCTGTTTTATCTATGTGGCCTTTCCTCAAGAAAATTTATGCTCTCTTGCTGGTTGAAATGTGTTAGCTGACACTCTTTTTCACTAGAAATGGCTGTAGACTGAGTCATGATCAAGGATGGGATGTCTTATATTGGGATGGCTGCAGTAGTTTCCTACCCACACTGCAGGAACAGTTCAGACACTGATGTAGCAGCTACAGAATTGCAAATAAGAGCTTGGCATTTGTGTAATAAACTTTAGCAGTTCAACTACTGCTTTCTGAGAAGCAGAGACAGCTCTGTAGTCAGGGTAGGAATCTCTAAGAGAAGCAAGAAAAAAGAGGGATGCGAAACACTGTAACTGCCTCAACTTAAGCCATTCCCACTTGTGAATCACATCCTTATGGTGTCTTGACTGTTGTGGTGTGTATCTGGCAGGACACTTTGGAATGAAAGATAGCGCACTATGAAACAAATTCTATTATTACTCGGATGAATTGGAGTTGGAAGTAACAGCTATTTATTAATCTTCATACAATGATGTTGCACATGGCTAGTCTGAGATTCAAAGTCCAATGGCAAGTAAATTTGACACTATAGGGAAAATGAAGAGTTCTTATAGTTTCAAAATTAAGGAAAATAGTAGCACATTGTCTCAGCAAACAGTGTTATGGCTTTATGGAAAAAGGAATTAATCATACCGGGCACAGTCAGTTTTAAGTATGGCACAAATTTACTTTTGCAAAATGTCAGAATCATGCGGCAAAGACATATAACTGCAGACAATGACTAGAAAGAACTAAAGCCTCCCTGATTACCTGGAATACTTAAGCATGACATACCCAACTCAGTAGGGAAGGACTGAGACTCACAAATTGTCTGCTATCTAATTGTCTCTTGGCTCAGCTTGGAAAATGCAAATAGAACTAGTCTGCAAAAATTGGTTCAAGAAGCCCTAACAGGATATCAAGCACTAAGCAGTATACAGCAGATGGTAAAAGATTTTTAAAAAGCAGTCTTCTTGAAGTTCACAATAGTCTAAGGAGTTAGAAAATGGCAGGTGGAGCAGGAACTATAACAGGTTATGAATTGTCAATAATTTCCTTTTCAGTGGCAATGAAACTGCTCTTGAAATCACCAAAAGGTTATAGAGATACACTGTAATTGGAAGACAAATACCTCAAGTGAGAGCTGACACAAAGAGGTAACAACTACAAGAACTGCAGAGGAAGAATGTAATCTTCTGAATTAGCATTTATGAGCTAATACAGAATTATGGTCAGTCCAGAAAATCTGGGCCCTAGATGGATTTACAAGAATGCACAAAAGAAACACAGGCTATAAATCAAGAGAATTAAACAGCCTAAATACTTAGGAATGCATTCAGTAGCAGAGCATTATTATCGAGATTGTCAGTGTCCTTCATTACTGTACAAAGAACACAAAAACTATGCCCCAAGATACTTGGAGTTTACAATCAAAAAAGGTATTGCAGCATAGAAATAAACAGTCTATATGGTGGGAGGCTACATTTGAAGAGTACACAGTGATGCAGAGGACATGCATGTGTACACAAACAGTTTTAGGTTTTTACCTGCACTGGATGCATATTTTATTTACCAGCTAACTCTGCTGACTTCTTCATTCCCCAGTAGAATACTAAGGAAATTAGAGGCTCTCTAATGACTCTCACCAGCATACCAGTTGTAAAAATAAACAATTCCCTACAACAAATAATAACTGTTAAAATGTTGTTGAATTTGTTGTTTTCCAGCCCTTTATCCTCTCACTGTGGTCGGCAACTGTCTACTTCCCCTATGCTTCAAGTCAGCCATTCTGTCTTTGGTAGAACAAACATAGTGACAGCAGAAATTAAAAAAGAAAGTGAAATTACTGTTGTCAAGCTGATACAAAGTGAATGGAGGATGTTGTACAGTTTCAAGGAAATGGAAAAGAAAATTAGAATGTAATTATCTTGGTTAGTCTGCATTTAGATAGCTTGAAACAGTGGCATCAAAGACAGATGTGAATTTTCCCATTCATCTTAATGGAGCACGAACTGCAAAACATAATTATGACAACTTTAATGCTAATAGTGTTAACTGTTCCATTTCTGAATCATTTACCAGATAGATCCATTACAGCACCACTTCATTACTGTTGCGCTTACTTGATATGTACTAATGTTTCATTCATCTTAAATGAGTACTTAGAAAAATACTGCTGGAGCCCACAGAATGTCCAAAAGCAGAAAGGCACAAGGGACAATCTCAGAGTCAAACATAAAACTGCTGCTTTCAGATGTCATTCCTAGACTTTTAGCTAAACAGCTCATTGATCTCTGATGTCTGCTTGTCATAATATTGTTTTTCCACTGCAAGAGAAGTCTGATAGCTTCAGACTTCCCTTCCCCCTCTCTGATCTTATTATAAGGAACTCTTTAAATATTTATGTCAAAGTGTATCAGTTAGAAATCATTTTGAGACTTTCAAAAAAAATCCAGCAAAACTGGACTGCTGATAAGGAAGAATGTCGCACAGCTATAGCCTAGAGAGACAAGTGTGAAGAGACCACAGCTTCAGAAAGCTGAGACTTATTAAGTTGGTGGGGTATTAGCTTTCCAGAATGGGTGTTTGGAACAGTGACAATTATGTAGTAACAGACAAAAATTCAATTCTCTCACCTCATCTCCTATAATTATAACAACAGTAATGTGTCAAAACAGTTAAAGTCTTCCTGCTCAATTCACTTATGCACAGGAGATAGACAACTTATTCCTACTGCTTATTTTACAGTTAGCTGTTTGCCTTACTCTCTTAGCAAGTGTCAGAGTCCAGAGATAGAGGTAGTTTTTCAACTTTCATTTAAAATGACTGACAATTTGGACAAAATTCCTGCAAGTCAAGACAAAAGACCCTGTCTGGCAGCAACCTCAACATGGCACATGAAGGAGAGAGAATAAGCACTGCTTATTTGGAGCACTGGAAGAAATCCCACTTAAGTTTTCTTGCTGATAACCCAACTCATAGAGAAAGAGATGATGCTCTTCAGGAAGCAAGGTCTCTCCTGCCCAAATGAGTTGACAGGGAAGACGTGACAGGCCATGTTAGTGAAGAATAAATCTTTAGGTGATTCCTTTTTAAGTCAGTAGTTTCCAGTCCTTTCCACAATGCAGTGATTCCCTTAAAGACCACTTATATATATATATATATATGTCTGTGTGTGTATACATGCATATATGTATTTATACACACACGTATAAGTACAAGTAAATGTGTATTTCCTGGAGATTCCTTGACTCCTCAGAAACTGCGCAAGAAAATCAAGGTGCTTGAATTTAGTGGGTGGAAAGTGGGTTAGAAATAGGACAGTTTACTAAATTATGGTGGTCCCATCCCACAGGCTGTTGTCCTTTCTTTGCAATCTGTATAAATTCAGCCTTCAGCTACATTTCCAACTTTGAGTCCTTGTCACATTTCTCATTCCTGTCTCTCTGCTCAACCAATGACAGCGGTGCCAATCCCCCAGTTGTTAAATCTATCCGAAAGCTTCCCCCCTCCTACTTTATATCACCCTAAAAGTGATTTTTGCAGCCTCTCCTCCAGAAAGAGTGAATTTGAACACAAAGACGGAATATTTGAGCCAACGAGAGAAGTAAAAAGAGAATCCTTGAAATCTTTTCTTTAACTCATGTTATCCTATGCACATCACGGGAAGGAGAATGTCCCTTTAAATAGTTTGGGAGCCCTCTAGTGATTCTTCTGTCTTTCACTGAAGAAACGATGAGATCCTCCCCCCTACCAGTGGAGGTAGGTGGAGGGGCCTTTCTATATAGCTGATGGACCCAGTATTTGCCATCCCATGATGCCAGTGTTGGTTCCACAAATCCTTAATGTGGCACAGAGAACCAGAATAAAGTGCTTTCCTTTCCTCAGTCATCTCTGTCCATTTTATGCATAATTTGAATTCCCGTTTTGCAAAGTTGCAGGCTCTGGGAGATCAGAGACTTAAATCTTGGCAGCATTTTGTCTTAGTTTGCAAAGGACCTTCAGGGCAGAACCCCAAGTACATATGTACTTGTGTGTGCTGCAAACCCTTCCTTCTGAGTTGTCAAGAATTAGAGTGTAAATCCTGAGCCTTCAGATTATAGTGAGAGCTGAACTTTTTGCTATTCTACCATTACAAACCATAAGCTCTTATAAAATATATTTTTAGGAGTCCTATTGAATCGCACAGTATGTAGCATAATGTAATCAATACAAGAAGCTGCATATAAATAATCTGTTTGGATTCTCACACATTTTAAGATGAGAGAGGGCACCATTCCCAGCAGTACTCCCCCCCCTCCCTCAGAGTTCACACCTTTTATGGGGGAATATGATTGTAAAGTACTCATTTAAGCCAATAACCAAAGCTTATGTTATTCATTTCTCGGTGATATACATAGTGCTCTTTTTGTATACTATTAACTGTGGACATATGTTTTTCATTTGACTATGTTACTTACACACACAATTCTTTTAAAAAATATGTAAAATATAACAGCTGCTGTAAAAAAAATATTTTTAGATCTCTGAAGTGCCTAACGAGCTGCAGTGCACAACAAAAATGGTTTGGTCTTTGTAACATGCCCGTAGTAAAATACCATGGAAGAGTTTAATCTGCCTGGGCATCCCTGGAAGGGAGCAAATTGACACAGTTCTAATACAACAATGTGCTTCTGTGGGGTATGTTCCTTGGCTATAAAAGCAAGGTCTTGATCATTCCCTGCATCAAAGCAATGATACAAACAATGGTTCAGCCAACTTTTAAAACAGCAGTATAAAAGCAATTGTAATGGCACCAACTGTATCATCTGAGCTCTGCTTTGACATTGCTGTTTTCTGATGGCAAAAATATACCTATTTCCTGCCAGTGTAAGTGAGAGATTAAGGGGTAAATATAGAAAACCTAAAGTTTGCTTTGGATGAGAAGTTTTTTCTTTATGAATTATTGAATAAATCAAATATCCTTGGTTCTCATCCCAACAGAGTGTGATGATTGCTAGCTTGAAAAAAATGTAGCAAGAGCAAACGTTGGCAAGAGTGAAGCATTATAATGTGATGTCTACAGAGATTTAGAGATAGGAAGGATTGTCAGTTATAGTCAATGCTATCAATGTTGGTAGAAGATATTTAAACTGTAATTCTACCTAGATTAAGGTACTTAAAAACAGTGTTCGTGGCTTGAAAACAACCTGTGTGAGCCTCTTTTAAGGAACGAATTCCACCCCTGGTTAATACATAGATGCAGATTATTCCATTGCAACACTTTTGGCTGCTACCATGTGAGGGAATGGCAAGTATGGAAAACTGCCAAAACTGAATGTCTTCTTCCTTCTCTTCCAGTTGATAAGACAGGAGAACTAAAATGCTTTTTTGAAATCAGTCATGTGGTATCTGGAGAGTAGGATGAGAAAACAAAATCTTTATGAAGATCCCAGCCATACAGTGGTACAGAACATACTGGGGAGGATCCTGCTCTCAGAAGAGCTTTGACATTCCCTGCAGCAGCTGCAGCACCATTCTGCAGATTCTCTGCTGCCATTTGATGTGGAGCCATGGTCTTTACTTGCACAAGGTCCTGCTCTGCCAGATTCTGCTAAGGCACCTTGCATCATCCAAGTTAAGTGTCTAGACAGTGTTTCTCATTTCTTTGTTTCTCTTACATTTTCATTGCTTTAGTCTTGATGTTTCCAGAGTGTTAAGTCCAATGTGTTCAAAGATGTCCAGGGTATTCAAAGTGGTGTAGACAGTGTCACGGAAGTGCTTCCATTCCGCTTCAAAGGTGTTCAGGGTGTACAAAGTTGCACAGACTTCCAGTCAGCTTTTACATCACAGGAAGTTGCAGTAGTGGTATCCAGCTGGCTTTCCACTGATTTTCAAAATGCTGGTTTTACAGAAACATTTTTACAGTATTAACTTTAAAATTGTTGAAATTTAGCTTATTCCAAAGCTTTTGCTTAGTTTGATGTGGATGTCAGACTTTCCACAGATCAGTTAATTTGACATTTGAATTCTCCTCCCATAGAGTGATGCTGATGTTACCCTGGAAGTGGTGTAATCAATCACTGCCAATTTTTAGAATGGGAATATGTCTAGGGAATTTTGGTTTTACTTGGAATCTGAAGGCCTGTGATCATATTAAGTATATTTATTTAGGAGGAATGGGTCACTGTTTTTGCACTTGTCATACTGTATTTTTCAACAATACCAGCAGCCTTGACAGTCTTCCTCAAAGCAAGCTTTGATGCCACCAGGATAATAATTATGCTCTTTTTTGGTATCTGAGGATTTATGTGCTCCATGTCTTCATGAAAGGTATCTGTTATTTTAGCCGTGTTTAAGTAGCATTTAGTCAGTCATGATGGTGGCATAGCATTTCTTATAAAGTAGCAATCTTGCTGTATAGTCATTTTTGCCATTGAGCAATCTAGTTTATTGATCATTGGAGATGTAACAGTGAAACCACTGTCAGTTTCTCCATTATTTCTTCAGTAATTACAGGTCTACAGTACAGATAGCTAATCCAAGTTTCCTTAAAATTGCTTTCCCTTTAAGAAAAATTTCATTTAGTCTTATTATATGAATTTCATATCTGGCAACTGCATTGTCGGACAGGGCAGTTCTTCACATTGGATGGTTAAGTGGATGTCAGTAAGTGTCTGTATGGTCTTGCTATGTTCAAAGATGTAAATTTAAAGGCCTTAAAGGGACGGGAGATTCCTGAGGGAATGTCTGCGCTATGCAATTAAATGCAGTGCAGATAGCCCTGAACTAGTGCTGACCTGTCTACAAACTGACCAGCTATGTTGGCATGATTTTGCACTTCAGTAAAATCTTTGACTCCCAGTAGTAAGCCCTGGCTCCAGGTCAGTGCCATGATGATGCAGACATACTGCTTTTGCTTCCAGAGCAGGAGTTTGATCTGCTGTGCTCTGCTGTGTGGGAGTCACTGAACTCTAGTATGGCTTCTAGCCGATGGAAAGTTATCTGTGATCTTGAATTTCATGTGAGCAGATTTTGCAATTGTAACTGCTCTTGAATCCATACCTACAGCTTTGCTGTATTTTTGTCATCTCAGAAGTCTGAAAGAATGGTAGATCAACTTGATTGTGATGCCAAACACACATGCTATAGCAGTATCACTCATCCAGATTCAGTCACAAAGTAGAGACAAAGAAGATGAGGTAAAGCTGGCTATAATGTTTGGCTATAATTAATTCCTGTGGAATTTGATAAACATCCGTCTGTGATCTAGTGTACTTAAACTGCATGACAAACTTCCTGCACTAAGTTAGAACTGGATCTAATTTGACCTCAAGCTTACACACTTGTCTGCAGGTGTCTGTTTGCAATAGCAGCTCTTTGGAAGAGGGTTTAAACTTAACAGTGGAGATCAGGGATCAGGTTTTCCTTTGCAGATAGGAGCTGACTCCTGAACTAAGGAACCAGCATGATTGCGGTATGGTCAGAAGGATAACACAGAATGGTTTGATTTTTTAAAATGATACGGCAATTGGTATTTTGCTTTTTTGTTTTGTGTTGGGGAAAAACAAACTGGCTTTAAATTTTAAGTGGCTTTTGGATTTATGAAGGGAAGCAGAAAGGTAGGAGAGAAATACCTGTGTTAATGGGAGATGTCTCAGCTTTTGCATTTCATACATACATATGCATTGAACTTTTTTGCTAGAATGAAGCAAGACAAAGGGAATTTGGGATAATTCGCTCCCAGCAAGCAAACGTGCTTTATTCTTAGTTTAGTTTAGAGGATACGCAGTAGGTGTGAAAGATGAATTAGGGTTTGAAGATTGGGAGTGTAGCGTAAAAATCTGCACTAGGGGGCAGCCGATAACTGATGTGTTGGATTAGTAACATGGGGTCCCTTGTCACTCACAAATTGGCCCAGAAGATTCATGTGCTGCGCAGCTTCTCAGGCAAGGTTTAGGCTTGCAGAAACTGTTTAGTGAGTGCTGCCTCTCCTGTGTAAATACAAGCATGAAAAGGTCTTGCATGGTATTAGAAACCCTGCACATGAGAGTGGCGGTGAACGACAGGGATACAGAAAGCTGGAACAAAGAGATCTCCTCTTAATTTTAGCAGTAGTGTTGTTCTGACTCCAGGCTTTTTCAAGAACTGCATTTTAAAGTGAGGTTGTTGATTTTATTTTATTTCATTCATCTTAAAGCAATTTACGTTTGTTTAGATAGAGTACATTTTTCTAGGGAAGGGGAAAGAAAGATGAAATTTAGCTCATTGTCAAAATAAGTGGAAAAACTACAGTCATCAAGCAAACAATTTTTGAAACTTTCTCCTTTTTTAAGTAGCTTTAATATAATATTATACTAAAGATTGTTGCTTATGGCTCAACTTTTCTGTCAGCAGCACATACTCATGAAATGCCACTTCAGATTTTGAAGTGAATTTGCCCAATTCAACGGAACACTTTGTTATAAGCCTGGAATGCAGGTAGGAGTAGGAAGCTGTAAGTGCACTTCAGATTCAGAGGTTCAGAATTCTCACGGAGAGAACATTTATCTCAAGGAGGGAGGTGAGGTTCCACGACCATTTGGCAGACCTACCTGTGCTATGATTGCCAGTCTGATTGTTAGTTGGCTGTTGCAAGCAAGGTACGAGTTTCAGATCATAGTAAGAAATCAGAAAAAGTCCTGGTCAGAGAGGAGCTGAGAACTACTGCATCAACATACTTGAAATCTGCATTGTATTTACTTTGCAGAACACAAATTCAGCTCTCAGAAATGAAAATTTTATTTCCTGTTTTGCCAAATGAAGGAAGCTGAGGCAGGGGGACAAAGTTATGCTTCCAAAGTGTCACAACAAGGAAAACTGGAAAAGTTTTTTGACAAAGGAGGATAGAAAAGTGCTAGAAGAAGCAAACATTTCAATGGTAAAGTGTGGACCAAAGTATGGAGGCCTTGCCAGACTAATCCCGTTGGCTTTGCTATACAGACAGTGAAGAGAGACATGCTCCTCCAGAATCAGAGAAAGACCTTCACTTCTAAGGGAGGTTTTTAATTTTCCAATGATTAAAAAGAAACCCCAGGAAGATCTGGCTAGCAAGGGTGAAGTTTGATTCTTTATAGTGCCAGTGAATGATATTGTAATTTCCCATCTCTAAAACTTTCCTTCTTTCTTTTCTTCCAATATCTGGCACATATCTTACAAAAGAGCATATGAACTGCCTGCTGGATTTCCTTAGTAGTAAGTAGGTGGAAGTTTATGAATCTCAGCTTTTCCCCACTTTTTAAAACCCCAGAAAGTTATGGTAGTGCCCAAACACACAAGATCATGATATTTTCACTTTGGAACCGATATACTCTAGGAAGAATAAATTTTGTGTCAGTTTACATGATTCATTTTAAAGTAGGGTCCTGATACATAAATGAGGTTTGGAGACTACCTTAGCATGAAAATTAATAAATTTTGGCCTTGTGAACCAGAGTATTACACCTGTACCAAGTTATCAGCATTTCATATTTTAACATGTAAAGCTGCAAATTATTTGCTGCAAATGGTTTACTACCCATCTCCTTACTTGAGCTATTGCAGTTGTAATCCACTGAAAAGATCCTAACTGGAAATTTTCTTAATGGAGTTGAGGGCTGGTAGGGAATTTTGCATCTCTGACTGATTTCTTCACATGCTGCTTAAGCTATAACCATGTGCATTTGCTTGCCTATGTATTGAAAATGTTTGGGTTTTTATTCCCTCATCTTTGCACATCACTGATGTGCAATGTTGAGCAGTAAAGGTAAACTATTGTGTGGGGCTTCACATTTGATGGGTCAGTTATTTAATAGTGTATTCTTAAGACTACCAAGCGCACTCAGAGGTTTAGGCAAGCACTTTTGTACCACACAGGAGTAAAAATCCCATTCTACCAAGTAAAGATGCAGCAGTGGAAAACCAAAAAAATATTAGCTGTATAAAGTATGAGAAACTTTAATACCACTTCACAATGACTGTCTTCTGCCTGTTCTGATCAGAATCCAGATAATGCTTTTCATCTCTAGTCCCCTGTATATTGTTTTTAGACTTACTATGTGTTATCACCATCTGTGCTACCCACATTTTGGGTACAATTCTAGATCTGCATATTTTAAGACATGAATTTATAGAAGAAGTGCCTGAGAGTCTCAGAGTTACACAAACATTCTCTCTGGTTTTGTGCCATATCAGCATGTATCAAGAAGTAGTCCCTGCACCCCAAAGCTAAAAGTTCAAATCAGCAGAGAGAGAGGAAAAAATGGGAAAACCACAGAAATAATAAGACAATATTACTAAGTGAGGTAGTTGTAAATCCACTAGTGTTCATCTATTTATAGGCATCAAGACAAAGGACAGCTTGAAAGTTGTGACGCTAGTGAGGCAATTTTATCAGTAAATGATCATCCATTATTAAGTTAGAACTTCACTCTGGGGGTTATGACTCTCATTTTACACATACTCAGAATCATCATTCCTGTCACTGCCGTGTTTTCTGCATAAAACACATTGCTGTTCTACAGCTGATCTGTGAAAATAAAAACAATGACAATTCACCCCAATGCACTGATCTGTATTGTTTGTCTTCTCTGAAAAACTTTCAGTTATGGTTGAATAACAACAAAGATTTCTTCAAACTTTTTGTTTCTGAAACAGATCTTCTGGCTGATGCAAATGTTAAGAAAAGACCATGAGAGAGGGCAAGGAAACCTTAAATGATTTCACTCATTTTTCATCAGAGAACATGTTGAAATAGGCTATGTATTGCCAGAATTAGGCAATATTACCAGACACTGGTCTTTCAAATGTTTTTGATAATGTGATTCCTTCTCACATGCCAGCTACATTAGAATCAAGCAAATATATTTTTAGTAACTACTTCAGAATTGTTTGTTCTTTTTCTGTTAACAGAAGCATTCTTTATGGGCCCTAATTTTGACACATTTATATAATCTGAACTGACTGGCAGTAACAGTATATTAATTACACTGACGTTCCCTTTTCTATCTGGGTGACTAAATAATATAACCAAGAGGTGTCTTGAGGAACCAATGAGACATCAGAAGAATGTGACCAACTTTCTTTCTGAGCCACGGATGACCCAGTCTTCATTCTTGAAGGAAAGATATGTTGCTCTAAGATTAATTTTATGGATGACATTTAAATTTTCTCCTCAAATATTTTGTACATGGTTTTATGTTGAACTTGTTTGTGGTACTTTGAGCCCAAATGCAAGCACCAATAACAAGTTCTTCGGGCTCTATAGAAACCAGAGTGATGGTACTAGCACAGCTCTGAGTTTGAGCTACTGGGCAGTGCACAGCTTGGACTTGACAACACTTTGACAAGGTCACGTGGCCTTTGGATCTGACCTGACTCCTGCTTTGCTGTGGAATACAGTAACAATGCATATGATGCATTTTCTAGACGGTAATGGAAACTAATTCTGGTTCTGCTTCTATTCTCCTGTTCAGTGCTGTTAGTATCATTCCCCAGTGCGGCTATGCTGCTAGTATAATTCTTTTTTTTTTTCTTATTCTATTTCAAAATGTCCTCACTGAAAACTGACCCAAGGACAAAACTCATATATACCAACTGTCCAAGACACTTCTAACAAACACAGTGTAGAAGGGCTCTTCCAGTCCTGTCCATCCGAGTGAGCAAAAGGCTTGTTCTCATTTATACTGACTGTCATGAATACCTGAGAATTGTTGAAGGACAGTGTGAGCCAACACCTTTTTCTGGTTCTGCCTCCTGCTGGTGGTGAAAAAAAACTTTGGCATTTTCTGTGCATGTGTAACCTCACTCTCCAGGCTGTCTTTAAGGCGTTTACCCTGTTAGAATAACGCAACATGTTCCTTACATGAAAACCAGGACTATCTTGAACAACTTCTCATACAATACTTACTGATTTGTACCAGACCACTCATTAATGCCTGAATGATTAATATTCCTCCACTTTTTTCCCCAGATATTGGTGCATTGTAACCAGTGTGAAAGTTCAGCTGGTCAGATGGAAACCAAAACTTGCAAGATTTCAAGGCTGCGTTTAAGAGCAAAATTTAATCATTTTAACCGCCAGCCATGTCTGATTACTATACTCCAAACATTCATAGCTCTATCATAAATATATAGATTTTCACATTTTCCTAATAAATGAATGGAAATACCTTTTGGGGAATAAAGTGATATGTTTTAAAGGCATTTGTTTACTTTTTCTGTAAGCTCCTGAGATGGCTAACATACTAGTTGTTAATCACACCATCTGTTCAAGCAGTGTTTGACTAAATGAATCAATTCATACTTTTTCTTCTTAAAGCAGTTTTTTACAGAACAATATGTTTGTGTCTATTACCCCATCATTTGGCAATGTAATATGAGATATTTTAATTTTCCTATTTATTGTGCATGGATTTTCAATCTCCAAATATTTTTTTAAAATACGCATACAGCACAGAAAAGCTGTGTCTATTGATTTCTGTAGCATTGCAAACAGTGGAAAAATCTGTTCCATTCTGCTGTCAAATTTCAACCATCTGATTATATTTAAATGAGTTATTGCAATGTTTCATTTGAATGACCGTCATAAAAGCGATTCCTCCTTTGTACCGAAGATGGCAGTGGTGCACAACCTACCTAGCCGCTGGTACTCAGCCTGGTGGTCAGATTTTGGTTATTGGTTCCAGAAAACAGCAAATTAGGAGGGGAAGAGTCTGCAAATGGGAATGGCAACCTTTTGTAGTCTTCCTTGTCTCAGTTGTCTCTGGTGAGCTTACATTTACATAATTCCAATCAAAATTCGGGCTAAATATGGAAACTGCCCCTTGAAATAAATATAAATCCAAGTTTAGGAAAACTGTAACCAATCTGTGTTAAAATTTGTGTTCCTGTGCACTTCCTAGCTTCAGCTGAAACAAAAAATGGTCAATGTCTGCATTAATTCTTGGTAATTCCTGAAACCTCATGTGAAAGGCTATAAGTTTCAAGTGACTATGGGTTGTTTCTAACTCCACAGAAGCTTTGCACAAGTATGTTTGGATAAGTTCCTGACACTTAGTTTACCTTAAGCCAGCATTTTGAGGTTCACCCTGATGTAGATTCAGAGGAGTAATGCTGGGCTGAGCACCAGGGAGAATCTGACAATTAGTAAAATAGTTTCTGAATAAAAATAATGATTGAAGCCACACTGGTAGTACAAACAAATAAAATTAAAATAAGTAACAAAATACTTTCAGTATGCTGTAAAGAATAATTCTGAAGGAAAATTGACTGAATGACTTCCTAATAATTTTTCTGTTATTGTGGACTAAACATACCTTGGATACTACAGTGGAATCAGAGTTAATTTGTTCCTAAATTGTTCCTAAAGGCTATATCCTATTTACATGGTTGCTTAAGAAACAGTAAGTGCTTTTCCTCACTGCTGTGATGCCACTGTCCAGAGAGTTTGCTTTATAAGAGAAGCAGCTGTGTGCTCAGAAGAAAATACCTATATGTTAAAGACAAAAATTGTGGTTCATTCATGTTCTGTTTTTCAACCTGAGTCTTACTTGTGTAAATTCATATATGGTCAGGTTACTTGGCCAGACTTGTTTCTGAAGGATTGCATGCTATAACAGAAAAGTGTTTACTAAGTAATGAAGAATGTTGCTGAGATGATGTTAGCAGAGTCTTCATCACCCCTTAGCTTGTCTGGTTTTATTTATTGATGGTTTGGGGTTTTTTGTCAATAATAGAGAAAGAAAGTAAACCGGCAAATATGTCTCTGAACTATGTCTCAAAATTTTCAGGCCATAAATTGTAATCAGTTTTGTGTTGTGCCAGTGGAATATGGTTGTCTCGCTGGATCATAAATAGAGCATGAGTCTGTCAGTAATGCAGGGATCAAACAGGTGAATATACTAAGGAGTAGGTTCATGGCCTTGAACTGGCACTAAATGTGAACTGGAAGCCAGTGAACAGTATGAAATAATACACGTATTGTTTTCTCAAGTGTCCTGGTAAGGTCATAAGCTGCTGACTTATTTTATAGAAGGTGGAGATTTTGTATTTCTTCTCTTTTAGTTACCAGCTATCATTACCCTGCTCTGAACGTATTGCATGAGTCATTGTGAGGTGACTCCTCTGAGAAAAAGGATTATTTCTTGGCAACCCACAGACAAGAGAAGACATTCTTTCACCCTTCAACCCCTTTTTCAAACCTAAATATTTGGCATTTAGCAAACCTGATCCACTGTGTTGCTCTGACCCACAAAGCCTATTTGACGATGGAGTTCCTTCAGCAAAAGAAAAGGACAGCCTCTTGTTTAATCTCACAGCTTCACTTAGGTCTTGCTTAAGTTTCAGTTTGAACCAGCCACTGTTCATTCCAGTCCTGGTAGTATTAATATATAATGGCATTTATTTCATGATATCTTCTACTGGAGACATGTCATTCTCACATTGTTGACAATGAAGGTGTTTCATGTCTTCACCATTCCTGATGGCTCCTCTGTAAATGTAGAGAAAGGAAGGGAGGGAGGAGAAAGGATGGCCATATACTTTGTAGGCCTCTGGAGAATGAAGGCAGTTGTTATAATGCTACATGGTTCCCTTGTTCTCTTGGGCTTAACAATACCTTATCAAGCATATTAAAGTCAGCACAGAGGGCAATACAGAGACTGAGGTTTAGTTTCCAGTTTTACAAGCCTTACAGAAGTTCTACTGGGAATTTCTTCCCCAAGTCCTGATCCATCTCCTTCAGAAGTATATGTAAGCTACTTCCAAGTATTTTAATTTACCGTCTTATATATATATTTTTTTGATTATCAAAAACTTGATTTTTTGATTTTTCAACAAAATTTTCAAAACTTTGTGTTGTCTCCATTTAAGGGATTACGGAAGCTGACTTTTTACAGTATACTTTTCAGTGTGGATGTGAGGTAAAATTAGTAAGTCAGTTGTCACATCAGATCACTGAGAAGCTCAGGTGGAGCTATGGCATCAGCATGAAATTTCTCCTATAGTGCTTTGTCTGGTTAATTAAAAAGGATATCTGGGGGGGTCATGTCAACTTGAATAATGATGCGTTCTTTCTGTACATATTAGAATTCTCCTTGAAGAATCTAGTAAATAGCATTGCCATGTTGAGATTGTAGATTTCATTCAGCAGATAGATCAGGTCTGCCATTTTAAAAGGGAAAGTTATATGTTTTTCTTCAAAATAAAAGCAATTCTACTGAGACAACTTAATCTACCTTCTTTGCATTAATAATCTGACAAATTTGACTTCCTTACATTTGTATCTCATTTGTAATTTTTTTTTTCACTCAGTGGAGTTGTTCCTTAAGAGTTCAAAATGTTCTTGATCTTTTTGATTCGGCAGCACTCTTACAATTATCTAATCCTGAAAGCAAAAAATCTTTCATAATGTAACCTGATCTCCTTATTGCTTTTATACTCTACAAGCTGAATTTGTACAGTCCTTATTAATATGGTTGATTACTAATTCATGTATAAGTCCTGGTGACTTCTGTGGGATCATTTTTGTAAGTGCATGTCAGCAGAAAGCAGATAGTATATAACTTTTTTGTATGTAAAAAAAATATAATGTGAGTGGTTACTCTTTTATTGCAGAAGGTCTCCTATGGGTTTGTTACAGATCTTTTCTAAAGACTTTACAATAATTATATAATTTTCTTCACTAAAATGTAAATTTTCTTGAAGATAGCCATTTTGAGTCCATTAAAATATTTTAAAAGCTTTTGAAGATTTTCAATCAAATTAAACCCCATGATTTGACTGAAAAATGGATTGTACTAGATGACAATTTTAACTCTTTTGCTTTTTGTAAATAAAGGCAAAATTAAAATGAACAAATTTAAGAAAAAAGAAACAATGGCCAACCTGAGATCTTAAAAATTTTTGAGAACTTTGAATTATTTAATAGAGTTACAGGATTATTTGTTTTACATATCTGTTACTGTCAAGTTAGAAACTAAACTACCTCTGATTATATATAGCAATAATATTCCATTTGTATTGAAGAAATTTGTCATCAGTCTATATAAGTAATAACTAGTTTTCAGTATGATTGTTTTGAATTTTGTACTGTGGCTGACTGGGAAGTGGAAACAAAAGAGAAAATACCATCAAAGTGCTCTGAAAGACAGCCAAACAGAAAAGGAATCTTAAGTTTTTGAAGTTGTATCTGCATTGAAAGTTAGAGGGTTGAAGTCTATTTCTATTACTCTACCTCCATATCTCTAAAGTTAAAGAGTTTGGAAGTCTGTGTAATTTCTTTCTATACCGGTGCAATAGCATGAGGCGTTAGGAAATAGGTTTGCTATGAAGTGTGCCATAGGACTGATGGAGTGCCTGCTGTCGGAGGAGGAATAGCATATAGTCAAATTGAAACTTATAATGTTCTCAATGATATTTTGATACATCAAGCTCTGGAATGTCAACAAATGTGAGTTGTTATTATTTCTGTGTTTAGCCACAGCTTTCTGTCCCATGTGAAAGATGTAGTACTTTTGGTCAGTAGTAGAGTCATTGTTCTTTTTTACTCTGGATTTTTGGTAAATAAGAACATTTTGAATCCCCAAATAAATAAATAAATGTGTAGAATCCACCCTAAATCCATTTTGGCAAAAAAGTTGCACCCTTGCTATCCACCAATAGGAGGGACAGATTTTTATGAGTTTTCATATAATAGCTCCTAAGAATCATTTAGCATCAAATACTCTTTACCAGACATTGCACTCGGTAAAGAACTCGCAAGTCCAGTGAGCTTTAAATTAAGTCTGCTTATGCTATTTACTAGCATCATGCTGCTAATTCATTACATGTCTTCCACCTACCTTTAACTGGTGTTTACATGATAATGTTTATGGCAGATTAGAGAGGAATAAGATAAAGGAAAAGAAAGAAAGGAGAAGATGAGTGAGACAGGGTACAACACTGCTTCTTTCATTATGAAAATGCTTTATCAGTTAGGTCCATGTAACGTCTGATTCTCTACCATCCTCAGGCCGAACATACGCTGCTCTTCATTGAATCCCATATTTGTTCTTTATATACCATTCTTTGTGATATTGCTCCCCCAGTTACTTTCCTCTGTGGTGGTGGTGGCAATGCTCTAGCAGCTTGACAGTCTCTAACTTCCAGTTTTCTCCTATTTTAAGGAAATTCTTGAAATATTGTGGAAGAGAGAGAATTCAATAAAAAGCAAGCACTAACTGCTAGATGCAGGCCCTACAGACATTGTTAATACTGTAGGCCTATTTTCATAACAAAAGGAACTACAGTACAGTAATTCCACCTAGAATGGAAGCCTCACAATCAATGGGCTATGCAGAGAATTTTTTCAGTTAGTTTCTTATTCCTGTATTAGTTTGCATGTAAACTTTTTCTTTTTCCTTCTGTCATAGGTCCTTGAAGAATCAAATCTTTTATACATTTTATTTAAAAATTGTAAAAATATTCCATTTGCAATTTAAATTGATTACATCTCAAAGCAGAGAATAAAAGGAAATAATGACGACAGGAAGACTTGTTTAAAAAAATGCTGCAAATGTGGTGATGTATTTTTCAAGGACCAACATATCCTTTACACAGTGCAAGAATCTGATAAGTTCCAGAATACTGTCAAATTACTGCAGCAACGGTGTCGCAGTTGTAATAGAACCTCACCTCTTTTTGCTGCACTTGCTTTTGCCTCCTTAATCTCTTCCTCTACTCATTAATGTAGAAATGAAGTCTCTTATGGACTTAGCATAACAGCCCACTTATTTTCAGGCCACTCACAAATGCTTTCTAAGAACTTAAGTGAATCTTGCACAGTAGGCCAGATGGTAAGACTTTTGACCCTTCTAGATTCCTCCACTCTAGACAAGAGTGAACACAAAAATAATGTTTCAGAATCATAACAAACAAGGACATTTGAAAGCAGGTGTTGCAATAAAGAGCTGTTATTTTCTCGGCCTGCTAACAATGACATTTGTTAGAAAGGTAAGAGGTATGACAATGGAGTCATCATTTTTACCAGGATGGAAGCAAACCCAGTTCCAGTAGACTTAAAAGGCACAGTAACATGACTGTCATGATCACCTCTGGCTGTTGGCTTTTCTGTTATCAAATTGACTGTTAGTGTGAAATACAATGCCTCATGCCATTTCAGGCAATGCTTCAGCATTCACTCCTTTCCTATAAAACTCTGAGTAATCTGCTTTTATGTAGAGAATTGAGTGGAGAGGGACTAATGCTTTCCCACATACTTACTGAAAGCTTTTCCTGTGGGGTTTATATGGTCCATAGAAAATGAACACAAAATTCCACTTAGTTATCATTATGCATCATATAAGCAATATCCTCTAGGTCTTGATTTAGCCAGACATTATGATAATCCCTTCCTCAAAGGATAACCTAGAAATGGGGGTGTATCTACACTCAGGGTGTGTGAATATAAATTACAGATGGCAAACCACTGTATTTTCTAGAGTACAAGATGCATGTATTATTTATTTGTTATTTTGTGCTTACTTCAATTGTTTTAATAATAAGTATTTCTAACTACTTTACCTTCAGAATATACAACCTGCATGAGTTTTAAGAGCATATATTTTTGCTTCTGTTCGTTTCAAAGCAAAAAGTTATGGTAAGCCCGTTTTGTATTATTACATCCTCTCAAGGGACGTAAGTAAAAAAAAGTCTGTGAAACATTGCACTAAATCACCAGTCAATGAGGCCACTCACAGTACATAAACCTGACTGTGTTCATAAGTCTTTTCTGGGTCAGGGCTGAAGAATGTATTCACTTGCCAGTACTGCCTTAAAGACAACTTAACAAACAAAAGAATCAAGCACAACAAGAAAAGCATCATTCTTACGAAGACACTTGACATTCCCTGAAGCACCCACACCCAAAAAAAATCAGTCCACACCTGAAAAGCAGACTAAACTAAAAGCAGTTTAAATATGTTCTAGTAGGAGAAGTTCAAGTATTGGCAAATATTAAGCAATCGTTCTATGTACTTCTAATTAATCTGGTTGCTTTAAACTTGAATATGCAAAGGTCTCTCAGTATCACTGAGAAAACTGAAAACTTTAGAAGCTCTGAAACTCACTGCGTTCACTGAAAATATGTAATTGTACATTCAATAGGTCTGTAGTAATTCTAAATATGTTGTTGTCTTTTCATACTTCAGGTTCCTCAGGCATCATACAGAGTGTAATTAACCCTCAGTTGAGAACAACCCCTGTTGTTCATTCAATACATGAATTCTTTCAGTACAGCTGACATACTAAGTGGATTGTGTTAAGAGTATTTGTATATTGTTACAAAATGCTTTTGTTTTGTACAGGTTTATGTACTACAGAGCATACTAATTGGAAAAAAGATCTATGCACCAATGTTGCCAAGTTACATGTTGAAGTATTAAAGATGTATAAAAAATTGATTTGTAATGGAAATACTGAATCTAAAGAAAGAGGTTTAAATGGCTGCTTCTCTCTATCATTTAAAAAGTAACTATATCTATAAAACTTCATCTGTTTTGATAGGACATTCCATACATTCAGCTTAACCACCGAAACTTGTTATGGTCTATAGCTGTTTTCACCATTGAGCTTAAGCTGTAAGTTCTTGTAATGCCTAGAATACTTTTTTTCTGATTGACTTTAGTATTTCTTATTGTGATACTGGGAGACAGATGAAAGAACTGGAGATCAGGATCTCTTCAGTTCTCTTTTCCATTCTTCAGCTTACTTAAAGTGGCTTCTCTGCAAATTACTGTTTAGCCACGCGCAATTTAAGAGAACAGTTTTGCAGATACCTAATTGATGACATGAGATTTGGAAAGGGTCTGTAAACTGCTTTGCAAGGCTTGCATGTTAGCTACAGCATTTTAAATGCAAAATAACTATGCTAAGTATTGGGAAACATTTTATTGTGTTTTATATACTTTGTGGCATTTAAAGAGCTGCTTCTGTTTCTGTTGTGGAAATGCCATGTAAAGTCCATTGAATTGAATATAGGTCGTATTTTTGTATTTCACCTGTGTAGGAATTTGTTTGGTGGTTTCTTTTGTATTCAGATTATCCTTCCACTTGATTCTTTCCCTCCAGTTGCCTGCCAGTTATCTGTGACACAGGAATCCATGTTTATGGAAAAGTGGTGAGGAAAAGTTTGTCTAGTGCAACAGAATCAGGATATAGCTGTGTTCTAGGTTCATCTTTAAAATTCTGTTCTCATGGCTATCTATGGTCAGCAGCTGTGCCCATAGAGCTGAATCCTCATTCCCACGTCTGCCTCTCTGGGGTATGTTGGCAAGTGTATATGAACAGAATACATTTGAATAACATTTGAAAAATATCCTTGTGACATTTATACATGTATTGTCGGAGAGATGCTAGTGGCTTCAGACCTGTTTTGACATAGTTTTGTACATAAAACTACATCTCTCCCTACAGTATTTCAACATTTACTGTCTTGGATCAAGATGAAAGAAGATAAATATTTTTAAATTTTTTCTCTTGGAGGTTAGAATATTCTATTTATCTTCCTTCAAGTGGAAAAGAAAAAGAAATGTAAGATCTCTTAGTCAACATCTATAATTAAAAGAAAGGTGAATGAATGCTGTTTAAAATTGTATATGAATACAGTCACTTATTAGTAAGTTTTCTGCTATTTGCTGATATGATACTACTTTCTGCTAACGCTGATATGAACAATTCATTTCACTGATGGGCAATGACTGCATAATTTAATAAGAATACATAAGTACTTAAATTAATTTTAAAGCTGTAAATGTGTGCATAAGCAGTTAATCTGGGCAGCATGAGAGATAGCCCTGTGAGTGCTTCTCTGACAAAATACAAATAGTTGTTAATCTATATGCAAAACTGAATTTACCAGAAGAAACAGATAAGTTTGGCTATAATCATGGCTTGTTCAGGGAAAAGTAAACTAACTGATCATTATTCTTGGGAAATACTTTAATGGAAACAAGAGAGTATTAATTTGGTCTTTCAGGAGTCATTCAGTTATTAGTTAACATAAGGGCTATCCAGTAATGTAGTATTTATCATTAGGTTATACACCAGAGCTTCCAGACACTTAATGCCTGGGGTGGAATGTAATTCAGATCATTTCACTTCAAAAACAAAGGCCGTTTACCCACTTGAACAAAAGGAGGATGTTTATTAGTGGGTAGCATCACAGATCCAAGGAGACTTGGCCAGGCATTAGAACAGCTGAGAACATGACAAATTTTGCTCAAAAACACCTACAATTTCATTCTGTGAGCTGTAAGGAGGAACTACTTTGTTCACAATTTTTCACCTAAAATTATTTTGCAGGTGTTTCTCACTGAGAACCAGGAAAGGGTATAATCATCTCTTAAATTTTGCCATTGAAATTGAGTGTCCTTATTTGATATATGAAGTTTAGTAAACAGTCTAAATGTTTTGAAAGTATTATTTCAAAATTTGAGCTAAGACTTTTAAGCAGTTGGTTTACAGCTTTGAACAATGCACATTCAAGTGTGTTTTACTGTATTTTTCTCCTTTCAAATGGAACAGATAATGAGAAGCTCACTCAATTCAATGTCTCTAATTAATAGGTAGATGAGTGTTGTTTAAAATGATTCATGCATGAAAACACTCAGTTTTATTCTATAAGCAATGGCTGATGTAATGATCGAGATTTCTTCTCTTTCTATGAATCTTCCTTCAAAAGAAGAGGAAAACATGGAAGCCTCCAACTACTTTTCCACTAACTTCCATCTGAGCTTTCTTGAGGACTACAAAACTCTCCCAGGAAATTTGTGGCAAAAAAATTTCCTCTGTTCTAGCATATCACTGGAGGTTTAAATTCCAAATATCAAAAATTGGTGGCAGTTATTGATTGAGTTCTGATGTAACTCACCTCTTGAAAATAGGTTTATGAATATTTTCCAAAACTCTGAAAATAATCTTCTAACATGAGGTGCTTCTAGCATCTGTAAAGGACATGGAAAACTAGGCTACATTCCTTATGGGCTTTTTGGTTGGTTGGTTCTTTTCCAGAGCTATTCCACAGGGTGAGATAAAGGAGGCCACATGAAATTGACACAGATTAGAGATTTTAGACCATTGCAATGATTGTGCGTAACTTCTGTGACATTCTGCACATCTTTTTAACTTCTTCATACCTTCTGTTTAAAATCTCTTACAGAATTCTTGCAATTTACATTAAAGAAAACACATATGTGCTTCAGGAACAATAGCATTGCATCTCCACAACTCATTAGGAAGTAAAAAACCCTACATTCAAAATAATGTGCAAGTAAAACTTGCATTTAAAACCATATTGCTACATAATTATCCTGTTTACAGTCTTTCCTACAGCTTTTCTCACAGAAAAATGTAGATTTGGATTCTAACTGGAATAAAAATGCCAGAAAGCTTTGGCAAGAAGATGGTTGCTGCATACTTAGGGATATTGCATGGAGAAAGAAATGTGTTTGCAATTAGTGAAACACAGAACAGTTCTGATTACATCTAAGAAAAGCCAAATAGAGTAACTTTCTGAAGGACAGACCATGTAAGCTTAAGTGGATGAAAACTCAGCTTACACTAAAGTAGTTAAAGGAAGTACACAGGTTCTCACAAAGCTGCTTTAACAGACCAGCTATTTCACAGTCTTCTATAAACCATTTCTAGAGTTGTTCTTGAATTAAAAAATACATATAATTTGTCCTGCAAGTTTCAAAAAGTTTGACCAGTTTTCTCTCAAAATCTGTGAGTAACGGTTACAAAAAGCCAGAAAAACATTCTGCTGAATATAGAGGTAATCTATCTACTGAACTCAGTGGACACTAAATAGACATAATTGACTATAATGTGTTTTAAAAGTATCCAAACACTGTTTGATTTTGAGAAAGATTTAAATGGAGAGTTTAAGAGCTGCTGCTTCTTCTCAACAGAAGGTTTTCATATCTACCTGACCCTTGGAATCCAGGCACTTCTAAAAAGCATTACTTGAAAAATATTTAAAAACACTCAGTCTGACTAGGTAGTGTTGGACTGTTTAGTCTCACGCACTTCTACTTTGAGCCCAAAAAATTATACAAGCTAAACTGCTGAACTTGGAGAACTAAAGCAACTTAGATCTGCTGAACTAATGATGCCACAGAAACGTCTACATAAGGATTATCTCTGCAAAATACAACTTCTGATTGAGTGGTGTTGACCAATTGCCTTTTATATCTGACCAGCAGGCAGGTTGTACAGAACTTGAGACTGCACAGAAACCTGCATTTTGAGATGTTTTGAGAAAGCTAAAGCTTCTGAGTGAGTTCCTTGTAGCATTCTCTGCCTTGACATGACACCATATTTTCATGGCACACAGCACTAACAGATGTGGTACTACAGTTTAATTTACTATGAATAGCCAAGTTTCATCAAAGCACTATTATTCACAGAAAATGCCTGGAGAATGTTAAGACCTTGTCTTTTCAAAATGTAGTACTCATGCCTAACCTCTTCCAATTACCGATTTTTCTAATGGTTATCTTACCGTTAAGAATTTCAGGTCCTTATTCACAAGGGTAGTGACCAAAAAGCTTCTGAGCCCTATGTCTGTTACACCTCAGAGTCTCACTCGTTACTGAATGTACAAATAAATGAAATAATTCTTTTTAGAAACAATAAGTGAGCCAAAGGAAATGAAGATATTTCAGTAAAAAAAAAAAAAAAAAAAAGTTCATAGAGCCAGTATTCTTAAAACAGGTCCACGTCAGCACCTGTAACAGCTCTAGAATTTTAACTCATGTTTGTAAGAAAAAACAAATCCCATCATCTTTATATAAATGCAGAAGAAACTTTCCACAGCAAATGGCAGCAGAAGTGGGAAGGGAACAAGACTGAAATTCTCATTCAACATAGAAGTTTGCTTTGTATATTTGTGGAAATCAAGCAGGCAGTATTTCTGTCCCTGGAACAAACTGCATCTAAAAAGAGGTCTTGAAACACCTTCTTTTCCTATCTCCTTCAGAATCATTGTGTATTCAAAAGCATACCTGAAGGGACACACCAACCCTAGATATTAAATCCCCAAATCCAGCATGCCTTCTTGTGTGAACTTCACCTGTGTAAGCCATTCTTGCTAGAAATTAAGGATTTATACACTGACATTAGGTACCAAACCTGCAATTATGTTTGCCGAGTGCAGGAAACTTTTTTCTTCAGCTGATAAATTTGTCACAACTCCCTTGAAGAATGCCATGGTATGTAAGCATATAATTTCAAGAAAAAGCTATTATACCTTAGGAATACTGCTTTAAAACATTCTCCTAGGGTTTTCCTCTTGCACGACATAAGCTTATTTCTCATTGCAGGTCTTCCCAGCATTGCTGGGCATAGAGTGCTCCCCATTCTCCACCTAGAAAGGAGAATCATGGATGTAAGCACAGCCCTTATACTGCTGTTCCAAGTGCTATAAACCAGACAAAATTTGTGGTATGTTGGGACTATTGTAGTTTAACCTCTCTGTTCACAGAATCTTTTTGTACTCTGTGTGATCATAACTTATCTTTGGAAAAACGTCTTATTTTTAGGTTTTTTGAGGGTTAACAGTAGAATATATGGTATGCTTTACTGATATTTTTCTCATTCTGTAGCAACCCTAATGTTAGTTGGTGGAATTCTCACTATGTGATATAAAGATCAATTGGTATAAAGGTGTTTTCCAAGAGTTGTGATTACTTTGAAGGATATACTGTAAGGCATTTGTCTGGAAGCAATTAAAAGCTAATAAAAACTCACCGTTTATTTTAATCAGTCAATCATACTCATTCCTTTCTCTCAGTGTTTTTCTTCTGTTTTAATTTTTTTATTCTTAACTGTCAATAACAGCTTTTGACTTTTCCTCTTTCATTTCCCTTCACAGACCAAATCTTTTGGATCTTTCAGGGTTTTCAAGCAATGTTCTGACACACATTCAAAATTTCTTTACACTACAGTCTTTCTATTTTCCTTTTGTTCTTGATTCAAGTATAAATGGTTAGGTTCACTTCAGTTATTTACAATATACTTAAAAATAACTTCATGTGAGTGTAGTTAGTAGATCTTTTCATTTTTTTCCTTCTCCCCCAGACCTTCACAAACTAAAAAAGTGCTCATGGTTTACTGACATCTGAGTTGACACAGGTCCAGATTTAAATCTCAGACGTACAAAGAAGAGTATCATTTAAGTTAAAATCTATCCACTGTTCTATGACGAGGATGTTCTGATTTTCAAATGCATATATTGAGAACTGTTGACATAATGACTAAAATGCATGATCCTTTTTAAAAACATTTAATTTCTTCATTATATGCTATTCCATTTTGCATTCATTCTTTTTAATATTGTAAATGGATACATACATAAAAGCAGAGACAGTTGAAAAGGCTATTGCTATCGTTATTCAGAAAAAAGTGTACTCACCACTGCCTTTAATAGACCTTTGCCTGAATAAAAGACAGAAAAATAAAATCCTTTTTATTACAACTTGTAAAATCTTGGAGTCTAGTCCTTAGATCTTTCCTCACTTGCAAGAATAAGTACTGAGAATTTACATTTCATCAAACTGAAGGATACTGCAGAAACATGTTCCTCCCTGTTTCATTAGTGCTATGAAACAAAATGAAAACACTGCCTCTAAGTATTTCTTTCTAACAGCCTTTAGTGGCTGATTAAATATTTGCGTGGTTCAATAGCAGTTCTGTAGAAGCAGGCTCAATGCTCAGAAATTCACTGAGGTGCAAGACAGACTCATATCGTGGTGAACTGTTGTTAAATTCTTCTTGTATGTGAAAAGGCATGGAGCAGTATGTACTGAAGCACCACCTCTTACATAAAGATATGATTTATTTTCACTAAGAATTTCTTAATTTGGAAATACTCTATAAACAAAACCAAATCTGGTGTGTGAGCTTTTCGCGTTATTTTCTTCCCTCTGGATATGATTATTTGCATTATTTTTAACAACTTCATAGAAAAGTTCTATGCAGCCTGTTTTTGCAATGGGCAGTATGCTTACTGGGAATGACTTATTGCTTAAAAGATTACGGTCTACAATATAGACCAAGGAAGGCACATGCATTCTAACTTGGAAATTTCAAGAAAAGCTGTACTGTTTTACTGTTTTATGACCTTCATTATGGCCTTAGAATTGAAAAATCTTTCTAAACTCCTACGCATCTGCTCTGAGTAAAGCAAATGTTTGTGCTGCTGCTCTCCATAATCCCCTTTTCCTTTCTCCCACATCTGCTACTGACCAGGCCTTTTCTTGATTGTTATGGAGTGCTTAGTTTGAAAAGACACAACAACTTTAAAATGAGAAGATGTCATTGTTATGAAAACATTTTACTCGGACTCAAAACCAGAGTTCAGGAATCTTCAGATTTCCTCAGTGATTTTGGGCAGCTGACTGAATCCGCCCATGCTTTGGTCTCCTATTTGTAAAAGGGAATAATAATATTTATTTTTAGGAAAAAAATATTGCTGCTTATTTTGATGGAAAGAATTTGGTCATTGCGTAATATGAGGAAATAATATAACGTGAGGCTTCTATACACTGTATATAATGAAAATATTTCTAAAAGTAAGAATACCGTCTCAAAATGCTTTAAAATTAAATTATACATGAATTCCTACCCTTGGTTTTTGAGTGTATTGGACCTTCTGCTGCTTCAGTATTTGTAGACAGTAAAATAGTAGACTAGTTGAATAAAAAATACTAAAGCTTTTCTGCACTTCTGTTGAACACTACTAAGCTCTATGTAAGCTCTATGTACTATATTCTGTAAGTGCTAAACATAGGAGCTTGCCTTACTGTAATGTTCATTTGGAAGGCCAAACGTCTGGAGAGAAAGCTTATTAAGGCTTGCCCATGTACGGAAGCTTCTATTGCTTTAATTATATAAATCAGATTTATATGACATGTATAAACACTACACTGTACTGTATCTTGGCAGGCACATATTATGCAATTTGCTTCCAAGATTTCAGGTTGCTGAGCATCACATATTACATGCCCCAAACACAATGAAAAAAAACAAAGGCAAAAAAAATGCAACCCTCTCGCCCCTGCTACCCCTCCCGTAGGTCCAGTGGTACTGAACCCAGGCATGTTTGGCTTTAGGATTTCTGTGATTTTTCTTGGCACTTTACCAAGTGGAGCAGCCTTAAAAATTGATTCAGAGGAGAGCTTGTCGACCTAAACAAGCATGTGCAGAAGAGGCTTAGCTTGTCAGCACACTTTTTTGAAGCAGATCTTGCACTCCATCCTCTTGCTTCCCTCTAATGAAGGAGAAAGCCACAGATCCTTTGAATTAATTGCTCCTGCTTTCAGAGGAGTTGTTTATACAGCAGAGTAAACATTCAGTGAGTTGTTTAGAGATACTTATGGTATGGAGATATTACTTGTTGCAGAAGATGGGAGGACACAAAGCTCGCTTGCCTTCCGGAGGCCTTAACGGTTGTGTTGATAACAAACATGCCATTCTAGGATTGCATACAAATACAGGGTGACCAGAACTGGCTGCGGAGTTTCTACATGAAACTGTGTGAAAAACTTATTCTATCTTCCATTTCAGAGCAAACTTTCAGAGGAACTAATACCAATATCCAAGGGGTGAGATTGCACTCATGTCTCTGGCTGCTTCGGACTCTGTTGGTGCGTTGCAAACCCGTCTGGTTTCAGCAAGGCAGCTGCCAGGGTACGGCAGTGGTAGTAAATGGTTGTGAACTGACAGCTGGCCAGTGCATACCGTACCTCTAAAAATGTACTAGAAATAATACCTAATTTGAGGAAAGATTTACAAATACAGTAGGATCAAACTGAACCGCGCTCGTACTTGCCTCCTTCAGGTGGGTGGCCTCTATGACACCCACGAAGGGAACCTTTGTAGGTCACCTGGGATTGCAGGTGTGTGACTATAGGTTTGAGACATAGTGGTAAGGTGGACAGCAACCGAAGCAGGCCGAGGAAATTTTGTGGTACCAACAAGGGCAAGCAAGTACTTTGTTTTCTCCTGGAAGCACAATATGCAGCATCTTATTGCCTGTGATTGTATGGATGGCAGGTGAGAGGAGTGTATCTGGAGTTTCCTGTTCCTGTCAAAAATGCATAGTTCCTGAACAGGCTGCAGAATGTGGAGACGAGGAAGCTGTAGGGGTCAAATACTTGCGTGCGTGCGAAAAGAAAAAAAAAAAAAGAAAAAAAAGTAGCTCCTAAGATAAATGGAAGTGTTGATACAGGCAGTGCCTTAATATCATAGTGTCATATTACCACATGTCAAATATTCTCTAGTTGCAGCTTGTTGCCTCTCTTTACACACACTGCAGTTAATTGTAGTTGAAAATAGAAATATCGTCAGAGTGTACATACCGCAATGTGAAATGTGATGGCTTTTATTTATTGTAGATAGTTTACTTGTGTTGTGAAATGTCTTCTGTGCCCTACTTCATGGTTGTTTTAAGTTTTATTTGTCCCAACTGAAGGGACATACTGAAATACAGAAGGCTGAAAAAGCTGTTTTTAATTTTTTTTGGTGACAGATTTTGCATTGTTTTAATTGATTGTTAAGACTAAATTCTGTACATTTGAAATTAGACCTATATTTTCTAGGAGGAGCTTTGACCTGCTCCAATTTAATATCATATAGCAAACTCCAGCCTTCAGTCAAGGCTGAGGCAGACACAAGAGAAGCTAATTCCTTTTTCAAGAGTCCACAGAATTGTCCTTTGACACCATGTACAGAGTACATTTACAAATGAAATCCTTTATCGTTCTAGACCTTTTCTTAAATATTTTTAGCTTATGCAACAGCATCTGGTTTAAAACAGGAAACAGGCTTACAGCTAAATGACTTTTGCACATAAATATTTAAGACACTATATACTGAAATGTGACACCACAAGTTATCACTTCCCGGTATGCAGCCTCTTATGCTCAGTTTTATTTTGGCAGATATAAAATATCACAGAGACATGATAAATGTAAAGTCCTTCTCAGAAAACAAATTAAGTTCTAATACCACTTTGGAATGCTATGATCTTAAAGGAGTATTTCCGATTTTATTGAATTGCCGTGTTTTGGGGGGTGGTGGGTTTTTTTCCAAAGGTAATCTGCCTTCACATTTACTTAAAAGTTTGACCTCGTCTGCTCCCTCTTCAGCCAGTGGGAGCTCTGCTGTAGATTTCAGCTGATAATTTGTATTGCAGGAATGTGTAATACAAATAGTGTAAACTCTCTTCTTTCATGGGATATCTACAAGCTTTAGGAGATACATTAAGCAAAAAGCATAACTATTCTGGAATTCAGTGTTGGGGAGGAAGAGTTATAGCATGTAAGTAAATGATCAGATTGGTGATTGATATGTTTACTACATGAATGCCTTTTTTTTTTTTTTTAGTGTCCTTTCTCAGTTGTGTGTCCTTTTACCATGCTTATATTTGTCTTTTTCTTCAGAATATGAACTACATATGCCTGCTGTTCTATCTACCTGCCTCTAGCTGGCCCATTTCAGCTAAACAACCTGGGATGTTGTACTACCTCTTCACTGGTCTCAAACAGACTTCTGCCTTATTCAGAACCTTGCAGTGGGTAGCAGGAGGCATGGTAGAAGCCAGTTTGAAAGCGTGCGAAATCTTTTAGATGTCAGCGGCCCCAGACTGGTTCTTCCAGACTTTTGCACATCTTAAGAGATCATCGGGTAATCACTTATGGTTAATCTTAATGAAGGTTTTAGTAATAGTGGGTAATTTAATGGCTAATAAGGACTTCATTTTGTACTTGTTCAGTTCAGGAGGGATTTTGGGTATTACATTCCGTTAAGCGGACATTATAAGACGCATAAAGAGATGTAGGCCTGCCATTGAAGTATTCCTGAGTCATAGATACACCGCAGGCGAGCAAATGGTTGAGAACAATTGGCCACAAACTGAGTGGGCTGCTAGAAAGGGAGCAAAGGAAAAATGAGAGGAGAGGCATGGGCAGTTCGAAGGAGGTTGTACGCACAGTGTGTCTGATAACAGGGGAGGGGGCAACATGCAACAGAGCAGAGTAAGCTCTGACATAGTAGGGCTCTCAGCTATGAGTAGCTTTACCCAGAGCTGTTGTTCTGCTCCAGCTTACTTAGACTGAGTCCCACCTGCTTCCCACAGACCTAGGAGAGTGGGAGGTTGTGGGAAAAATTCCTTTGTCTTTCCTCCACAGCTGGTGGGCATGATCAGAAAAGAGAGTCAGGGAGAGCGTTAGAGGATGGTATGGTTAGAAAGGAGGACTCTGATGACAGTTCCCTCCCATTCCAGAAAGCTTTACAGCCCTGTCAACTTGCAGTTTCAGTTTCGTGTAGTTTAAGCTTAGGTGCAAGTATTTTTAGGAATAATATTTCCTTTATGCTGTTTCTAAAGAGCATCACTTATATAATCTAGAGAATGCATGTTCTTAGCGTTGTACATCTAAGTACATTGATAAAAACAAGTAGGGATGGACATGCAAGGTTACAAAATAGAGGCTAGGTATTCTAATATTCTGATAAAACATTCTATTAAGATTTATTCAAAACTACATGAGGAATTTACTGTGCATTTTGAATAAAAATCATAGCCTTACTCTAAACAATGGTAACATTTTATCAGTATTGGTTTAAGCTGTAAGGAGTTCTGAAAAGTTTGTAATCTCTTAAATTTTTTCATATCAAAAGCCAATGTTAACTGTGATAGTATTAATTTGATTCTTAGCATGGCACAGTTTTGACCCAAATTTTGAAAATAAGTAATAATTTCTATGAAAATTAGCACTGAAAAAAAGAAAATATTTTCAATTCTCCTGTGTTTCTTATTCAGCTCAAACTTGCACTGAAGTAAAAAAATGACCAACTGAGCTTATCTGTGATGAAAAAACACTTTCTGGATACATCAATCATTAAGCAGAATATTTTAAAACTATATTTATTATTATCCACAAGGGGAACCTGTATTTGCAGCAACTGAAGAGGAGAAAGAAGTCAGTGTTGCAACTAATTTTTTTATACCTTTCCACTAAATTTTAGCAGATTTGAGCTTGAACACTGCTCTTTTCTTGCTCCACACTGGTCAGATGATAAGGATTAATTTGCTGTGACCTATTTGTTTTGACCTTACTTTGACCTTTAAGCTTTTTTATCCCTTTTCCTGACACTGTCTGTCATCTACCTTGGGCAGCCAAGTATAACTTCAAAGCAGTGTTCTGTAGGATACTTAGTTTTATAGCATAGTCATTCATTCCAGCACATAAAAGATCATTTGCCTATAAACATTGTTCCTGAAAATAGGAGTAAAATGTTTTAAGTTTTAAGCTTCCCAGGTTATGCCTCTGGGTGAACGTTCCAAAAAGAATAAAAGAGGTGGCACATACTCTTTCAACTATTTAAGTCCATTATTTAATTTAATTCCTGCAGGAATATTAGCAGAAGAACCTCTGTATATATGATATAAAAAAATGTCCATTGTGTTGTATTTCAAGAGACCGGGCTTCATGCAGTTTCAATTGTGTTTAAAGCCATTTTACCGCTAAGTTTTCACCCTTCTGTTGGAATGTTTTAATCCGTCTCTGATTATTACATATGAACCAGAGGTATCAAACCTGTAGAGTTCACATCTGGTTTGGGCACTTACATGTATTCCAGATTGGTTTTGACACGTAATTTTTTTCCCTCTCATCTCTAATGATCCCACATGCACTTTATAGGGCTGCTCTGACCACTCTGCTTGCACATATTAATTATAGCTAGAACTGAGCGTTTTCCAGTGGCTACCATTTGACACGGTGATTTTTCTTTCCTTTCACTATGGCAGGTGACAGATAGTTCTAACTTCTGCAAGCTCCATATCTTGCTATTCAAGAGAAGCAAAAATGAGAACTTCATGTTTCTAGTGAGGGAGACTCCTAAATTTCCAGTGAGATACTGTACTCTAAGTATAACATCCCAAACTGCTGATCTTAAAAGTGTAATGTTGTATGCACAGAAGTGCTATGTTGTAAGAATAGTGAGAAAATGGCAGTGCCCTAGCACCTGAATGTCCTGCTTTGCTCCAGGTTTCTATAGAAAAATCATGATGATATAACACAACAACTCTTAGTAACAGCATCATGGGACCATGATTAATGCAGCTGTCCCAGACTCATGCAGACAAGTTGTTTGTACACACACGTGAAGTATGCCCACATGCTCTCCCATGGTCCCTCATAGAATCCCTCATCACAAACCGTTACGAACTTGTTTTACTCATCTCTCTATTGAGCTATAGGTTAGAGGCCTTTTTATTCTAAAATTCCTATTTGTTTCACAAGGAGTCCTGCCTGTACCAGGAATATAGGAACATCCTCTTAGGTCCCAGTGCAGCAGAACATTTAAGCATATGCTTAGCTGTAAGCACATGTTTTAAGTTCCAGGAAAGTAAGAATCTAATCATGTGTTGAATCTGAGCCAGAAAATACAGCACAAGGCATGTGTAAGTAAGTGCAAACAGTTTGCTCAGGTTTTAGGGGTATGTTGAATTTTTTTTTTTTTTTTTTTTTTTTATCGGGAAATGCCGTATAAACAGAGCCAGACTAAGTTTTGGGCATGGATAATCAGAACAATCTGCAACGGCTTCCCGTCTGTGGCTAATGGGATGTTTCTCCAAGCTTTGTCACCATGGCAAATACTTTTTAATACACAAACATTTGCTGCATTGAAAATCCACCCACTCTTGTTGAAAGATAGCCAGGTTTTGTAAAATTGCATTCCAGCTACCCTGCTGATTTTTAAGATAAGCCCTTTCAGTTAACATTCCATGTGTCTAACAAAAGATGTGTGAAAAGCACAGTTTATAAGAACACACATGGAATCTTTACAGTTTCACTGTTCTCTAATGAGAAAATGAAGTTAAAAAGTCTTCTCGTATGTACATGCATGCAAGCATGCAAATACAGTTTTATTCAGTTTTTTCTTTTCCTTTCCTTCCCAACCCTCAAAGGGACAAGCCAGTAACTCCATGCCAAGTTTCCATCTAAACTTGACTTCCCAGTTCTGGCAGGCATTCTGTGAACATCTCGTGTATTAATGAGAGATTAGTCCTTGAGGTTTCTTAGTCTTCACTGAGTGAGATACATATGCTAGGTAATGAGGTATCTATTTAGTTTTTTAAAATAATTGCTTTTAACTCTTCTTCTTACTTAAATATGAATATATAGTGGAGTAATAAAAATCTGTGATATGCTTAAGTGCAACACAAATTAAGTAAAATCTAGACATTTTCCCTCCCACTATGGGTCTAGGAAGAATGATCTGTCCAGCTTTCATTTGCAGTGCCATATGGGTGTTTGATACCAAGTAGGAACGGTTCAAATACTTACATGAGAGAGTTACATTTGAGAAGAGACTTCAGGGGACATTTGAGGGCAGATATGAGCTATAGCAGTCCCAAGGAAAAGACAACTTGCATTTTGGCAATTTGTGTGAAGTTTTGCAAGCTTTTAATGTGGTCAAAAAAGAGGGAAAAAAGGGGGGAAAAAAAGGGAAAAAGGGGAAGGAAGAGGGAAGAGGGAGGAGGGAAGGGAATCAAATGACATTCCACTAACTCAGAGTCATAAATACACACACCATTTTGTTCTTCAGGTCTATGCTGGGAATATTTTTCCAAAGTTGGGGGTTTTTTTGTTGTTTTTTTTTAGCTAACTGTAATCCTTTTATGCTTTTTAGCAAAATCCCTCACCAGTTTCTTACTGTATATCTTATTCTTCTGCCCTTTTATAAAGTATTTACTTCAGATCTGACTAAAGGGTAAGCCTCCCTTAATTTTATCTTGCAAAACACAGGAGATAATCTGGTGCAGGCCTATTCACATTCAAATGCTTTATACTTCCTTCACAATGAAAAAATAAAAAATTTACTAAGGCATCTCTGGTATATAAAAGGTACTGATCCTTACATTGTAAGCTTTTCCAAATTTCCACAAAAATACTTTCATAAAATTTCTGGAAAATCTCCAAGAGAAGGTGCCATGTGAATGTAAACATAAATCCACACAGTCCTTGGGTATGGTACTTGTTGTTATCTTCAACCGTTTGAAGTATTATCAGAAATGTCTCAAACAGAAAAGATAATAAATTACTCTGCTCACCCTATGAGGTCACTCCATGAGCTCATACTACACAGGAAATAGACTTTGGAAGTCTGACACCCAGTTTTTAGGACTAATGTAATTTAAACTTTTATAGGAAGCATGATATTATGTTTTCAAAGCTGTTGTATGGTTTCAGATCCATTGGTTTGAGATTTATATTCACTGAAAGGAAAAGAAATCAAAATTTCACTTGAAAATGGGGATGTATTTATAACTAACATCATGTTCTCAAATTTTGCCTGAGTAAAAGCAGACATGGTCTAGAAGTGATTTTAAAAGACTAGTGCTTTCTGCATTGGGTGGTTGTACTACAAAGTAGTCTTAGTAGACTTATAATTCCAACCGCTCAGGCTGCTTTGGCAGCATCCTATATTTTACAAGCATGGCAGAGGGAGATTTTGTTCATTAGACAAATGTTCTCCCCTGGGTGTGCTACTTCTCAGATGCCAGCTATAGTGTGTCCCTCTTGCCCTAGGAACCCTACTTATTCTTCCGGGCTTCTTGGTGGCCCATTCACTGCCATTTTTGTTGCTACCAGTAAAGCGCCTTCAATGGAGTTACTTCATATGATTTCAGCATCTATTAATTACTTGCTGTGCTGGGGTGGAAAGACAAAAGTGGAGTGATAAAAATAGTGGATATTTTGAATTAAACATATTCTGGAGCAGAAAAACATTTGCTGTCCAGCCAGGTCAGAACACGAAGATTCTGATTCAAAGCCCATTTAAGTCAAAGCAAAGATCCTTGCTAAAACTAGTGGGCTTTGGATGAAAACCTAAATATACTGGGAAGAGATTCTTGCTCTCTGATGTGCACACAAATGAACCAGGAACAGGAATAAAGCCCCCCTGGATTAAATTTTAGCCAAAACTTTAGTGGCAGAAAAGATTTCAAATGAAACACTGTTTCTCTGTGGAAAAAAGTTGATGCTCTAAATAAGGTAATTTAAAATGTACTGAACTGATAACTTTACAGGTCATGTATGAATTTATGCATGTAGCCTAGAACTCTTAAGGTAGACTGCAAAGTGTCTCTGTATTAGCCAGATGCTGGCAGACTGGCTGCTGTGGCTAAATTCTGTATTAAATCTTGTGAGAAGTTTACTTTCCCAATTCAGGATGGAGGTTTCTTCCAAGACAAAGACTATAAAAGTGTAACAGGAAGCAAGTCAGTTTAAAATATCGAAGTCTTTTAAAATATTTAAATAACATTAGCACTGTGCTGAAATACTCATTTCCTAATTGCGTAGCACACAAAATCTTGGTCTTGCTAAGGCCTCCAATAAATTGAAAGCAGACTAAAACAAGCTTTCATACAAGAAACATCTGGTTATTTAAGTTTCCTTCTTTTAATACTAATTTTAACAACTCCCAAACGTGGATAGAAATACTACCTTATACTTTTGTTTAAAGTTCATTTCCTGTCCCTGGGATATTCGCTGACCTTTTAATGCTGGCCATTTTGCTTTCCACTTTCTTATTCCTATTCTCATTGACTTCATTCCATTCTTGACCTCTCTTCCCCTCAAGAAAATTAAATGCAGTCCAAAACATGTTGGACACCAATTAGTTTTACAGCTCGTCTTACCTCCCCTCCTACTGCATTCTTCAGTTCATTGAGTCCACTCCACTTTTATACTTTCAGTCTTCACAAAACTTATAGCCCCACTGCAAAATAAACACTGCTGGCTTGAAATTAAAGCCTTTTTCTCTGCTGTTTTCCTCCTGCTAACCAATATCAGCAAAAAGCGATCACTAGACACACAAGGAAAAGTATGATTAGCTTCTACCTTTGGCTTTTGAAAAACAGCTTTCTTTTCTTGTAGTTAGAATATGACAGATGTTTATGGCACTTTGTAACAATAAATCCTGACTAAACAAAAAGTAAGAATAAAACTTTTTGTATACTGTAATTTACTTGTTTATCTTTTAATTATTGAGGTGTTGGAACAAGAGAGAACGTATTTTTATTTGTTATGAGAAAGCATATTCTCTCTTGTAATTTAAAAGCATACCATAAAATATAAACATACAAAATGTAAACATAAATTATGATCCTACTTATATTTAAAGTCGTTATTTAAAAATTAGACATTTTTTGCACTCTTACACTGGTACAAATATACTGTTTCTGTGTGATTATCGGTAGGATCTTGCTTAATAAATCTTTTGTTATTGGCCTACCCCCTGATTCAGCAAGGCACTTGCTGAGTACATATATGGTAAGGTTCAGAACATTGCTGGTTGGATGGAAACTGCTTCTCAGCTCCTGATATATGTTCCAAAGTAGAAGTTAGGCATTTATTTAAGCATTTTTCTGAAGTACACTTAGTGACAGTGTGACTGTCAGGCAAAATATTGTAGACAAAATACCTGCAATTTTTTTTTTCTATACGCAGCCACAGATCTTACGCGCGAACCATCAAAATTTCCCTTTGACTTCAGTATTGCAAGACTGGACATGAGGCATGTGTACGTGTGAACTGTCTCATATTTTTAGAGATGTATTTTATACGATATGTTATGGATATATTTATAAATATATATCATACATGTCTATATATGTACAATAATATTTCTGCCCAGAAATAGCAATGGCTTTTTAAAAATCCCCCTTCTTAATGTTACTTGAGAACAGTCCTGCATCAGAGCTTGTATCTAGCCTAAAGCAACCTGCTTTTTGGTAAGAAACAAACTATAAAACTGCCAATGGTTGTTGTTCTTAAAACTCCTTGTTAAACTGAAAAAGTTAATGATATGCTCCTTAAAGTTTTTTTTTATTAATTCATGAATATGTGATATTCAGTTGCTTGGATTGATCTGAAGAGTGTGAGGAAAAACAAGAGTCCCCTCTTTTCTCTTAAAGAATCATCCTTCCTTTGGCTGTAAATAAATCTTATCACCATGAGCCAGAGAACACAGCTTTTATTGATTTATTTTCTTTTTTAGCCATCTTGTAATGTCTAAGCACTCATATCTAAGCCATAGATTATTCAGGAACTTTCAGTATTGTTTGCAGTATAAACTTTTCTTTGTCCACTTGCAAGAACATTTTATGGGTCTTCAAACTGGATATTAGATCAGTATGCTTCTGTCTGATATAATCTTTACACCATAAAAAAAACTCTATTCAAGCAGACGTGGTCTCTATGTAGTAGTGTTTCCAGTTTTAGGGATATTTTATTTTGCTTTCAGCATTAATGCTATTAGTGTCAAACTAAGAACTGTATCTCACATGATTTTGTAAATCTGCCTTTTAACTTTATATGCAAAGTATCAGTTTCATGGGTGAACCTTATGACTATATTTTGGAAAAAAACTTAAAATGTATCATTCATTCCTTTAACCAGTTTTTGCCCCCAAAAATTTATAAGTATTAGGTACTGACCATATATATTTCTGATAGACAGTACTTCCATTTTTGTTTCTTATTGTTCTAACTACATGTAAGGCACTGTTTTGACTTAATTATTTCCACTTTCTACCTATCCTGGTAGATTAAGGAGAAATCTAACTAAAATTCATATTAACAGTTAGATATCTGGAATTCAGAATATACATTTTGTAATTCTATGCTTAAGGCAAAAAGACTAATAAATATTAAGAAAAAATCTCACTTTCAGGGTAACATGGCTTAGTCTTCTCCTTTCTTGGAAAAAAACCCCAGTACTCAGTTTTTGGCTGTATATTGCAAGAGTTCCTTCACTGTCAATATGCTGATTTGTAATACCTATGGTTCTGCTCACACATTGTTACGCAAAATGAAATCTTTTAATCAGATGCAAGCTACAAAGAAAAACTGAAGTGGTGAGAATTATGCACAGAGAAGGAAGAACATGCCTCAAGAAAGTGTCAGTGCACCACATGCACATGTTATTTACCTTTGGGACACACAGACAGTTATAACCATATTAACACTCTCTGTGATCCTAACTTCTATGCTTTTGAATATAGAATTAATTTGACATAGATAACTGTGCTCATGTCCTACTAGAGAGTTATAACCACCTTTCTTTCTAGAAGCTTGCAAAGTCCTCCTAATATTGTGTAGAAGGCTTATGGTGACTCACGATACTGCTTAGGCACATTTTCTTGTCAGGATGTTATTCCGATTTCTCCAAAATTTGTACTATAGCCGCTCAGTTTTTGATTGCCCAGGGCACTGCAGGGTGGAATAACTCAGTAATACAAAAATCCAACTAACAGAAAAAAAAATGAAAATTAAGCTGGGGGAAAATATTCTGTGCTGCATTTACTGCTGGGTCAGAAGCATGAGACCACATGATAGGGAAGAAGGCTCGGCTCCGTGCTAGACTTAGTGAACGTATCGCATAGCAGGTTCCCTTTCAGGGTGGCACAGTTAATCCACAACCCAGATAATCCCCTACTGGTAATTGAGAGCTGATTATATTTGGTGACCTTCTGTACTAGCAATGCTATTTCCTGCATCCTGAAATTCAGCTTTCCCACTCAGCCAAAAGTCAGGGACACATAGATATCTCAAATCAGTCACATGAATGGTAAAGATAAGATCTGCAAAAAATGTGAATACACTGTCCTAGGATAGCAAATATTTGAATGAACAGTAAACTCTGCATTCCCTATGTTCACAGACAAAGAAAGAAAGAAAGAAAGAAAAGATATTTTCAAAAATTGGGATCCTGAAAACTAGTCAGTTCTGGCATCAAATTACGAAGTTTAATGGATAGGACAGCATTTCTATATCCTACCGGTGAGATTATGCCATAAATTATATCAGACTGTATTTGTTGGTTTAGTAAATTCCTTTTGCTATGAATAGGAAAAGTGTGAATGTGAAAAATGTATAAAAGAATATATGTACAGATTGAACTCCTCCATTGTGTTTTTTAAAGAATATGTTAGGGTACAAAAATTCAAAGCAACAATTCTAGTAGATAAAGCTCAGTGAAATCACCATAATTCTTCTTTAAATATTTTCTGTTGAACTCAGAAAGTGGAGAATGAAGTTCTAGTTGTGCAATCTCTTTTTTATAGTTGGATTTTTGCACGGATATAGCAGTTAGAATGAAAGTCTCCCTATTTGACTTTGAAAAATTAGGATACATTCCAAAAATGTAAAATGTAGCCTAAGCTTCAGCATGGGGGTTGCAGTCCAAGATTAGCTGCTTATTCATATTAACTCTTTATTTTCACAGAAATTTTTTTTCTCATTTGAATGGCTCACTTCTGTTACTTTATTTTCCAGATGTTTTGCTCTCTCCTTCCACAATGCTTTAAATTTTTCTTCTCTCTAGAGACTATCTATGTCACCTGAATGATCCATGAATCTAGGGTGTGGAGCTGTATCTGAACTAATTTAGTCTAATTTAGAAGTAACGATAGAAAGGGGACAGTTCAATGTAGGATGTACTTTCATTGCTGGGCTACTCTCACATCTTTCCTGCTGCATCTTCCCTGCTAACACAATGTGTCCAAGTTAAAGCTCGTACGGGTCTGACCACCTGAACTGTGACCAGGCTTGGTTCATTCGCTGTAGTCTTAAGGTTAGGGAATTAAAATTCTCTCCCTGATGGCAGCCTCCATACATTTGTTCCCACAAGGGAGAAACTATGCCATTACAACTTCCCTAAGCACTGCTTGTCTTGTGGTTGCAGTGTAATAATATCCTCATATCCCATAATACCCTCACTTTACAGAGTTATCACTTTTTGTTTTTCATGCCTCACAGTCCTACAGACAATCTTCTTAGCTCACAGAGCCAAGTTCTGAGGGAAAAGACAGTAGAATTTAGTCTTTATGTGGTAATGCAGTTGGAGAAGCAAAGACAACAGGAAGAAAGTATTTTGGCATGTGGTTTTTGAGAACCAGAAGTTTCACATAAAAGTGTTATCCATCTCACCTTGCTTCCCCCTCCGCAGAGCTAAGAATGTTCTGGCAATATTTTAATTGTTGGAAAAATACAGTTCTGTTGAAATCAAACCATTTCACAGGAATGTCTCATTTTTAAAAAAACCTACCCAAGAAAAATACAAAATATATTTGAAGCCTAATTCTGTATGTGTGTGAGATTTTAATGTCAAACCCAAACTGACAGCATGAAAACAAATGTGTGCCCATGCCAGAAACAAATGTTTTCATAATTCATTTCAAAATAAGTCTTATTATCTTGGCTCGAAATTAATTTTTATATTTGCCTGACTAACTTGGTGGATAGGAGTTTTGCCTGAGAATGTACAAGATCATGCTCCCAAATCAGGTGAATTATGTAAAATAAAAAATACTTAATTTACTATCCATACATAAGCATGTTTTTACAAGAAACCTATGCATGTATTGGCACATTTTTCAAAATATCTGTAAAAACAGTGAAGGGGACATGCAAGTGACAAATGTTAGTGTGATGCTGCACAGTGCTGCAGAACTTATGGCTCACATCATTTGGCACTAATGGTGCTCTGTGGCTCTCTACAGTGTTTATCACAAACTCCTTAAAAAGCATCACCACACAATGTTTCTGGTTTTGTTTTTTGGGTTTTTTTGTGGGTTTTTTTTTCTTTTTCTTCATTTAACTGCCGTTTTAAAAGAGTGCTTGGTCTGATAAGCTATAACTGATACTTTCTTTCAGCTGAGGAGAGGTTGCGTACCACATGTACAAAACAACACAGAACAGGAAAGCCAGAGATGGTTAAATTCTAGAAGACAGACTCTTAGCTGATTGCTAAAACCCATATTTCTGAAAGATATTGGAGAAATTCCTTATTAATTGTTTAGGAAAAGGTATCTGAGATCCATTAGCAAAGCAACAGTCGATTCCGTGATTGGAAAGGGAAGACAATTGAGTTTCTAATGAGAGGTTCACAGGGTTGAGCAAAATGAATTGTAACTCAGTGTTAAACCTGAGTTTAATACACAATACATTTGTAAAATTTGATATATTTGTAAACTTTGTATGAATTTACGGGCAATATGAAGCATGATATAGCCCAGACATTTCATATGTATGCTCTTTCAATTTAACCACACGAACCAAGGGAGATATTCTGGTCCAGGGAACTGAGATTTAGAAGATTTGGGTTTGGCACTGACTTGCCTTGTGACTATTCAGGTCATTTACCCTTCACAATGCTCCCACTTTAACACTTATAAACTGGGAATAACGTTGGTTAATGCTTTGCAATCCTGAGCTGAAGAATACTATAGGAATATAAAAAAGCTGATCTCCTTCCTTAAGTTCACGTATAAGTAATGTATTTGATAAGTGTAATTTGAAAAATGTCATAGAAATTTGATAAACTAAGTTGTGAAACAATCTTAGAACAGCACACAATCGTTAACTTACAATACTCATTAAGAACACCTAATGAAAAACATTTTGATATTCTAGCTGGTGTTTGGTTTTATTTGTTATGAACACCTACCAAACAATACAGGCTTGTGCCCTGCAAGACATCATCTTTGAGGGGGAAAAATTCATATTTCAGACTGACAAAAAGGAGCCAAAATAAAGCCTCTTATTGAGATATGTAAGTAAGAGTTTATTGCCTTTGCCATGCATTTTGTGGTTCAGTTGCAACAATCGCTGAACACTGAGGCAGATTGTCCTGGCATGTTCAACCCTACTGGGTAACTAGAGCATAGATTTTTTTACAGTGTTTCACCATCACTAACCAACCCCATTTAACAGAGATAAAGTTCCATAGTCAGATTTTCCAAAACCAGCAGTCTCTGCTGATTCCAGGATGCACTTTATACTGGCACTGTGGCTGAGAAAAAAAAGTGATAACTAGAACTATCTTACAGGCTAACATGCCATATTAAAGAATACCACTTTTCTAGAAGAATACTTTTCTACACTTCAGTAGAGTGTTGTATAATTTACCTTAGGTGGTTGAACGTGAGATTAAAAGAGAAGGTGGGTGAGATTACCTTCTGAAAGCTTGAATGAGAGGATGGAAATGTGCCTCATAATAATGAGCATGTTGCACTGCAGAGTTACCTCAGGTCACTGGTGGCACATATGAGCACATCGATGTTACTTCCCATACACTGTGTTCACCCGTGCATGCCACTGGGATTTCTGCAAGCATATGCCATGTACCCTGACAAGGACAGTGACCTATCTAGTGAACTATTTTAAAAAGTTCTCTACATTTCTTTTGCCAATAAAATTCTTGAATAGGTTCTCTGTTCCTCTGGGCATGCAGAGTTGAACTGAGGGAAGGTACTTCATTGCTTTTCAGATGGATCAGCCCACATTCTGTCTGCACCATACTAGATCAAATGAAACCTTCTCCATGGAACTGGCTAACTTGAGATTAAGTAACCCAAATGCAAATCATAGTTTATGGCTAGGTAGAAGCCACACCAAAGTAATGATACGGATTTACTTTGAAATGAAGACATATTCTAAATTCTTGCATGAAATGGATTTTGTCTTGAGAAAAATTAGCCATGCTAATTCTGAATGATTCAGTTGTGAACAGTGTATCTGCAACACAAAGCTGTGTGTGCGTGACTTCACTACAGCATTGATATCTCTTTGATAGACAAACTCAATATTCAGCACAAGATCCGGCTTGTGAAATCACTTCACTTATATTTATGGTATGTTACTTAAAAAATCAGAAACTCCAGAGAGACAAAAAAAGCATAATTTTTCCTCTTAGTACTCTGTAGGGCTTGTTGGTTCTCTACTGGCTAAAAAGTTTCAAAATTAAAATATTTAAATGTCTGTATTAATAAAGATTTTAATATCTTCTTAAAATATTTTATATTAATATAAAATTTTACTAAATATGGTCTGAGAAATATCGTGTCATATCTTGACTTTTCAGCCTCTGTTGTTTTGTCACTGACACACAGCTTTTGGATAAAACTAAGGTACCTTTTCATATGAAATACATCAATGCTTATGTTTTCAATATTAAAGACTTTAAAAAAATTGTGATAGCTGTTTTTTCATACTGTTATTAATTGTGTGCAAGTTTACAAACTTAAATTATATGCAAATAAAATGTATGTAAATCACAGTAAAATATGAAGAACTCTATCCCAGCCAAACCCAGCACATAGGTTCAAGCATATAACATACTAACTTCCCTATATATTTCAAACATCACATCAGAAGCAGAAATTTTCAGTTCCTTCTTGCCAGCCTGTGGTCTGCCTCTAGCTACTGCCTAGGTATTCCTTCACCAAAGCTAAAGCAAATACAAGTCCACATGGTAGATGTTTCTCTCTTCTTCATGTATCCTATCCACCATGACCATGTTATTCAGTACATAACTATTAACTTTAGGGTATTAGCCAAGCCTGGCTACACTACATTAAACCAGATTTACTTTAGTTCTGGAGTTATTTATAATCTAAGTTAAAATTCTGATTAGAATAAGCAGGAATGCATTTGTGCATATTTTTAAGATTTTCAGCACACAGATCTGAGATGTTTTACAACCGTGCACAGCATCTATAAACCATCTTCAAAAATATGAAAGTGATTTCCTCCTTGCCATATTTTCCTTTTGACCTGGTGGCACAAATTTGTATGTTTAGCTGTAACTGCTTGAATGCATTCCACAGATGTTCACTGATAGGGAGTATCTCCTATGGCAAGCATCTGATGTTGTAAATGTGCACAGGCTGAAACACAAGAATCCCTGAAAGATAATGGCTTTTATGTCACGTAAATTTGGAGGTTAGTTCGCAGACTATTCTAGGAGCTCCAGTACTGCACATTTTTCCATACCCAGCCCCTTTTAGAAAAAAGGGCCCCAAATATTTTGTCTGAATTCCTTGCTCAATGAACCTACAAGGAAACTTATAGAGCAATGGAATTAAAAGATTAAACCACAAGCCACTTGTACTAAGTCTTTAAACGACTTACGAAGCATAGAGTTTACATAGTAACTGAGTCTGCAGACTCAGTTGCTTTTGGAGAATTCTGAGGACTTTCGTGTTTTTTCTGCCTGACTTGACTGCTTTGTTGCTGTGTGGCTGTTCCCATCTGGACGTTACAAAAGAACAAGACAAATGATAAGATTACAATTAAGTAACATTTATTTGTTTGTTTTGGGGTTTTTTTTAACCGCTTCTTAATTAGAGAGAAAATCCCCTTTATTGTTAACCCACAGGGTAAGAATTGGAAACAGCAATATCACATGGTCACAGTATTCTCACTCACATAACCTTAAGTCTTTTATGTAGTTCAGGCATGCAATACTACACATGACAATCTTAAGAGACACAATTATTTGATGCACACATACATTTAAATGTGTCCAACAAGGTTTTTAAGTTTAAATATTAAATAGTGACAAGACTGAAAGCAATTTTTACAAGTAACCTCTGTCTGTGGCTTTAAATCCATTCATTTCTGTGGCATGGGGCAGGGAAAAAATAAGCATGTTGCAAACACTGCAGGAGATAGGTATTCTACCCCGGATAGCTAGGAATATAATCTAGAGGCAGATTAGTCGCTTGGTACATGTATGAGGACACAGGTCATATTAATCAGTGGATATCTTTCAGTTTGTCTTCAGATTGTAAAGTACTTAATTTTTAAATTTTGATTCCATAGCTGCAAGGCATAAGCTGTGCCCTATAGGCTTGGTCTTCTGTTTCTATTCAGTTAACGTAAGGGTGAGACAGAAGGGAAGTTAATACTTCTAGCAAGGACTGTGGCATTCCCCTTCTCCTATCAGGAACAGAAAGCTGTATGTTAGAGAGCTAGGATAATATATTTTGCCGGTGAAACAAATGGAAAGGAGAAACAGTTAACAGTGTTAGGAACTTGTAGTTCTACTGATCAGCTATAGGCAAGTTTAGCGCTTCTAGAAGATCTAAATAAACAATAGTGATGCAGTCATCTAAACTGATCCCATGTCTGGAGTTTGTGGACAGTGATGATCGGGTATCATTGTGGAGTGAGTAGAAATGGTCCCAGACTTGATATGGGATCCAAGCATGGTGTTGAGTTATAAAATTTGTACCATTTCATCTTTGGTGTCTTCCAATAATGCACCCATCAGAAGACCACCAGGTGCCAGAGTAGACACTATAGATTTCATACCCATGTATTTTTTCCATTTACACCGAGATGTATGTCTTCACACATGGTCACCTTGCTGAAAAATGAAGCTGGTCAGAACCTAGTACCGAATGAGAACAGGTTGAGAGCACACTTGAGACATGTAACTGGTCCTCAGAGAAACTCTGAGAAACAGAGAAAAAGTGGTGGGTTTCTGACTTTTGGGGTATTTTTTTGTTTTGTAAACAAGCTCATTACAGCATATAATCAACCCTCCCAATATTTGGTTATCTTTTGTTTACACATGCTACAAGAAGGATTGTGGGATTATTTTTTTTTACCTCATGTGATGACTTCATCATTGACAGCCTATCCAGATTGTGATAGATGTATAAAATTTTGTCTGCTAACTGGTGAGTAAAATTTGAGGTGATCTGAAGATTTTATAAATATCTTCTCTTTCAATGGGACACTCTTGCAAATTAACATATAACTTTTGAGTGAAACTTCGTAAACACAGAGAGCTAGGAGTCTAGATACTGTGGGATTTCCAAGACAGAACTTCTCTTTTTCATCTGTTTACAAAACCTCATTTCTGCCTTTTTTGGTTCTGTTTTGTTCTTGCATAAAGACAATTTTCACTTAGGGATTTCTGAGGTGTCAGTAGGAAACATGTAGCTGTAGAAAAACCTGCTACTTGACTAGCAGTGTGGGTAACTGTAGCTCATGGAATAGCATTTTGTATTAACACTTGCCCTCAACAGGAAAAAAGTCACATTTCACCAGAATGCATTCAGCAACAGGAACAGAGACTGCAATGAGCAACACTGTCTGTAGAGGACTAAGCAATAAATAGAAACAATCCTTTTCAAAATATGCCAAAAAGTAATTGGAGTTTTTACAGTTTTTTATTATTTTAAATTCCTTTCTGAAGCAGAATGTTTAGCATTTTCCATTCCTGCAACATTATCTGTCCCACTACTTTATATTAATGGATTGGTCTTACAGAATTTCCGTGTATAACACTAAAATCAGTAATCAGAACAGAACTAGTATAGCCCATCTCTTACTGCACTTGAATTTTTCAAACAGAATAAAAATTCTAGTCTTAAACATTATATGCAATTCAGAATGAAGCTGATAGATAGAATGGATTTTAATAGCGTACCTTAACTATACTAAGGTTTCAGAGTCCTGAGTTGCAAATATAAAATGCTCATGTCTACAAAACCTTTGCAACATGGAGGCTGTATATATGATAATTTCTTTGTATTTCTTCTGAGAAGCCAACCTGTTAGCATTAGTTCTACAGTGGAATTACTTGGAAAGCAAAAAATGTCATAATGGTATCACCTTGAATATTAATTTTTATTGATTTATATACATAGCTATTCAGAAAAACCACAGACAATACATAATCTATACATAATACATAATGAAATTCAGCAGTTGTGCCTTATACAAAAGTTGATATCCTTCATCAAATAACAATGATGTACTTTGTATGCTTAGAAAAGCCTTCTGATCTGTGTTTGCCATTCTCAAACATAAAGATTGCATCTTTGATTTTGCTAGCGTTAGTATTTGGAAGAATAATCAACACAGAAATGCTCAGGTTTTACAAATGGTATAAGATTTCAGTAAACATGTCTTCTCTCAGAGAGATATTGGAACCAGATAATATTAAGGGAAATTATGCTGCTTGGAACTCTGATCTTCAAAGAGAATATAAGTATAGATTGAAATCAGAATGGACATTTAGGGATATTAAATGCAAATAAGGCTTCAACAAAGGCTCAAAGATACAATTAAATTATGGAAATATGCACAAGTTCAATAAGTGAGAACATAAAATACTTTGGGATGGAAGGCTGTATAAACATAAGCTTATTATTGCTAAATTAATATTTGGAGTTAGCTGGAATAGTTGGTAATATTTAAATTGAAAATTCTCATTTATCAAAAGAAAGATGCTTTGTGAAAGCTTTCAAAGACTTCTAAGTTTCTTTAGAGAGAAAATTCTTTTAAGAATTTAAATGAATTCTATTCCAAGTATTTCAAAACAGAACATTGTGAAAGCATCTTGCATTGGTTTGCCTACTAGATGCAATTTTAAGATGGTCACATCAAAATGGAATATTTACATTAATCTAAAGTATTTTCCTGCACTTTCTTGTGATATTTGTATTTGTTTCCTTTCCATTGCAAAACTAAAAGAGGTTAGAATTTATGATATTCCCCCCAAAGAAAAATTTCAAGTCCCAGTTGATTGTTTTAGAGTATTTTTCTTTAAAGGTATTAAAAATGGGTCCTCTAAGAAAAGTAAAGGGTGGTTAAATTTAAATACTTATTCAAATATATATATAAAAAAAAAAATTCACATGAATTATGAAAAAGCTTTATTTTATCCCCAGTCATACAGTTTGAAGGATATGATATAACTGGGAAACAAATAGAATGTGAGTTCAACAAGCACATGTACGTTTATCAGTAAAATGTGAAAGTAGTTTTAAATACATACTTTTCACATACCTTAGAAAATCATTAGGATTCTGCCAGATGGCATTTATATACCTTACTGTAAAATGTATCTGATGACATATATATTTCACAGGCCGTTAAAGGATTACAGAATTTTACATTCAGTGACCACCTACAAATCTTCTTTAAAGATACAGGTTAGACTGAGTGCATTGGCAGCCTAACCACATATTTAGAAAATGACAGATTAGGCTAACCCTTATCATGTGAGCTTAGAAAGTATGGCTGTAGTTTTGGACTGTAGGCTAAAGAGGTTAGGGTCCTTTTGCAGAGAGAGAGAGATGCAGAGAGTAGGATAAAGGTGAGAAAAAAAGAGAAAATCTTAAGTACTCTCTTACATTTCAGGTATCATAAATACCATGGAATAAAAATGTCAGCTCATGACCCCCAACTTTTCTCTGCTTTCCCCTCCTGCTCAGTGACTCTGTCCTCAAAACACTTCTAAATCCATTTAAATTCTGCTTTCCACTACTCCAGATGTGCAGTTTGGACGAGGAGCACATAGGAAGTTTAAAGCATCCTCTACCACTTGCTAGCTGCTATAGAGATTTGCTGCACATCTGTATGGCAACAAAAGTGTGGAATTGGATGCTAATGCCACCAAGAACATTTCTGGGTTTAACAATGGAAATTAAATAACAGCTTAACACGACATAAGGTTGCCTGGAAGGTTCCTGCACCTTTCAAAACTACAGAGTTCAGCAAAACTCATATTTTTTAACAATGTGTTTTGAGTATCTCAGTCTTGATTCTTGCTTCCTTAAGTTTTGTTCTGATAGTTCGTAAGATACATTCTGTCTACTTCTTCTTAGAGTAGGATACTTAAACCAGTCTGGGGCAAACTACCACCAAATTTGTTATTAGGTGATACACCCCATCTAAACACATAGCTGGTCTTCCAGAAGCAGCACTACGTGTATGCTACATGTACAATGTGCATTACATGTATGAAATTTAACAATCCCTTTGCCTTCACAAAGAGGATACCATATTTGTGACTTTAACACATACTACTTTTTCTGATATATAAATGCAGCAGTAATGAACTGTTGTTTAGTTGTTTTTTTGTTTTTCACTTAACTCTTTAACTCCTATCTTTTAGAGCTCTGAGCTTTGCTAAATATGATGTTCCCAAAGGATAATAGTGGGAAATCATGTTATCTCAACATGTTATTTGTCAGGGCATTTACTGGAGCAAAAGGGGATGTCCCCCCTACTTTCATAAATAAAACAAGCATGTGTGGCAAGAAGAAGTTGATTTTTATCCCTGTAACATTTTAGTTAAGGAATGCAGTGAATGTCTCAATTTTCCCTACTCGCTGTACTTTGCATCATGTTGCAGATGAGTCTCAGAGTGCAAATTCCATTTGAATGAAACTAAACTGGAAGATGCATAATAGCAACACATCTAATACACTCCAACTGCAAATGGACATTCAGTTAAAGGGTCTAAACTGTAGCTAGTACAAAGTAAAAAAAAAAAAAAAAAAAAGGAAAATATATAATGTAAGCTTCAGATCTCCTCAGCCCCAATGATTTGACCCTTCACTGCTTGCCCACAGTATTTGCTGCTCTAAAAGTAGTCAGAGAGCAATCTATTCCCTATGTAAATGCTGGTCTCCCCAGCTGAGATTTGAGGTATGTTTTAAAACTGCAGCCAGTAGGAAGAAATTACCACTGAAGGCAAACAGAGTTTTAAAGGATTGACCCAAATCTCATTAAAGTTGCTGGATTATTCCAATCAATTTTAGTGTGTTTTGCAGTAGACCTAGAAGCTCCAGGTCTTGCTGCCTACTATTGTCTGATAGCATTTAATAATCTTAAAAACCAGAAAGAATCCAGCAGAGCAAATTCTGTATATGAGTCAAAGAAGTAATTTGAGTAGAGAACGTAGTCATAACTCTTACTGACATAGATTGTTTCATTGAACGGGATGTGAGTGAAGATTAACATATATTCCTCATCTAGAGGAACATACAGCTTGGAAGCATCTGAAAAAGTAAAATAATTCTTAGAATTCCCAGAAGACTCATTAGACATAACTGACTTTGACTTAAACAAATTACTTCTAAGATAAAACCAAATATTTTGGTATTAATATATCTGATATACCAAATATTTACTTATTGGGATTTTTCCTTTTTACAAATTATCAGCATCCTACAATAATAATTCATAAAGAAAAGAAAAACAAATGAAAATGTGAATGTTTTGTGAAAGGTAAGATATTTTTAATAAAATATTTTTGTTTTGCAGTCACTTCTGTACAAGAAATGTATTCAAATATTGTATATATTATCCATATAGCTCAAGCTGTGAGAGAGAATTAGAATAATCTATTTTTTATAGTGTGGTTGAAAATAAATTGGATGCTTTGATAGTTAAGTGTCTTGATAGCATATACTCTAGTAGGTCTCTGTTGTCATGCTGTAGATAAGCTTCTGTGAAGGAGGTGGGAAAAAAGAGTAAAAAAACCTACCTATAGCTGTATACCTTGTTTCATCTTATTTAGGAAGAGCAGAATATTGCTCCAGACTTTCACCAAGGTAATGCAGACGTTAGCCTAAAACCTGACTTTGCATTCTCATTGCTGGGGTGGCATACAACTTTCTCTATTTTGGTCTCCAAGCAAACAATAGAATTCCAGTCTTCCCTGAATTAAAAAGGCAAGTAAGCAGCAGACATAACTAAAGAACTCTGCCTGTTGTCTGCTCCCAAAAAGTCTCACCAGAGACTCTTTCTTCCATCTTTGGAAATTGTCATCCTCAAGCTAAATGAGCCCTCATTTTTTCCCCACCTTAGCTCTACTGAAGTCCCTCATTTTGCTCTTGTAGTATACCTTTATCTTGCTCCTTAGCTAAAGAACACCCCATTAAACAGCTCTTTTTTTTTTGACCTCTCTCACATATAGGCCTGCTGTCTGAAGGGATTTAGCTTGGTTTTTGCTTGCCTCCCTGCCTAGTCTCCCAGTCCCAACTCAGAAGCAGAATGAAAGTTCTACTCATTTTAGAGCAATTTTTGCATTGTATGGTTCCATCTTGAGACTCTTCTGCTTATACCACTTACAGGGAGCTGCCTCCCTTCCCTGAGAATCACAGCCACATTTTCTGTTATGGTAACAGTTTCAGCGTTTCTTTCCACTTTAGAGCGCCAGCCTCTGAAATGGCTTTACCAACAGCTGAAATATATGTTGTTACATGGGTAACCCCATTTCTTTCATCTGCCGCTGTGCTTAAAAGTCTTCTGATGGGACACCACTGGTGAATTCTCGCCAGAGCACTAAGTACTACAGTCTATTAGGATGAAGCCAGCAATTCATTCTCCCCAGTTCTACAGTTTCAAGCTTTTTATAGACTCCTGGAAGTATTGCTACATTGATTAACCTTAACCTATGCTTTAAATAATTTCATTATAAACTTTGGCCAGGAACTTAAAAAACCCGAGGTGAAAATAATCAATTAATTTAGCAAGTGAGAGCTAAAGACCTCAAGTGCCTTAATCTAATCATAGTTGCCTCTGAGTATTTCTTCTCAGGGACAAAAACTGGTTTTATCCTTTGTCTTGGTTTTCCCAGCGCTCCTAACTTTCCAGTCAGGTTTCTAAGCAGTGCTCTAAGCTAAAAGTCTCAGGTATGTTGTTGTAAGAACCAGGTAGTATCAGAAAACAGGCACACCATAAAGGCCTAGCATGCTATGTTAAATATGTCCTATTTATTTACCAAGTATAGCCCTTCCTTTTATTTGCATTCTTTACCAAAAGATGTTTCTCTGAACCCTCTGGTTCACCCTGTTTTGATCAAGGTGGAAGTGTCAGCCATTTATATTTGTTTAAATGTTCTGATTGAATAGATAATACTGAGGCTGGTTTCTGTGGTGTCACTGGCAGTACAAGGTAGGTAGCTCTTGCCAAAGTTTGTGTGTGAAGTGTCAGTGCATAAGACAGCTCTCTTGGTGATAATGAGGTCACATTCAGTTGGTCATTTAGTATAAGCATAATCTTTCTGGATCAGTGCCAAGCTCTCAAGTATCCCAGTTATTTCTGTAGTGTTGTTTCTTTATTTTCAAATTACACAGGCCTGCTCTTTTTAACAGACTTCTTTCACTCTTCTATAACTGGTGGAAGCACCAGGCAGCAGAGCATTGTTTGTCAGGAATTACAAACTGTCCCTGCATCTTCTCTTCCTTTTTCCCATACACTGCTGGATTCCAGAATTCTCACTCCCACCAGTTGTGCCTCTGCAGTCAATAGATGTAATATACTGCTCAGAAAAAGTCCAAATATTAGAGCTTGGCTATTTTTTCTCAAATTTCCAGTGTATTTTACAGTTATTTGTATTATCATGAAATAGGAAATAATTCCATTTGAGGTGATTTATCATTTAGGACTGAAACATGGTTTAATTTAAATCAGTGGTGGAAGTTTGACTGCTTTCAGTGAGATGAGATTGAGGACTTATGTGGCATAAGGGCTTGAATTCGTGGTTTCTTCTGAATTTTGTGTGCTTTTTTGTTCTTTCCAGTAGGGCAGTATATTGCTCCTTCTTCTGTTGCTGCTGGCACACCTTGGAAATAAAAAAGGGGAAGCCAATAACTTATTTTCATCCAAATAATCTACTGCACCTCTTTAGCAAGATTCGTTTACTATTTCTGTGTGGTAGGTTGACCCTGGCTGGACACCAGGTGCCCACCAAAGCCGCTCTATCACTCCCACCCTCAGCTGGACAGGGGAGAGAAAATATCTCATGAGTTGAGATAAGGACAGGGAGAGATCACCCACTAATTACCATCATGGGTGAAACAGACTCGACTTGGGAAAATTAACTTAATTTATTACCAATCCACCAGATTGGGCTAATGAGAGATAAACCCAAATCTTAAAACACCTTCCCCCCCCATCTATCCCCTCTCCCCAGGCACAGCTTCATTCCTGAATTATCTACCTCCTCCCACCCAGCGGTGCAGGGGGACAGGGAATGGGGGTTGCGGTCAGTTCACACGTTGTCTCTGCCGCTCCTTCCTCCTCAGGGGCAGGACTCCTCACACTCTTCCCCTGCTCCAGCGTGGGTTTCCCATGAGGTCACAGCCTTCTTTGGGCATCCCCCTGCTCTGGCGTGGGGTCCTCCATGGGCTGCAGGTGAATATCTGCTCCGCTGTGGACGTCTATGGACTGCAGGGGAACAGCCTGCCTCACCATGGTCTTCCCCACGGGCTGCAGGGGAATCTCTGCTCCGGTGCCTGGAGCATCTCCTCCCCCTCCTCCTTCACTGACCTGGGGGTCTGCAGGGTTGTTTCTCTCACATATTCTCACCCCTCTCTCCGGCTGCAGTTTTTTGTTCTGCAGCACCTTTTTCCCCTTCTTTAATCTGTTACTCCAGAGGCACAACCACCATCACTGATGGGCTCGGCCTTGGCCAGCGGTGGATCTGTCTTGGAGCCGGCTGGCGTTGGCTCTATCATTGGACATGGGGGAAGCTTCCAGCAGCTTCTCACAGAAGCCAACCCTGTAGCCCCCCCCCCACCAAAACCTTGCCACACAAACCCAGTACATTCTAAGAAAATATTCACAAAATGCTAAAGCACGCACCAGACTGTGAAGATAGGAAGGCAGAAAATATTTTGCTTTGGAGAAATACTAACGTATTCCAATGTCTTATTGATCTGTACAAATTACATTTAAATATCTATGGCTGTAAAGAAGAGCTCTCATGCAAAGTTCAGATATAAAATTCAGAAAAGATTAATTGTTCCTAAAATATTTCCAGCAAAAACTTTACCATCTAAAGATGTTTCATGTATAGAAAATGTCCCTTTCAAAAAAAGTGGTTAAGGCATATATTGAAAGCATAAGTGCCAGTAGCTTGCAGAAAACACAGCAGAATGTTCAGCCTACTGAATTAAGGCTTCTAACTTCACCCAGCTTGATTAGCTGGCTAATCTCCTCAGGCTTCCTGTATAATTAATGGAGAGAAATAGCTTTCTTCCAGTGCTGATCCATAGCAAGAACCTAATTTAAGTGCTTGAATTACCCAGTGGAAGAACCTTTTTCTCTTCACTGACTATAGAAGCTGAGCTGGCTAAGCTAGGTGCATCAAATTTGGATGAAAACAGTCTTCTGGTTCCTAAGGGCTCAGGTTCCTGGAAGTGGAACTTCAGTCTTATAAGCACTTAAAGTGTTTTTGCAAGTTTTTCCTTAGGGCTGGTCAAACAATTTAGATAGAATTCCCCTATCTAAAGATTCCTCTGCTGGAATCTCTAATTCTTTCCAAATTACTTGTAAACAACTAACTACTTTTACAAATATAGTGGTTTATCTAGAATTATTTAAATGTTGAACATAACAAATTGTCACCCAATTAGTTAGGAAGTGCTTTCTGAGGTTCACCATGTTTTCTTTAGCAAGTAGTATTGTAGGTGTCTCATCACTTAAGTCAAATATATTTTCCCATTCCCCAGTGAATTGGGTAGTATCTGTAAACCATTTCTGCTGTGACTCTGATTGATTTTTTCTTGACAAAAATATGTATGCTTTTTTTATGTGAACCTGTGTTAAGACCCCAACATTTAGTCTCCTAAAATGGATTTCAATAAAGTTCATGAAAAACGAACACAGTGACATGAAGACAACTAGACAAAAAATGATATTTGTGAAAAATATTCCTATTGTTGTCCCTCTATGTAAGAAATAGTAATTCTTACCAATTTGCATGTTCCTTACCTATGAATTTTCCTGCAAATGAAGAGTTGGAGTCTGAAAGCACCAGTGAGATAATGCAAACACTAGTGAGGGATTTTGTTAATGCAGTAGCCCAAAGCACATTCTAGTGATTGAGTATGTATTTCTGAGTTCTGTTATGAAGGTACAAATTCATTGAAGAAATGTGATTGTTAGGATTTTGACTTCAGCATTCAAATTATGTACTTGGAGGTGATACCTCCTGTTATAGCTTCTAACTGAACAAACTCACCCTTTCTCTTCCTTTTAACCCATTTGTACTGATCACATCTAGTTTTCATCATCCTTCAGATGATTCTTTTGAGGAAAAAAGATGGTCATAGATCTCCTTGCAAAACATCTACATAAACTGCTTTCTACCTTGACCTCTTGACATCTTGAGAACACATGTTTTTTTAAACAGGACTGCAGCTTTATCAAAGGATTTTGAGAACTATTCCAGAACAATTGAGCTTATTTAACAGATAGCTGTACCTATTTTATGAACTTCAATTTTAGTCACCATATGTTATTACCAATGTCATTGGTAAGGCAACTATTGGTGTTAGCAGCTAGTAGGAATTCTAGAAAGGATTTTTATGGAACTGGAATACATATGCTGAAAATGGCTTCTTTTTCCACATTATTATTATTATTATTATTAATTCCCACGAAGCAAGTGAAACGGGATGATCCTGCCTTCCCTTCACATCTTTATGGCCTTTTGCTATAACATCCTTCTTAGTGCTTCTTTAATTTTATAATGTGGTTGTTAGTGTAAGGAAGAGTTTGTTTACCTTTTGATTATGTGGTTAGAAGACTTCCTTTTGAAGAAGAGAGAGGGAAGGTATGATGAGAAGGGAAGGAAAGGAGACAGAAAAAATAAAGGATAAAAGTTCTGTCAGAACCCATTTTGGATTCTCTAGTGGCGTGAGGGCGGCTGTGAAGCAGAACACAGCACACTGGCACTTCAGATATCATGCCAAAAGTTACATTAAGTTACAATGTTGCTGACTGAAAACACATCTGCTTTATGTCAGAGGTATAGTATACTTGCTAAATGCTTTTTTTCTCCTCTCTAGCTCCATCTGATGGAAGTACTTCAGTGTGTGAGTCTCCAGATGTGACACCATCACAATTTATGTTTATCCATATTCTTTGTTTTCTGAAAGTCATAAGCCATATCACACATAATAATCAAAATATGTATACCAGTGCACTAAAGTATAAATATTAGGGTAACCTTGTAACAGCATAAATAACAGCATGGGCAAATGACCAAAGCTTTATTAGATCTCTTTTTGAAGCCATAATTTTAAATAATAAGTAGTAAATGCTGTAGAAACCTGTACTGCAATGGGAAACATAGCTATAGAGTGTCAGCAATCTGACTTCATTCTCATGAAGTTGTTAAACATCACAGAAGAATATCTGTTCTCTTCTTATCCACCTTTTTTTGTAAAATATTTTGATTTGTCACTTAAGAAGAGAAAGGGAACCTCTTGGACAGATGCTAAACTGTAATTTAAAAGAAAATGAAGAAAATGAAAATAGCCAAGAAGTGTCCCAGCTATTAGGTTCTCCTTCTCTGTTCTGAGTCTAGGATTTGGACACTTTTTCTTTGCTTCATAATTTGTTTTCTTCTTTGCTACAGACTTTCATTCTTCTGTTTTTCCTTCCTGCATGGAACTGTCGCCTCCTTGCCTCAGTCAAAAAACCTATCAAAATTCCATGCCTGTGGTTATCCTATAAATTATCTGGCAATATTGGAGGGGAAATGAATCAAAACCTGTGCAAACTCTGCTCTTTCGTTTGTTGCAGAATATCCTGTTCCCTCTGGCTTAAAAAAAAAATTGTGCCCAAGGCATGACCATGCCATGTCTCATGTCTGACAGCAAAAAGTGTTAGTTTTGTGGTTTTTTAGATTCAGAAAAGGATAGTGAAATTTCTTGAAGACAGCTTCTCTTCACACAGAGCCTAGGTCTTTCACGTTTAACATGTTTCTTAAATGAATATCAGCAGATACTTAACTGGTGTTTATGAAAGGAATGACCAGCTGGCTTATTGTTGGTGGACATATCCAGGTTGGCTATGCAAGTAAAGGACCAAATGGGCCAGATGTTTTCCATCATAGCACACTCTCAAAGTGCTGCTCTTATGCCTGAACGAACCCCACACATCAAGCAGTAATTGTGCCCTGATTTCTGTTCTAATGCACATTGCAGCATGAAATAAGTTACATTCCATCTTGTTGACACAACATGCTTCAGCTGCTGGTGTGGCAAGTTGTTTCTTCACTGAAGCTGAACTAAGAAATGTCTGGCTTTATTAGACAGATTATATGATTACTGTTTTCTTGGCAGTTCGTCACAATGGCACTTGTATGGCACCATGAGAAAGTGAATATCCAGACCACTGAAAGTGCATTAACCAAACAAGTCACAAACGTACATATACTTCCAAAAAGTTATTTTGGGACAGAATTCAGAGTCAATATAATCTATTCAGTAGCAAACACAGGGTTAACTTCACATGACTACATTTAACTTCCCCAATAGTGGAAGAAACAGAGAAAACTGCTGTAGGTCAGTTAAGCTCCCTGGACTGTGATAAAAGGAGAGTCTACAGACACCCTCATCAGATATAACCCCTTATCCATGGTCTTACCCATTTGTACTTTCTAGTCTACCTTGGGTTAGTTGAACTTGCTTTCTCAATACCCTGTAGCTTAAACATGTGGGAGCGATGAACCCACTTAGCTAGTTTGGCTGCCTCACTTTTTCTGTCTTTGGTCCCAAAATTTAGTGTTCCTTTTTATATGTCATGTCAGCTTCAAGAGGAGGGCCACAGAATACTCTATATCAGCTTAACACATGTAGCCTAAGAATTTAGGCACTCTTAGAAGACAGAAACTATAATTTGAGCCTCCTCAGGATAAAGAAGCACTGAGATTTCTACTTTCTGGGCAAATTCTCTAGCTGTTCTCTACACTGCTTTGTAAAAAATGTCTCCTTTCTCCTTCTGCTTTTTGAATAAGTGGATTTTTTTTTTTTTTTTTTTTTTTTTGTGTAAAGTGAAATACATCCTGTGTTTTATGTGTCTAAAGTACTGTTAGATTGGTTCATTGAGGAACTTGGATAAAGAACTTAGGCACAGGCATGCTTTATAAGTCCCAAATAGATTAGACAAGAGACGGATACCAAAACCCCATTCACTTTAGCCAAATTATGGCCAAGTGTTGGTAATATATAATAGCAGAACTTTTAAAATACTGATGGAAAACACAGTGTTTCTTTGCCCAGTCATATTCTTGTAGTTATGCTGGTTTTTTTATGAACTGGTCATTTGGCCTTATTTGCTTTAATCTGTATTTTCATGTTTGTAATTTATTGGAGAGGAGAAGCATTTGGGGCAACATTGGCTGTTTTGTGGATTCATTTATTCCTGCTGTACTATTGCAGTTTTATCAAAGATACTGATAAGGTGGAGGCAAAGAATCTTTACACTTGTATGTCAGTTGTCTTGTACAAGTTCATATAGTTGTCTTCTGCAGAGTATATCTGAGCTGAGGCTTAAAATGTTGGAGTCCTGTAAACAACATACACTACAAGGCACTGGTTCCTAGAGTGTGTGAGACAGCTGCAGAATCACTTAAACATTAAGGGGAAATTTATAAGCTTTGGCTTTCTCTTCTTGGTGACAGTTAGAACTGAATCTTTAAAATGGTAGCGTTGTAAGAAACTGTGCATACCTGTTCAGGACTGGGGGTTTTTGACTGTAAGGACAAAATGTATTGCTAATAGGGCTAGAAAGTAGCTGATACTTCTATTGAGGTAATTAGAATCAGATTGTGGCACCTGAGACTGCTAGCTTTACCAGTACCTGGAGAAATTGTCTCCATTTTCTGTTTGCATAGCTCTTCTTCCACTGCTGCTGGTAAGAGGGTAAGAAAGATGTAAATGGAGATGGTCCTCCCTTCTGCAGCTATTACTGCCATCCTGGTAACTGCAGGACCAGAAAGTCCACCTCTGCAGAGCTCTCTTTCTTTTTGGTCTTCTTTCTTTTCAGTAAGGATAGCAATAGGCCCAGGTCTAGTACAGCCCCTTCCCAGGAAGATAGAAAATAAATAAAAAAAAACAACAACAAGGAAAGCAGAAGTTGTTTGGGGGTGGGCAATGGCGACTACATTGCTTAAGGAATCTGAGGTGGCATTTCATATCCCAGAGAACTGGGGAACCTCGAGGGATCCCAGTTCAGGGTATGGTGAGAAAGAATCCCTTACAGAGCCCTTAACCTCTATTGAAACATTTCAAACCATCTGCTATGCAATCTCCTCAACTCTTATCACTCCCCCAAAGTACCTTTCTTCTCTCATTCCTCCTCCCCCCCCCCCCTCCCCAGATTCCACCCCCTGCTTCCATATCTTCTCTGAAAGGATGCAGAAGTCTGATGCAATTGAATCCAAGTGGTGCAGAAGTCCCAGCCTGAGCAGTCTACATGCATGGATCAAATTTCTGGATCAAGGCCTAAGGCTGAAACTGTAGCCAAATATTTCCCGCTTTACGTGAGACCCCACAGTGCATGGCTGTGTCCTGGAACAGTGCATTAACTTTGCAATGTTGCAAATCATGTTTCTTTTTAAAAAATAATTTTCTCCTATGAAATATCCGTTGAAAATGGTACTAGCTTTTGATTGATTGTTCGTGGTAGAGAATGGCTGGTGGTAATCCTGTTTGGCTTTGTGTTCTTCTTTTTACTTTGGGAAAAACATGAGACACTACAGTTTCCATTACTACTATTTTTCAGCTGGTATTTCTGTGTTGGTGAACTTCAGACAATCACTGCAATCCAGAAATGGGCTAGTTCACTTTACTATTTACTGCAAGTGCACTACTCACACTGGGATTCAGACAATTTTCCTGAATTTGTATAAAACAGCTCAGGAAATTTTGAGTGCTAAGGACACTGAAGGAATCCTTACGGCATTCAAGAACTGACTATATATGAGCTTCTCATGATGTACAGTGGTTTCAAACTGCCTTTAAATCTTGGAGATTCTTTATCCTAGTCCCCACATTTTATTTTGTTCTATAAAATTATTGTATGCCAAAGCAACATCTCTCTTCTGCTTGATGTACTGCAACCATTAAGGAAATAACTGCCTATCAAGTTATTTGGGCCATTAGAGCCCAGAATTTCTTTTTTGCTCTGAGGCTGGGGAAAAAGAAGTATGGGCTTTCTAGACAGGGGAAAACCAGAGTGTAGAACAATGTGAGGGAGGTTCAGGCATTGCAGCACTCCTCTGTTATCATTATGTATGTTCGTATTTTGTAGGTAGACCTTCTGAGAGACGAGTTATGGCTTTGGAGACAGTGGCCAGTGAAGCAACCACTCTGAAAGATTTTTCTAATCTAGTACAGCCAAATTTATTCAGTGACCTAGTGAAGTCCTTTTAAATACCAAGAGAAAAACTGATTAGAGAAACTAAGGAAATGGAAATGAAAGATAAGCAAGCCATAACCATTTGCAACTTTGGAGCCTTTTCCCTTAAATAACCTTACAGGGAATTTTTCATCTAAGTATGGTTACTTCATGCGAATGCCCTCATAAGAGAAAGAAATCAGTAGTCAGTTGGCTCATCAAAGCCTCTGATGTTGTAAAGCTCAGGAAGCTTTTTCGAGATATCCTGCACTGGAAATATATTTGGACTTGTAAAAATCTCCATAATTACTTAAAATTTCAGAAACAATTGGTGTTTGTTTGTCAGTTGCAAAGGATCAGCTTTACATTCCTTCTCTATTTAAAAATCTGTGATAATGCTACTGCCAGTCATTACTGTTTTACTGCTGTTTGTTTTGTTACATTATGCAGTGTGTTTGAACACCACCACCCTAGGCATTTAATCAAAGAGCCTGTCTCTCTGTAATGATCTGAGAACTGATGAAATACTGTCTGGAAAGACCATGTTACTTAATCTTTGAGAATAGAGTGCAGATTTATTGTTTTTTTTCAAAGTGAAGCGCTAAAATGAAACAATCCGCACTGTAAGTTATTCTGGTATTTGTTCTGACATAGAAGTGACATTACATTTATTTATAAACTAAAGTAAATTTTCTGATTTAATATTTGCTTTCATTGAAATGAAAACGATTTGAGGAAAACAAAGGGATTTTAGGAATTATAAAAAAAAAAAAAGTAAGTTACTTTAACATAATAATTACTTTCTTTAAAGCTGGAAATACCTATATGAAGAACAATCAGGTTTTTACTTAGTTAAAATTGTTAAGTAATATAAAACAGGGCTAATAAACATAGCAAAATCTAAATATTATATTCTTCAGGGTTAATTAAATTGAGTCTCATTACAGTTATAATTCTAGTGGCTAAGACATTTGGCCTATCATATTATTCAAATGATTTAACTGCAGAAAACTTTAAAAAGTAAATTTTGTGGGTTTTAGATATTCTTTTATATAATCATGTAATAAAAATTAGTTATCAAAGTAGCTCAAAAAACTTTACAACTGTTTTCTAGAATTAAAACTGAGGGCCACTTGAGGACTTTAAGTACAAGTTTGGTGTTTTATGGTTATCAGCCCAAGCTTATGACTGAGGTTGTTCCACTAATAAAAAGCTAACTTTCCTGATCTTTCCCCACTTGAAAAAAGGTGAAAAGGAAATACCCCAGAGACTAGAAAGGAAGGCTGTAGCTGTGAGCATTTCTTCCTACAGTTCCCAGTCTGGCCTCTAAACAAACCCAAAGCAAGTCTAGTTCCAGGAACAGCAAATAACTGCAAACCCTTCATGAATCAAAAGCTGCAAGGATTAGTGCAGTTATAGTCTCGAACAAAGCACTTTGTTCACTCCATCATAGCAGGTAGTAATGCTTGGTTTGTTTACGGAATCTAAAACTCTGTGGTTTTAGGACCTGGTAAAGTCAAACTTAAAATTGTGCTTGAGTCAAGATCAAATTAGGATCGCTATCCTTTCATGAATGTACATCTTTAAATAGATTTCAGATTCCTGTGGCTGGATTCCCCAGACTAAATGAGCTGCCCTTGGCAAAAGACTGGAAAATGGAAGAGGAAGTGAAGGCTTTAAAACACTTGTGGTTCCCTCCTCCTCAAGCTGGCTGACAGTCAACCCGGTTCCAATTCAGTGTGCTCAGATGCCCCTGGCCTCCAGGAGCTAATCTGGCAGCCAGCAACTGATGCAGGCAAAAAGGCAAGAGCTCCTTGCTTTTCCATGTGAGAATGGGGCTTGAGGGGCAGACCTGGGCTAAGATCCTGGCCTTTTGCCTAAAAGGTATCTGTTCCTCTAAAGGAACAGGACGTTAAGAATCTTCTTGCGTGCAGAGAGTGGATTAATACTACCATTAGGAAAAAGATCTTACTGTAAACGGAACACAATCTTACCTCAGGTTTATGAAGAAATTCGGGGGGGACAGAAGATCAACAGGAGGATTTGGGAAGGAACAGGTCAGGTGTGAGGATGCTGGACACTGATTAAAACTGATGTTAACGGTATAAGAGGGTCATGTAGTTGACAGTAACTGACGTTGCTTATAACTTAATTTGCGGAGAGCTACAGCTCATATTTGACAAATGAGTGCTGACTATAATGTACTTAATTTTGAATGCCTTGGTTTTTAGAAGCGTCTAAGAGGACAGATGTTTAAAGGTACTGAACATGATGACTCCATATGTTAATGAAAGCTTTCATCTTGTGAACCTACGAATAGCAAGGCCCCAGGGTCTAAAGTTAGAAATGAAGTGGCATCACACCTAAAAATCTCACCCTCAACCTACTTGCCTCGGTGTCTCTGTTTATACAGTAAATATTTTTATATAGTTATATACTTCTATATAGTTTGTATATGTTTTCAATTGTATTTGAAGATACTTCAGATATATGCAGAAAAGAACAAAAAAAAGTAATAAGTATGTGATGACTGCATACAGTTGTTTTTAACCTCCATCTGCTAAGCTGACAAAATTTGTGTAGTCTGTTGCGTACAAACTGTAACTAACACATCAATGCAGTGTTTATTGTCCAAATCTGGGTGCAGAATCTTACAAAGAATCCTAAAACCCCTTTGTCTGAAGAAGGAAAAAGGAACTAGACACAGTCTAATAGACTACCCAGTGATTTAAGGAAACTGAAACAAACCATGTAAATGCTTTTCAATGGAAATTAGTATACACATTGACACAGGAGTTTCTGAATATTTTCGAACATATATCTCCATAGCAGTAAAAAAAAAGAAAAAAGGAAAAAAAAAAAAAAAAAAGCTCAGTTAGAAATAATGTTTGAATTTAATAAAAAAAGAATGAGCTTGTCAAAGCCACAACCATTCCTCTATCCTTCACAGGTAGAATATAGACACAGAAACACAATCTTAAAGCAAACAAAGTAGCTTTAGTCACATTCATAGTCTCCCTCACACCTTTTTTTTCCTTTAAACTTGATGTATTCTTGGGTTTATCTTTCCAAGGGCTTTTAAAAGGTTTGAACCATGATTTGAAAACACAGAAGAGTCAATAACTAAGTAAATGTCTTCTTGTGGAGCATATAATTTTTCTTGAAGGCTAAAGCCAAAAGCACTATGATTTTTAAGTTAAATTCTTTCTTATTTTTGCTATACTTCTTATTTATTAGCTGGATTTTCAACAGCAATAACTGAGGGATTGTTAAAGTAGAGGTATGAGCACATAAAACTAGAAATAAAATGCAACTTCTCTTTAGAGAAGTCCTTCAAAATAATTTTTTAAATTTAGGGTATCAAGTTCCTACATTTAATTCTTCAGAGCAGAAAGGTTAACCAAATGTTGCAGATAGGCCATTGCAAAATGTTTTTCTCCCTCCACAAGGATGACTTTTTCGACCATGTAGTGCATTGTGCAACGTTCTGTTGTCATGCAAACTATGGATTTCTGTGGCTATGGGGCCTCCAGTGAGTGAGAGATCAAGAAAATTCTTCCTTGCTCTAGGACAATTTTGTCAAGCAGGATCTCTTTCTGACAAAACAGAAATGGCCCTGCTCTAACTCCCTCCCACTAATCAAAAAGCAGATGGACTTTTTTACATATTTCTGTTGTGTAGCAAGTTATTTTTCTGCTGAATTCTGCCATTCTTTCCTCTTTGGTGATTATGTATCTCAGCTCACATCCTTCTACCCAGTGATCTCAGTTTATTCCAATTCAACTACCACCCACAAGATGCTTAGCATTTGCATGCATCTTTTTCCATCCTGGTAGTAAGAACGCATGGTCATAGAGAGGAAACTACAGGCTTTAGGCTTTGCCCAGAGCAATTTAGCTGGCAGAGTCATCACATACTGTAGATAAAGAGAGCTGAGTGCACAGAGTGGCTACAACTTCATAATTTGCAGTGCTGGCTCATACACTTTCAAACTGCACACAGAGCAGTGAAATGCCTTTGTGAATAACCACTTATCGTTATTTCCAAAACATGCTTAGGTCCCATTAACACTCTCTAAACTCTTATTTTTTAAAACAAATTAAGCTGATTTTGTCAGGGAAAAGGACACAAAGCCTCTCGAACCACAACTTTTTCCGTGCTCCTTTAGTATAGAGTTTACTAAAGCCATTTTATAAAATGAAACTTTTAAAATAGACTTGTCAGCTTTTTATGTCAACATTGACTCTAAAATTAATTTTCATAGTTGAATCACACATCTTAAAAGAAATTGGAAGTGATGGGAACAATGCTAAAAAACCAGCGGGCTTTGCAAGTCTCATTATATATATATATTTATATGTATGTATATATATAAATAATATATAAATTCATTTTCTCCATGTTCAAGCCCCCCAATGGAGTTTAAGTTCCACCAGCATAAATCAGCATTGCTCTGTTTGTTTCATCAGAGCTACGTTGGCTTACTCCCATTCAACTCAAATCTGAGAAAGTTTAGATAATTGGCTAATAAAAGTCACTTAGATCCTTCAAGAGTTTTGTTGTAAACTGATGGACACCTTTCATTCCTGCTTCAGACTTTGGTTATTGTTGAAATTCACAAAATGTCAGCATAGTTGGAGAAAATGTTCAAGTCACATCCCTAATTGTTAGTTGCATTTTATAGAGATGCACATTGCCTAGTCTACAGTATGCCCACCTTTATCTAGGTACCTGCTTTACTTCCTAGATTATAAAATATCATGAAAATCCTTCACTAAGAAAGGAAAGACATTGCATTTATTTTATGACTTGCAGCTTTGATGCAGACCTGGGAGACTCATTAGTAGAAATTAATTCAAAGTTGTGGAAAGTTTTCTTGTCATTTCAGCCAGATTAGACAAGAGTCTAACATCAAAGTAGGACTATGAATATGTATTTTTCCCAGAGTTCTGTAACTGTTTAGACTGAAGGGTCTCGCATACAAACTCCAGTCCATAATTCAACTTGGTAGTGGTTTCTACTATTATTCAGTACTTTTAGCATAAACACAAATGTTTTACTCCATTCAGTTTATTTTAAACTTTTTTTAATGTGAAAGACTTCCTTAAATTTGTTTTATGTTTCAGATTAGTAAAATCAGATGTTTATTGGCTTGAATGACTTAATGAATACTTCATTTGCTGAACTAAGTGCAATCAAAGAACAATCCAGGCTCGTCATGCATTAAATGTAAAAGTCTTGAAAGTATCACCATCACTGCAGTTTGCAAAATCATGTGAGGAACATACTGAGTTTATGGGATGAAAGTAATCTAAATTTTAGTAGCAAGTAGTGAATTTTCTGTCTTGGATGGGTTTGGATAATACAACTTAGACAATTGTCAATGGAGGCACTGTGCTATACTGTTATGTTCCTACAAACAGCAAGTAAAAACCTCAGATGTCAAGTGTCATACTTTTTGATGGTTTTGTCCTTAAAAAAGGTAATAGGATCTGTAAATTTCCTAGGTGCTAATCCTAAGAAGGCGAAGCAAGCATTCATTCCTCTCCTGGCTTTGTGATGAGTTGTCAAAATCATGTATTTGAAGTCCTTAGACAGAGAAAGCATGCAAAAGTGTACACATCCTTTGAAAACCTGGCCCAAGCCATTTTATTTTTGTCTCTTTGCCAAAGAATGCTAGCTATTTTCAAAGGCTATTTACAAGTCAGAGGAAGTTCCCACCAGATTAGAACTGTTTTAAGGAAAGTTAAAACCTGGGCCAAACTATTCCACAGCACAGAATCTTTTTAATCTGCACATACAGTTCTTGCATCTATAAAAAGGGTTATTTTTTGATAAGGAAAGCAAATGCATTGATCCTGCATAGTAACATGTCTTTGTCAAAGGTTGTTGTTACAGCCCCTGTGGTTGGTAATGTAAACAAAGTGCTGTAGGTCTGTTTTGATGAAAGATTGGTCAAATAACTATCCTTTTGCTGGATAGTGGGAAATGCTTTGGAGAGCAGTTGTAAAGATTCTGGTATCATTTTACTGTGACCTGAGAAATGAAATGAACTGGCTAAGTAAACAACGAGTAAATTTGACCTACCCCTAGTTGTAGGCAAAATGTTACATAGTGTAGCTTTATTAATCTGACTGTAACTTTAATTCTTTGTTCTCTGCTATTCTTCCCCTATGGTAAAGGAACAAAGTCTCTGATTCATAAAACAAGTTGAAAAAACAAACTGGAGACATGTTTTTGTAACTTACTGAATGCTTGAAGCTCTACTAATTTACAAGAAGATATAGCCCTTGTCCCAATAGGACAATTTATAGTAAAGATGTTGAACATATCTTGAATGTATGACATACGAGAAAAAAGACTCATTCCAAAGATTAATATAATTTCTTAAATAAATTGTATACTCTAGCCACCAAAAGAGCAATTATTTCTTCTTATATCTGATAAATAAAATTTTAACTATGGTAGGACACACAAGAAAAATAAACAAAAGCACACTGAAATGTGTGTGTGTGTGTGTGTATAAATACTGTATTGGGAAAGTGCAAACCACAATTTTTGACCAAAGTCAATTAAATGAATAACATAAATTCTTGGGAGATCTATGCAGCCCAAAAGCATGGGCTACTCAGAATTTGAACTTGTCTTCTCAAGCATCTTAATTTGAACACCTTGAAACCAAATAATTTACATTTACTATCTATTCTTGAGTATTCTGCTCACTCTAGAAAGTCCTGACGCTCTTTATTGATTATCACAGAAATCTAGTGCACAAAACCTATTTAAACTCCAGATATTGAATCCTCTTTTACTTTGGAGCTATTTCAGTTCTGCATCTCAACAGCGTAGTGAAAGCTGATGTCTTGTTTCATCCTTTTGTTAAATATTAATGAAGGACAGAAAATGTTGAAACTTTATGATAAGGATGAGAAGAACTGTATATACATGTTCAAAGAAGCTTTTTGCAAAAGTACTCATTAAATGAATTCTAAATGTTGCAAAATTGTTGTGTTACAAGACTTTCTGAAAATTAAAAACTTGAAAATGTTTGGAAAGAAAATCGTGTTCTGTTATTTTTCTCACCACTCTCATTAACATATCATCTCACAGCTAGAAAGATACACTGAATATTTATCCATCACTTTGTTTTTTCATCTTCTTGCTTTTATCTAATGGTTCAATTGCCATCATTTGATGTAAATGGCAAAGGGCTTCCCCTGCTTTTTAAAGTTTTTTGAATAGTAATTTTATGCCATTGGGATTCTGTGTTCAGCATTGATCTTAACTGAGGGAAAATACTAAATTCTGTACCAATGCAAATTCAAGCTTGCAAATTAGTGATTAAGCAGTAAAAGTCTATCTATACTACATACAAGATCACTGGAAAAAGTTCCGTTTCAGGAAAGTATACTTTCCTGGAAAAGCTACCTAGCACACTAATTTTTACTTTTGCACATTGTGTAATTAACATGCATAAATATTTTTTTATATAAAAAGGTCGTTGCTTTTTAATGAAAATTGAGAAGAGAGAATTATAACCTAGCATTCAGTACTGTTTCATTAATTTCTTGAACTGTGTCAAATACAAACAGCAGAAGACTTTCAATATAATCCTTCAAGACTAAAACATAAAACACATTATCTTTAAAACAGGCAGGTCGATGAGGGTCCCATCGTTCATATTTTTTATGATTTTTCAGGCCAAATTCTGATTTGCAATTCTACTTATGTCAGTGTAGTTACACTGCTGTAAGTTGGGGCACAAGGCCTTCAGGCTGTGTTATCTCTACTGGGCTTAGAACAAACCTTAGCAGCTCACACAGAGCAATCCCTGCTGTCTGCTCTCCTCTAGAAACATCTAGGCGTTTAATATCTCTTCATCTCTCTTGCAATCCAAAGAGGGCCTGCTTTTTGCCCGTTTCAACCATAGTAGTCTAACAGGCTCATTCTCCATCACAAATCAAGATCTGTAATGGAGACTTTTGAATCTGGAAGAAAAAGCTGACTCTCGCAATGAGTGCACGGCAATGCTCTAAAAAGATCTTGTCAGCACATTGCGTGTATTTATCTGGGCAGTTATTCCAGAATGATTCATTTGCATATAGGAGTACCTGTGTATCTCTATGTACATATCTGTAAGGATATCATTCTATTACTGACATTTACATTAGTGGAATTTTTGTATTTTTCATTTCCTATCTTATTTTACCTAATTCTGTGGTAAAGTGTCTTGGTTTCAGCTGGGATAGAGTTAACTGTCTTCCTAGTAGCTGGTACGGTGCTGTGTTTTGAGTTCAGTATGAGAAGAATGTTGATAACACTGATGTTTTCAGTTGTTGCTCAGTAGTGTTTAGACTAAAGTCAAGGATTTTTCAGCTTCTCATGCCCAGCCAGCGAGAAGGCTGAAGGGGCACAAGAAGTTGGCACAGGACACAGCCAGGGCAGCTGACCCAAACGGGCCAAAGGGGTATTCCATACCATGGGATGTCCCATCCAGTATAGGGACTGGGGAGTGGGGACAGGGAATCGCCGCTCGGGGACTGGCTGGGTGTCGGTCGGCGAGTGGTGAGCAATTGCCCTGCGCACCATTTGTACATTCCGATCCTTTCATTACTACTGTTGTCATTTTATTAGTGTTATCATTATCATTATTAGTTTGTTCTTTTCTGTTCTATTAAACCGTTCGTATCTCAACCCACGGGTTTTACTTCTTTTTCTCGATTTTCTCCCCCATCCCACTGGATGGGGGGGAGTGAGTGAGCGGCTGCGTGGTGCTTAGTTGCTGGCTGGGGTTAAACCACGACATAAAGCTAAACTGAAGTCAATTTGCCACGCGAGTTCTGATTCCCACACTTGCAATTCTCACCTTGAAGTGAGATAACATTCTCAGACTGTCAGTATTCACGCATAACCACCTCTGGGCTGTTTTTCCTCCCTATTATAATATATAATGGAGATCGCCTACTGCAAGATGCACAGAAGTCACCATTCTTCCTCCACACTACAGAAAGCATTTGGTTAAAAGCCGCTTTCCCCACTCAAAACATCTTCCACCGAAATGGAGAGTAATAAGCATAGAAAATCACTTGAAACACAACAAATCGTGAAAGTAGCAGTCTAGAACATCAGGAATCAGAAGTGCTGTCTTACTTATACTGCTAACTTATTCTTTATTAGTTACAAATAAAGTTGCCTGAAAATATGACTGGGAGCCTTATGTGGCCATTTGCAAAATGAACAATACCTGCTTCTGCCTAATTCTAGGAATTATGGAGTGTATTCCGTCAAAAACTGTGTATGTTATGCAAATATTGAGCTATCAGTGGTGGGAGTGGGATTGGAGGATACTTTTAAAAAAAATCACTCTACTATAGTAGGAATTCTTTTTAGACTTTCTGAAAAGGATCAGAAAGGAGAATGACTCCACAGATCCATGGCTCTTCATAATTAAACACAACCGGCCTGTACAACATCACAGGGAATAGCTACAGCATACATCAGATTCCAATTTTAAATGTGTTTTCTATCTCCAAGTCAATACATTTTGCTCAGGTGCTCAGTAGGTTATGTTCTTATGTCTTCCTCAAGAGACAGGCATTAAGGCCAGGTCAAAGTCCAGTATTTTAACTAGATGAGATACTAGGTAACATTTATTTTTGCGTCTATCCTTCAGTAAGGAAAGAGAGGTGTAGCTGAATAGCATTGTCTGTTTCTATCCTATCAGAATTTGAACCCCTGTAAAAAAGTAAATTCCACATGTAAGGAATATTTGGAACCACACTCAAGAAGCAAGAAAAACAGATTATAATAAGCAACATACACACAGTATTGAGAACCATTTTTAAAATATGAGAGCTCCAATAAATATCAGAACTGTCCTAGCTAATAGTAAGGTCACTATTAAGTTTTGGTTAAAGAGTTCCATTTTCTTCAAGAATCATTAGACATATCGATGTCAACCATAACCTTAACACTGTCCTGCCATCTTGTTGGATTAATTCTTGGCACTCCCCCAAGCAGCAGGAGAAAACAGGCGTAGTGATGCTTCTACACTTTAACACTTGCAACAATTTTTCTTACACTGTCCTCTAAAAGGTACATTTCCAAATTCAAAGATATACATTCTATACTCTTAATGTCCTTATGACAGTTATCATAAGCAGAAAAAACAAGGAATAATTGTCTTCTATTTACCCAAAGCTGGCATGCAGCAGTCATTGCCAATTGGTGAGCAATTGTTAGGGTGGCATCAATATGTATTTTAAAAACATTCATTTCTGGATTCTTACACTGGGATCCTATCTTAGTTATCTGTAGTTGGTCTATTTTCTCTGCTTGTTACGAAGATGATGAATACCTTGAGCTGGGATTTTTTAAATATTTTTTTTCAAAATAATAATAATAACACTATAGAAAATAGTATGTTAGACTTCCCATTATAAACCACGGTTGCTGAAGCAAGAGGGGATTTTATTTGTAAAGTTCAATCATATATTTTTATCAAACTGTAATAATGAAATGTTCCTATAAATGTCAGCACTTTATCATCCTTACACTCAAAATCCTTTAAAGAAAACATAAAATGAAGAACACAAAGACAAATGTTGAGCTTAGCCAGATGTGAATTTGCAGTCAGCATTTTATGGACCAAATACCATTTGAACAGTAGAGAAAATATTTTAAGATTTTTTTTTTATTTAAACGAAATAAAATATTTATGCAGGAGAATTTCTGTGGAACACAAAGACAAGCATTCATCAAGTCTTGCTGCCTGTTTTCCTCAGCTCAGTATTATGGTAAGTAAAACGGTATGAGTCATAGACCAAGAGCTTTATACATGTTTAGTTATGTGGGTGGATCCTCACATTGATGTTGACTTGCCACAGCCAGCTGTCTGTGCAACCTGTGGAGTAATAACTGATAAACTCAAACCACAATATCCTTTACCTGCATTTATGGGTAGAATCTGTATATCATCTACTACAGTACAGAGATTGCCTTCTTCATGCAATAGAAAGTTTTCTAGAAATAATCTAGTAGTACTGAAGAACTGCATTTCAATTTAAAGAAAACTGATTAGACATGTTTTTCCCTGTAGGCAAAAGTCATGTATCCCACCTGCCTCTTCTAGCCCACTGTCCTCTCAGACTTTTGACAAGTGTTTGTCTATATTTGGTACTTTTGAAAACATGAATGAAAAACAGATTTTGTGGTGGTCTGAATGCATGTTGGGATATTACTGAGTCAAGACTCTGTTCAGATACTATTTTCACTGTAGAAGAATATTAACTGCCTGGGTGAGCCTTTACTAGCTGAAAAGATGTATTTTTCTAGACTTGAGTCAGCCTGGGTCAGGCAATACTTAGTATTGCTTCTATTAAGTTACGTAGTTTTTCCTCACATTATTTACTAATGTACTACTACAATGTATTTTCAGATCCTTCCTGTTTGTTTTCTTCTATTGTTTTCCTTCAGTTTGTCATTCTCTGCATTATCTCCACCATTAAAAATAAATTTCCTGTATTTTCTCTTATCTGCTACTCATGCAAATCTCTTTTCCTCTTCCCCACTCTGTATTTCCTTTTCTATTTTCCTGGTTCTTAGATTTCACCTACCTTTCTTTCTTTCTTTCTTTCTTTCTTCCTTTCTTTTCTTTCTTTCTTTCTTTCTTTCTTTCTTTCTTTCTTTCTTTCTTTCTTTCTTTCTTTCTTTCTTTCTTTCTTCTTTCACTTATTCTTTTAAGTATTTTCCTTTTTTCAAAGTCTCTTTGTCCACTGTCCCCATATCGGTGCTATGAACCCATTCTGCAAATGGGGTTATTACACCTGGTGAGCTGCCTTTTCTTCCCATCCTAGCCCACTTTACCCTTTATTTAGTGTGAGCGGGTGGCACTTACTCAGTAAATCATAGGAGAAGAGAAACTGGAGAATGGCTGTCAGGGTGCAGACAGAAAACTGTTGTCAGTTCTTGGCAGTGTGCTGAATATATATAGATTTAAGTGTAACCCATACAAAGGCATGTTTCAAAAAAAAACCCACCCCAAAATCTCAAAGGTAACTAAAGCAGCGTTCTTGGGTTCCGGTCCTGTTGCTAACTGGCATAACTTCATTTTCAGTAATGAACCCGAGGTTAACACCGGCTTGGGATCTAGCCTGAGGTTTGTTCTACTGAGATTTTGCCAACTGCCTCCTTTCCTCCATGCACAGAGTATGGTGAGCATAGCTCCCTTGATAACCCTCAACAGTTGCTCCACAGATGGGTTTTGACGGCGTAGGAGGTCCCACCAAAAGCAAGTGCTTCTCAGAAGGGCAATAAGCCCGCACAGAGCTCTGTATTCCTCTGCTTCCAGGTGGCTAACCAGCTAGTTCCCAGTTAACCAGTTTAGAAAGAGCTTGGGTAATTCTGCGTGACAGCACAGAGCTCTGTATAAACGAGGGAAGCCAAGGTGCACTTTAACTTTCTCCACTGCTACCTGCTTCATGCCCTGGTTTCCACGGGATGCAAATGCAGGTGCTCCAGCCAGAAGGTAGTCGGGGCACAGTCACAACTGTTTACACCCCATGGTCTCCAAGTCCTGAAGGAGGGCTGCAAGTTCCTCAGCATTAACAGCACTAGTCTGTTAACCAGCATTAACATTAGTCCTCAGAGTAAACAGCCTCCTTCTGTTACTCAGGCACTGATCTCCAAAGTACTATTCCTGCCTTTAAAGGTATGGAGAGGCATCAGCTGTTAAATAAGCATTGTCAAGATTTTTGACCCACTCAGAGAACTAATGCTGGGGATTTTTTGTTGTTACTTGCTTTGGCAGTCAGTTTCTTTTAACAACAAATCCATGCAAAGCCCGAAACCTCGTAACTGTGACTCCTATGGCACTCCTAAACCAAACTGTATGTGCGTACTCTTTCTAACACAAGCATTCACTCAAGGCACTGTTTACTGTAGGGCACAAGTCGTGTTGGTTTTAAATTTTTTTGACAACTGAACTTTGCAGGTTATTTAAACCAGGGAAAGAAAAATATATTTCCCAGCGTCCTTGGGTTTTGTACAGGCAGCAAAAACTATTGTTAAAAGAAGCCGTTTTTGCGGGTGAAAACAGTCCTTTGAAGTGTTTTAATAAAATAAATTTTTAAAAAAAGTGGTTGGAGAGCCAGCAGGACCCATGTGTAATGCATTCTTGATCTGTGCATTTGTGACCTCTAGGGTTGATTATTGTAATTTATTTTACCTAGCAATGCTGCCAGGTGCTTGCGGAAAAAAACCTCCAGCTAGTAAAAAAGTAGCAGCTTGTTTCCTCAGCAAAACAGGTCAAAATGAACCTGTCGTCTCAATACTGTTCTGCCTGTGCAGGCTTCTTGGGGATAGATACTAGTGGTATGTCTCCACCTTCATATTGGAACGTGTATCTGAGAAACCTCTCCAGCCATAACCACTAACTCTCACAGCAACTCTGTTTCTTGTAGTAGTTAAATTGTGGATGAATGATGGGAGGGGAAGGTTTGTGGATGTGAAAGACAGCTGCTGTACAACACAGTCTCTCTTATTTTTTAGCATACTAGGGGAAAGAGTCCTCAGAAATGGTTTGGCGCATGCTTTTCCTTTTTTTCTTAACTACTCTGACAACATACACTCTGGGAAAATATTAAGAAATGTAGAAATGACAGTAATGAGCAAGCTATTGCTAATAATACTGAGCCTCATGTTGTAATAAAAAATGTCAGTGAGGGAGTTTGTTGTTGTTGTCATTTGCCAGTGACTGCAGTCAAACAATGTTTTCTTTCTGCGTTCTTGTATCACATAAGAAGGATGTTGCAGCAACATCAGAGTAACACAGTTGATAATACTCAGCGTGTGACAGTTTAAGATGAAATTTATTCTTACAGTTTCGTGAGCGTATCGCAATCAACATTATGTATCAGGCTCATGTAAACTAGAGCCATTTATCAATTTTAATACATTTATATACTGCAGGTACAGTTGTCAATTTAGTCTAGGCAGAATTATTTCATTTCTCATAAACTAATAATGTGTTCTGTATTAGCTACTGTATTTTATTAGTGTGAGACATGTCTTTTTAAGGATCAAGGCCAAAACCACAATTATTATTTCTTCTTATCAACATGCAGCTTTCACAGGCAATTACAGCTTATGCATATTTTATAACAAGCATTTGGAGCACATGCTGATTATGTAGTACTTGCTCAATGCCTTGTAATATCCAAGAATGCTTATGGCAGTATACAGTATTGTGGGATCTTACAGCATGAAACAACCCTTTTCCCTTTAATCGCTTACATAAGCCAGTGGTTTTTGCTTGGCGAGCCTGCTATATCTTGTTTGTTTCAATTATTAAAGATTAAAAGAAAAGCAAAATATTCCTGCTTACATTTCTTATCTTATGTTGGCACTGTATCACTATGTGAAAGCAGAACTGCAGCAGAGAAACTGCCATGTGGAAAGAGACCTGCATTCCCTTCAGTATCCAAACATGTAGCCTGCATCTGTTAATGACCAATTCCAGATATTTGAGTGAACCATGCAAAAACCATAGAAAAAGGGAGTCTTCATCTTGATCTTCAGCAGCTAACTAGCAGGCAGCTTTTGCTTTGAAACATGAATGCTTGTATGTCTCAAAACAGTATGGTCCTATCTAATTTATCCCATCTTATCCTCATTTTTGTTATGCATATAAAAAAATTTCTTCTTCACCAGTGCTCAGAATGCCCCCAATAAACTGTGAGAAGATAAATATGTCTACAAGGTGTACCATGTGATACACGGCATCTGAGACAGCTGAGGAACATGTGGTACCAGCTTCCTTGCCATCTTTCGATCCTGACCCATCTCTTACAATGAATAATCTCTTACAATGAATAATTAGGGTTGGGTGGCATTATTCTAATCTTCTCCAACTTTGCCTCAGTCAAGGATTTTTCAGTGTCAGGGAATTTACATCTGCCCCTTTAAGACTTCTTTCCATCTTCGTGCTGTCTCAGCAACGTTCAACAGAAAAAAACTGGAGCCAAGAACTTGGATCAAGATGTGTAATCATGTTTTGAATTCTACTATGCTTTTGGCTTTGGTAGTAACTCATGGCTGTGGGTTCCACAGCTTAATCATAGAATTCATTGTCAAAGTCATCAAGAAGATCAGTAATTTAATGAGATTCTGGCCAAGCCCAGGAAGCATTTAAAAAGTGTCAGTGATTTGGGGGAAGGTTTTATTTAAGAAGCAATAGTTTTTCAAGGAAAGCTTTTCAGAGCTTTCATTTATCTTTATCCAAATTCAGTTTAACATTCTACTTACCTCTTATGAAACTCCAGCTTGATATTAATATAATGCTTTTGAAATGGGGAAACTCTGAATACAAAGGAAGATGGTTTTATCATTATCTGGGCACAAAGTGGTGTTTTCTATGTTCTTTCCTGCTACTTTCAGGAGCAAGGACAAAACCCTGGTCCCTCAGAGGATGATGGCAAAGCTTTCAGGGACTTTAATGGAAGTTTCCCAAGACTTAATTTACGTGACAGAGCTGTACATGAGTGACAAAAATGTTAGAGATGGGTAAATGAAGCCATTCAACTGAACACCTATGTGTGCACATAAATGCCATAAAACTCAATTTTTGACATATGGCTTTCAAATTCAGTTACTCTACAGAAGTTTATGGCAATATATTTCTGCTCATCATGTGTTCTGTGGGAGTTTTCCTACGCAGTATTTTAGAACTTTTAATGTTCACAGTCTCCCATGAAAATGCTTCTTTTAAGACTGACGTTTACTTCCCTAGCAAGAAAAGCAAGAACTCTAGCAGACAAAATCTCCTGAATTCCTTTTTAACTCCAGAGAAATCTCCAAATACATGGGCAACAACTTCAACATTTAAGCTGAAAATTTGTCTTGTCAGTGAAGTAGTAATCTGCTGTCTTTATCTTTTAAGGACACATCTTTAAGTAAATCAGTAAAAAATACCAAATCATAGTTTTGGTTTCAAACTAGAACTTTATACTTCTTTCACACTGCATGATGACTTTATGTCTTTATATATGAGAGCTGCTGTATTAGAAAAGTTTTTTTTTTTGGCAGAGATTCCAAAGGGCAGAATTTCTGTATCCCCGTTATGCTGGTGTTCTCCTAAAACATGTGGTTAATTTCACAATGAGATTATAAATTGTGGCTTTTTTTCCTAACCTGTATTTTGGCATATGTGATACAATTGAATCAACTTCCCTGTGAAAACCAGCCGTTGCAATGCTGATGCATTTGTTGCTTGCAGGGTTGTGCGAATGCAGTCACAGCCGTTCAACTTTATCATGACAACACACAATTCTGGTATGGCACATATTACCAATATGCTTTGGAAACAACTTTTCTCATCTGAAATCCTCACTGTGAAAAAGAATCTATATATTTATTAATTTATTGTCAAAGGAGCAGACTTAGAATCTATCTAAATTAAAGCACAACTTACAGTCTCTTGTGAATAACAGAGTAACTTGGTTCAATGTTAGGTCACAGTGGAACATAGACTGTAACAGGAATATATAAAAGCTCTGAAGGGAGCAAAGAGACTTTATTCTGGAATGGTGAGCATCGTTGCCAGAGTAACATAAACCTTGTGTGTTTTCACAAGGAAATGAGTCACTTGTTTCTGTTGGCCGGAACTCTGTTTTCTTTTAATTTCATATTTTAGCTGCCTAATATAGTTTGAAAGAACCCTAGGATTGCAGTCGTTGGGCTAAGATACCTTGTTAATTAAAGCAGAGTAGAAGGGTAGCATAGTAATTACACAGAATCAAGAAAAATTGATAGAAAATAGGACACTATCACGTTGTGTGAAGGAAGCCTTGATCCTTCCGTAGTATAGTTCTGTGAACTATTTACATAGTTGTGAAAAGAAGATTTATTTTCACATGTGTTATGTGTATACCTGTATGTATACTTGCATCTGTGGCTTGTGTTCTTTGTGAACCTAATTTGCAAGTTCCCTCCTTGCAACTCTGGGACTCATAGTTAACTTAAGGACATAAGCCCCAGTTGTCATCAATGAACAGACTATGCTAATGTTAAAGATGTTGGATCAGATCCATACAAACAGTGAGGCAGTATTTCCTTTCTTTGGACCAGCAGCTCAGAGCCAGTAAGATCCCTCTCCATTTTCCTAGTGTTAAGGCAGCACTGAGCATTCTCGCAGAGAATTCTCGCAGAGTGTCACCCCTTTTTGGTGAGGCGTCCTCACGAGACTTAAGATCAGCACAGCTCATTCCTAAACCACTTTCTATTTTCTCTTTTTACAGCTCCAAGCTACGGAGATTGTGCCAAGCAAAATAAGTAACACAGACTGTTTGAGCAATTCTCAGCTACAGTGGAGTCTCTGAAGGAACATAGCTGGCTGGTACAACACAGACTACTTTATCCTGTATGTAATTTGGGCAGAAACTCCATATAGCTCCCTTCGCTACTACAGCCTTAAATGGAAGTAGCAGAAAATGAGGGCCAAATATATTCAGCTGAGATATATTATGACCTTTTTTGCTGGCATAAACCTATATGCATAAACGTTGCACACCTGTACATGTATATGTGATCGTTGAGACATATAAGCATTTTTTTAATTTAATGTTTGCATATGTGTATAGGTATAGCAGATAATCACGCATTTATTACATCATTAATACAAACAAAGCAAATTCGTATCCCATTGGTAAAGATTAATCAAAAAGCAATGCTTTATGCTTAGATGTAAAGACTGGGAAACACTGAAAAGATGCTTAATCTGTCCTATTCCAAACCCAGTGTTTGCATGCATATTCAGACTCACCAGAGAATCTCAAAACCAATGTTTATTAATTAAATATTGAAGCATGCTTTTGACAACATGACTTGCTAAAACCTAAGCAAGTATTTTGAAATAATTTCTGTGGGGAACAAAGGAGAAATGGAGAAGCTAACTGAAACTTAAAAGTCGTCTGCTGTGATTGTCTCGGGACAAAAAAAGTCCTGGCCTGAACAAGGACCTTGCATTAACAGTTTAGACACGGGTAGCTAGTTAGGACATTCTGGGCACGTTCAGAATGCTATGAATCCCCAAAAGCACAGCAGATGATATTCAGATATGTATAAGTGTAACTGAAGTGAATTAACGACTGCAGCATTAAGACTCTTGTTTATTTTGAAATGTATTATGAGGAGTAGTTAGGGATTAGGGATGGGTTAGAAAGAAAGTGCAAAGAAAACAACTTAATGTATTTGGAATATATAAGACTCCCTGTCTCCCTTACACAGAAGACTAATTCTTTTTTTCCTCACCAAAAAGTGGTTTAGCATATAAAAACAGGTAAAGACTCAAGCTAAGGAAATAAACACCTTTTGTACAAGTGCTGGAGATATTGGCCTTCTCTAACAAAGGGTTATCACAGATGAATGTGGATGTTTAAGAGCAACATTAGCTTGCAGTCTTTGTGAAACATATAGCTATTAATGTCATTGTGTTTTCCATTCAATGACTCTGACCTACACGATCTATCCAGCTGATATACCTAAGCATTTTGACAGCTGCAGGCATTATAGAGTGTTTGAGTACCTTAAAAAGAATATGCCTCTGTCATAAATTTTAACCAGGGTTTTTACTCTTTGGCTCTCCCATTCTCTTCTGTTCAGACAGGTGGAGGAGTGTGGAAAGTGCATAGCAAATGTCATTGTATGTTTACTAATCATAATAAGTGTTGTTATTCTGCTAATGATATATGCCCTACATTTTTCTTGTGTGTGTTCTAGCCACAGCTGTTTCACATTTGTTATGAACCTTTTATTGTTTCTGAGGAACACTACTTTTGTGGAAATCCACAGAAATACGGAATCCATTATTACAAAATGGTCAAATAATTCCTTTGACGACTTCAAAATAACAGGTCCAAAGGTCTTTGAAGATCAAGATCAGAATCTTGAATTCAGCATGGATTCAGTGCAGGGAAAATTGGCCAGATGGGGTTTCAGATTTTGGAAACATTTAACAAAAATTAAGTAGAATAGGTACCATTACTGCTGTTTATGTTTAGGATCAAATACTGTTTGGGAGCCAATATTCTTAACTGAAAAACCCTAAAGAAGAGATCTACAGACTCACCCTTAAAATGTCCAGTGAAGATTTTTTACCTCAGGTCACAACTGTCCCACCCACCATATTCAGTGTCCCTTATATGATTACATAAGTGATGACTCATAAGCACTGAGAAGAGAAATCTGTAAGAAATTTTTGCTTGGCTCTGGCAGGTTTTATCTTTCAACAGGTACTCATTTTGAGGTTGATGAAGATATGAGGATTTTTTTTTCCAATATTTTTGTGTTTTTTTATTTTATTTTATTTCAGTAACTGCAGTGCTAAAATAGGAAAGTCATTCTAAATAGTATCTGTTGGTTTTCTAGCCATTAGAAAAATAAATTAAGAAATTAATAGAATTTCAGCCCAGTGCTGGTCCCTGTACAAAGCCCCATATCATCTGAATGCATTTTAGTAGAACACACTACACTAAAATTCTGTGAAAGGTGTTACAATCATTTACCTGCATGCACGCATGTATTTATCTAATTATTTTATTAGTATTATCATAATACCTTGGCTACCTAGACAGACTAGGTCTCCCCTTGATAATTTCACTGCATTTTCTTATAGTCCCACTGTGTATTCTCAGTACAATATTATCTGCTCTAGAAAGCTCACAACGCAAGTGAAAGGTGAGATCACAAATACAGAAAGATGGAACAGGAAACAACTGTAACTGGGATGACAGAGGCTGCAGCACTCACATTATAGGTGTTTCCGACAGTGCAGGACTGGGCTTAGAGCAAGCAGACCCAGAGCATACCAGTTACATGACTTTGGAATATTAAAGCTCATGAGCTTTGGTTTTGGGGAATACATTTCAGGCACCCTCAGGTTCTTTCCCGTCCTGCTCTCGGTCATATTTTTCATGGGATACAACTTCTTGAGAAGTGTGTTGTTATGGTTCTCCTAGTATCAGCCTATAAAACTTCAAACTAAAACTTGATTTTGCAAGCTGGTCCCTGAAAAACATTGCCATCCTCGAAATATTCCATAGAGTGAAATTCTAAGTAGCCCTGCAAAAGAAACTGATAAAACCTTGCCAAATTTCAGAGACATGTTGCCAGTTTCTTCTATCCCTACTGGAAACTTGAGCTTACACTGTACGATAACTTATGCATGGTCTATACTGAGAATTAGCCTTTATTCTGGTTAGTAGTACAGCTACATCAGACAATGCTAACATGAAACATCATGCCTTGCCCTCCACAGCTTACCCTTACTAAAAACCTGAGTAAGCTCTCCAGCTACAAATTATTGTTTGAATCACCTAAACTAGGACTTTTCACTGATACAATCACCCAGCTGGCAAGCAGCGGGACAATCCACAACCTCAATCAATGTAGTCTTTAGAAAAATCAAAAAGCCCCTTTAGAGAGCTGCACTTTCTCACAGCATGAAAGTGTTTTTTAGTTTCCAAATCATATTTTTCTAAGACAGATGTAAAAATAGGTAAATGTAGCTTCCAGAAGGATCCTGGACTAAATAAGTTGTCAAAAAATGATATGAAGAACCACAATATGTTCCATGTAATCAGTCCTCTGTGAATAAAATGTAATGCTTCCTGTATATCCACATGTCGCTTTTGCATGGAGCTAAGTAAGCAATTACTCTAAATCATCTTACAGGCTAGTACGTGTTTCCAGAATATGTTTTTATGATGATTAGTCTTTTACGAGAATGAATGATAACTTGAAGGAAATCAAGGATTTGTTAGATTAATAGGATCTCCCTTCTATGCTGTCTTAAGAATTTACTTTAGTGTCTACAACTGTGTAGTTGGCATATACAATATGTCTGTTTTCTGAGAAAATCTGCAGTTTGATGGTCAAATGGCAATGCGCAATCTGCCTATGTTTCTTTTTTCTTTCTTCAGTGAGAGTTAAATTTCTGTCTTTGTAGTACGGAATGTAATGTAAGACCAGCTATCAACTGACACTTGAATATGAAGCCAGTATAAAGTATGTGGTTTTAATTTCCACTCAGGATAAGCTACTGGATAAATTGCATCAGCTCTTAAACCCAGCCTGGATTTAGCCTGTTTTCTACATACTTAGGTCTGCAGTATTAAGTAAAGGGTTCCAGTGAAAATCAGGACAGAATATTCACTTATCCTTTTTACTCTGTCATGTTTTAATCTGGTAGTTTTGAAAGGGAGGGAAGAAAAGATATTGTTGGGAAAATTTTCAGTAAAATGAACTTCAGCGTGAATGAAATGTTTTCTTTTTAGCCCTTGAGAATAGGCGTGGGGTAAACATGAACAATACTGAGCAAAGCCTGGTCTACACTCACAGAACTAGGAAGCAGTTTGTTTTCTCTGTCATATAGCAGACCTTTCATGTAATGAGAAGTTAGTCTTTCATACAATGTCTAAGGCAAAAGAGTGTCGTGAATGAGTTTCCTAAGTTATGAATTCGAATGCTGCACTCAGTGAAGTAGCGAGCTGTTGAATTATTTTAAAAGAACGGCATTTCAGCAGAACGTAATTCTTCATTTATGCACAGTACACTTTGTTTCCATGAAATTATACAAATATCAATTAACTAACCATTACAACACTTTGAGAGAAAGGAAAAAAATTACCATTAAAAAGTAATAAATAAAACTAGCACAGAGATATAAATGCTGGCGTGTCAGAACTTTGATCAACACAATTTAAATTATTTTCTGACTTTACAGAAGAAATGAGGAAATCTTTATATGTATGCATGAAGTAGTCTTATATACCCACATGTGTGAGAGTACTCTGACTCACTCCCATTACAAGACCCATGACTATCCCAAGATAGGAAATGTCATTTTTATTATGTTAATGCTTTATTTGTCACTGCATACATGTACAAATCATATGGCAGGGATGTTTGCTTTTTCATCAGCTGTGGTGAGCTGCATTTACCACAGCATTTACCATTTGGCTATGTCTGGAAAAACTTTGCAGCTTCTGGCTTTGACACTATTCAATTTGTCAAAAACTAAGTTTGAAAGCAGGTCTGAAATTCTTGCTACTGCTAAGTATATACAACTCCTCTCCGCCTCAGCCGTGCTGGGTGCAGCAGGGTTTCTGTCCTGCCCTGAGATTCCTAAACAGTCTCTATTAAAATGGAAGGAAGAAAGAAAAGGTCACTCTGGTACAGAGCTAGTTATGAGGATGTCAGGCTCACATACCTCCTACCTTTGGGAAACTTTCCGCACGTAGGGAGAAATTTCTGGGAAGAACTCACAGCTCCTATGAAAACTTCCCTTAAGCTCAAGCATCTCCAGCAAGACTTCCCAGTCTTCATAAGTCTGAATTCTCTCAGGATACTTTAGAAGAAGCTTCTCCTTTTCTGAGGAGTCATAAACAGCATAAACTGTGGGTACCTTAATTAACATACCACCTGGAAACAATCTGCATAGCACAGTTTGGATCCCCCCTGCTTTGTGCTAAGGGCTTAATGTGCAATCTATTGAATGTCACAGAAGTCTTTCCACTGACGCTAAAGTGATTTTGGATAGGGACTATCTACTGTATCTTTCTCTCTGGAAACTGCAAGATGCTAAAGAACTAAAGAAACTGATTCAAACTATGCTTCACCTCAGGAGGCAGATAGATGCACTGATCCTTTTCAATATGAGAAAAGAGATCCCTAAGATATTGAGCCCAGCCTTGTATTGCCATCAGTCACATCACATACTGCCCTTCAGAAATGCATCTACCTCTACCTGCAGAACAGCAGAGTATTAACTCCTAGTGCTCCAGAATGTCACTCTCCTAAAGGCTGAAGATATTCTTTTACTGTCAAGGCTAATATTATTTATGACACTGTTCACTCTTTTCTGCTCATGTGCTTTCTCTTACATAGCTTGTTTCCCCACATACCTAATCCTCTTACAGAGAAAATTATCTCAAGACATAGAGAACACTTAAGTCCTTGGCCAAACTTTGGCGTGTGTCTTGGTTTCAGCTGGGATAGAGTTAATTGTCTTCCTAGTAGCTGGTACGGTGCTGTGTTTTGAGTTCAGTATGAGAAGAATGTTGATAACACTGATGTTTGCAGTTGGTGCTCAGTAGTGTTTAGTCTAAAGTCAAGGATTTTTCAGCTTCTCAACCCCAGCCAGCGAGAAAGCTGGAGGGGCACAAGAAGTTGGCCCAGGACACAGCCAGGGCAGCCGACCCAAACTGGCCAAAGGGGTATTCCATACCATGGGACCTCACGCCTAGTATAGAAACTGGGGGGAATGGGGGTGGGGGAGAATCGCCACTCCGGGACTAGCTGGGCATCCATCGGCAGGTGGCGAGCAATTGTGTTGTGCATCACTTGTATATTCCAATACTTTTATTATCACTTTTGTCATTTTATTAGTGTTATCATTATTAGTTTCAGTTTCTTCTTTTCTGTTCTATTAAACTGTTCTTATCTCAACCTGTGAGTTTTACTTCTTTTCCTGATTTTGTCCCCCATCCCACTGGGTGGGGGGGAAGTGAGTGAGCAGCTGCGTGGTGCTTAGTTGCTGGCTGGGGTTAAACCACAACAGCATGGTAAAAATGTATGTAACTCTTAGAGAAGCTGTAACCATTTACAATGCATATTAATTTCATATAATAACTTTTACTTTGGTTTGTAAGGCCATATCAAAATCAACAAAAAACAAACAAACAAAAAGTACAGGAAATTATGGATGTAACACATCGTAAGACTTTAATATTACTGATTCAAGTGCCCTCAGGATTTATGGCTCATCCAGGCCTTGAATTTTAATTTTAATTTGGAAATTCTGTGACTGAGATGAGGTGACTTGGATGTTTTACACCTCTTTTGCTGTGTATTTCTTCTTTACAAACTCAAGATAATGGAGACAACTTAGATCCAGGAAGCAGGATGACAGGTGGTGCTGTGCCCCCACTGATTAGCTCTCCTTCTTTATAATTGTACCAATTATGGGATCCTAGCTAATATAACTTCATGGTTATTTTACTGTGCCATGTAGACAAACCAGCTGACATTCAGAATGAGCGCTAGTCTCTCTGCTTGCCACTTCATTGTATGATGAGGATGAATCTTTTTGGTCTTTCCATGTGGTATAAACATCAGGCTTTTTTTCTGATCTCCTCACCCTTTTCATCTTCAATCTCTGTACAAATTTATGTACAAAAATCCCTGAACTTTTTAACTTTCTCCCAGTCCCTTAGACAGAGCCATTCTACTGACTAAGGGAGAGTTATTATGATTTTTTTTCTCATGTTCAAGTCCACAACTGTTCATTTCAGGGGTTCTTCATCATTACTTAAGATGACAAAGGACTAACCACTATCTAAGATGGGATGGCTGAACCACTGTACCACCAATCTTATACGGTATGGCAATCCTCATGTTCCACATCTGTCTATTTTTCAACATAGAAATCAATTGTTTGGTATAATGTTCCTTCTGTATAACTATGCATATACTTATTGGGTAAAAAGCTGATTTCCACTAACTAGTGGGCACGATACAAAAAAATGTTTTTGCTAATTAGTTCAGCTAATGAAACTGCCATAGCACATTTTGCATATTGGCTCCAGTTCTTGGATTGGATTGGACTGGAGGGTATGTTTCTAGTTTTATGGAGCAGGACAGAGTTATCAAGCGCTCAAACAGACTTGGAGCTGCTTGCTGTCCTCAGTGACTTCTCAGTGACCTCACTTGTAGGTTGTCAGGGAGAAAAAAGAGAAGAAGGACTCTAGGTGAAAGAACTCTGAGAAAGGTATAGCTTGCTCATTTGGTAAATTTGCTCAGGAGGGACTGGGCCCACAAAAAAGCTGGGCTTAAATGGGACTGAGTACTTTACTGGAGATGCTGAAAAAGATAAAGAATAGGTACCAATAGCTCTTACCCTTGCTAAGGCTTCCAGGTGGAAATAGCAGTAGCTAGATAGCTTGCGTAAAGAGGGAAAATATTCCCTTTTCAAAGCCTACAACATGCAGTCTGGGTTTATATCGGAAATTAAGTTTATTTTTTAACTAAGTGTTTTAGAAATAAGTGTGAGGCAGCTTCTAATTAGATGTGTCTGAACGTGCTGCATAGTTGTGTGTTATTAGAATGCTTTCATTTATTTTTCAAGAAGGAAGCACTGATGAAAATAAGCAGCTATGGTAGTACTTGTATGCTTCATAATTTCAGGAAGATACAGAGCAATGCTGCACTAATTAATACTGAAGTTTGTCAAGAACCACAAGTCTCGGGATGCCTGCAGACAAGCCCTGCGCGGGTTTCCTGCAGGGAGGGATGTTCTGAGCATTTCCCAGTCCCAGGAACAGTCTGTCCCTGTGCTGGAGGGAATACTGTCCATCGGAACAAAGAGGGTAAAAGCAAATACCTGTTGCATGTCAGCCTGCAAGTCTTCTCTGCATTTGCTATTTGGCGTGTTAGTTTAACCCAAGACCAATGGCAGCTGATGCTAGTGTTTCTGGCTGTGAACCTTGGGGGTGAAGATTCAGCATATGTTTTTTACTGAGGCTAGTGTGGATGCTAACCTTGGGCAGTGGAGGAGGGGAGGAAGGCAGGCAGACTGCTGGGAACACCCCATACTGGTGTCTTATATCATCCCAAAGGATCACCAGAGTTTTATGAAAGGACTCTTTTGTAGTCCTACTAGCAGCAACACAACCACTTTCCGAAGCAAGATATAAGTCAACAGAGCAATTTCTAATCAAGATTTACAGAAGTATAACTATTGATCCCAGGGTACCTTATCTGACTCTGCATCAGCTTAACAGAATTAATTTATTACGCTTGTTTTTCATGGAACATATTTCAAATCTTATTTGCAGAATACACTGCCTTTCAATTGCTTGTAGCTTTTAGAATACATCTTATTTTTATATGTATATAATGTCTCATTGCCACTGTTATGGACTTCCTTGGGAAAAACCAAATCACAAAAATCAAAGGAGACATTTAATAACTTTTTTTTGATATGAGACCTGATGAGAAATGTTATTTGTTCCCCAAATACAGCAAGGTTTCTTTATTGGCCTGTCAACATTCCAAAAACTGCATTTATGTGAGAGAATATGTCATAAAAAATGTATGCAACAGCTCTGTTCTAGAAATGTGAATTCTAAATAGCAAAGTGCAACAGCTACAGTACCAGAAAGCATCTTCTTAAGAGAATGTTTTGTTCATTTCATGCAAGAAGCTTTCTGAACTGTTCGGAAATGAGGGTGTCTACCAGGTATTTTTCTCTATCCTTTTCAAGTAACTGTTCAAAAGTAAGTGTAAGTGTTGAACATTGCTGGGTTCACGCACTTGAAGAGCCCCTTAGGGTTAGATTCTAAAACCCTTTCATGGCCTTTATACTCATAAATAAGGGATTTGCTGCATTTTAAAGCATATCAGATCACAGTGAAAGTTTAAATTAGCATTGACTCCAAGGAGAACACATTCCCCAGCCCTTGTTAATGTTCACCTCTTGGGTACATGCAAAGATTGAAATGAGAGGATTTCCAGACACTCAGCATTTCCCTCCTGTTCTCTGTCCCGTTTTGCTCCTTTGAAACTGCAAAGCAGCTAGATAAATGTGGGGGGGGAGCCTGCTGTATTGCTAAAAAATGAGTTTCATGTTACCGCAGCTGTACCACATGGGTGTATTTTATCAGTTTGTGTAGTAACTAGATGGCAGCCAATCACAAAGCTATTCAGGTGTTCAATCCCAGCTGCCAATTAGCAGCTGTAACAATAGTCCATCCTAATAGCTATTAGCAGAGTCAGTGATGGGATGTACCTTTACAACCTGAGACTGAAAAAGTAATGGTTATCTCTGAATCTTCCATTTTGAAAAACATAGTGGGCTGTTCTCATTCTTGCAGTTTTCCTTCTGAGGATTTTATTGCTATGCAGTTGGGAAAAAAATGCAGTGGGGTGTATCCAATAAGAGCATTTGGGCCTGGAGTTTTCAATGGCTGCACGGTGAGGCACACAGTTTAAGACTTAGACATGCAAATGTTTTCATCCAAAACCAATTTTTGGACATGCAATTGAAGTGACTAATGCAGCTGAGAAGATTTGCCAACCTATGAATTTATGACTGCACGATTCGGATATTGTTTTGGAAAGATTCACATTAGTGGATAAAATACAATGAGAGTAAGTATATCGAAAAGCCTTTGCAGTGCTCTGCAATCTGTGCTTCTCTGAGCACAAGCCCACCCAGACTGCAGCCTGGGGGATGCTGTGTCGGCAACCAACACAAGATTGTGCTGCAGAGTATTAGCTTAGCTGATGCTTTCTCTTCTTTTTGGTGGAATGTTCTGAGGTTTTGCGTTTGGCTGTCTCTGAAAGGGGGAGAGTAAACCTCTGTCTTCACAGTACCTTCTAACTACTCTTCCAGGTTAATGGTGTTCGGAGTTTTTGATCTTGGTTAACCTCTGGCTCTAAACACATTCACTCCTACTCATAAGCAAGAAAATGGATAAAAGAGGAATCTATCACAACTCTCTCTTCTGGAGACAGAGGAGGGGCAGATAGAAAAAGGTAGTGTTATCTTACTGCTAAATACTTGAAGGAGAGTCATTTATTAGGATAAGGAGACACACAAGAACCTTAATAGATTGGGTCTTGCAGATACTGATTTTCTGTTTGGTCTCACGCTACTTGTGTATCTAAATATTAGCAAAGGCTTACCCACTTCTATAGCACTTTGGCTATGGCTCCCTATACCTGAAAACTGGCAAAGCCAAATTGTGACATGAAGCAGATACTCGTGTATCTATCCAGTGGCTGGGTGGGTTTTTTTGCATGGATCTGAAAAAGATTTAGGCTTCTCCTTTTTAAAGCACAGTAAAGTGAACAGCTTTGGGCTTGACATTCCATCTCCGGAAGTGAAAACTGATTCTTTTGCCCCAAGATGGTAAAGTTAGAGAAATTAGCAGAGGAATTGGAAAATAATTATTCAAAATGCTGTCACTGAAATAGTAATCTCCTTCCGCTGCTCTGAGTTTTGTTGCTGCTTTTCTTTCTTCAGTGATAAGTCTCATATAATCCAGCCCAAGAGTTCTCTGCTGCCATGAAGCAAATATTACAAGCAGTCCTGATTCACTGCTGTGAAAACAGAAAAACCCTATTCCTACTTAAGCTGCTGCAGTGTGACTTCTGAGGCAGTGTTAGGAAGAAATCTCAAAGCTGGTTTTTGTCCAGAAAGGAGAGAAATTCTCATACCTTTGTGCTAAGAAAAAGGTGGGAAATGCTTCTATATGGCGGCTCCTCCTCTAAGGTGTAACTAAGAAAAATGATCATTGTTAGTTAGGAAATTGGGCAATTTATAAAACATTGTTGAGAACAGTAATCTGAATGATGGACTGCATCAAACGATATATTGTAACAGCAATAAATGGTGAATTAAATAGAAAGTGCTTGAGGGCTGAGAGTTGGAATTTAGTCTTGGAGTATTAATTAAAATGATAAAAGTATGTGGCATTCCTATGAAACAGCTAAGTCTATTGGAACAAACTAATTCCCATTATAACTCTGCTGAAGACACATGAGTCACACAGAATAAATTTGGCTCGCTGACTTAAATGCTGCATCACTACTATGGGAGACAGAACCGTACCTATTGCGCTAGGTGCAATTAAAGAACTCACAAGATGCCTAGTCTTACTATAATAATTACTTTCCTTTCAACAGTTAAAAGGATTGAGACAGGACTGTATATAGGAGGGGAAAAAAAGCTTTTTTTTTTTTTTTTTTTCATTGCAGTGGGGAAAAAAGGAATTGTGTGAAATGGCTGTTTTCTTTTAAGACAAGTTTTACAGATTATTGGTCCAGGACGTTCATTGTTTATCCAGTATATTGAGGATAATTTGAAAAATAATAAATTGTACTATTTTCATTTTTATTTTGTCATTATTTTTACAAAACCCACAAAACATCCACAGAAAGGACTTTCCGATCTTGATCAGCTTTGTGTTGACGCTAACACATCTCCATAGTAATCAGTCTGTTATAATTAACAATGTATTCTTTTTTCTTACAATTACCTCATGATAAAAAGGACAAAGGAACAAAAGTGTGGAAAGAAGCACAACCAGAATAATTTATTAGTAGGAAATAGTCTCAAGTAAGAATTTGCATACATTTCACAAGTCCAAAATTATTTGGCACTGTGCAGTGAATGCGTAAGGGAGGAAAAAAAGTGTATTCTCTGACTAATGTAAAGGTAGGGGGCAAGGCTTCAAACTCTTTCTTGGAAAACTGGTCCTAATATCCTTCAGTCCTATTATGGGATATTTGCCACTTCATATGTAAAAGTGTGTATTCAATGGTCCCTCCTCTGGCACACTCCCAAAAACTCTATCCAGAGCCCTATTCATGGTTAGTGTAGTGTAAAATGGGTCAATTTAACAGACTTTAATTGGATCAGTTTTCAAACATGAGTTACAAATATGGGTCTCTTCTTTTTTCACTTAACTTTAATTGCTACTTGCTGTATACTACATGCCTGCATCAACTTGAAAGCTGAAGTACAAAGACATTGCTGTAAACTGAACACCTCATTCTGAAAAGGGAGGCCTACGCTGGTTTCTCAGTAGAAAGCATAGAAAAGCATTCAACAGTGGGTTACTTAGTTCATAGAAAGATTAATTTTTACTTACACAGATCCTTATAAAACAGAAGTCTCCTCTGTTTCGCAGCTACGTTTTAAAGCCTCTTGTTAATTGAAGCCTATAAAGTCCTTGGTGGTGGGAAGGGGAAATAGCTGGAAGATTGCTGATTATCTGCTTTACGATGACTCATTCAATATGAGCAATTGTGAATCATGAACAAACTATCTGCAGGCAGCACACATAAGACTTAATATCTTCCATGTTACTAGATGCTTCTAATGTTTAGCATTAGTGTTGCTTTCTTCTTCAAAGCAGAAAGGCTCACAATATGGTATTGAAGAATTACCGATTTAAGTGTTGCACAGAAACATTTGTGACACTAATTCTCTACCAGTTGCCATTGCATGGAGGTTTAGCCAATCTTTTCAGATTCTTGCGTATGTAACTTCAGAAGTCTTTAAAATGACAAAGAAAAATGTAAAAGTTTATCCCTGGGCAACATACTGTTATTCCTTGTGGACGTGGGTCATTACAAGATGGAACTTTGTGATGCACTGTTCGGCTACTTCAGCTGGCGTAGCCAGTAGCAGGGTGCTCTGCTAGATGGTGAAGGGACAGCAGCAGAGTGGGAGGGTAGCTCAGTAGCATTTACAGATGTTGCGAATAAGAGAGGAATGGTGAGATTTTAAAACCCTCAGGTTCATACTGACTCCAGCATGGAGCATTCAGTAATGGGGAACAGTCAGAACAGTATATACATATACTGGACTTCTGTTGCTATTCCAATCTCTTTTTGTCCCAGCACGACGTACTTTGACATCCAAGCAATCCATTTCTTATCCTAGCCTTCACCTTTTTGTTCAGCTGGACCTGTTTTTCCTGATGTTGCTTTCTGGCACTAACCTCATGGTTTCCTAGTCCTTCTGGTACTACCCATCTGATTCCAGGCGCTTTCATCTCACGTCTCTCCTCCCTTTTCAGTTTCTCCATGCAGATTTTTGTTCTGCTTTGCTCTTCTGCCTCTTTCTTCACAATTTGCTTTACTCTGGCTCCCCATCTCCCTCCTTCAGGTCTCATTTTCAACCTTCACCTGACAATCAGCCTAGCTCACTGTCCCAGTCTACCTGTTCAGTCAGTCTTCCCTCAATAACCTATGTATTCTGGCTGTATATATAGGCTGAGTGGCCTATGTTCTTGGCCGTTATCAAACCTGCTTGAGCTGTTCTATTGCTTTGCTGTTCTCTTTACTTCCAATTTTCAGTCTACTTGCTGAAGCAATCCTTTTTTGGTTGGTTCTACCTTGAGGTCATCCTCCCCAAGCCAGCTGATTCCCAGGCCTCCTCTATTTTCCTTACCAGCTTCTTGTCCCTAGCTCAACCAATCTTCCTATTTATTAATTCTTATTTCCATTTACCTACCCGGTCTCAGTATCACTAGATTCCTTGCTCCAGATTTGCTTCCTTCTTTACCTCCATACGCTGCCCAGTATTCTGCCTGCATTTGCATCTTGCAACTTCTTGTGCATATTGGGAGTGCCAACAGGACGGTCTTGGAGAAGGTAGCTCGTCTTACAAAGTTACTTTCCCCTGAGGATCCCTCTCCCGCTGTGTGCCCAGCTCAATTCAGACAATTCTCAGCCCATTCCCTGAATGCACATGAGTTACCTCAAATGAAGAGGGCAACCAGGAGCAGGCTCCGTGAATTTCTTGAGTGACCTCTTCTCTCAGACGATCCTGGAGCACATAGGTGGATGTGCTTGCAATGCATATGCGATAAAGCTGCTATTTTTACTTCGAATATAGTGCGCACGGTAAGTGTGTCAGACATGCTCAATTGCTTGTATAGGAGTGGCTGCGCCGTGCAGCTCCCTGAAACTAAAAGGAGCTAGCAACAAAAAGGTTGCCATAGCGCTTCTGAAATACTCTATACTATTTTAGCCGAATAACTTCTTCATCTTAGGGAAACTTTAATTCTGTTAAGAAATAAAAGCTGAGGTTTCCTTTTATGTACCTAACTGTTTATTTAAATTAGTGAAATGATTAATTTTAAATGCCCTCATCTGTGGTTACATAATAAACACTTTTATTAGTAGAAGTGTGTACAGGACATGAGAAGCAAAAGAGAACATAGAGAAGACCATTAGGAAAAATAACTTCCTATGACATGTCAGAGAAGGCATGCTCTACTTTTGAAGAAAATTAATTTGCCTTCGTAAATTGGTTAGGCTTCCTGTATTCTGTGTTCTGAACATACACTCTCTGAACATCTTAGGTTGCTAGCGGTCCTTTATGCAAGCACCCCTAGATTAATCCTAAATGCTGCTCGCGTATAGCCAAGCACTACATGATAACTAAACATTTTGTTTCTGATAGTGCCCTTTTAATGAGTTGCAGGTGCCACAAACTTCATGTTCCCTATAGTGCTTTATTGCTTACTAGATGCAGTAAAACAGTTGGCACACTGTAAATTATCAAGTGATAATTATATTCATGGCCTCAATACAAGAAGAAAATCCTCTGTTAACAACATATTTCTTCCAAAATGTGGTAATGAGATGTGTTGCACCTCCTAAGAGGAGCTTGCAGGGTGACTCTCTATTTAGAATACTGCAATCACAGTTCTATTTTCAGCCAGCATCTCTATGGTCAGAATGGAGAGTGACTCTGTACTCTCAAATGTGTATTTCTCATTCACTATACTCTTTAATTTTTACTCATCCACTAAAAGAAAGTAGTTCTGGGGTTAAAATTGGAAAGATGTGATATTTATTTACCAGGAAGGTATTGATGTGAAATTTTCATATGATCCGATTTTAAAAGGTTGCGCTGTGAGCTACAATAACCCGATGGCTTAGCCAAGCTATTCTAGTATTTTTCCACTGTTCCAAATGTCTCCTGTATGTGAACTCTCCATGACAGCCACATCTCAAATGGTAATAGTGTCTCTGAATAGCATTGGATGCTTCCTATCTCTAATAAGCTCCTTTAATATACCAGTCATATAATGATGCTCATCAGTACAAATTACCACTGCAAGGTCAATGAAAGTTAATATGTTTCCTGCAACAGAACCTTGAAGAATAATATAACCCCCTCCTCCTCTCTAACTAAGATAATTCCAGGCTGAGTACTGTCCTACAGCAAAATAAATTAAGGAATACTGGAGTGCGTGGTTATGCTGACCATGGTTTTGTAAAAAAAACATCTCATCTTAGAATTGTCGTCAAGTGCTATAATAATTATTACTCTGTAATGGTTTGTATTAATCTGTCAAAAGTCTTTGATAGCTATAAACAACTAGAATATTTAAGGAGCAATATTCACAGAAGATTTAATTGATATCGTTTCAGTTTTAGTGTTTGGAATCTTCCTCCAGGCTGCAAAGCGCTACGCAAGCAAACAGGCACACGAGGTATATGTAATAGTTACACGCCATGAGAGAGCTGCAATAAATTCTGGCTCAATCGTTAAAGAATTTGGGGTGGTATGGTGTGTATATAAATTCTATTCATGTTTTTTGTGAAACAACTGTTTATCACTTTTTAAACAAATTATCTGATTTCTCATTATTTCTTAGGTATTTGTTGTTGGTTTTTGGAAAAATATAGATGTACGCTGAAACTGAGGGTTAGTCATTCCATATGCAGGCACTAATTCAAGAAAAATTTAAAGCTGTATTTTGGTGCATCCCTGCTTAGGACAGTATGTGAAAAACTAAGAAAAAGTTCTGAAGAGGAGCCTCAAGCAGATTACTTTTAGTACATGAAGCTTTAATTCAGTATTGTCACCAAAAGTTGTTTAGCAAAGAAAAAAGGTTTTCTGAATATTCTGTTCTGTTTTCTTTCACAGCTAACTTAGCCACCTGTCATATTTGTAGCAGATAATTAATTTCAGAGCATACAATTAGCCTAGCTAAGAATAGTCTTTGCAGCATACTACCTTCTTATTATTTCTTTATCATGCTTCCCAGCCCATTGACTCATTACTTCTCAGCTACTACATTTACATTTTACTCTTGGGTGAATCCACAAAATAATAAAATGATAAGATAACAGACTGACACTGCTCATTATGTATTGTAATAACCATAATAAGAGGGATAATAATATCATGCTTATATTTCCTGCATACTTCATTGCCTTAAACTCTGGCCTGTACTCATTGATGATTTTTTTTTCTTGGTGTTTGCTAGAATAATTTAATATTAAACAAAAAATATATTAAACAGTAATGGACAATTTATTGGAAAATGTAAGGGTAAAACCAGGATAAATAGCTATTTGAAAAACACTTCTAAAAAGAATGTCTTCAATTAAAAAGATATTTCGTCATTAAGATGATAGACAAATTAATAAAAATCTGTTTTACTTTATAGCATATATTACAGTTAAAAAAGGACTCTCATGAGAACAAAAATGCATAAACCATAGTGTACTGCTTTTTGCCCAATACATAATTCATACATGCAAATGTTCTGCAGATATTTCACTATAAATATAATTAATTGCTGCAGATTCACAGATGAGGCTGTGTGACTGTGCCTGCACACATTGCCAGGCACACTCATTTATGTTAATTTCAGGCTGGAGACTCCAGTGACAAGCATAATAGGTAAAGAGGGAAAAAAAAAATCAGCATTTAGAGGCACACAGAGTCATGCAATATCTATGTAGACAATTCCTTACAGAAATGACAGCATCCACCAAGAAACTGATGAAAGTGGCCTGAGGTAAATAAGGAAAGGTCTCTCGTACTAATAAATACATGTACTGTGTAATATTGTATAACATTAGCATACTGCAATTTAGTTGGATTTAATCCACTGTCACTCAGCAATTATCTCTTTATGCTGTTGCTGACTATAAATATTGGGCAAACACTGAAAAGGGGGGGGGGGGAGTTTTAATTATTATTATTTGTTAATGATTGTGCAAGGTAGAAGCTCTGTTGCTTTTGTTATTGAAACTTTTGTTACAAAAAGCTACAGAAAAGTTTACAGATAGTCTTGCAAAATAGGGAATTTGGGTTGATCAACATAAACATAGGGGTCATTTGGAAAATTCCAAGCAGGGAGGAGCTATTTGGCTTTGGAGGAGGGCAGCAGACACAGGAGGTGATCTAATAGGCCTCTCTCTTTCGTATTCTATATGATTTCAGCACCGATAACACAAAGCAGCTGTTGGCACCAAGTAAAATAAATTATGTAGTAAATAGATTTTGCTATTATTTCACAATCTCAGTATCAACATTGTAAATATTTAATCATATTTTTGCTAAAAAGTCAGTAAGACAATGCACCGAGAAAGAGATTCTTCATTTCTATCTGGATTTTCAAATTCCTAGCTAACATTGTGTAAAAAAAAAAGAAAAGAAAATTAGGAGATTGCATACTCAGGTGTAAATGATATATTCTGAAATTTCATTACAATTCTATCGTCATTTACATATCGGCTTAAACTCTGAACAAGATATTATTTTGAGTTCATACTCTTTAAAATCAAAATGAACACCTAGATTTTTTTAGAAGTCTGATCACCAAGGCTTCCAATGCCTTCAGTAGGAAATCAGTTAATCCCTTTTGAATACTAATGCATTCTCATAAATAATTAGTGATCATATATTACTATCCAGTTTCTAACAAAACTCCAAATTTGTGTCACTGCCTAAAACTTGGCGCCCTAATAGATTTCTAGGGTAGAATTTTTATGAATGCTGTGCTCTGTCTTGTCCATTTCTGTGACATAAAGTTTACAAGAATTCTCAGATTTATGACTTCAGTAGACTTCTACAGTGTTCGGATAATTCCTTCAACCTTCCTTTCTAGACCTTTTCTAATTAATTTGATGGCTATATTTAAATTCTTAGAATTATCTTTTTTATTAAACTTGGAGATGGGTTTGGTAGATCAACATATCATTTCCTTCTATTTTGGTATTACCCAGTAAATATCTGTTCAGAACACATCTGATTCTTCATGGTTTATATTTGGTTCGACTTGATTTAAATTTTCAAGTCTTAGAGATGGCACTTAGGTTTCTGAATCTAGGAGTTCCCACACCAAAAAAATCTGTCACTTTTGAAAATACAGTTAATTTCCACATCAAATCAAGTCAAGAGGGAACTGGAAAAGGTAAATTTATGATGTTTACCTACTAGTTTGGGGGGAGTCCATGCCTAATGTGCTGTGCAGAAGAATGCATAAATATTTGTAGATGAATGCAACCAAAGAAGAAAATTAAGAAAGAGTTACTTTAGTAAAGGCTTTCTTCAAATACTTATGAATATGAGCCAATTCTCTTTTTGTTGTGTGATTTAAAGTCATAACTCATAACCAATATTCACTTGGGTTATCTTGTTTGGATAGGAAAGGAGATAGCTTCTCATTTGTTTGTTTGCTTTTTGTTTTTTCTTCTTCCTGTTTTTACTTGGCCATTTTTTAATATTCCAAGATTTTGACAGTGTCAGTGAGCCAACAGAGAGAAGAAACACAAATATGAATTAGGTGAAGCAGCTTAGTATGAATAAGTAAATGGCCAAGATAAAAAGGTCACAGCTTGAAATTTCCTTTCAAATTTGAGTACTTGCTATTGGAAGATAATGGCAATTGGCATGAGCTGATAAATGATGGAACAGGACAAAAAAACCCCAAACAACTGAAGTTAGTCACAAATTGTTTTCAGTAAACAATCTTTTTCTTTCTTCCTACTGAGTTTGAATAACCACTATTTTCTTGAGTGACTTCTCTGAGTATCGAAGTTAAATACCACAGTTTTTATTGTTTTCTATACAATATTTATACTATCTGTGTTGTTTTGCTTGAGTGTTTCTCTGATTGTGATGTTATTGATGTTCTCTGCATCTTTAGCAGCTTAAGCACCATTTCCCAAAAGTAAATGGGACACAGATTGAGTGAATCTGCTCTGCCTACACTGACTTTCCTGACACCGTATCTTTTAGAAGAAAATCCTTATTTTTGTGAACTGTTGCTTAAAGGCAAAAAAGATTTTCAATCATTTCCCCATAGTCTATACATCATAAATTGTACAAAAAGCATCCAAAACAAATCTCAATTTTTGCTGACAAATCAATGTAAATTTTTTTGTCAGGTTCTCTTCTGTAATCTGATTCTCTGAAAGCAAGGGAAAAAAAAATCTTCAAAGTTTCCAGTGAAATCAAACCCTACCCTTTATTCTTCAACACTCAAAAGCTTATTGCAAGTGAAGATGTGTGGGAACATTTTTTGTCCAGCAACACCTCTGTTCTTGCTGTAAATGTTGCTTACTATCATCTTTCCTTACAAACTGACACCCTGCAGGCTTTTCTTGTATATCCTCTGAAAAGCTGTAATACTTGCTCTTCTGCCTTTTTCAAGCTCACAGAATTGGTAGACTAGTATACTACTCATTATCTCAAAAGCTTTCTTAAGAACTGCTTAATTATTCCCATCTTGTCATCTATTTTTTTCAGCTCTTTAACTGTCTCCAAAAAATCCATCCTACGTGTAAGTTAGAATGATCTTTCTCTTGTGAAAATGCTAGTGTTAGAAAATAATCATAACTCCATCCTGCCTTTGGTTATAGTTTGTTCTGTGGTCACTGCAGATCTCATTAAGATTACGAGAAATCACTCATCCTTAATAAACACCATAACTAAGATACTGCAGCTAGGAATCTTAGCAGAGTTGAGGAGTGAATGGGCAGATAGATCTGCTTCTCTTTAGAAACAGATCTTTTTCTAATTTGGGGTTCATCAATTTGTTCTGTCAAAGAGAGTTACTGTAGGACAACCAATGGAGACACGGAGAGATTTTCCGCAGGAGGCATGAATGCTTGGAGAATCCACATCAAACACAAGAACAAATGGCAAGTTTAGCAAAGATTCACTGATCTAAATCCTAATTCCTATCCAGAGAGATGCTAAAACTAACTTGCTCAGAAAGTATAAATTTGCTTCAGTTTGACTTCATCAGTTTAGTTTGTTGCTATGTTATGCTGAAGCTGAGCTATTCCACTGAATTGAAATATAGGTGGTAACTAGCAACAGAGGTTCATTGTTCTAAGATTGCTCTGCAGAAGACCTGTCTTTGCATATACAAAAAATAATTCATAGTATCACTATTCACATATGAGAATTTATCATGGTCTATCCAATGGGTAGGTTCAGCAGTTAGTTACACTACTATTGTTTTATAATATGCCTGAGTTATCACAGACCCATCACAAACTCAAAGGGCAATTGAGAGAGGATCACCACTGATCCCATCATTCTTGGTGATTGGTACCAGTGCTGGTGAGCAGCATTATCTCTGAAGAGCCTTTACATGCCTTTCTAATAGTTTGAGTGTCATCAGGAGATGAAGTTCTGCAGTTGCATCATGTGTGCATCCCCTAATAATTCTTGAAGCTGGTGCTGAACTTGTTGAAGATTACTCGAAATTAGGCAGAAAGGCAGAAATCTCACTTGTCAAATTCCAACAGGCTTTATGAAAATCAGATGAATAGAAAGAGGAGAAGGTAAGACACACCAAGCAGTGCCGCCAGGAAGGGAGAGGCTGCAGGATGAGCTCAGCAGTGATCAGTCCTGTTTAGCCTGTCACTAGTCAGTCGGCATGCAAATGCTGGCCGGCCAATAAGCACTTTCTTGACTAGAAACCAGTAACTGGCTATGCTGCCTCTGGCAGAAGCAGTAGTTGGAGGCAGAGGAGTGCTGTGGAGATAATGTCAGGGAACATGAGTGGCTGGGAGCACAGCAGGAACTGGCGTTATCACAGCACTTGTGCAGTCATAAGGGATACGGAGCTGGATAGCTGGCGAGGAGATGTTTCCAGGGCACAAACGCATGGGAAATCAAGTTTTGCTAGTTGTGCTCTTCATGGAATACTTTGACTTGGACCTTGTTCCGATATACGCAATAATAAATTTGCTTTGAAAAATTTCCCTGTTTTGTCCTCTTTCTTCCTCTCTCATCACTCTCAAATTCTTCCACTTCGCAGAAGGACAGAGATTTTGTTTTTCTTTTATATCTGTGTAGAGGTCTCTGTGTAGAAGCTGATCTGGACTTCATGGCCTCAATTATTCCTACATTAATTAATTTATATTTGGATCTTTACCCATGTATGAAAGCATTATGTGTACCTACTTTCATAGTGCGGTGTATAGCTTGCTCTGCTCCAGGGTCTTTAGGAAGTGCTTTACAAGGGAAATTGTCACTGCAGTTTCTGAGGGCTGTAAGCTGTTCATAGAAGGAAGTGAACCAAGGACAGCTAAAACTGGAGAACATGTATTTCGCAGCTTGAACAAAGAGGCAGAGGAGCTGTAATAAATTTACACTGTCTGTGCCATTCATTGTCATTTATCGTACATGTTCTGATGCAGACACACTAGCTTTGAGTTACTCTGGATTTTGCCTTCAATCAAAGGCAAAGCCAAGTACTTTTCAGCACTGAATGCTCACACGCTGTTGAAAGGGCCATCTACAGGTCTGAAGAAAGGTCCACACCATGTAACTATACGGTTTTTCATCACTGAAGTGCTGGTGCAAGCTAAAAAGAAAGTAAGGTACCTTAGGTTTTAACAGAAATTTCTCTCTATCCTTGAGAGCATGGATGCATTGCCCCAGTTCAGAAATATTCCCATTGTGGTGGATGAATCACTCTAATTACTTCTTATACATTATCATTGAATTATGCTCAAAATGTCTAGTGGGCTGGTCAGGATAACACTATGGAGAATGATTACCATTTCATCCTATTCCCTCTTCATCTGCACCTATGAGGATGCCTGGGAATATGTTTTTGTTGAAAGAAAGCGCACCACAGGGTCAGCATTTTTCCCCTCCACCCATGGACTTCCCTCATGATCAGATGGAGCTATTAATTTTTCTCTCTAACAAAATGTGATGAAAGCATTCACTTTAATTTTAAAAGGATGATAGGTGGAATATATGTAGATTGGTTTTGTCTATTGTTCCTTGCTTTTACCTTTCCCCTCTAGCCCATCTGTTCTGTGTCTGTGTTAGTTTAGATTGTAAGCCTTTTGGAGGCATAAGTAAAACATCTTATACAAAGCATCGTCAGTATATAGCCAACAATAATAATGATGATGTAGCTGAGAGATCAATTAGTTCCTTACTATTATAATTCCCTACATATTTTTCTTAATTTATGCCTTGTAACATACATAATTCTGTTGGTTTTTTTTTCACTAAGGCCATACATTTATTGCATGTTTTCTGCTAAAATACTTACAAGGCAAGTATTTCTCTGCTGATTAACATTTTAATACACACCACTATTGAAATTAAGGGGGAAAACTACTAATAGATAGGATAGACTTGGTTTGCCCTAAATTTTTAAAAACCATCGTTAAGTTTATGCTTTCTTCATATTCAGAAACTTCCAACACTGTCTCTCTTGTGTGTGTTTGCATTTATAATTCCCTGGGACTTCTTGGGTTTTGCTGGCTCTGGAACTGGCAACACCAAACCACCACGATAAGGGTTGTTTATGCAATACTACCTGCCTTACCACAGCCAAGAAGCGCCAACACCCATGCAAACATTTCACAAGCCTCGTAGTCCAAAGCTGTTCAACAAAGCTGCTGAGCTTTCTGGATGCTAAAGCTAACTGACCTTTTGTGGTTGTTGTTTGCCTACCGTTAGCACTGTGCCTAAAACGATGCCAGTTTGTCCTCTTGAATTGTTGGCTATCCTGGAAGACTAAAGCCCTGTGCTTACTTACTCTTTCCATGGGACAACCACAGCGCACCAGCTTCTTTGCACAGTTTGTCCAATGTATCCCAGTTCATTTTGTGGCATAACCATCTCAGGAAGTCACACTTAGATTAGGCTGAGCTTGTTAATTCTTTATGGTGTGACCGAGCCAGTTAGGATTGAGGCACTGTAGAGAATCTTCCACAAGTCCAAAACAGAACTGTCTAGCAGGATGGTTTGGAAAGAAAAATACCTCAGTGCGTCACTTTTTCCCCTAGTTTGTACAAATAATGTACAACAAAGTATCTTCAGTTGCTGTGAGTGTATAGCTACTGAGAAAGGGACAGACATCCCAAGTAACCTTTTTTAAGGAATACATGGGTTGGGAGAATTTGGAAGTCTGTGGCAAATTATTACTGTGAACACTAGTGCTGAGTATCAGCATTTATCACTAAGACTTACAAGACTCTTATTCTGGCAGAGGTCTGATGGAGTTATATAAAATGCAGGACAACCCAGTATTTTAGAGCAATATTTTTTACCCGTGCATGTAAGACAAGACTTGATAGTGAGATCATTATATAACCTATCTGAGAGCACATATTGCAACTTCTTTTTATAACCTGATAAATCAGTGTTTCGTCTCTCCACCTGAGAGTCAGGTCCAATTTAGGTGTTTGTGTGTTTGTGAGCATGTTTAAGTGAAAAGGGAAAGAAGGGATTCATCGCTGACAAACCTGCAAGGGAAAACAGTTCTTTCTCGATAAGCCTCTGCCCCGATCCCCACCTTTTCATCTGTAACTATCAGAAACCAAACTCCAGAACCAAGAGCAAAAGAGCCTGATGCTGTTCTTCCTGGAGGAGGGAGTCATTACAGCAACACAGGAGAAAATAATAGCAAAGTGACACAGAGGAAAGAAAATAACTTTTTCCATCCTGTGTGGGCTAGGTGCATAAATTAGAAGCCTGCAGCTTGCTGGGATCCTGTGCTCTTTCTTCATGGTAGTCAGTCTATTCCCAGAGGCACGGAGTCCCAAGTCAGTTACATCAGTTTCCTCTTTATGAGTAAACTCTTTGCAAGTTGTCTGCTTAGGGAGTTTTTCCATATGAAAGTGGTACCTTATTCACTTACATTTTCCCATAAATTGCAAGAATCTATATTTGTAAGACCTAAAGAACCCTAGTATAGGTGACCCCGTATCTCTGATCCCTCAATGATTTAAACTAACCTAACAGGAATGGAGTTGAGGGAAAGGATCAGAGTTGGGGAGATAAACAGGGACAGGGGTAGCAGCATATAAATAGTTGTGAACGTAAAAATAATTGGGTGACTATCACACCCATGAAAAGGACTATTCATAAGGATTGGATCATCGGGCACAAGCCAAAGCCAAACGACCGACCAGTGTCAAAAGATGTGTAATGCTTACTTTTTAGCAGTAAAACAAATGTTCCTCATGAGAAGATATGATCCTTCGTAAGCAATGTTCTCAGCTTCCTGAATGTACGAAGTGAAGGAAAAACTGAGACATAAAAATTGACTTCTGGATTTGAATCATGCCACGATCAAATGGTAGACTGAAGAAAGGTCATTATCAAGGTCTTGTCTGTGAACAGCTATATGATCAACTGTGACTGAAGCCATGTCTTATCTTTTCCTTTGATAAACTGAAGAGGCTGAGGTCCAACATGAAATCAAATAACAGCATTCTTCATCTAAACATGTAATCCCTTGTAATTTTAACTCCACTCAGTTTTGAAAAAAGGCTCCTCCCTGTTTGGAGGCCTTCCAAATCCATGGTCTTAGACCAGACCCCCTTATCTGAGTTGAAGATGTCCATGTCTATTTATGCCCTCAAGAATACCCATAAACACACACAAATATGCTCACATGCTTCCAGCTGAATTGGTGCATATATACATTTTGTGGAAGGACTCTACCTTGAGCATGTGCTCTCTTAGGAGTATCTTCACCTACAGTATCCTACTGAGAAATTAGTTTGAATCTCTATCTTACTAGATCCTGTTAAGAAAGTACTATAACTGTAAAGAAAGAAAAAAATGGAATTTAGAAATCAAAGAAGAAGAAATTGAAAGAATATAGTAGCCTATCCGCTGATTTTAGAACCCATATTTAAAAAACTTTTTTTTTTTTTCCTAATTTTTGCTCTTTTTTTTTGGCAGAAGCTTTGACTGGTAACAAGAATCTGTGCATCATACTAAAAACTTAGATCCCTGTTTAAAAGCTTGTATAAATATATTTTAAGATATATGATGAATTTGCATCAGTCCTGTTGAATACTCATGTAAATATGTTATTAACAATTATTAATTTAAGTTCCTTTAATTATTCACTTTTCCAGTTCTCTCAGATTAATTTTACTTCCTTTGTGGGTGTTCTGAATACCTAATTGGATTCTGAGAGGGGGAATATGTTCAGAGCTCGTCAGAAAATGCACGATCAATAGTCAAAGAAACTTCTGAAACGTATGATACTCAGTAACGGTGATTAAAACAAATAATGTGAAAGAAAAATATGAAAGGGTAGAAGGGCTGAATAGGAATCAAATCTGTCAGTTACTTTTCAAGACGGGATGCCGTCTTTTTCTTTTCAAATACGGACGAGGAGAAAAGGGACACATTTCGGTTTGTTTAACATGCAGAGGCGGTGTCGTGATAAGCTTTAACTTATTAGGAGGACAACCACCACCGCGGTGGTTCTGCGGAAAGGCCAGAACCCGGAGGGAACCTGCGGAGAACAGCAGACCGCGGAGCCGGTGAGGAGGTGGCCAGCGGGCGGCTCCCTGAGACCCCCGCCGGCGGGGGACGGACGGCCTCCCGCCGGAGCACCCGGCGCTTGGCGGCACCCAGCTGCAGAGCCCGGCCCTGGAACCGAACCCCTCCGCGCGGACCCGCCCCGGCAAGGCCGGCGACGGCCTCCCCCCGGCCGAGGCCCCAGCTCCCGACAGGGACGCCGCCGCCTGCCCCGCGCCCAAATGGCGCCCCTTCCGGCAGGGGCGCGTGCCGCCGCGCTGCACCCCGCGGGCACCCGGGCGTCACCAGGGGGCGCTGCTGCCCGCCCGCGCGCCGACGGCCCCCGCCACCCCCCCCTCCGCCCACTCCCCCCCCCCACCCTTCGCCGCAGCGCTGCCGGGAGGTGGGACCGCACCGCCCCCCGCGGCCTGGGACCAGGGAAGGAGGGAGGGAAGGAAGGAGGGAAGGAAGGAGGGAGGGAAGGAAGGAGGGAAGGAAGGAAGGAAGGAAGGAGAGATGGAAGGAAGGAAGGAAGGAAGGAAGGAAGGAAGGAAGGAAGGAAGGAAGGAAGGAAGGAAGGAGGGAAGGTAGGAAGGAAGGAGAGAAGGAGAGAGGGAAGGAGGGAAGGAAGGAGAGGAGAGAAGGAGGGAGGGAAGGAGGGAAGGAAGGAAGGAAGGAAGGAAGGAAGGAATGAAAGAGGGAGGGAAGGAGGGAGGGAAGGAGGAAAGGTGGGAAGGAAGGAAGGAGGAAAGGAAGGAGGGAGGGAAGGAAGGGGGGAGGGAGGGAGGGAAGGAAGGAAGGAGGGAAGGTGGGAAGGAAGGAAGGAAGGAGGGAGGGAAGGAGGTAAGGTGGGAAGGAAGGAAGGAGGGAAGGAAGGAAGGAAGGAGGAAAGGAAGGAGGGAAGGAAGGAGGGGAGGGAGGGAGGGAGGCAGGGAGGAAGGTAGGAAGCAGGTGTCTCCGGCCAGCCCCACCGGGGGGGCACGGCTCTCCCCAGCCAGCTCGGCAAAGAGCGGGAGCTGGGAACGGCCGCAGGGCTGCCCACGCAACTGGGTTTTCCTGCGCAGAAGGCAGGGAGCTGGCTGCGCAGCCACAGCAGCTCGCCTCCCCTCTCCTGCCCGACGAGAGGCGATTCCCGAAGGAGGCTTCCCGACGGATCCGAACCGGGACTCGGCTGAGGTTCCTGAAAAAAAGAGGCCGGCTGCCTGCGGCTTTGTTAAAGACGCTGCTACGTCTGCCTGGCAAAACTGGCCCAGGCGCAGAATTGTACGCCAGTATTTCAACAATTCTGCGTTCCAGTCGTTGTCACACGCGTTCATGTTCCTTAGGTTATGCGGGGAGTCTTCAGGCTGTAAATAAGCTGGATGTTTTAAGAAACCGAAACTTTAGAAGCTTTGTGAGCCCCTGGCATATCTAATCAGCCGGTATAAAACCACGAAAATCCCAAACTAGGAATCTTCAAGGTGGGTTGCAAGGTCTGGAAAACACTTGCTAGTCTCCGAGTCCTCTGAGAAAAAATGATTAACATTCTTCATTGCTGGAAATGTGTTGATTACAGCTCAGGCTTTGGCTTGTTTACAGTTTTTTAGGTCCCCTAGGAGCGTGTGTTTGGAGGTTTGATGTTTTTGTGCCTCCCCTAGTGAAAATGGAAGCAAAAGTGCTTCATAAACATCAAATTATACCAAAATGAATCAAGATTCATAAAATGATGCAATAAATACTGCTAGCGTCCGATAGAAATATTGTCCCACAATCAGCGAGCACTTTCTTAAGTTTCTCAGTGGATTAAAGCCCTAGAGACCAGAATTGGAAATGCAGTATTTTTATTTGAGTAACTTTCCAGCAAAATAAATACACATTGGTTTATAAAGAGTTGTTGTGAAACAGAAGATCTGGAAAGAATTTTAAAGCTAAGAATGTTTTGGTATACATCTGAAACACGTTTTTGATATCATGGTGTTTCTGACACACATGAAATCCTAAGGAAGGGAAGAACTACAGTAAAATGAGACTGTGGTAGTTTTGGAAACAAGAAAGATACAAAATGGTTAAATAGACGTGTGAGAATTCAAAGCTTTCATTGGTGTATTCTCTCATTTATGTTAGGAACAACAAAAAAACATTAAGCTGGTCCAAACCTGGCGTGCTAGCTTTGGAATCAGAAAATCTATTTTTATTTGTTTATATTTTTATTTTATTTATGTCATGTGCAACAAAATTTATGTCCTATATAGTCTTGTAAAAGTCACATGGTCCCTCCACATCTGTTTCATGTCTGTGAATGGGCTCAGAAAATGGGTTCAAAAAAGTGTTGCGAAGATGAATCAAAAAAATATTGTGACATTATCACAGTACAGTAAGAGGACAGGATATAAACATCTTCAGTGTTTCTAGTTAAATAGAAAAGGGTTTGTCTTCTCGGTCCCACTAGCATGTAAATTGGCATGTCTTGAAACAGCATAAAATGGACCCAGAAGAATCTCAGTTTATCAGATTGACACTTTTCCACTATCAATTTTCAGAAATAAGAAAAAAAATTTTAATCCCCTAAGAAATATACCATAACTGGGACATCTGGCTGGGCCTTGCTCTTAGTTCTACAAATTCACACCAGCATTAGCATTACTGTCTGTGCCGAACGGAGACAAATAAATGAAGTTGCTCAACTCTGCTTTGTCAGTGTTGCATGACTTGAGAACTATTTTAGCAGGGAATGCTGGGGCTTCCACAGCAAGGTCATCAGCTAGAATGAATCACTCCAGCTCGACTGAGGGTCTGGCTTTTCATCTAGAAGACAGAAATGGATTCAAAGCCAAGGAGGAAGCTTCCATTTTTACAGCAGATCAAGGGTGATGACACTTTAATGGTTTTTTGAATTATGCAGTAGGGAGACAACACCTATTAGTTCTGACGATGTATTGCACTGTAAGTGTTGATTTGCATGTACAAGGGTCTGAGTGTCCAGCATTTACAAATAGTTTATGATAAGGCTAAACATGATAAATTGTGAATGAAGCTCAAATAGATGAACTAATTCAAAATGGCAATATGTTGTGGTCCTTTTGTGAGAAAGATGTTTTCTCTGTGTAAAGAAAATTAAAAAAAAACCCCAGCACTGACATGTATCTGTTGAGATATATAGTTTTAAGGGTTTGGGTCATATGGTAAAGGATTTTTTTTAAAATTTATTATAATGCCTTATTCTCTGGTTCCATTAAAGTACAAATTTAAGACATCAAAAAATGTAGGACTTAGTACTGTAAACTTGTTAACAGGTAAAAGAGCCTATGCTCTTATTGATGTGCTTTCTTAAGGAAATGAGGCTCATGCAATTGTTTTGCCTACTCGCCTTCTCCTTCTTCATCCCTTACACCATTGTAACTTTGGAAGCCTTTGGGCAATTTCAGTCAAAAGTGATGGTGGAGCAGAGGTGTCACGGATAGGACGGCCCTAAAAGTTGCATGAAAATCAGTAGCTGAGAAAAGGTGAGAAAGCTGGTGTTCTGCTTGAGAGCCTAGCAGTGGGGTTCAGCCTGGGCCATTTGGCCAGAGAGCAGCATGCTGGCCGGTCGGCGCTTGAATTAAATCAGCTAGCCCGCAGGTACGACCGTGCAGAGGGTGTGGGACAGCTGATGGTATTGCTGTGGGTGATGGAAGTAGGAGGGGTTTGAGGCATTGGAAAGACTTGTTAGATATTTCATAAGCTGCAGAACTTGTCTAAAATACAATTGTGTGTGGATTGGGAGGTTGACATTTCACAGTTGGGAACAGTTTTATTCCAAAAATAGGAAAATTTGGGGGCATTTTAAAATAGCAGCCTGAAGGATGTATCCTTCACCTTTTATTCAGAACTTGCTTAAGATACGCCTAAAGACAGTGCAATGTGTCCCTCAAGTCTGTAGAAATAATATGTCTGTTGTCTATGTTAATTAAACTTTTAATTTTTGTTTGCATGGCAGGAAAAAAAGTTTGTTTTGAATTATCCACAAATACTTAAAATCAATGGTTTGCATTCAATCAGGACCAATCACAGCTGGTTGGTCAAGCTGGTAAAAAGACACCCACGAGAATTCTTACTATGCTGCAGCCAAAGCGGGCTGAGCTTGGTGTTTTCCTCATCTGTTTGTCGACAATGGGAAGGACTGGCAAGGACTGCCCTGAAACTGAGATGAGAAAATTGAAAGGGAATGTCCTAATGAAAGAGTTGTAGTTGGTCATTATCTTATAGAGGTACTGTTAGTCTCTTCCTTGTTCATCTACTTGCACAGCGAAGACTGTATTGCTAGAGACACTCCAGGGCAGTTAGGAGCTGCATGGGATGAAAGTTCCTGATAAATAATGTATGAATAGAAGTTGGATTCTTAACTACCTCCACCCTAGGATGAACATACTCCTACAGTACAGCTAATTTTTGCTGTCAGTGAGAAGATGATTTAAATAAAATGTACATGTATTAAATAGACCTATAAAGCTGGACCAACAAGAGGCGCCTCACAGGTTTTATGAAGAATGCTGAAAAAAAACCCCAATTGCTGTTAGTGTGCAATCATCTTTACTAGCTGGGCATCTTAGTGTGAAGTAAACCAGAATATAGAAAAATCAGACAATGCGGTGCTTAGGGGGGAAAGGATTCTCTCAGACCTATCTAAACATAAAGAAAAGGTTATTGCTGGCAATAAGCATACCCACATTCACGGGGATACATGTAGCTGCAACCACGGAAAGCGTTTTCACGAGCAGTCTGGCTGCATCTTTTGTTGACACCCATTGCCAACAGTGGGAGAATTGCCTGCTGCACGTCAAACTTCATGAGAGGGGAAGCCCAAATGCAGAAGTATGTTAAATTCCTATATGTTAGTGCCAGTTAAATACTTTAGTTGGACAATCTTAGAATAGTGTATAGCCCTGTAGATTTCACAAAAGTGAATTACCCTGACTGCAGCTGTCAGGAGCGGCTGAGCCAGTGCAGGATCTGGCTCAGCTGTAAGGATAAACAAGGGCACGCCACATTCAGCAACGTTTCAGTGAAGCGTTGTTACACCAGGAGAGCTACTGTAAAAACAGAGAATTGTAGTCACTCTGTTGAAATAAATATTTAAGAATTTGCTGAAAGGGTTAATAGCCACTAAATGTAGAGAGTTGATTTAATTGATGAAAACAATCAAGTGCTTTTCAACTTGGTGGCCCATTAACAATGGCCGTTTATTTAGCCTTTGTGCTTAAGAGTGTGGCCTACTGCGACCTGAATTGAAGAGTCTTTCATTTGTGTTGCAAAGCAGTCAAGGCCATATGATGGGGCTAAGGGTGGCATTACAACAAGGAGGTTTTGCAAGTAATTGGAACAGTGTGTGTTGGGGTGAGGGGAAGAGTAAAGAAGTTACTGGTTGAGAGCTTAAACCTAGTTGCAGTTCTGTAGCCCTAACACACTCTTTGGGGGTATAAAACAGATCTTTCGTTTGTTAACATTTGTATGTGAATTAGGATGCAGTACCTGGCTTCTCCGCATCCACAAGTGATGCACTGCCACTGCTTCTATTTATTTTAGTCCTTTTATATGAATCACACTAGGCAGATTCCTAGCAAATGATTGTGGTGCCTTGCATTGCCTACAGACTGACCGCACAAGGCAAAGAACAGAAGAGGGTGAATGTTTGACACAGTTTGCAAACCGGGGAAATAAGGCACAGGGTAATTCAGCAACTTGCTCACCCTCTTGCCCACATTCTGTGGTAGATCTGGTATTGGACAAAGATCCCCCAAGACTCAAACTAGTGTCTTAACCAGAAAAAAAAAAAAAAGAAAGAAAAAAAAGTCCTTGTTCAAATATTCCTGACTGTGTCAAAGTAATAACGATTTCAGCATAAACGTGTCTGTCTCTTTCAGCTTAAACCAGTGCAAAGACCTCAAGTGGTGCAGAGTACAGCAGTCCGCTTGGTTCCTGGAGTGAGGTGAATTAAATATATTTCCTTCATATTCTGCATTGCATTTGACTTTTTCTGCCTCACGGTAGAACTCCTAATGTCTAAGTTAATCTGTAAAGCTTAAATGGGATTTCTCTTCCAACACTCTTAGAGTCAGTGGATAACCATTGACTGGGCTTAACCGAGTTGCCCTAAAACTCCTCTGACATGGCAGCACATACAGTGCTGCTTAGGCTTTTGCAGCAACAGTCCAACTGTGTTTTCACCATATTTTAATCAGCCCTGGCCAGTTAGACTATAATAAGGAAATAATGTTTAAAAAAAAAAAAAAAAAAGTAGAATGTAATATTGTTCCATTAATAGTCAGTGAAACCTGGCCATGGACAAAATTAGGGATTACTGTTTTCCCTAACATTCACAAAGCCAGAATATCTACATTTGTACTCGTGCAGTGTGTAGGAAGTCAGCTTTATAAGGAGAAAGAAAATCTTTTTGTTACTCTGTTGGGTATCTACTAGCCTTCAGAACACAATTCAGTGTTTACCTTCCTTCTTAATCCCATACTTCGTGTAGTGCCTGAATGAGGGAAGCTTTTTTAACCATGTCACTATTTAGTTATGATGGCAGGAGTTAGTACTGCCAGATAGCATAAGCAGTTTCAATTTAAAAGTATTTGTTTGCCCTTGCTATGAACAGAGAATAAGCAATTAAAACCAAACATTTCCATCAGTATGAAAAGTTAACAACTTAGTCATATGGTTTAAACTTTCTTCTGCAATGCCATCCTGTCTCTATTGTACAACTTGCATTCATATTACTAAGTTGACTAAACAATCAACATATTAAAAAGATACAAGCAGAGACTGCCCTGAGTGGAGTGATGCTAAATTAAGATTTTTTTTTGCCTAACAATTCTTCACTGATCCGTTCTTAATACAGTAAACACCTTCAGTACCATTTTAAAAAATGAAAAAAATTACTGTAACTGAGGCTCATGTAAATGATTCCAAAAAATTAATTATATTTTCTAACCTCATTGTAATAAAAACTGAGCATCATTTGCAAATTCTCAATCACCAGTGGGATCACTGCACTGTAAAAGTTTGTGGTATTAAGTTGCAGGCTTATTTTTTAAATTCAATGATAAATATTAAACTCTATCAATTTTGAACTTCTGCAATGTCAGCTTTGCTAAATAAATTAGAGCAGATATTCCAATGGAAGTAGATCTTTAATTAGAAAATATTCTGCTTGAAAAATGGAACCAAATTGGTTTCAACCTCAAGTTAACAGTGCCACATGTTTGGGGATGAGATTAAGCTCTAGAGCAAAAGACCTCATTTGGGAAAGGTCTAAGTCTCTGCAAGGAGAGACTGGGAAGGAACTTGGAGATCAGCTTTAGCCGTTACAGTTGTAATCAAATACTCTCTTAGCCAGATTTCTTCTTTCATCACTTTCAGGAACCGTTGTGGCAGAGCGCATTGCTGCTCCTCTCGCTGGCAGCCATCAGCCATTCTCAGTAACTTGACACAACTAAGCTGGAGACTGTTGCAGTTGTAAACGCTGGAATGGTACGGGCTACATTTCCCCTCTCCTCATTTTATAGATTTTTTTTTTTTTTTTTTCTTCTGGGTGCTTCACTCCCCATTCATGATTGCACAATGTACTTCTGACAACCACAGTAGCTGTTTACACGAAGAAGCTGTTTTACACGTCTAGGAAAACACTCTTCTATTTCTAGCTGTCTTCAGTACAATATGTTTTCTTTCAGATCCCATTCCTTCTTTCTCCTCAGGAAAATCCCCACAAAATCTATCCATCAGCTACCAACCAGTCTTTATTTCTTCTTGCTTGTTCTGTTTTTCTCAGAAGGAAACTAAGTGTACTAGCACCCGTAACCTGTCAGCTTAAGACAGGCCAGCAGCACATTCTTTGTAGTTCAACCAAGAACTTCAGACCACAATTTGGCAGTTCTTAAAGCAATCTGTAACAGTATCATCACGTATCTGGGCTGTAGCAACACAGTTCCCCATGAAGCTCTGAAACTTCATTTCTACTATCCCCTGACCATGCACTACCCTGGAGCCGTATTACCTTGCATTCTTCAAATATAATTGCAGCCTGTATGCTTTTTCCACTGCGTAAACGTCAGTACAGCCAACAGAAGGCAGCTGATTTTGGCCATGGCCATTTCAGCTTTTCCAGATGCACATTCTTAACCCCCTCAAATACCTGATATTTCTGTTCTGCTCAACTTTTCTCTAATCTTTGTCCCTCCCACAGAAAGTTACTATCATGGACACAGAAATATTCCCAAGTCGCATGCTTTCTGTGTTTGTCCTTCTTTTCATAGTCATTCTAGCCATGTGTTAACAAAAAACAAACAAACAAACAAACAAACCCAACAACCCAAAACCCCAATCCAAACCAATGCAAACAAACCCCCCCAAACCTAACCAAAACGCAAAAGCTCCCATGCCTCTTTCCTGGAGAAAAAGCCGCCTCCTGAGGATGCAACCAGTCTTTTAATCTGTGTGGACCATAAAGCGTATACAAATTTCTTCGCTGGAAGAAACTTGTAAAGCGATCTTAATGGCTAGCCAGGAGAGCTGCAATGTCATTTGCATAATTGTCCTCTGCTCAGCTGGAATTTGGAAGACTATCTGCAGTTACCTCTCATTGCTCAGCCTGCACCAGGGATTCATGGCTGCACAAAGGCTGCCTTTTTGCTGTTGCACTGGGATGCTTGTAAATCCTCAAGTTTTTTAATCTTTCTTTCCCCTATTATCACATTTAGCTTTAATACACTCAGGAGTTCCGGTGGACCTTACATATACGTTTTATGAATAAAACAGTGCTGCGAGACAAAAATGATTGTGATTAGTGTGACAAAGAAACGGCATCTGCTTAATGCTCTGAGGATTAGTTTATCTTTGGGTAGAAAAGAGACACATTTGTCAGAAGTAAACCCCCCAAGTGGGGTTTTTACAGATAACAGTGGATTATAGCGTGCTGCTGGTCCCTACTTCTAGGGTTTGGGAAATTACCTTTCGGAGAGAAAATATTCAAGTGAAAAAAAATTGTAACTGCTATCGACTAGAACAGGAGCGTTTCCTGATTGAGAATGAAGTGTACTCAGCACCGCTGGCCAAAGTACAAATTTAAGGATGTACGATGGGCCAGATGGAGAATTTGGTCTGGTTTTGTGGTTGCTGTTCTGCGAACTGATTTTAGCACTGCAGTCCCTTCTGCTCCTAGCAGATAAATGGACCCTCTACCGCCAGGCAGAACCGAAGCCAAACGTAGTTTTCCAAAACTGCATCCAATTCTCCCCTAAAGCCCGCGCCCTGCACCACTGCTCGGCAACGAGATGCACAAAGAGCAAAGGCGATAACAAAGCGCGACCCGGCTAATTAGGTCAGAGCCGAGCCGTGCGCGGATGCGACCACTGCAGCCCTCCTCCTCCTCCTCCTCCTCCTCCTCCTCCTCCTCCTCAACGTGGAAAACCCCCCGCTCCGCTCCTCTCCGCTCCTCTCCCCTCCCCACCGGCCACCGCAGCTTCTCCCGGCGTTGAAGCGGCCCTTCGGCCGAGCGGCGCCGCTCGCTGCCCGCCGCCGAAAAGCTGCCCCCCGCCCCGCGGGGGCTGCCCCGCCGCGGGGCCGGGGCCGGGGCCGGGGCTCGGGCTCGCACCGCGGGCGCCGAGCGGGGCTAAGCGCCGCCCCTCGCCCCCTCTCTCTCTCCCTCCTTCCCCCCCTCCCCTCCCTCCCTCTCTCCCTCCCTCCGCCAGCCCTGCCCCGCCGCCTGGCACCGCCGCCGCCGCCGCGCCGGCCCCGAGCGCTCCCCGCTCCGCCAGCCGGCCCGCCGCCGCCGCCGCTGCTCGGCCCCGGCCGGGCGGGGACTTGGCAGGAACTCCCGGGGAGAGAGCGAGAGTGCCTGCCCCCGCTGCCGCCGCTCCGCTGTGGCTTTTTGGGTGGAGGAGGAGGAGGAGGAGGAGGAGGAAGGTCTGGGCTCGGCCGAGGAGCAGCAGCAGCAGCCGCCGCCGCCGCCGGAGAGGAAGACAGGAGGGAGAGAGAGACGGAGAGGCGGCCGGAGCCCCCCAAAGTGCCCCCCCATCCCTGCACTGCAGGCTACCTTTCCAGCTTCATGGGCAAAGTGTGGAAACAGCAGATGTACCCCCAGTACACCACCTACTACTACCCCCAGTATCTGCAGGCGAAGGTAGGGTACGGCGCGGCGCGGCGGGTCTGAGGCTGGCCCCGCTCCAGGGCGGCCGGCCAGGGCCGAGCCCGGACGGGGGCTCCGCGGCGCGGGGCACGGCCCGGGGGAGGCGGGCAGGTTGCACCGGGGGGACGGAGACAGGAAAGAGCCGGCAGCCCCTTCCTTCCTGCCGCCCGCCGCCGCCGCCGCCGCCCCGGGAGGAGGGAGGGCCGCCGGGGGAGCGCCGCCGGGAGCCCCCGGGCCGCCCGCCGCCGCCGGGCTCCCCCCCCCCCCCACCCCCGCCCCTCGCTCCCGACCGTGCCGCCTCCGACCTGTCTCCGTCCCTCTCGCCTTCCCCCTCCCGCCGGCGGTCCCTCCTCTTGCCCAGGGCTCTCGGCGTGTCTCCTCCTTCCCGACCGCGTCCTCGGCCAGCCCGCTGCGGAGCGGAGCTCGGCGGGGCCCCGCGCCCGCTGCCCTCGCCCGGCGCAGCCTCCTGGAAGGCAGGGAGGGACACGACCCAAAGTTTGGCCGGCAGGCCCCGGAGCGGGGCTGTCCGCTGTCGGTAGCCGCGCGTTGGGCTGGGGCGGGGGTGCTTTGACATCCCGGGGGGCGGCGGGGCGTGCTTATTGCCGCGACGGGGGCTGGCCGTAATTCCGCTGAAATACGGACCCGGAGGAGGCTGCCGGACGCGGGTGGACGCTCATTGTCTGGGGAGTCGGACCTTTGGGAGCTGCCACCGCGCAAACCGGGTTAAAACCGCGTTCGGGGTCCGGCTCCTGATGGGCAATGCTGTCCACGGGTAGCTGTTGTTCGCAGGAAAATTGGTGTTAGTAGTTCTCGTGGTTGTGGATCGCCGCCTTTTTTTTTTTTTTTTTTTTTTTTTTTTTTTTTTTTTTTTGTGTGTGTGTGTGTCGGTCCCCCCCCCCCCCCCCCTTTCTCCTTCAAGTCTGTAAGGGCAGCCAGCCCCACTGCTCTAGAAGCATCATGCTGCAAACTGGCAGATGCAGAGGTGGTTGCATCAGCTGTCTGGAACATTTAGCATAAGCCTCTCCAACCACCAGTGTCACTCCTCACAAATCAAAACAGACCCATATGAGGCTTCAACGTGTGAACTTTTTTTAGAGGTTATAACCGTGGTGTGTGTGTGTGGGAGGGGGTTAGTGGTTGTTTTGGGGTTTTTTTGCTTTTGGTTTTTGCTATTGAAGTGTCCTCCTGCCTGTGTGGCAATGACAGGACAAGAATTCCCTTCTCTTTATCTGCACACTTAATGTGCTCTTCTTTTTATTGTGTGCTGTGTTACTATATTGTGAAATGTAATTTATACTGCTTGGCTGAAAAATAAATTCACTTTGACAGTCATGAGACGTTTTACAAGTCAGCAATGAGGAGGCTTTGAAATGTGCTTTCCTACATACAGAAATTGATAGAAATATGATGAAGGTCTTTAGGTGATTTGAAATGACTGATCTCTTAAATGTGTAATCGACATCAAGCTAAATAGTACAGTCTGTAGCCATTTAAAGATTATGCTGCAGAGCAATCACTTCAGTACTGTTTAGATACATATATTTTAATGCATTATTTTTAAGAAAGGGAGAGTGCCTTAAGGACAGCCTTTTGCATCACTTAGCTGTATGACTATATAAATATTCTTAAATGAAAAAATGTCTTTGTTCAGAAACTTTTACCTTCATGATTTTGTGTGGCATTAGTAAGTTAGGAACCAGGTACATAACACCGAATATATATAAAGCAATGTCACTTGGCTTTTTTGACCTCTAAATAATTGAAGAGCGAGATAAACTGTAATAGCTTACTGTAGTTATTAGAGTATGGTCCTAGAAATCCATGATCCTATGAGAAAGCTTGATGGACCATCTTCTGAAAAATGTTTCCTGTACAGATAATTTAATACTGATTTGTATTACAGTCAATGACATCTTCAAAACATCTTGCAGTCTTTGCTATAAAATTATACAGCCTAAAATTGCATTACTCTGTTTCAGCAGAGAGAGCACAGAGCCATTTGACCTACACATGTGAAATCAAATATCTGGGATCCAGTGAAAATTTCCTGTTTTCAGAGATCTTGATTTTATAAAAGAAATGAAAGAAAAAAGGTGGTTCCTTGGTGTAGATAAAAGGACCAGTAACTGTAAGTGTCGGTATTCAAGTATGCAGAATTCGGTAATACAAGCAATCTTCTCACTATGGATCCTCTCTGAACATGTAGAAAAATTAATATAATTCATAGTTTTCAGCTGTTCTATTCTTTGGGCCCTAAACCAACCAGTTGTCCCATACAGGAACTATTCCAGTAATTCTGGAGAAATCTTGTTTTTTATTGAAGGCAAATTACAATAGAATTTAATAACCTTTGCTGAATGTGTGATGGGTAATGGTACATGATTACACTGGGGGAGGTAAGAGATTTTGAAACTGGAAGTTTTGCTTCCCATCTTATTTAAGTAATGATGGAAAATCTGCTGACTAATAAACTGCAAATTGATAATTATGAGATGACAGGAATTGCTTGAAGATGGATTTTTCTACAGAGAGCTCAAAAATACTCATTAGAAATTGCATGCATTCCTTAATGGCTCTTTAGGTTAAAATGTTGATGTGGTCAACTATTTTAATTGCTACAAAATGTGTTATAGATTTTAAAAACAGATTTTGTATTTGTCTGTTATGATCTTCACAATCTTATTCATGAAGTATTCAAGCTGGTTCAGTCATATATTCTGGGAGGAAATATAAACATTTGCTGTGATTCAGCACCTCCCTCCCCCTAATCTTAGGGAGCTCAGCATCGAAAGACATTAGTGAAACCAGGGACTTAAATGAAATGAACAAAATAAACATTGGAAGAAGGTGTAAGGCTTTTAATATGAAAAATCATTATGGCAATGAAAGTAGTTTGAAATGGTTTCAAGTTGAAGCTTGCAAAACCTTCTGCATTTTTGGGGCTGGCCACAATTTTGACTCTGGCAAATGATATGTTTGACATATCTGTTAAATTTTTGTGCCTTCTAATGAATGTATGTTTTAGGACAGTTCCTATATTGCAGCATTGTGTGGCGTGTCAGAGAGCATCACAAATATTTTCCAAGTTCAATGGATGCTTCTAAAGGTTCAGATACTTTCTTTAACAGTATTACTGTAACATTGCTTTTCAAATTTTAACTCGGTTGTATTTCATTTCCTTACTTAATATTTTATTTGTAATGAAGAGATCCTGTACTTCAAGACTTTAGAAAACAACATTAATTAAGATTGTATGTGTTTTACTAATGCTTAGAGGCCTCTGACCAGGGGTAAAATCTGACTGTGCTAGTATTGTAACATTTAACAAGACAGAATACACATAAACAAACATAAATGTATATATACATCTCTAGGCCACAATCTGTTTGCTTTGGTCAAGTAAGAAATAAAAGTGAATTTAGGTTTTGTTTTCCTTTACCTAAATACCAAATGGAATTCAGGGACACGATGCACACAACGATTTACAAATAAATTGTCATAACTAGCTGTATCACTGGTGTTTCCTTGGACAATAATGTGACAGTATGACTCACTTTACTGATAGGTTTCTGTATCATAAAGGAAAGCTCTTTGTATAAGAGAGAGTTAGTAGAAAAGAGCAACATTTCCTATGCTATAGATAGCATGGTTTATTTAAAGTGCAAGTATTTAATAGTCATAGATAATATTTATGTGATACTGGAATTCTATTTCTTTTGTATGGTATCAGGTAACAACAAATCAGAAGAAATGAAATCTTGTGAATCTTGCTAAATTACCTTAGAGTGGGCTTCTAACTGTCTAATTTGGTAGCGGCAAAATTAGTGCCCTGGCAGCTATGAAAAAACCTAATATTTCTAGAAGTTTGTGTAGGTTTGTAGGCAGGACTGTAGAGTGATGTAAACTGATAGTGAGCAGGCAGATTCTGCCATGTCAAAAACTTATTTTCAGGCTGTTGACAGCAAACTTTAAAATGGGAACATTTAATTTTTATCCAAACTTGTTGATGGCAGAGTAAGTAGGAAATCAGTTAACAGGGAACTTGCTGTAGTGTTAAACAAAGCAGATATGAAACATTCTTATTAGGAGACCCTGGATAATCCACAGTTTAGTGTCAGTGTATGAAGTTAATAGACCAATGTAGCACCTTCTGGTTTAGATGCTCCTAGAGCAGAAGTGGCAGGACCCTCTAATGGTTTGCTGCTAGTGAATACCTTTACTCACCGCATTCTGTGCCAAGCACAGGTCTATTGCCCTTTAAAAATGTTTACTAGCTTATGAGCTGATTTTAATCAGCATAAATGATTGCTAATTCTAATCAGTTTAGTTAGATTTATTCCATATGCACTATGACTGCAAAATCTGTACATAGTAAAAAAACAAGTTTACAGTAACATGGAGTATGCGTGTTTATGTTTATAAGGTTGGGTAGAAATAATTTGCACACTTCTTATTGTGGGAAGTTATATTAATTGTCTATAATTGTGATCCCTCTGGTTCTTGACTGGGCTTAGAAATCCATTTAAAAAAAAAAAAAAAAGAAAAAAAGAGTACAGGTTAGCTGCAGGCAAACATTTTGTCTGTGCACAGTTACCTGATCCAGTTAGCTTCCTCAGCCTCTTGAATGTGTTCTCTCCCATTCCAGCCAGGCTGGGATTTTATCGTGCAACTATCCAAAGAGTTCCTTCAAAAAGCATACCACATTGTGGAAGGGAAGGAAGTGTAAAAATTTACGAGTTTTAAGAAAAACTTGAGAGTGCTGATGGTGAGGTGATCCCTCTCACTCTATAAAATAACATCAGGGGATGTAAAATATGGAGACATGAAGAATGTTCTCTAGAAAGAGCATTTTTCTCTTCTTCCAAACATCCCAGTCCAAAACTGGGAGTGCCTGTTTGCATCCATCCCTCAGACAGGCCAATGACTTTTTGTCACTGGTCACAATGATTGTTTTATGTAATTGTTCCAGCTAGCTTACTTTGTGTGGGACATCTCTATCCTTGTCCCAGTTATAGCTCCTTTTAACTTTTGAAGTTTAGTTCAGGTGGCTTGCTATGAACTAGAAACATGTCCTTCAGAAAGTCTTTCTAGAAACTGTTGCTAGAATAACTCTTGTACATGCAATAGTTGAAGCCTTTCTAGAAATCGATTAAGCAAAGATCGTAGAAAGCTCTGCAAATGTTCATCCTCCTTGCCTTGAATTACTCCAGTTTTGAATTATTCTGTATCAGGCCCTCTCTTGAGACATAATGTCAGATTAGCCCCATGGGCAAATATGCATGAGAAGCAGGATGTAACCAGATATATTGTTAATAGTGGTGACTTCAGGAAGGTTTAAACCTAGATAACCCACGCTGGGAGCACTGCTTTGTTTGGTGGAGTCAAGAAGGACGTATGTTAATGTATCATGTATGTTAATGTACATCATTGTAACTGTCTAAATAACTCTGATAAAGGTACATGAAATGTAGAAACACTTCACGATATCATCATCCTGAAGACAGGCTTCATTGAAGTCAACATGAGCTTTGCCCTTGATTTCAGATGAGCAACATTTTATTTACTAGAAACTCAATTCATGCTTGGGTTATGCTGACCATGCTTAATTTGGGGGTGATTTGTAATGACATGACACTCATAATCTTCACTTTGGGGGAGCAAAAGTTAGGCAGTGCAACATACAGATTGTGCGATGGGGGATGGAATCAAAAAGTAGCAATGGCATCTGTAAGATGTGCCAATTCTGTATTTTTTCTAGGGAATCTTTTAAAAAGTTTTTAAAAAGCCATGACTTTCCTCCCTTAATCCAACCTCCTTAGAGAGAGGAATGGTTTAAATATACATGCACTAGAGACTGAATTTGCAAATGACAAAGTAAAAAATATTTCCCCCACATCATTAATGGCAGAAATGACAGGTTCTTATTAGCTTTGTAATTTCTAGAAGTTCGAGACTAAACTCATCCCTAGAGTACGCCATGCTTGGGGCTTAATTTGATACTGCGTGATTGGCCTCATTTAACAAATGTCAACAAAATCTTGGTCCCTCTCCTTGATTCAGTAGTAGCTTTGCTGCTGACGTATGAGTCGGATCCTGAGTCTGATAATCTTATGGGACTGACTTTTACAGAAAAGTGATAAACCAATATATGACTTGAAAAAGGCTTGAAAAATTCATTCAGTGCTGTCTTCCTTTTGTGTTTGATTGTTAATCCCCCCAGGCGCTGGGTATGTTCCAAAACCATGTCTATGAAGTTTATATCCAGTAGGTAGGCAACAGCTGTAAGAAAGCAGAATTACACAGTATGTCTGATTTGTACTAGTGTATTAGAAAATACCTTCAATGCAGGATCCCAAGGCAGTCATGAAAGGTGTGCGCAATAAGTTTGTGGGGAGAGAAGTTAATTTTCTTTGAATAGAATAGTTCTTTAAAGTATGTTTTCTTTCACAACTCAACTGTTACTCTTGGTAATGACTGTAGTGTTTTCTCATTACTTTTAAACCAGAGTTGAGCATGCCGTTTAGATTCTTAACCTTATTTGTAAAGGGAACCCTATACTTCAAAATACTTTGCTTCTAGTTAGAGCATAAAACTTCAGGTCTCAGTCTCAAGGATGAAATTTCCTGAGAGTAGATTTTTAAGCTTCCACTTAGTGTTGAAGGAACAAAGAAAAGATAGGCAAAATTATTGACATTTTCCAATGGAGAATAATACAATGTAGTAAAGCATTGTTTTCTAAATCTATTTTTCTATAAAACAATACCTTTCAGAAACATATCGATTTAGGTTATACATCAAAAAACCACCTTGGACACAATTTTTAAGCTCCTTTAAAGTCCAAGCAGCAGTTTGAGCTGTCAATGTTGATAATAGATGCATCACTCCTCCTACTCAGAAAAGTAGTCCGGTACTCCTAATGAAGGACACTTGACTGGGGTAGCAGTAAAGAAGTTTGAACAAAGGCATAGTAATAAACTGGAAAATATAGCTTGGTACAGTTAGATATTTCAGTTTCAGTCTTCCAAGTAGTCATAATCAAGAGTGAATAACAATGGTTTAAAAAATAAATTGTTTTTCATGAAATTATGCTGTTGGTTTGTGAAATAGTCCTTTGAAGATATATGCTCAGATTTAGCCAAAAATATGCTACAAATTATATACTCATTTTTGTTGTATTGTAGAGACTTTCTATGGCCTATGCAAAGTAATGATCACAACTACTTCTACTGGAAAAGTAGAAGTAACCTCCTTTGTTAAAGAAGTGGAAAATGTTGGAAAAACATGCTGATAAAAATCTGTTCTATCTGAGCTTAATTCATTTCAGTCAAAACACACAACAGATTCAGGTCATATTTACTGTGACTAATAGGTGATAATTATTATCCGACTTCATGCGTTTTCTTAGTCTTCCTCCTGAAAATACTGAGACCTGCATTTAAATGTAATTTCATTAAGTTTTAAGCTGAATTATATTATCTCAGAATTGAGGAGGACAAAGAGCTTGGACATGGGTATAATCAGGTACCATGGCTCACTTGTTTCATGGTAGCTTTGAAGCCGCTGTGCTCTGCTCATGGTCTGAGATCATAAGAATACATTTAAGTCTCAATTGCTCTGACTTGATGTAAACACTTCAAAATATATTTAAGCTAAACTTCTGAAATCTCAGTGTACACATAAGGCCTGTGAAAAGTGCTTCAGAATCACTCCAGGTAGAAAAACGGAGCTTACTGATGCAAAATGCAACTCAAAACGTTCAGTGTGACTCTTGGGAATCGAGAGGAAGGTACTGATCTTCTGGAGAGAGGTAGAGCGAATGGGCTTCACTTTGTGGATTTTACTACAGGTTAAGAACCAAATTCCCTTGCTTGTCTCTTGGCAACACACACTGACACAATTTCTATAGCAGTTTATAGGCTGTGGTAGTATCTGTGACCTCTTCTATCCCTCAGGCCATAGCTACGTAATCACTTTAATTTTACATAACTATGCACAGCAGCCAAAAAGGGCAGTCTCGTCTTTCCCCATTGCCCCCAGCAACTCATTCCTGTCCCTTCCCCTGTGCTGGCACTAGCATTCATATGATCAGTCAGTGAGCTGAATCAAGAAACCAGCCTGGCTGAAAACTAACCCAAAAAAACCCAACTGTAATATATTTTTTCAGTGGATCAACTAAAGAGATACTGAAGGAGCTTGAGATTTGCATAGCTATGGGTGAATTTGTCTCCGAGAAAAGTACACCCTTTTGGGTCTCACTTCTGTACAACAAAATGGTGGTGCTTAACTTTTCTAAATAAAAGCCTTTCCACATCCTTGGCCAAAAGGGCAAAAGATCCAAGCCAAAAGAAGATACAACAGAGCTCTTAGGTTACCAAAATCTGTTGATTGCATATATATGCAGGTAACTGCTAGCATCATTTTTCTATGATTTTATTTTCTTTTTTACTGTTTTAAATTGTGTTAGATGTTGGTGCACTAAGTGTTAAAAAAAACATTTGAGTCTGTCTTTCATTCTTATGACCAGTGAGCGTGGAAGAAAGTGTGAAATAAGTTGCTGAGAGGGCTTTAGTTAGGTATAGGCCTGGGAGGAAAGAAAGAATCAAATATAAATGGGACTTCCAGAGGCCTTGTAGCATAGTGTTACATCTAACTTTCCATTTTCAGCACAGTGCAACATTGATATTTTATTTCATTCTGGGGAAAGAGGGGAGAAGGCTGGCACTTCAAATTAGCAGCAGCTGCAGAATTAAGACAAGGGTGTTAGTGACTCATTTGGAAAAGTACTAGCTAAAACATTCTGTCTCCTAGAAAAAACATTTAAGAAGGGTTTATGATATAAACTTTGAATTTCGTGAATAGTGCCTGTGACCTGATTTCCTCCAGGTAGCTTTTCTGATTAGTGACCATTTGCTTTTGACAATTGCATATTAAAGCGAGGAGAATACATGGGGACATTTTGGAGGGGGAAACATCTCTCTTAACAGGGTCAAAGACTCCAGAATGCCTCTTACTTCTTTTGACCCAGTCAGTTAGCCAAAAATTCAGATTCTTATTCTTCCAGGTAGAAGGAAAAAATGGTGATACTTAGTTGTTTCTTTGACGTAGCTGAATTATTGACAAAGTGTGGTCAAACTCCAGTTTCCCTGGACACAGGGATCTTGAATAATAGAAGCAGTTTCTTTGTTCTCCGTCCCAAATTCCTTTCCCCAATTCACTATTCTCTCTGTTTAGGCCTTTTACAGGACCATAATACTCAGTGCTTATGTTTAGGTTGTTCTCTACTCTTTCCATATCTGTATTGAGGTGAGGTTTTTTCCTTCCTCTGATGAATATGTGTATTTCCCTGTTTTATTCCCAAGTCCTACAAATGGCTTTATTTAGCTTGAAGAAGAGAAGGCTAAGGGGAGATCTAATTGCTGTCTAAATCTATCAAATGAGAATGCATAGACAAGGTGGAGCCAGACACTTCTTTGAGGCGCACAGGGGAAGGATCACAGGATAATTCAGGTTGGAAGGGACTTCAGGAGCTCTCTAATCCAACTTTCTGCTGAAAGCAGGGTCATCTAGAAGACCAGATTGCTCAGGTCTTGAAAATCTCCAATGATTGAGACGCACAGCCTTTCTGCACTTCCAATGCTCGCTGTCCTCATGGTGATTTTTTTTCCCCCTTATTTCCAGTCTGAACCTCTCTTGTTTCAACTTGTTCTTGTTGACTCATCCTCACACCATGCACCACTCTAAGACCTGCCTCCTCCTGCTTGATAACCTCCTCAGAGGTTTCCATTCTACAAATGGAGAGCTGCTATTAAGTCCCACCAAAGCCTTCTCTTCTCCAGAATGAACAAGCCCACCGCCTTCAGCTTTTCACAGAGCATGTGATCCAGCCCCCAGGCATCTTGACAGCCCTCCACTGAACTTGCTCCAGCTTATCAATGTCTTTCTTTTTCTGGGGGCCCAAAGCTGCGTGTAGTATTCTAGATGGGGTCTATCAAATGGGGGGCTAGTCACTTCCCTCACCCGAGTGCAGCCCAGGAGGCACACCTTACTGCCAGAGCATGCTGCTGGCTTATGCTCAGCTTGCTGTGTGCCACGGCCCCCCAGGTCTGTTCCAGCAGAGCTGCTCCCCAGCCAGTACCAGTGCAAGGGACTCTTCCTTCCCAGGTGCAGAACTTCGCACTTCTCTGATACAAAAATGTTAAACGCAGCACTCCCAGGACAGACCCTTGTAGTGCTCCCTTGGTACTGGCCTCCAGGTAGAGTATAACCTATTAACTGTGATTCTCTGAGCCTGACCGTCCTGTTAAGTTTCATTCCAATCTAGTTGTCCACTTGTCCAGACTATAATGTCTTTACCTTGGGTCCAAGAAAGGAGTGGGACACAATGTCAAAGTCCTTGCTAAAATCAACGTGAATGACATTCAGTGCTCTCCCCTTGTCTACAGATCTAGTAGTTGTATCATATAAGGGAATAGGCAATAGGATGTAACACAATGGACACAAGTTGTGACATGAGAAAATTGTAATTACATATGAAGAAATTTATTTTTTTTTTTCACCATAAGGGTGGCCAAGCACCTGAACGGGTGCCAAGAGAGGTTCTGGAATCTCTTGGAGACAGTAAAAACTCACCTGGACAAGGTCCTGAGAAACCTCATCTATTGAACCTGCTCTTGGAGGGAAGGTGGACTAGATGACCTCCAGACACCCTTTCCAAACTAGTGTGTGATTCTATAAGGTAGACCCTGATAACTATCATCAGCATAAGAGGCTCTAAAGTAACTGTTACAGTTCCTTCTATGTTTCATTATTGTAAGCTGTGATGCGGTATTTGGAGAGGAAAGGTATAGGAGGAGTTCACTTTTTCTATTTACCAGAACATGCATTCTACAAATATGCAAATGACATTTCAATAATCTCTTCATCATGCAAATTTCCTTATTCCATTTTAGCAAATATCTTGTTTAAGCTGCTTAAAATTTCAGGTTTTAGGTTTGTCTGTTTGGTTGGTTTTCTCCTGTCAGAACATTATAGTGCTACAAAACTATGCGGGAAATTGTGACAGAGGTGTATACTTTCTCATATCAAACTACTTCTTTAGGCTGACATTTCTTGTTCCTGCATCAAATCTGAATTTGTTGGCAAGTTTTTGTCTTGGACATGGATTTAAAATTAAATAAAACAGTAATTAACCCCCAATTAAATCTTGTTTCTTTCCAAGCAGACATTATTCAGAGGAACAGCACAGAGTACTGAAGAAGGCAGTGTTCAGAGTTTCTAGTAGAAAAAATGTGAAGAATTAGCGTGTTCCTGTTGTTCTTCACTGACAATTCTGCTATATCTCAAGTGACTTTTCTTCCAAATTACAGTAAATTCATCAGCTGCAGAAGCTATAGAAATGTGAAGGGCTTCCAAACCCACCCACCCAGCCTCTTTAGCCCGCTCTGCTTTTGTTAGCACTGCTTTCCAGTGTCTTTTATATACTCACTCCCCCGTATTTTCTAAGGATTTTCAATGGCAGGTATAATAATAGGAAGCTCTCATGATCCCAAACCCTGAAGTTAATCTTAAAGATGCTGCTTCTACTAGATCTTTAAAAAAAAAAAAAAAAAATAAAAAAAAAAATCACAGCTATAGTTTTCAGCCAGATTGATGATGAGAAAAACATGTAAACCCCACCAAATGTCAGTTCATTTTTACACTGCTAACTAAATAATGTGATCATGGTTGTTCATTAATTCTGAAAATCAGGTTTCTTGTTAGATGGCAAAATATATATTTAGGGACCTAAGACAGGATTAAGTTGGCCTTAAGATGACTTCCTCATGGCCAGAAAGTTGCAGAGACAGCAGCATTATCACTCCAAGTAATTATCACAGAAAAGAAATTACCTAATTGAACACTTCCTTATTTCCTCCTTTATCCTAGAGTGTTTACCTTGATGGTGACTGGGCTATGAGAACATAAATAAAAGTGAAGAGTTTTACGAAAATGTAGAATTGGGAAGAAATGAAGAGATACTTGTGCACTGGGGCTGCTTCTGCTCTTAGGAATTTTAAATGCTGTTCTTGGACTTTTATTTAATTGAGGGCCTGGGACTAGGGAGGAGTGTTATCCAGCATCTAACACTTACATGCTAAGTAGCTATGCATCTTTCCAGGAGAAATAGCAAAAAACTGTGGTAAACATGAAAGAAGAATGACAGAAGTTTACTTTGCCATGTTGCCCCAAAAAGAGGCAGAAAAACAACTACGCATGTTTTATATCTGCTACCGCTTTTCTTCTTTCAAAACTGAAAGTGGAATTCCATGTCAGATGAATAATTGAATAATGAACAAATGAATAATGAATACTTTTTTTTTTTACTCATATGAAATATAATGGGTCATTTTCCATGCTTACTTACACTCTACTCAGCTCTGTCAAGTTTAGTATAAATGGCTCCTCTTTTACTGATATTTATATGAAGTTTAGAAACGCGTATATGTTGATCAGCAGAACTCCTGGCATTTCCACAGCACACCTTTTTAAGAGTAGGGATTTATCTGAGTCTTCCAAAATGTGTTCTGTCTTTCTCATTGGTGGAAAGCGTGCTGCATCTCACCCAATCGCTTTTGTCTTCCAGAGAGAATGCTGCAGATCCCTGTGCTCTGGTGGTGGTTGCTGATACTTGTATATACACATTTTTAAAATGTGTTGGATATATGGTTTAGTTTAGATTTACCTACCACTTGTTAGAAAATATTCACTGTTGATTCAGTTTCCTTGATTGACTAGTTATTGCTATTCTTTGATTCTTGACAGTGTGGTGTCTACTTTGCAGGATAGCCTGTGCTCCACGTAACTTAGATATTGGGCAATCTAGTGAAGTATGTATGTTCGTGTATTGTTTATAAAATATTCTGGGGTTGCTGTCTGTATAATGAAGGCATTCATGTGTAAAATGGGCACTAGTTGTGATTTCTTTCATCAGTTAAGACCTTAGTCCTTCTCTTGACACTGATACTGAGCTCCATGCCCTCTCTTAATTTAAATGGCCATAGAATCTAGTCTTTGCAGAAAACTCATACAACAGAATCTTACTTGTATTTTATCTCAAGAAATAATAAACATCGTAACATTAATTTTCATATTTATTGCATTACAGCCCCCCATTTTTCAATTTAAATGAGCTGCAAAATCTTCAGACGATACCAGACTATTGTTCATGCCAGCCTATAGCTTTAAAGCAGAATTCAGAAGCCATTTGCTCTGGGTCCCTTGGAGACTGCGGAAAGAAGGCTCGCTGATATCAAGGGTTGTACGCAAGTCTGAGCAACTCCGGCTTGCCTAATTACTGGAGGATGTGAGGAGACTGAGCTGGGATTTCTGGGAGTAGAAAGCTGAGCGCCATGTCTGGGAATGAAAAATATTTCACAGCTTTAGTGAGAATCTTTTGATAATTGATACTTATAGGAATAGCATCTGGAAAAGAGGAAAGGAAAGCGTGGCGGAGGATACCAACGAGATAACAACAGAGAAGTAGTTTGGTTTCTGTAATTTCATATAAACTCGGCTTCACCAAAGCGACAGACACCTTTGGAAGAACGACCTGCCGTTAGTCCTTAGTCCCACACTGAGGCCCAGAGCAGCTGGGCTCAGGAGCGGTGGGTTTGCACGGAAGGGAGGTGGCTCCACGGGGGCCGATCTGCTTTGCTTTCTTTGCTCCCCTAGCATTGAGCTTATCTCTGTAAGTGGGTTAAATCGGCTCTTAAAAGCTGGCTGTAGACCTGTCTCTTGAGCCTTGTGTTGTCATTCGAGATAGGAAAAAAGGAAAAGGTAAGTGAAAAATGCAAAGCTGGGCGGAGGGCAAATATAAGGAAAACTAATTTTGAAAGAGGAAAATTGCTGTAGAGAACAGATAAGGGAAAAGAATAAGAGAGAAAAGAGCAGGGAAGAGAAAAAGCACAGTTCAGTGGAGAGGCTGTGGCATGTGTGCCAGAGCATGGCACAAGAAGACACGTCCAGCTGCCAGGCCATCCAGGGGGAGTTGCATCTCCAACAAAAGGAGATTGAAGGCAGTATTCTGCAAGAACTCCGTTTGGGGACTGCTAAAGTTCAGCAAGAATTAAAGGTTATTTTTTACAAAAACAATGGAGGGTTTTGGGGAACAGACAAGCAAGACCTCTGGGAAAGGCCTTGTTTTATATAGATTGTGAGAGGACAAAAGGTACTCATGGGGCAAATTTGGCAGTTATCTTTGCCTCTTAACTGGTGCAGCCATATTGTGATACTGTAGATAAAGTTACAGAGCTCAGCTCCTCAGAGTTGAAGACTCCGCCATTTCTTTTTATTTCTTGTAGATTATACATCTGTTTTCTTATTACACTGAAACTAGAGTAAGCGCAAGGACTTCCTGAACACACTCTTAAGTGACGTGGTGATGTTGCTATTCTTTTTGGTATTTTATATGTTCAGAAATTCTCTTATCCCAATAGGTCTGGCATGAATCTGAATCCAAGAAAATACACAGTCTAGCAAAGACTAAATGGAGTTTAGCAGCCAAAATATCACTATACTGTATCACACACTACTCCTGGCAAAAGTGGCTGAACATAAAAAAAATCAGAAGGCATCCATCTCAATATAAAAAATTAGAAAAGTATGCATGGAAAATAGAATTCAGTTGAAATTATACAGTGTATCGGCCAGAGTGAAACTTTGAATTTCTAGCAACATGTTTTCGTGTCTTTAAACCTTACAAGTACAGAGACATGCTTTCTTATATTGAAGTTTTCATCGTTCGTTTGTGCTGTTTGTACCGTGCCAGAACACTTATGTGTCCAAGCACACTGTTCTGGTCATGTGTCAGGCAGCTCAGAGGCTAAGGTCCATCCTAGCAGCCTGAGCGGATCCAGTGTTTGGACTAGAAGTAACATTCCAGTCTGCTTTGGTGAGCGGAGAAGTGGGCTTTCTATTTAGATTAAGATTACTTAGAGGGAAAAGCAGGACCAAGAGAAAGGTTTGAAGTGCTAAAGTCACCACCAGAGAACAGCATTTTCAGTTCCTATAACTGAGATGGGATGATTTGTATATTTTAAGTCATATTTTCTGTGAAGTGGCCAGAATCAGTCTCGATTGTACTGTGGCCTTTGGAGGTGGTGATCATGATGTTACAAAGGGGTAACACAGAGCTTGTATTTTTCTGTCACAGTCTACCCCTGTGGAGCAACACAGCCCAAAAAAGTGCTTTCGTTTTATGGAGGAGAAGTCACAAATAACAAATAGTGATTTTTGCACTTTGAGTATGCTGTCCCGAAGCCATAACTACATCTCACCAAGAAAAAATCCTTTTTATTTTGTTCAGGTTTTATGTGTCTCTTTTGTGGCTTTTGGTTTTGTTTCTTTTTGTTATTTTTTAATCATTGGTTGTATTGGTGATGTTAGCCTTCAAAAAATAATAAAATCCCAGAGGTTTGCGGCATATAGTTTCATCCTGCATCTCTCTTGTGTGCAGTGATCCTCTGAGAATGGTATTTGGCATCTAGTTCCTTTATTCTGACAGCAGGGATCTTTGAGAGGTAACTGCTGTGCAAGCACTGTGCACAATACCAGCACAGCGAGCACTGGTGGAAGGCCAGGTATAAGGATTTATTAGGTATTCTGGAATAATTATCCCCAAATAATTTCAAGTGAGCAGAGCTTTCATCTTGAATAAGAGTACCATTGTCCAAAACAGCTTAATCCACTTTCACAGCCAGCTAAACAAGAAAAGGCATTCTTACTCTGAAATGTGATTGCCTTCTCATGGCATTACTTATAAATGTGGTTATATTTTAAACTGTTAATCTGATACAATTTTTATGCATATGTGAGGCTTCTGTTCCTACTTCTTTCCAGGACGAAGCTTTAAAGGTTTGATGATACTGAAGTAGACACACTGGAGTGTTAGAGGGTAAAAGCTATCAAAGGTGCAGAATATTGATGCTAACAAGATTTAGAGCTTGTCTAGAATTAAAAATATAATGGAATTTATAAGGAAATACTTTTTTGGAATTACTGAGTGTTATAAATTCCCATAAAGATGTTCACGTATCTACATGTTATTTCAGAGTAGGTCTGGTAAATTTCCAAATGTAGACAAGACTTAATTAAGCTGACTTGATGTGCTAAACTCATGTCAACGAAAACTCTATTAATGGTATTGTCCTCTAATAATTAATTTTAATAGTTTTAATTATATGACTAAATCTAGTAATACCAGAAGTAAATAAATGCACAATGAATATTTATCCACTTCACTAAGTGAGCATTTTGCCTGCATGCAGTATTCAGGACTGGGGTCCAGAGTACTTGGCAGAACGCAGATGAGATTTCTCTGTGTTCTTTTTGATGTCTCCGTTCTTGAAAATTATAAGTACTGAAGTTACACAGGTATCTTGAATGTATTTTTAAATTGGAAGGTTTCTAGGACATGCAGTAGTGCAAAACACAAGTAATTACATGAATGTATGTATCATAATTGTATTAACACATTTATATTAAATAGTAGTAGTTTTATAAATAAAAAGTTATGTACACAGAAGAATGGATATGAAGTTGCTTAGCTTTATAAAAACCACATTTACAATGATGTATACATATACATATATTTAATTTAATTACACCGAGTGTTGGCATGAGAGACCAACTCTGCTCAGTTATAGCCCTCCAATTTTAATGGGAGGGGAATGGAGTTAAATAAGTAATGCTGGGTAGAATTTGACTCTAAATACAGAAAAAACTCGGTTGCAGTCTGTAGCATATTCTACTTTGGTGACTCTTGCAGACTTCAAAGAGAATTGTACATTTGCATCCCAGGGCAGAAATTGGCCATGTGCTTGGCAGCATGAAATCTCTCAAGGTAATACTTCATAACTATGGAATGTATCCCATGACTGATATGTAGCTAAGAAGTGAGAATCAAATTACATTAGAAAAATTTGAAATTAAATATTTTTCTAGTAAAAGAGAGCATTATGCTGGGTAAACAATATATGTTTTCTTTTTTTAGAGATGCATAAATATATGAAGCATTTAAATATGTATGTATTTTCTGCTTTTTTAAAATTTTAGTAATATTTCTTTAAGAAATAAGATTTTTTTTCTTGAGTTCATTTATTAGAGTTTGATGTTTGACTCTTGTAGGTATCTCTTTGTAATTTCTTTTTACAGTCTTCTTCACTCCAATTAAGTTTGGAATTTCTGATCTTAAGCAATTAATTTCCAAACATACAGACTTGTTTCAGCAGGGAAGGAGCAAACATCCCTAAATTCTTACTGGTGTCTGCACAGAGGCCTCCACTAAGGTGCTTTTAGTGTCTTTTGTTAAAAAAAAAATAAATGTTACTGAGAACAAAAAATAAATTTGTGAACTTTGTTGTCCCTATTAGTATATGTAAGAGCAACAAGAATTACCTAACTCTTCATTTTCACAGTGGCCCAGACTCTTGCAGGTAAAGATGAGCTGTTTTGTCCTGAAGCAGATGTACCTTCTGTAGTGTCAACTCCACTCACTTTTCCTGAATCCATTCCCAGTTCAAACTGAAGCCCTATACTGGTCATGTTTAATGGGGAGTATTGGACTCCATCCATCTTGTCTTCTTCCCATGATACTCCTGCCTGCCTAGAGCATTGTTGTGCCAGGTGGGGAAGGTGGTGATCACAATTTTGGCTAAATTTTTGGCTCTCATAGTGGGGAGACCCTTCTCTATTGCCTTTGATCAACATAAGGTATTGCTGAGGATCCAGCCAAACCTGCAGAGAGCAAATTCTTGTGAGAAATAGAAAAGGATGTTTATTTGAAATAAAATAAATAGTAAAGGAAATGCAGATTTTCTTATATTTGTTATTTTACTTGAGGTTCTGTTCACATGAGCCCAGGTGGTCAGGAGGATTTTCTCTGGAAGCTAGGTTTGCCACTGCCTGTGATAGACTACAAGGTACTTGGTAATTGATTTAGCTTATCAGTTGTTACTCTTTGTATTATTAAAGCACCCTGGCAGCCCTCCACACAGGTCAGGAATCCTTTGCCACAGAGGGCTTTCATGTCTCAGTGAAACGCAGGAGACAAAATGGACTTAGGAGGGTATAAACAAACTGGGTAGTAGTAGTGTTTTATGTGATGATCCTTGGGTTTAAGATAGACTACTACTTTTTTTGAAAACTTTGTTGCATAATGTGCATTCAATATCCTGTGACTAATGGGTACTATTAGGGAAATCTCAATAGTTAGGGAGATAATGTCAGACTCATTGGAGACCTGATAAAGAACAAAGCAACGCATTAATCTCATTGTCAAAAGAACTATATATGCATCTCAGTTCCAACAAAGTGAGATGTTATTTTCTGCTAATACTTACTTTCTATCAACTTTAACAACCTTCAGCTCTGTGTCACAATTCTTAAAATGCTTAATCATGGGAATAGCATTTGGAACTATTCATGTAGTTAAGAATATTAACATGATTAAAAAATTTGAAGTTCTATCTGACTTCTGCAGATCAAGTCTGAAGTATTTTGTGTGTCTACCATAGGTCTGAATTGTCTAGATCCTGACAAACACTTGGATAAAAATGTGGGTGTGTTGAACTTTGCATAAGTTTTTAGACATACGTAGTTGGGGTTGGAGAAATACTATACTGGTTATTCTGTTACGTTGCAAAATAAAAGCCAATTACAAAAAGCACATCTTGCAGTACTCATCCCTGAAAAGGGATTTCATATGAAGACCGTGTATTTGTATGAAATTTAATGGCCATTTCTTCAGTGAAATTTCACTGTCCTGCTGAGCATAAAATACAGAAGCACTTATATAATAGAAACTTGGAACACTGTAAATTATGTCCTTTGAACAATAAATGAACTTTCTTCTTATGTTGAACTGAAGTTTAGGAATGTAGTGTTCTTTGTCTCATAATTGTCTGCCTACACACACCCAGTCTGCACTTCTAATAACAACTCGCCGTTGAAGGAGCACACATGTCCTATATTTTTGGCCTCAACTGTATATTTTTGTAGTGGAAGATGTCTTTACATTAACAAAAATAACTTCATAATGATTACACATTATAGTTAATGGTGCCAGGTTTACATTATTACGTGTATACATACTTGTTAGAACATGAATGATATTTTTCAGAATAACCATAGAGTTTGTGGAACTATTAAGTGTTTTTGGCTCCCTTAAAATATTCAAAATTCAAAAAATTCAAAAACATGGTTGTTGAATATGCACTTTTTTTGTTATTAGTCTAATATTGCTATTTGTTAGGCTGTGATGAATATGTTCTCCAGACAAGCTAACAAAAGATAACAGATCCATTCTCTGTCCAGGAAAATAATACCATATAAACAGAATATTAGACCAGGGCTTTAGAGGACAAGCCATCATTCTGTAAAAGAAAAAGGTCAGCCCAGTATGATGTCTCCAACTGTACTTCAGGACATGTAAATATAAAACCGTAAAGAAAAGCAATTGTCATTTAAAGCTAAGCGTAAAAAGCATAAGCTTCATTATCGTGCTGATCTGGATGAACCTTAAACAATGTTTACAGTAAGGTTTGGAGAGTTGCCTAGCACTAGAGTATACACAATTAAACAACATAGCTGAACTTTTCTTTCATGTCAGTGTACTGCTAAAAAGACCTCCATTGTACTCATATGATAGTCATTCTTGGAACTTACAACATAAACAGGAATGGAGAACATTCACTTGTAATTCTATCCCATGGTAGCTGAGTGCATCAAGGGGCATAACTGCATTTTCACCTGTACAGCTTAAGAAGTAATTTAGATATATAAAATAAGGGTAAGGGCATTAGCAAAACATGAACTCAATTCTGACGTGTGAATGTGTACCTGAATTTGGTAGTTGCAAGTATGGACTAATAGTTATTTAGCATTGCAAAATTAATTTTGATTGTTTTTGCGCACCCTTATTTCTGTGACTAATAAGCATCTACATACTCATCCTTCCTTTGGTATAGGAACCCAAAAAAAGCAAACACAAATTACTGATGGAATAAAGGGAAGCTAAAGCAACAAGCCAGTTGGTAGACTTTGAAAGTGGATAATCTGAATTGGAACTGCAGTTTGGCATGCCATTAGTCTCAGGAATAATTGTGTTTCACATTATAACAGTGGGAATTTCCAGAATCACCTGTATGGTTTCATATTTGTTCTAGTTATTAATTTTTCTTTTAAAAGAAATTATTTTGGATACCACTTTTGCATATATATACATCATAATAGTTCTTGTAGTGCTTGTAACTAATGTTATTTCATTGCCGCACTCAGTTTCTGTTAAGCTGTTTATGTGGAGACTATATCTGAATGAACATTTTGAATCAAAACTGTTAATATTAATGGGTGTATGTAAAAATGGAAGTTAATGCAGGATATGAATTTAAATGTGCAGTATATGACTTGTTTAAATCTAGGACAATTAACTAGGTTGTATGCAGCTGATGACACTGCAAAAAGATGAACACTAATTGTATTGTATATGAAAAATGCTCTGAGCTTTCATCAGCATCCAGAAGAGAAGAACAGTTCAAAGCTTATGAACAAATTATAAACATAAATGCTTCAAATAGACAATGTTTTCTTTCAAATATTCCTTTTTTTTTTTTAATTGAGACCTCTTGACCTTTGCTTTCTGTAGGAATAATACTAATCCTATGCAATTTCAGGTAATCACAACACTCACTCATCAGAGATTGAAACAGGTTTTTGTAGTATTTGTAGACTTGAAATTAAAATGTTTAAACTCTACATTCTCTTCACTTTCACTGAGCAGTTTTTACTGCTCATTGACCAAAAATTATTCACACTATTGTCTGAAATTGCAGTTTATTACAGTTATGATAGAATAATTATATTCTACTCTACACTAGAGCTGATAGCAAGAGGAATAATCATAATTTTATGTTGCCAGACCCTCAGTCCCTCAGTGCTATCTATTCTATAATAATTTTTGCAGTTTTAAAAAAATGGCATCTCATTTTTCTGGACAGATATTCAGCTGGAGTCATGATGACATGCCAGTATTACTGCTTTAAAAACACAGAATTTAGGAATACTGCATGGGCTTTTATGTGCATAGTAGATGAACAATTTCATTAGCAATCCTGCAGCATGTTTGTGAACGGTGTTAGAAAGTGCTCGTCCAAGCAGCCCCATCAAGAAGTCTTTTTGTCTCTGAACGCACAGCAACTTCATTACCTTCGAAATAAGTTTCCTTGAATTACTGTCCTTTGAATTAGGCCTTTCTGCCATATGCAATTGATATTACATTGCTAAATATTGCCAGTACCTTTCCCTTATATTTTTAATACAAAAAAAGTGATTTCAATATCTAATGAGATCTTGCTTTTTAAATTAGATGGGGTTTTGTATGTCCTGGGAATCCAAAGAAAGTCCCTGGCTAGCAAAGTCAAATTAATACGTTGGTGCTCTAAGTACATACATCAATGGATGGTAACTGTGTAGACTGGGAGAGGAATTCACCATTTGCTAAACACGCTTGGTACACAGCTTCGTGCTTGTAGGCTGGAAACAAGCACCCTATGGGGACACTCTGGGTTTAGGCGGTGACTTGTATTTAGGCGTGCAAGAATTGTAGGCCGAGGAGAGTAAAAGCAAATGCTAAACCTAAAGGCACGTGGCTGCTGCCAATCAGGGAAGTCACAGCTGTGTGCACTGTGGACTAGAGAGGCTTGCCTGCTAGCTTCGGTGGGGAAATTTTTTGTTGATATCTAGGGGTAACTTGACCAGTACTTCCACCAATTTGAATGGGCTTATGCCCAATGAATAGAAACTCTGAAAGCCATTACAGTTCACTTTCAATTGCAATTATCACATTTACTTTAAGGCTGTAAGAATGTTGTGCTACACTGCATGTCTCATGGCTGTAAATAATTGTCTTAATAAAGTTTTAATGTCTGCTAATATAAATCTACCTTCTCCTCACTGGCAGCACATTTTTCTTCTGATAATACCTAATGGCATGCATTTGTAGCTAGTCCCTCTGTGTACTGGTGCCAGCCGTCCCTGTACAGATAAGGGGCTGTCACTGCGTCCACAATAAATTCGTATTAGCTGGGTTTAGAGCTAGACTGTATTTTATTTGTTATGTTAACTCATAAACTGGAACTTCAGTCAAAATGAGTTTACAGAAAATAGTTTGTACAAAATATGTTTCTCTGATTTTTTTGTTTAATTGTAAAAGGAAGATAGCATCTTATTTGAGCAACACTTTTGTTGCAACTTTGACTTGAGCTTTTTAAAGTAAGCGAGAAGCTGTTTCCTGATATTTCAAAATGTGAGTCACATGTCATCATGTTATAATGATAATATGGCTGGTTGAATTTTTTAAGTCATTCACTCAAACATTAGTAAAGTAAGTGTTAAAACAATTATGAAAAGATAAAGCAAATACACTGCATCTTCTGGTAGGTATTTTCTGGTGTCTGTTTGGAAGCAAATCATGTCAGTCTAAGGTGCTACACAAAGATGAGGTCCTATTTATGTCCCAAAATAGGCCTAAAATGATACATGAGTAATACCCAAGCATTGTGTTGGTCCCCTGTCCAGATCCATGAACCAGTTTCACAGCTATTCTGATTATCTCACTAGACCTGAAACATCCAGTTGATACACATCCACATTAAGCTTACTTCAGCTACGCAAATCATTAATAGTCCTAAGTTGTACCCCAGAAAGTCAATGATATGTTCACTCAGTCTCGTTCACTGTTTCCAGGGAAAACTAAAATGCATTTGTAGACCTTTCTATCCAACATACCCAGATGTGCAGGTTTAATTTTGTGTAGGTATTCTTCATTTGCACAGTCCCTAAGCACTGATGTGATTGGAATTAGATAAATGAGGAGTCCAGATACAGATCATACAATAGATTTCCCTCCAAGTCATTGTCCCCATAAAGTCTTGATGCTTAAACCTGTAAATTATTTGAAGAGTTTTAGGGTTGTCTTCTAGATAAATTCTAAGTGTGAATTGCCAGAATGTTGCTGTCAAAAAGTCTCACTATTTACTGAATTTACATGTCTTCATCAATTCTTCCAGAAATCTGTTGGGTTTTTTTCGTGACACAAAAAGCATGACAAAAAAGCCACGAGCCAGTTCAGCTTGTAGACATAAAAAAATACAAACCACTGTAACCCATTAGGCTAATTATGGTATTAAAAATTAACATCTCCAGACTCCATGCTTCCTTTTTTTAACTTCTGCACAAGGACAAAAATGGATGTGGCATGCATGTGAAGCAACATGAATTTGCAGTCAGAAAAAAAAGACTATTAACAATAAACCTCCATGGATGTGGTCCTGAAGGACTTTCTTTCCAAATGTGTCCTGTTGTAAAGCGCTGGGATTACTCATAGTAGTAAGGATTTGTTCTGGGACTTTACAGGGTTGCCACCCAACCATTTTGTGGCTCCCAAGATATGCAGACCTTTTATAAAACACGGAGGAGCCGAAGAGCAAATGGAAAGTACTTTTTTATACGTAGCCTTGCCACTTCGCAGACACCAGGACATTCAGGCCTTGTGGTGCCATCACATTTTAAGCACAACTCTCCGGTGCCTTTGCTAGCAAGTTCTACTTGAGAATTGATGGCAAGAATATAACCCGGTGTAGTGTGTGCTTGCAGGCTGAGTGGTGGTGGGAGGCCAGCTGTGGAATGTGGGAAAGCGGCTGAACTGCTGAAGTCATGCAGGGAATGTTAAATGTGTCTCCAGCTGGCAGGGAGCTGCGGCTTAAACACAAGCTCCGGGTCCTGGGTATTGCCAAGTGTTCCCAGCACCCTCAGCTCCTCCTGCCCCGAGCACGGTGCCGATACATGTCGCAAATGGATCGAGAAGGAAATGAAATGCCTGTCGCCTTTTAGGGGAGTTTTAATGGCAAATGAAGCGAGGCAGTGAAGGCTTAAACTTTTTTATTATAAACTAGACTGTTACGGCAGCCCTACTCAGGCAGTGAGAAGTGTGGCTGAGAAAAGTTAATTCTGCAACTCTCAGTAGAGTGAAAAAGGGTTCTTGTATTTTTTCTTTTTTATTTCCTTGGGGTATGTTCCTCTTGGGAAAATGCAATTCATCTTTCTTTAACAACCCTCTAAATTAGTGGGGGTGTTCTCCAGCAGCCTAGCCAACGAGTTCCAGTTTCACAGTAAAACCAACAGGGGCAGGGACTGCTGCCTACCTGGCATGGTAAAGGGCAGAGGGAGAGTAGGTGGGAAACGTGTTGCAGCCCTTCTTCTGGGTGGACAATTAGAATTTCCTCAGGTCTCCTGGTGTTCCTTGATTAGCAGGGCAGCTGCTGTGACTACCCCTACAGGATATCTGCAGGTATTTTCACGTGTTTTTTTATCATGCTGACATAAGCTCACTTTGTCTCAGCCCCGAGACAAAGGGCTGAAGGGAAACATGGGCAATGCTTAACCTGAGCTAAAAAACCCTGCTGAGGTGTCAGCGAGGTGACTTGTGGTCCAAGGGCACAGGTCGTGTTAATCCCAGGTGTATTGGAAGAGACTGTGTAGACATGACCTATGTTGTCTAAAGGTACACTGAGGAAAGAGTTAAGAGAGCATGACAGTAAAACTCTGAGGTAGCAACAGTGTTACGAATAGCATAGGAGTTTATAGAATACTATCTATTAAGTATGATGTAATCAACAGTAGCAATGGATTATTACAAACAGCAGCATATAACTGCCAAACCATGTAAGACCCTAGTAACAGTCCTCATCTGGAAGTTCCTTGATGCCTTCCTAAGGTTAATTTTCATAATAAGATTACAACTTTAAATCATCAAGAGAAAACATTGATCGGCTGTTTTTCAGCTTTTGTTTAGCAAAAGGCTCCACCCAAGTAACTCTGGTCATAAGACATTTTCTTCTGTTAGAGTCATAACTCAGGATGTGTCACAAATGGCATTAACATCGAAACAGCAATGGGCTGTGCCTCCTTTTTTCTCATCCTGACCACAAACCTCTTGACTCTGGATCAGCAACAGAATGGAGAAACATGAGAAAAATGCATTTTTAAACTTTTCCTATGCAAGCAATAATTTAAGGGGCTTTAGAGGCTAACTCTGGTGGATCTTGCTGTACGGATTTCAGACGTTACCCAGCTAACCACGCTCCCTCCACTGCCTAGCCTCTCCCTACTCGTATACCTTCTCAGCAGAGGCAGCAAGGGGACATCTGCTCCTGCCTCTGTCGTTTGCTTGCAGAGTTTGATGCTACCACTCAAGTTCACTTTCCTTGATCATACAGCATCATAAACACTGCTGCTTGAAGCAACGTGTCCCCACCTCGGTAACTACAGAAAGCTACCTGGGAGCAGAGAAGGTTTGCTGTAGGCAGTATGTGAAAAAGGAATACATTTGGGACTGAAATAGAGCTTCATTGAAAAAAATCTTGTTGGGAAAGGGGGTGGGGACACAGTAGCCAAGGGAATACAGAAGAGCAGAAAAGAGAAAGAGTACTTTGCAAGCACATCAAAGTTCACCTTCCAGCCTCCTCCTTAGTCTGTCCTATGGGAATAAAATGCTTCTCACACTCAGGAGGTGGAGTGCCTGGAAAGTAACCCTAGTGGTGCAGGAGGGTGGGGAGATGTGGGGGAAAAAAGGCTGCTGAGCTAAGATACCACACGCTGTACTTGGAGCAGCTGAGGCTCAAGCATTCCCTTCTGCTCACTCTGCTACTCAGGCATTTTTGGCAGAAGAGCAAAAAGGACACCTGGAGGCAGCAATACCTCAAACTACTAGAGGAAGGCTTGCAAATGCTCATCTGCCAAAGCCTAACTTGTAGTAAGAACATTCACTGCTCTCCAATAGTCAACAAACAAAGTTGTTGCTGTACGGTATCAATAGAAGCAGCTGGTGCAAGTAGTGGGTCTAAAGGAGATGAACGGGAGGGGAACGTTAAGTGCTCCTAATTTGTACTCCAAGGTCTGCAGCTCAATTCAGTTCAGTATCCTATAATACAGAAGATGCATTGTAAAACTAAAGCTGTGTTTTCAGATGTATTCTTTTGTAGCAGTATCAACTTTAAGCATCCCTCTTTGTCTCCAGCCATTCTTTCTCCCCACATTACCCCATCAACAATGCCAGCATAGCTGTTAGTGGGGCCATACAATGAAATAGATCTGGGAACCAGTCCAGGTTAAAAATAAACAGCAAAAATGAATACCAGGAACAAGCAGGATAAGGGGGAAAATGTTTATGCTAGCACTCTTGCTGTAAGAAATGTATAAGAAACTTTGCACTAGTGAATTCTCATTTACTATTGGAGAGAACGACAACTGACAATGAGCAAAGTAAAACATCAGACCTATGTCCTGACAGTCAGAAAAGAGCAATCGTGATCATTATTTACCTTTATATCTTATGAAAGGGATCATATTAATGTGAGCTAGTATTCATTTATTACATAAATGTTATTGCCATGGAGAATATGACCTAGTCTGTAATCTGTAAGTAAAAAAGGGGTTACAGAAGTTAAATATTAAAAATTGCTTTTGTGGTAGAGTGGAGGAAAAAGAAATTGTGAAACTGGGAATAGAATTAGGGAGTTTCTAGAGAAAATACCATGCTATAGTATTAGAGTATTTCAATACTAGATTTTGTAGTCTTTGGTATAAAGTAGACCAACAGTCATGATAAAAGGCTAATTGAAATATATAAAGAATGGGTATTTATTTTCATTATTACAAATGAAATGAGGAAATTAATTTAATCTCGAAGTATGGAAATAGGGGAAAAATGAGCTACCTTTTCTGAGGAAAGATTAATGACTGCTGTTGTACAGCATAAAAAATAATCCAGTCAGTCAGTCTGTTCTTACTGGTGAAATCATCTTCATACCACAGGACATGAAATTAGCTCATAAAGTGAAAATGGAATAAGAAAAGCATGCTATATTTGGGATTTACAAAGACTAGCACACCCTATCTGATGTATTTGTAAATAGGTCTTTTGATTAATGTAAATAGGGCATGGAACACTATATTTCATATCTGCAGTTAGTTAAAAACAAACAAGAAAACCAGCAGCAAATGACTGGGTGTACAGATGTTGAGGTACCAGCATTCCCTGGGTACACAGTGAAGCAGGGTGCCACAGGCAGAGGTCCTTCCATGCCCAAGGAGCTTTGCCAACCTCTTATAACATCCCAACACCTTGAAGAAACTTATTTTGCCTTAAAGCAGGGATTCTGTTAAATAGTTTCAAATGCAGTCATATCTTACCTGTCTGGGTTTTATGCCTTACAAGGTGGATCAAAGACTGGATAGTTTGGGGGACTAACATTTATCTGTTAAGACAAGAACTATCTAAAGAAATTTTTTATTTTTGAGTTGCTGAAATACAAAACTGGGAGTGGAAGGCAATACATTTAGAGTCCACCTGAACTGGAACATTTTTAGAGATTTCAGTGAAACAAGCGGACAGCATTCTGCTTCAGGCCAAGTGTTTCTTTGCCCTAATTAATTTTCAAGATTTTTAAAGCGCATTTAAAATTAAGTAAATTTGAAATGTTATATTTAATAATTTGATAAGAAAAAGGTTAGAGTTGTCATCCCCAATACCAATGTAGAAATTAGCTCAGATTTGTTGGTGTATTGTCTCTGGACCCTCCTTGTGCATCCATCTTCCAGATCAAATGCCTCCTTGTATATTTAAAGCTCTGTCCTTATTTCCATGCCCTGATTTCTGGAAGATAGGGGTATATCCTTTATCTTCTTCCTGGCTAATAAAAGGGTTGATTGAACTACATTGCTGTAAGATAAATAATTTTTAATCAACTTCTGCCTCTGTGGCCTGCTTGTCTATGCCTTTGCTTTTCATAGATTTTGCAAGTAATTCAGCAAGAGTGACATGGTTTCTGAGAGTTCAGTTTTCACTTATTTTACATCTGGTAAATTGCCTCATCGTTTATAATGCTTAAGATTTTAGAATGAGAATTAGTTTATAAAGGCATGAATGATGTTGATGTGTCTTTATTCCATCCGCAACTGATTTAAAAAATCCTTGTTTCCCCAAAACATACATCATTTCCAATCTGATATTACTGTCTAAAGTCAAAGTAGCTAGTAGGAAGTGAACAAAGTTGTCAGCGTTCAATGGCTGTTGATAATGTGAAATGAGATGCTGGTTCTCAGCCTGTATTTGTTGTAGTTACAGAGGCCACTGTCTCAGTTGTCACCCTTCCTCATACGCTCAGCAGAGAGTTAAGAAAGAGAAGAATTGCGAACTCATTGAAGTCAAACTTCCAAAAGCAGGATTGAAGCAAATCCACAGGGCAGCATGAGGAAGCTTGCTCTCCCACTGCCCACGTTGCACCTCCTTTTGTGGAAAACAGGATCTTGTCATTTCCAGAGCTACTAAACTAGCTTTGAGGTAGAGAAGGAAGAGATTTGATGTTTAACTTCAAGCGAGTCCTTAACTGAAAAAAACCCCAACCCTTTTGAGATTTAAGGTGAAAATCATGCAGTGCTGGCTATGGATCAGTAACTGAGGGTCCAGGCCAAATGCAGAACATCTTTTCTGTGAACATCTTGCTACCAGTCCCTAAGATTTCAAATGCAATAAGTAGGATCACATTCAGTGAAAAAATAAAAATAAAAATTGGGTCATCAGGTAGGTTTTAAGGCCGTAAAGAGGCTAAGAATAACAGACTGCTTCAATACCACTGGTGCCCTGGAATGATCCACTACAGCTAACTTGGGAGCTGTTAGTTATTCCCTATTTAGCCAGGGAAGTTTAAGACTACATGACATTTATCCCCTGGCCCTCGTCAATGAGGTTGAACATGGCATAGATGAGCAAAAGATTTGATTGTGAAGGTGTTAAGACACAGAGTATTCAACTTGATGCTGAGTTAGTGAACAGACTTTTAAAAACTGATGCACAAATGGGGAAAAGTCTTTAAAGCTTGCTGTCTTCTGTTTACTCTTGAGGACAGCCCCCTAAAATGGTTACAGATGTTCCACCATCTGTAAATGAAGAGTTTAGTAATAGTAGTAAGCAATAACAATAAATATTAATAACAGTGTTGAGAAGATTCATTATTTTTGCAGTTCTTCAAGAATGAAAAGTTCTAAATAAATCCAATTAGTAATTAAAGTTTGTGTAATATAAAAATATGCTCAATGAATTAGATTGGAAAATAATTAGCCAAAATTGTCTGTCCATCTATGGTCCATCTTTTGTGGAAAGATGAAACCCAGGACTGTTATTTTATACACAGTGAAAACTGAGTAGGAATGAATGGGTGTTTTATAATTAAATGACAACACATCATGTTCATTAGCATGTAGTTACAGAACTACGATATTCCCATATGTGACTGTAATATATTTTACTTTTTCTAAAACATTTATGTACTTATATACTTGAGTGCTGCACACAAGCACAACTTCTGTAAAGCACAACTTCTAGTTGCATGGTGAGATCTGACATTTCAAATACTAAGGAAAGAAATTGCTGCCTGACACAGCAGACAACAGGCTTGCAGAACTTTGTACTTGAAAAGAATGAATTCAGGAAATACCTTGTGCCTGACTCCAGCAACAATCTTCCTCCCTAAGAGTGATCCCTGCTCTGTGCTCCACAGTGATGGCAAACACACAGGCTGGGGTGGGAGGAAATGGAAAAAGAATCTATAACTAATGCAAATGTCTTCTTTTCGTATGGACCCATGTTACCATTTTTGCTTACATGAGGCGAAGTTCTTTATTTCTCCCAGGAAAGCTCTGCATTCTGCAATGGAAGGTACTATTTTCTTCTCAAAGAACAGGCAAATGCATCTTAAAGCTGTCTAGGATAGCAGCCACTGTAGGATAACATTTTAAATCCAATCTGTCTCTGCTATTCAGCCACCATTTCCAATACAGTATTGAATTATTTCCATAATTCTCCTCCTCTCTGACCTGACTTCTGCTCTTTATGACTAAGTGAGCGAGGAATCTATACATAGATCAAGAGAGTCAGCATTATTTTATGCTGTGAACTTGTCTACGAATCTGGAAGAAAGCGATACTGTGAAGTTGTTCATTTTATCTCTAGAATTGGTTGTATCTATTGATATACCTCTGAAAGAAAAAAAGAAAAGATACAAACCTGTTAAAAAACCCCAATGTTTTATGCTGCTGAACACCCCCTCCCACTCCCTAAGAGCGTTGAACCAAGAATACAAGAAAGCAAAGAATGTCCTTATTATTGTATGCTGATCATCAAGGTTTTCCTTTGTGTTCCTAACCAGGACGCACGGAGGCTGTGATTCTTTATTGCCTTGCCCCTCATGAAAGTATTTATAGCAAAACAAAGTGGTCATAAGGTGTCTGTTACCCAGAGTCTTCAAATAAAGCTGAATCTAAATCTGATCTTCAGTAGTCTTCAAACACTAGAATAAATGACTACCCAGAGCATGGAAAATTCATAAGTCAGATCCTAGATCTCCCCCATCCCAGACTACCTGCTTGTCATCAGCTTTCAAGTAATGGGCAGCTTAGGTAGTCTGCAAACAATCAAGACAAAAGGTTGGTCCAAGAGTACCCAAGACAGTAGGAAGTCTAGCAGCTGGGACATCTCCTAGAACACTGCAACTCCTAAATCGTCCCTTTAGTTAAAACCCTTTTGTACCTTCAGAGAAATAAATCCTGACTTCTGCATTTGGAAGAACGATACTGCAACTGTGTAATTCCCTATCATAGGTAAAGAAAGTCCTAATTTGTTTTCAAACAGGGGTTGGCTTTCCTGTTGCAAGGCTGGCCTGTCAACACAATGTCTAGTTTTCTTGTCTAAACTAAAAATCTGGGTTGGTCCAGCAATATATATTTTTTTGTCCATCAGATGCTTATATCAGATCTAATCCCCATTATGAATGTTTGCAGGCTGCAAATGCACAGCTTCCTGTCTGATGACTGCATCCATATTTTCATTTTCCATGTTTCATATAGCCATCATCTATTTCATATCTGCAGTAGCCTGCCCAATCACTTCAGCAAGGTAGATGGAAAAATGCCACTTTTCCCTATATGACTCTCACGGATTCTGTTGTCTCCCTTTATTTCTCCCAGTTAAAACGAACAGCAATTAAACATGAATAAGGTAACAGTTCACCACCATTTTAATTTGCTCATATGCTATCTCTATGATATTTTAGATTCTGCTGTTGGCTCTTAGGTTGCAAACTAAATTATCCCAATTCATCAGGATATAGAAGTTTGAACGGTAACCTGTGTGAAGGGAGCAGTACCATTTCCAGTTCTCAACTCAGCTTTGCAGTGCAAGGAACTTTTTACTGTCCCACTTGAATGTATCTTGTGTCTCCCATGTTGACTACAGAGGTTTTAAGACACTGCAGTAAGGATTAGGTGATGGCAATCAGGAGGGGTGCTGTGCATTGTGCCATGATCACCAAAAGAATATTATTCAGCTACTTTATACTCTGTTTATACCTGTTTTATGCACTGTTTTGATGTTCTTAAATGATAAAGAAATCAAGACCTGAGGTCAAAAAAATAATTGAAACATTATTCCACCTAGTGGCTTTCTTAACCCTGCCTAAACCAGTGCTTGTCAAACAACTATTGATTGCACATTTCAGTAACATTTTTATTATTTAGATGTCATTTTCTTTAGTAGTAAGTGATGTTTTTGAAATACTGTAAGTACTCTACTCTCTTCAATGTTATGAAGGGATCAAAAGTAGTACTAGGTTGGGAAAAAGATTGAATTGGGTCTCCCAAATATTGTATGAGTTAACTACTTTTTAAAAGATTGGCATAATCATCAAGATTCCAAACAGGTAACATGAAACATGGACAAAACTATAAGCTGTTATACCGTTTGGGTCATGTTACAAGTGTACAAGCAGAACTGCTTTAAAGTCAATATTAATAACCAATATTGGATCGAATAAAAGGTCAAAGTACATAAAAACTTACTTAAACTTCAAGGGTGAAAAATGTTGCCCGAAGTGTATGCAATAACAAGGTTTTTTTAAAATGTTCAAATATAAACAGAAAAGTAACAGTAGATAAAGAGCAACCATAGCTCTAATATCATAGTATTAACACCTCCTTTTTCATTGATAGGTTCACAATAGCTTTAAAGTACAATCCCAGGATTTTCAGTGTATTTTACTGTGGAGGAGTGAATGCACAGTGGAGGAATCATGCAGTGGCAGAAGTAGAATAGAACCTATACAGCTCTCCTGCATCCTAGTGTGGTATGTTAATCACCCCTTTACCATGAGTGTCCTTTTTGCTAGGGGGCTCAAAAGGACAAACTTTGAACTATGTTTTCATCTCTCTTTTGTATTGGCTTTGGATACTTGGATATTTGTACTGTAGTCCTTTTGTTGAAAGAAAGCTCAAAATTAGTGTACAGGTTAAAATCTAAGGAGTGGTAAACTGTAATGGTGGGGTAACAATTGATTTAAATGACAAATGATATTCTGAGCATATCAGCAATCTGTTACTAAAGTTTTATGCAAATAGGTAATAATATGGATTTCAGTGGATGCTGAAATGAAAGCATGTATTGTCAAACTTGTTATGAATAGACTCCAATCTATTGCCACAAGTAGTGCCTTTTTACTGCTCAAACATATGTCTCAAGCTTTTGTGCAAAGTGGTTTTCTCTTCTTTTCCCTTCTTGTAGCAACTGTATTTCCTAAGGAGAAATATTGAATGGGAAAAGCAGAAACTTCTGGTTATGCTGTTAGTTCATTTGATAAAGGCAAAACACATCTCTTCTGCACAAAACCCACTTTGTGAAGGTGCTGAAGAGCGTTTTGGATGGATGGAAATTAACTGACAAATACATGCCAAGACTGTACCCATCTCTAACAGCTTTTTTAGCTGATGGCCTGGCCCAAGTGCCGCCTCATTCCTGCAAATAGTGTGAAACCCTAGAGCCGTGGTTTGGAGAAGTGCATAGGAACCCCTCCGGTTTGGTGCATCTAGAGCTAAATCTGCTCCCACTGGATTCAGAGGTAAAATATCTGATGATTTTAGCAAAACCAGAATTTATTCCCTATTCCAGCATATCTGCCAGGGGATCCTTGTTACGGTTGAAAAAATGGCTGTTTGTGATCTGCATTCTGCCTGTGTGCATGCACATGTATCTGCCTTTCAGACTAAGCATACGCATACAGAAAATATTTTAGGGAGAATTTTGACTTCCATGCTATTTTTGAAGTGCATTATGAACTGGTGAGTTTATATAAATACTGCGTAACAGTGATAGCCTCAAAACTTCAAGGTTGCTTTATATATTGCGATGAGTCAGTGAGGCTGTTGGCAATATGGAGAGGCAGCTCTCTGCAGAACTGGAGGTTGTGGGTGGGTGGTGAAGTGTTCCAAATATATCATATACAAACTTTCCGAATAAGTAAAAATGCAATTTCCCTAATTGAATATACTTTTATTCTTCCTATCACAGGGATTTACTGGGCTCCCTCTAGTGGGTAATTTTAGCGTATGAGCTTTTCTTGCGGGCTTGGTCTTCTCGGGAGAGGTTACAGCTGATAAACAAGATGGCTGACAGGCTGCAAGAGCCTCAAGACTTAAAAATCCTCCCCCGCTTTTGGTCTGTCAGTTGCTACCGCCGCTCTCCATAAAGTGAAGGGAAAAGTTACACGGCGCGTACGACGCACCCGGTTTGTTGGAGAGCAGAGGCTCTGGCAAGATTCCCTTCTTAGCAGCGACCGCTGCCTTTTCTTCAGCGAGCGTTTGTGAGGGTAGCCGCTACAGTCCCGCTGGCGCCCGCCTCCGGCCCGGCCTGCGCCCGGCCGAGCGGGGCGCGCCCCCCCCCTCGGCCCCCAGCTTCCCGCCGGCTCCCGCGGGCGGGCGGTCTGAGGCGCCGGCCCGCTCCCCGCTCCCTCACAGCCAGGGCGGCGGGCACGGCTGCCCGCCCCGAGCCCCCGCCGCTGCCCGCGCAGCCGCCTGGGGAGAGGGGGGCATTTCCCCGCCGCGGTAGGAAGCGCGGGACGCCGGCGATAAGCGGGTCGGCGTGGCCCTGAGGCGGCCGGGTGTGTGCCGCGGAGTCGGGCCCGGGCCCCGGGCCCTCAGCCCGCGCTCGGCGGCCCCTCGGCGGGTGCTGTAGGCCGTCTGTTGAAGCCCAGTTTCGAAAGCTTCGGGCCGTGTCGTGGCGAATACCGCTTATTCTTAACACCGGGAGCGTTTTAGGGACCTCGCTTACTCTTGATTGCTTTAGAGAAAACGTTTTGTTGTAGAAAAGAAAGTAATTGGTTGAGATTTCTTTCAGGTTTTTCAGTCCATTTTACTTCCTGGTTCTTTTCACAGAAGGCTGGAGTGGCTGGGGTGCAAACGCCGGTGGGGGGGCTCGATTGTATGTATTTCTACTTGTCTTAAACTTTAGTTTGCTTAATATTTTTTTAAGCTTCGGTTTTTTTTTTTTGGGTTTGGGGTTGGTTTTTTTTTTTTGGGGGGGGGGGTAGAGTAGAGTTTTTAATTACACATTTGAGGCTAATTTGACCAGATAGTGTCCTGCTAAAGCTTGCATTGCAGGAAGAATATGTGCTTGTCATCTGAGATGCGCATAAAACGGCGAGTTACTTCAAGGAGAAATGAACGGCTGGACCCTTGAATGCTGAATCCTGCAGTTATCTTAGCTGCAAGAGTAATTAAATTTGATTATTTTTCTTCTCATTATACTGGCACAAAATAAGAGTGGGAAAATGTCACTGAAACAATTAAAACTGGCAGTGAAAAATAAGAGGGTGGTTTTTTTTTTTTCTTTCCCATACCTCCAGCATAGTTACATTTATAACTGAGTATGTGTCTCTTGTGGTCTCGATTACATCCTGTGTTTTTAGCTGGCAGCGTTTCCTCTGCAGAGGCCCTGTTCTGTATGCCAGCATACATTTCTGTGTATATTGAAAGAACAGAATCAAGATTAAATAGTAAATGAACCCCCCCCCCCCCCCATAAGTGGGTTTTTAATATTAATGGTTGGAACAAAACAAGAAGCAGCGTATCTATCTTTGTGTTTCTTTTTGTAAAACCAGCAAGTGTGCTAGCTTTGCAATTGTCGAAGAAGATTGAGCAATGCATTTAAGTCATCAAATGTGTTACACAGATCTTTCTCCCATTCTTTAATATTTAAATATTTGAAGACTGTGTTTCTTCAGTAACATTTTCTGGAAGCAGAGCTTGGCTTCTCCAAAGTTTCTGTGTTTCAGAATCAGGATGTGAATCCTCACCTCCAGAAATGTCTCTTTTTTTCAGTTTGCATAGAAACATTTTTGGAACAGTGAACTTTGCTAACAGCTGTATTCAATCTTGAGTAAAATCACTTCCTGAAAAAAGTGAAATTAAACTTAATATACAAGCTTGCTTGGAATATAATACCGTGGAGTTAGGGAACTTTGTGATTATGAAACCGAATCCATTCACCCTGCTGAGGTAATTTCTTGTAAATTGTACACTATGGAAATCTTTAATCAATGTCAATGTTTTTAAAGCTAAAATTCATACGTTTCAAATGTGCTTTTTATTTCCCCTCACACAGAGAGTGCATTAGCTTGCTGGGTTTGTTGGTTTTTTTAAAAAAGAATTTTCTGCTGTGGTTGTGCGAGGTGGGAGAGGAGATGAGTTAGGACACGAAGAATGTCACTCTTACCAGCCCTAAGTGTTTGGCATCATAAGTCCAGTCATGAAAATCATGAGACTGATTTAAAAAAGACAGGTATTTAAAAGCTACATCTGATTTTTTTTTTTTTTTTTTTTTTTTGAGGGAGGGGATCAATCAGGCTTTTCTTCAGTTCAACACTGCAGTGTTACACAGAAGGGGTGGGAGATATTCTGTATTTTTTAATGTATTTAAGATGAAATGTGACATTCTGGATATATTTATACTGTGATCCAAAGGTAGAAACTGAGCTAGCCTGCATCTTGGCAAGCGTCACTCTTGTGGTATAGACTAAAACCACGGAATAATGCTCAGCTCACAGCCAGACTTATACCATTGAAGCTGAAACCCACCTTGCGGTGACTACACTGCTCAGGGTACAAGAGCTTCAAAACGCAAAACAAAACCAAAAGCATCCACGTACTGAAGCTGCACAGTAGAATTGTTGACATAAGTCTATCGTTCCTCTGACTTCATGATCCAGGACTTCAAAACAAGACCAAAAAGGACAACACACCAGACCCAAATTGCTCAGTTGTACTTAAATTTTAAATAGAGGAACAGAATGTTTAAATTCTTATAGGGGCCAAGCAGCTGAGTCAGTCATTGGGGCACTCAGTAAAGCCATGCCTTAGCTGATACCTAATTCTATATGTACCTAAGGTTCTAAATATATTTTGTATGTATTTCTGCATTCAGTAGCTTGGAAGCAGAATACAAGGGCAAAGATTCGAACGTGATTTTCTTATATTTGGGATGAGTGCCATAGCTGCAGGTTACAGTCTATTCCCCTTCTTCCTTATTAGCATTTCATTATTTTACATAAAACTGTGACCACGTTGATGGCAGAAATTGAGAGCGATCCACTCCTGAACGCTCAAGGCAGCAGGCTCTAGGACGGTGTGTGAGTGCTGGCTCCAGGTTGAATTTGGGGCTCTCGTTTCCACTGGGATGTTCCGAACGTGTGTTTCTTCTGCAACTCCTCGCATGTATGGTTTTCTTCTGAAGCATGTGTGGTTTTTCTTCCCTTTCCCTTTACTCATGGCATGAGTAACCTAAGGGCCTACCTTGGAGCAGGAAATTCCAGGAGGGGGAAGGCCACCTACGATGCGCTACAATAGCTAGCCAAGTGACTGACAAACTGCCATTTAACTTCTCTTGCTGTCAGCTTTAAAGAGGAAACCCTCCTTTCAGCAGGATTTTTGCTTTAAAATCAAGTTTCACTTCCTGATTTACCAGGAGAGAACAGAAAAAAGTCATCTGAAATATTGAAAAATACTCTGAATTCTAAGAAAAGTTAAATTTTGTGTAAGCACTGACCTTTGGGTTGTGTTTAGCTAACAAAACATATGCAAAATTTCTCCTATGTGTCATATTGTGGATTCTGGAAAGTAAAAAAGGTAAATGTTTTAACCCTTATGTTCATATGCACAACATTTCCCGTTTCATAAGTACAGTCTTTAACTTTAGTAATATTTGCTTTTTTTATGATTCCTCAGTCTAGAGAACTTTCAGGACAAGTTAATTATCTACTGTGAACTGGTGAGGTTCTCTTACTGCTTTATATGCTGTTTTATTTTTGGATAATCTGTATTTTTCTGTGGAAAATATGTATGTAAATTGCAGTAATGCAGTCTACTCTCTACAGTACAAATACTTTTGTACAAAAAATATACATTGGAAGTTTTAATGCAAATAAAAATAATTGCTTTCACCCCACTTGAGCTCAGTTACGGCTCTGAGGGAAGCAGAGTAGGGCTTCGGCTGCTCTATGGTTGGAACACCTTATTTTAGTTGGCTTTCTTGTAAAATGTAGATTATATACTCATCTGTTGGATGACAAAGCCCTCTTGGGAACAAAACTAGTTTCTTTCTTAGCATGATTTCTCTTTATTTTATCCAGATTCATATAACTAAAATTAAAATTCTGCCCACCCCAACCAGTTTTTTCCTTTTTACTGCCGACAAAAGAACTGAGCATTTTTTCCATTCCTTGTCCAAATTGTTAAGATGCCCCTGAGGACCTTTGTTTACAGTGTCTTCTCATTCTTTTTTTCCTTGACATTCTCCCCTCCCTCCAGCAGTGAGATACTAATTAAAGAGAGGACACAGTGACCCTGGGTTGTTTAGAAGTCACAGGGGAGGGGTGGTGGCACAATGACAAAACCATCCCTGCAGGAAGTAATCAGGCCAGAGACCCAGCACAATACTCACTTCCATCACCTGAAAAACCCTTTCAATTTGGAGATCCAGCCCAGAAGCAGATTTATTTTCCCTTTATTAAAAGTATCTTCATTACGAACAAAGCCTCAGTATCTCTGTGTGTCAGTCTGTTTGTTTAACAGGGTTATTATACAAGTGCTATTATTTCTTAAACAATTACTGAAAAATATTTCTCTTAATAGAGTTTGTAAAGTAAAGGCAGTATTGATAGCATGTTACTGAATATCATCTACATTTGTCTTTAATTTCAAGGCAAAAGTAGTTGGTTGGCATGATATCATCCAGCAGGATTACGGTCTTATCTAGTATGTATGAATTTCGCAATATTATTATGGCTATTATGATTTAATTACTAGGTCATCGATACTTGTGGTGCTTTACAAGCGCCTAGCGACAGAGAAATCCAGGATTCATTCCAAATTAGATTTTGTAAACTGGACCAAAAAGTCATCACTTTGGATTTACACCTGTGAAAATAAGATTTCTGTTTATCCAGTAATCTCTGCTGCAGGGCATTTCCAGCGTAAGGTAAAGGCAGGGTCCTGCAGCGTGCGCTGGGGCACCGCCTGCTCCCATGCAGCCGTCTGCTGGCAAAGCCAGGGACACTCTGTTGATATGTTAGTGCAGCCAATTAGATAAATCAGCAGGCTCTAGCCCTAGCACTCAATCTTCAGTGTTATCTGTACAGTTTTATTTTGTACCCATAAAAGAATCCAGCTGATTTCAGTAGCTATCCACTTGGGCTGGCCAGCGTAAATCAGATTGCAGTGTTGAAGTTAGCAACACGATACCTACCTTTCCTGTTGAATACATGGGAAAAAAAAAAAATATCCCACTGTCTGGGAGCTGGATCAAGCTGCAGACAACAGGCTCTTTAAAATGCATAATTAAGGGATTTTTTGATTTTTATCTTTATGGATTTTTTTTTTAGCAATTAAGAATAAAATCAGCTAGGAGAAACATTTAGAAGAGCCCTGTTTGAGGCAGAGGAGAGAACACCGTTGTGTCTTACTCCGCAGCCTGAATGAATCATTGTGTTCTTAAAAATAATCTCTTAACTCTGAGGTTTTGTCTGTTGGTTTCTTTTTTTTTTTTTTTTTTTTTTTTTTTTTTTTTTTTTTTTTAAATTCTTAGAGATATGGTGATACCTGGAAGAATTACAAGTTCTAGTGTGCCCATTTCACTGAGTATCAATCTGTGCAACAAGATCTATGCTTAACAATCAAACATTGTCTCTTCAGCCCAGTTTAATGTCTAATTGTAATCCAAGTATGGTAGGCATGGATCCATTGGATCAGGTGGTTCCATGTATCTAATATGCCCTTCACTTTCAGTGTTAAGGGGTGTGAAATATGTAAGACCGAAAAAAAAAAAAAGTCAGTGTATATGTATTTTCAATTGTTTTGCAAAATCTTTGATTGTACCAATCAAAAATATCCTGATCAAATGGAAGAATTTATGTAAGACTATCTACAGCCTAGATAGCAGGCACCAGAATTTTGATAGCATTTGTTCTGTAAACTCCTTTTTTTACTCGTTTTTGAGTGACCTACTGATCCCTCAAAAACTAAGGTGCTGTCAGTTTTGATCTGCTAGCGACCTTGCATCTTCAGGAAGACACTGTCCCAGCACCCTAAACCAGCCTGAAAAACAGATTATGCCCTTTCCTGCAAGTGACTCTGTGACCCTTCACACCTACCCAGAGCGTGAGCTGTGTAACTAGAGACCCCCAAAATTATTACTGTCTGGGCAACGGAAAAGAGCTAATAGTATCAAAACCTGATACTGTGGTCCCACGATCACTAATGCCAGTCTGTGCCCTGTGGGACCGCTTGGCTGTGCAAACGTGATCCAAGTCAGGTATGAGCACACGTGAGCTGCATTGCTGCTGCTGCTGCGGCAGAGCGCGCAGTGCAGGGCTCATGATCGTAGCGGTGGGGCAGTACCTGCAGCCCGCCCGCAGCTCCTAGCAGCCTTCCTGCGCTGGTGCCCTCTTTATCTGCTGAATGCAGGCAGTGTATCACCAGCTCCTGAGCCAGGCGGGGTTTCTGGCATCGCTAAGGGAACTCGCTCACTGTCTCCGGCGCGGCAGACGCTGCTCTGGGTTGAGCAGTGGTGACCAGCGTCCTCCAAGGTCTTGGCTTTTTGGGTGGTTGGATCATTTGTGGGAGGCGAAGACAGGCGTGAATGCAGTGACTGTCCAAGGGAAAGAGCCTGCTCAAAATGAGAGCACCGACATTTTGGGCACCGCTGGGGACTGCGACGTTGGAGCAGAAAGGAGACAAAAAGGGACTAAAAAGTGCCTCTGTCTGGGTAATCTTCAGTTACAGAGCACTACAGATGTGTGAGACTATGAGGAGGCGTACGTGTCGCTGGACTAAAATTGTCATCTTTCAAAAATTCGGAAAAAATATGTCATACAGTTTGTTTTTTAAACAACTTTTACCAAGGAGAGCCCATTTGTGCTGAGTATTCACTGCATCACATCATGTGGCTAGGGCAGCTTTGATCCAGTACGGAGTTTCCCCAAACTTCATTTAGTATCTCAGGGAATCACAGCATAATTGATTCAGACCAAAAAATATCAGCTAGTGTTCTTGACATCACTGTTGGTTATTGCGCTGCCCATTTGACTGGATTGTTATTGTTCAGATTCCTTTCTGGTTTTGTAATGGCTGTATTTCACATTAAAGTTCAATGGTTTAATTAAGGAAATGACTGAATAGGAAGTTACTGTAACCATGATTTCAGCTTTTAAAGAAAGATTTGCTGTACACGTGAGGAAATTTGTGAAGTTAAACTTTTTGTTGAATGTGCAACATCTCCACTTTGTTTTTAAACCACTGATACTCAGATGGATAAATCACACCAGTTTCCTTTTCTTTGTGGAGCTTCATTAATTTGTTTTCCAGCATATAGTATATTGCTGTGTCTTTCCCTAAAGTATGGTTTTAAACGAAGGTGATTTCATTTGCAAGTTTAGTTGAGATCTTAAGGCAAAACTATGGACAATCTGTGTTTGCAAATATCTCTTGAAATGAAAATATTTTATGTGCTGCTACATGAAACCCTGAGTAGCTGCTTGCTTTCAGTTTTGAGTCTGGTCAGGGCTGTGCAGTCAGGCTGCATCTGGACATTGCTGTTCCCTCCGTACTTGGGTGGGATTTAGAAGTTCCTGCCTCTGTGCCCCGGTCTTGCCAAGCCTGTTACGTGTTACAGCTGCTCCCTACATCAGAACTGGGAAATCAACCCATTAGGGAAAATATATATTTATCTGTAGATTTAGACTGTATCAGTTTACTTTTCCTCTTCATAGCACACCCGCGCGAACAGTCGATTCAGTCCAGCTAAGAAGTGTGGTAATGTCTGCTCCGAAGGGTGGAATAAGTGGCTGGCATGGATGTGGAGAGGGAATGCTGTGGCGGGGAGAGACATCTCTTAAATCAGATCTGATACGAAAGGAGTAGCTAAGTCTCAGTGAAAAAAAAAAAAAAGGAGCTCACATCTACTCACTGCAAGTACCCACTCTGCCAAATGGTGTGTTTATTGGCTTGATCAGCTACCAAATAATTACAGTGGTACAGTAAATAGCATTAAGTACTATGCATCATCTGAAGCCTGGAGTTTCTCAGCATGAAAAGGCGTGACTTTTCTTTTTTTTCCTCACTTTTCAGTATGTTTACCTTATAGTTTACAGTTCTTGAAAGGAGTAAGGAGCAGTCTAGTAGTCCAGCACAAACTAAGATTCACAGGTAGGTATCATAAAATAATTTCCATTGTCGGGTGAGCTGCCTAGCAGGCAATTGACACTGACAATCAAAAAATAGCTGGTAGTTAATGAGGCACATTGCCTGGCTGTTTTAACATTTTAATAAAGGAGTTCTAGCACAGTTTTGATGCAATTCTTGAATTTTATCAGCCAAACATAATAGAAAATCAGTAATTAGACAGTTTTAAGCATTTAAACCAACTGTAGCTGTGGAATCTAAAATATAAGAGAATGTATTATTTTAAATGGAAATGTTATGCTAATACATTCTAGAACTAACCTTTTAGTTAATTTAAAACTGCCTTTTGTTTTGTTAAAAAAAATAAAGGTTGTCTACATTGGTGACATTTCAAAGAGTTAACCTGATTTTTTTAAGGAAAATAAACAGATTTTTTTTCTGTATTCTACAATGACACTAGTTAAAACTACAGTAAGGAAGCTTAACATGAGTTACTTGTTTTGTGTGATTCTGTTCAAATGGATTTGTGGCCAGATTTTGTGTGTTTTGATTCTAAATATGTAATTTTTTGTTTAAATTTTTTTAATGAAGGTTCAGGTTGGACTTTATTTTGCAGCTTAAGTAATTTATATCTCAAAGTTTTAGCTTCTCCTATTTATCTTTCCCATTCTGTGAGTAAGAACAGTTGGGTCGAATCTGCTGGTGTAGCCAATGCATAGCCCACTGAATATAGTCACCAAGGGATTAATACAGCTCTCTGGCTGTTTTTCACTCTGGCCTAGTTCCTACAAAATCATGTGCCTACATGATTTACTCACATGAACCATCATATTGTATGTTGTCGCTAGGAAAAAGGGTTTATTCTTTCCCAAGTTACCAAATACTGAAGTAGATAAAAAAAAAGCTAAAGACCTAGTAATGTCAAAAAAGTTAGTAGTTTTCACAGGTTCAAGCAACTCTTTTCAGGAGCCTGCGGTTGAAATTAGTATTACAACATGAGGATTTTTCTTTACTCATACCTCTTTTCAGTACGTTTGTAGTTGATTTAGAATCAAAGAATGCTCCTTTTTCTCCAGGTAACGTCACTAGATCGCATACATGCAAGCGCAGAAGTAAATGCGTATGCTTAAATGGTCTGAGGCAGTGTTGGGAACAACCCTTCTGTGGAATGAAGTAGCAACTTTAGTGGAAATATAATTAACAAGGGGATTAAAATGGAAGCATTTAGGCATATTTAGATTTTCAACTTTCTTTTCATGTCTTTTAAATGGTGTCTGTAATTCTGATAAAAATTCTTCTTGAGTTGTGAAATAGTGGGCTCTACTCAGAAAACAATCTGAAATTTCTTGGATGCAAAATGTATTTTTTCACTTTGCGCAGAATGTGATTTATATAACATCTCAGCTGACATGATCTGACATGTTTTTATGAATTCCTTTGCAAGGCAAAAATGCCTCTAGTTGCAATTTATAGTAATGAGACTGTCTGCTCTAAAGTAACTGGTTACAATGAAGGTACAAGAAGCAAGCATGTTTGCCTTTCCAAGCCATTAACCTCTCCTTGCTCCTAGAGTACCTAAGCCTGTGTTCTGCAGCAACATCATCTGTGGGTCTCAAAAATCCATCTGTTTGTCCAAACACAATTTTGTGTGTGCTTCACCAAATATAGTTTGATGGTATTTTGGACTGGAGTTCAGCCAATCAGGTTAAATAATATATCTGACCGATAACTGTGAAAAATACAACAAAGCTCCATTTATAATGATGTAAACAGATATTCACATGAAAACTTTTCAATGACCTTTAGAATAGTGAAGGCTAAATTGTGTCTTGGGGTCAAAAGCAATATAATGATAGTACCCAGTTATCCTTATTATGTACTTCTGGATTACATTAGGGGACAACTGGATCAGGTCCTGAAGTTGTTTATTTGGTAGTTTTGATGAATGGGTAGCGAAAACCTGATGTGCATGCAAGGGCACATGTTCACATAGATTCATGTTAAAATACTGTAGGGAAAATTATCCAAATCTGCTTCCCGCTAGAAGAAGATAATCTATTTCCTCCTAGTAAGTAGTCCTAGAAGGTTCCTATAGCCATTTGATGAAATCCTTTTTGTCTTAGAGCCCCGTTCAGCAAACACTGCTGGGAGTTTCGCTCTGCTCAGAAATAAGTGCAGCAAGTTGTACTGCAAGCACTGAAACATTGTGAAGATCTGGTCCCTGGGGAGCTTAGTGCAAAATTCTTTTTGAAGATCCCAGAGTGGAGAAAATCCTGGCTATGCAGAGCCTCTGACAGAAATTGCAATAGTGGAAGATAGGGGAAGGAGTTGCCAAGGCAGTGAAGAACTTCAAAGAATGCTGGAGCTAGGGGTGAAAGTTCAACCTAATTCTTGTGTTATCCAAACTCGCTCACCCAACTCTGTTGCAGTGCATCTGCACAAAATGGCTGGGGACTGGTTGTTGCAATAACCTCACTTTTCTGGACTCTGACTGGAAATATATGGTTAAAAAAATGGTCGCCAGTGAAAAATGTTCTGAGTAAAATTCCATGAGGGAGCCCTAGACCGAGAGAAGCCACCCAGCCGGCAGCACCTCCTCCCACGGGGACACACACACCTTTCCTTTCCCACCTTGCCTTCTCCCAGCTGCGTGTTCCTGCCACTTAACTTGTGATGGTCTTGCTGGACACCTCGGTGACCCAGCTGTCATGGCAGAAAGAAAAGTGGAAAGTTTTCTGCTCCGTTAGTGAGTTGAATCAGCAAGCAAAAGAAACAGAGGGTCAAGCAAAGGTCTCGAAACCATGAAGCTCAGAGCAGGAAGGGGGAAAAGAGCAGAAGATTTCCTCCTTTTCAGCATCCCTGAGTGGTTAAATGCACTCAGTACATCACAAAAGCACGGTGTAAGTGAAATCTGGGACCCGCTGGTAAAGCTCCTATTGACCAGGCCAGGATTTCATTCCAGGTTTTATCTTTGATTGATGTGCCTTGATATTGGTGAACAGACCTGTGAAATATGGTTGTGCAGTATCTGATAGATACTTTGAATCCAACTTGAGAGAATGTGTTGAAAACAACTTTAAGAATCTATTTACCTAAATAAAAACTTAATTATGATGCAATGAAATATTTTCCCACCACAATTTGTGCTGCTGCCAGCCCATGACACTTAGTGTAGAACAATTAGTAAATAACTCTGTGAATTACTCCCTGAAATAAATTGTCCTAGCCATCTTGATTAATTTACTGATTACTGAACATAAATATTCAGATCATCTCTGAATTTAAAATTACAGGAACCGAAATGATGAAGGTGCAGACACAGACTTGGGATAGCAGTGGAGTTAGTTGCTGGTTTAGTTCAGAGTGGAAGCGTCAAAAATCCCTTCAGTTTGCAGCTGATGGCCGTGCAGTGCGTCAGAAGATGGCTTCGGTGCTCTGCTCCTGCTTTTCACCTGTCTGTGGTGCATCAGCCACATCCTGTATCTGCGGCGCATCAGCCACATCCTATACCGTCAGGTATAGGATCCTATAGCCCTTCAGGGAAAGGCTGCTTCCGCAGGAGCTGCATCCTTCGGTCACCCCCGAGAGTGGGCTCTGCAGGCTGCAGGCGATGGCAAGGCGCGGGGAACCTTCCGCTGCGGCTGCCGAGTGCCGGGCTGGCGGAGGTCTGGCATCGCCGTGACCGCCGGGCGGATGACGTTCGTGAGTGCTGACTTTACGCGGGAGGAAGAGTTTTCTTGTTCTGAAGAAGATATGTCGGCTGATCGTTTTGTTCTGTGTTATATTGGTGTTGGGTAGGTGCTACAAATGTAACAAGTGTGCAATTTCAAAACTCAGAGGGGTAGAGCCTGCCTTTCTAGGCGGAAAAAACCAGTTTATAGCTTCTTTGGCAGACTGAAGCCCATAATGCCTGTCAGACGTGTAAGCTACGTCAGGTACTTCAGGAACAATTCTATAAAGTTTTATGTGGATACTTTTATTTTAAAGATCTTGAAAATGAGATAAGATTCAGACTCATTATTGAATATTTGCTTAACTTCTGCCACATGATCTTGTTTCTTCCCTTCGTACTTTGAATTATGTCATTGTAATCAGATTGTGTATTATAAACAAATGTCTTTCTGTTTATATGTGATTATAAAACAAACTTGGTCGGTAAAGGCTATAATTGTGAAGCAGATAAAATTTATGTGCCCCTTTGAAATCTATATGGAAATTAGTTTCTCACACTCCAACTGAAATGATGTAAATGGACGCCAGAGAGCCAGTGCAGTGTTGTCAGTGTACTCAGGGGAGTTTGAGCACTGTAAAGACATTTGCAGGTCAGAAATGAGGTTAATTGACAGGGATGTGTGTGAGGACAGGAAAAATTTGCACAGTGCTTGTCAGCAGGTAGAACTGTCAGTTCTTCGCTTGACCACTAGTATTTGTCAAACAAACACAACAGGACTTCGTTCCAGGGAAAGAAAAAAAAAAAAAAAAGGCAAGAGGAGTCATCTTAGGACAGCAAGGTTGCTTGGAAAGAGCCATGTTTTGTGGTTTTGTTCCAAGATATCCACACGTATACACCTACTGTACAGGATCTCCAGTCTGGCCTGTCGCCCCGCCTGTGTGACGGCTGTCTGCAGCCGAGTTTTGCAGAGCAGTACCTGGTCTGGTTTTCCCTCAGGTATTCTTCAAGCCCATAGCTTGTGTGTGCAAGCCTGGTTTTGCAGTAGTGACGATAACTCCATCCTTATTTGGCATATCATATTTTAAGTGGCTTTTTCTGCCTTTTTCCTCTTTTTCCATGATGCGCCATTTTGGATATAGTGTGTGTTGCGACTCCAGCCTGCTCCTCATTGCTGTAGTACAAAATTTGCTTATAATGCAAATAGTGCATGTTTCATTCAAGGCTTCAAAGTATACATCCTGTTTTACAGATGTGGAAAGACCAGGTAAGGGTCTGATTTTTTTTTTTTTTTCCCCATAACCACAGAGCACTGACAAATCTGAAGCTACTTCACGGACTCAGATACCAAGAAAAAACACACAAAAAGGAATAAAATTTTTGTCTGGCTGATTTTCAGTCAGACCTTCCACTCTAACCACTTGCACAGTCATTTATCTTTTCAGTGTCATTAACTGTTCTCAATCTTTAAATATATCTTAATTGTAGGATTCTTTTCATGTCTTTCTTATTTCTAAGATTCTAGTAAAATAGTAACCATTCAAGCCTGGCTCACACAATGAAAAATTTCATCCAAGAAAATCCAGCACACCAAAATTGAAAAAATAGTGGCTAGAAAGAGCCTCTTTTCTGTTGGAAAACCAGCAGATATAACCCTACTTTAGAACCATACTAGTTCTGAAGTTTTGGAAAAAATATTTGTGTATTTCCAGGTTTTGCTTCATCTTTTATTAATATTTGTATTAAAATGTAGAAATGTAAAATATATTAAAAAAAAATAAAATAGCTGCATAGAATCATTGTTTCCTAGAAAATACTTAGGAAGTATTTTCACTTTCTTCTTCTACTGTTCCAGAAATTTATACTGCACAAAATGTAAAAAATACAGTCAAGAAAGCGTGTCAAAACAGTGAGCTCTTCTTAGTAGTCTCACTTAAAACATAAATATCTTTTAATATAATGATGAACAACTTCCTACATAGTTAATAACAAAGCAGAAAAAACAATATACTTTGTCATTTCAGACAGACTTCATTATTTTGTTCTACAATAAATCTGGCAACTGTTTACAGACTTTGACTGCTTTATAGTTTCAAACAAGTGCCTGGCAACATTATCAAGCCAATGGCAGAATTCAGCTCTTTTCGAGCCATTTTAGTTAATTCCACAAATCAAGATTGGATTTTGTCCTGTGTTTTAATTACCGAGCAGCCTCCTTAAATTCCTCTTACATAGTAATCCTTTACAGTAATTCTGTTTCATACTTGTGCTTCCCAGAATATACAGTGTATGTTTACGAGGGGGGTGTTTGTTTGACAGTGGAAATACTTCTACAAGGAAGTATCTTGTCATGGCTTTCAAAGAATAAATAATGCATTCAATAATATAAAATGCTGGCATGGCATTAACAAGAGATTGTGTTGCTCTCTATGTTCATATTCTTAACACCAGTCATCGGTGAAGGAATGGCAACAATTACTTATAATTGTGCAATTTATAAAGTGTCCTTCCAAGAACATTTAAGGAAGCATGTAAGGAATGAACTGCAAGCTAAAATGAAAAGGAGTCAAAACATGTCATGGGAAGTAAACCCAGTGGCCACAGCAGAGGCATTCTTTGAGCACTGAAGGGAGCAGAGGACTGCTCTTTTTTTCCACAAAGAGCTGTTGGATTTAAGGGAAAAAAACTCCACAGTAGAGGTGATAGGAAAATCAGTGACAGGTTGGAGCATTCCCAGAGAGAATGAGCTGATGGGTTCACATCAAAAGAAATCTGTAACAGTGACTGTGCACAGGTATTTTATAATGAGTGATAAAATGGCATTTATTTTTTGTATTCTAATCTAGATATAAGTAACTTGGTATCTTGGTACCAATATTTGGAATGGTACAGCTGGAAAAGATTATTTGTCTTCCCCTTTTGGTTATGAACATCATGGAGATTCTTTTCTTATTGTTGAATATATTACTGTGATTATTTTGAAGACTGCATTCTTAAAGAACGGTTTCTCATTGTGTGTGCAAGAGCTCATTCTTGGTAGATCATATACTTCTGCAGAAGTCATTGTTTCTTAATAATTGCCTTTTTCTAAAAAAAAAAAAAAAAAAAAAAAGAACATTTACAGAAGTTTTTATATAGAAAGTGTTTTGCATGTTCATGGCATTACTATGTCCCATTTCTACTGACCTTTCCTTCTCATCCTCACTTAGCAAGATACAGATTTTATTTTTTTTTCAGTACTGGCCTACTGGGAATACTGAATTAATAGTAAAAACAATTAATTATTAGATTATTTATCTCTATAGGATCTTCCCATGTAATGAAGTTTACTTTATTCTTTTAGTTGTTATAAATGTTTTTCTTGCTTTCAGTTCTGAATAGAGCAATCTAAGCCTATGATTAAAAATCTGCTTCTGTTCAATAGTTAGCTTCCTATACGCCATTATTAACAATTTTCAGGAAATGCTTAATACCTCTCAAAGTTCAACCCTGCATACTGTTTACTTGGCTTGCATAGGGCTTTTCAAAGTATTTTTGCATTGTTGTGGCTCAGCCTCTTGCCTGCTATGGTTTCTATCTTTTTACATATGACTGGGTGTGATGAGAGGATGGATCCTCAAGCAAGTGAGTGTTGTGGTGGAAAGCCCATAGGTCTTCTAGGTCCCATCAAGGTGGGGATAGGAGGTGCCCACAATCACTCTTCCACTAATGGGTCTTCAGGAGGCCCTGAAGTAGCCAGGAGAGCAGGGTTGTAATATCCAATCTGGACTCACAGGGTTTTGCAACAGACTGAAAGTTTCCTTTTTAAAGCAGATCCAGGGCTGAGGGACCATCTGTCCTACAGAGGTACTGAATGCCCTGAGGGGAAATAGCTACTTTGGTTGAATTTTGAGATAAATAAGGGAAGTCATGGATTTGATTTAGAACAGAAATGGTAAAGTAGCAGCTTAAATGTGTAGAGCTGTTTTTAAAATAGTGGCTTGTTTTTGCCAGTCTACTCTTCATTAAGATTGAGAAACATGCCTGGAAAGACTCTTGAGGACTTCCAGTTGTCTCCAGGTTAGCAGAGAATCTTTCTTTCTGTACTTACCTGGTCTCTCTGCAAACCTAAATTTCTGAACTGTACATAACCCCCTCCCTCTCCCCCCCAACAAAACAAGAACATTAATAACGTTGTAGCTCCAAAATGCACCAGATCTGCTCAGCAAGTTTTCCTTATTTGTGAATAAGCAACTCTGGGTAATTTAAAGAAGCTCTGAACATAATTTATACAGACAATTAGATTTTCTTAGACTCTATGGTCACCTTTTTCCCTCAGGATCAAAACGAATTGCTCATTTGTAGCTGTAGGCAGCAAGATGCCTGGCTACCTGCAAGTCTGTTCACACCCATTGTAATACAGTTAATAATAAAGTCCTTGAAAATAGGATTTAAATTATCACATCTGTATACATTTTCTAGATTAGGTGTCTCAGTTTTGGGACTGCTAAATGAGTAAGGCTGAGGCTGTTCTTTGCAAACAAGGCATGCTTCTTGCATCCCAGAAAATACGTAGGGCAACTGTTATCAGTGTCTTGAACTGATATATCGCTGTACATGTACTGAAAAGTGCAGGGAATTATCTCGAGCCTTATCAACTTAATCTCAAATACAGGGTTTTACACAGAATTCATTTTGCCTATGCTCTGGAGTAAGAACAAAACAGTTTTTTCATATGAGCATAGCTTCAGGTTGGAAGGGACCTCGGGGGATCTCTAGTCCAACTTCCAGCCCAAAGCAGCATCAGCAAGGAGATCAGGTCATGTTGCTTAGGGCTGTACGCAGTCTGGTCTCGAAAATGTTCAAGGATGGAGACTGCGCAGCCTCTCTGGGCAATGCCTGGGTGTCCTTATGTCCAGTCAGAAACTCTTGTTTCAATTCAGGTCTGCTGTCCCCTTCCCTCCAGACTGCTGTAAGGAGTCTGGCTCTGTATTCTTGATAACCTCGTCATGGGTATTGGAAGGCAGCTATTGCCTTGTTTCAGACAAAAATGGAGACAGATTACTCAAGCCATTTAAAAAGAACAGAAAATTTTGATAGGTAGATTACCCCTTAGGATAGGACGTCAAGCTTTTCTTCCCAGAAAAATTCTGTAATGTTTTTTTCTTTAACAACTATAAATAAGCAGGCTCCATTTGATTGTGGTCTAGTAGATGTTTACAGGATTATATTTGTTGTTGTGTGTTTTCCTAATACATTAGGAAAGAGAGTAATGGTAACCGAGGGAAATGCGTCACAGTGAATCCAAGAGAGTGAAATCTGTGTCCGAATCACGGGAAGCTCTGGGACATGTGGCTGCAGACAGGGCAAGACGGCAGCATTTCAGATACTGCTTTGGGATATTCTTGAGTGCCTTCCCTGGTATGACAGTGACTGAGAATAGGCCCAATCGAGCATACAGTGTTTACATCCCTCCAGCCTCTTCCCTGGGGGATAGGGCAGGAAGAGGAGAGGGAAGGAAGCAAGGGATGATTGATGGGTTTTGCAAAGCTTTTCCCGGCGAGGGGAAGGTGTGGTCACTCTGTGCATCTCCAGCTAACAAAGCCCTCCTGTAGGCGTAGCAGATGTAAGCCTTGTCACCCTTTTGGTGACCGGAACACTGTGCAGAAAAATATTGTTCCTATTTTTTGTTTGGGAACACAGATTTGAGCGGGAGAAGTAGCCTGTCACTGTTACAGTTTGTACTGCTTTAAGACAGTGTTTCAGCTCTCAGTCTGATTGTGTCATGTGTGACCGTGGGGCTGTGTTAAGTAAGATGGGAGCACGGATCGCCTACTGTATGTAGTCCATCGTGGGAAGGCATGAGCACACAGCTACATTTCTATCAAATTAAGCCACAGGTACATGAACATACTAAGCCAATATAATCTGATACTGCTGCCAACACAAGCAGTCATATCCACCCTCTCTCCCCTGCTTATTTTTGCTCCCATGCTACCTCCTCCATTACACTGGCACAAGAAGTAGCACAGCCACATGCTGAACCAGACAAGGGAAATGATCTGGAAGAAAACTAACCTGATGAGAGAGAGAAAAAAAAAAGGTTTAACACCGAATCAGTTGCTGAACCATTGTTTTTTTCAGCAGTGATGCCAGCTGATGTTGTTGTAAAGCAGGCATGAGGCTACAGCTTTAACCAGACCAGGGAATATGAATTTTTCCTAGCTTTAAGCCTCCGTGCTAACTTTATGCCAGCAGCGGGAATACAAATTATCTGTGATCCAGCATGAAGTTAGGGTAGTACAGACAGACAGTACCTGATCTGGCGTAAAGACTGTCGGTACAAACTTAGCCCATCAAACATTTTTCAATGGCAACGATCACCATGTGGCTGCAGTGCTTTTCGTCCAGTACTAGCAGCCCTTAAACTTGGGTTATCAAATCAAGGTCAAACTGAATGAGATCCATTTTAGGACTTGAAAGAGGAAAAAAACGGAAAGTTATGCAGAATGTAGTTCTGCCAAGTGACAGTGCTTTCTTACTGTTGGCTGTACTCAGATGGGCTCTGATTTGTGGTGGCAATACATTAGGATACCAAAATACTTGGTGATTATTTCTAGGGAACTGAGCAACTCAAAGATTATGGTTTTTGTAGATACTAGTGTTGTCAGACAGCACTGTTACTCGGCCTTCCAGTAACGAACTACCTGGCAATTTTTTGTTTCTTCCCAGCTGTTTCCCAGTGTCACGCTTGCGTGCGTGAGATTAGGGCCACAGTATTACCAGAAAGAGGAAGAGAAACCAAAAGGTGCCTGATGATGCATGTCTGTACCAGAAGGTCTCCTGCAGCGTCGCCAGCCAGAAACTCGGTGCCTTGGCAGAACCATGACTCCGGACGCCTTAAAAGCTAGATTAACCAGCATCGCTGGGTAACGTTAAAGTGAATGTAATAACGTGAACAGCGCAGAGGAACAGCGAGTGAAGGTGGAAACCCCTTTTCTCCGTGCGTCCCGGTCTTGTTGCCGGAGAACTGGAACATTTCCTAGGCCCAATTTTGATGACGAAACCCCGAGTTTTTCCCCCAGCTTCCCCAACACCGCCCTGAGGCATTACCGAGGGCTCTGACCGGCCCCCGCACAGGCCGGGCAGTAACCCCGCGGCGGGAACGCGGGGCCCGGCGCAAGCCCCGCGTGCCGCGCATTCCCGCCGCCCCACCGCTTAGGCGCAACCATTTCACGCCGCGGGGAAGGGGGGGGGGGCGCCGCCCCGCTCCGCTCCGCTCCGCGCCTCCCCTGGCGCCGCGCCCCGCTCCGCTCCGCGCAGGACGGGGGCGGGGCGCGGGCACCCCGCCCGCTCCGCTCTTCCCCGCTGCGGCTCGGCTCTCGCTCGCTCCCTCCCGGCCGCCCTCCCCCTTTCTGGGCGGTGGTTGGGGCCCGGCGGGAGGTGGGGTCGGCTGGGCCGGGCTGGGGAAGCCGGCGGCGGTCAATGGGAGCCCGTTGATGGCAGGCTGGGCGGCCGCGGCGGGGTAGGGTCGGCGCGGAGCGGAGCGGGGCGGGGCGGGGGGCCGGGGTGGGGGGGGGGGGAGCAGCGAAGAGCCGCAGCCGGCGGGGAAGGCACGGAGGCGGGGAGCGCCCTGCAGCCCCGCCGCGCCGCAGCCCGGCGGCCGCCAAAGTTGCTCCCCATCCCGAGGGGGAGCCGGGGATCAGGTGGGGCGATGATCTTCCCCAGCAGCAACAGCAGCGCGGCGGGCGGCAGCCGGACCCCGTATCGGAAGCAGGTAAGAGCGGGTGCGGGGGTGCGTGGCGTGTTTGTGGCTCCCCCGCCCCCGCCCCCCCCCCCCCCCCCCCCGCGATGCGCTGGGGGAGGAGTGGGGCGAGGGGTGGCGACTTGCCCGAGTTGCAGCTCCCAGCCTGTTAGCTTCTCGGGAGCTGGGACTTACCAAAAGAAACTCTTTTATTTTTTTCCTTCTTACCACCTACCCCCCCACCCCACCCCCCCAAAAAAAAAAAAAAAAAAAAAAAAAAAAGTTGCGGTGTGACCTTGCCGAGTGCCCGGGCGGCCTCCGCCGGGTGACCGTAGCGACCGGGCCGGGGCGGCCGCCGAGGGCCGGCCGGCTGCCGGCCTGCTGAGCTCGGCAACAAGTGAAAAAAGACCCGGTGTTGCAACACGGGCCGCAAGGCGAAACTCGGGGCTGGATGTTTTTTCGCTCGGCGTGAAATGAGCGAAAGGATCGCGGCGCGTAGTTTCTGTCGGCCAGCCCTCCGAAAATCCTCCGCCGCGCTTCAGCCTTGCCCCTTCTCCCCGCCTTGAAGCGCACAAGGGAAATCCTGTGACATTTTATGGGCAGACAGATCGCTCCGATAAGCTCGGAGCACTCGCAGCTATGGAGCCGTACTGAAAGAGGTATTTGTTTGTTTGTTTGTTTAGTCGCTGGAAATGAAATAGTTGAAATAGTTGGGTTACAGCCTTGCTGGGCCGTTGTCTCTTTGGCTGCGCTTTTTACGGGTTTTACCCGTTGGCGTTAATGTTACATTATTTGCTGTGAAGCGTGTTATTTTTCATTGACTCTTTGATTAAAAAAAAACAACCAACCCTCACTTTTTAAGTTCATCGGAAAGTGTGCTGTGTGTTTGTGTGCCAGAGGGTAAATGGAGTAGAGGTCACTGACAAGCTCCCGGCTTGACAAAGCATGCCAAAAATACTATGGCAGGCTTCTTTCCAGGTGAGGAAAAATCCTTCCGTGTCTGCTGCTCTTAGCAGCTGAAACAAGTAATTTGACGGGTTCAGTTAGCAGTGCTGGGGGAGTCGTCCTATTTTGCTTGGGGTCAGAATTCATTAAGGGCAGAAATAGCAGATCGGATCTCACTGCCGTGCACCGTGAAGGCTGTCATAGAAATAATGGGGAAATGGGCTTTGAAATGTTGAAGTCTCGGCACGTTGTTGGGACGCCATGTGGACTGCGTGGCTAACCTGGGCGACAGTGAAAAGTTAGATTCTCGTGTTTTCTTGACGCTTGAACAAAAATCGCTCTTTCCTTTCTCCTCCTCCCTTATTTCATAGAAATATCTTTTTGATAAGAATCGCTGGTGTGTTATCTCAGCAGCACTCTGCAGATGCTGCCTAACAGTGCGTGGCGTTATCTTTGTATCTTGTAGTCGAAGTGTTCAAGTCCATACATAATAAAACATGCTTATTGTGTGTGCCGGTTTGGGTTTGTTTTTAATAAATGCCCTGGATACGCCCACGCCGATGATCTTGTCTGGTGCTCCTGCATACTTTGTAAATGAAGCCAATTTATTAGATGCTATTTTCTTACTCTACCTGAAAGGACCATTAATTAAGGGGGGCCCCTTGGGGCTGCAGTGCCAGTGTGTTGGGGCGCTGGGCAGGGCGTTAGGGCGTTTGCAGGAGCAGAGGGCAGCGCGGGTGAGGCCTGTTGCTGGCAGGGCTGTGTTTGGTGTGCGGATGTGAGTTCGCCTGCTGGTCTGGAGCAGGCTGATAAGATGCTCTTCTTTTCACAGGGCCCTCCTTAGATTCAAAGAGCTAACAGGGCCGGCTGAATCAGAAAAACAAACAGACCCTTTTTTCCCCCAATAGGCAGAGAAAGAAATGAATGCGGGGGTATTATGTGGGCTTAAGACCCTGGGTACCAAAGGTTTCTTTTGTTAGCGTGTAGCCATTCTCCGCTCAAACACTTCCTACATAAGGAGCCAGGGCCTGTGCCTTTCTCCGTTTAAGTCCATGGAAAGCTCCTATTAACTTCATTCATGTAGACTGAGGTCGTTTAAAGATTGACTTTCTGATCTCCCTTTCACTCAGACTTCACCTGCAGGGATGAGCTGATGTCAAACAGTGCCGAAGAGTGTTACGAGCCTAATTTTTCACCTCTTGATAATTAAGAACAGTCCAGATTAAGTCTCTGCATGCTCTGTGTAACCCATATTCAGACAATTGAATTATAATTGTGCTTTAGCCTGAGACACTAGGTACTGTTAGTATAGGACATGTAGTCTACCATCATCTCTAAAAGGAGAAACTAGATTTCCTATGTTAACAGCATGTAGTATATGAAGCTGAAAAAATCTAAATAACTTAAAAATGAAACTAAAATCTTTTGAGTAGCTTGTATGTCTCTATTAGTATTGTAACTGTGATATCGGAATAGTGTAAAAACACTTCAGTTTTAGTCTTTTCCTGTTTCATTTTTAAGAGTCTGTAACAGATTCAGGTGAAAAGGTGAGTGACTTATTGGTAGAAGACAGGGCGATGCTCTCTTGATTTATTTTTAAGACACTGTAATGTGTAATGTGAAATTCTGCCTTCATTTAGAACACTGACAAAATACTGGTTAGCTACAGTAGGTCCAGGGCTTTACCCATACTCTCCCTTTGTTTTCCTAAAGAACTATGTTTTGTTTTATAAACGAACCTGTGCTTATAGCATTATGCTTGTTATCTGCTGTATCTATTTCAGTGTGTAACTCAGGCATGTAGGAGCCAGTCGACATCCTCGGTTTCAGGTCAGATTCGATTGGGTGGTGCCTAGTCTTTTTTTCTCTTTTAGGGTACTTGTAAGAATACTAAAATATGATCTCTGAAGTTGTATTTTCAAAAGGATTTCCTGTGTTATGGGCAGACAGGCATATTAAAAAATACTCCTACCAGGCTTAAAAGTTAGACGTTGCTTAAATGAGTGGCAACTCGTCTGAGAATTGGCTTGAAATGCAGATTCAGGTCTAGTTAAAGAATGAAAGCCATACAGTATCTGTAATAATAACCTATCAGAACGCTCATGGCCTTGCATCCTATCTGAAGAAGGTAGGCGTAAGCTAATGTTTTTGCATAGCTCGAATAGTAAAGAATGCACATGTGTGCATCCGTAATGCAAAAGAAACAAAATGACATACAATATCCTGCTTAATAAAGGCTTTCTTAGCTCTCAGTTTGTGTGTGCTGAAAACGTGCTGATTCTCTGTCCCTCCTCCCACTTTTGTTATTCTCATGTAAATCGGGAGGCGCTCCTCCGAAGTAAATATTTCTACACTCTGTAAAATTATCTTAAATGGAAAATTAGGCTTTCTCCGACCATCTGCTCCTTGAATCTACAGAGCTAGTGCAGCTATTTGGTTAGGGATTTTAAATCGCTTTGTGCAGGGCCGTTTTCTCTGCTCTCAGGTTTCCCGAAGAGGAAGCCAGAAGCAGCTCTGGAGGCCTGGGATGGAGGCGAGTGGGGGGTCCCACGTACCACAGCCCGGGTGCTCAGGAAGCCCGGTGTGTCTGTGCCTTTTAACAGCTTTGCCCAGTAACAGTGGTTTTGATGAGTGTAATGTTTATCTCGCAGCGTAAGGAGATTTACATAGTTTGCTGCTTTCGAGCAGATTAGCTGGGCGTAGCTGCACGTGAGGAATTTAACACTGATTTGGTGTTTGGCCTCTGTAAGGAGAGACACACAAAGCTTTTGATTAATCTTTTCCTGCAGCTCTGTTAACATCAAGTGCCTTGCAGGTTGGGTTTTGTTAAAAGTCGAAGATTCAGGTGGGTTTCTAATGATGGTTAAGTGAAGAAAGCTTTTGCCAATCTTAGGCTAAAAATGCACTGTCTATAGGTTTAACGTATCAAGAAGCTACACCTGTAATTCTACATTATTTTTCAGTTTCCCAGTTGGCGCTGTGTGTGGTGTCTGTGTGTGTGAGAAGGAACCTCATTAAACTTGCAAGACCTGGGCATGGTCATAACTCAAAACATGCAGCTCCATAGAGCAGTCTGCGACCAGACTGATCTGACATTATACCTCTTGTGTGTATACACGGTGCTGTGGGGGGAGGCTGAGGAGCCTAAGAATGAACAGATACCTTTGGTTACCTAAATAAATGGGATTAGTTTATTTTTGTTTGTTTCTTTCAGACCTGTAAGAATTATGTCATTTTGTATCATTGCACTGGCTGAGTCTATTTCCCGTTACATTATATACTATGTTAAAAGGTCTACCTGGGTTTAACAAGACTCAGCTCTTATATTAGGAACCAGCTATTTTAAATTTTTAAGTGCATCTATAAGATTGTTTGTGAAGTTCTGCTTTATTCTCAAGGGAGCAAAACTGCTCAGTCAGTGTGTTTCTATACTTGTAACACAAACGTGAATGAAAGAAATAAAAGGAAGCACCTTATCTTGTCAGGCATGATGTTATAGATTATGAAAAGCGATATGATTGTCTTATCTGTATTTAGCAATTTGAAGTTTTTGTTTAGTATTTCTAAGAGGGTGAACAATATATTTTTATCTCTTTGGAAGCGTCATTGTTTAAAGTATGCATCTTTGCCATTGAGCTTCACGTGGAAGGGAAAATGGAAGTCTGTGTCTTGAACATCTGCGGTTTTGTTTTGGGTTCATTTTTTTTCTCCTGAAACTTCCAACTGTTAAAAAAAAATTGCTTGAGTTAACACATTTCAGAAGGGTTAGATCCTTTAAACTAGGATTACTGACAGGGAGGAGAGGGGAAGGAAGGAAGGGAGGGGAAAATCCTTTCCTGAGAGTTTGAGATGTCTCCTAAAACATCTGCACAGTGCTGCAACCAAGTAAATAAAAATAATGGTCGTTTGACATGATAGCCCTTTCGGTCTGCCTTTTTCTTTTTTTTTTTTTTTTTTTTTTTTTTTTTTTAAAGTCTCTAAAGTCTTCATTAAAACTGATCTTTGCTTGTTGCATGAGATGATGTATAACAAAAGAAGTCAGTGGAGAACAGGAACTTTTTTTACTTGCTTTCCCTCATGGCTCTGTTTCTGGCTTCTTATGAATGTTTTTCTCTGTTTCTACATCAGATTATTTTTAAAACAGCTTACTTAGGGGACACTGTGAAGGCTTATAAAGTTGTAGTCCTAATGAAGAAGTTCATGGAGGTGTTTTGATCTTGGATGAAACGTGTTGGTCAGAAGTTTTCTAGAAAGCCAACAGAACCACATTTAAATGCTTTCAGAAACCTTGTTGAAGTAATTGTTAGTTATTTAGCATATGTTTCAGAATTGCAGTGTACTGTGGCAATTATAACAGCCCTGCAGAAGCCACTGTATTTGCAGCTTCCTGATGCAACAGGAAAGGGAAGGGATGAGTTACAAATAGAGGAGAAATAGGGGGGGAACTATGGGTTAGATAAGCACAAGCCGACTAACCCAGCAACTTGGGAAAACATACACACGACAAAAAACCCCCGTGTGCTGTAGGGGCTGGTTATTGTGATTAGCACAGGTTTAGCTCTGTTTTCCTCAAGAGACTGCAGTTAAAGCAGTGTAGCAGCAACTGTGTATTGAAACAGAGAGTAGTTTAAAACTGCAGTTGAAGTAATTGAATGCTGGTGAGGGATTGCTTTAAAGAGATTCAAGATGAACTAGGTTCATGACAGCTTGAGTTAGTTTATAGCAGTTTAAATTTAGTAATGTTTATTACAGATTATGTAAATTGAATTTTTAACAATAAAACTTTATACCAATTTTAAGGCCTGACCCAAGTACTGAGAGGCACTGATGTAAAAATATCTAGCAAATGTTTTGAAGTGTTATAAGCTCTTCAAAACAGAAATATAGTTACAACGCTTCAAAGATGTCTTTTTCTGAATTTAAGATGTAGTGTGAGGATACATCAGCTATATGGCCTGTTGCAAAATAAAAGCTGATAATTAGATATGTACAAACATATAATAGTATAATACATAATAATACCTTTTTGTTCATGTGTCCTCATAAAAGCAGTGTTGTTTGCTTAACCATAATACTTTAGGAAATCACTGGTGTGTGTCTTATTTGTTTAAAGTATTTTGCTTTAGAAAAATGATGTGTCGGATAGAGTGGGTGTTTTGATTTTACTTACTTGATCGGTAGAACTGTAGAACTTTGTGAGGTTGCAGTGGAAACAAATAATGTATTGTTCTGGGGAGCCCCATGTGGGCTTCATTTTCCTTGGTTCCTTGGTTGAAGAACAGCAGAAATGGCAGGGCAAGGTGAGCATCAGACTTGGTCTAGCCTGACATTTACCTGTTTGTGAAATGAAATACTTCTTTACAGCAACTAAATATACGTAACTTTTTATTTCATCATTGATTCTGTTTCTTGAGAGTGTCTCTTATTGGCAATGGCACTTTCACACCTTATTCTAAGTGTTTTTTTCTGTTTTTTTTCCACTTAGACGAGAACGGCTTTTCTTTCTTTCCTTACCTTCTATTGTTTTCTGTTCTTTTATATCTGGATCTCCTCTACCATATGGTGCTTTTCTTCAAGAAAGTGGAAACATGACTCCTTAGGTTAACTACAGCTCATATATTCTGTCATCTGGGTACTACAGCATAACTACGTTAGATTTCAGTCCTTTAGGATATCCAAGGTACGTGTGTGGCACTTCCAATTTTAGTGTGCTTGGGGAGTGAAATCCAGGATTCAGGTGTGAGTTTGGGTGAGTGTTACAGGGAGCTTTTCTGCAGGGCACTTCTTTCATGCCTGAGGTGTTACCAGCTCCCAGAAAGGCTGCTGTAGCTTGGTGGAGGAGTATCCAGTTATCTTTGACAATCTGAAGCAATGTTCATAGATGCTTGACTCCTCCGAGGTGATTCAGAATCCGCTTTTAGGGTTTGTCTGACCCACAGAAAGATCATCAGGTTGTGCTTGTGCCACTGCAACAATCTGAAGTCACTCAAAACTCCGGGTAGGCAAGGGTAAAATCAAGCGCAAATCCTTGTTTACAAATACACAAACAAAAATATAAAATTCTTAAAACTGAGGAATGGAAAAAAACCCCAGCCAAACAAAAAAACCCCAACAGTGGTACAGGACCTGAAAGTTTCATTTACCTTGTATGCAGCTCTGTGCAGATGACCTCCAGTCTTCCCAGGGAGACTGGTCATTGTGCAACCCTCTTGTCTCGGGTTGTGTTCAGAGAAGAGACTCTCATTTAAGGCTCTGTATTTCCTTTTATACTTCACCCATTTGGAGGGTAAGGGGTAGAGGTTTCTTTTCTTTTTTGAAGTTGGTGATGCCTCTTTCGTTCAGCCTTCTTTCACCAGACCATAGGTTGTTTTTTCCTGCTTGGAGGTAGTAATGTCTCTTGGGCATCACCAGGTGCAATGCTGCCTGCCCAGGCTTTGGAGTGGTTCTTCAGCTAAGCACTGAACAGATGGTTGGTGTGTTGCAAAGGAGATTTCATACTCTGATGGATGAATTTCAAGTCTTGTGGTGTTTTTCTTTCTCTTCTACCTATATGTATAATTTGCTAATGATGCTTTAAACAGTTGTGTAACAGATTTTTCTCGGGGCTACTATTGGAGTAGGGGACAGCCTGTTATTCCAGCTGCTGCAGGTGACTGGCAGCTGTGTAGTCTGTGTGCCCACCTTTGAGGATGGCTATGGTGATCTGTTTTGGACCATTTGTATTGCTGCATGCATGTGTTTGTTGTTTTGACTTAGCTATTCACTTAGCTAAGGTTTTAAATAACCTATTATGACATGAAACTCCTGAAAGTATGTAGTGTAGAAGTAACAACATACAGTACAAATTTGTGATAAGTTGGCCCACTGTGGCTGTGCTGTGGGAGAGGAGGGATGGCGTGGGTGTGCCATGCATCTGCGAATGCATCGCGTGGCCAGGAACGTGCCTCCTGCGAGCTGGGGAAGGCAGCACCCGCACCAGATAAACCTGGGCGTCGGCAGAGCCAGGCACACAGTTCCACAGATTTCTGTCCGGTATGAAAGCAACCGCCAGCAGGACGAGATCCTTTGAAGTGTTCAGTGGTCTGTCTTCCAGATGAGTTCAAGAAGAGTTCTAAAAATGTGGGTCTGAATTTTAAGACTCTTGCTTATGCCAGTGCATATTTACATACCCAGCGGTGCCACTGCCTGTGGTGAGACTACTGACATGAATAAGTGCTTATTGAGACAGAGAACCAGAAAACTTTTGAATTTCCTCAATGAGAAACCTGAGACGAATAGTTGGTGTATCCTAGGGTTGGTATTAGGCTGACATGCAGCAGAATCAAATGGTATTTAAATTGCTTTAATATTATTCCATCCAGTCTACTTGGCGTATGTGGTCCTCATTACGACAGTACTTGTACTTATTTAAAAATACTTCTGTGTAATTTGGGAAAAACATTTGAGTTGGGTATTAAATACAACTGCTTAGCGACTAACCTTTGAAACAGGGACAGTTTTTGGCTTTTCCTCAGCCCTTCAGGAGATGTAGCTCTGGGTGCTACTTATGAGAAACGTTTACCAAAACTGGATTTTTAAAAAAGCATTTCTGCAATGTTTAGCTTAAACAAAAAGATAAATTATAATGGTTCCTTTATTGTCTTAGGGCAACAACACTTCCAATGCACATGTATACATGTAAATATTCCAGAACTGGGGACAATTTTTGAAAGGAGGAAACGGGCAGTATCCTGCAGTATTGAGGAGCTATAGAGCATGTTTGAAAGCTTGAGTAACTTTTACAGTGAAGAATACCAAGATGTAATTCGCTATGTAGAATTTCAGCTGGTTAAAGGTGCTAGTGAAATTCAGGGCGCACCGTGGCGCCAATAGAAGAATGCAGTGGCTTTTTGATTATCTGAAGTGCCCTAGAAGCTGCCTGCATTCCCAGTTACAATATTCCATGATCCTATGGAGGTTAATGCAAGATGGAAATGACTAAGGAAGTTGTTGTGGTTTAACCCCAGCCAGCAACTAAGCACCACGCAGCCACCCACTCGCTTCCCCCCCACCCAGTGGGGTGGGGGATAGAATTGGGGAAAAAAGGTAAAACTCTTGGGTTGAGATAAGAACAGTTTAATAGAACAGAAATGAAGAAACGAATAATGATAATAGTAGCAATAATAAAATGACAGTAATAATAAAAGCATTGGAATACACAAAACAAGTGATGCACAATGGAATTGCTCACCACTCGCTGACTGATGCCCAGTTAGTTCCTGAGCAGCGATGCACCCCCCCAGGCCAACTCCCCCCACTTTATATATTGGGCATGATGTTACATGGTATGGAATACCCTTTTGGCCAGTTTGGGTCAGCTATCTTGGCTGTGTCCCCTCCCAACTTCCTGTGCCCTTCCAGCCTTCTTGCTGGCTGGCCGTGAGAAGCTGAAAAATCCTTGACTTGGTATAAACACTGCTTAACAACAACTGAAAATATCAGTGTTATCAACATTCTTCTCATACTGAATCCAAGACATAACACTATACCAGCTACTAGAAAGAAAGTTAAGTCTATCCCAGCCAAAACCAGGACAGAAGTAATTAATTGTTTCAGCATTATGTTGATATTTTAATTGTTATAGTGACAAAATCAGGTTAACTTTTGAACCAGGCTTTGTCAGATTGCCAACAAATGTACTGTTCTTAGATCTGTCAGGTGTGGAGTGTCGTGGTCTCACGGAAGTCACTAAGGGCTGAAGACTCGCTTAGCCATTAGAAAAGGCATTTTGGCTTTTCATGTAACCATTCTTTACATATTCTGATGAGTTGTTGGGAATTCGCTGCTTTGGAGCTCCTGACCATTTTGTGCCTTCTGTTTTAATGTTTCACTTGCAACTTCATTGTTATTTTAGTATTATTAATGTATGGTTTTGTATTCCAGTATATAAGGTGATGGCATAAAAGATCTAACCTATCTGTGTGTTTTATCCTTCTATCAAAAGACCTTTTTTTGGTGTGACACTTCTCCAGCAACCCTCTTTCAAAATTACTGTATCCTCAGAGCTGGTTTCCATTCTACCTTCTTCCTCCCCTGAACTAAATTCTGTGTTGAGTCATTGTCTTGGGTGATAATGAAAGTCCCAGGTCAGCCACACCTATAAAGTTTATTCAATGACAGTACAGGGATTAAGATGGTGACATGAAGTTCAAGTTGTCCTGTCAGTGATATTTTGGATAATCTTAGGTGAATTGTTTGGGTTTGGCTCTTCTAAAGATATTTGTTAACATAAGTAGTTTCCTACCTCCCATAGATTTTGTGTAGAAATGTACTAACATCCAGAAGTGGGTGAAATATTACAGCAATTAGGACTAAATATCTTAAAAAAAAAATAAATATACACACATGCACACATACCTACATAGATATATATGTTTAAGTCTCTCTAAAGCTCAGGATAGAGCAGATTATTCAGAATGATACTTCATATTCAAATTCTGCCTGTCATTCACCATGAGAGTAGTTTCTTTACACTCTATGGGAATGTTCATGTGAATACTATTATTGATATTTTCAGATCAATAACAATGGTCGAGTTTGTTTTTATCTAGAACTCTAGTTTTAGAAAAGAGTAGATATCTTTTTTTCTTTTTGCAATAGTTGTCTTCATTTCTAAGCAGAAGTTTAGTGTGCAGAAAGGGAGAATTCAACCATTAAAATATTACTCAGAACAGAAATAACTCCATGAAGTTCCGTGGCCTAGATTTTGCAGAATTTTTATCTAGATAGCTTTAGTGGTTTTGTGGCCTTATCTTTCCTACTACATTAAATCCTTGGGGGTTTTTTTGGTTTGGTTTTTTTCTTCCTCCTCTGGGAAGTCCTTATTCCAATATTCTGTTGTCCCATTTTAATTTTGAAATCCAATTAAATTGCATATATTAAAATACTTGGTTTATTCTTTTAGGAAATGCAATGCATGGTCTTTCAACTTCAATTTACCGTGACTGTTGTAGCAAACTAATGATGACTTACAAGATTATTAGTGTTAAACATACAACGGTTGCACAGATTGATAAGGTGCAAAGGTAGGATTGCTGCTAAGAAAAGTGGAGCTGAATGTTCTTATTAAAAATATAATTCCTTGAAATTGCCTGCAATGTAGGGCAAACCTGAAAGCAGGTTTGCTCAGGACTGTAGTTGTGCAGTAAGTAGAGGCAAGTGATTAATTTATCTTAAAATGTTAGCCAGGCATATTCCCTTTCATTGCAGTGTTTTAAAGTTAATTATCAATTCCAAGTGTACTTACCAAAAGTAATTTCCTTTATCTATAACTTTCTGATGCATTCAGAGGTATGATTCCTCAGCTGAATTCTTGTACCAAGGACAAGAACATGACTAATAAAGCTATGGATGAGTTGGTGTCTGTGCCCAAATCAGCTGGTTTATTCCTGACTAGTGTTTGACATGGTGTTCATCATCTCTGGCCATACCTAACACCAGGCGTGGTTCAAGTGAAATGTCCCTTCTCCTTCCAGAGACGGAGGCTCTCTCACGCAGGTGCTGCAGTTGTATGTGCCTGCTGTGCTTGTGCTGACTGCACGGGCTTCAAAATGCATTGGTGACTGCTGTGAGTGCTGCTTATATCACTTCTGCGATTTTAGCTACAACCGTTTATACGTCTGGGTTAGACTATTATCTATGCTGCCAGGACCGGTTCATCTTGGCAGTTGAATTCCTCATATATTTAAAGTGTTGTATTAGCAGTACATCTGGAAGCTTTCCTAGGTGTTATCTAATTCTTGTATTTTTTCATTTCAGAATTAACAATGATTGGTAGTATCTATGAAGATGATTCATTGTGCAGTCAGACATTCACCCCAGCAGCTATTTGGAGTGTTGCTTCCTTTAACTTCTAAGATGCACCAAGGAACGGCATCCTACGTTTGCTCAGCATACTGTTGCTAAATCTTTGTAACCTAACTTCAGAACTAAGTTTCTGGATGTAAAAGGGATCATGAATTGTCATGCACTGTGAAGTCACCAGCATTTTAATTTTAGAATAAGTCATATCATGTTGCTTGAGTTTCAGACATCTGAATGATATTCTTAACCACTTAAACCCACTTTTCTCTCAGAATTAAAAATCTCTTGGAGTTAGAAACTAGCTGCATGAGTTAAAACTGTAGTTGACAAGGAAAAAAAAAGTTTATCTCTTGGTTCAAACCAAGACTGAAGTTTCAAATTAGAAGGCAAAATGCGAGGGAAATTGATGAGCACTGTGGAAGTGAATTAAAATAGCTCTTCTGTTTGCATTATTCAAATATAAATTCCAGATTTCTAGAAGAACAGGAAATGATAAATAAAACAGACATAAGTACATATGTTTTCTTGGTAGTACATGCAGAAGGATTTTGGAAAAGATTGTCATTTGTAAAGAGAAAATAGAATGTTTTAAGCAGTCTGAAAGTATTGTATCTAATAAGTGTTAAGCATCTACCAAAACGTCATCCTTTAAAGAATGAGAAAACACTGACTGGGGTTTGTTTCAGATAAGGGTATAAGGAAAACATCACCCTAAGGCCAGAGCAGCACTGCTGCAGGTGGTATGTACACAGGATTTCACCAAAGTTTTAGCAGACAGGTTTGTGCTTGCTGCTTGTTATCTTACTTGTAAGGCTTAGTTACAGACATAGGTACCACATGTATTCTCTTCAGTAGTCTTAGTTTGTATATGTAAAACCAAAGTTGGTTTAATACCTGATTGTTTGACAGCCTAATGCTGTTTTGTTACCACTTTCATGAATCAGCATCAATGGTAAAAGAAGCAGTCTGAACTTCCTTTTTTCTTTCTTGGTTTGTTTTTTTGTTGTTGTTGTTTTGTTGTTGTTTTTGGGTTTTTTGTGTTTTTTTTTTTTTTTTTTTTTTTTTTTAAGTGAGGGGGAGACACCAGGTGGGAGAATGAACAGCCATGAGGGCAAGGCTGCTGCTTTTGGCAGCAGTGCCAGCTCAAGCTATTCCTTGAACTGCCGTCTCAGTTGTGGGTCCACAGTTGTCCTTAGCCTGCCACTAGTCACATCTCCCCTTCATTCCTGTCCGTCCCTTCTGCTTTCTCTCACACTTGCGCTCTGGGGCAATCCAGATGCAGATGCAGAGCTGATCGAGCTGAGACACACAGGGCCAACAATTGCCTCCATTGCACTTTGGTCTTCTCAGCCAAACTGAGGGAAAGCTTGGCTTGAAAGCTGACCTGCCAACAGGGCCAGCAAAGTCATCTTTGTTCTTTATTTGGTTCTGCACCAAATCCAGCTTATCAGACCAGCAGATCTAACCACCAATGCTAAAGCTTTTTGACTTCCTTATACCGCCCCTTTCCTTTTCCCTATCTGCACATCCTAGATCTCGCAGAAAGTGCAGTTTCTACTTGACAGCTTTATCAGGAGTTTACTTTCTATTTTAAAACACCCTATCAATAATGTTTGAAAGATTTCAGCTTTCTGTGCTGTTCTTAGCTGACCCGATGCCACATTCAGACCATCAAAGGTCAGTACAGACAAATCATCCCTAACGTGTAACTAGGCATCTGCTAAGGAGCTCCACCAGAAGTTACCTACCCTTTGGAAATCTTGCCCTAGTTTTTATGGATGAATCTTCATTTTTAATCTTGCCTACCTTTACAACTCTGAGAATTTCATCCTACTGAAGGAATACTGGTTTCCTTATTTATGAAGAAAAGCAAACTACTATTTATAAAAGCAGGCTCATGTGCCGGATTTTGCTATGCTGATTTTAGCAAATTCCTTGTTGCATTTCATCAAGCCCCCAGATTTGTTGAGTTCACAGTATTGTGGTGAATTGCCTTAATGTATGAAAGGACTCCTCATCTGTGCACCCTTGATCACTTGCATTTAGGAAAATATTTACCTTTTAAATAACTTTGCATAAAGAGGATTAGATTTACTAATTGGTTAGATTCCCTGACTACTAATTTTAAATTAAATGTGTCATGTTCCTATTTGTTATGGCTTAAAATACAAAAGAGTTCACCTACAGATTGTCTTAAGATGGTGCTCAGCAACTTTGTGCTTTAAACAGACTTCTAAAGTGAACTTCTCTGGGCCATGGAGGTAGATGTGCTGCCCGAATTGGCTTTCATCAAACACCTACAGAACAGTTTTGCTAGAAACAGCCTGGATCTGTTGAGACTGATGCTGAGCTAATGCTAACAAGCCCTGCTTGATCCAAGTTGAATGGGATTAAATAGTATTTGTACTATACTATGCATTGTGTTCTGGAGTATCCTAGTCCCTGTTTCCTCAAATGGTGCTGGAAAAGTGATCTCTCTGTGTGTGAAGTATGCTGGTAATGAAACAAGTGATACGTGCGTTACTGTAACATCTGAAACTATCTTTAAAGAAACAAAGTAAATGCTCTTTTTCTACTCCTGTGTGTAAAAACTGGCTAGCTGGAGAGATAAAAAGGTGTCGGAGGGCATAATCACTGAGTACTGTGAGATGCAAAAGGCATACTGACTGGAAATGTGAGAAGAATGCTTCCCTCTAACTTCTAGGAAGCTAAATCAAGCTACAGTTACAGGTTAGGAATTTGGAGACATCTAGAGACAAAAATTGTTACTTCCTTGTCTTTTCCAGGAGAAAGTTGTCGAAATGTCAACGTTTTCCTTGTACTCTTCATAGCACATAGGTTCAAGAAAGCAGGCCATAAAAGCTTGTGGAAGGAAAAAGTAGAAAGTGTGTTACACTGTCTGTGTGTACTCACACATGCACACTTTTTAAGGGCAAAGGGGCAGGGTGGTGGTAACAAATCAGAGAAGCATTCAGAGTTTCTTGCTGCTTGTCAAGCTACATTTTCTGCTGCTTGTGTTTCCTGATCAGCTGGGGCCATCTTAAGTTGTCTGTACCATCTTAGCAGCATTTTCTGTAGTAATAGCAGCTGCAGGGTAAGTGTTGTTTGGTATTGGTCTGAACTGTTCGTCAGCTGGATGAGCTGTTCTTGTTTCTGTCTTTCCCAGGAGTTAAACATAGCTGTTTTTGTCATGCTAAATTGATTGTAGTTTGTTTTGTGGTGCCTGTGCACGGGTAAATCTCCATGTGCTACATACGAGAAAGTTGTGCAAATAATTCTGGGTATGACATTTTTATTTTTTTTTCCCCCCTGAAGAGCAGAGGGCATCCTGTGTGTGACTGCATATTATGTCATACATCTGTAGAAAATGGACCTTTTATGCCACTTATGCTGAATATGCTGTAGTGAATATTTGGCCAAAAAGGTTGGATGTTGTGGGCTTTAGTATGGTTGTGTAAGAGTGCAAGATCATCTCTGAGAAATGTCAAAAGTTGACTGGTATCCACTGGCCCCCAAAATTTAGGAACAGTTGTCCTCAACACTAATGTCAGGTCTTCCTGCACACAGGTCTTTCACAGCTCTTGCTTTAAATCACTTTTGCTGGGTATAAAGCATACTTAAAGCATTGCAGTATTCATCACCTTCCATGAGAATAGGACTAACAGCTTGTCTGTCTTGGAGTTGTTAGCACACACGTAACTGCACTGATATAGTTGCATTAATGAAAATCTTTAGTAAGTACTACTGCCATGTCACACCCACGCTGCGGGCAGTGCAGCCAGGCGCCTGTACTGAGGTTTGCATGGGGTTTGCAACACTCCCCTCTTTCAATGGGAAATGATGCAAGAGGCAAATGTTTTAAAAGCAATGATGTTCAACTCCAGTTCTTTTCTAATGAGGCTTGAGCTTCTACATTTTATTTTGGGAAGCCATGTAGAGTCTTGAGAGTCATTTAGGAGACTTGGGGAAATTTCATTTGCAGTCTTGTAAATGCTGCACATGGTCTCGTTAAAATCCAAAGAAAACTGGTATACGTGTTGCAGTGTGTGAACCAAGCAGAGTTTGCTCACTGGTACTCTGTAGAAAAGCCCTATGTTGAAAAGTTTTGCCAACATTATACACTTGTGTCTTCTGGTCTGTCAGTTTTATACAATGTTGAAATGTATAAAACTCTTGGACAGATTTTCAGCTTGTGTAAATGAATGCAGAATGACTGGGTGAGAGTGGAACTAGGCCAATGTGTGCAAGTGTAGAAAACTGACGACTCCTTACATAATGAGCCTGATTATTTAAAAAGTTGCTACTGATCTTGGTCTCGTTCTAAAAATGGCTACATTGCTAATTTAGTAGTACTTGGCTGCTTCTGTTCAGTGTGGTATTTTTGCCATGGGGGAGAATCACATTTATGGAGGTGTGGTCGCCTTGCCATAAAGAATTATAAGTTCAGTGTTAGACCATATGTGTATATATGTGTTGTGTGTGTGTGTATGTGTGTATACATATGCCACTTGCAGCAACGTGGTCTTCTCAACCGTGGACTCCTTGAATGTCAAAATACCGTGACAAATTTAGCACAAACTCTTAGTTCCATTCCTGCTGAAATTTAGTTGGTAGTCACTTCAACCTGTGCTGAAGTAATGGTAAAAGTATCTTATGCTTTCCTTTTATGTGACTGCAGTGTATAGAAGGCAATGGGGTATGAAATCCTGAAATTGTATTTAATTTGCACTGTTAGTGTTTCTTGCATTAGGTATGTGCTTTCCTAGTTTTACCTGAGACTTGTTTTAATACTTTACCAGCAATGCTGTGTGTGTCTTCTTCCAATGTGTTGATTATAATGAATTGTTACTGCTGCATTTTATCATATTGCAGAATATAAGAACCACCAGGGCACTTCTCGAAATTTCAGAAGTGAGTAACAAAAAGATGAAGGGAACTTTCAGCCCAGCACAGATCATGCTGACCTCACTTCTATGGCAAATACTATAAAGGACTATGGAAATACTTGCAGTGGAGTAACTAGGAAGGGCAGTGATGCTTGGAGTGCATTTTCCTGTTGTAAAGCTCCTGGAGGAATCTTTCATTCCCATGGAAAGTGATGTAAGGTGCTACCATTCTCACCAAAGCTTGTTTAACTGTAACTTGGCATAGGCACGTAACAAGCTGCTGAGCAACAGAATTGGACCTTCTTGGTATCAGTGTTACAATAACCTTTGTGCATTACTTGTGCAGTATATCTACACTGGCTTGTTCTTTGCTGATACCACTACAGTAGTTTGGCCTGGAGACGCAGAAATGCATTAGACAATTAGAAAAGTAAAAACATTTGCCAACTGAGTAGGAAGGATAAAATATCTAAACTGATCTCTACTTTAAAGCATAAATTGTGCAGCTCGAAAGAGCCTGTTCATGGGGTCATCTGGATTCAATCTTGATGATGAAGTCTTACAAAACTGGCTTCTTTTTCTACAGTGTGTTTTCTGACATGGAACCTTTCCTCCAGCTGGAGATACTGGCTACAGTGAAGTAGGCATAGTCAGTCAGAGAAAGATTAAGATTTAGGAATGTGGAAGAAAGGGACAGAGCCAGCCACCTGCACTGGCCCTTCTGCGTTGTCAAAGAATGCAGCAGGAGAAGCAGGAATAGGCTGAGGTATACTGCACTGGGCTACCTATTAAATACTGGCATAACAGAAAGATGGCCTTGCCAAAAAGAACGTACTTTCTCTTCTTTAAAATAGAATAGAGGGGTGCAGAGTAACAATGCTTCTGCTGTGCTGGATGTAGTATACCGCCCATAAGGAACCAGCAGTTAGAGACAAAGGGATTTTGGTAGGAATTGACTCCCTCATGCATGGTCGGGCACAAGTTCTTCAATTTATTTTTTAACTTGAATAAACAGAAAATGACATAGCGGATTCCATGTCAGCCAAAAGAGCCATCTGTGGTCTAACCCTGTGAGAAACGGTATAGCAATAATTCCAATGCCACCAACAGTGTGGAGTTTGCCAAAAAAGCAGATGCTTCTTTTGACATGCATCTTCAATGCGGTGCCGTTTCTATCCTATAATTGCTGTCTATGGAGGGAGGGTGGATAGGGATAGCCAGATGAGCAGAATGCTGAAACTGTAGTTTTGGGGGAAAAAAACCAAGAGTTTGGAAAATAACAACAAAAAAATAAAAAAGAAACACTATAGAAATAACTTTTAAAAAAAGCTGAAATAAAAACCTGCAGAATTCTCCTATGTGCTTCATGAAACCTGTGACACTTTTTAAGTAAGAGACAATACTTGCAAGAATTTATCAGAAATCTGAAGTCTAATACAATATGGAAGAACAGTACATAATACTTAGGAAACTTTTCTGCAGAGTTTTTAACTTTTCAAAAGAGAACATTTCTTCTCTATTATTTTAAAGAACTAAGGATCAGCCAAACATACTTTTTTTTACTGTATTGCCAGTCTTTGTAATTCAGACATTCAAGCAGTTCTCTGCATAAACCAAGGTATCTACGTGTCTGTACTGTGCTGTTTTTTAACATGGTACTTAGACTCATCAACAGCAGCTTATGAGATACATAGACCTAGCTGGACTAACCACCAAAATACAATGATGGATGGCATTCTTAATTGTTAAGAAAAGAGCATCGTGAATGTTGCATATTTACTGCTCTATGAAATTAAAAACTTAATTACCTGCGCCCATAAAAATAGGCATTTTAACATCATAAATAGAAGCCCTTGAAAACAGTAAGTTTTCAATCACATTGAATATTGTCTGTGGTCCCATTTGTTGGCACTGGAGGCAAAAGTTCACAACAGGTAATGACAAAAGAGGTGAACAAAACAGCAGTTGAGCTGGAGATCTGCATTCTTCTAATAGAAGAGTCTGTCCTCTGAACAGAAGTAACTGCCTTGTGTGATGCAGGAAGGTCTCATTGCCAGAGCTTAGTTTTGCAGGATTCACTTAGAGAAATGGTTACCTGCTGTCTCTTACTTTCCTGCAGGGGACCCAAAAAATACCCAGGATAAAACCAGGTCTCATTTTCCATACACTTAAGTCATACCTGGTGGTGCTGCTATTGGTACGTTAATTCTTCCCATTACACTATAAATGCAGTAAGAGGATAATACATACTATTTATTTTCAGATCTCAGTACACTTGTTTCCAGATTCCATGAATGTTAAAAAATAATTGCCATTTTTCATTTGCATTTCTTATTATGGGAGATGTCTGATTGTTTTAAGTTTTTTCTTTCTAAAAAAAAATAAATAAAAATTATAGGAACTTTGTATTATCCTAACCAGAGAAGTATTTTCTACTTTGAAATATTAGTGCACCTTCTGATCTTCAGTCTTGTTTAGGGTAACTTCACTTACTAAACAGTGGTTAAAACCAAAAAGGTTCAGAAGCACCATGAATTTGAGGACTGTGGAGGAAGAGGAAGCGATAGGATCAATGATGCCTTTTCAGTGTGCCTTTTGCTCTGCTTCCTCCTGTCCCATGACAGTGCATGCTGAGAAGCTAATGAGTTTATTAGCTTGTGCTCCACTCCAGTCCACATCTCGCTTTCTGCTACAGAGTGCCTTAGAAAGGGAACTGCTGATCTAGGCAGTATTTCCTTATTTTGCTGATGAAAATATCACGTGGGATGGTGTCAGGAGTCTCAGTCAAGATCTCCAGATATTTACTGCTTCTGTCCTATCCACTAAACTGGTTGCACTGGTACTGAAAAAAATTAGGTTGTTTTAATGTGATCTGGTTTTGACATCTATTCTGTCTGCTTTTTTGTCATTTTGTTATCTTCTTGATTCTTGTAAGCTGATTGTTCAATAAATTGTTCCAGAATATTTCTGGGAATTGAAGTTGGGCTGACTGCTGTGAAATTCCTTGGGTCTTCCTCTTCTTTAAAAAAAGAAAAAATATAAAAAAATTGCAAGACATTTGATGGCTGACAGAGAAGTGAAACTATTTATGTGAATTCTATATGTGCCAGCTGCGGTTTGACTGGATGGCTTTTTCATATCCTGGGAATTTGACAACTTTCATGAAGTAGAACAATTACCTGAATACTTGTTTTTTTCTTTGATTTTTTTCATCTGTTTTGAGCTGACACCTGAAGAGTTTTGAAATGGTGGTAGTATGTAGGAGTTTTCTGTTTAATGAATGCTTAAGCAGTCCTGTATACAGTGAGAAGGGACCACTGTGACCTTCTAGTTTAGGGACCTCTTAACACCGTGAGCACAGAAATAGTCATTGTCCGAGAGGCATATGCAAATGCTACGTTTCTGCGCTTTTCCCTTTAAACCTCATAGCTGCTGCCTTTAATGCTCTAAGAAACCTTCCACGTGCTTATTGCTGGCATTTCATGGACTCTACTGGAAAAATGGCCCATGCGACTATGTAGGACCTTCCTGCTAGCATATGACCCAGTGTGGCCCCTCTTCCATCACACAACCTGAGATACAAAAAGCTTATTGAGTAGTTTTTGGCTTAGAGTCTGTACGTGTTGTCTTTTGAGCTGCCATTGAAGTGCTTGTGAGCTGTATGTGATTTGCCAGCTCTGTGTGACCATCGCTGGTCTAGTCTTACCCACTGTATGACACAGGAGTTTCTAAGTTAATTGCTGTTTCAGTTGAAGCATTTCTCTTACCAACGATACCTTGGATGTTTCCTGTTCTGGAGAAGATTGTAAGATTTTATACCCTGCTATTAACGTGTACCAACAGATGTGTAATGCAAGGGAGGAATTATTATTTGTATTCAGTGTCATGTGCTGGACTTCCTACCTTTCACAGGCTTGCACAAACCCATTAGTATATGAGTTGAGTCTCTGGAAGTGGATGTGTTTTCTTCTAATTGTAATTTGAATCCTCAGGCTGGAACAAAGACTTTAACATAGTCTACAGATTCAGTACCATTTTTTTCTCTGGATCCTGAGCAAAAGCCTTGGCTGGTTTCACTGAAGGAAATAGGTCTGCATATTTACTAGAGTCAAGAAGGAAGTTGGCAGTGAATTCTTTTGTGTCTATTGCTCAATGAAGGGCTAACCACAAAAACATGTACATGCATTTTTGTCCGGTAGATCTTAGTACCAAGTGCTCTTTCTTCAGGTGCTTCAGCATCTTGACTTTCTTTTTATATTCTTTTAACTTAGACTAGTTGTTGGATTGCTGCAGCCTGTTCAAATTTCAGAAAATAGAACTCAAATAATTTGCTTTAGATGTGTCTATAATTCTGTCATGGCTAGGGCATGGTATCAATGTATTGTTTCAGAGGATTGTCCAGGGAATCCAGGTATACAGCTGAGAGGGAAGAGGATGCTATGATTCACGATGAGCAAGTAGAAGGGAGAAGGGTTGACAGCATCTGCAAAGGAACAGGACACAGCCCTGTTCAGCACTCCTGTCTATCTCCTTTGTGATACCTTTTGTGCTGTGGTGTGGCTAGTTTCATGTATCCAGCACCTTTTATTTGTCTCTGGACTAGGGGAGTCAGTCAGTGGAGCACTTAAAAATCCCTGACAGGGGATAAAGTCAATTGAGTAGGGGAGGGCCTCGGAACTTTGATGCTTTTTCATTATCACTGAGACTTCAGGAGAACTACCTGAACCAGGAGGAGCTTCCCACATCCATTGCTTGCTCTGTTGTTGCAACCTCTCCTGCCATCTTTAAGTTAGAGATCTTTATTTTAGTACTAGCAGTAATAATAATAATAATGAAAAAAAACCTATTCTTGGAGAAAAAACTTCAGTAGCATCAGCGTGGATTTTGTCATATGCTTCAATGTGGCCAGGATTATGCTCCCACTTTTTCAAGTGTCTTTGTAACAAAGAAATACATAGATTTAGAGCTTTGTTTCATTACTAGCAGAAGATTGCTGTTGCATTAAGCTTTAGTATGTATAATCTAAATAGTATTGGTTCCATCTCCTGTAAAAATATGGGAACGTGACATTTTGTAACAAGCTGGAATGGTATACTTCTGTACTTTCTGCTGTTAGTAGTTGTTGCTTTCTGGTGAGAACAAGTTTAGTCCTGCTATGTTACTGTGAAGGGTAGTTTGTCCTTTCACCATCCTGAGGAAAAGGAAGCAGAATAGCTGTCAGTGGGGAGGGAGCCTGGGTTATAATCAGAATAGTCTAGGGGTAGAACTGCTAGGATCATTTGAGCTGTGGTTTATGCTAGACTTTGTCTGTTTTGTTGCTGATAGAGCCACTCTTCATGAAGATCTTTTAAAAAGGAAGCTGAGAAAAGCACCTCACTCCCGCATTTCTGTATTTTGAGGAGGGGCTTCTTAAATGGCTCAGAAAAAAGGTGTATTGACTGCTTTCCTGGATTTTTGCCGGAAATGTTTCTCATTCTTACTGGCAAGATGGTTTGAATTAGTTAAAGCACAATGGACTTGAGAAGAAAGACAATATTAATTAAAAAAAAGTTGAAGTGAAAAGAACTTTTTTTTTTTTTTTTACTTTCATACATAAATGAAGATATCCATCTATGTTTCCTTTTATTTCCTTTTAGTATGGCAAAGACTGTCATCTGTATTTAGAAAAATAGTTTTCCTAGGACTTGGCTATAACATACAGGCAAGAAAAAGGGCATAACCCTCTATTTTTATCTTGCAATGCTCCTCTTAAAACTTGTGTGAAGGAATAAAATTAAAGCTGAGGGGCTTTTTTTTCTTCCCTGTTCAGTGTGATTTGGTGTTTTGAGGTGGGTTTTCTTCCTTGGGTTTTGTTGTTGGTTTTTGTTTGTTTTTTTTGGTTTTTTTTTTTTTTTTTTTTTCCAACCTGTTTATTGCTGTCCTTCATTATCATAATGCCAGCTGTAGTATTTTGGGCGTACTTCTTCCATGCCAAGATACAGAAGCTTTAGAGACCTTCTGGAGAGGAACCCAGGGCTGGATCTCCAGGTGCTCCTGGGCTGTCCGTGATATTTTGTAACAGTGAGAGTCCCTGCTTGATGCCAGTCTCCACCCATGGGGTCCTGCCTCTTCCCAGCACCTAGCTGTTTCTGCTCTATGTGGCTGGAGCATCAACACCCATCTTCACTAGGCTTGGATCCTGGGTGTGCAAATAGCTCTGTGTGATCACAAGATATGATATCTGTGGTCTCAGAGCCTTGTGCAGTAAAACAGCTCTTGCTGGAATAGTCCTGTTGACTCTTGCAGTGTCACTGTAAGACTATGTTCTTTACCCATGCAAAGAGAAGTTCAGGTTGGTGATTTAAAGGAGAAAAACGGGGCAGGTCTCGGGGATTTTTCCCTCCTGAGGAGATTTTCAGCAGGAGTTTGGAGGACCCAGCTTCTGAGATGCTCTTTACTCTTTATACTGGTATCATCCTGAAAATGCTTAGAAAGCAGCTGACTTGCTGAATCTTCCTGTGACAAGTGCTGACAGACTGAAGAACAACAGTTGGAGAACCTACCCTAAGGCAGGAGATGAGAATACAGCAGCGGTAGATCTTTCTGTTTTTACTGGTTGACATGTGGCCACTGAGAACTGGTCTTGGAGAGGCCTCCAGAAATTCAGTTTTGCTTCCCATAACATTTCAGACATGATGATGGAAGCCATGAAATAGAACAGTGCAGGACACTCAAAATGGCATCTCCACTACAGCTGTCGGTTTGCAGGCTTACACCAAGTGATCAAGGTTTAATGTTTCCTCATCTAAAGGAAGGTGATAAAGCAACGGTCTTCACCAGTGAACAGTCATTTCTGTAAAATATTTGGAGTTCTTCTTTCTGCTTGGGACATGATTTTATTCCAAACAGCCTCCTATTTCCTACGTTGTGCACTAAGTGTGGCAGCGTCTTGCTTCACTAGATCTCGCTTCTATTGTACATATAAAGCTTGTGTTAAGTAGATTAATAAATAAATAAAAAATCACCCCCTAACTTAATCCAGAAATTTTCCAGATTCATGTAATTTAATACTTTTTTTCACCGTTGCACACATCCACAAAAAGGTATGGTCATTTTTGTATCAATGCCAGTTACTGAAGGTGCTGTTTCAAAATGCTGTTTAGTGAAATCAGGGAGGTTAGGCAAAGTCAGGCAGGGTGAGCAGGTACTTGAAGCTTAATCACCTGAACAAAGCTAGGCAAACACCAGTGACAAGATTTTGAAACTATGAGATGATCCAAGTAGCAGTTCAGGCTAAATCAGATAGTTAATGTATGCTGTAATTTATGGTTCAAATGTAGAGTAGATGTGTGAGAACTAACTCTGTTGTTAAAAGTCACGGTATTTTTCCCATCAGGAATTTTAGCTGAGTGAAGGAACTCATAATTAAATGCTAGCATGTTATATAACTTCATAGACATGCTTTTATAACACAAAGTTAGAGATTTAAATGGATTGCTACCATAATAATCGCACTCAGTTTTAGGACGGTCGTTATCCAAGTTATCATCTGCTTGTTGGAGTTTCCTTGGACTTTTGTAGTCTGAAGGCAGCAAGGATCAGTATCTCTCAACTCCCAGGTCAAAGGAATTTCTCAGGGTTGTTCCGTTTTGTTTTGGTTGGGTGTTGTTTTTTTGTGTGGTTTTTTCCTGTTGACAGTGAAGAGATTCTTCTCCTTGGCAGGCAAAATCCTGCTCTGACTCATTTCCAGTCCTTAAGCATAGAGTGGTTTACAAGAAAGACAGGAATGGTTCATATAAAGATGAGTATATTCTCCAGTTGTTTTTCAACACTTGTGATTATTCCTGTTTGGGTTTTATATTGAGAAGAAGATGCAGGCAGACGATTTTCCTTGGTTTAAGGCACTCCACGGGGACTGTTCCGTCACTGAACTTTTCCTTTTCCTAATGAGTACCTGTGGTTTTCTCACTGCTGCAGTTGGGCTGTCGAAGGCTGAAGGGAAGATCTCTTGGAGATCAGGCAAAAGTGTTGGGAGCTCCTCACAGCTGACTCCAGAATGGGATGGGGTGATCACACAGCATATGGGATGATTATTCTGTCACTGGCCTTTTTTGCTTAGATGTTTGTTGAAGATGACAGGAAAGAAATTGCTGTGGAGAAAGAATGATCGCTAATTACCTTTGGGAGTGAAGACTAAAGAGGAAATGGTAAACCAGTGTGACAGTGATATTTCTTGTGAACAGGAATATTGTCACAAGAAATAATGGTCTGTTACTTAGACTTATTCCTCCTCTACTTGTGTTCAGTGTTTTAATTTAAGATGCAATGATTAAAAAGAAAAATTAATGAATATGTTTTCATGTAGGTTACTTTATTGCAAACTGTTGTGAAGTCCGTATGAGAAAATCGTAAGAACAGCTTTTGATATGAATTTGTAGCAGAGACTACAGTTTGTAAAACAAAACTTTTCAAAAATTGATTTCAGGTTTTATAAAAAGCTTTCAGCTAATGTTCATGAAAGCTGTTTCTAAACAAACAACCCCAGGTCTCCACTGCAGAACCTCTTACCAATGAGCACTGTTATCAGCCAGGGGTGTGGAAAAAAGTCATACATCCTCGCTAACATCGATACATTGGCAAAACCCCAGGCATGGATGCAGCTGTGCCGGCAGAGGAGAACTTTTATCAGCTTAGATTATGTTGTTTGGGGAGGTGGTGCAACTACGCCAGCAGAAAATCTCTTCTCTTGGCATGCGCTGTCAGCGTAGGAGGCTCTGCCAGCACAGCTACAGCAGTGAGGCTCAGCACCGCTGCCGAGCCCTGCGCAGCAACTGCAACTGGAAAAGAAAAGCCCCTTTGAACAAAAGAGAGACCTCTATAATTTAGTTTTTACTAGTAGTCATCGATGAGGAACAGAGCGGAAAGAGTGATTCAGATTTGAAAATTAAGTTTTAATGTAAAAAATATGTTTAAGTCGTATGGCTTTAAGATGTCACTGGCCCTTTAATGGTTGTCTGTGTGTCATTGGGTTGCAGGGTTTGGGAGCTGCAGTACGCCCAGCATCTGTGTTTTGTAAAGCCTTTAAGGCTGGTAAAGGTATGAGATTCTGTGGAAGCAGTGAAAAACCTTCTGTCTGCAAACTTAGGAAGACAACTGTAATCACATTTACATTCCCATCATATTTGGATGTGACCACTAGCACTAGAGCATATTCATGTTTAAATAAAAGTTTAAATTTCTCAGAATGGAGTGTTTATGTTTTACAGGAAGACAGAGTTAGGATTCCTGTGCGCGCGCACGCACACGCACTCTTCCCTCTCCTGCCTTCGGCCAGCTGGTGACAAGATTTTACAAAACTCCAGCTCTTCATAATGTAGAAAACTAAGGATTTTAAAGGAAAAACATTGTAAGAACCAAAAGCAAAACCAAACCAAAGATATTGAAAAACAGAATAGAGGCTCTTAGTCTCCGATAGTAATTGCCAGTTAAGATGAAGACTGGTACGTGTATGTTGACTTTTATGGCAGCTGTACCTGAATGCACGAGGGAGGTGCACGTTTCAAAACCTTGAACAGAGCAGTTGTGCATTTGATCACTGTGTGCATTTTGAGAACTCCGCTGAAGGCTTTTTGAAGAGAATAGTACCGTGCCAGACTAAGTTTGTTCAGTTTGTTATGAAAATGTTTTGAAACTAGTTGCTCTGTCATTCTGCATTGCTTGTAACCCTAAAAATAATTGCCTGGCGTTACTGGAAGCAGAATGTCTGAGAGCCCAACTTGTGCTGCCATAGTTAAAATCAGTCAATGTTTCCATTACAAACTTGGAGGGAGGGTTTAATCTTTTTCCCATTTTAAATCACGCCTGGAAGAAATTCTAGATCAGCGCTTCAACTCCAAGTATAAATCTTTTGGAAGAGATGTGATGTTTCTAAAAGTCTTTATTTAAAAACAAACCAAAAAAACCCTCCAACCCTATGGCAATGAAATACTGATACTCAGCTTTGAAATGTTAAATGATCAGGAATATATTTCATTCTTTTTGGTAATTTTCAGTTCAATTAAATTAGGCAGCAAAAATGTTTCTACATATCAATGTTGATTTTATAGTGAGTGTTGCAGTTTCCTGTTCCAGGCTATCATTGCTGCATAATAAACCTTGAAATATGCTGAATTGGAAGATTTCAAAACCTTCCTACAGAAACACAAAAAAGAAATGCATAATTATTATAAAGTATCTGATATAAGGCATGCTGTTGTACTTTTCTCCCACTCACAATTTCATTACAATTTCCCAAGGTTATCTCGAAAATGGTTTCACTTTTCTTGTGCATTAAGGCTGTAGTTTCATGGATGCCTTAAACTGAGGTAGGCTGTAATCCCCTTCTGTCTGCCTACACATTCCTGTTCCCTGCCTTGTGACAGCCAAAGCTTTTGCGTAGCACAAAACCACATGTGGTGAACCAGATCAGGGAGGATAATTTTCTTTGGTTCAGGCTGTGGCTACACAACTGTTTGTACTAGTCCAAAGAAAAGGGTGGCACCGGGGCGGGAACAAGTGAGTCTACACTGACATCTCACTTTATATTCTTATTCTTCCCCCCCTTACTGTGCCTTTCCTCTGTAACTCGCAGGGTGGTTCTTTGCTATGAGCTTCCTGAGCCGTGGAGGCTCAGGCTTTTGCAGGAAAGGGGCTACATGCAGCCAGTTCTTTTTGTCAGTGAAAACCTTGTAGTCACAAGACTTTTACTGGCAGCTTTAGTTCTCTAGTGTATTTGTTAAAGTGTTTCTCTCTTACAGCACCAGAGACCTATTCATAATACTTGCTGTACAGTGTCCTGCTATACTGTTGTTAATGCAAATGATTGACAGCTCTGCTGCAGATTTTCTGTAGGAAATCTGTTTTTATGTTCCGTTAGGGCCTGATTTTAAGAACAATAGCATTAGATACCTTGAGGGCTAGGTAGAAGTGCTTATGTGCTTATCTCCTTTTGAAACTTGAATTTTTTGCCATTATACAGGATCTCTTTCTTGACACTCTTGAAATAATACACAAATACTGAGATCAGTGGCAGTATGAAAGTTCTGCTGAGGTTCACAATTAATTTAAAGTCTGGTCCTTAAGCTGTCTGTGTTCCCTCTCTATCTTTAAAAAAACCCAGTAGCAATATTGTGTGAAGTACTAAAAGCCAGAAGAGGCTTCTAATTATTTTTATATTTCTGGATAGATTAAGGAAACAGCATAGTCTTAATTTCTGCCACAGTAATTCATTTATGGCTTGAAATAGTCATAGTGACGTAAACTTAGTTTATACCTCCTGGAACCTAGAGGAACAATATCTCTTATTTCATTTTCACATCTGATGCCACAATGAAGAGTGATAAAATCCTATGAGTAATATTCAGCAGAGGTTAGATATAATTTGAGCCTATGTCATGCATTGAGCATGCTTCAGATGGTGGTTGGGTATATTAGAATGTGCCTGTGAATCCTGTCCCAAGTGTGGTGTGAAAGCAGGTGTATTTAAAATACATGAGTAATTACGTACAGGTTTAACAGTGCTCCAAATGGTAAACAGGCTACTGTCAACTGAGCTAACATGCATGCTGCGATTGCTATCTATAGTTTACTCTAACGTGCTTTTTCCTTTGCAGCAGTCCATTGTACCAGCCCACCCAATGGCTCCTCCTAGTCCCAGCACCACCAGCAGTAATAACAACAGTAGTAGCAGCAGCAACTCAGGATGGGATCAATTAAGTAAAACAAACCTTTACATCAGAGCACTGCCTCCAAACACCACTGATCAGGACCTGGTAAAATTATGCCAACCGTAAGTACTATGCTTAAATATAAATTATAATGTCATACCTTAAAAGCTTATAGGAGGTATACAAACTGAGTGTTTGGATTATGGGGGAAGAAAAACAGATTCGTAAATAAAAATCCTCTAACTGTAGTACAATGGCAGATTTCAACTTCCCCGGCAATCAGAAGGAAAAGAATGTGTTTGGCACTTTGGAGAAGCAAAGAAAGTTGAAGTATTCTGGTGAACAGAAGCAACCCATTGGTTTAGTAAAAAAACTATGATCACCCATACTGCTGCCTGATGCTGTTGAATTCACAGATAAATGAAAATTAACACCTGAATGTGAAACTTGCTATTAAGAACCTTCAACAGGGGGTCTTCTCTGTTCATTACGAAGATAATCTGTTGATACAAACTTCTCAAGTAATTGTTCTGTATCATTGTAAATTACAGTGTGCATTTGAATGCTTGTCCTAGTTTCAGACTATTTTATGTTTGCTGTACATTACTGCACAATTATATTTATGATTAGAAATAGTCAATCTGTGTAAGAATCCTCTAGTCACTGGAGTTCCAGGTAGACTTGGCTTATCAGAAGGTTTTCAGGCAATGTTGTTAACGTGAGATTTTCTTGGTGGCATGAGTTTTTGGGTTTGTTTTTTTAATTTTTTCAGCAGCACATGCCTTATAGTTACTTTCAAATGTGGGTCAGATGTCAAGACACCATGCAATTATGTTGTTTATACACTGTTTAAAGTCACCATTCTTAAATGATTCACTGAATTTTTAAAATCCTTAGTACTTCCGAAATTCATAGTGCACTTTCTGGATTATTTTGAAATCAAAAGTATTTCGCTAAATTTTCAATATTACCTGTAAGAAAACACCCAAATCTCTCTTGAATGAATGGAAAATCATTAAGATTTGTATATAACACTACTGTCGATGAGATTCTGAAAGTAATTTTATTTCAATTTAGCAGATAAGTAACTAGGGAATAAACAAAAACACATGACCAAGATCACAACACCAGTTAGCAAAATAGCTAGGGAAACCTGTAAGTCTTGGATCCCAGCTTATATGAGGTGCCTTTTGTTTTTGAATATTGCAAAAAAATCTAATTTATAGAGATTTATTTTTTTTTAACAAAACTTGAACTTTCAGGACAGTAGTGACATATCAGTCATCTTAGTATTATAATAAAAACAACTCGCTCTTGGGTCTTGAAAGAAAAAAATTTTTCCATTTGGTCATTTTCCCAACAGCAAATGAAATCCATATGTTTTACAGAAAAGAGAACAAGATTATCAATCTGTAAAAAGATTAATTGATAAATTAAACATTTTTTACAGCTTTCCATGTGACAGTGACCTCTCATCACTTGAATTTTAGTTGCAAATGCACGTTTTACAGAAGTGGATTTTTCCTTCCTGTTTTTATCTTTTGAACTGATGAAGAAACCTTGGCCTGTGCACTCATGTTATGTTAGGACAGAGTTGTGAGGTTATTTTGCACTGGAGCTGCCCAGTAACTACTATTTGTGCAGTGGTTACTATAGCTCCTTAATCTCTTTCTGAAGACATTTTGGTTTGCACAGCCTTAGATGTAATCAGTGCATGAACATCCTAGAAAAAATATGTTCAATATTTTGCTGTAACTGGTCCTTTTTCTCTTGAATAGCCAGACATTCTGTTGTTGTTGCTGTTCAATATATAATTGTAGTTGGAACAGCATGAATTTTACAAATAAAGAAAAGGCAAGAACTGCAGCCATGAAGTTATTAAATCAATTCTGACGTGAATTTACAGGCTTGGAAGGTCATGGCGTTTCTTCCTGTGAGATATTTCTCTCCTAAATGTCTTACTTGAGAAGAAGGGAGGCCCTGTCTCAAAATTCTCCATTTCTGCTGAGGAACCAAGTGAGATGTCCAGAAATTTTAGGTTTGGAACATCTTTCAAAAATCTGGGTAATCTATTAAGAGCCTTAGGCTTCTTTGCCAACGTAGCCCCTTAGCAACTAACTTGATGCTGCAGTAAGATAGAAATGACAGCACTCTCTCCTTGTTCACAAAAGCTCAGTAATCCACTTTTATAGACTACGGAAAGTTTGAGATGCAAAATGTTTCCTTTCTCCAAATCTGCCTAAACTTCTAGGACATAGAGGGCAAGATATTCTCAAAAGTTAAGGTGCCGTGTTTATTGTTTAAGCTGAGACCATACAAAATAAATGGAGAATAAAATCTTGGACACATAGAAGTTGAAGAAGAAACTGCTGTTTACTCCAGATCTCTGAAATACTTTCATTAGCTCTTTCCAAATGCCTAAGATTTTACAGGGAGGCTTTAGACTAATTTTAGCTCCTTTTCCCCATATAGAGTGGATCTTGCTGTCCTAAGAGGGTGTCCACTGGAGTGCTTGATGCTAAGAATGTATAGAAAGGCGGCTCTGCATATTGTAGAAATGCTCTTGCTAGCAGGCAATAACCAGTTTTCAGTGGATGTACAGAAAAAGATCACTGGCTTTTGTTTTATATCTTTTGGCTGTTGTCAGAGAAGACAGAAAACCACCTGTGGGTTGAGGAAATAATGGTTGAAAAACATCATTGTCACTACAAATGCCAAAAACCTCCCTTCTCCTTTTCCCTCTGATCGTCATGGACTTGTATCATATACACTGTACTGAAAAGTTATTTTCAGTGATTGTTATTGTAGAGAAATATGGCTTTCAGTATAATCCCTCAGAATACAAGGTAAAAGAATCTGCAGAGTTCTTGTGTCTTTTACATGCTTTAGTCAATATGTTTGCTTTAGTTCTTGCTCATGACAGCTAGCAGTGCTAATTTTTGCCATGTTTTTATTTTGATAAATTATTTTTGGTGAATCACTAGAGAAACCTCTTATCAAATTATAGAAGTGTTGGGCTTGCTTTCCTGTTGTAGCACAGCTGTGCCGTATTTATGAACACAGTTAGCAAATGTTGACCAGTTTTGTGGAAAAGTACTTTCCTGGCAAGAGCACAATTTGCCATTATAAGTCTCTACAAATCTGCTCTCCACCTTCATCTTCTTGGTTCCTTCTAGTTTTCTATTAGGTGATGCTTTCTCCTCTTTTCCAAGATAAAAAGAGTGTATTTCAATTTTGTTGTGAAGGCTTACCTGGGAGTACAGCTATTTTCAGACAGTATTATTGGCTTTTGTGTGGGAAATGAAGCTGCCATGTTTCTAAATAGTTCAAACTTGAGCCTGCTACTCCAGTTCTGCATTGGGAAAACAGATTTCTTCATATCAGTTGTGCCAGAGGCAGAAGTGTGGGGAAGAATAAGGTAGGTATTATGTTTGTCGCAAGGATGTTGAAAGCCAACCCAGAACCAGAGCCTGGAGTATCGGGGGGACAACATATGAGTCAGTCCTGGCCATAAGAGCTTTCCATCAGGTATGTAAGGGTAGGCAAAGCAATTGATGCAATGGCCCACAGGTATTATCTTTTCTGTGGAAGGCTGGTCAGGAGCGATCAGCTAAATAGAAGGACAAGAGCAGAGGAAAGGAGAAATTAGAGTAAGAAGCCAATGAGCACAGTCTGGGGAAGCCTGCAGGAAGCTGTGTGACTTGGCTGTGCAGTTTCTTTTCCCAAACCATGTAGTGCCATTGCATGAGCTCTGCTGTACTGAGCAAACCTCTGCTGCGAAGAGCTGGTTTTACAGGGTTGTTGGAGCAGTGGTAGCCTCAGCCATGCCTAATTGTACTCCCTTCCCATGGCGTGGCTATCGATACTTGCTTGATGTGCCTCCTTCAGCTGTTGTGTTGGGTTTATGAATACATTTTTTAGGCTTTAATTGTACTTTCTTATTTGCTGACTGTTAGAGAGTCATTTCTTGTAGCTTATTTAATATCTGGATCTGAAGATGCAAGATTAAATCCATTCCAGTTATTCACTGAAATTGTTGAGGCTGCTTATGTGATTAGGGACTTTGGTGATTGGTCTTAGGAGATTCAGCCAGGAGTTTGTAACTTGCTTTGACATGTTTTTTAGGTGCTTTCCAGACTCTCACTAAGCGCTGTGCTTTGCTGCAGATGACCTTTATGCCCAAGCCACATGGTTCCAAAGCCCTGTGCTTTCCACCGTCCTGCTTATGATTTGCTTGCTAGCCTGCAGCATGGCATCTCTTTAACACTGAATTTCTTCAGAGATCTCCTTTTGTGCCATTTACATCATTAAATGAGGATGATACAGCAGACCTTTCATCCTCCTGACAATCCCCAGTCCCAGGATGAGATTTCAAGCTTTGAGGCTTAATCCAGGTCTCCCCTATTCAGTTCAGCATAAATCATCGTGCCAGCCCACCCTTTGGTGTGCTCCCTTCCAGGTTGTTTGCTCATACCGTGCTGCTTGTATCAAGCTGTTTGTAGTCTATATGATATTTTTGAAATCTGTTTTTGCTCTGGACAGTTTCACTTAGGCCTTCCCCCTGAAATTATCACTGTGTCATTATAATGTGAGTTCTTAATGGGATTACAATTAGGAAAGCAGCTGGTTTAAGGTAACAAAGTTAGTGATATAATTACCACGACAGACCATTGTTCTGTGCCAGGATGGTCAGAACACGAAAACAGAACCTTGTAGCAGCTGCCTTTGCTTATGTGCGTTGGGAAATCACGTATCTTGTTGAGAGAGTATTTTGAGGATTCCTTCCTAGATATTTCGCATCATGAACACAGGCATAGCTAAAACGAATGGCAGGCTAATAGTCATTTTGAAACATTTGAGCCAGACATGCTATACAGCTTTGTTTCCACAGCATGGGAACTTTCATTTTTTCTAGTTGCATACTCTAATGTTGCCCTGTTTTGAAGCAAGAGCACCCAAAAGTTATTTCAATTCCCTGCTGGTAATAAAATGCATATTTTCATTAAGTCATGTGACAGCCATTAGCATATTAATGTTTCCATGTTCTTTGCTTGCCATGTGATTGTGACCTCTCCCCATGCTGCCATTTCCCATCCCCCTCAAACACACTCCAGACTGAGAAGTGGTGAACTGGAGCTCAAACATTTACTGTAGCAGGGAGCTGTCATCACTGTGATCAGTTAAGAGCAAGAAATCTGCTAATTTTGCTTAGCATATCTCATTAGAAAAAGGACATGTCTGGACTTTAGGAAATAGTCTGACCGTCTTTTGCATTTAACTCTTTGGGAGAAGGTCTGGGCGGGTCACTGCTGCTTAGTTCAGTCTAAGGAAATGTCTGTAGCACATGAATACAACCCCTTTAGATAGATGATAAGGGTAAGGGAAAGTGGAATGGAAGATTTCAAAGCTAACTTCTCCAATTTTTTTAAAGTGTTTTGTCTTCATTCCTTTCTCCTTTATTCTCCATTTTTCTTGCATTTTTCTTTCATGGTTTGTCAGCTGCAGTGAAATATTGCATTCATAATTATGTGGAATACGATTTCATGTCATGTAATTAAGTGTGATACATCAGTGTCTCTGAAACTGTTCCCTTTGAGATCAGTATTAACACTGATTATACTGAAGCAGGAGCCTCTCTATTGTTCTTACTTTTTAGGGTGGAAAGAAGTCCTCTACAAATTAGTTTTTTTAGAGGTTTATGTATGCATTTTTTAAATGGTATTATTGCATACATCTCTGAATAAATAACACCAGGTTTACAGGATATCATTTGGTTGTAGGAGGAGGTAGATTCTGTAGCAGTTGAGCAGTATGTGATTTGTAATGTTCAGCTGTATATTGGTACCAGCATCGTCTTTTTCTTTATTCCTTCTTCAAGGACTGTGGCACGGTTTGGGTTTTATATATGCTGCAGTAGATTTCCCTTAACTGCACTTTTCCATCCAGTTCTGCTCTTCGGGGCAAACATAACACCAAGAATGGTGAAGGTATGTTCCCTAGATGTAATAACTGATTGTGCCAGTGCTGCATTGCTTGTGCAGGCACAGGTTGATGTGGAACACAGTGCAGCACTGCAGAGAAACACCCACAGTAACCTCAGGACCAGGATTTAGATAATCTCACTTGTGTTCTGCCCAGCTGATACGTCCAGTTTCTCAGCTAGACAAACTGCTAGAGGAGGAGTTGCATGCCAGTATGGTATGTAAACCGGCTCTGCTAGCTTCTGTCTTTGCTGATAATCTTTTAAGAGGTTGCTGTCAAAAGTGAGTATCCCATTTCTACAGCTGAGAAGAAATAGTATTCAGTTTTGTACATCCCTTTTGCCAGACAGACTGGAGAGATGTAGGCCTGACATGGAGACTGAAATGCTCCTTTTTGTTAGGGCTTGACTTCTACAGTCAGTGGCAAGGCATTTGTGTGGTATGCCACGGGAATTGCGATTGGCCTGGAGATGTGATGTTTGGTTTAAATAGTCATTTCCTTTATTTTTTAGCAACTGCTTTCAGCAGTCATGTTATGAAGTGTCTAGCCTGGCGTGATGTTGAAGGAAGACTATCTTCCCCTCAATATTTCCACTTTAATTAGACAGAAATAAAATTCAGACAGCTTTACATTCATGATCAAATTAAATCCCCGCTAAAATCCTCTCTGAGGAGTTCCAGGGTGTGTGTGTGTGTGTGTGTATATGTTTTTTGTTTTGTTTTGTTTTGTTTTTTTTTACAGTAACGCCTTCTTGTAGGATGTCATTAGGGAGCCATATCTATTTTGGGGGAAACTGTAATTGAGAAAAAAGTGAAAAAAGTTGTCTTCTAGAGTCCTATGCTCTGGATACAGACGGTCTCTTGAGATGCCTTGTGTTTAAAACAAATATAGTTTTAATTTTCTCTTTCCATTTTGTGATTAAGCAAAGATTGAAGTTTTTCAAACTCAGTATTTCATTTAGCCTAACAGCAATCGGCAGTTGCCCTCAGCATACCCTCTTAAAAAACAAGCAGTCTTGAATACAAATGCACTAAGGAACTCTGTGTCTGCATTGTGGTTGCAGATGCAGGGACCCAGCGATTGCACAAGCTCCATCTCCCCCAGGAGATGAGAGTTTTGTTGCAGTGTGGGGCTGGACAAGAGGTGATCCCATGGAATTTCCTTTAGGAAGTGGGGGCGAGGGAGGAGAAGAGAGTGGAAGGAATGTTTCAGCCACAGCTGCTTGTAAAAGAAGCACTAGGAAAACAGATTGGTAAAAGTTGCCGCCATTGAAGATCTCTTGCTGGAAAACAAAAAGCTGATTTGGTAGCGTGGGGCCTGTAAAATCTGTGAGCATTTGCAAGTCTGCAGGTATTTGTTTTACAGAGATGCAACCCCTGTTCCGTATCACAGAGCCACAGGAAAGAAATGTCCTGTGGCAGCTGGCGGAATGCCTTTGATCAGGGTCCGGTCCTGAGCTTCCCTGACGGCAGGGGCCGACTCAGATGGGAGGTGATAGCAGCGCAGTTATTCATCGGAATAATGTAGTTCAAGAACATTTTGAAGGGGATTGTTTCATTTCAGTGGACTACTGAAAATGTTAACAACTACTAATCAGGCTTTAACAACTACTAATCAGGCTTTTTAGTGGGTTCCATGATGTCAAAAACCATCCCTTCTGTTAGAGACTGCTTAGGCAGGCGTCTCAGTCAGAAACCAGTTCAGAATTGAATCAGCTTAGAGCCCAAGTTGATTTCTGCCCCAGCATGCTTACATTTAAGCTTGCCCTTTTTCTCAGGATACCATTTAGTGTAGAAAGCGGGATCAGTATTTGCAAGCAGATGCTTGTATCTAATGTCTTGTATCTCATGTGGTTTCACATAACTCATAGAAATCTCATGAAGTCCTGACTTTGTTTGCTAAAGATTGGTTCTGCTTAGCTCTGACTTCTCTAACGTTAACTCCTTGAAATGAAAAAGAGCCATCTGATGTTGACACGTTGTAAGATCAGTCAATTTTTTTATAACCCTTCAAACTTTCTTTCCCCCACATTGTTGCCAAGCTGCATTTAGGGTTGAGAAACTAACACCCCCAAATTGTATGCAACCCAGATAATAAATGTGCATATTTTACCTGCAGAGTGAAAGCAGTAGCAAATATAGGTAAACAAGTTAATTCAGATCCTGCTACCTCCAATGAAACTTGTAATCGAGGAAACAGGGAGAAAAATCAGTGGTTGTCCTTAAAAAAACCTCTAGGAAATGTTAAGCCTTGATCCTCAATTGTTTTCCTACAACTTCTAAAATTCTACCCTGTTTTGACATTCAAAAAATATCATCTGCCTCTTTTCTGTTTGAACAGTGCCTTACTCAAGACTCAGACCAACCCTGTAGAAAATTAAATTACTAAAGGGCTGCTGAGAGAAGAATTAACATTTCATCATTTAAATACCTAATCTTTGCAGATAGATCTGCAGTACCTGGGAAAAAAGTCAAATTTTAATTTGAATGTTGATAATGTTATGGTACATGGACATAGAGCAAAAAACACCAATGAAAACACAAAAAGAGAAGACTTTGATTTCGGGTCTGTTTTGACACCGTTAACAGTACAAATATTCCACTTGAATAACCTGTGTGAGTTGAGTTAATCATTAACACAATCAATTTTGGTGGAAGAAATATGTTCTGATTTGTATCCTATACTGCCCCTTCCATTTCCATTTCTTCTCTTACTTTAATCTCTTATTTTCCCAAAAGAGGAAAAATTTTTAATCTGTTGCTTTGCTGCCACAAGAGAAATCCACCACAGTAAGCATTGTGTGTAACATCGCTTAATTTTGGGGGTATTAATAATTACATTTAATTAATTGATCATTGTGGCTATCTGAATTGAAATGTTAGCCCAAAATGTGTGTTCTTTTTAAATGTTTGTTTTCTGTATTCTGTGCAGTTGTGTAATTTTACATGCTATCTTTAAAAGAGAGTGTATGGGTCGGTATTTTTGCCTAGGACAACATTGTAGACTTAGGCCTTACACATTATCAATATTTCAAGTTCTAGTGCTGCTTTTTGGCTTAGATTTAGTCACTAACAAGCTTTCACAAATCTATCAAAATATCAGCAATTATTCTGGTGCATTAATAAGGACTTTTTCTTTAATGTCTGAGTGAATGCAGTAGTGAAATAAGTGTTATGTTAATAGAAGATCTAAAACCAGGAGGAAAAAAAATGCTTCACAGTGTAATACAAATACTGGAGAAATCTCAAATCTTTTACTTGCAAACCCTAAATGTCAGAAATAAAATGATCCGAACACCTGAAAAAGATCCAAACTACTTCTGGTGTTCAATGACTCTGTTGAAAGGGTAACTTTCTGGGCTTAGGAGCCCAGAGACTAGCAGAGTTTTACAGTTCAGGACATTAGTTTTATTTAGCGTACATGTAAAATCGCCAAGGAACCAGTGTGTTGAAAAAAAACCCTGGTGTGAAACAGAAGTGCTCACCTATGCCCCTAAGATGATGGCAAGCTTGACTCCTGTTTGGTTGCAATGTGCTCGCAAAGGCCTGGCCCTAAAAGCACGGAGCACCTGCAGGAGTTTGGTTTGGTTTTTTGGTTTTTTTTTCCTTCTTCTTTTCAACCTGTAGCTGTGCAGTACCCCAAGGCAGAAATCTCCCCCGTATTAAGTCTGAATGCCTTGGCTGAGTTCTGGAGAAGCCGTTTGGCAGAGAGAAGAAAGATTCTTTCCCTTCAAGGCCTGAGGGTATCAGCGTGGTGGGGTATCCAGTGGAGCTGACGTAGCAGTGTGCATTTCCTTCCCTGCATTGCTGTTTGTAGTACTGTGATCTGAAAAGGAGTGTTTGTAAATCATCTGCATTTTCTTTTTCTCCGGAGATCCCATATTCAACCCACTACATTTCTGACACTTGAAGCTACTTGGTTTTATTGTGCAGCAGGCTTTGTCTTAACTTTATTGTTAAGGCTTTTTTATTTGTTGCCAAAAGTCTATTTGCTATATTTTGAAGCTCTCAAATACTGAGAGGGAAAGTGTTGCTCCACATTCCTTTTTCTTAGTGGTAGCTTACAGGGCTTCTGTGTTGCCATACAGAGGTACAGTACTGGCAGTGAAAGACCATTAGCCAGGACTGCTTCTGAAAAAAGTCCCATCATCATACCAAGGCCTCAGCATGAATGTACTTTTTATTATGTAAATTAGGATCAATTCTTTTTTAACATCTTCCAAATATTCAGAGCTATGACATTATAAAAATATACAATAATCTGTCCCATCTTCTATTCTTCCCAAGTGAATTGCATGTTACTTTGTTCCATGAGAAATTCTGAAGTTCTTTCCACCCATTTTATTAATTGCTTATTCAGTTAAATATTTGTTAGTTCTCTTTGAAGTCTAGGACACTCACTCTGAATTGTGCAGTTTTGCAAATGTCATTAAATATTTTGAAAAGAGTGGCACTCCCAGGAAGAGGGGACAGCCCTGACTGTCACTAATCAAGTGTTTCCCATCTAACGCTTGAACTGAGGTTGAGGTGGTAGTCTAAGGAGCACAGGCTCACTGTTTTGGACAGCTGAATTGGGTAGAATTGATAAGGTGCAAAAAGTAGATAGGTTTCAGTAGATCACAGAAAGGCCCAAGTTGTTAAGATGTTCATGGGTAGATAGTCAGGGTAAGAGAGGTTTCTGAGTCTGATTCCTTTTTGAAAAACAGGAAAACCAATTTCTTTTCCTCTTAAGTTTCCATTTAAGCAATAAATTGGACTTTTTGAAGCAATGACCTGAAGCAGACCCTATGTTGGTCTAAATTGGTATGGAACATGGGACTTCTGCTTAATTTGTGGTGATTCTTTTGGTCCTTTCTATCAAAGATGTTGCCCTTTTCATTGTTACTTAAAATTCATTGATGAAGCAACACTGTCTATATTCTCAAGATAAAACCCTCCACCTGAACTCACTTGGGTCCAAACCCCTCAATCAGAGGAGATTAGGGATTTGGACTCCTCCATGGTTGTAGCTGAAAGGTGAACAGCAGCAAGACTTTACTTTCAAAGGTAACTGGTTACTGACCAAGCATCCTGGTGATGTTTATGTGGTGGATATAGGTTTTGGGAACATTATTAGTTTCTTTATCTCATGGGGTAAAAAAATCAGATAATTTAATTAGAAACAGAGCACAATACATCTAAATATATAGTTGTAAAGCCAGATGCTCAATTCTTTGTAATTGGCTTGCCATGTACTTCACAATACACCAATAAAAACCCTTCTGAAAAAGGGATGCACTGCTGTTTATATCACCACAACAAAACTAGTTAAATTTTTGCCATGAAAAAGGGGAAATTAGTTTCTGTTTCTCTGGATGAAAATTTATGAGTTCCTGTGATAGAAGACATTTTAGTGCTGTTAGGACATTTTAGCTTTGCTCTTCTTTTCCTGGTAGTTAGCGTGACTTTTTTTGTCCTTTCCTTAAGCAAAGGGGAGGGAGGCAGCTTGAAGTGCAGAGGAAAGAGTAAATTTTTGTAATTTTTATATTGTAGTCAGGAAGGAGTATTTCTGAGGGCAATGCTTTCTTCTGCTCATTAGTGTCCTTTCCAAACTTCTGCTTTGTTCACTGGGACAGAATTTGCAGAAATTTTAATTGTTCCACAGGGATTTAACAGGATTTGTATTTGGACCCGGGTTGCTGGTGTTCTGCCTTCTCCAGGATCTTATAGTTGTCTTCTGCTCATGCTTGTGCCAAAGATACTTGATAACTCTTGAGTTAAGCTTCTGCAGTGATGGAGGAAATGTGAGGCTGTTTCTCTGGAGTTGCTTTCCTCTAGTGGTAGAGGTCAGCATTTGGCTGTGACAGCTCTCCTTTATTTTTTTGGCAGGCAGTTCTCTTACATTCTTGTTGCTGAGATCATCCCCACTAGGGCTTTCAGAAGAACATCTGACTGGGGCTCAAATTCTTCACCTTCTGCTGTTCTGACCATATAGTATGTTATAGGAAGGGTCTCAGTCATTTACCATTAATAATTAATTCAATTCTAGATACCTTTTGTTGGCTCAAAGATCTATGAATTTGTGGTTTCTTCCTTTTATCATGATTTGGTTTCATGTTGAGGGTGTGGATTCTTTTAATCCCAAGGATAATTTAAAAGAAAAAAAAGTATAATTAAATTACTGCAGTCTGAGTCATACTTGGTCTGTGAGTTTAGTTCCCTGGCCTTCCCACACAGCATTTCCGATACACAGTGAGCTGAGGGTGTGCAGGAAAGACTGTAGAGTGACCTACATACTGTTTAGCTCTTTACTAATGAGTGGCTTTCTGACATTAGGTATAGCCATTGCCTCTTTGGATTCTCAGTCTTTTCTGTGTGATAGCTGTATCCATTACATCTTCCTGCTCCTGAGTGGTTTTCATAAAAAAAATTTTTAAGATTTCTATTTGGATTGGTTTAAGCATCTTGTTTAGATAAATTGATCAGAAAAATTAGTAAATGAACTATTTTAGAATGTGAAGCATAGGCATTGAGATTTATCCTCAAGTAGAAGGCACGGCTTCTTTCACGTAGTACTTTATCACTTCGAAGAGAAAAGTTTGTTTGGCTGCCCTCCTACAGGCAAAGAAATAGTCATCTCAGGTTCTCAGTAATATAAAAGGTCTGTAAAGCCCAGAAACACTGTGACCATGTCATGCAAGCTCCCTTGTTGGCATATGTTCTCGAATCTGTTCAAGAAAGGTTGTGATACAGAACTAACTTCATTGACATCGGGCTTGCCTGTCAGCTTTGCTGTCATGCAGTGGTTGGTTGATTTTTCTTGGCTCTGTATGAGAATGTGTTTTTTGAATAATCCCTTCTGTGGCTGCTGATGCTCTGGGTTCATGAAACTGCCATGGCTGTTCCTCTTAAGAAACTTTGAATCTATGTCTTACTCTGTTTAATGTAGACGTCATCCAGGCTTGCAGTTGATACAGCCAACTGGAGGATCCCAGTTTTCTCCGAGACCGGGCGACCCAGTCTTGAGTCACCCCTTTGCACAGATGCTCATAGGTTGGGTTTTCCCTGCTAGGCCAGGATTAACCTCCATTGTCTGGGTTCTTCACAGGGAAGCGCAGTGATCCAAGTGCTTCCTCAGGCACACCAGCCAAAGCGCACTCTCGGACAGGGGATTTACCCTTCCATGGTGGCGCTTGACATAGTCATTGTACAAAAGTCACTGGAAATGAGCGTCTGGGGGATCACATTAGTTTCAGCCGTCTTGGGTACGTTCTGCATGGCAGTCTGGTAGTGCGCAGTGTGCTGCGACCGCAGGTCTGTCTGCAGCTCGGGGCTCAGAGTAGGCTGAATGTGTGGTGGTTCCAGAAGACTGCAGTTGTACTTGGCCAGCTGCTATAGTGATGGGATCAGAACAGGTTAATGGTGTTTTTAAAGAAAATGGTATATTTAAGCTACCAAAAGCAAATTTCCATATAAGTATCTATTGCATTCTCTTTGCAAAACTGCAGAAACCAAACTCTGCCTCCTGCCTTCCTTCAATCAATATTCAAAAGACTGTCTATCTTAAGCAGTGTGAAACTGAGGAAGTGCCACTGAATATGACCCTGACGCATCAGCCACAAAGGTTGCACTTTAGATTTTGTGTTACAGCTTGTGATTGCTCATGTATCTAAAATTTGGCAACAGATGGATAGTATTTTGTCTAATGCATAACACTCCTCTGTCCCTCTCTCAGCACTTAATGCTACTGCAGACATCTTTTCAACAGAGCCATGCAGTTATAATCAATAATATGTGAGCTGATGTGTCTGCTCAATAACATACAGCCACTTAAATGCCCTTCTGAAGTATTTTGACCCCTGGAGAGATCTACTTTAGTACAACCATTTTCCCTATTGAAATGGAGATATTTGCTATTCAGCACAGCTGGGACTTGAGAGGAGAGAAGCAGATTCAAATAGGGATAAAGTCTACATGCCCTGCTGTTAAGGGGGCAAGGCCTCTGGAAGGCTTAGCAGTGATTTTTGAATAATTTGTCCATTTAGTGCTGTTCTAGTATGATTGACATTAAGTTACCAGAAATTAAAGGAGATCAGACTCTAATATTAATTGTACAGTTTCTTCATTATGAAGTGTTAATTCCAGTATAGAATAGCTGTTGAAAGCAGGATGTTACTAGGAGGACTTCATAAAAGAAGCACCATTAAAATGCAGTTCAGAAAGACTGGAAGTCATTTGAATGTATTGGGTTTTTCCCTCTTCTGCCTTCAAGGCAGAAGACAGGCAGTCAGCACTTTCCAAGATGGGGTGTTAAATTAATGCAAGATGCAGGTAAGAACAAATAGGTATCTTTGCGTAGAAGGTATTTTAACCCAGCAGGTCAGGTCTTGGATTCATCCTATTGGCTTTCTGTTGTCTTAGTATTACAAAAACAGAAGGAAAACATACAAAATATACTGACATATTTTTAAAAAGTTATCAACGACAGGCGTTATTCCAGTGACCACGTATCTTCCATACAAGATAAATGCAAGAAAAAGCAGAGTGTGTGTTCATATATATATGTATGAATTTTTTGATAAATGTATATATGTAATTTTACACAATATGCGAGACAGCTTTTTGTAGTTCAGAGTTGACAGGTTGGTCAGGGCTTAGTAAATGGGATGTGGCTGAAAGTGCCCTTGTACTTTGGCAATCTATCTCCAATCTCATGGTTTTCAAGACTTTGCCAACATATTTCTCGGGGCGTCATTTATTTAAACTGAGGGTGTAAGACTTGGTTAGCGACCTTCACTAGAAGTGAAATTAATAGGCAAGAACAAATGAAAGAGGAATCTTCTGCAAGTATACAGGCTTGTAGCATTAATAGGTGTCTGTCTGTCTATGCAAATAGGAGGTAATCTCACGCTAGCTAGGAATGTAGCCGGACTAACACCTTTTGATTTATACTGTTCTGACTAAAACAAGGGAAAAAAGGTATTGGGAAGTGTTGGTAAATAATTTTCATTTTCCCCTTGCCTTGTCCTTAATTCCCTCCCACAAGAAAAAGAAGTATGATTAGGAAAAGCAAAAATAAAGGACGATGCTGACAATGACTGAATTTGGCTTCCTTGGATGGAGGAGGAGGAATTGAAAAATAAAAGGTCTTCAGGTTGAGAGACTAATGTATGCTCCCAAGCTGATCTGTACTGTTTAGCACAGGGAAGAGAAAGGAGTTATGAATAACAACAACTGCTCTCTTATGTCTTCATCATTTTATTCTATCAAGCTGTTAGTGTAGGCTCTGCAAAATTTGTGAGGCTGAAATTTGCCAAGATTTATGGTTGGGTGTAGAAATACTGCCTTACTTTCAGATTAAAACAGCTAGCAGTGGTAAATCAATACATGCACGTCTGCAGACCTGCCATGAGCTTGGCTTATAAATACATATTAGCATTCATCTGGTTTAATTACTCATCTTCCCAAATCATTGTCTTGATTAGTGATCATTTCTAAGTATGAAAAAAGGATAAAAGAATGTGCTAGACTGTAGAAATAATATTCCAGACTTGGAATTTGAACCTGTTTGGAACTTCATTATTTTGCTTGCAAATTAATTATGATTTTCAAAAACCTCCTGTATCTTTCATAGCTATGTGGAACTCCATGCTCTCATATTTTTTTTTGTATTCTTTCTGGGAGCCACAGAAACTATGATAATTTATTTTCAAATAATATTGTTTCAGTTTTTGCTTTTGATTGTGTGTAAAATGCAGATTTTTTTTTCAGTGTTTTACTCTTAACCCAGGCATAATTTGTGTCCATTCTGTAGCGTTAGTGTAAGAGAACAACGGAGTCAGACCATTTGCTTTCTTAAAATAACATGGCTTTGTTCTTCCATCTTGTAGCTGTGGGAAACTAACCCCTTCCCATATACCTGAATAGCCTTGTCAGTAGGTGCACAGGCAAATTCCTGCAGAAAATGTAGATTGTCCTGTGTTTTCTTGAGTAAGAATGATTGTGGTACTAAAAAGTGGGTTAGCCAAGAATTCCAAATATCTTTTAAATTAATTATCTTTTTTTGTAAGATGAGGATTCTCCACAGTTTGCTTTGCTAAACCGGATGTTGAATGATACAGACTAGAAAGTGCAGCCTGCTTTGTGAGGCAGGAATTGAGAGGCAGACGTCTTGATTTTTTTTTAATAATGTTGTAGCATTTACTAGTAACTTCTTGTGTGAATGTCTTACTATATGTTAGTTGATTTATGATAATTTATGATAATTCTGAGATTTGTTATTTGTGACTATCTGAATAACTGCACAAATAATTTTCATGTGAATGATCCTCAGTTCAGTGTCTTATGGTAAAAGTTTCTATAATGCTTTCAGTGTAAGAGTACTTCATATAAATTACAATATACTATGTTAGAAGTAGAATAGTAGCAAATCAGTTTCTAAACCATTCAATCTAACTTATGCACATCACTTCATATTCCATCCAACTCTAAAATATTTTTCTCAAAGAACAGTGCCTTATAATTTGTAAGAAAAACACAGAGTGGTCTTTCACTAATGTTGGCCATCAAACTCACTAGAATATTGGCAGGAAACAACACTTTTAATGTCAACCACCATTTGTGCCCCTGCAGACAGATGTTTGAAAACGTAACGTAACTCGACGTAGTTCACACCTTTTAAAATTCTTCACATGTGAGTTTTCAAATTGGTAAATAGAAAAATCTACTAAAAGTATAGGTGAAAATAGGTTCTGAAGTTATTACTTAACTCTGCTGAACTTTTGATTTTATGAACTGTAAAGATGATGATAAACATAAACTATTTCCTTTTCCAAAAGAACAGACACTTTGGTTAATGCATTACTGTGATTTTTATTTTCTTCAGTTCAGGAGAAAGCAAGCTACAGTTACTTAGACAATACCTGCATTTCGAAGTGTGTCAAAGAGGCAAATCCGCTTGTGTTTCTGATAGGTTATTTATCCTGCTTAACCTATAAACTGTAAAGTAACAAGGCTACTGAACTGATAGATAGCCTAGCAGATGGTTCAGAGATTATGCTAAATCACCTCAGCTTGTCAGAAGTTAGGTTGGGTTACTGCAGGGGCAGTGGCTGCAAGAAACACTGAATGGAATCATTTTTCTCAGTTTGTCGCATGAAATTCCATTTTTCTTCACAGCATGTGGCATCTTGTGTCTTTACAGTTAAAACAGAGAGGTAATCAACAAATTTAGGACCAGCATGTTAGTATTCTGGCTTTCAGAAGAATCATTAGGATGATGAGAATCTTTAGGTATCTGTGAAGTATGAAAGATGATCTCCTGTGCGGGGCAAGAGGTTGGCTCTGCCACTTTTGCTGCTGTTGCTCTTTCCTTTTTCAGTGTCTGGAGCTGTTGCTTTGGTCTCTCGCTACCATCAAGTTGAGTATTATTATCTTGCTAGCCTAAGAAAGGTTAAATGGAAATTAAATGCCGTGTGCTTAGTAGTAAAAAACATGTTGCAGCTGAGCAAGGATAGGCCAAGGTTCAGGGCTGTGAAAAAAATCTCACCCTGAAGAATGAGTGATTACTGATCATAGTTCTGTCAAATGTCTGTATTCACATCCTCAGTGGAGCAACTGAGGCAACAGATGCTGATAAACTTGTCAGAGCCTAGAATAGAAGTTATAGGTTCATCCTTCAGAATTTGCCTTTTTTTTTTCTTTTCTTTTAAATTAACAAAGCCCCCAAACAAACCCTAATGTAAAGATTATGTACTTTGTATTTTTAAGATCTCATTATTTCAATTCTACTGCTGTTGTGTTTTTCTCGAAGTGGCATCAACTGAATTCTTCTTGATGCCTGGCAGGGAAGAATACAAGAGCTTTCCCTTCCAACTCCAAAAGCTCTTGGAGGGGAGGCTTCATGGATTTTTTTTTTTAAATTATTTTTTTCCCCATGATTGTATCATCATAGTACTGAAGAATAACTGCTGTATTTGACATATTGCAACATTCTTAGCCTTATAATGTAAAACTAAATAAACATGCCATTACTTTTTTTGTTGATTTAAGATTGACAGAGAAAACGCCTCTGCTGGCAATTGTTGGAAATCTGTTCGTTTACTACACACTAGAAAGCCACATTAGGAATGCTGTTTTAGTGTCAGCTGTAATGTTTTAAACATTTTAAATACCCAGAGATACTAAAAAAAGGCAATTTTCCCGAGCTGTGCTAAATGAAAGGGCATTGTACAGTTGGTCATGCTTTTAGGACAGTTTTTTGTGCAAAAAGGAGCATACTAATTGAAAACCCTTTGCAAAATGTCATAAAAATAGCTGTAGGATGCTAACAGGATTTTTCGCCCTTGATTTTCAGTCAGCTTTTAAGAAATGGATAGAGATTATTCACATTTCTACAAAGCAAGAGGAAGCAAACATTTCCTGATTTTAAAAACATTTCTTCCCTATCCCCACAGCTCATCTTTGGCTAAACCAGGAAATAACTACTCTTAAGAAAAACAAAATGGGTAGCTGAAAAATGATACTCTCCAAAATCTTCCTGTGTGTCACTTTGCTACTCCTTACGGTTTTGAATTCGTGGTTCTTTAGAGCTATAAGGAGTAGTTACATTTGTGTAGAGCCTGTAAACTATAAATCAAATACCTATTCATAAAAGACTTCTTTTTATCTGTTGAAATTAATACTGTCCAAGAAACTAAGAAGGCATTTGTTCATGCTTCACCAAATTGTATATGTCCGTTATGCTAAGCATCTGCACTTCTAAGGACACAAAGCTGTAAAAGCTGATAATATATCTGATTTTGCATCTGGTTTTGCTACTTTTGATTACTTCTCAGTGAAATCTGGAGTTGTAACCTACCGACTCCGAAGGAAAGGTCATTTGTACCAAAGTAATATTAGTTTGTACTGTGCTGATGTTGGTAAATGCATCAGCAATGATGATGATACACGCTTTTATCCACTGATTCTTATTGAAAACACAAATACGGAAAACTTAAATGAAGAATTAAAGGTAGAGAGGTTGTGAAGAAAACTTTCTTGATCTTGTGAAGAATTTACAGCAGCATGTAAGACTATTGAATTGTCAGTAAAGCTAAAGATCTGTAGATCTGTGGGGTTAGGGGGTTTTGGTGGGTTGGTTTTTTTTTGTCTGTTTGTTTTGGAGGGTTTTTTGGTTTGGTTTTTTTTTAGTACACAGATCCTAACTCCTCAAAAATAGTCTGTACGTTAATAGACAAAATGTATTTTAGTAATTTTGTAAAGACAATCAAAACAGTAGTTGGCTTCCATAATAACAAATTCTAATTTATTTGGAGGTATTATTTATCTCCCAAGTAAAATAATAAAACAACAACAAGGAGAACTACTTGGATATTTGGGAATCTTGAAAATACGATCTTTCTCTCTGAAGTACCAGAGAGTCAAAGGGACAATTAATAAGAAAGGAACTAGCTTTATGTCAAAACCATGCAACCATTTAACAGCATGTTATCAAAGCAGCACTCTAATTTAGGTTAACAAGGAAGTCCTATTTTGCACACAGTGAAAAATATGATCCAATACCTGAAATGGGGCACAAAGGGCTGAGTTGATTAACCCAGTTTTGCATATCTGAAGCTAGTAAAGGAGATTTTGCTGAACCAAACAAATTAGCCAAATCTATAGCAATTTCAAAACACAACTTGTACTAAGCTAAATTATGCATACCCATTAACTGTGCAAATAAAAATAAGAAAAATATAACTGCAACTTTTTATGTAATTTTTAATTATGCACTAAAAATTGTTGGTCCAGCTTTTGGTGGTAGGTACTCATTATGTTCCAGTAGCAAATCTTTAGGTCCATGAGGGCCATAAAGCAACTGAGTGATTCCAAAGAGTTTCTCAAAGAACAGTGTGTCTTCCAACAACGGAAAACAAAATATGGACAAAATGTTCTCAGCAATGTCTCCTTCTACACTGGGGCATAGAAGTGGTGAAGAAGAATTTAAAAACGGAAACCATATGGCTTGATTCTGTTCTCCAAACTCAGTATTCTGCTGGATTGAATAGATTTCTTTATCAAGTTTTTGTAAGAGAACATTTACCCATCATTAAATAGCAGGATTGTATTGACAGTTATTTTCTGACATTCCCCTTATTGAGAAATGAAATATTTGATACATGGAGAAACAAAACCTCCTTCTGTTTATCTAAGCTTAAAAGGGAGCAGCAAGAGCTTGAGGTTCAGTACGCCACTTTCCCAAGATGTAGCAG